>NC_142475.1:37577500-38823333 GCF_049115385.1 Moschus berezovskii
TTTTTTTTTTTTTTTTTTACAATTAAAAGTCAAAATAGAGTAGCTATGGTTCAGACATCCTGGGAAATAACTATTTCCCAGATATCCTGAAAAATGATATTATGGGAGCTATAGACTTTAAAAGAATAATTATAACATATTACTTGATGTTAGTAGAGGACTTTATGCCAATACATTTGACAACTTGGATGAAATGGGTAAATTCCTTGAAAAACATAAATTAACAAAACTGACCACTAAAAGTAACAGGATGTTTGAATAACTTACCATCTGTTAAAGAAATGGAATTTATAATTGAGAACATTTGCACATGGAAAACTCCAGACCTGAATGCTTTACTAGTGAAATCTGTCAAATATTTAAGGAAGAGATATGTAAAAAGGTACAATTCCCTGGTAGCTCAGATGGTAAAGAATCTGCCTGCAATGTGAGAGACCTGGGTTCAGTTCTTGGGTTGGGAAGATCCTCTGGAGAAGGGAATGGCAACCCACTCCAGTATTCTTGCCTGGAGAATCTCATGGACAGAGGAGTCTGGTGGGCTACAGTCCATGGGGTCGCAAAGAGTCGGACATGACTGAGTGACTATACTTTCACTTTTAGTCTTACAAAAGCCTTTACCAAAAAAGAAAAAGATTGAATATTCCCAATAATTTTTATGGGGTCAACATAACTCTAATACTAAAATCATACAGTAACATAAATAAATAACATGTTAGACTTTCTTATATACATGACACAAAAATACTAAACAAAATGTTAGCAAATCAAATCTAGTCATATAGAAATGGAAAATAGGTTATGACCAAAGTTTTTTTTTCTTTCAGAAATGTAATTTTGGTTAAATACTTGAAAAGCAATTGGTATAATAAACTATATTAATTAAAAAGGAAAAAGTCACATGATTATGTTAATAGATGCAGAGAAAACAAAGTTTAACACCTATTCATGATTTAAAAAAGAAAAACCTCTCAACAAAAAAGAAGTATGAAAAGTCTGAAATTGATAAACAGCATATATAAGAAACCTGTAACATCTGAACACTTAATAGCAAAAGACAATTTCATCCACCACTATGAGGAACAAGACAAAGACATGTGTGCTGATTCCTTTATTCAACATAGTGCTGGAGGTTTAACCAGTGTGGGAAGTCAAGAAAAATAAGTGCAAGGCATAGAGATTAGGGAAAAAGAGAAAATAAGACTGTTTCTATGTGTTGATGATATGATCCATCTTCAGAGAAAATCCTAACAAAACTACCAGAACTAATCAGTGAACTTAGTATACAGGGTCAGTTTACAAAAATTAGTTGGTGTGTACTGCACTGGAAAAATGAAATTTAAAAACTTGTTTACAGTGGCATCAAAATCTAAACACTTGGGAATAAAATTAATGAAACTGTACAAAAATTATGTGTGAAATCTACTGGACATTGATGGGAGTAATTAAAGAAGACCTAAACGAATGAATTGATATGCCATGTTCAATTAGAAAATTCTATATGGTTAAGATGTCAGTTCTCCACATATTGATCTATAGATTCAGTGCCATCCCAGTGATAGCTCAGTTGGTAAAGAATCTGTCTGCAATGCAGGAGACCCCAGTTCAATTCCTGGGTCGAGAAGATCCACTGGAGAAGGGATAGGCTAGCCACTCCAGTATTCTTAGGCTTCCTTTGTGGCTCAGCTGGTAAAGAATCCACCTGCAATGCGGGGGACCTGGGTTTGATCCCTGGGCTGGGAAGATCCTGGAGAAGGGAAAGGCTACCCAATCCAGTATGCTGGCCTGGAGAATTTCATGGACTGTATAGTCTGTGGGATTGCAAAGAGTTGGACAGGACTGAGCGAATTTCACTACTACTTCTATATGTGAAATCTACTAGACATTGATGGGAGTAATGAAAGAAGACCTAAACGAATGAATTGATACACCATGTTCAATCAAAGAATTCAATATGTTTAAGATGGCAATTCTCCACATATTGATAGATTCAATGCCATCCCAATGAAATTCTCAGCAGGAATTTTTGTAGAAA
Source organism: Moschus berezovskii (assembly GCF_049115385.1). Taxonomy (NCBI): domain Eukaryota; kingdom Metazoa; phylum Chordata; class Mammalia; order Artiodactyla; family Moschidae; genus Moschus; species Moschus berezovskii. The sequence goes on from NC_142475.1 coordinate 37,579,533, forward strand.
TTCACAAGCTAATAGAAAATGTTTATGGAAACTAAAAGAAAAATAAGAACAAAATTGCAATACTTACTCTACTTGATTTCAGGCCTTACTATAAAGTGAGAGTTATCCAAATAGTGTGCTACTGGTGTCCTATAAGATAGAAAGGTAGATTCATGCAACAGAAGAGAGGCCGAATATAGACCCACATAGAAATGGTTTAAAAGGCCAAAGCCTTTGACTGTGTGGATCACAATAAACTGTGGAACATTCTGAAAGAGATGGGAATCCCAGACCACCTGACCTGCCTCTTGAGAAACCTGTATGCAGGTCAGGAAGCAACAGTTAGAACCGGTCATGGAACAACAGACTGGTTCCAAATAGGAAAAGGAGTGCGTCAAGGTTGTATATTGTCACCTTGCTTATTTAACTTATATGCAGATATGCAGAGTACATCATGAGGAACGCTGGGCTGGAAGAAGCACAAGCTGGAATCAAGATTGCTGGGAGAAATATCAATAACCTCAGATATGCAGATGACACTACCCTTATGGCAGAAAGTGAAGAGGAACTCAAAAGCCTCTTGATGAAAGTGAAAGAGGAGAGTGAAAAGGTTGGCTTGAAGCTCAACATTCAGAAAACAAAGATCATGGCATCTGGTCCCATCACTTCATGGGAAATAGATGGAAAAACAGTGGAAACAGTGTCAGACTTTGTTTTTTTGGGCTCCAAAATCACTGCAGATGCTGATTGCAGCCATGAAATTAAAAGACGCTTGCTCCTTGGAAGGAAAGTTATGACCAACCTTGATAGTATATTAAAAAGCAGAGACATTACTTTGCCGACCAAGGTCCGTCTAGTCAAGGCAATGGTTTTTCCCGTGGTCATGTATGGATGTGAGAGTTGGACTGTGAAGAAAGCTGATCGCCGAAGAATCGATGCTTTTGAACTGTGGTGTTGGAGAAGACTCTTGAGAGTCCCTTATACTGCAAGGAGATCCAACCAGTCCATTCTAAAGGAGATCAATCCTGGATGTTCATTGGAGGGACTGATGCTAAAGCTGAAACTGCAATACTTTGGCCACCTCATGCGACGAGTTGACTCACTGGAAAAGACTCTGATGCTGGGAAAGGTTGGGGGCGGGAGGAGAAGGGGACGACGGAGAATGAGATGGCTGGATGGCATCACCGACTCTGTGGACATGAGTTTGAGTGAACTCCGGGAGTTGGTGATGGACAGGGAGGCCTGGCGTACTGTGATTCATGGGGTCGCGGAGAGTCGGACACGACTGAGCGACTGAACTGAACTGAACTGAAGAGATTCACTTGAGAAGTCTTTTCATGGCCCTAGAAAGAAAAGATTAAACCTCTATGCCTACTTTACACCATACCCCAAAATTATTCCAAAGTGAAACATAGACATAAATATTAAAGCCAAAACTTATAAAGCTTCTTGAAGAAAACAGAGAAAATCGTTGCAATCTCAAGATAGGTGATGACTTTTGAGATATAAAAGAATAATTAGATTTTATCAAATTTAAATATGTATGACCATAAAAAAAAATTAAGAGATTAATAATTAAATAGATTTCCTCTGTTACTACTTTTTTCTGGGACTATCCAAACATTGCATTCATTTTGTGTTTACTCTGTACAGTCCCTTTGCTGAATGCAAAGAATATACTATTTAACCAGAAAGGTGTGGTTCTCATGAAACATTCAATTTAGTGGGAGACAGAGACAAACAAATAAATAATTATAATATGAAATGACAAGTGCAAGGATAGTAAAAGTGTAAAACTCATTTAGTTTACAAACGTAGAAACCTGGCAGTGGTTAATAATTTGCTAAGTTGCAAAGCCAGTCTAAGCTCATATTTGCTGACACCTATGGGGTCGCAAAGAGTCAGACACGACTGAGCAACTGAACTGAACTGAACTGATTCCCCTCTTGCCCTCAACCTTTTTATTTTTAAAAATTTTCTGTTCTAAGCAAAGGGAGTGGAATTTTAAACTTAAGCTTAGTGGCTAGGATCAAGTAGCAGTGGTATTCATGCTTCTAGTTTACTAAGAAGAGAAATGGGATTGGAGCTATTTAAAGAAATTCCATTTCAATGTTGCCATTTTAAAGCCTTGTTTTAAAGTTAGTTTTTCAAACTATGATGTCAACATTAAAGTTAGGTAAGTTTCTCTAAGGATATTCTCTTGCTGTATAGTGCCCAGTGAGTTGCTAAGGAGAGCTCTTTTTAGGCAGGCTCCTCTCACCTGTGCTTTGCTAAGCAGTGTGTCCTTTTTCCAAAGTTAGCAGAATTAACGGGAAGGTGTGGGGAAGTAAAGAGAAAAATATAGGACTCAGGGCATATCACTTGGGAGAGAAGACTTTACTTTTGAAAGTAAGCATTTATTGGGAATGAAGACATTTGTTCTTCTTTCTGCCCTTGCATTTGTGACAGCAAAATATCTATTGTGTCCTCACAGTGCTTTGTACTCTTTAGTACATTTCATGAGCAGTACCTTTTGTATTTCTTATATTTTTGACAGTCATTATCATTTCAATTTAATCACAAGGCAACCCTGGCTAGAGGTTAAATGACTATTTCAAGATGACTTCATAAATGACTTCAAATTCTTTCTCTGATTCTCCCCATTTTTGTCTCATCTGCCATATATCTGTAGATTTTCATGTTGACATGTTCAACTATGACTTATTCTTGCTTTAGTCTTCTGTTTACCCATGTTGAACTAGTGATACTTATTTTGTTTCCCAGTAACTTCCAAGCCATCATTGTCTTCCCTTCCTCCAAAATCGCCCTTTGATTCTGATTTTCTCCATGATTAGTGGTACTGCTGCTGCTGCTAAGTCACTTCATTCGTGTCTGACTCTGTGCAATCCCATAGACGGAAGCCCACCAGGCTCCCCCGTCCCTGGGATTCTCCAGGCAAGAACACTGGAGTGGGTTGCCATTTCCTTCTCCAATGCATGAAAGGGAAAAGTGAAAGTGAAGTCGCTCAGTTGTGTTCAACTCTTAGCGACCCCATGGATTGCAACCTACGAGGCTCCTCCATCCATGGGGTTTTCCAGGCAAGAGTACTGGAGTGGGGTGCCGTTGCTTTCTCCAGATTAGTGGTACTAGACCCCACTAAAGATACTCGAGTAGGAGTGGGTGCTCAATAAATGTTTATATGCTTGGAAAATGAAACAGCAAGCATGCCATTGTACAAACATTCTCTGTTTTTCCTCTACCACCTTCCTTCTCTGTATCTTATTTACTTATTACCAGGTCATATTTATTTTTTTTCTACCATGTTTTTTTCTTCCCTAAAAATCACTCTCTTCATTCCTGTAGTATCCTCGTTGCTTCCATTCCCTTCTCATTAAAATCTGTTTTCCACAGAACTGCTAAAATAATCTTTGGTTTTATGTAACTTTTTCACATCATAGGAGCAATTCTTGTCCTGATAATTCAAAAGTCCCCATAAGACAAAAGAAGGAACTAATAATCGTCTAGGATTACACTGATCCTTCACTTTGCTGCGTTTATGTTTCTGCACCACAAGAATAATATCATTTATAGGGAGATCACTTATCTTGCAAATTCTGTTCTTGGCAACCTACCTTAAAAAAAATTAAGCAAACGGTGCTTGAGGAGCTGAAATAGATGTAAAAAAAAAACACAGCTCATACTTGTTTAATTCCAATCAGAAAACATTTGCTTAGGGCCATGGTATAAAAACACCATGCTAGACATTTTGGGGGCTCAAAGATAGCAATGATTAGTTATTTTCTAGGAATACTCTGTCCAGTGAGAGACATGAACCTGTTGCCTTACTCAGTCTTAACATCCAGTCCCCAAAAATGTGGTTTCTTGCATGTGTGTGTTCAGGAGCTTCAGTCATGCCTGACTCTTTGCGACCCCATGGACGGTAACCTACCAGACTCCTGTGTCCATGGGATTATCCTGGCAATAATACTGGAGTGTATTGCCATTTCCTCCTCCAGGGGATCGACCTGACGACCCTGAGTCTTCTGCGGCTCCAGCATTGGCAGGCGGATTCTTCACCACTGAGCCACCTGGGAAGTCTGTGTGGTTTCTCGGCCCACAGCCAATGAAAACCTGGGAATTAGAAAGACAGTCCATCTCTCCATTAACAGTCAGTGTCCTAAGAGCAGCAGGCATATGACTGACGTTGATGGAACATATGGAATCTATATTTAAAACACTGTGCAAGTGAACATATGAAATAGTTTTAAAACTCTGGAGTCATTTAATATGGCAAGGAGTTCCTGAGGGCATGTGATTCCATGTTACAGTTTTTTATAGTCTTTCTGTGACATTGTACCATCAAGGGAAGTTTGCTCAGTAGAAAAGCAAGAAAGTAACTAATGCATTTCCAAGAAATGTACAACAAAAATTGTTAAAGTTTATTGGCCAAAGCAGTAGAAACTTCCTGTGTTAAAAAATTGATTTATGTGGCCATAGTTGCACTATCATTGTTAGACTTACTGTTTTTACCATGTGTATACCACCGTGGAAGTGCACCCCCAAATGACTGTTCATCCTCAACAGTTGTCTAAGGGTTCTTGTCCGCAAAGCTCCATGTCATTTTCCTGCCCTTCCTCCCCAGAGGCAGATCTTAAAGATCCAAGAGATGATATTCTAACCTTAGTGTCCAGAGTAAACTGGACTTAGAGTGTGTTTTCAAGACCAGGGACACTGGATTCTTTCCTTAGATATTGCTTTCCAACTTGTATTGCCCTCTAGATTCACCTTCCAGAAAAACATGTCCTACCCTCACAGGGCTACTAACATACAGGATTCTGAACAAACATGGATTTTCTGTCTCAGCCCTTACTTCTAAATGGGAGTCCTGAGAGATCACTGCCCGAGTCAGCTGGAAAAATAAAAGGTCCCAGCCTGTGTACTTGGCTTGTGCCTTTTCCCTAGATCATGAGAATAAACTTGCCCCTGTTTTCCAAAAATCAAACAATAGCTCAAACCAGCAGGCCGAGGGCTGGGGCCAACCAGGAAACCAGCCTGCTCAGTTTGTCACCTGTTCTATGTCAGGCGCGTTCCCATGGTCCCCACCTGAGGTGTTCCTGTCAAATGGGGGAAACAGACATGTTTGTGATATTCACAGCCCAGCCTTTTGAGTTCTGCAGTAACTAGCTCTGAAGTGTTCTGAGAACATAGAAAGGGGGAAGTTAACTACTCAGGGAAGCTCATAAAGGCTTTGGGGTAAATGATGTTAGAACTAAGTCTAAAGCCTGAGAAAGAGATTGTAAAGTAGAGAAGGAGGAGAATGACATCCCTAGACAAAAAGCAAAACAAAACAACAGTGAGAAGCACAGAGCAAATGCGGAGACCAGGGGACAGGAAGGAACCTGGTGCACGGACAGGGTGGTGGCGGCCAGCCTTAGGGCCAGACCCTGTCGGTTTTGCTGACTTTGCTGGTGACATGCCATCCTGTGAGAAGCATTGCAGTTTTATAAGGACGTGTTTCTTTTTTTTTTAATTTTGGAGGTAGAGCAGTGCTTAAGTACTTCTTTTCTCCTATGTGCATATTGTCCATGATTTTTAAGGTGTATTCATACAAATACAGAAATAATAAGCTGTGGAAAGATTGTGATGGCCTGTCGATTTAAAAAAAAAAAAAAAGGTGTGAACAGTAAGTTTCTATTTTAGAGAATGCAAACAACCAGAAAAGACAACTTTCTGGTGAGTTTAAGGCCACGCCATGCGTGTGATCTAAAACAAATAATGGGGCTGTGATTTAAAAGCAAGCTACAACAGTCAGTCTCCAAGAATGAATGTTTATCCACTACATGACTGAAAAGCAAATATAAAGGTACAAAACCAGCAAAGTTACAAAAAAATTTGAGAGAAGTCCTAGTTATCATTGAATATGAATGCAAAAAAATTTTTCAAAAAAAATTTCAGGAAAAACTGATGTGAAACATAGTAGAACAAACGGAATGGAATCCTAGTGTGACACTCATGGTACAATAAAAGCGTATCTTATTGGGGAAGAAAAATTGATTTCTAAAAAGAAATGTATTTCAGTGAACATTTAAGCTATACAACAAGCTCTCAAAATGGTAACAAAAGTATCATAAAAGTTTTCATCTTCATCCTGAGAACTTGAAAGTTATCACCTTCAGAGCCAGGTAAATAGAGACTGAAAATTCACATCATTACCAAACCGTGGAAACAGTGTCAGACTTTATTTTTTTGGGCTCCAAAATCACTGCAGATGCTGATTGCAGCCAGGAAATTAAAAGACGCTTGCTCCTTGGAAGGAAAGTTGTGACCAACCTTGATAGTATATTAAAAAGCAGAGACATTACTTTGCCAACAAAGGTCGTAGTCAAGGCTATGGTTTTTCCCGTGGTCATGTATGGATGTGAGAGTTGGACTGTGAAGAAAGCTGATCGCCGTAGAATTGATGCTTTTGAACTGTGGTGTTGGAAAAGACTCTTGAGAGTCCCTTGTACTGCAAGGAGATCCAACCAGTCCATTCTAAAGGAGATCAATCCTGGGTGTTCATTGGAAGGACTGATGCTAAAGCTGAAACTGCAATACTTTGGCCACCTCATGCGACGAGTTGACTCACTGGAAAAGACTCTGATGCTAGGAAGAATTGAGGGTGGGAGGAGAAGGGGACGACGGAGAATGAGATGGCTGGATGGCATCACCGACTCTGTGGACATGAGTTTGAGTGAACTCTGGGAGTTGGTGATGGACAGGGAGGCCTGGCGTGCTGTGATTCATGGGGTCGCGGAGAGTCAGACACGACTGAGAGACTGAACTGAACTGAACTGAACCATAATCTAAATTATTATTGGAGGGATTTCCCTGGTGGTCCAATGGCTGACTCCGCACTTCCAATGCGGGCGGCTGGGTTTGATCCCTGGCTCCTCCCCCCACCCCGCACCGTGGGGCGGGGAGCGGGCTCAGCGGTAAAGACTCCACCTCCTAATGCAGGAGACACACTGGAGAGGAGGGTTTGATCCCTGGGTCAGGAAGATTCCCTGGAGAAGGGCGTGGCAACCCATTCTAGTATTCTTGCCCGAAAAATCCCAAGGACAGCAGGCTACAGTCCACGGGGTTGCAAAAGAGTCAGACACAACTTAGCGACTAAACACATTAGCAAACGAGATCCCAGGTGCCTCAGCTAAGAGTTCGCATACTGCAACTAATATCCTGCACGTTGCAGCTAAAAGGCTATGTGTGCTGCAAATAAGACCTGACACAGCCGAATATATAAATAAAAATTAAAAAAAAAAAAAGAATTTCAGTTTTAAAAAGTCATTATTGAAACTCAGTGCAGTGCAAATTTGGTCCGCGCCCTGTGCAGGGGTACCACATCTCAGTTCTTCGTAGTGTTTTGTTGCAGGGTAACGCCTTTGTCTTCATCTCTGGGCCACAAATTGTTATAGTAACAAATTTAAATCTTGACTCTGAGAGAAGTAATGAATTCTGCTTCAGATGGGCTGGATTCATTTGTTGCGTGTGGCTTATTTCTGTGACCAAAAGGGCGTGTTTCTTTTCTGGGATGTTTTGTGTTGCTGGACTTGCCACTGAGGAGGGTGGAGGCAGGGTAGCGTAGGGGTATCTGGTAACCAGTAGCCTGTGGTTAACATCTGTGGCGGTCCATCTTCTGCCCATAATGCGGTATGCTAAGCTTAGAACATAGCTGGAGGTAAATCTGAATAAGTCTCTTGCCTGTGTGTTTTTCTGTATAAGTGAGGTTACTTGCCTTGGATTTGTTCAGATTTGCAGTAGAATTGTGTGACAAATGTAAGTCTGTACCTTCTCTGAGTTCTTATTATATTTAAATTAGAACCATACAATACTTAAACATAGTACTCACTCATTCCCTTAATATTATTCTGTATATCCTAAACTACATTTTTAGCTGCTTGAAAATACCTTTATTATTTTAATCCCCCAGTAGGGGTTGGACAGTAGTGATGGCTTATTTTATTATTTGTGTTAAGATTTGTGGTATAGTGGAAATTCAGAGGCCTAAGTCTTATTTTTGACCTACCTCCTAACTGAAAGACTACAGTGTAATATTGAGTAAATTTCTTTACTGCTTGTTCCTTCGTTCATCTGTAAAATGGGAGTAGACTATTTATTTTTCTTTTTTACGTTTCTTTATCTTAATGAAAAAGCTTAAGAAGATCATTGTAAATTCACCCAGTTCTAAGAAATAGTATTAACACAGAGAGAGCCTGTGTACACTTCACCCAGTTGCCTCCAGTGAGAACATCTTGTGTAATTCCAGTACAGTATCACAACCAGGAAATTGACATTGATACAGTTCACTGACCTTATTCACATTTTACCAGTTTTACATGCACTTGTGTGTGTTCAATAATGTCACATGTGTGCATTCATGTGACCAATGTCACACTGAAGGTACAGAGCAGTCCCAGCACAAGGGTCCCCCATGTTGCCCTCGTGTAGCCACACCTACCTCTTTCCTACCTCTACATCCCTAGAAACCACTCCTGTTTTCCATGTCTATAATTTTTTCACTAAAGAATCTATATATCAATCTATATAAATAGATAAAAAAGATTCTATACAAACAGAATCGTATAGTCGGTAACCTTTTGAGATTGTCTTTTTTCTTTCTTTTTTAAATTTTATTTATTTATTTGACTATGTCAGGTCTTAGTTGTAGCACATAAGATCTTTCATTGTAGTGTGTGGACACTCGAGTTGGACTTTATGGGCTTATTTGCTCCGGGGCATGTGGGATCTGAGTTCCACAACCAGGGATCAAACCTACATTCCCGTGCATTGCGACACAGATTCTTAACCACTGGAGCACCAGTGAAGTCACCTGAAATTGGCTTTTTCCATGCAACATAATTCCCCTGAGATCCACTAAAGTGTTGGAGGAGGTCATCAAGAAGATATGACCCAAGGGTTGGACCTGGGCAATGGGAGGCTCCTCAATCCCTCCCCTGTCCTTGGAGTGTACATTCTCCCCACTCTTTGCACCATAGGAACTGTTTCTAAGCAGCCTTAGAAGAGTAAGGTGTTGCTGAGACCGTCAACATTAGATTGTGACTGAACTCAGTTATGGCCTCTGTACAACCCTGAATATTCATCGGAAGGACTGATGCTGAAGCTGAAGCTCCAATACATTGGCCACCTGATGTGAAGAGCTGACTCATTGGAAAAGACCTTGATGATGGGAAAGATTGCTGACAGGAGGAGAAGGGGGCAACAGAGGATGAGATGGTTGGATGGCATCACTGACTCAACGGACATGAGTTTGAGTAAACTCCAGGAGACAGGGAAGGACAGGGAAGCCTGACGTGTGCCGTCTATGGGATCATAAAGAGTCAGACATGACTTAGTGACTGAACAACAACAAGAAGAAGCTGTTAAGATTCTGGTGGGTGTGCAGAGATTTAGTCATCTGGTAGCCGCCCAAGGCAAGCCTCCTGTGTAAATTCCCTTGCTTATTGAAATTACCACCCACCACTTGGAGTGGCTGCCTCTTTCTTCGGTTTCTTTCTGCTTTCTGTGTATGGAGACCAGTTCCAGATTTCACCCAGGAAGCTTCTGAGGTTTTGAACAAAACCCAGGTTGTTGCATGTATCAGTAGTTTGTTCCTTTTAATGACCGAGTGGTATTCCATGGTATGGATATATCACAGTTTGTTTAACTAATTGAAGAATATTTGGTTTGTTTCCTGTTCTGGGCTATTATAAATAAGGCTACTGTGAACATTCATATACACATTTTGTACATGAATGTACACTTTTATAGAGTTTTGTTTCTCTAGGCTTAATGTCCAAAAGTAGAGTTGCTGGTTCAATTATGGAAAGAACATGAATGTTTAGTCTTGTAAGAAACTGGCATAGTTTTTCCTATAGTGACTAAGTCATTTTACATTCACACTAGCAATGTGTTTTGAGTTAAATTTGTGAGCTGTAGGTTGAGGGATTCATGTTTTTGCTTATGGATGTGTAAGACTTCAGCACCATTTGTTAAAAAGCTATCTTTCATCCTTTAAACTGAATTTTCACCTTTGCAGAAATCAGGTGGACGTGTTTGTATGGGTCTTGTTTGGGCTCTGTGTTGTGTTCTGTTGATCTCTGTGTCTCTCCATCTGCAAATGTCACACTGTTTTCAGTATAGCAGTTATAGAATAAACCTTTATACACAGTGGAGTGACTACTCTCACTTTATTCTTTTTTATCAAAATTATTTCAGTTATTTTAGGCGCTATGTCTTTCCATATACATTTTAGAATTAGCATGTCTGTATATAGAGATTATCATGTTAGGTGAAGTAAGCCAGAGAAGCACAAATATTAATATCATATATCACTTATATGTGGAATCTTAAAAAATGAATGATATAAATGAACTTACACATTTAGAGGTATAAATGAACTTATATACAAACTAGAAATAGACCCACAGACATAGAAAATAACTTTACGCTTACCAAGGGGGTTCAGTTCAGTACAGGTCAGTTCACTCGCTCAGTTGTGTCTGACTCTTTGTGACCCCATGAACCGCAGCACGCCAGGTCTCCCTGTCCATCACCAACTCCTGGAGTTCACCCAAACCCATGTCCATTGAGTCAGTGATGCCATTCAACCATCTCATCCTTTGTCGTCCCCTTCTCCTCTTGCCTTCAATCTTTCCCAGCATCAGGGTCTTTCCAAGTGAGTCAACTCTTCACATCAGGTGGCCAAAGTATTGGAGTTTCAGCTTCAACATCAGTCCTTCCAATGAACACCCAGGACTGATCTCCTTTAGGATGGACTGGTTGGATCTCCTTGCAGTCCAAGGGACTCTCCAGAGTCTTCTCCAACACCACAGTTCAAAAGCATCAATTCTTCAGCACTCAGCTTTCTTTATAGTCCAGCTGTCACATCCATACATGACCCCTGAAAAACCATAGCCTAGACTAGACAGACCTTTGTTGGTAAAGTAATGTCTCTGCCTTTTAATATACTATCAAGGTTGGTCATAACTTTCCTTCCAAGGAGTAAGCGTCTTTTAATTTCATGGCTGCAATCAGCATCCGCAGTGATATTGGAGCCCCCCAAAATAAAGTCTGACACTGTTTCCACTGTTTTTCCATCTATTTCCCATGAAGTGATGGGACCAGATGCCATGATCTTAGTTTTCTGAATGTTGAGCTTCAAGCCAACCTTTTCATTCTCCTCTTTCACTTTCATCAAGAGGCTCTTTAGTTCTTCTTCACTTTCTGCCATAAGGGTGGTGTCATATGCATATCTGAGGTTATTGATATTTCTCACACAATCTAGATTCCAGCTTGTGCTTACTCTAGCCCATTGTTTCTCATTATGTACTCTGCATATAAGTTAAATAAGCAGGGTGACAATATACAGCCTTGACATACTCCTTTTCGTATTTGGAACCAGTCCATTGTTCCATGTCCAGTTCTAACTGTTGCTTCCTGACCTACATACAGTTTTTTCAAGAGGCAGGTCAGGTGGTCTGGTATACCCATCTCTTTCAGAATTTTCCACAGTTTATTGTGATCCACACAGTCAAAGGCTTTGGCAGAGTCAATAAAGCAGAAATAGATGTTTTTCTGGAACTTTCTTGCTTTTTTGATGATCCAGCAGATGTTGGCAATTTGATCTCTGGTTCCTCTGTCTTTTCTAAAACCAGCTTGAACATCTGGAAGTTCACGGTTCACATATTGCTGAAGCCTGGCTTGGAGAATTTTAGGCATTACTTTACTAGCGTGTGAGATGAGTGCAGTTGTGAGGAAGTTTGAGCATTCTTTGGCATTACCTTTCTTTGTGATTGGAATGAAAACTGACCTTTTCCAGTCCTGTGGCCACTGCTGAGTTTTCCCCATGTCAGTAGGTGCCCAATATGCTACTGGAGATCAGTGGAGAAATAACTCCAGAAAGAATGAAGGGGTGGAGGCAAAGCAAAAACAACACCCAGTTTTGGATGGAACTGGTGATAGAATCAAGGTTTAATGCTGTAAAGAGCAATATTACATAGGAACCTGGAATGTTAGGTGCATGAATCAAGGCAAGTTGGAAGTGGTCAAACAGGAAATGACAAGAGTGAACATCGACATTCTAGCAATCAGCGAACTAAGATGGACTGGGATGGGTGAATTTAACTCAGATCACCGTTATATATACTACTGTGGGCAGGAATCCCTTAGAAGAAATGGAGTAGCCATCATGGTCAACCAAAGAGTCCAAAATGCAGTACTTGAATGCACTCTCAAAAACAACAGGAATAATCTCTGTTCGTTTCCAAGGCAAACCATTCAACATCACAGTAATCCAAGTCTATGCCCGACCAGTAACACTGAAGAAGCTGAAGTTGAACAGTTCTATGAAGACCTACAAAACCACACCCAAAAAAGATGTCCTTTTCATTATAGGGGACTGGAATGCAAAAGTAGGAAGTCAAGAAACACCTGGAGTAACAGGCAAATTTGGCCTTGCAGTACAGAATGAAGCAGGGCAAAGGCTAATAGAGTTCTGACAAGAGAACACACTGGTCATAGCAAACACCCTCTTCCAACAACACAAGAGAAGACTACACATGGACATCACCAGATGGTTGACACCAAAATCAGATTGATCATATTCTTTGCAGCCAAAGATGGAGAAGCTCTATACAGTCATCAAAAAGAAAAAAAACCCCAAAAAACACAAGGGGGTTCAAGGGAGGGCTAAATTATTAGTTTGTGACTAACATACACATCAGTTAAGTTCAGTTGCTCAGTCGTGTCCGACTCTCCGCGACCCCATGAATCATAGCACGCCAGTCCTCCCTGTCCATCACCAACTCCCGGAGTTCACTCAAACTCATGTCCACAGAGTCGGTGATGCCATCCAGCCATCTCATTCTCCGTCATCCCCTTCTCCTCCCGCCCCCAACCTTTCCCAGCATCGGAGTCTTTTCCAGTGAGTCAACTCGTCACATGAGGTGGCCAAAGTATTGCAGTTTCAGCTTTAGCATCAGTCCTTCCAATGAACACACAGGATTGATCTCCTTTAGAATGGACTGGTTGGATCTCCTTGCAGTCCAAGGGACTCTCAAGAGTCTTCTCCAACACCACAGTTCAAAAGCATCAATTCTTCGGCGATCAGCTTTCTTCACAGTCCAACTTTCACATCCATACATGACCACGGGAAAAGCCATAGCCTTGACTAGACGGACCTTTGTTGGCAAAGTAATGTCTCTGCTTTTTAATATACTATCAAGGTTGGTCATAACTTTCCTTCCAAGGAGCAAGCGTCTTTTAATTTCCTGGCTGCAATCAGCATCTGCAGTGATTTTGGAGCCCCAAAAAATAAAGTCTGACACTGTTTCCACTGTTTCCCCATCTATTTCCCATGAAGTGATGGGACCAGATGCCATGATCTTTGTTTTCTGAATGTTGAGCTTCAAGCCAACCTTTTCACTCTCCTCTTTCACTCTCATCAAGAGGCTTTTGAGTTCCTCTTCACTTTCTGCCATAAGGGTGGTGTCATCTGCATATCTGAGATTATTGATATTTCTCCCAGTAATCTTGATTCCAGCTTGTGCTTCTTCCAGCCCAGCGTTCCTCATGATGTACTCTGCATATAAGTTAAATAAGCAAGGTGACAATATATATAGCCTTGACGTACTCCTTTTCCTATTTGGAACCAGTCTGTTGTTCCATGTCCAGTTCTGACTGTTGCTTCCTGACCTGCATACAGGTTTCTCAAGAGGCAGGTCAGGTGGTCTGGTATTCTCATCTCTTTCAGTATTTTCCACAGTTTATTTTGATCCACACAGTCAAAGGCTTTGGCATAGTCAATAAAGCAGCTGCTGCTGCTGCTGCTAAGTCACTTCAGTCGTGTCCGACTCTTTGTGACCCCATAGACAGTAGGCCACCAGGCTCCCCCGTCCCTGGGATTCTCCAGGCAGGAACACTGGAGTGGGTTGCCATTTCCTTCTCCATGTGTGAAAGTGAAAAGTGAAAGTGAAGTCGCTCAGTCATGTCCGACCCTTAGCGAACCCACAGAGTGCAGCCTACCAGGCTCCTCCATCCATGGGACCCTCCAGGCAAGAGTAATGGAGTGGCTTGCCATTGCCTTCTCCGCAATAAAGCAGAAATAGATGTTTTTCTGGAACTCTCTTGCTTTCTCCATGATCCAGCGGATGTTGGCAATTTGATCTCTGGTGCCTCTGCCTTTTCTAAAACCTGCTTGAACATCTGGGAGTTCTCGGTTCACATATTGCTGAAGCCTGGCTTGGAGAATTTTGAGCATGACTTTACTAGCGTGTGAGATGAGTGCAATTGTGCGGTAGTTTGAGCATTCTTTGGCATTGCCTTTCTTTGGCATTGGAATGAAGACTGACCTTTTCCAGTCCTGTGACCACTGCTGAGTTTTCCAAATTTGCTGGCATATTGAGTGCAGCACTCTCACAGCATCATCTTTCAAGATTTGAAGTAGCTCAACTGGAATTCCATCACCTCCACTAGCTTTGTTCGTAGTGATGCTTTCTAAGGCCCACTTGACTTCACATTCCAAGATGTCTGGCTCTAGGTCAGTGATCATGTTATCATGACTATCTTGGTCATGAAGATCTTTTTTGTACAGTTCTTCTGTGTATTCTTGCCACCTCTTCTTAATATCTTCTGCTTCTATTAGGTCCATACCATTTCTGTCCTTTATCAAGCCCATCTTTGCATGAAATGTTCCCTTGGAATCTCTAATTTTCTTGAAGAGATCTCTTGTTTTTCCTATTCTGTTGTTTTCCTCCATTTCCTTGCATTGATCGCTGAGGAAGGCTTTCTTATCTCTCCTTGCTATTCTTTGGAACTCTGCATTCAGATGCTTATATCTTTCCTTTTCTCCTTTGCTTTTCGCTTCTCTTCTTTTCACAGCTATTTGTAAGGCCTCCTCAGACAGCCATTTTGCCTTTTTGCATTTCTTTTCCATGGTGATGATCTTGGTCCCTGTCTCCTGTACAATGTCACGAACCTCCATCCAGAGTTCATCAGGCACTCTATCCATCAGATCCAGTCCCTTAAATGTATTTCTCACTTCCACTGTATAATCATAAGGGATTTGATTTAGGTCATATCTGAATGGTCTAGTGGTTTTCCCTACTTTCTTCAATTTAAGTCTGAATTTGGCAATAAGGAGTTCATGATCTGAGCCACAGTCAGCTCCTGGTCTTGTTTTTGCTAACTGTATAGAGCTTCTCCATCTTTGGCTGCAAAGAATATAATCAATCTGATTTCAGTGTTGACCATCTGGTGATGTCCATGTGTAGAGTTTTCTCTTGTGTTGTTGGAAGAGGGTGTTTGCTATGACCAGTGCGTTCTCTTGACAAAACTCTATTAGCCTTTGCCCTGCTTCATTCCGTGCTCCAAGGCCAAATTTGCCCGTTACTCCAGGTGTTTCTTGACTTCCTACTTTTGCATTCCAGTCCCCTGTGACGAAAAGGACATCTTTTTTGGGTGTTAGTTCTAAAAGGTCTTGTAGGTCTTCATAGAACCGTTCAACTTCGGCTTCTTCAGCGTTACTGGTTGGGGCATAGACTTGGATTACTGTAATATTGAATGGTTTGCCTTGGAAACGAACAGAAATCATTCTGTTGTTTTTAAGATTGCATGCAAGAACTGCATTTCGGACTCTTTTGTTGACCATGATGGCTACTCCATTTCTTCTAAGGGATTCCTGCCCACAGTAGTAAATATAATGGTCATCTGAGTTAAATTCACCCATTCCAGTCCATTTTAGTAGGAACATACACAGATTGCTATGTATAAAATAGATAACCAGCTAGGACTTACTGTATAGCACAAGGAACTGTACTCAATATTTTGTCATAACCTATAGGGAAAAGGATTTGAAAAAGAATATTTTAATATATAAATATATATTTATTAAATATATATAACTGAATCACTTTGTTATACACCTAAAACTAACATACCATTGTAAATAAACTATACTTTTTGAAGTCTTTTGAATTTTCAGGGAACAGATTATTCTGTGTGTGTTTTTGCTAAGTTTATACCTAAGTGTTTAATTTTATTTTCAGTGATTGTGAGTGTAACTGTGTTTTAAATTTCAGTTTCCATGTGTTTGTTATCAGTATTGCAATATATAGAAATGTGATTGTCTCTTGCATTGTTAGTCTTGTATCCTATGACCTTGGTGAGCTACATTTGGAATCCTTCTAGCTCTGGAAAATCTAAAAGGACATTGATTAATTATTCTTTATCTTCAGTGAAGATGGAATGAGTGGAAACCAAGTTAAGTTTTCTGGAGTAGAAGCCAGGTTGTGTGTGTTAGTTGCTCAGTTGTGTCCGACTCTTTGTGACTCAATGGACTATAACCCGCCAGTCTTCTCTGTCCATGAGATTCTCCAGGAAAAAATAGTGGAGTGGGCTGCCATTCCCTTCTCCAGGGGATAGTCCCAACCCAGAGGATTGAACCCAGTTCTCCTGCATTGTAGGCAGATTCTTTACCGTCTGAGCCATGAGGGAAGCCCAAGTTGAACCAAAAGAATTTACTAACCCAAAACGGGACCACTTTAGTAGACTTGCCTAGAAAATGCCTCCTGCTTTGAGAGTTCTGACAGTGCCATAGTTAGCTTTTCCCGGAAGACATACTGCTTGGATTTAGATAATCTGTTTAGTTCCCTAGTAAACCCCCAAGATCTCTTGATTCCTTTAAAAATGTAACAGCGTTCTCAAAGTAGAAGAATTAAAACTTAAATAAGTGTGTGTGTGTGCGTGTGTGTATGTGTGTATTAAGTCTCTTTACTTGAAGAGCTGGGTTACTCAGTAAGTCTGGAATGCCTTTTAGTTTGTACCCTCCAAGATAAATATCTATTATATTTTAAAGTTCCTGCTTATGAAATGAACAGCTGCTGCTAGAAACTACATGTAAATTTCCCTCATGAGCACACGCTAAAAAAACACCAGTGGAGAGTATGTAAGTCATTGTCAATGAACTGAGTCCATCAGTGAGATCAGTATGACCCTGGATACACTAGAGAGGGACGCAAATCTCTGCAAAACCAAAAGCCTGATTTAGTTATGCATGATTCACAAACAGCATTTCCTGGTAACAACCCAAGATAGCATCAACCTGCCCTTCAAAATCTTGAACATTCATAGCATAAACCCAGTAAATAGAAACCAACAGGAGATTCTTTATTTCATTAATTTAGTATTACTATAAATGAATAGTGCAGCATAACTTCTGGTGTTGCAGAGGCTGAGGACTTAGCCATTTTACCTGAGCAGTTTTATTAAAATCTTCTAAAATTAAAGCACATACTCCCCGCCCCGCCTCACTGAGGATGAACACTGTGACTTAAGAACATCAGATGCTGACTGGGGTTTTAATGTGGAGACTCTTATGTCACTCAGAGTCATTAACATCTGAAAGAATGGCTCCTAGTTGCTATCATTTTGCAGATTTTGAGTGTTCTTCCTCTGTTTAAAGGTACTTGGGTGTGCCTCTTCGGCTTCAAAATCTTACTTTAAAACTAAGTCCAAATTCATGGTTCTGAGGATAGTGTCATCACTTTACTACAGCAAAGCCCACAGTCTTTAAGACTGATAGTTCCTTTCTCAACACTGAGAGGTCTACCAAATTCTCTATAATATATGTAGAAGTTTGTGTCTAAGATATGTGGAGTACTCCTACCTTTAAAAGAGGAATGCAGAAAAATGGAGTATACCAGCTCTTTTCTGTTCTGATGTAAGCTAGGCAGTTGGTGTGAGCAAAGGCAACTGTACAAGTCACATCAGCACCACTTTTAATCATCAAGTGCATGGACTTCCTAAGTTTAGCCAAGACTCTTCTTATCAGCAAGGTCAGCTTCCGGTGTGAGGAAATTGAAGTGCAAGTGCAGGAAATGACCTGCAATAGATCTGGCATCGAGAAGGCCCTACTGATGACTGTGTTTGCATTGAGCTCCGTGGGATCCGAATCACTACAAAAGCGAGGAAGGGTGTGGCGTGGGTGCTGTAGGGCTATATATTGCAAAGCAATACGTGTTCCTCTGTGTGTATTAGGTTTCAGTGGCCTTAAGAGGCTAAAAGTGTATTGAGGAGAGCATAAATATATAATAAGCAAATAGAAGAGAATAGGCCCTCTATATGTTCCATTTGTGAATCTTTATGGTAAGCACCTCAGGGGCTCCAGGGTTTCTTGTAATCAAAGTCAAGAAATATTTCACATTCAGAAACTTTTTAAACTAAAGGTTTTGATTGTCCCCACATAAAATTTTAATAGCATATTAGACTTAAAATTTAAACTCCAAGATGAAGTATTGGGTTGGCCAAAAAGTTCATTCAAGATTTTCTATGAGACAGAAAAACCAGAACTACCTTTTTTTGTTTGTTTGTTTGCTAACCTAATAAATCAGGAAAACAGATTTTGTTTCCTGCTTTCAAATCATTAAATGCTTTGTCAGATTTATGACTCCCAAAGTGGGATGGTAGAGTCACTGCTCTGCCCGAATTTGAAGGTTGTGGTAGGGAAGACTACAAGAGCTTCTCACTGGCTCCCTCCCCTTCCTTCTCCCCCAAACCAAATCCAGCATCCACTCTTTTTGATTTTACTTCCTATTTCTCAAGTCAGTCTCCTTCTCACCATCACTATCCAAGCATCTCTCCATTAGACTACTGCTTGCAGACCCCTGGCTCATCTCCTCATGTATTAGGGTTCTGTTGCCCCTGTAAGAGTTTACTGTACCATGTATTTGGTTTACAACACAGGTGTATTCTGTTACTGATTTGGCAGTCAGAGATCCACAGGTTCTCACTGGGCTACAGTCAAGGTGTTGGCAGGGGTGGTTTCTTCTGGAGACTCTAGGGGGAAATCCATTTCCTTGCCTTCTCTGGCTTCTGATGGCCCCCTCTATGTTTCTTGTTTTGTAGACTCTTCTGCCATTTTCAAAACATATTATTCCATTGTCGGCTTCTGTTGTTACATACCCCTTTCCTCTATGGTGCAATATCCCTCTGCCTCCCTCTTATGAGGACTCTTGTGATTACATTTAGGGTTCATCTGGATAATTCAGGATAATCTCTCTATCACAGGATCCTTAACCTAGTCACATCTGCAGAGTCACTTTGCTATTTAGGGTTAGGTTCCTGGGATTAGGACATGGATGTCTTTGGGGGCCATTATTCAGCCTACTGAATAGTGCTGGAGAAGACATTTGAGAGTCCCTTGGGCAGCAAGGAGATCAAACCAGTCAATCCTAAAGGAAATCAACCCTGAATATTCATTGGAAGGACTGATGCTGAAGCTGAAGCTCCAGTACTTTGACCACCTGATGCAAAGAGCTGAGTCCTTGGAAAAGACCCGATGCTAGGAAAAATTGAGGGAGAAGGGGACAACAGAGGATGAGATGGTTGGATGACATCACTGACTCATGAGTTTGAGCAAACTCAGGGGTATAATGATGGACAGAGAAGCCAGGCAAGCTGCAGTTCATGGGGTCACAAAGAGTCGGACACGACTTAGCAGCTGAACAACAACAGCAGCATTCAGCCTATTGTATCTGACATCCACTAAGCCTCTTTCAGTTCACCTTGACACTGCAGAGAGACAAATGGCACACTAGATCTATAACCCTTTCTCTTCCCAGTTAAAGCCCCATCTGTGAATTCTATGATCTCAGGATCAAGACCATAGTTTTTACTGTTCCTTGCATAACCTTAGTTTGCTAAGATTGTCATACTTTGCTATAAGTACTGTGGACTCTGTTGCTTAGGCAACAGAAATTTATATTCTCACACTTCTGAAGGCTCAAAATTCATGATCAAGGTCCTGGCCAGGTGTGGTATCTTCAGAGCTCTCTCTCTCTGAGTTAGACAGCCACCTTCTCTCTGTGTCCTCACATGGTCATCCTTTGGTCTGTGTGTTATCTCTGTCTTATGAGGACACCAGTCATACTGGATTAGAGCCCACCTCTAAAACCTTATTTTGTGTTAATTACCTCTTTAAAGGCCCTATCTCCAAATACAGTTACATGCTGAGGTACTAGGAATGAATTTCAACACATGAATTTAGGAGGGTAGGGAGATAGAATTCAGCTCATAACACATGATCTAGCCCCCCTCTATCTCTTGTGACCTCATCTCATGCCCTGTACCAGACTTTACTCTGGTCTCCAGCCTCACTGGCTTTCTTTCAAGCTCTTGAACTTGCTATGCTTTCCTTCCCTAACTACTCTTCACCAAGACAGCTCCATCTCTCGTCAGACCTCACTCCAAACATCACTTCCTGCTATGGACTGAGTGTTTTGTCCCCTGGCCCCAACTGCAGATTCATATGTGGAAGTCTAAACCCCAGTGTGATGGTGTTGGAGATGGGACCTTTGGGAGGTAATTAGATTTGGTTGAGGTCTTTGGTTGAGGTGGGTAGAGCCCCACTGATGTCCTCATACAGTCCAGCGCGCTGTCTCTGTGCCACAGGGAACACAGCTGTCTATGAGCCAGGAAGCCAGCCCTCAGTTCAGTTCAGTTCAGTCACTCAGTCGTGTCCCACGCTTTGTGACCCCGTGAATCACAGCACGCCAGACCTCACTGTTTATCACCAACTCCCTGAGTTCACTCAAACTCATGTCCATCGAGTCGGTGATGCCATCCAACCATCTCATTCTCTGTCGTCCCCTTCTCCTTCTGCCCCAATCCCTCCCAGCATCAGAGTCTTTTCCAGTGAGTCAACTCTTCACATGAGGTGGCCAAAGTATTGGAGTTTCAGCTTTAGCATCAGTCCTTCCAGTGAACACCCAGGACTGATCTCCTTTAGAATGGACTGGTTGGATCTCCTTGCAGTCCAAGGGACTCTCAAGAGTCTTCTCCAACACCACAGCTCAAAAGCATCAGTTCTTCGGCGATCAGCTTTCTTCACAGTCCAACTCTCACATCCATACGTGACCACTGGAAAAACCACACCCTTGACTAGACGGACCTTGGTTGGCAAAGTAATGTCTCTGCTTTTTAATATGCTATCTAGGTTGGTCGTAACTTTCCTTCCAAGGAGTAAGTGTCTTTTAATTTCCTGGCTGCAATCAGCATCTGCAGTGATTTTGGAGCCCAAAAAAATAAAGTCTGACACTGTTTCCACTGTTTCCCCATCTATTTGCCATGCAGTGATGGGACCAGATGCCATGATCTTAGATTTCTAAATGTTGAGTTTTAAGCCAACTTTTTCACTCTCCTCTTTCACTTTCATCAAGAGGCTTTTGAGTTCCTCTTCACTTTTTGCCATAAGGGTGGTGTCATCTGAATATCTGAGGTTATTGATTTTTCTCCTGGAAATCTTCATTCCAGCTTGTGCTTCTTCCAGCCCAGCGTTCCTCATGATGTACTCTGCCAGCCCTCACCAGGCACCAAACCTGCCAGTGAGTTGAACTTGGACTTAACCTCCAGAACTGTGAGGAATAAATGTTGTTTAAGCCATCCAGTAGATGGTATTCTTGATATAGTAGCACAAACTGACAAAGATACTTTCTCGGAATTTCTTTCTCAGACCTCTCTGTATACTTCTCAAATCGGAGTATTTGTTGCAGTTGTTGTGTTATTAATGTTTGTGAGGAAGTGTAGAAGTGGATACTTCCCTAATAGCTTCCTGATAGTTCAGTCGGTAAAGAATCTGCCTGTAGTGCAAGAGACTCTGGTTCGATTCCTGGGTCTGGAAGATCCGCTGGAGGAAGGATAGGCTACCCACTCCAGTATTCTTGGGCTTCCCGTGTGGCTCAGCTGCTAAGGAATCTGCCAGCAACGCAGGAGACCTGGATTCAATCCCTGGGTTGGGAAAGTCCCCTGGAGAAGGGAACAGCTACCCACTCCAGTATTCTGGCCTGGAGAATTCCATGGACAGTATAGTCCATGGGGTTGCAAAGAGTCAAACACAGCTGACCGACTTTCACTTTCACAGACATGAAAGTTAACACTTCCACTCAGTCACTCTCTTTGTGGCCCCATAGACTGTAGCCCTCCAAACTCCTCTGTCCATGGAATTCTCCAGGCAAGAATACTGGAGTGTGTTGCCATTCCTGCCCTAGGGATCAAATCCAGGTCTGCTGCATTACAGGCAGATTCTTCGCCATCTGAGCCACCAGTTTGTGTAGTTCACTTATTTATGCCCCTCCTTCCCACTGATCTCAAGTAGGAGTATAGGGACTTTTGTACATTTTTAGTATATATATATATATATATATATATATATATATATATATATATCACTTTTAACCCTTGTGCTTACAATACCTAGTAAAAATATTTGTTAAATGAATGCCTACTTTTCAAGCAAACACTCTTTTCAAAGGTCTACTAAAATACCTTTCTTATTATCACTGGTTAAACAAAAGACATTGGTTCATGTGTGGGTTGGAATAAATATTCAAGCTTTAGAATTTTTATCTCCCTTGAAATCTTTTTGTGCAACCTCTTTTATAAAGAGTTCCAGGAAAATGATCTTCAAATAAGAAAATTAAAGAGATGTTTTAGTTGGAAATTAATGTATTAACATATACTTTAAAATTGTGTGTTACACAGAGATGCAGAAGGTGTTTATATAGTGTCTATCACTTGTCTGCTGTTTTCCTGGAAGACTGTACATGCTTCTGGCTGTAAACAACTTATTTGCCTTTTGAAGCTAGAGAATAAATTGTGGCTTATTCATATTTTACCTTCTTTTTATAGAATGTCCTTTAAATAGCTAACATGTGAACAAAAGACTTCAACTTTTAAAAAACTGAATGTGTGCCCGTTGACATTCATAAACACATATGAGTCATTTGGTCTGTGTAGAGTCCTGTGATAAGTGCTATTTGGCTGCCAGCCAAGTTTCATTTCTTATACTGGGGCTGTCAGGGCCACATAGTTGTGTTTATAAGGAGAATTTCAATATGCATAACCTGTTAAATGACTTGCAGAATCCCAGCCTCCTAACTATTCTGTCTTTGAAAGCAATAAATTAGATGCCACCATTCTAGAATACACAAATTAATACAAAATTCCTACTAAATTAATAAAGTTTATATCAGAACAGAGTTCCTGTTTTCAAAAAATCAAAAATTAAAGTTAACCCAGAGGCTAAATATATTTTTTAAAAATTGGTGGAACATAGTTTCTTCTGCACAATTTGCAGTGGTAAACTGCTACCGGTGCATTTTCGCAACAGCCAAAGCAGGGTTGTCTGTTGGCTCATTTCTTGAGTTGAAGACGAAAGCAGATGTCATCTGGTAAGAAGTTTCACCTCTGTTTGGCATGTTTCCTAGCCTGCAGCCTGCCCTCTGTCTCTGGTTTGGAGTCTCATGCAGGACCCCATTGATGTGAAGAAGATTGTTACTATTGTTGAATAAGCTTTGGGATATAGAGCAAAACAAGGAATGATGTGCTATCACTAAACACTTCCTGCTTCCTGCCCATCTTCCACTGCAGATTCTATTTCCTATGTTTTCTCAAGTGAGGTTAGAGTTCAGGAAGCGGGATGATTTGGACCATGGTCAGAGATGTTGATGACACCCATTGGGCTCACTCCAGGCAAAAGTTTTAAGAAAGAGATGGGTTTCGTTATTTATCCCTTCCTGGTTTTATTGCTATTTTTGTTTTTCTTATGGTCACTCAGGGTCCCCAGAATCCTTATCTACCTCTAGCTGCCCCTGGTGACCCATCTGTTCTGTCTGAGCAGAGCCCCGTTCTTTCTCAGCAGAGCCTCCTTTCTGTA
The DNA here is from genome assembly GCF_049115385.1 of Moschus berezovskii. NCBI lineage: Eukaryota > Metazoa > Chordata > Mammalia > Artiodactyla > Moschidae > Moschus > Moschus berezovskii. The sequence goes on from NC_142475.1 coordinate 37,603,237, forward strand.
TGTCTGTGGTCCCTTTGATGCCTGTGTCGGATTGCTACAGCACTTTGTCTTTCCTTTACCAGCAAACTGAATATGAACTACTCTCACAAACGAATTCTCAGTAAGTACTGCCAGGGAGAAAGGGTTACAGTTCATTGCCTATTCACCGTGCATCCGTTGCTTCACTAGATATTGCCCTTTGATCCTTCCTACCAACCTGTCATCCCTATTTTATAGATGAGGACAAGACCTTGAAACGCAGAGAGGTTAATAAACTTTTCCCCGATCAACCACCTAGCAAGTGGCAGGGCTGGAATTTATTCCAGTAATTTATGATTTCACAGCAAACATAGACTCCTTTTCTTGGGATACTTACAGTTTAACCAAGGATTCTGGGTTAATGATGCAAATATGATTTAACCCTATTGATAGAATTTCTGGCATCATTCCTAGCTATTGGAATGTAATCTCGACAAAGGATCTTTATGGCACTATCCCTGGTGGCTCAGATGGTAAAGAACTTGCCTGCCAATGCAGGAGACATGGGTTCAATCCCTGGGTCAGGAAGATGCCCTGGAGAAGGAAATGGCAACCCACTCCAGTATTCTTGCCTGGAGAATCCTATGAAGAAGCCTGGTGGGCTGTAGTCTATGGGGTCTCAAAGAGTCAGACCTGACTGAGCAACTAACACTTAGTTTCACTTTCAAGTTGGGTCATGTAGATAGTTGCCTACTTAAATGATTTTTTTAAAAAGTTTAATGGTTATAACTAAAAACACTAGTTTATTAGCATGAATTTTTATATGGTATGTTAAAGTTATGAAACCTTCTTTCTTATTTGATTCTCCCAATAGCATTCTGAGAAGTTAAGGATAGAAATGGGTAGATTAAGCCTAAAGTTATTGTCATAGTCCGAAGAAATTGATGGTGGTAATAGAAATAAAATACGTTTTGGGGTAGCAGACAGAGAAGGCCACAAGGAAAAAATAAAAAAGTCCAAGGTTGGACAAATTGGGAGAATAGCACTGAAACATATACTGTACCATATGTAAAATGGATAGCCAGTGGGACTTTGCTGTATGACACAGGGAGCTCAAACCGAGTGCTCAGTGACAACCTAGAAGGGTGAGATGGGGTGGGAGGTGGGATGGAGGTTCAAGAGGGAGAGGACATGTGTATACCTATGGTTGGTTCATGTTGATGTATGGCAGAAACCAACACAATATTTTAAAGCAATTATCCTCTAATTAAAAAATTAAGACAATAAAAAAGCCCAGAAACAGGTGGTGGCATTGCGAATATTGTATATTGGCTCATTTAATACCTCTGCATCCCCTTCCTATATTATATTTCTGTGCTTCTGTGGCTGGAACTTCCCGAATACCTTGCAGCTAGAATTCTGTGTGACTTAGTTTCTGTCAAAGCAGTGTACCCACATGAGACATGTGATGAGGCACAAGTAAGGCAGTTGAGGGGTCGCTGTGTGCAAAATTGATCTTCCGGCAAAGCACAGTGTCACGGTTTCCTAGAGTTGCTGGGGCATTTGTTGTGGAAGTCGAGCTCCGTCCCTGTTGTCGTGGGATTTGAGTGGTGGGAGGCAGTGCTGTGGTACTTGTGCTAGTGCAGGCTTGTGGTGCGTTTGGACCTTCCTTCTGGCTCTGTGCAGTTGTCTTGTTCAGCAGCCCAGCCTGATCTTCCAGGCTTCTTAGAGAATCTGTTGTCTTGCTCTGCAAATAAGAATTGCAACTGGTCCCGCTATCATAAAGCCAAAAGAAGATAAAGAGAGAAGAGGCTAGTTACCTTCAAGGAGGCTAATTGTGTTTAGTACTAACAGAATGGGAATTAAATTAAGAATGGAAATTTTAAAGTATATATTTATTAAATTTAGTGGTGTGTGTGTATATATATATATATAAATATAAAATTCACTGTGACTGTAGCAAAAGCATGGGGTTTTTTTGTTTGTTTCAGAGTAAGTAGAAATCAGTGACAGTAAGTTTAAGAGTAAACAGTAAGTAGGGAATGAAGGCAGCTCATGCATGTGTCTCTACTGGTAACTTGTCTGTGACAGGGAATATAGTAGAGGTGCTGTAGTTGAGCAGGATCAGTGGTCAAAAGGTTTTTTGTTTTTTTTAAGGTAAGGGACAGTGGAGCATGTTTGGTTGCTGATGGGAAGTTTAAAGAAGAGAGGAGAGAGAGATGAGGGGAAATATCTGTGAGACCTCAGTCAATTACATAATTTCCCTGTGCCTTAGGGCTTCCCTGGGGGCTTTGTTGGTAAAGAATCTGCCTGCAGTGCAGGAGACCTGGGTTCGATCCCTGGGTCGGGAAGATGCCCTGGAGAAGGAAATGGCAACCCACTCCAGTACTCTTGCCTGGAGAATCCCGTGGGCGGAGGTGCCTGGCGGGCTACAGTCCATGGGTCTCACAGTCAGACACGACTGAGCGGCTTTCACTCCCTCTGTGCCTTAGTTTCCTTAACAAATGTAGACGAAGATGCAATGTCTAGTATTTCAGTTCAGTTCAGTTCAGTCACTCAGTCGTGTCCGACTCTCCGCGACCCCATGAATCACAGCACGCCAGGCCTCCCTGTCCATCACCAACTCCCGGAGTACACTCAAACCCATGTCCACAGAGTCGGTGATGCCATCCAGCCATCTCATTCTCGGTCGTCCCCTTCTCCTCCCGCCCCCAACCTTTCCCAGCATCAGAGTCTTTTCCAGTGAGTCAACTCGTCGCATGAGGTGGCCAAAGTATTGGAGTTTCAGCTTTAGCATCAGTCCCTCCAATGAACATCCAGGATTGATCTCCTTTAGAATGGACTGGTTGGATCTCCTTGCAGTATAAGGGACTCTCAAGAGTCTTCTCCAACACCACAGTTCAAAAGCATCGATTCTTCGGCGATCAGCCTTCTTCACAGTCCAACTCTCACATCCATACATGACCACGGGAAAGACCATAGCCTTGACTAGACGGACCTTGGTTGGCAAAGTAATGTCTCTGCTTTTTAATATACTATCAAGGTTGGTCATAACTTTCCTTCCAAGGAGCAGGCGTCTTTTAATTTCATGGCTGCGATACCATACTCAGTCACTCAGTCGTGTCCCACTCTTTGTGACCCCACGGACTTTAGCCCACCAGGCTTGTCTGTCCATGGAACTTGCCAGGCAAGAATACTAAAGTGGGTTGCCATTTCCTACTCTAGGGAAAGGTTTCATAAGCATAGCCATTAGTATTACTGCTGTTACTACTATTTTTATTGTTACTGTCTTCTGTATACCTTAGAGTATTGTGAATAGGGAATTATTTTGTCTCCTGAATTTACACATCTTCCTTTCAGCTCTTACAAGCTGGCCCCATTGCCATCTTATCATCACTAATTCCATTAATTAAGTAAACATTTACCAAGCACCTGTATGTGCCAAATATGCATACATTAGGTGTCTGGGACACAAAAAGTGAGCAGAACTTGTTCTCCGCCTCCAACTAGCATCTGGAACACTAGAGGAGAGGACTAGGGGAACATGACTACTTTATACCAAGTTTTATATCAGTCAGAGTGCTAGCAGGAGCAGAACCACTAGGAGATGTGTGTTGTATTTGTTCATTCCCACATACATGCATGGATACATATATGCGCACACATATTTGCTTATTTATTTTAGCTGGCTAAGCAAACCTAAAGTCCACAGGCAGCAAGGCAGGAAGGAAGGATCGTGACCAGACTGAAACCCCGCGAGCACACTTCTCTATCTTGAGATCCTCCTACACTCATCCTGGGTCAGCCCAGTTCTTCTGTTGAGCCATCTACCTTCTTGTGAAGGACTGTGTTGAAGTGGGAGGTATTTCTCTCTCATATTCCCATCGACTCTCCCAAATACCTGTTGGACCTTTATTCTAAAGAATTAAATTTATGATAAGCAGATATACAGATTTATTCTAATAGGTACTGTTTGCTTTCTTGAATACACTCTAGCTGCATTTATTAGCAGATTTTATTTAGTCATCTGTGCTGCTAGGAGAAGTAATTGGCTGTCTGTGAGTTAAGAGCACAACTCAAGCTAAAATGTGAATTCATTAGCTTTCAACTTCAGTTTTTAATTTCACCTGCTGTTTACTGCTCAAAGGAAGGACAAATTGTATTTCAATAAAATGTTTATTTCAGGAGGAACCCTTAGCAACCGGCATTCTTTTTTACTTAAAAACGGCTTCTTAATCTGCCTTGAAAAATTGAAGCAGTTGTGTTAGCCTGTGACAACCACTGATGAATTGGAGAAGCCGTATTTATAGTTCTTATTGCCAAAGGAATTCAAGGCATTGGGTTATTTAGTCCAGCTCTTTTTGTTGCAAGAAGTTGAAACAAAAAGAAACAAAAAATAAAATAAGGTTTTGCAGAAAAGAAAGGTAGGGTAAGGTGGGTGGTGTGGGGATTCTGGTAACAAGAAGGGAGGTGCAAGTGGACAGGCGCAGGGACAACCCACAGCCAGTGTGCTTAGCTGTGGATGCTGACGGGTTGGGAGGCATGTTGGCAGCTCTCAGATGCCTCCTGTCTGAGGGCCCCCATCGCATGCTTCTGTTTCTCTCCAAAGCCGGCAGCACCCCATTCTTCCTCCCTCTATCCTGGTGTCCTCCGCTTTCTCACATGCCCTTAACAGCCTGATCGCACTCTCGCTCCAAGCCACCACGGCTAATGGACGTCAGTTTGTGGCCCCTCAGACTAGGCTACTGAAAGAAAGGATTTTCTTGATCCTCCCTGTGCCCAGAGAGATTGTGCGTTGTCCTCTTTGAAAACGGCTTTACCCTTCATGAAACTGATAGTCTCTCGGTCCCGTCTGACTCTTTGCGACCCCATGGACTGTAGCCTGCCAGGCTCCTCTGTGCATGGGATTCTGTAGGCAAGAATACCGGAATGGGTTGCCATTCCCCTCTCCAGGAGATCTTCCCGAGCCAGGGTTCAAACCCTGGTCTTCTACATTGCAGGCAGATTCTTTACTGTCTGAACCACTAGGGTTAATTTATATGTATCAGAACTACATTGTCCAAAATAACAAAAAGTTCTTTTCTAACCACTTTGGGGAAATGTGTGGTTTAGTCAGAAAAATCACATTTTAGAGTGTGGTTTGGGTCCCAGGTCAATTGCAAAAAACCATGTAACCCCTGGAGAAAATGAACTCTAATGTACTCCTTGAATTGCCAAGAATCTCTTCTTGTTTGCTGTGTGTGTTTGTGCCTAGGATTCAGGCCAGGTGGAGAAAGGGCTGCTCAGAGACGCTCAATAGGAGTGAAGAGAGGAATTCTGGGAGATGGGTGGTGGGCTCCAGCACTTGGAAAAGGCTCTGTGAACTCTTAGTTTCCGGAGTAGCCTCTCTGTGTGAGGGGCTGAGGAGGGTTCCAGTGAATGGAGATTGAGATTTCCCTGGAGCAAAGTTGCAATGAGGAGAGGTCAGAGACCGTGAAGCTTGTGCTTGGGGATCCAGCTCCTCCCGGCAGGGGCTGCAGGCAGTTTCAATTCTGGGCTCTACAGAGCAGTCACAGCAGCTGGAGTGGACAAGTCTGCTATAGGTCAGCAGCCCCTCAGCAACACAGCTGCTTGTTCTCCTTCAGAAAGAAACTTCTAAGAAAACACTTCCGGAGGGGCCCAAATCCCATCGGCAAAAATAGTCTCTGTGAACCAAATGTGGAAGAAATTAAAGATGACAGTGATTATCAGCATTGTTATTCTTGACTGTGGATGTTAGAATTCACAGAGAGAGTAAGTGGGCTGGTTGTGCTGTGAGCCTCAGACAGGAGGGGAAGCATTCCTGGGCCTCCCTGGGGACCAGGCTGTTCCGGGTCCTGCCCCTTATAGGAATCTGCGCTGCCAAGGAGTTTGAAAAGTAGAGAACTTTAACTCTGATTTGGTTCTGAAATTCTGCCTTATCTCTCAACAGATTTGCCCTGATAAAGCTGGGTGATATTTGTAGACAGAAGGTTCAGAGTCCCTTAATTTAAAAGCAAAACCAACCCTATTTTCTCTGCAGTGGTTGAGTCGCTCAGTCGTGTCTGGCTATTTGCTACCCCGTGAACTGTAGCCCGCCAGGCTCTCTTGTCCATGCAATTCTCCAGGCAAGAATCCTGGAGTGGGTTGCCATTCCTTCCCCAAGGGATCTTTCCAACCCAGGGATCGAACCTGGATCTCCTTTACTGGCTGAGCTTTGTAGATTGTATTATAAAATAAGGACTGTATGCCTGGAGAGAAAATCCTCCATGAAATGAAACTGAACATTTGGTAAAGAAAGGATTAATATGGTAGTCCTCCTGTAATTATTTTCCACCTATTCTCCAAAGTATAGCACAATTCACTATTTCTTTCTTGGTGTCTTAGGAAATTTCTCTTGACTATGACTCTACTCTTTGCAGCTCCAGGAAGTTGGCATCAAGCCTTCTTAGACTTTTGTTAGTAGTTGCTGCCATATAGCACATTTAATCACCTGCAAATTTATTCATTTATTTATTCCCGAAATGCTTATTCAGGGCCCACTCTGTTTCAGAAGCTCTTCTCGGTACTGGAAGCATCAATATACAAAAACAAACCCCCCCTCACATAGAGCAAGATTTTGGCAGTGCAGTCTGGACAAAAGACGTAAGAAATAGTAAAATATACCTTTTGTTATAACTGCTGTAGAGTAACAGTAGAAAAGACTATGGGAAATGAGGAGTGGGAAAGGAGCACTGAAATTTAAATAGGAGGGGTCAGAGTTGGCTTCACTGAGAAAGAGACTTTTGAATGAAGACTGAAAGGGTGAGGAAGCCAGCATTGGGAGGTATGAAGGAAGAACATTCCTGGAAGATGGGGCAGCCAGTGAGAATGCCTGAGGCAGGGGTGTGCCTGGCCTGATCAAGGCCAGCAAGGGTGGGAGGGAGAGGTAAGGGTGGAGGAAAGAAGTAGAAGAGGGAGAAAATAAGGATATGGGAGGAGGGGCAGGGAAAACCAAACAGGGCCTGGGAGGCCATTGTAAGGACTTTGGATTTTATTCTGGATGAAATGGGGAGTCACTGGAAGGTTCTCAGCTGAAGGGTATGATCTGACTCTGGTTTGTGTGGGATAAGGTGGCTACTACTGAGAAGGAACTGGGGTGTGGGAAAGGCAGGAAATGGCAACCCACTCCAGGGTTCTTCCCTGGAGAATCCCAGGGATGGCAGAGCCTGCTGGGCTGCCGTCTATGGGGTCGCACAGAGTCGGACACGACTGAAGTGACTTAGCAGTAGCAGCAGCAGCAAAGGCAGGGCAAGAATGGAGATGGGGATCCAGGGAAGAGACTATTGTAGAAATCCAGACAAGAGATGAGGGTGGCTTGACCAAGATGGTAACCATGGAGGTGGTAAGAAGTGACTGGATTCTGGATATATTCTGAAGGTAAAGGCCACAGGGTTTTCACTTGGACTGAGTGTGATTGGTTGAATTAAACTTTGACTTAATAAATGGAATATCTAATTACTGTGTGAAGTTCAAAATTCCCTATAGTAAAGTTAAATCCAATGAGGTCAACCCACATTGACATTTCCTCTCTCTCCTTACATTTGTTTGGAAAAATATACGGATGACTTTAGCCAAGCTTGACCTTAATATTGGACTTCATAGAGATGGTTATTTCTATCTGGAATTTTTCAGAAAGCGTTTTTTAAATACTTACATACTTTGTTCTCACTTGCATGATATTACTATTAATAGAAGGTTTGAAACTTCAGCCAAATTGTCTTCCACCAAAAATTTTTGCAATAAATTTCTTAAATGTGTGGCTGACTAATCTGTCATTAGGCATGCCAAGTCATGCTTTGTTGAACATTAAATTGTCAAGATATAGAGGTGAAAGTTCCTGTAGGAATCCCAGCATTAATAACATCAATGGCTACAGTAGTGTAGCGCTGTGGCTGCCATCACAGTGAGGATCTCAACTCTGTTTTACTTTTTGCCCATCATCACACTGCCAAACCAGGCTGATTTTCACCAGCCAGTTAGGCTGTATTGGTATAGAGAAATTATAAACTTGAAGTTAAAGCAGTTAAAAAACACTTCATTCTTTTCAGAGAGCTTAAGGAATAATATAATCAAAGGGCTAGCAATTGGAAGCAGTTATTTTTAAAATGTTTCTACTATAGCTAATCACTGGGACTGGGATAGATTTGCTGTCCAACTTATTTTCTTGTGTATCTAGCGTGAAATCTGAAGAATTTAATCTGAAGTGATGAGCAGAGTTCTGTTGACTATTTTTGGAAACAGTCTTTATCACTTGACTCAAGAGTCTGGTCTTTGAGCATGACCTTTAGTTGCAATATTTTAAATTAATTTAAAAACCAATTGTTCCTATTATTAATATAACTTTTGCTTCTTTCGTAGCATATTTTAAGATGTGAGAGTCTGATTACATGCTCTACACTGTGGTTGATGTGTCATTGTCATCAGTCACTAAACATACATATTTATGTATTCTAAAGCAAGTTTAAAAAATAAATACTAAGGTGTGGAAGCACAATCTGAAATAGGGGAAATTCTCTTATAATTTGTCAAACGTGACTGTGTGCTTGCCTGGTGAATGGAAGAGTCAGTTGAAAAAAGTCGCTTGGTCAAGTGGTCCATTCCCTTGCCTCCCGTGGCTTGCTCCCCAAGAGTGGATTTTGCTGTGGCCTGAATTTGATTCTCTTTTCCAAAATGTCTCTACTACTTTCTTACTATTCAGAAAGTTCCAGAAGGCAAATGGGTTGACTTTCTTTAGACTATTCCTGGAAATCCAATTAATCTCCAGAGCCAGTTCCTCAAATCTTATTGGGTTAGGATAAGTAAACTAGGACAGTTTGCAAAAGTGAATGTTGACACATGCACTTTGGTACCTTATTATCATATATTCATGGGGAGGGTATAGGGTTTAAGGTAGCCTGGAATGCACTTGAGTGTGGACAGAAGGAAGGATTGATTGAGTAAGTGGGCTGATGCTAGAAGCCATTCTCTTTTCTGTTGTGCTGCTAGAATCCTCCTATGGAAAGCAGATGTTTTTGTATTGAAGAAAGCCAATGAGCTTCAGTCCACTTTACAAAGGATACCATTTAGAGAAATTCAAGATTGAAATACATACTGTTAGCATCTTGTTTAAAAAATTGCATTTTTCCCAAGTATATCATATTTATAGATTTATTGTTTATCTTTGTCTAGGAAAACAAAAGCCTTTCATCAGAATAGAAATTTTGAATTTTATTTGTTAGTTAACTTGGTAATTGGTAGTATTCTCATATAATTGAACACTGAAGCTTTGTTCTCTTGCAAGAAATTACACTGAATAAAGCGTGTGTCTGTGATGTGCTGCTGAAGGGCTTCTGTGTTGGGTAAGAAGGAATTCAGTGGTAATCATTGTAGTACGGTATAGCTGAGAGGTACTAGTAATCAAGGGAAGTAATAGTGCAGCTGGGTGGATAATTTGAAGTCATTAATTTTTCCCTTCTAGTATAGGCAAATATGGGCTTCCCAGGTGACTCAGTGGTAAAGAATCTGCTTGCCAATGGAGGAGCCCCAGGAGACACAAGTTCAATCCCTGGGTCGGGAGAATCCTCTGGAGGAAATGTCAACTCATTCCAGTATTCTTGCCTGAAAAACTCCATGGACAGAAGCAGCTTGGCAGTCTGCAGTCCATGGCATTGCAAAGAGCTGGACGTGACTGAGCGACTGAGCACACACACCTGCATATGCATATATACTAATAACTGAAAGCTGGTAGAAGAAAAAAATGTAACTAAATGCTGTATTCTTGAGAAACTTAATTATATAAAAATAATGTGTATTTTTTAAGATTAACTTTATAGGTTTTAAAATACCAAACTATACGTGAACATTTTAAAAATTGCAAACAAGGTAAAAAGGAAAATTGGACTGTAAATCTGCTTCCAAGGAAAACCATTCTTAACATTGTGGAATGTCCTTTCAGAATTCTCTCTCTCTCTCTCTCTCTATATATATATATATATATATATATATATATATCCCTCCTCCCCAAGATTATATTACATAAGACTCATTTGGATTTCCTTTTTTCAAATAGTATATTAAATGTCTTTCCATGTCTATGAATATAGAAATATGTCTTTGTTTTTAACTATACATTTTAGTTGTTCGTATTTAATTCCCAATTTATTGATGAATGTTTAGGAATTTGCATTTTTTAATATTATAAGAAATTCTGTGCTACACATTCTTGTGTGCTTTTCTAGATATTTTTTCCCCCATAGACATAGAACTGCTAAATCAAAGGGATGTACCATTAAATTCATTGCCTTTTGCGTGCTGGCCTCCTCCAACATGTATGTTCCCACCAACAGCGATTGAGAGTGCCAGTTCCCTCATATGTTGACCAGCAAAGAGCATTATTCCTCACAATTTTTGTGAACCTCTATAAAACTGTCTCTTTGTTTAAATTTTTTAAATTTGAAAACCTTAAAAAAAGTTTAAAAATTCCCCATAATCTCACCACTTTGTTTGTGTGTCTGTATGTGTACACGGAGTATCTAATTATATAAGGAAAGAAGTAGAACCTTCTTGGCCCATAGGTGTGTAACTTTTTAACAAACTACTTTGCTTTCAAAAAGCAGTGAAATCCTGCCTAATATATTAGTCTGCAGCTTACCTGTTTCTCTTAGTAGATCACGAGTGAATGTGTTCCTTGTAATACATCATGGATTTATTCTGATGTTCTTCTTTTTTAGTGACCTTGTGGTATGTCCACTGTATGGATATCCCATAGTTTGTCCCTCCATAAAGAAAAATTTTGGTTGGTTGACTCAGCAATTCTAATTTCCAGGAATTTTTCATACAAAAATGACTTGCACAAGTGTATAAAGGTACATGTATACATACAACAATGGTATTTATTGTGGCATTATGTTTAATGATGAAAAATCGAAAAGTACCTCAAAGTCTGGGAGGAAAGGATGGGCTAAACAATATGATCTTGTGAAATGTTACCATATTCAAAACTTAAATGTAGCACATTTATTAGTAACATGAAAAGATGCCTGTGATTTATTGTGAATGAAAAAATAAGTTGCAGAATAATACATGCATTACATTTGTGTTTAGACACCCCAAACAGATATATACACAGTTAGGAATTTAATGCATTTTAAATAAGTGGAGGCTTTGCAGCAAATTCTTAAAAGCTGTTCTTTCTAGGGGTTGGACAGGGTTGGGAGGAGAATGGGGAGGAATATAAAGCTGTCCCCATATTGCTTTATACACATTTTTATGGAAATTTTAACAAGCATATATTTTGTAATAAGTGAATGTCTGAAAAAAATGAAAAGTACATTCAAACTCTATAGGAACAATGAAAAAGAAAACGTTGAAATGAGACTAGATAGTCTCTAAGATAACGCCTGCTTCACAGATTGAGTTTATGAAATCAGTCAGGTGAAAACTAGTCGGTCTTCTTTATAGATACAGAATGTTTCATTCACAATGTGGTGGAAGAGTGAGAAAAAAGAGGAAGATAGAGAAAGCCGTATGGTCAAAATGGAGTCAGTTGGAAGCAGAAGTGGGCGCCATTGACCCTCGTTCCAAAGAAACCCGGAACTCAAATTCCTCTTCTTCAAGAGGGCTCTACACATATTCAAGAGAAGCTATGTGGGACTGCCCTGGTGGCTCAGATGGTAAAAAATCCACATGCAATGCAGGAGACCAGGTTCCACTCCTGAGTCGGGAAGATCCCTTAGAGAAGGGAATGGCAACCTACTCCAGTATTCTTGCCTGGAGAATCCCATGGACAGAGGAGCCTGGTGGGCTACAGTCCATGGAGTCGTAAAGAGCTGGACATGACTGAGTGACTATCCCTACTGCTACATGTGAACCTTAGGCCTTCTGTTTCCTAGATGAAACATTCCCAGTTCCTCCCAAAAGGATCCTTTGTCATCCTGATCACCCTGTTGTTTTGTTCCCGTTTGTCAATGTCTATCTTGAAATTTGATGACCAGAATCAAATACTACTGCCTTCCAACTTACAGTCTCGTCACTATGGGATGCAGTCAGATTAACCCTTCCTCGTGCAGGAGATGCATTTTTAAAAATCTAGACTAAGATTATTGTGTTCTCAAAATTCCTAAGAGTTTTGCTTTTTTTTTTCTTCATTATTTGCCACCCAGGACTTCTAGATTTGAGAAGTTTGTTTATTTTCTCTGGGTATCTTCTATTGTTGAACCCTTTGCCTCCGTGTGAGCTGTGATACGAAAGATTTCTCAGATTTCCTCAGCTTTCTATTACTAAAAATATTAGCTCATATGAGTCACTTCATTAATTGATATCAGCTTCAAGGAAGGAAGCTAACTTGGCCCAGGCCCTCCACACCACCAGAAGGGCATATTGTCACCAGGGCATTGTGCAAATTGGGAACAAAAACAAGTAAGAGTGCCCTCTTTGGGCAAATAAAGGATAAAAAATTCTTCTCCAGATGAATGAATTAGAAAAGTGTCCCTCTTCCATGGGTGAAGAGGCCTGGGGACTGGCTTGAGGAGGGACTGGATTTCAGCCAGCCTCACTTGCGAACAGGATGTACTAGCACAGCTACTTGCAGCAGCCTGCGTTGTCCTAGCACTCCATGTCTGCCTTTGCAGCACAGGTTCCCAATTTCTGGTCTAGGGGATTCTTGGGAAACATACTTTCTACACCAGTTATTTCTGGTTTGGTTCTTCTTTTGCTTTTTTTTTTAAATCAACAGTACTATTACGGTACAATTTACATATCATAATATTCATCCTATTGTAAGAATACTGTTCAGGTTTTTTTTTTTGATAAATTTATAGCATGGTACAAATCAGTACAGTCTAGTTCTAGAATATTTCCATCACAGCACAAAGTTCTTTGGTGTCCATTTGCAACCAGTTTTCCTTATCAACCCCAGTCCCAGGCAATCCACCAATCTGTTTTCTGTCTTTATAACTTTGCCTTTTCTGGAAATCTCCTGTAAGTGGGATCTTATCTTCCTTTAGCTGCTCTCCTCTGCTAATCTAATAGGGGATCAATTTGGAATTGGGGTTATATCTTCCTTTTGCTGCTTTCTTCTGCTGATCTGCTGGTGGTGTGATGGCTGGATGTTGGCCCTGCCCCGTTCTACTGCTCCTACAAACCCTCACTCATCCCTTTCCCTGCCTCAGCATTCAGGCATGCTCTGTTACCTCCTGTCTTAGAACCTTCTCCCTGGCTCAGCATCCTCTCCAGCCACCACCATATTTCTCTGCGCCATTTCTGAGCCGATGTCACAAGATTTGACTTCATGTTCTCTGCTCTCTTCTCCCCTGTGACTATTCCTTTTAAAATTTGAAAAAATGTAATATCTGATATGAGTGGAAGAACATTAAAAAGAGCATGTTTTATATATATATATATATGTAAACTTTAAAGCATAGAGATATAATGAACATCTCCATCTGTCACCCACTCCTTCCACCAGCCTTACAAACAGTGTAACACATGACTCAAAGTATCAAAAATCTCTTACTCATCTCTGCATTTTTTTTGTCCTTTTTGATCTTAGCTAACTCATTTTAACTCCACTTTTATAAAAGGAGTCTGAACTGAATAGTCTTTGAATTTCATTACATTGCTAAACTTTCTTGATTACCATTTAGAGATTAATTTTATGTTTAGAATGTATTATGGAAGATTTATAGCTTACATTGTTGAATATTACCATAGCTTACTTTATTATGAAGTCTTGGCTAAGAGCATGATATACTATTATACTATCATTTCTGGAGGAAATTTATTCTACTTTGTATTAATTTGCTTCAAATGCTGTTTTTTTCCCCTAAATTTTTGAAGCTAAAAGCTAACCTTCCTGTAATGTTCTCCGTCAACCCCACCTCTTTGGATTGAATTCTTTTAATCAGATGAATTGGTCCCTGGGGACGTATGGATGTCAATTATTGCTACAACTTAATACTAATGACTACTTAAATATTTAATTAATGTAATACTTGACACTTAAGGAGAAACTATTTATAATCATCAAAGGCAGGCCTTTGTTTTCATCTTTTGTGGCTGGTGTTTGGCATATTCCTTTTGTAACATAGCTGGGAATGAGCTGCTATAGAAGTGAAAAAAATGCCTCCCACTCCCTTCCACCTCCAGGCAGAAAAAGTTGCCCTGAAAGTGATTAGCGATGGATATTTAAAACATTTATAATTATATTAGTTTTCCAAACTACATTTTTATTGAAAATGTATTGAATTTTGGAAGTATGAAATAGTTTCTTATTCCTCTCTATTGAGTATTGATGTCACTGAAACGGCTCTTAAAAGCACTCATTTTTCTTGGACTCTTACTTTTGTTCAATCGTTAATGTATTCTAAGAAATATGGTAACTTTTTAATGAGTTGCAAATATACCGAAGTGACTGACATTGTCCTGTGGAGCACAGACCCAGGGTGCTCAGGAACACCGTGGAAGATAGTCTCTTCTGCCTGAGAAGTGCAGGCCAATGAGAGAGCAGGGAGCTCAATTTAGGGTTCCGGGTTCATATGAAAGATACATTCCAGCCACGGTGATCCTGAGGCACACAAATCACCCCTGGGCTCAATGAGAATACATATGAGAGCTGGTTCTATGGCTCCAAAAAACACATAGCTTCAAGTTTCCCCTTAGTCTGAGAATTTCTAGCCATTCACACCATATTTTGCCAGTCTCTGCTTCACTGAACACACATACTTTCATTTCATTCTGAAAAATCCCCTATATTTGTGGCTTTAGCTCTATGAATCCTAAATGTACTTGATCAAATTCTTTGTGCTTTTCCTCCTACCTAAAATCAAAAAGAGACGAACGAGCATACTTTCTGTTTAAGTGGGTGAGTGAAGGTTTACTGTCTCTACACATGGACTTCGTGAGAGAGCGACTCTGACCTGTGAAATGTCTCATAGACACGCATATTTTGAAACATTCTCCACTGATTAGTGAGGCTCTGGGTTGACAGATAGTCCAGCTCTTCTTTGAAACACTTAGGACTTTAACAAAGTAAAAAGTGAAAGCTGTTGTGTCTGACTCTCTATACAGTTCATGGAATTCTCCAGGCCAGAATACTGGAGTGGGTAGCCATTTCCTTCTCCAGGAGATCTTCCCAACCCAGGGATTGAACCCAGGTCTCCCGAATTGCAGGCGGATTCTTTAACAGCTGAGCCATCTGGGAAGCCCAGGGCTTAACAAGTTCACTCCAAACTTCACGAACAGTGCCAGTCATCTTACAAAATGCAGAATCCCTTTTTTTAACTTTAGTCTCCTTTTTCATCCATCACAATTCTAAACTCTGAAATCACCAGATATAATTCCTTTGACATTTAAATTTACATTTGTCTTAAACATTGCATTTAGTTAAGACTGATAAAGATTATTATGACTTTTGCAGCATGTGGACCCACCAGTTGTGGTACATGGGCCCCAGAGCTTGTGGGCTCCATAGTTGCAACGTGTGGGTGCTCATTTTCCCTTTTGACATGTGGGATCCTAGTTCCCCAACCAGGCATCAAACCCATGTCTCCTGCATTGGAAGGTGGCTTCTTAAGCACTTGGCCTCCAGGGAAGTTAAAGTGTTATGACTTTTTAACTGTCATACTAATGAAGGGATTTCCTTAAGATCAAAACTGCTATAGATAAAGAATAAAAAAAAAAAACATTTTTCATGAGGTAAAGAGTGGGGTTAAGATCATTATTCATAGTCTAAGACTTAAGACTTGATTTTTTTATATGCATAGCACTCTTCTGTTAAGCATGTGCTGTGCTTAGTCACTCAGTAGTGTCCGACTCTTTGCAGCACTATGGACTGTGGCCCGCCAGGCTCCTCTGTCCATGGGATTCTCCAGGCAAGAATACTGGAGTGGGTTGCCATGCCCTCCTCCAGGGGATCTTCCCAGCCCAGGGATTGAACCTCTGTTAAGCATAATCAGCATGAAATATTTAAGAATTTATTTAATTGAGTTTTCTCAGTTGTAGAAGAGAAAACAATGATATTTTAAATTCTCATTTTTTTAGAAGCCTCATGCTTCCAAGTCTTCAAAATCTTTGCCCATCTGAAAGGCTTCTCATGTGCTCATGATGCTTCTTGCCTGCATTATGACAGGCAGCAGTCAATTGTGCCTTACTTTGTAAAGTCAGTTATTTTATTTCCATGTTAGATTTCCCCCACTTAAATTAAAACATCTTCAAGATGAACAGGGACAGCAGTGTCTGTGGTCTGTCCTCTGGCCATCTGCACGTAGTCATGTAAAGCTGATATTTTGGGTAAGTGAGACTGTTTGTGTTTTGTTTCACAGGTGGGGAGCATTAAGCGGGAAATGACCTTCACATTTCAAACAGAGGACTTGAAACGTGACTGTAGTAAAAAAATGTCCCATCAACACTTGTTTCCTTTGGCCATGGAGGAAGATGTGAAAACAGCAGACACCAAAAAAGCCAACCGAGTACTTGACCATGAAAAAGAAAACACTCGCTCCATCTGTCTCCTTGAGCAAAAACGAAAAGTTGTTTCTTCCAATATTGATGTTCCTCCAGCAAGGTAAGGGACCATTAGACCTTGTCTGCCCCAGGAAGTCAGTGGAAAGCAGGTACTGTCTCTGCTGTATTTCTCTAAAGTACACAGACGTAGAAGGTTTTTCTGCTGAGAACATCTTTCTGTTTCTTGTGTGAAATGGAGCAGGTGGTTCTGCTCTTCAGAGCTGACTTTGAGGCTGTAGCAGTCGAACTACTGTAGCTCTAGAAAAGAATGTTTTATTAGATTTTGGCAAATAAACAACAAACAGGAAGAGAATAAATATTTTAAAAAGTTAAGAGAAATACAAAGTGTAGGACTGAGCATAGCCACTTACAAGCAAGGATATTCAGATCTTTTGGTCAGGAGTTGGAGAGCTGTGGCTGCAGATTAGATTTGGCCCCTGGCCTGTTTTTGTTTGGCCTGTCAGATAAGAGGGCTGCCCTGGTGGCTCATCTGGTAAAGAATCCACCTGCAATGCAGGAGACCTGGGTTTGATCCCTGGGTTGGGAAGAACCCCTGGAGAAGGGAATAGCTACCCACTCCAGTATTTTGGCCGGGAGATTTCCATGTCAGATAAGAACAGTTTTACATTTTTAAAGGGTTAAAAAATGAGGGATATGGAGTATAGATCGTAGGTATCCTGCAGAGTCTAAAATATTTATATGTGACTCATTAAAGGAAAAGTTTGGTGATCCCTGGTTTATATCATGGTAATCCTTTTAAGACAGATCTAGCTTAGAACTGGGCCAAGAGGGCTTATCTGCAATATCAAAAGGCTTTTTATCACATTGTAATTCTACTTAAACTGCATCCAACAGCACTGAATCAGAGGATAATATTATGGCAGAGTGACAGTGAAACAGTAGCAGCATGTACATGCTAGAACTTATTTTCTGGCTGAGCTCTCATGTATCTCAGCTAGAAAGTAAGTTCCATGTCGGCTGTGATTTTAGTCTGTCTTATTTATGCTGAATTCCTATCACTAGGACCATGTTTAATTATATGTTAAGGGTTCAGTAAATATTTGTTAAGTGGAGAAAAGAAAGGAAATGCTGTAGCATGAAAGTTTGCTAATTTTTAATTTGTGAAATATATTTTGTTACCAAAAACCATCTATAATGAAACCTCAGAAGCAGTTGTTGGAGAAGGTCTGCATGTGTACAAGTGGTTTCTGACAGCTAACTAGGAAAATAGTATCTTTGGAAAAGGAATAAATATTCCTTTTCTGCCTATTCACTGCCTGTAATTAGAATTTAATTACTTTTTATATGAAATCAAAAATATCTTCTCTTAAAAAACTACATATTTTTCTATTCTGCTCCCAAACTTGTCAAACTTTGTAAAATTATAGGTCTCTTTCTTTCCCTTAACTTTTAATTGAAACTTTTCATATGTTCATTACCTCTGCTTAACTACTTGGAATTATTTGCTTGTCTAATTTTTTCATATAAAGTACACGCTACATTGTTTAGGATTGATTCCTTTAACTGGGAGTTAACTATGAAATGTCTTATCATGACCTGAACTTGATAAGCCCTTCAATTCATATCTGTTATTTGTTGACTCACAGGTAAAATGAATGACATGTAATTTGACTGTGAAGAGCTGTGGGTTTTTTTCCTAAGTTTGTAGGACAAGAATTAGACCTCCCACTATCACATAGTTTGGTGCCAACTTGCAATTCTATGGAACTTACTCTTCTGGAAAATTTTCATTAGACCATTTTATGTGTTAAGAGACCTGGAATTCATAATTTGTGCTAAAAATCTGTTAAGGATTCATTTATTTCCACCCATTGACCTATCATTCTATTTTCTTGGATATTGTTGTGTGGTTCTGATATCAATTTAATGATGACCTCATAAAATGGTTTAGGAAGTGTCCCCCACTCTTTGTTTTCTGAATTTGTTTTGGAACTGGTATTTTTTTCCTTAAAAGGTAGGTCTACTGGTAAAGCCAACTGGACCTGGAGTTTTCTTTATGGAAGTGTTTTTTTAATTACAGATTCAGTTTATAAGATTGATATACAGTTCACCCTTGAACAACGCAGGTTTGAACTGTACAAGTTGCCTTAAATGCAGATCTTTTTCAATGGTAAATACTATAGCACTACATGGTCCTCGGGTGAATCTGCAGATGTAGAGGGATCATGGATACAGCAGGCCAACTATAAATTATATGCAGATTAGCCCTCACGTTGTTCCTGGGTCAACTGTAGTGCTATTCAGGTTTCACATTTCTTTTTGAATCAATTTTGGCAATTTGTGTCTTTCAAAGAATTTATCCATAACGTAAAATTATTAAATAGCATGTAGCTGTTCATAATATTGCCTTTAAAAAAAATGTTGAGAATCTACAGTAATGTTCCCTCTCTCATTTCTGATATTGGTCAGTGTGTTATCTTTTTTTCAACCAGTCTAACTAGCAGTTTATCACTTTTATGGCCATTCTCAAAGAGCCAGCTTTTGCATATATTGACTTTGTTGTTTGTCCATTCTCTATTTCACTGATTTATTTATTTTTATTATTTCTTTCTTTCTGCTTATTTTGAGTTTAAATTCCTCCTCTTTTTCTAGTTTCTTAGGGTAGAGTTTTAGATTGTTAACTATAGACTTTTCTTCTTTACAACTATAAGTTATATGCTATGACTCCTTTGAAGCACTTCTTTATGTTGTTATTGTTTAGTCTCTAAATTGTGTCCAATTCTTGTGACCCCATGGACTATAGCTTGCCAGGCTCCTCTGTCCATGGGATTTCCCTGGCAAGAATACTGGAGTGGGTTGCCATTTCCTTCTCCAGGAGATCTTTCTGACCCAGGGATTGAACCGACATCTCGCATTGGCAGGTGGATTCTTTACCTATGAGCCACCTGGGAAATCACTTCTTTATATGCACTTCCCAAATTTTTTTCGGTTGTTTCTTTTTTAAAATTTGATTATTATAATTAGGTTTATTTTTAAAAAGTAAAGAGATATATTTTTCATCTTATTATTTGTAGTTGGGAAAACATTCCAGAACACAGAAATATAGAGCATATTCTTAAAATAGGATATTTAACTCATTACATTCATTATAATTACTGATATCTGACTCACTGTAATTACTGATAATTTTGCCATCTTAATTTTTTTAAACCATGCTTTACTCTGTTTTCTTTTTCCTACCTTTTGTTTAATTCATTTAGCTTGATTATAAAGTTATATATTCTATTTATTTATTTTTTTTGGATTTGTTCCTCAATACCTTATTTTTTAAAAGATTTTATTCTTTTTCAGAGTAGTTCTGGGTTCACAAGATTGAAAGGAAGTTACAGAGATTTCTCACATGCCCTGTGTCCCGACACACATCTCACCCTTCCATCCGTCATTATTTTTGTCCTAAATTTTACTTCTATACATGTTTGTGATGTGCATTAAATGTATAAGGATGTGTTTCCCTCATTTTAGTATCATACGGAGTATTTATTTTTTGCTGCCTAAAATATACTCCATACTCTGCTTATTGATGCCTACCCTACCCTGAACTCCTGGTAACCAGTCATCTTTTTACTATGTCCATAGTTATGTCTTTTTCAGAATGTCTGTAGTTGGAGTAATATACTATGCAGCCTTTTCAGATTGGCTTCTTTCACTAAGTAATATGCATTTCTTTAATGTATTCAACATATTTATTAGTTAAGTGGATTTTTATGTACCAGATACTGAAATACAAGGTAGAGTAAATTAGATCTATTTCCTGCTCTCCTAGAATTGAGGAGAGAGATATTCTAAACAATACAAACACAAATGTATAATTATATAATTTATAATGTCCAGGACATTCAATCTATTAAATGTACAGGACATTATGAGGTCCATAAGTAAGAAGACTTATACTGAAGCATAAGGAAAGCTCTCTTTAAGGAAACTGCATTTTAGCTGACACCTAAAGGATGAGGAAGAGTTAGATTGACTAGGGAGGAAGGTGTTCCAGGGAGGGGAGAATATGCATGAAAAGCCTAAGGTAAGAAGGAAGGCCTGTGTGGCTGAAGCACAGAGCATTAGGGAGAACAGCCAGAGATGAGGTTGGAGAGGCAGGCAGGAGCCAAATCACGTGGAGCTATATTGATTGTGGTAACGATTTTTAAAGTATGTATTTAGGTTGATAAGAATTTATGGAGAAGAATGGTTAGTGCTCCTTTTGTATTTAGGTGTGATCACATTAGATCACGTCACATATAGATTAGGTTCCCAGGTGGCGCTAGTAGTAAAGAACCCACCTGCCAATGCAGGAGACATGAGAGACACAGGTTCGATCCCTGGATTGGGAAGATCCCTTGGAGGAGGACATGGCAACCCACTCCAGTATCCTTGCCTGGAGAATCCCATAGACAGAGGAGCCTGGTGGGCTACAGTCCATGGGGTCACAGAGTTGGACACGACTGAAGTGACTTAGCATGCATAGATTGGGCTGGAGAGGGACAAGAATGGATGCAGCGAGACTAGTCAGGAAGCTACTGCTTCAGTACAGAAGAGATGTCATGGGAGTTTGGACTGGAGTAGTGACGGCTGACATGAAGTGGAAAGACTCATGTGTATTTTTTTTTTTTTGGGTAATGAAAAGGATTTTTTTTTTTTTTTGTACATCTTTTTTTTTTCACATATGACAACATACATGTTTCAATGCCATTCTCCCAAATCATCCCACCCTCACCCTCTCCCTCAGAGTCCCAAAGACTGTTCTATACATCTGTGTCTCTTTTGCTTTTGAAGTAAATGTGAGGTTTCTTGGTTGTAAGCAATAGCAAAGGGCTTGCTGATTAAACAAAGGATGAAATTTCCTGAAAGAGTTATGAAGTTTCTACGAAGGCTAAATAATCAACTTAAAAAGTGGATAGGAGGGTGGGCAGCTAGAAACATAGTTGTGTTCATTCATTCTATAGAACTGGAGCCTACAACTGAGCTTCTTGGCTTTTAAAGCAAGAGATGTTTGGAAATTCTCCAGGCACTAGAAGTAAATTCAGCCACTGAAACATAAATTTAACAAATGACAGACCTAAGGCGGCTAGATTTCTGACCCCACATGAATTTTTGTTTCTTGCTATCATCATTAGTGTTTATCAGAGAATGTTAACTTATTGCCAGTTACAACTGTGATGCCTTAAAATACATTGATTTCTAATATCACTTGCTGTTGAGCCTCTTAAAAAAAAAAGACTAAACCATTAGGCAAACATTATTAGATAACCTGGACCCATTAGAGCATGGCATTTGTTATTCTCTTTTTGCCAGACATTGTTTTTTGGAAGTACTGATGCTTAAATTGGTTGGATTTCACCCAAATAACAATTACAATGTGATTATGCAAAGTAGTAACTGTCTTCTAATTATAACTCTAAAGCTAAAGGAATCTATTAGCAAACTAGTTATAATGAGAGAAAAAAAGAAAATTTTGGCCCCAAATATTCCTAGACCTAACAGCAGTTTATTAGAATACTCCAGATTGTTGGTTTGCTGTTGGAAAAAAAATTGAGCCATACGGCCCTGTTTGTTTTGCAGGGTTTTAGAATATAGTGATGTCAGATATATCACTTGCTGGGTAAAATGAAGTCATCTTCTCCTTATAGAATGCCTCTCTGGGAATTGTATCGTTTAAAAAGAACTTCAGAAGCTTGTTAACCTTTGAGTTCAAAGTTAGGAAAGGACCTGAGCTACAAGCAATATCTTATGTGTACATGGAAAATTGTGAACTAGTTTGGACTGTCATTCTCAGTGGTGTTCCCCACATTTTCTTCTTTGTCTTTCATGTCCTGTGTATGACTGATAGAAAAGTCTTTTATGTCTAACCTGGAATAAAGTGAGAGATAAGGCAAGATTGCTATCATTATTTCTGAATCACCAGATACATAGCAGTTTCTGGAGCAAATGTTTAATGTTTAAATGTGTTAAAAACATTTCCGGTCACAAGCTCTGTAACCAGTATGAAACTACTGAAAAGAAGGAAACTGTTAAAGGTCTCGAAGAATCTCGTTGAACATATTCTTTTAAACAAAATATCTTGGGAGGGCAATATAAATGTACCTACCTGTGTTGGAGAAAGACTCATGCTGTATAATTGTTAAGAACCAAAGCAATCTCTACAAAGTAGCTTTTAAGACCATCTTTCCCGGGAAACCTTTATCCACTTGCATCCCTTCCTATCCTTTCAGTAATTCAGGTCAGCAAATAACTGTTGTTCCTGTTTTCTTGCTGCAGTCTGTCTGTTTCTTACACAACAGCCAAAGTGATCTTCCCAAAGCCCAGGTAGAATAATGTGGATAGAGACAGAGACAGAACCCACAAAATTGACATCAGGACTTAATGAAACACATTGTGCCATCAAGACACCATCAAGGCACATCTTGCTGGGGACTTAAAGTCAACAAATAAATCAAGATTAAGCAGAAACAAAGTTATTATTTACAATGTCTCTGATGACCTGTGAGACCAGCACCCTCCGTGAAAGACTTGAGATCAGAAACCAGTTGAAAAGAAGACAATTATTCTCTCCCTTCCTACGCAAAATTTCATTGAACCGAATGGTGGGACTTCTATCTGTTGTGTTTTTTTTTTTAGGTTCTCTCTTCCTGCCAGATGCTTATAGTTGAATTTCTATGATCTAAATGCACATATGCTACAACTCTACTCTCATAATAGTCTATGAAATTGTGAAAGTTGTTAATAAGGTGAGTCAGGAACCAGCAGTTCTAAAACAGTGGTTCTTTTTCCTGTGCTGTGTCTGATAACATTGACTGGAAATATTTTCTTAGTGATAACTTAGGAAAGCTTGTGTTTTGTGATATAAGTTTGGCTCAGACTGTGTATGGGTAAGAGACAACTTTACACACTTTTTGTGTTGATTTTAAATATGGCATTTGTTGTTGTTCAGTTGCTAAGTCATATCCAACACTTTGCAACCCCATGAACTGCAGCATGCCAGGTCTCCCTATCCTCCACTATCTCCCTGAGTTTGTTCAAACTCATGTCCATGGAGTCAGTGATGCCATCCAAGCATCTCGTCCTCTGTCACCCACCCTCTCTTCTTGCCCTGGTCTTTCCCAGCATCAGCGTCTTTTCACTCATTTACAATCATTTTGTTTTATATCTCTTTTTTTGTAAGTACCACATTAGTGCCAAATTAGAATGTGCCACCTGTTTATAACTTCATTGTGAATTTTGAATTTTGCGTATTAATGTGGATCTTTAAAATGATAAGTAATTTAAGTCACTTTGCTATTAACGAAGGATATGCTGTCTGCATCAGCTCGGCAGTACTGAGTAAAATACTGGAAATGTAACCCAGAGAGTATTTTGCTTACTGAAATAAGTCAGACAGAGAAAGGCACAATTATATGATATCATTTATATGTGGAATCTAAAAAAATGATACAAATGAATCTATACAAACAAGGAATGGATTCACAGACATAGAAAATTAATGTATGGTTATCAAAGGGGAGGGTGGAGAGGAGGGAAAAATTAGGGGTATGGGATTAACAGATAAAAACTACTATATATAAAAGAGATATGCAACTAGGATTTACTGTATGGCTCAGGGAATTATACCCAAGATTATAAGATTAATTATAAGATTATTGTATCTCTTAATAACCTATCATGCAAAAAAATTAAAAAAAAGAATCACTGTGCTGAACACGTGAAAGTGACACAGTATTGTAAATCATCTATACTTCATTTTCTAAGAAGTGTGACATTCAAGCATTTGCAGGCATCACCTCCAGGAAATTCTTAGATAATTGATAAATGCTCTTTTGTGTAAATCATTTCTAGCAGCAAAATGGAGAAAATTTAACACCCAAAGCTTTTAGTGGACCAGTGGCTTTGTTGTACTAAGTGGATCACTGATTTTGTTGCACAGGTTGGGTATATGGGAATATTCCAGAATGCTTAAGAGTGCCATTATTCTGCTTTTCTGATGCCACTGGTTGCCTCTGAAGAATCGGTTTATGTTTAGATTTTACACATCTTTTTTTTCCCGTCCCTACTTCTGTTCAAAATTTAAACAACAAAGGAGTAGAAACAATTGGATTCCCACTACCTCCTACTCCCTACTTCTTCCTGCCAATATAAATTCTGTATTCTGCTTTAATTATAGAAAGGCAAATAATAATTAAACAAGATGTTGGTCCATTTATTTAAAACGAATTGTGTCTGAGCAGCATTGTACAATAGAGTTTTCATATGAGCTACATATGTAAAATTTGAGCATGTAAAAAATATGAGCTACATATTTAAAATTTCTAATAGTTACATTAAAAGCAGGATAAAGAAACAGGTGAAAATAATTTCAGTACTACATATTATTTAACTCAACGTATCCCAAATATCATTATTTCCCTTTAATCAATATAAAGTGTTACTTCCCTAGTGGCTCAGCAATAAAGAATCTACCTGCCAGTGCAGGAGACACGAGTTCAATCCCTGGGTCAGGAAGATCCCCTGGAGAAACAAATATTTTGTTTCCCACTCCAGTATTCTTGCCTGGAAAATTCCATGAACAGAAGTACAGTCCAGTGAGTTGCAAATCGTTGGACATGACTTAGCAACTAAACAACAGTGAGATATTTTATATTCTTTTTTGCATATTAAGTCTAAAAAATTCAATGTATATTTTACTCTTTTACAACACCTCTCAGTCTGGACTGGGCACATTTCAAATGATCAGTAGCTACAGAAGTTGTGATGACTATTGGACAGTGCATGTTCAGAGTAAAACATTGGTTATTATACCTTTCAGTCCAGCTTATCATTTATCCCCAAGACAAGGGTTTCTCTTTTTTTCTTGCTCTGACACACATGAAGAAAATGCCTCACTCACAGCGATGCAGTGGAACAGTAGCCTTCTACTGCAGTGTTTCTTAAGGGTTAGTGAGGGACGAAGGAGTAGCCCATGTAATGAGAGAGACATTTCAGCATCATGGATCGGGGAGTATTTTGTTAGAAAAAAAATCTGCCACACAGATCCAAGATATGTCTCTCCCTTTCCAGTTGTGAATAACTGATGTTTCTGTCCAATTATGATTACTGTGAGAATATTTAAATTCCACCCAAGTAAAAGAAAGGTTAAATTGACATAGCCACAGTTCTGGCTTTCTTTAAAATATGAAAGCAGCTTCATTTTCAGAGTTTGGAAATGGCTCTTTAGTTGTTACCAGATACTCCGACATTCCCTACGGTAGCAGCTGTTACCAGTTCTAACAGGCCAAGTCAAGACTTTAGGCTTGGACCTGGGTTGTCACACTTACTGCATTTCTTATGATTTTTTAAATATAGTAGCAAAATAGTTAATGAAAACATACTACTGGTAAAGTAGAAAATATAACAAATATATCATTTTTTAGAAAGACTCCAAAGAAGAAATGGTTTACTTTGTTTCTAGCTTAAAGCTATTATTGATTCTTCTTTTAAATATTGGCCTATTTTTTTTCAAAATTTTTCATTAGAAAACTGAAATTTACAATCTGTTTATATCACACACTGAGTACATGGCATTTAAAAACAGCATCATTACAGAAAGATAACAAAAATACAAAGTCTTAAAACCTACGGGATATGGAAAACATTATCCACTGAGGCCTTAAATGTAGTAGACCTTACATAAAAAGGAAAAGCAATGAGTATACAAGTATACAGCCAGTTTAAGAAGTTAGCAAGATAAACAGAATAATCATAAAGAAAAGAAAGCACCTAATACATACCAGGTATTAATGCAATAAAAATAAAAAATATTAACCTTTGTTTTTTCCCCTCCTATATATAGATTTCTGGGTGGAAGAGGGATAAGGGGTTAGGCTGGAGAGTTAGGCTTGACTTGAAATACTTTCAGAATTTGATTTTTATCTGTTAAGTTATTCAAGTGATAGATTGACATTTCAGAAAAGTCGCCAGGTATCTGTGGAGATGAGAAGGTAGGGAGGACATCTGTGTAAGTTCTGACACTGAAGGCAGAAAGAATAAGGGGCAGATGTAGAAATCTGAAAGAGATCATTGTGAAACCTTTAACTAGGACAGAAGCATCACAGCAGAGGGCTATGTTCAAGAGTGTGAAGTGCAGATTCTACAGAACTTGGGGGAATAAAACAGATGGGAAGCTTAAGTAAGTACTCGGGATGGTTCCAGAAACTGTGTTGTGCTTATCTGGATGGATAAAGTGGTTGGTGATGCTGTTTAAAAAAAATAATAATAATTCAGAAGTAATACAAGAGAAAATAGGTTGGATGGAGGGAAGTGGTTTGGTTTTAAATATGTTAAATCCAAATTACCTTTAACAATAAAACTATAGAACAAAGGCCTGCACTCTTTGAGCAAAAGTCATATGAATAATAAATTATTTATGAAGAATAGTATGTAGATCAACTGAAGCAGTCAAAGCACAATCATAATGTAAACACATTCCTAGATGTGCTTGCTAGTTTATTTCATTTTAACGTAACTATCATTTCTCCACATCTTGATATTCACATATTGGCTTTTCTTGAGGCAAGAGCTGCTCATAGAGTTTAATCTCTAAATGATGAAAAGGTTTTGATGACTCTCCCCAGCTCAGGGTTTGTTCTGACCAGATTTGACAAACATTTCCTTCTTTAATGGAGTGCATGCACTCCCCTTTCCTATATCATCATTTTCAGTCACTTTCCTTAAATAAGTTTCAGTCACTTGATAGATTTCCCTAATTTCTCTGCCCCTTTCTAAGAATAACATATCATAAGGTTATCTGCTATTTTCTATATCTAATTTGTGACCACGTACTAGAAGATAAATAAAATGTGGCTTTCATCTTCAGAATATGACATTTCATCAAATCACACTGTTGTTCAGTTGCTAAGTCGTGTCCAACCCTTCGGAAACCCATGGACTGCTGCACGCCAGGCTTCCCTGTCCTTCACCATCTCCCAGAATTTACTCAAACTCATATCCTTTGAATAAGTGATGCCATCCAACCATCTCATCCTCTGTTGCCCCCTTCCCCTCCTGCTTTCAGTCTTTTCCAGCATCAGGGTCTTTTACAATGAGTCAGATTTTCACCAAAGACTTGGAAATTCGAACTTGGCATTTTTGTTCCCTGGGATTGATTTCATCAGGATAACTCTAATCTTTGAGGTTACTTGAATGTGACTACTGTACCAAGTTGTGCAAAAGCCACTGAATAAAACACAACTTTGAATCTTAAATACTGGTAATTGTGAACGTTTTTTGGAAAAACCATGCTCTCTAACCACGAATTGGTAAATATATTAACCATGTGGGTTTCAAAATATCACCTCAATTCTTTGCACATACAATGTAATTTCACAAATACTAAGCAGGTAGTGTTAATGATCACACAGAGCTATCACTGGTGAAAGTGCCAGACAGCTGCACCACATTTATAAGGAGGGTTAGAGGCATGGGGAACATGGCATTTAGCCTGTATTGTGCTTTGTAATCTTCACAGAAAGCTGAAAGCTATGTTTTCCCCCTGAAAAGGTTGGGGGAAGCTGTATTTAAGAACTGTGTTCCCCACATGTTTATTTTTCAGAGCTAAAACAAGCTTTATTTGCTCATTTTGATTCATCCCTAACAAGTAAACTATGCAGTCATATTTTCCACATATCTACAGATAATGACACAGAGTGAAAATTAACATTTGCATTTGCAGAGAAACTGCTGCAAACTTGAGAAGTAATGAATTTTTGTGATTTTCCACCAACATGTTGTCTCAAATTCATCTTCACACTCAATTAATAACTGTCCCTTTCTCCGTAGGCAATTTAAACACAATAAAGTAAAACACAAATCTGCTGTCACTTTCAGATCACTTTGGGAGAAAATATAATTTTAAGGAATAAGAAAGTTCTTGAAGAGCATGTTTCTATATTAGAGATAAAGTAGTTTTGAAAACAAAACTGGTGGTTAGGAGAGAGGGATTTGGGGTTCTGCTACTTTTTGATCTTTAGGAAGTCTTTGACCTTCTCCCATGTGTCCAGGGCCAGGCACTGTCTGTGCTTCTTCCCCTTGGAAGGTTTACTTTCTGGCTGTGTCTCAGCTTCTCTAGAGCTAGCCAGGGAGTTTCCCTTCTCTGAACACTGTCTAAATCTTGTGAAATAGGCTGTGCTTACCATAGATATAATCAGACTGGATAGTAGAAACCAAGAAGGTTTGGGTCCTTATTATCTCCTTCAAAGCTAGAAGACTCAGTAATATCCTAGGGTTAAAAAGAAGTAAAAACTCATTTCAAAAATATGAATATATTCAACTCAAGATTTCAAAGTGTTAGTTTGCTAAACTAAATCATCAATAGTTTTTTGTAACTAAGTAATGAATATGCAAAAAGGTCATCGTGCTCCTCAGTATATCAGTCAGTGGTACATTATATATATCTTTACACTTTTTATGCTTCAACATTTCTCTATAAAAACAAAAGGCCATTAAGCAGAGCTGATATATTTATAAGCTAAGGAAGCACATTCTGTTGCTCACACTTTCTACTCTGAAAACATTGGTTCATTGCCTATTGGAGAACTTCTATTAAAATCAACTACAGTTGACCTTAAACAATGTAGCATGGGTTTGAAGTACATGGGTACACTTATACACGGATTTTTTTTTTTTCAATAAATATGTACTAAAGTAGAAGTAGGAGAAGGAAATGGTAACCCACTCCAGTATTCTTGCCTGGAGAATCCCGCGGACAGAGAAGCCTGGTAGGCTACAGTCCACGGGGTCGTAAAGAGTCGGACACGACTGAGCGATGGAACGGAACGGAACAGAAAGTACTACACAATCGGTGGTTGGTTGAATCCATAAATGTGGAACCACACATATTGATGACTGACTATAATGTCATACATGAATTTTCAACTGCACAGAGGTTGGTGCCCCAAACCTTGCATTGTTCAAGAGTCAACTGTTTGGATAACCACTTAGAAGTTTATTGAGTGCCCTCTTAAAGTGTAGTATGCTGTACCAGGGTCTATCCTGTATAGAATTAAGTAAGCTTTCTTTCTTATTATTTGAAAAACACACTTATTTTCCCTAGGATAGACCACAAAAACAAGTCTCAGTAAATCTGAGAGCTTTGATACTGTATTAAGCATCTCTTTCAACCATAGCAGCATGAGACTAGAAATCAACTGCAAGGAAAAAACTGCAAAAACACAAACACATGAAAGCTTTTTTACATGTTTACAGTATGCTACTAAACAACCAATGGGTCATTGAAGAAATCAAAGAGGATTTGAAAGTGTAAGAGGATTGGAGAAAATGAAAATGGATACATAACAATCTACAATCTGTGGGAAGCAGCAAAAGGAGTTCTAAGGGAAATTTATAGTGGTACAAACCTACCTATGGAAAATCTCAAAGAAACACTCTAATCTTACACCTATAGGAACTAGAAAAACATAAACAAAACCCAAAGTTAGTAGAAGGAAAGAAATCATTAAGATTGAAGTAGAAATGGATGAAATAGAGGCTGAAAAATAAAAAATAGAAAAAGTCAATGAAACTAAGAGCTGATTCTTTGAAAAGATAAAGAAAATTGATAAACCTTTGGTCAGACTCATCAAGAAAAATATGAGAAAGGGCCCACATAATCAAAAATGAAAAAGAAGTTACAACTGTCACCACAGAAATCGAAGATTCATAAGAGATTACTGTGAACAAAATGGATGAACTAGAAGAAGTGGATAAATTCCTAAAAACTTGGTTTCCCAGGATTGAATCAGTAGGAAATATAAAATATGAGCAGAATGATTACCAGTAATTAAATTGAGTCAGTGATTTTAAAAATCTAAGCATATGAAAGTCCAGAACCAAGTGGTTTCATAGGTGAATTCTACCAAATGTTTAAGGAGTTAGCATCTATCCTTCTTAAACTATTCTCTAAAAAATTGAGAAGAAGAAATGCTTCAGAACTCATTCTACAAGGCCTGCATCACCCTTATACCAAACCATACAAGGACACCACAAGAAAAGAATAGGCCAACATTCCTGATTTATTCAAAATGAATGAACAGTTCAGTCGCTCAGTAGGGTCTGACTGTTTGTGACCCAGTGGACTGCAGCACGGCAGGCTTACCTGTCCAGCACCAACTCCCGGAGCTTGCTCAAACTCATGTCCATTGAGTCGGTGATGCCATCCAACCATCTCATCCTCTGTTGTCCCCTTCTCCTGCCTGCAGTCTTTCCCAGCATCAGGGTCTTTTCCAGTAAGTTAGTTCTTTGCATCAGGTAGCCAAAGTATTGGAGTTTCAGCTTCAGCATTAGTCCTTCCAATGAATATTTAGGACTGATTTCCTTTAGGATGGACTGGTTGGATCTCCTTGTGGCCCAAGGGACTCTCAAGAGTCTTCTCCAACACCACAGTTCAAAAGTATCAATTTTTTGGTACTCAGCTTTCTTTACAGTCCAACTCTCACATCTATCCATGACCACTGGAAAACCATAACTTTGGCTACAGGGACCTTTGTAGGCAAAGTAATGTCTCTGCTTTTTAATATGCTATCTAGGTTGGTCCTAAGTTTTCTTCCAAGGAGCTAGTGTCTTTTAATTTCATGGCTGCAGTCACCATCTGCAGTGATTTTGGAGCCCAAGAAAATAAAGTCTGTCATTGTTTCCATTGTTTCCCCATCTATTTGCCATGAAGTGATGGGACCAGATGCCATGATCTTAGTTTTCTGAATGTTGAATTTTAAGCCAAATTTTTCACTCCCCTCTTTCACTTTCATCAAGAGGCTCTTTAGTTCTTCTTCACTTTCTGCCATAAGGGTGGTGCCATCTGCGTATCTGAGGTTATTGATGTTTCTCCCAGCAATCTTGATTCCAGCTTGTGCTTTATCTAGCCTGGCATTTCGCATGATGTACTCTGCATATAAGTTAAATAAGTAGGGTGACAATATACAGCCCGATGTACTCCTTTCCCTATTTGGAACCAGTCTGTTGTTCCGTGTCCAGTTCTAACTGTTGCTTCTTGACCTGCATACAGACTTCTCAGGTGGTCTGGTATTCCCAACTCTTTAAGAATTTCCCACAGATTGTTGTGATCCACACAATCAAAGGCTTTGGCATAGTCAATAAAGCAGAAATAGATGTTTTTCTAGAACTCTCTTGTCTTTTCTATGATGCAGTAGATGTTGGCAATTTGATCTCTGGTTCCTCTGCCTTTTCTAAAACCAGCTTGAACATCTGGAAGTTGTTGGTTCACATACTGTTGAGGTCTGGCTTGAGAATTTTGAGCATTAGTTTGCTAGTGTGTTAGATGAGTGCAATTGTGCAGTAGTTTGAACATTATTTGGCCTTGCCTTTCTTTGGGATTGGAATGAAAACTGACCTTTTCCAGTCCTGTGGCCACTGCTGAGTTTTCCAAATTTGCTGGCATATTGAGTGCAGCCCTTTCATAACATCATCTTTTAGGATTTGAAATAGCTCAACTGGAATTCCATCACCTCCACTAGATTTGTTCACAGTGATGCTTCCTAAGGCCCACTTGATTTCATATTCTAGGATGTCTGGCTCTAGATGGGTGATCACACCATTGTGGTTATCTGGGTCGTGAAGATCTTTTTTGGATAGTTCTTCAGTGTATTCTTGCCACTTCTTCATAAAATCTTCTGCTTCTATTAGGTCCATACCATTTCTGTCCTTTTCGTGCTCATCTTTGCGTGAAATGTTCCCTTGGTATCTTTAATTGTCTTGAAGAGATCTCTAGTCTTTCCCATTCTATTGTTTTCCTCTATTTCTTTGCATTGATCACTGAGGAAGGCTTAAATCCTTAACATATTAGCAAACCAAGTTCAAGACTACATTCCCTGGTGACTCAGACAGTAAAGAATCTGCCTGCAATGTAGGAGATCCACCTTCCGTCCCTGGGTCAGGAAGATCATCTGGAGAAGGGAATGGCTACACACTCCAATATTCTTGCCTGAAAAAATTCTAGGAACCTGGCTACTCCTGGCTAGTCCATGGGATTGCAAAGACTTGGACATGACTGAGAGACTAACGCTTTCACTTTTTCATGCTTATGATCAAGTGGGATTTATCCTAGGTATGCAAGAATGATTCAGTATCCAGAAATCAATCAGTGTGACACACCACATTAACAAATTGAATAATAAAAGTCATTCATAGATACAGAAAAAGATTTTGACAGAGTTCAACATCCATTTATGATTAAAAACTCTCAACAAACTGGGTATTAGGAAACATACCTCAACATAATAAAGTCGATATATGACAAATGACTCAATGGACATGAGTTTGAGCAAACTCCGGGAGATGGCGAAGGACAGGTAAGCCTGGCATGCTGCAGTCCACAGGGTCGCAAAGAGTCAGACACATCTGAGCGACTGAACAACAACAGCATGACAGCCCTACACCCAACATCATATTCAGTGGTGAAAAGCTGAAAGAATTTCCTTTAGGATCAGGAACAAGACAAGAATGTCCACTCTGAACCACTTTGATTCAGCATTGTATTGGAAATCCTAGCCATAGTAATCAGAGAAGAAAAAGAAGTGAGGAATTTTAATTATAAAAGAAGTAAAACTGTCACTGTTTGCAGGTGACATAATACTATATATAGAAAATGACAACACCAAAAAAAAAAAACCCTATTAGAACTAATATCTGAATTCAGTAGTAAAGTTTCAGAAATTATTCTGTTTCTATACACTAATAATGAGCTGTCAAAAGAGAAATGAAAAAAATCCCATGTATAATTGCTTCAAGAGGAATAAAATATGTAGGAATAAATCTAACCAAGGAGGTGAAAGACTTGTACTTGGAAAACTAAAAGATATTGAGGAAAGACACTGAAGAAGACACAAGCATTGGAAAAATATACTTTACTCATGAATTGAAAGAATTAATATTGTGAAAATGACCATACTTTGCAATACAATCTACAGATTCAATACAATCCCTATGAAAATACTAATGACATTTTTCAGAGAATTAGAACAAATAAAAAACCTGTATGGAAACACAAAAGACCCTGAATACCAAAGTGATCTTGAGAATGAAGAAAGCTGATGGCATCATGAACCTGATATCCAATTATACTACAAAGCTACAGTAATCAAAACAGTATGGTATCATGGCCAAGTGCCACAGGAAAAAATGCTCAACATCAGGAGTTATCAGAGAAATGCACATCAAAACTGCAATGCATTGTCATCTTATATCAGTCAGAATGGCCATCATCAAAAAGCCTACAAATAATAAATTGCTGAAGAGAATGTGGGGAAAAGGAAACCCTCCTACACTATTGGTGGGAATGTAATTGATGCAGCCACCATGGAGAACAGTATGGAGTTTCCTCAAAAAACTAAAAATAGAGAGCTATTTTATGATCCTACAATCCCACTCCTGGTCATATATCCTGAGAAAACCTTAATTTGAAAAGATACATATGCTGCAATGTTCACACCAGCACTATTTAGAATAGCCAAGGTATGGGAACAACCTAAATGTGTGTTGACAGATGAATGGATAAAGAAGATGTGGTGTATATACAATGGAATACTGCTGCTGCTGCTGCTAAGTCACTTCAGTCGTGTCCGACTCTGTGCGACCCCATAGACGGCAGCCCACCAGGCTCCGCCGTCCCTGGGACTCTCCAGGCAAGAACACTGGAGCGGGTTGCCATTTCCTTCTCCAATGTGTGAAAATGAAAAGTGAAAGTGAAGTTGCTCAGTCGTGTCCAACTAGTAGCGACCCCATGGACTGCAGCCTACTAGGCTCCTCCGTCCATGCGATTTTCTAGGCAAGAGTACTGGAGTGGCTTGCCACTGCCTTCTCCAAATGGAATACTACTCAACCATAAAAAAGAATGAAGTAATGCTATTTGTAGCTACATGGATGGACCTAGAGATTATCATATAAGTGGACCTAGAGATTATCATATAGGTGAAGTCAGAGAAATACAAATATGATATCACTTATATGTGGAATCTAAAAAAATGACACAAATAAAATTATTTATGAAATAGAAACAAACTCACACACATAGAAAACAAACTTTTGGTTACCAAAGGGAAAAGGATAAATTAAGATTTTGGGAATAACGTTTACACACTACTAAGTAAAATAGGTTAACAACAAGGCTACTGTATAGCACAGGGACCTACACTCAGTATTTTATACGAACCTTATGGGAAAAGAATCTGAAAAATAATATATATAGTCGAATCACTTTACTGTACACCTGAAATTAACATTGTAAATCAACTATTCTTCATGTTTTCTCAGACCTGTCTGAGAAAAACAAATCCCATATATTAATGCATATATATCGAATCTGAAAAAATAAGTATAGATGCTCTTATTTACAAAGCAGAAATAGAGACATAGACATGAGGACAAATGTGTGGACACCAAGGGGGAAAGGTGGGGTGGCAGGAATTGGGAGATTGGAACTGACATATACACAGTGTTGATACTATGTATAAAATAGATAACTGATAAGAACCTTAAAAAAAACTATACTTCAATTTAAAAAATGAGTGATTTAAAATACCAAAAAAAAAAAAGACCCAGTATAGTACTGGCACAAAAATAGAAGCTTAGTTCAATGGAACAGAACAGAGAACCCAGAAAAGAACTCTGGGTTGTCCATACTCTATGGATAATTTTTTATTTTATTGTAATGAAAAGGATTTATTTATTTTTTTATATTGTACATCTTTTTTTTTTCACATATGACAACATACATGTTTCAATGCCATTCTCCCAAATCATCCCACCCTCACCCCCTCCCTCAGAGTCCCAAAGACTGTTCTATACATCTGTGTCTCTTTTGCTGTCTCATATACAGGGTTATCATTTCCATCTTTCTAAATTCCATATATATGCGTTAGTATAGGCAATGGTTTTTCCCGTGGTCATATATGGATGTGAGAGTTGGACTGTGAAGAAAGCTGATCGCCGAAGAATTGATGCTTTTGAACGGTGGTGTTGGAGAAGACTCTTGAGAGTCCCTTATACTGCAAGGAGATCCAACCAGTCCATTCTAGAGGAGATCAATCCTGGGTGTTCATTGGAGGGACTGATGCTAAAGTTGAAACTGCAATACTTTGGCCACCTCATGCGACGAGTTGACTCACTGGAAAAGACTCTGATGCTGGGAAAGGTTGGGGGCGGGAGAAGAAGGGGACGACGGAGAATGAGATGGCTGGATGGCATCACCGACTCTGTGGACATGAGTTTGAGTGAACTCCGGGAGTTGGTGATGGACAGGGAGGCCTGGCGTGCTGTGATTCATGGGGTCGCGGAGAGTCGGACACGACTGAGCGACTGAACTGAACTGAACTGAACTAATACTGTATTGGTGTTTTTCTTTCTGGCTTACTTCACTCTGTATAATAGGCTCCAGTTTCATCCACCTCATTAGAACTGATTCAAATGCATTGTTTTTAATGGCTGAGTAATACTCCATTGTGTATATGTACCAAAGCTTTCTTATCCATTCCTCTGCAGATGGACATCTAGGTTGCTTCCATGTCCTGGCTATTATAAACAGTGCTGCGATGAACATTGGAGTACATGTGTCTCTTTCAATTCTGTTTTCCTCGGTGTGTATGCCCAGGAGTGCGATTGCTGGATCATAAGGCAGTTCTATTTCCAGTTTTTTGAGGAATCTCCACACTGTTCTCCTCTATGGATAATTTATCTGTGACAAAGGCAGTAAGGATCTACAATGGGGAAAAGACAGCCTTTTCAATAATGGTATTGGGAAAACTGCACAGCTACATGCAAAAGAATCAAACTGGACTGATTTCTCACACTATATAGAAAAAATAAAATGGATTAAAGACCTAAATCTAAGACCTGAAACCGTAAAACTTCTAGAAGAAAACACAGGCAGTATGCTCTTTAACATCAGTGGTAACAATATTTTTTTTGGATCTGTGTCCTCAGGCAAGTGAAACAAAAGCAAAAATAAACAAATGTGATTACATAAAGCTGAAAAAGTTTTGGATAGCAAAGGAAACGCTCAACAAAACAAAAAGTCCACCTACTGAATGGGAGATGTTTGCAAACCATATAACTGATAAGGAGTTAATATCTAAAATATACAAAGAGTTCATACAACTCAATATCAACAAAAAAACCCAAACAACCTAGTTAAAAAATGGGCAGGTTGTGCAGATGACCAGCAGGCATAGGAAGATACACAACATCATTAATCACTGCTGCTGCCGCTGCTAAGTCACTTCAGTCGTGTCCGACTCTGTGCGACCCCATAGACAGAAGCCCAGCAGGCTCCCCCGTCCCTGGAATTCTCCAGGCAAGAACACTGGAGTGGCTTGCCATTGCCTTCTCTGTCATTAATCACTGCTGCTGCTGCTGCTGCTAAGTCACTTCAGTCGTGTCCGACTCTATGTGACCCCATAGACAGAAGCCCACCAGGCTCCGCCGTCCCTGGGATTCTCCAGGCAAGAACACTGGAGTGGGTTGCCATTTCCTTCTCCAATGTGTGAAAGTGAAAAGTGAAAGTAAAGTCGCTCAGTCGTGTCCGACCCCTAGCGACCCCACGGACTGCAGCCTACCAGGCTCCTCCATCCATGGGATTTTCTAGGCAAGAGTACTGGAGTCTAGAGAGATGCAAATTGAAACCACAGTGAGATACCGCCTCACACCTGTCAGAATAACTGTCATCAAAAAGACAAGAAATAACAAGTGTTGGTGAGAATGTGGAGACAGGGGGACCCATGCACACCGTTGGT
Organism: Moschus berezovskii; assembly: GCF_049115385.1. Taxonomy (NCBI): domain Eukaryota; kingdom Metazoa; phylum Chordata; class Mammalia; order Artiodactyla; family Moschidae; genus Moschus; species Moschus berezovskii. Next base: position 37,640,493 of record NC_142475.1, read on the forward strand.
GGGAATGTCAGTTGGTGCAGCTACTACGGAAAATAGCATAGAGATGCCTCAAAAAATTAAAAATAGAACTGCCGTATGATTCAGCAATCCCACTAATGGGTATTTACCCAAAGGAAAGAAAGCACTCTTTGAAAAGATAACATGCATTCCATTACTGCAGCAGTTTGTGATAGCCAAACATTTGAAAGCAACCTAAGTGCTCATTGGTGGGTGAATGGATAAAGATGTGGCATATATACACAATGGAATTTCATTAGCCATTAAAAAAAATGAAGTTTTGTCTTCTGTGACAATATGGATGGATCTAGACATTCTTACACTAAGTGAAATGTCAGACAAAGGCAAATACCACATAATCTCACATACATGTGTATCAAAACAAACAAAACGAAATGTAAACTCATAGATACAGAGAACACATCTCTGGTTGCCAGAAGGGAGGGTTGGGAGAGTAAGGGAAATAGGTGAAGGGGATTAAGAAGCACAGACCTCCAGTTATAAAATAAATAAGCTTCAGGGATGTACTGTACAGCATAAGAAATATGGTCAGTAATACTATTCAATATAATAACATTGTATGGGGACAGATAGTTACTAGACTTACTATGGTAATCATTTCATAATATATGCAAATGTGAAATCATTAAAGAGTACACCTAACACTAACATGCATCAACTAATATGTTTCAATTAAAAAAAAGAAAACCACACACTTTTCTCCAGTGAGTTGGTGTTCTGTAGGAATCTGATTAAATGAGCTCTTATCTGTTGTTCTTGGGCATGAGGATTCCCTGCTTCGTTCATCACGTCATGACAAACTCCATGTCGCGGTGACAGAGCAGCTGCCCCTGGTGCCACCTGAATGTGTCACCCAGAGACAAGGTTAGTGCGAACCCTCTGGACAAACAGGAGGAGGCCAGGGCAACACATCCAGTAAGGAACAGGTTTCCACAGCTTTTCATTCATGTGTTTGATGTTTCCAGACTCAGAATTTTCTATATGTACTGAATCAGTCCTTCTGCTCAGTTCAGTTCAGTCGCTCAGTCGTGTCCGACTCTCCGCGACCCCATGAATCACAGCACGCCAGGCCTCCCTGTCCATCACCAACTCCCGGAGTTCACTCAAACTCATGTCCACAGAATCGGTGATGCCATCCAGCCATCTCATTCTCCGTCGTCCCCTTCTCCTCCCGCCCCCAACCTTTCCCAGCATCAGAGTCTTTTCCAGTGAGTCAACTCGTCTCATGAGGTGGCCAAAGTACTGGAGTTTCAGCTTTAGCATCAGTCCCTCCAATGAACATCCAGGATTGATCTCCTTTAGAATGGACTGGTTGGATCTCCTTGCAGTATAAGGGACTCTCAAGAGTCTTCTCCAACACCACAGTTCAAAAGCATCGATTCTTCGGCGATCAGCTTTCTTCACAGTCCAACTCTCACATCCATACATGACCACGGGAAAAACCATTGCCTTGACTAGACGGACCTTGGTCGGCAAAGTAATGTCTCTGCTTTTTAATATACTATCAAGGTTGGTCATAACTTTCCTTCCAAGGAGCAAGCGTCTTTTAATTTCATGGCTGCAATCAGCATCTGCAGTGATTTTGGAGCCCAAAAAAACAAAGTCTGACACTGTTTCCACTGTTTTTCCATCTATTTCCCATGAAGTGATGGGACCAGATGCCATGATCTTTGTTTTCTGAATGTTGAGCTTCAAGCCAACCTTTTCACTCTCCTCTTTCACTTTCATCAAGAGGCTTTTGAGTTCCTCTTCACTTTCTGCCATAAGGGTAGTGTCATCTGCATATCTGAGGTTATTGATATTTCTCCCAGCAATCTTGATTCTAGCTTGTGCTTCTTCCAGCCCTACCACCCTTGTAAATAGAGGGAGACGTTATTATGTTGGAATTATAAAGCTGCTTACACTTCCTTTAAAATCATGCCCAGCTGAGCTGACTGAGTCTGATGTTGGCTTCCTTTGATCTCAAATGTGAATCCACCAGTTTGCAAGTTTGCTCCAGCATCTGTGGCAAAAAAAAAAAGTAACTTCTGCTTCAGCCATTGCTTCATTGTGTGTGGTGAAACTGTGTGCAAAAATGAAAACTATTTCTTTGTGTGTCTGTGGCCTCAGTCTGATGACAGCATGACCCAGGATAGCAGTTGTCACATCTAGAACTTTCCCCATGCTGAGGTGTTTGCCATGAAGGACATCTCTCTGCTTGGTTTCAGTCTTCTTTATTAGCCCCAATCAAAACTAGGCAGAATTCCCTGCATTTAGAAAGTTCTCTCAGTGGCAGAGGGACAGTTCCCACTCTTGCTTATGGTGCTTTGTCTTCACGTTATTGAAACTCCATGTGTCCTATTTGGCTGCAGAGGAACCAGCCTTAATAGAGGGAAAAAACCTCATTTCTAGTCTTAAGAATAGAAATGAAAAAATAAAAAAACAACTAAGTTTTTCTGAGCCTATAGCTGAAACTTCAAAATCCAAATGATTCCTGCTTTCTTTTTGTTTCTCAGACTCTGAGTAATTTAACTGTATAAATTCTAATTATCCAAATAAAGCGAAAACACAAGCCTTTTCTTCTGCCTTCCTGGGATAGCAATGAAACAGGCTATTTCATCCGGATGATACCTCTAAGACACATCAGGCATCTGCTCTGTATGTGCCAGAGTAGTGCTGGGTGTGATGGTCATTGTATTAAGCCAATGTCAGGGTTTTCTATCTCACAGAGCAAAAAGAAGTATGAGCATCTTGAAAATCTTTCCACATTATTTGAAAGATGGGAAGATTGGTTTAAAAGAAGGTTCAGAGTTTGGGATTGTAAAATGGACTGAAGCACTCTCTAAAAGCTGACTTTTCAGATTTTGCCACATTTTCATTTGTGAGACAAGCACTTAAAATTCATCGAGCAGGACTTTATTTGCTGATGTGCTAATAGTCTTCCTTCTTGTTTGAAAGGAAGAGACACTGCTTTCTGCTCCATCCTCTGAAACACGCCACCTGCTTTACCAAGCTGGAATGTGGTATTTTTCCACTGAGGAGTGCACTTGTTTTTGCAGTGAGAACACAGCAGTGCTGTTTGAAGACTCCACTGATGATGGCAAAGGATCAAAGGTGGGAGGTGATAGCAGGTGGCAGCTTAGGGGGTGATCAGTGTGATGCATGGAGATGTGCAGGAAGCCAGCGAGAATCCTAGAGTAAAGGGGGAAAGCTGAAAGTCAAAGGCAGGCAATAATTTCAGGTAAATCTGACCATTCCAGGAAATATTAAAAAGCCCACCGTTACTAGTCAGAATTATAATCATTTGGGAAAATGGATGTTTAAGTTGGTGGATAGAACGCTTTATCTTTGCTCTCTTTTTCCTTTACGTTTGAACATGAAAAGCAAAGAAAAAATTTCAAAATTAGTGAGAAAGAAACAAAAATTAGTAATCTCTCCTATAGGGAGAAGGATGGAGTAGCTAGGTTTTTTTTTTTAATTGAAGTATAGTTGACTTACAATGTTGTTTTAGTTTAAGGTGCAGCAGAGTAATTCAATTATACACATTCATCATACCTATTCTCTTTCAGATTCCTTTTTCTTATCCATGTGTGTATGCTCAGTAGTGTCTAATTCTATGACCCTATGGACTGCAGCTCATCAGACTCCTCTGTACACGGGATTCTTCAGCAAGAATACTGGAGTGGGTTGCCATTTTCTTTTCCAGGGGATCTTCCCGACCCAGGGGATGAACCTGTGTCTCCTTGCATTGGCAGGCAGACTCTTTACCACTGAGCCACCTGAGAAGCCCTCTTTTTTCTTATAGTATATTGAGTATGGTTCCCTGTGCTATACAGTAGGTCCTTGTTGGTTATCTATTTTATATCTAGTAGTGTGTTAATGTGGAGAGGGAAATGGCAACCCACTCCAGTACTCTTGCTGGGAAAATCCCATGGACGGAGGAGCCTGGTAGGCTGCAGTCCATGGGGTCGCTGGGAGTTGGACACGACTGAGTGACTTCACTTTCACTTTCAAGCATTGGAGAAGGAAATGGCAATCCACTCCAGTGTTCTTGCCTGGAGAATCCCAGGGACAGGCGAGCCTGGTGGGCTGCCATCTAAGGGGTCGCACAGAGTCGGACACGATTGAAGCGACTTAGCAGCAGCAGCAGTGTGTTAATGAGGAGGGCATGGCAGTCTACTCCAGTGTTTTTGCCTGGAGAATCCCATGGACAGGGGAGCCTGATGGGCTACAGTCCATAAGGTTGTAGGGAGTGACTTAGCATGCATGCAGTGTGTTTATGTTAATCCCAAACACTAGTTTTAAGGTTCATCCCTTGACTCTTGGGGGCATTCTTTCCCTGAGTTGACTGAAATTGCTCCCAAGAAACCTTTCCTATGTTATTTGAGAGGGCATGTTAGATCAAGGCTGGGTCCCCTGTGATTTCATTAAAGACGCTGCTGTTGAGTTAGTGTTGGTCTCGGGTTGTGGACTCAGGAACACAGAGCAGTGTCTTCTCAGAGAGCAGGGAATTTCCAGTTCCTCTTTGTTCTTCATGTTCACCAGAGCTGCAGCATCAAAAGCCAAAAGTGCCGAGGAAAAGCATGGGATGACTGCTGCAAAGGCAATCATGATCGTTTTGTTAAATGACAAGGTAGATCCCCAAGCTTGAAACTTCCATGGCTGGCAACTAGTCTGTTGAGGAAGAATGAAGTTTTATATACCCAGGCTTTATGTATTTCCTGGGAGTTGGTGATGGACAGGGAGGCCTGGCGTGCTGCAGTCCATGATGTTGCAGAGTCGGACACGACTGAGCTGAACTGAACTTACCTATTTCAGTGGTGAACTATTTAATGTTTACAGTTTAATTACACTACTGATAGTTACATCCCTGTAGCTTTTTTTTTTTTTTGCTTAACATGTAATGACAGCCTGGTATATTTGCATTTTTACTTTCTTTATTTCACTGAGCAAATTCCTTAGCCTGAATGCACTTTTCTTCTGGTTAGTGGTAGAGTCTTTCTAAAATCATAACTCCCCATGGCCTCCTAGGAGTCAGACTAGTCTTGCTGTAAGATCTTTATTTAATGCCATGTATGACTGAATATAATGCTGTTCCTTCTACTCATAGGCTAGGTGAATTCAAACCATGACTTAAATTTTATCAGAATTAACCTTCAACTGGCATAGTGCAGAGTTACAGGGGTGTTGATTTGTTTTCTCCTTTTTGGTATCATAGTTTGAAAATCATATTTCTATTCAAAAATTCTTTCTTAATAGGATAGAGTTATGCAGATTGTAATGAATATCAGTGTTTTCCCCCAGTAGCATTTTTAAAAGCCCTAATAAACCTAGTAGTCACTGACTGAATGCCTGCAACGGGAATCACAAATAAGAAATTGGTAAAATGATCAAGTGATATATTGGAGCCTCCACACCCTGGGCCAGGATGAAGTTTCAGTCTAATGGGCTGTCCTTTGTGTAGTTCTACATTTTTTGGTGTTAGAATGGCTTTTCTTTTCTGACATCATGGTCACAGATGAGAGGTTGTTTTTCATATTTAAATTGTGGGCAATTTAAAACATTAGTGACCTCTTGTTGCCGTTGTCAGCCACTAAGTCATGTCTGACTCCTTGTGACCCCATGGACTGCAGCACACCAGGCTTCCCTGTCCTTCACTGCCACCCGGAGTTTGCTCAAACTCAAATTCATTGAGTCAGTGATGCTATCTGACCATCTCATCCTTCGCTGCTCCCTTTTCTATTTGCCTTCAATCTTTGCCAGCATCAGGGTCTTTTGCAGTGAGTTGGCTCTTGGCATCGTGTGGCCAAAGTACTAGAGCTTCAGCTTCAGCATCAGTCCTTCCAATGAATATTCTGGATTTATTTCCTTTAGGATGGACTGGTTTGATCTCGCTGTCCAAGCGATTCTCAAGAGTTCTCCAGCAACACAATTTGAAAGCATCTATTCTTCAGTGCTCAGCCTTCTTTATGGTCCAACTCTTACATCCATACATGACTACTGGAAAAACCATAGCTTTGACTGTATGGACTTTGTCAGCAAAGTGATGTCTCTGCTTTTTAATATGCTGTCTAGGTTTGTCATAGTTTTCTTTCCAAGGAGCAAGTGTCTTTTAATTTCATTGCTTCATGGCTGTCGGCAGTGATTTTGGAGCCCCCAAAAGGAGAATCTGTCACTATTTCCACCTCTCCTCCTTCTATTTGCAGTGAAGTGATGGGACCAGATGCCATGATGTTAGTTTTTTGAATGTTGAGTTTTAAGCCAGCTTTTTCACTCTCCTCTTTCACCCTCGTTAAGAGGCTCTTTAAGTCCTCTTCATTTTTCTGCAATTAGAGTGGTATCATCTGCACATCTGAGGTTGTTGATATTTCTTCCAGAAGTCTTAATTCCAGCATGTGATTCATCCAGCCCAGCATTTCACGTGATGTACTCTGCATATAAGTGGCAATATACAGCCTTCTCAGTTCACGTACAGTTGAAACCTAGCTTGAAGGATTTTGAGCATAATTTTGCTAGCATGTGAAATGAGCACAATTGTACAGTAGTTTGAACATTCTTTGGCATTGCCCTTCTTTGGGATTGAAATGAAAACTGACCTTTTCTAGTCCTGTGGCCACTGCTGAGTTTTCCAAATTTCCTGGCATATTGAGTGCAGCACTTTAACAGTATCATCTTTAAATATTTGAGATAGCTCAACTGGAGTTTCATCACCTTCACTAGCTTTGTTCTTAGTGATGCTTCCTAAGGCCCACTTGACTTCACACTCCAGGATGTCTGGCTCTACGTGAGTGACCATACCATTGTGGTGATCTGGGTTATTAAGACTTTTTTAATACTTTTTCTGTGTATTCTTGCCACCTCTTCTTAATATCTTCTGCTTCTGTTAGATCCTTAAATTTCTGTCCTTTATCATGCCCATCCTTGCATGAAATGTGCCCATGTTATCTCTAATTTTCTTGAAGAGATAGCTAGTCTTTCCCATTTTATTGTTTTCCTCTATTTCTTTGCATTGTTCACTTAGGAAGGCTTTCTCATCTCTCCTTGCTATTCTTTGGAACTCTGCATTCAGATGGGTATATCTTTCCTTTTCTCCTTTGCCTTTCACTTCTCGTCTTAGCTCTTTGTAAGGCCTCCTTAGACAATCATTTTGCCTTTTTGCCTTTCTTTTTCTTTGGGTTGGTTTTGATCACCGCTGGCTGTACAGTGTTACAAACATCCGTCCATAGTTCTTCAGGCGCTCTGTCTATCACATCTAATCCCTCGAATCTATTTGTCATTTCCACTGTATAATCTTAAGGGATTTGATTTTAGATCATACCTGATTGGCCTAGTGGCCCTACTTTCCTCAAATGAAGTCTGAATTTGGCAATAAGGAGCTCATGATCTGAGCCACAGTCAGCTCCCGGTCTTGTTTTTGCTGACTGTATAGAGCTTCTCCATCTTGGGCTGCAAAGAATATAATCAGTCTGATTTTTGTATGGACCATCTGGTGATGTCCATGTGTAGAGTCATCTCTTGTATTTTTGGAAGAGGATGTTTTCTATGACCAGTGTGTTCTCTTGACAAAACTCTGTTAGCCTTTGCCCTGCTTCATTTTGGAAATGTCTCAGAGGCGGTTTTAGTTGTGCAAAATAGTCCACCACAATAAGGAATTCTCCTGCCCCAAATATCAGCCCACCCTCGTTGAGAAGCATTGGTTGCTTTTATGTTTATGACAAAATTGTAGAATAACAGCTGAATACAATTTGATTATGAGATTAACTGCACAAAATACTGCATATAAAGAGTGATTTATCCTCAAGTGAGCCTTGCTGTGAATCAGAACACTGTTCAGATGCAGTCTTCTGAGACATTTTATTTTTTAGCTTAACATAATGTAAAACTGTGTTTTCCATGTTCCAGCCAGTGCTGGATATATTTGGCTGATAGTTTGAAGAAATAAAATCTTCCTGCAGCCTTCAGTTATTAAAATAGAACCAACCACCCACTCATTTTATTACATTCTGTGGAATGTTTTTGAATGACAGTCTAAGTATTTTAATTGGTCTCCTGCTGATTTATAACCCCTTGTTTTCTGTTTCACATTTTATATCTTGAAATTACAAGTTACAGTGCCATTTTTATACTGTGCCATTTAAACAGAATGAACAACATTTTTTAGAAAGAAAAAGTTCCATTCAGAAACCCAAGGGTCATTCATTTGAATTGTCTACATTTTGGGGTGCTGGCATTTCTTGGCTGTCCCAGCTGATTATCTCTGCTGCTATTCATGTAGGTTCTCTGTGTGTGTGTTGAGGTTGGGGGAGAGAGACAGCTGGATCCTCTCTGCATCCAGGAAGTAAGATGTCATTCATTTTCTGGTTTGAATGCAGGCTTTCTCAGTTCTGTGTTCACCCTCTGCTGTTCTATCCCCACGCGATGTTCCATGTGCGTGGGTGTGTGCGTGCTCAGTCACTTCAGTCGTGTCTGACTCTGTGACCCTGTGGACTGTAGCCCGCCAGGCTCCTCTGTGCATGGTATTCTCCAGGCAAGAATACCGGAGCGCATTGCCATTCCCTCCTCCAGGGAATCTTCCAGAGCAAAAGATCGAACCCACGTGTCTTACCTCTCCTGCATTGGCAGGCAGGATCTTTACCACTAGCGCCACTTGGGGCTTCATGTACCATACATTTATGCTGTGGCTCCTCAAATGTGTTTTCTTAAACTTGCATGAAAAAAGTTCCTTAGAATTCTACTCATTGAACCATAGAGACCAGGCAGGGAAAATAATCCTAACTCAGAGCCTCCAAGTTTAGTTGCAGTTTCATCATTTTATACATTTACCACCAGTGGTTCACTTATTCAGAGCTTTGTAACATCCATTTGTTGGTTTGTACCCAGACAGAGCTTTGTGTGTATCCAAACAAAAGCAGAATTTGTAAGTAACTCTGCACATGTCTGCAAAGACCTTGGTAGTTTTACTGTTTTAGTTCCTTGGTCTAGGAGCTGTTGCTTCATGTTCATAGCTTTCTCCCTGGGAATAAGGGAGACATGTTGGAAAATTAAAATAAATTTTTATACTCAGCCATTAAAAAAGAATGAGATAGTGCCATTTGCAGCAGCATGGATTGACGAGATTATCATACAAGTGAAGTAAGCCAGAGAGAAAGACAAATATTGTATCACTTATATGTGAAATCTTAAAAAAAATGATACAAATGAACTTATTTACAAAATAGAAATAGACTTACTGACATAGAGAACAAACGTATGGTTACCAAAGGGGAAAGAGGTGAAGGTATAAATTAGGAGTTTGGGATTATTGAATACACAGTACTGTATATAAAATAGATAACAAGGACCTACTGTGTAGCACAGGGAACTATATTCAATATCTTATAATAAGCTATATGGGAAAATAATCTCAAAAATATATACCAATGTATATATATGTATGTATGTATAGTTAAGTCACTTTGCTGTATACCTGAAACATTGTAAATCAACTATACTTCAATATTTTTAATGCAAAAAAAAAACCTTTTTAGCTTTTTTCAGCATATCTTGCTTCTCCAGGTAGTTGATTTGTCTTCTAGAGAATATTTTTATATTGGGTAGACTTTTTGAAATATAGAGCAACAAAATGAACAATAGTTTCCTTGGTTAGTTAACTTGATCTAATAATTTTTCTTACATAATTATCATTAGAATCAAACTCTGAATGATTACTGTATGGGTATGTTTCTTCATAAGACCAATAGAATTGAAGAAACTCAAGTTTCTGCCTTAAAATGATCTGTATACTAAAGAAAGAGATCAGCCAGGCCAAAAAAAAAACAAAACCAAAAACCAATATTAAGATTCCCTTACCATCTTCCATAGTGACTGTATCAATTTACATTCCCACCAACAGTGCAAGAGCATTCCCTTTTCTTCACACCCTTTCCAGCATGTATTGTTTGTAGACTTTTTGATGAGGGCCATTCTGACTGGTATGAAGTAATATCACATTGTAGTTTTGATTTGCATTTCTCTAATAATGAGTGATATTGAGCTTCTTTTCATGTGTTTGTTAGCCATCTATATGTCTTCTTTGGAGAAATGTCTCTTTAGGTCTTTTTCCCACTTTTTGATTGGGTTGTTTGTTTTTCTGGTATTGAGTTATATGAGCTGCTTATATATTTTGGAAATTAATCCTTTGTCAGTTGTTTCATTTGCTATTATTTTCTCCCATTCTGAGGGTTGTCTTTTCACCTTGCTTATAGTTTCCTTTGCTTTGCAGAAGCTTTTAAGTTTAATCAGGTCCCACTTGCTTACTTTTGTTTTTATTTCTGTTACTCTAGGAGGTGGGTCATAGAGAATCTTGCTTTGATTTTTGTCATTGAGTGTTCTGCCTATGTTTTCCTCTAAGAATTTTATAGTTTCTGGTCTTACATTTAGGTCTTTAATCCATTTTGAGTTTATCTTTGTGTATGGTGTTAGGAAGTATTCTAGTTTCATTCTTTTACGTGTAGTTGTTCAGTTTTCCCAGCACCATTGTTCATTTTGCAACACTATTTACAATAGCTAGAACATGGAAGCAACCTAGATGTCCATCAACAGATGAATGTATAAAGAAATTGTGGTATATATACCCATTGGAGTATTGCTCAGCCTTGGAAGGGAACACATTTGAGTCAGTTCTAATGAGGTGGATGAACCTAGAACCTATTATACAGAGTGAAGTGAGTCAGAAGGAGAAAGATAAATACCGTATTCTAACATATATATACGGAATCTAGAAAAATGGTACTGAAGAATTTATTTATAGGGCAGCAGTGGAGAAACAGATGTGGAGAATAGACATTTGGACATGGGGAGAGGGGAGGAGAGGGTGAGATGTATGGAAAGAGTAACATGGGAACTTACATTACCAGGTAAAATATATGGCCAATGGGAATTTGTTGTATGGTTCAGGAAACTCAAACAGGGGCTCTGTATCAACCTAGAGGAGTGGGATGGGGAGGGAGATGGGAGGGAGGTTCAAAAGGGAGGGGATATATGTACACATGTGGGTGATTCATGTTGAGGTCTGACAGAAAACAGCAAAACTCTGTAAAGCAATTATCCTTCAATAAAAAAGGAAGATTTCCTTAGCAGTAATACCTTTCTCTTCCTCTGTCCTGTGTATCAGTTCAGTCGCTCAGTTGTGTCCGACTCTCTGCGACCCCATGAATCACAGCACGCCAGGCCTCCCTGTCCATCACCAACTCCTGGAGTTCATTCAAACTCATGTCCATCAAGTCGGTGATGCCATCCAGCCATCTCATTCTCTGTCGTCCCCTTCTCCTCCCGCCCCCAATCCCTCCCAGCATCAGAGTCTTTTCCAGTGAGTCAACTCGTCGCATGAGGTGGCCAAAGTATTGCAGTTTCAGCTTTAGCATCAGTCCTTCCAATGAACACCCAGGATTGATCTCCTTTAGAATGGACTGGTTGGATCTCCTTGCAGTCCAAGGGACTCTCAAGAGTCTTCTCCAGCACCACAGTTCAAAAGCATCAATTCTTCGGCGATCGGCTTTCTTCACAGTCCAACTCTCACATCCATACGTGACCACTGGAAAAACCATAGCCTTGACTAGACGAACCTTTGTTGGCAAAGTAATGTCTCTGCTTTTTAATATGCTATCTAGGTTGGTCATAACTTTCCTTCCAAGGAGTAAGCGTCTTTTAATTTCATGGCTGCAATCAGCATCCGCAGTGATTTTGGAGCCCAAAAAATAAAGTCTGACACTGTTTCCACTGTTTCCCCATCTATTTCCCATGAAGTGATGGGACCAGATGCCATGATCTTAGTTTTCTGAATGTTGAGCTTCAAGCCAACTTTTTCACTCTGCTCTTTCACTTTCATCAGTCCTGTGTATACATCTTGTCTATTTGTGTTTACTCTTCTCAGTCCCTCTTATTTTTGTAATTTTTTACCTCTATTTTGTCCAATTGATTTCAATTTTCTTATTTTTTGTATCATGTATCAATTTCAGATGTTGGCTATTAATCCTATCCATTTGTAACAGTTATGATGTCTTTGTAACAGTCTTTCAAATTCTTTCCTTTCTTTATTTATATTGTATGCTATCAGGTGCATTTAGCCTGTCAGAACTAATCACTTACCCTTCTTCCACTGATGAAGAGGCGATGCCACACTGTCTTAGTTAACCAGTTGTTCCTTTCTTGCATGGTGCTTCTCTGGTGGTTTAGATGGTAAAGAATATTCCTGCAATGCAGGAGACCTGGGTTTGATCCCTGGGTCAGGAAGATCCCATGGAGGAGGGCATGGCAACCCAGTCCAGTATTCTTGCCTGGAGAATCCTGGGGACAAAGAAGCCTGGTGAGCTACAGTCCATGGAGTCACAAAGAGTCGGACACGACTGAGTGACAGACACTTCCATTTCCACTTTCTTTCCTGTCAAATTAAATCAAATAACTCTTCTCAGTTTTCATCCCGGCACATAGAAGGCAAATGATAAAAAAAAAATGAATGGGACCTCCTTAATTTATTGTGGTATTATGTGTTGTTGATGTTGTTCTTTTCCTCTTACTCATGCATTTAATTGTGCTTTTTTATTATCACGCAGTACACAGTCATTTTAAACAATTTGTGAGTGTAGATCCTTGGAAGAAATAAAACCAAAAAACCCAAAACACAGTTAATGCAATGATTTGGTGATAACTACTGTTAGCACCTTTCTATGTATAATTCGACTCACTCTTTTATATTTGCATATAAAAAGACATATTTATTCCAAATAATGCTTTTATAGCACAGAGTATTTTCAACTTTAAAATATGTATTGTAATGAATACACTGTATATTCCGCAAATATTTATCCATATTTCTCTACAGCATAATTTTAATGGGTGAATTATATCATGTCTGTATACTTTTTACTTAAATCATTACCTGGTCATCTTAGTTTGTTTCCATTTATTTCTTATTAGAAATAGCACTGTAGTTAACTCAGTTGCATATTGTTGTATAAAAAATTACCTGCAAACCTATTGGTTTAAGAGAACACACAATTTCTGTGGGTCAAAAATCTGGGTGTGGCTTAGTTAAATCCTCTGCTTCAGTCTTCCCTGGTGGCTCAGAGGTTAAAGCGTCTGCCTGAAATGCGGGAGACCTTTGTTCGATTCCTGGGTTTGGAGGATCCCCAGGAGAAGGAAATGGCAACCCATTCCAGTATTCTTGCCTGGAGGATCCCATGGATGGAAGCTTGGTGGGCTTCAGTCCACAGGGTCGCAAAGAGTTGGACACGACTGAGCGACTTAACTTTCTTTTTTTCTTTTCTGCTTCAGGAAGTCTTACACATGTGTAGTTAAGGTGTTAGCTGGAACTGGATTTCATCTGAAGAGTCAACCAAGGACACATGCCCTTCTAGGCTCATATGACTGTTGCATAGTTCACTTCTTCCAAGGTTGCTGAAGTGAGGGCCTCAGTTCACAGATGGCTATGGACTGGTGGTGGCTCTCCATTCTTTACCATATGGGTCTCCCCAGCATGCCAGTTTGCTTCAGCAAAGCCAGCAAGATGAATCCTTTTTTACCCTGGACATGTCAAAATGATAGCATGCGCTTACTATACCAGGGAGAGTACAACAAGACAAAAGTCACAATCTTATGCCACCTAGTCATAACTCAAACAAGTGCCCTTTGTTAGAAACAAGTCACTAGCACAGACTACACTCAAGCGGAAGGTATTTTACAAGGGTGTGGCCGACTGCTGGGAGGCAGGGATCACTGGGATTCATCTTAGAGCATTCCAGCCATATTAACTATCTTGTAGCTAAGCCTCATGCATATTCATTCATATTTCCAACTGATAAACACAAGGGGAAAAAAATCCTGATTAAAAGCTATGTGTACTTTGGGGAGGTTTTGATGTCTATTGCCAAATCGCTTTGCAGAAGTTATTCAAGCTTGCATCCCCAACAGCGATAGAACTCTCCAAAAAACTGAGCAGTTCTCTCTGTTTACAGTCTTTATCAGTCTAACAAGTGAAAAAAATGGGACTCCTTTGAATCTCTCCCCTTGACTTTTGTGGTGTTGAACTCTCTAGTATTCTTGCCCATTGACATCTTCTTTGTATCTCTTTTCTTTACTCTTCTTTCTACTCCCCTTGCCCCCATAAGATGTGCCCCAGTCTTCTCAGTCTGAAGACCCGTTTTCCTTTCTGCAGTCTTTCAGCTGATGTTTGAGGGCTGACAGTGGGCTGTGCCTGCAGGGAGCTCCAAGGCACATGCCACTGTGAGTGAATTTCCAAGCAGAAGTCCAGCCAGGCCGTCTCCTGGGTCCTGCTCCCATAGTGCAGCCACCTTCAGCTGTGCCTTCCTGGACATCCTGGACATGCCGCAGACTTACCCTCTCCAACCGAACGCATCACCTCCTTGGTCCTCTCTTTCTCCTAGAGGCAGCTGCTTCCCTTCCTGGCTGCCCCTATGCTCTTGCTGGCAGTATTGCCAGCCCAGGTCATTCACTGCACACAGAGAAGCCTCAGCAGTGACAGCCTCAGCTGATTCTCCCTGCTCAGGTCACGAAGGGTTTTGGAGGTGTAGGTAGGAGTTGCTTTCAGTGTAGGGGAGTTCAGTGAGCTATGTACGCCTACGAGTCAGTCTGCTAATAAGAGCGATAAGCCATGGGCTCCCATGGCTAAGATTCAGTGGTCACCTCCCCACTAAGAATGCCCCTGGGTGAGCCACCAAACTCCCCCCAGCCCCACCACCCAGCGCATTTCCTGCAGTTGTGATGGACCTCACCTCTGATCATTTGTAACTCTGGGTCCTGAACTTATTACCTGCTCTGACTAGAGACGGAAATCTCTTTACTGTTTTCTGGGAAGATTCTGCATTTTTTTATTTTTATTTTTTCTGCTTCAGGATCCCTAGGGACATGGACTTCATTAGCTAGTGACATACCATCATCCTACTTCACCCCTGCACACACTCCTCTCACCAGCGCAGAGCAAGAACAGGAGGTCCTTGTTAATTACCCCCTTACCCCAAAGTGCAAGTAAGCTTGCACATGGAAAATAAATTCTTTTGCATTCCGTATTCTCGCCTTAATTTCATTTCACCTGAATACATTGAGCAGAGCAATTGGTTTTCACTCTCCTTGAACTGATCCATTTAGCAAACCAGCCCCACATCAACCTATAATTCTTGGCCAGAGTTTCCTTCCTCCAAGCTCGTAATGGGCTTCCCAGGTGACTCAGTGGTAAAGAATTACCTGCCAACGCAGGAGACACAGGTTTGACCCCTGGATCCAGAAGATCCCCTGGGGTAGGAAATGCAACCCACTCCAGTATTCTTGCCTGGGGAATCCCATAGACAGAGGGGCCTAGTAGGCTCAATGTGTCCATGGGGTCACAAAGAGTTGGACACAACTTAAACTATGCTAAGCTTATACTGCATCTTTGAATACTGTGGGGGCTCTATTTCTTCATTCACCCTCTCTCCCCTCTGAGATAGGGGCCTTGCCGTGTAGAGTTTCTTTTCTCCCTTTCACAAGGCTCGCTCAGCTTGGAACCTTGGTTACTTCTTTCTTAGTTGTCTGTAGCTCCTTCAGTGTCACCTCTTGTCATTTTGTTCCTTGCCCTTTTCCTTTGATGTCCCCAGTGTCCTCCGATATCCTCTTGGTTCCCTGGCCCCAGAGCTGCTTTTCCTCCAGGCTGTCCACTCTGCCTAGGTTGGCCCACTCAGGTCTGTACCTCTCATTCCACCTGGGACTTCTGCATCTGCCCTTAGCTGCTCTTCCTGATCCTGTTTCTCGGCATTGGCCCTAACCCATTATGCTCCTTGACCTACTATTCTTATTACCTGGTCACTTCCTTGCCCAGAGTTTCCCACTTCCTACCACTGTTTTCAAAGATGTCTGTGAACTGGTCCAGTCTCACGTAAATGTGCCTCATATGTATGTGTTTTTTATTTTCCAGAACTTTCTAACACACTGACTCCACTATTCATCACTGGCTTTTGTCCTTGGTCATTCCTTCCTCCATCCCTTTTCTATTTCCTAGGATAGGAAATAGATACTAGGATCTATTAGATTCTATTAGATCTAGTAGACTCTAGGATACTCATCTTCTTTCTCCCCACTGATCTATTGTGCTGTCCACCCTCAAGGTCCAACTCAAGACCCATCCCCTATCATTCCAGTCCAGGAATTTCAACCCTGACTGACAGCAACATCACCTGAGGTGTTTCTCAAATAATATTTTACCTGGACTGGGTTCTGGAACAATTGAAATCTGAACTCTTGGATGGGACTCAGGCTTTGCTTTTGTTCTGTATTCCCACAGAGATAAGCACTCAGGAATGAGAATGACAGCTTCTGGCTGATACAACATGCCAGCAACGTTACCACATTTATAACCAGCTCCATACAGCCCCACACGGAATGTTTTCCCACCTTGTTTTACCTTTGTTCTCTGACCGGATGCTGAAGTGCACACTTATTACTAAATGTCTGTTGATTGACACGTTCACTTTAACATACAAATAACACACTTGAGATGATCTGCCCTTCCTCTAACTATTTCTTCTTGACAACCTTTGTTGAGTCTAATAATCTTTATCCCCATCAAACAGAAGCACAACCTAGGGAGAATGGCAGAAGCTTTGGGGACAGTTACTTTATTTCATTCATCCGTATTAATTGTTGAACCTGAACCACAGGGCTTTGTTTTGGTTATTATTTATGATCCTTGGACTATTCTTGGTGTTCACCATCTTTAACAATCAATCCAATTTAGCCCATAACAAGACTTCATCTAAGTCTACAATATATATTCTGTTTGCTGATATACCAATCTAAGTGTGATAACTCAAATTAGTCATGAGAATCAAGAGTTAGTTCCCGTCCCACCAGAGCCTTTCACAATTACACTGAGACCCTCTCAGAAGCACATGCTGGGGTACCCGCTGCATAACTCCCCACAAATTTAGGCCAGTTTTTAGTCATCTCTTCACTTTAAAACTCTCATCAAAAATGCTGTGAGAGACAGCATTTTCTTTCACCGAATCATTCTGGTTTCTTCCTAATGAGTGTTTTTGGAGTATGTTTACTGATGTTTTCCCTTGGGTTTAGCATTGTGCCATTGTGTATAGGAAAGCTCAATAACTGAAGCCAATTACTATACACATAACAGTATTTCATTTTACTTGAACACTTTGGCGTACATTATCCCTCAAACAATGATGATTTTAATTTTAAAGTATTCTAAATGAAAACAGTACATTACTTGCTGGAGCACATATTTATTCAGGCTCACTCATATTTTAGAGTAGAGGTCCTCAGGAGATCTGCTGTGAGAACAGTTGGGTAGTGGTTAGTCTATTAGCTATTTTCAAGTGGGTGTTTTTAAATTACTTAAGGGTGCTCGACATTATTTTTATAGTTCAAATTGGTTTGGCAACATGTCGTAGAAACCTCAACTAAGAGTGGTTTAAACAAGTTAGCTTTTTTCCTCCTTCATGTAACAAGACATCTTTTAAGAACCACTGCATAGTTTATACAGTAACTCAGGATGTCACCGGAAGCCCATGCTTCTTAACTTCACTCTCTGCCTTCCTTCCTGCATGACTGTCATCCACATAGACTCAAGATTCCTTCTTTAGCTTCCAATGTTGAACTTTTTTTCCAGCAGAGATAGAAGGAAGGGTAAAGAGTAAATGGTAAAAAGTTGAGTTTGCTCTTTTGAAGAGCTTTCCCTGAATTTACCTTCCCTGAAGCCTATCCTGTGCCTTCCAGTTACATCTCACTGGACAGAATTGTCACGTGGCCACTTCTACACTTTGGGAAATGTCATTTTTTTAGCTGGGAACATTGCCATCTCAAATAAACCAAACATCCTGGTAGTAAGAAAGAAAGGGAGATTGGTTGTAGAACTGGCAACCGGTAGTGTCTACCATCCTAGTTATCATTTTACTTTTCCTATCATAATTTGTAGCTAAAATTTATGAATTTTATAATCTTAAAAGAGTTACTAACTCATGAAGCAATTATCCCCTAATTAAAAATCAATTTTTTACAAAAGAAAACAAATGAAAATATCAACAAAAAAAGAGTTAACTCAAAACTGGAATTTGCTAGATTTTTATAAATTATAAATGTGTTGGGTTCAACTGAGTGGAGTTTTACTGTACTGATTTTCCTTTTTTCTATGTTTATAGAAGTATTCAAGTACTTTATTGTTCCAACACTTTAAAAAAATCATGTCACTGCATTTGTACAAAATTTTGCTTATTGTCATGCATGGAATTTTGTTAATAAAAATAAAATGTGTCATAATTTCATGCTGCCTGGTGTTTTGATTTTGAGATTTGCAAATATTCTTGAAATCCTGCTAATAAGGGAAAATAGGAACCTGCTGAATCACTATGGCTACAATATGGCAAAGAAACTGTTTCTCTCCTTTCAGCACAGTGGGCATTTTTTAGAATGAAAATATATTGTAGTTAAGATTTTATGAAAGATCACTTTTTAAAGAAATACATTTCTTTATAATTTTTTCTTCTCTCTTTACAACATACTGGTGTCACCTATGGGTCATTTTCAGTCAAAGCTCCGTTTGGGGAGATGGAGAGTTGTAATTGTTGTCACCAGAAGATATACTGGGAAGGGATGAACACAAGGCAATAAAAATTAGCCTTGCTGTTAAAGATTTCTTTTTAACTGAGGAAAAAAATTAGATGAGTCAGCCATTCTCATGGACTCAGTTGAAGTACTTTTTTCATTTAAATTTCTGATGACTTCATCCTGCATAGTTTATGAGAACATAGCTACCTGCCTGTGTAATACAATTACCCTCTACATGATGCCATGGCCGTGGTTACTGAAAGCTTCATTTAGGAAACTCTTTCATCTCCTAACTGTTGTAGGGCTTGTGTTATTCTTTTCCTGAGTATGAACATCTGGGTTTCTGGTGATGTGTTGGTGACATGATTGGATCTTTATCACTTATTTAAGGAAAGTGAAAGTGTATGTGTCTGCCTGCACCTACCTGTGCTCCCGTATGCATAATTTTTGAGGAAAAGGAAAAGTAAAGAGAAAAAAAAAAAAATCTGGCAGCATTTCTGAAAAAGGTGTTCAGAATTGCCTGATTTCCTTGGATGTTATCCCAGAAACATCTCATCAGATGAACTAGCACAGAGCTCACAGCAGATGTAAAATAGCGCTTGAAATCTTTTCTCTGCATGAGGTTATTGCAATGGTTCAAATATTTGCTGTAATCTTTGCAATTAAAGTGTATACTATCCACCTCTACTTCACTCATACTTATTCAATAAAAATAAACCTGTTCTTTAGTATATTTTACTTCCATATTTAACAACTAAAAGAGACATTAAAATATAGGTTTTTTTATATAATAATAATCAGGAGTCGTATTTGTTCATTTATTAATAAATTTCAATCTTGGGGGGTTAGATTATGGTCTTAGAATTTAAGACCATTTTTATAAAAGCAACTCTTGTTTTAAGACTCATGGTTCTCAGTGAGTCCAGTTTATGCCCAGTACAAGGGTCTCCATCATAACCTCTAGGACAAGCTGATGGTGATACAGTCTCAGAGCACATCTGTTTATACAGTGTTGATGACTTTTCAAAACCAGTTCGTTCCTTTTTAAAATAACATTCTGATTTTTACATATTTTTTTCCTTAATGTTAACTTCAAATTGTCTTCCATAAAACTTAATGGTTGGTTCTTGTTCTTCCCTATGGAACAACCCCAAATTATCTCTCTTTCATGAAATACTTACATATTTGCATACAACTATTAAAATATTTCTAAATATTTCCTTCTCCAGACTAAAAATCCCTGTGGGTGTTTGAGGCAAGGGAGGAGTAGTATGTGACATTGTAGCAGGGCATTTTTTTTTTCAAGTAAAGGCCAGTAGGCTTCAGTTCAGTTCAGTTCAGTCGCTCAGTCATGTCCAACTCTTTGTGACTCCATGAACCACAGCACACCAGGCCTCCCTGTCCATCACCAACTTCCAGAATCCACCCAAACCCATGTCCATCGAGTTGGCAATGCCATCCAACCATTGCATCCTCTGTCGTCCCCTTCTCCTCCTGCCCTCAATCTTTCCCAGCATCAGGGACTTTTCAAATGAGTCAGCTCTTCGCATCAGGTGGTCAAAGTATTGAAGTTTCAGCTTCAACATCAGTCCTTCCAATGAACACCCAGGAGTCCTTTAGGATGGACTGGCTGGATCTCCTTGCAGTCCAAGGGACTCTCAAGAGTCTTCTCCAGCACCACAGTTCAAAAGCATCAATTCTTCAGTGCTCAGCCTTCTTTATAGTCCAACTCTCACATCCATACATGACCACTGGAAAAACCATAGCCTTGACTAGACGGACCTTTGTTGGCAAAGTAATGTCTCTGCTTTTTAATATGCTATCTAGGTTGGTCGTAACTTTCCTTCCAAGGAGCAAGCTTCTTTTAATTTCATGGCTGCAATCACCATCTGCAGTGATTTTGGAGCCCAGAAAAATAAAGTCAGTCACTGTTTCCACTGTTTCCCCATCTATTTCCCATGAAGTGATGGGACTGGACGCCATGATCTTAGTTTTCTGAATGTTGAGCTTTAAGTCAACTTTTTCACTCTCCTCTTTCACTTTCATCAAGAGGCTTTTGAGTTCCTCTTCACTTTGTGCCATAAGGGTGGTGTCATCTGCATATCTGAGATTATTGATATTTCTCCTGGCAATCTTGATTCCAGCTTGTGCTTCTTCCAGCCCAGTGTTTCTCATGATGTACTCTGCATATAAGTTAAATAAACAGAGTAGGCTTCAGGCAGACACTAAAGTGGAATCTCTTCGGAGTTGGCCAGATAATTACGTGCAACTCAGCAGCTGGGCAGCTCATATAAGAAGAGGGTTTAAACCCAGATGCAGAATTTATAAACATGTCTGTTATATGTGGGTGAATAGATACACCTCATGAGCTGAGATGCTCAGGAGGCAGCAACAAGCACACCTCATGCTCAGATCTTGGTTTTCTGAACCGAGGGTCGGAGAAATGACTGACGTCAGGACTTTGGCAGTAGATATACAGAATGAGCCTGGAGAATCTCATCATGCCAGAAAGTAAGGAAGAACAAAGCAGAAGTCAAACAAACAAAAAAGCTACATTGCTGGGTGCACATCAGCGAGCCCAGATTTGACAGAAAGCGCTTCCAATGTCCAAAGCAGAAACAATTTAAACAAAGAAATAAAACAGAATTGGATGATAACCCAAAGTATAGGATAAATATCCATGAGTCCATATATATATATATGTATGTATAAAATTGATGAACTACAGGGGAGAAATCATTTATTGGCAGAAGAATTCCAAAGAGTTTATATAAATATTCCCACCGCAAGGACATAGCGCATGATATAATCCTCTGCTCTGTCAGTATAAGCTGCTCAGAAGGTGACCTCCTTCTAAAGAGAATGGTATAGAAAGGAGGAAAAAATGAGAACTGGTGAGAAGACTAACAAATATAGTTCATCTAGGTTATCAACTGTGCTAAGTCCTGTTATTGGTATGTACCCTTGATATGATATGATGAAAAGGACAGTTTACTTCTGTGGTCTTCCTCTCCAAACTAAAGATTTCAGTATAATCATGCAAAAAACATCATCCAAATCCCAAATGAGGATGTTTTTATGACACTTGACCTGTAGTCCTGTAAACTGTAAGTTATCCAAAACAAGGAAAGTCTGAGAAACTGTCATATCCAAGAGGAGCCTAAGGAGATATATTGACTGTATTTAGTGTTGGTATCCTGGATCAATCCATAACAGAGAAAGGACATTAGACAGATTAAGGAAATCCTAATAAAAATTATGGACTTCAGTAAATAATAATGTATCAATACCATATGGGCTTCCCTGGTGGCTCAGTGATAAAGAATCTGCCTGCAATGCAGGAGTTCTGGGTTCGATCCCTGGTTTGGAAAGTCCCCTGGAGAAGGGGAATTCTTTTCTCATTGTCTTTCACAGAACAGAACTTTTCAATTTTAATGAAGCCCAGCTTATCAATGACTTCTTTTATGTATTGTGACTTTAGTGTTGTATCTAAAAATGCATCACACACCTAAGGTCTTCCAGGTTTTCTCCTGGGAATTTTTCACTATTTTTTAAAAAATAATTTTTGCTTTTTAGAACAGTTTGAGATTTACAGAAAAACTGAAAAGACAGTATAGAGTTCCTCTAAACCCCCTCATCGAGTTTCCCCGATTACAAACTACTTACATTAGTATGATACTTTTGAAACAACTAATAAACTAATATTGTTGCTGCTGCTGCTTAGTCACTTCAGTCATGTCCGACTTTGTGCTACTCTATGGACGTAGCCCACCAGGCTCTTCTGTCCATGGGATTCTCCAGGCAAGAGTACTGGAGTGAGTTGCCATGCCCTCCTCCATGGGGGTTGCAAAGAGTCAGACACGACAGAGCTACTTCACTTCACTATCCCAGGGTTAACCAGGTTGACAGAACATGGAGTAAGAACAAGAAGAGACTTAAGTTGTATGATTTAAATTGTGCCCTGGAGAAGGAAATGGCAGCCCACTCCAGTATTCTTGCCTGGAGAATCCCCATAGACAAAGGAGCCTGGTGGGCTACAGTCCAAAGGGTCACAGAGAGTTGGACATGACTGAGCATACACATGCAAAATTAAGTACAATCTATTAAGAACATAGGTAATAAATTGTGAAATGACTTCAAACCCCAGTAATAGAGTGTGCTCATCTTTCTTGGATGGACAGGCCTTCTGTCACTGCGCAGTGGAAGATGGACAAGATGAGTATCTGCTTCTGGGACTCACTTTTGTTGCTGCCTCCTGATAGACATCCATACCTCTGCCAGAGCACACATTTTGTTCTATCCAGTACCTTCAGCTCTGCTTTCCAGGAATCCAAGCGTCTAGACTTTATACCTTTATGGCTTTGACCCTTTATGCTTAGATTGTGTAGTTTAACTTTCAACATGTAACATTTCTTTCATTGCCAATTATTTCCAAAAGTGAAAGTGAAGTCGCTCAGTCGTGTTCTACTCTTTGCGACCCCATGGACTGAAACCTACCAGGCTCCTCCCTCCATGGGATTCTCCAGGCAAGAGTACTGAAGTGGGTTGCCGTTTCCTTCTCCAGGAGATCTTCCCGACCCAGGGATCAAACCTGGGTCTCCTGCATTCCAGGCAGACGCTTTAACCTCTGAGCCACCAGGGAAGCCAAATATTTCCAAGTACGTCCTCAAAAACATCGCTGGCAGCTCCAATCCCTTCAAATATTCTCAATGTAATGTATTTTTCAGTCTCTTATTCTTTTCTTCCTTCTCTGTTTACATTCCTATTACTAAATACCTTTCCTACTATTTTATTTTAATGTTCCTCTTAAAACCTAATGCCCAGAATTGCCAAAGACTCTATGTGTCATCTGATTATTTCAGAGTACAGTGGACTCTTGTGTTCATCTGGACATTGTCATTGCTTTAATGCAGCCAAAAATTGCATTAAGGGCTATAGCAGCCCTATCTCACTAGCTCTTGTTGAGACTGTAGTTAAAAACATCCCTGAGGCCTTTATCCTGTGAACTGGTACATCACACAGCTGCTCAGAAAGTCTCTCCTGCAACTTGTGCTTTTATAATTGAATCTCTTTAAATGTAAATGCAGACAATTACATTTGTCCTAGTTAAATTTCATCTTATTATTTTCCAGCCTGTTGAGATCTTATTGAATCTTCGTTCAGTCATGGATTTCTGTTATGTGAACTTGCTTATATCTATGACCCAGATAGAGGAAGCTTGCAAATAAGTCTTTTCCATCTGGGCTAACTCAAGGCAGGGGAACAAGGAGGAGACAGCAATGAGACAGGTTGTCTTCTCTAACAAAGTAGAAATTCTGTACTATTTGTGTGTGTGTGTGTGTGTGTGTGTGTGTGAGGTCACAATTTAACCTGCCATTGTGAAGTATACATGCTGCTAAGTTGCTTCAGTCGTGTCCAACTCTTTGTGACCCCATGGACTCTAGTATGCCGGGCTCCTCTGTCCATGGGATTCTTCAGGCAAGAATACTGGAGTGGGTTGCCATTTCCTCCCCCAGGAGATCTTCCCAACCCAGAGATACATCTATTACATCTCCTGCATCGGCAGGAGGTTTCTTTACCACTGGCACCTCCTGGGAAGCCCCCAGGTAATGTAAACGGAAAGTCATCCATTGCTAATTGCATTTAACTAGTTGAAATTTTTCAAAGACTTAAAAATTGGAGTGAATTTGAGAGCATCTTTATCATTCCTCCCACCCCCTTTCATTCTCTGAGATACTCTTCAGTGGGAAAGAAGTGGAATGAAACCAATAGAAACCAAGTTTTCTCATATTGGTTCCAGCCTATTCACCAGGTTTGCCCATCACTGCTCCGGCATAATGGCCCTCGTCTATTTTGAAGTCCATGGTATGCCTGGGGGATCGTGTTCCCGTGAGTGGAGCCCTTTCACAGGGTGGGTGCACGTCACGGCTGCTGCGTTAGCAGAGGCTGCCAGCAAGCTGAGGCTGATCCTGGTGCATCAAATGTTCACCACTCCTCTCTCTCCTGCTGCTTCATGGCATGCCACTGCCTAGAAAAATCTCAGCTTTAACATTTAAAGCTGCAATTTGCCAACTGCAGCATGTTAAAGCTTGGGTTGGCAAACCATGGCCCATGGACCAAATCTGGCTCACCACCTGTTTTTGTAGATTGTTAAATGGTTGAGGGTAAAAAAAAATTTTAAAGAATAATATTGCATGACACATGAAAATTTTGTGGAATTCTAATTTCAGTATACAACATAAAAATTTATTAGAATGCAGTGCCTTTCATTTGTTATATATTGTCAGTGGCTTCTTTTGTGACAGAAGAGCAGATTCAGGTACTTGCAAGAGACTTTACAACCCACGAATCTTAAAATATTTATTAACTAGTCCTTCATAGAAAAAGTTTGGTGGTGCTAGTGGTAAGGAACCCACCTGCCAATGCAGGAGACTTAAGAGAGGTAGGTTCTATCCCTGCATCAGGAAGATCTCCTGGAGGAGGAAATGGAATGCACTCCAGTATTCTTGCCTAGAAAATTCCATGGACAGGGTAGCCTGGTGGGCTGTAGTGCACGGGGATCACAAAGATTTAGACATGACTGAAGCGACTTTACCACACACGTGTTAAAGGATCACTTGCATCAGACTCACTGGGATGTTTTTTAAATCATTTTCCTGAGCCCACCCCACACCAAAGGGATCAGAACCTGGGATGGGGCCCAAGCTCGTGTAGTGCACACCTTGACAAACACTAAGACAAAAGTATAGATGATGAACCAGATTCGTGGAAGGATGAGATGCTACCCTTCTTTTTCTGCCCATCTTACTCCCTTATCCTATGGGCCATAATTTTTCTACAAACTGCATAAATTATATCAATCAGTTTCTAAGCACTTATCAAAATCAACTCTCATACAGATTTGTCTATTTTTTAGTAAGAATGTTGGAATCATTTCCTAAGGCTGCCATAACAAATCACGGCAAATTGGTTAAAACGACAGAAAGGTATTCTCCCGCAGTGCTAGAAGCCAGAAATCCCAAATCCACGAAAGCTGTGTTCTCTCTGGGAGGTCTCGGGGAGGAGTTCCTTCTTTGCCTCTTGCAGTGTCTGGTAGCTGTTGTCATTCTTTAACTTGAGGCCTCATTACTCCAATCTCTGCCTTCATGGCCACACTGCCTCCTCTTCTTCTCTATGGCTTTCCTTTCTTCCTCAAATCTTCCTCTCTCTTTCTCTTGTAAGGCTGCTTATCGTTGGATAGAGGGCCCACACAGATAATCCAGGATGATCTCATCTCAAGATCCTCAACTCGATTTTATCTACAAAGACATTTTTTCCAAATAAGTCAGAGATTAGAACATGGGTGGACCTTTGGAATGCCACCATTCAACCCAGTACAGGTGCCATTGTCCATTCAGTTTCTGAGTCTTGAAGATTCCATCGCTCCCTTTCCAGTATTGTTATGATTCCATTCTGTCAACAGGAATTCCTGACACAGAGGTTTATGATGGTGTCCTGAGTGTGTGAAAAGTCATTTCAGTTGTGTCCAGCCCTGTGCGACCCTATGGACTGTGGCCTACCAGGTTCCTCTGTCCGTTGGGTTCTCCAGGCAAGAATACTGGAGTGGATTGCCATTCCCTCCTCAGGAGGATATTCCCAACCCACGGGATTGAACCCATGTCTCTATGTCTCCTGCATTGGCAGGTGGGTTCTTTACCATTAGTGCCACCTGGTCTTTACAAATTCTGGATACATTTCTGAGCCTGGAATTAGGAGTTTCTGCAGTCATGCTGCCAGTGATGTTTTCTATTTCATTATTGCTCTTCTTCCTTATGTGTCCCTTACCTTCCAGCCACACTGTGCTATTTGCTGTCACCCTCCCCACTGCTCTCCTCTTCCTGAACTCATCCATACTGTTCCTTCCTCCTGGAAGACCAGGGTACTGGCTCTTCCTCCATCATCATCACCACTCTTGCATCACTTAGGACCTAAGCATCTTTCAAAGCCCATTTGAGGTTCCATTTCCCCTTGAGAGCTTCACCACGTCTTCCCACTGGATATGAGTCTCAGAACCACCTGCACCTTTCATGGTATTTACCTTACCTTACCTCATGTCATACTGTCTGTACTTGCATTATCATGGCTTTAGATGTAAACTTCCTCCAGGTTAAGCTCCTCAGGTCAGGGACTGTGAGAAACAGCATTGCTCAGTGGCCGAGAACCAGGGCTTTTAGTCAGACTGCCTAGTAGACCTCCAGTCACTTAGTATTAGGTATCCTTCAGCAGATTATTTAATGTCTCCTTGCTATAGTTTTTTCATGATAAATAGGGACAATAATAATAATAACTCCTTTCTTGGATTTTAAGGATTAAGTGAGAAAATGCATGTAAAGTACCTGGAATATAGTAAGCATGTAAAATTTAGCTGCCATTATTGTCTTATCTCTATTTCCTGATGCCAACACAAGGACTGCCTTAGGTAGGTACTGAATACATGCTTATAGAATTTAACTGATCCAATTCAAACCTGAAACCAGAAACAGTGACCTGAGTTTTTCTGCTTGGACCCCTTCTCTAGGTATGACATGTTTTTAGCAAGAACCAACATAAGTAAACCAAATTTCTGTCTTTTGCTAGATATGAGTATTCTTAGAAATTCTGTTGCAATGTTTTTGACTCTGTTTCTTTTCATAAAATGGATAGTGAAGTGAAAATGTCTCAGCAGTGTCTGACTCCTTGCAACCTCATGGACTGTAGTCCACCAGAGGCTTCTCTGTCCATGGGATTCTCCAGATAAGAATACTGCAGTGGGCTGCCATGTGCTCCTCTAGGAGATCTTCCTGACCCAGGGACTGAACCCAGGTCTCCTACCTTGCTGACAGATTCTTTACCATCTGAGCCACCAGGGAAGCCCATCAAATGGATGATTGGTGGTTAAATATTTTCTTTTTTTTTTTTTTTTTGGTGATTTCTATCTTAAACCTAGTTTGTAGCTAAACACCAAATAGCCTGAAGTAACCACAGAGTAGGGACTTTCATGAAGTCCTTTGATGGGAGCAAGTACCTGGGAAAAGGAAAGGAGCATAGCTGGTGCTGCTGCTGCATCACTTCAGTCATGTCCGACTCTGCATGACCCCATAGACGGCAGCCCACCAGGCTCCGCTGTCCCTAGGATTCTCCAGGCAAGAACACTGGAGTGGGTTGCCATTTCCTTCTCCAATGTGTGAAAGTGAAAGTGAAGTCGCTCAGTCATGTCTGACCCTTAGCGACCCCATGGACTGCAGCCTACCAGGCTCCTCCATCCATGGGATTTTCTAGGCAAGAGTACTGGAGTGGCTTGCCATTGCCTTCTCCGATGATACCTGCTAGTCACTGGTAATTTGTAGATTTCTTTTCAGACTATAGTGACACTCCTAAGGAAGAGTGCCCTTGTAGCAACTCCCACTAAATATGGCCCCAGAAGACTGCACTTACTTCTTGATCTAACAAGCTCTTCTCTAGGACATGGGTTCTGGGCAGAGGACATTCTTGGTGTCCTCAGGGGGTGCCTTGAGGGCAGACTTCTGAGGCTGGATGAGTTTAGAAGGTGGCTGGTTTTAAGGCTTTTAGCCTTGTTGATGAACATGGTTTTTCAGAGGATTGAAGGTGTGTTCTTCAAAATATCAGTTCTGGGTATCTTGATCAGAAGTAGTAAAGGAATGTGGGCAGAGCTCTGGCTTAAAAGCAGATTTTGAACACATTTTGGAGGAGTTGCTATAATTATAGAACTTGACAATATAGTTGGATTGCCACGATCAGTCTGCCCCTGTACAGAGACTGCAGTGTGTATAGCAGGGACCTGATTAACCTGACATTGGATTCTTATGTCAGGCTTTCTGGTCCCACAGGATTTTGCTTTTTGGAAGTTCTCTGGGATTTTACTGAGCAATCCTATTGCAGGCCCTTTTAGATATTAATAAACTTCTTCCAGACATGCATAGCTTCACCAACAAATGGATCTTCCTTCTTTCCGTTCCGTTCTGTCGCTCAGTCGTGACCGACTCTTTGCAACCCCGTGGACTGTAGCCTACCAGGCTTCTCCGTCCATGGGATTCTCCAGGCAAGAATACTGGAGTGGGTTACCGTTTCCTTCTCCTTCTTTATGAGTCATTTATTGTGGAATTTAATGTATATATTCCTCATGGAAGCAAAGTTATTAAATTCACTTCTAAGGATAATTTAAAAAAGAAACAAAAACAACAAAGCCACTTTAACCCACAATGTAGCCAAAATGTAATACATTGACAATGAAATGTATCCTTAAAAGCATACTACTTGTCCCTCTTTGCCACCCTACCTATCCACAGGGAGTGTGTTGCCACCTGGCAAGAATCTCATCCTCGGAAACCAGGGTAGAATAGCCAAGTAGGTAATTTTCATCTTTCTCTCCAACTCTGTTCTGGGATTTGGGACGACTTTTGGCTGAAAACTAAAGCTGTTTAGATTTTAGGGACCCTCAGATGATAGTTTCCTTTGCATAGTTTACATCCAGGTCAGACATGCGGGGTTTCTCAATCTGGAAACTCTGTACCTAAAGAATAATTATAATAATGATTTTAGAAATAATCACTAATGCACCTATCACGCTTACTATATACCAGATATGGTTCCAAACACTTTTCAGATGTTGATTCATTTAGTCTTTACAGCTCTATGGGATTTGTTATTACCATTTTCTGGATAAGGGAAACCAAAGTACTAGAGAAGTTAAGAAAGATGCTGAGATCAAACAGATAACAAGATGAGATCCAGGATTCCAATCCAGGGCGTCCATCCCCAGCGTCTAAGCTCCAGATCCTGGCCTCCCCTCATTCCTCCTTGTGCAACTCTATAGATGCATTTTTCTACTTACAACTCTACTCCCTATATAATACTCTATTTTGACCTCAAGGGGGGCTTCCCTGATAGCTCATCTGGTAAAGAATCCTCTTGCAATGCAGGAGACCCCAGTTCGATTCCTGGGTCAGGAAGATTCGTTGGAGAAGGGATAGGCTACCCACTCCAGTATTCTTGGGCTTCCCTTGTGGCTCAGATGGTAAAGAATCCACCTACAATGCGGGAGACTTGGGTTAAATCCCTGGGTTGGGAAGATCCCGTGGAGAAGGGAAAGGCTATACCCACTCCAATATTCTGGCTTGGAGAATTCAGTATACAGTCCTTGGGGCTGCAAAGAGTCGGACACAACTGAGCGACTTTCACTTTCACTTATGACCTCCAGGCAATTAGCTGTACTCATGTCCTGCTCTCAGGGATGCTCCACTGCCTCCACTGTATTGCCTGCAGCTGCCATTGGTCTTTGCATTGCCCTGGCTCTCACTTGGACTTGACTGGTGATGTTGACCCTTCCCCAGAGCTGCTGCTTTTGTCATGGACTTTCCAGACCCCAGCTTCTCCTATTTGTCCCTCATCCATCTCCACATCTGTTCCCCTCTGCCCCGACTGCACCATGCAGGTCATGGTGTGGTGTCCCCAAGCCCTACTGATAACCGAAGCTGAGCCAATTCAATACCATTCATTCAAACAAAGCAAGATAACACAAAAAGTCAATAAGATGAGCTTTCTTACTCTTGATGCTGATAAGGAAAGGAAAAGCAAACAATTAGAGGAATACATAGACTGAGAATATAGGTGGAGATTTGTGAGGGTCTACAGGCAGGTTCAAAGAACTAAAGTTTTATTAAGTCTCATTTCACTTTATTTCTTAGTGCAGTCTTCTTGGTACTTGTCCTAGTGAAGTAAGGAGTGATTTTCATGAGACACATAGAAATGAGAGTCAGCCTAGGGAAGCTGAGCGTGGGCGAAGACTCTCATGCCCTGAATAACAGTCTCTTGTGATGGCTTTGATGTTCTGTGAATGTTGGAAAGGGAAAAAGTGGCTTGTACATGGTCTTTCTAAGAGAGAAAAAATGGTGATGAAAGGAAGAGAGGTGAGATGGCTTATGTGGGATTCTGGAGAAACAATGTTGATGGGTGAATAGGGCTGGAGCAGAGCAGGGGTGGAAGTAGAGATGCCAACTGCTAATGTTTGTTTTATAAGCAACTTGACTGCACCCTTGGCTTTGTCTGTAAGTACATCTGTCTGATTATAGACACAAAGTAACAGGAAATACTTTCTATTTTCTTGGTTAATGCATTACTTTTATTTTAAAAGTTCTTTGAAAAAGATAATAAGCTGGATTGGGGCTAAAATAGATGTGTGAAGAGCATCCAAAACTAACTTTTAAACAACAAAAGTGCAAAAATGTATTCCATCAAATGAGTTATAAATTAAAATACTTATATGGTTATTCAGTATAGTTCCTGGTTTTCACTAAGCCCGTTTTTGTTAAAAATATTTTCAGAATTCTTTTAGAAGCATCTTTTTCAGTGTCTTTAAGAGAAGAATGGTCACTATCATCTTCATATTTAATACTGTTTTAGAACATTTTGGTCACATTAGTAGGATAATATGTAAAAATGCTGAGAAAGAAGACATAAAATTATTACTATATACAGGTACTTTGATCACATACTAGAAAAATTTAAATATTAAGATATTAGTAGAAGTAATTCAGAGTTTAGTAAACTGCCTACAAATAAGACCAATGTAAAAAAAGCAATCACCGTCTAGTTGGAAATGTAACTTTAAAAAATTCTCAAAAAAGTTTTTCAATTGCAAAATAGTGTAACTGTTACAAAATAATGTTTCTAAGTGTATGTTCTATATGAAGAATTTTTTAAAATTTTGAGTTATAAGAGAAGACGACTTAAAGAAATACACACTCTTTAAAATAATATAAAAAATGTCCATTCTTAATAAGTTTGTTGTAAGATCCAGTACAATTTTCTCTGGACTACTTAAACAATTTTATTTATATTATGGTTCCATTCCGTCGCTCAGTCGTGTCCGACTCTTTGCGACCCCGTGGACTGTAGCCTACCAGGCTTCTCCGTCCATGGGATTCTTCAGGCAGGAATACTGGAGTGGGTTACCATTTCCTTCTCCAGGGGATCTTCCCGACCCAGGGATCGAACCCGTGTTTCCCGCATTGGAGGCAGACACTTTAACCTCTGAGCCACCAGGTAGTACCGATCAAAATTCCAAGAGGATTTTGATGGTAAAATTACATGTGAAGAGAGAAACATGAGACTGAAGGTTAAAAGAATTCAAAATGTATTTAAAATAATACACAAGTGAGGAAACTGTCAGAGATACACAAATTTTAAAATGTTCTGTGAGACAGCTGGGCTGGACCTTTGAAAATGTCATCCATGAAAGTGAAAAAAGAGGAAGAAACAGGGAAGATGGAGACAAGGAGTGAGAGAGAGAGAGAAGGACGAGAAGGTGGCTGGGGAGGGGGAGACGGGGGGAGGGAGGGGCGGAGGGCGAGACAGAGAGAAGGCGGCCGGTGACCTGCATCAGAAGAGAGCAGAGGCACAGTGTCAGCTAAATGTCATCAGTGATTCTTGGTCGGATCCTTTTTGTTTGTTTTAAGCTACAAAGTTAATTTATATATATATATACACATATATATGTATATATATAAAGGTGGTTTAAAACTCAACATTCAAAAAACAGATCGTGGCATCCGGTCCCATCACTTCATGGCAAATAGATGGGGGAACAATGGAAACAGTGACAGACTTTATTTTCTTGGGCTCCAAAATCACTTCAGATGGTGACTGCAGCCATGAAATGAAAAGACATTTGCTTCTTGGAAGAAAAGCTATGACAAGCCTAGACAGCATATTAAAAAGCAGAGACATTCCTTTGCCAACGCACGTCCGTCTAGTCAAAGCTATGGTTTTTCCAATAGTCATGTATGGATGTGAGAGTTGGACCATAAAGAAAGCTGAGCCCTGAAGAATTGATGTTTTTGAACTGTGGTGCTGGAGAAGACTCTTGAGAGTTCCTTGGACTGCAAAGAAATCAAACCAGTCAATCCTTAAGGAAGTCAGTCCTGAATATTCATTGGAAGAACTGATGCTGAAGCTGAAACTCCAATAGTTTGGCCACCTGATTGGAAGAACTGACTTATTAGAAAAGAACCTGATTGGGTCTTTTCTATTGGGAAATATTGAGGCAGGGAAAGATTGAGGGCAGGAAGAGAAGGGGATGACAGAGGATGAGATGGTTTGATGACATCACCAACTGTATGGACATGAGTTTGAGCAAGCTCCAGGAGTTGGTGATAGACAGGGAAGCCTGGCGTGCTGCAGTCCATGGGGTCACAAAGAGTCAGACATGACTGCGCAACTGAACTGAACTGATAAAGTTAATTGTGGGAGAATTGAGGAAATTTAAACTGGATAACAATAATGGCTATGATAATGTATTGTGGTTATAAAGGAGAATGGCCGTGTTCATAAGAGATGTACACTGAAATATCTAGAAATGAGATATCATGATGTCATCAGGTCACTTTCAAAGAGTTAAAAAAAAATAAAAAGTTTGTATATCTGTGCTGTTGTATACAAATATGTATAGAGAAAATAAAATGTTAGTAATTGAATCAAGGTGAAGAGTATATAGGTATTCATTGTAGCCCTCTTTCAGCTTCTTTGTCAATTTTAAATTGGTTAAAATAAAATGTTGTGGGGGCAGAGAGTAACACACATGAGAGACAATGTTAAGGAAAATTCTAGAAAATAAGTAATGAGGGTTAGCAGCCCTGCTAGATTCTGTATTCACTGAACAAGTAGTCATTGACTGTGTGCTATGTTCTATATTCCTCCAGTGGTTAAAAAAGTAATGGCACAAGGTTAAATAAGGGTCAATGAGCTGAAATAGACAGTCAAAGGACTTGGCATAACTAAAAATTTCTCACATGATAAATCAACAGTGAAGGGTAGGATTATTCATGAAATCATAGTGAGATAAATTCCTAGCAATTTTCAAAAAAATATCAACTTTGCCCATCCACTCAAAACAAATACTGAGCTAGATTATATTGGATAAAAAGTTTAGAATATACATAAGTTTAAAAAGGAAAAGAAAAGCAGAATTATAGTGAATGACATTCTAAGCCTAGAATAAACTGAACAGATCACAAGGAATCAGAAATTTTAACTCTATAGCAATGAAAACCTTATCACATTAAAAATATGAAAATAATTTGCAGGTTAATATTTTGATTACTATAAGAAGTTCATTCAAATTGATTTAAAATAATTCCCAAATCCAAGGAGATGAATGGCAAAGGTCAATCACAGATATTTCATAAAAGAAATAAAACTAGTAAACAACTGCCAACTCAATCATTAAAATTAAGCAATTAGTATTTCAACCTTAAAGTCACTTTCTTTTTTTCAGTAACAGTGACTTGCTGGAGAGGATGCTAAGCTCCTGTTCTCTTATGTTGTTGATGTCATTATAAAACCATACAAGTCCTTTGGGAAATAATTTAGTGGTTCCTGTTATGAGTCATAAGAATCATCATACTGTTGATTCAGTAATTCTGTTTCACAGGCTCTAGCTTAAAAAAATAATCCAAAACAGTGGGTAGGGTGAAAGCTATGTACAAAAACATGTCACTCATTGTTTATACAAGTGAAATGTTACAGGTGAATTAACTGTTTAGCAATAGTGGATTATTTAATGAATTATGATATAATGCCCAAAAGAATATTGTATACCTATTAAAATAATGATTATGGCAATTGCATGAAAAATATTCTTTTGAAATGTGAAGTTTTTAAATGTTGAAAAATTACATGCATAATACAAATGATATATTTAAAGCCAACTTTCTGAGAGGCTCTTTATCATTAAGATAAAAATCTTATTCCTTGTTTTCCTTATACTGGAGTTAGGTCTAGAACTGTGCTGTCCAGTCATGTGTCTATAGAGGACTTGAAATGTGAGTAGTCTGAATTGAGCCATGAGGTAAAAGCAGAGAATACACTTCAGATTTCAAAGACTTACTGTGACAAAGAGAACATAGAATACCTCAATAATAATTTTCTTTTATGTTGATTATATGCTGAAATAATATTTTTAATAAATTGGATTAAATAAAATATATTAAAGTTAAAAGAAATGATAAAAACCTACTCATCTTACCAATGTTTATCCCCTTATAGTATATCTTTTTTTCTCCATCAAGGAAGAAAAATAATTCAATGAAGTCTCCTATGAAAGGCAGCATTTATCTATGTCTTAGAGCAAAATTTCATCACTTGCCATTTCTCTCTAGAATTGTCCAGAAAGATAAGTACTTAAATAACTGTATTTTATTGTTGTACTTGCTATATAATTTTCTCATTTTTCTACCCTATCATTTTTACCACACCGTGAGTAAATCAACAAGCAGACTGAGGGAAGATATTCCCAGAGAATGATATATTTGGGATATTCCACTAACTAAAGGTTACTATTCTAAAATTTTGCCTACTGTAGATTTGGTCCCAACTGTGTACAGCCCTTACAGGTCTACCCATAAAATTGAGTATATCTACTCTATAAACAGTGAAAAATAACTTGTTGAAAGCAACTTTATAATTATTTTACCTTCAAGCACTTTTCATGGCCTCTCAGATGCCATTATTACAAATTTAGAAACACAGACTTAGAGGACAGCCATGCTTTTTATCCTACTGTAGATAGAAAAGTTGATATTCTAATTTAAACACTATTCTGTGTCATGTAAACAGGGAATGAAACAAAGATCACAAAATCCATAATCTTCTCTACACATCAGCAGTAAATTCCTTGCTGTTAATCTAAGCAAGATATTTGATGTTTTATGATTATGGCAAGAACATCAACTGATTTGTTGGGATTCACTGATTTTTTTTTTTTATCTCTCAGATGACAAGGTAATTAAAAAATAGCTAAGTGGGAGACAAGTTTTCCAGAAGATGGGGTAAATATATTTTTTTGTATTTCCTTCCTTGGAAGGAAAGTTATGACCAACCTAGATAGTATATTAAAAAGCAGAGACATTACTTTGCCAACAAAGGTCCGTCTAGTCAAGGCTATGGTTTTTCCAGTGGTCATGTATGGATGTGAGAGTTGGACTGTGAAGAAAGCTGAGTGCCGAAGAATTGATGCTTTTGAACTATGGTGCTGGAGAGGACTCTTGAGAGTCCCTTGGACTGCAAGGAGATCCAACCAGTCCATTCTAAAGGAGATCAATCCTGGGTGTTCACTGGAAGGACTGATGCTAAAACTGAAACTCCAATACTTTGGCCACCTCATGCGATGAGTTGACTCACTGGAAAAGACTCTGATGCTGAGGGATTGGGGCAGGAGGAGAAGGGGATGACAGAGAATGAGATGGCTGGATGGCATCACCAACTCGATGGACATGAGTTTGAGTGAACTCTGGGAGTTGGTGATGGACAGGGAGGCCTGGCGTGCTGTGATTCATGGGGTTGCAAAGAGTCAGACATGACTGAACGACTGAACTGAACTGAACTGAAGAACAACTAAAAATTCTGGATATTTTACATGAAACAAACATAAAGGTGAAAAATGGAGAGAAGGTAGGCTGACTAGAGACCTCAGGATCAGAGGAGCAACATGGGGCTGAGTTTTCTGGGTTTTCTTTATGCTTCATATACCCCAAGCTTGTTGTTGAAGAAATTGGGAGTCATGAAATACCAATGGCATGGACAAAAAATAGTTCTAACAACAGAAAAGCCAGGAAAGGGGCAACCTCAGAAGACAGAAAACTTTTAGACAATAACCATTCTACTTCAACCAAACACCACATAAAAAATCATGGGCTCAGCCCCATCCACAGCACAGTGGAGGGCCTAGATCTCCACCCTTGTGAAGCTATGAGTGGGGTGAAAAAAAAAAAGTTACCCACTGGGGTGTTCCAGAAAAGGCCAGGTAGGAAGCCTGGGTTTTCATCCCCACCAGACAGTAATGAAGCCCCCTGAGTGGAGACCATGCGGAGAACTGGAACTCCCCCCAGCAACCAGCAGGAGCCCCCTACCTCGGATGTCAACAGACCCAGGTCTGGCACCTGGACATCTTCCTCCACTATGCAGCAGTCAGACAGGACCTTCCCACCTCCCCTGCCAGAGGCATGTCAAGGAAAGTCAGTTAAAACAGGAGGCTTAAATGGCATCCAGAGTCTACATCGCATACGTCGTACACAAATGTCCAGGTTTCAATTGAAAATCAGTCATAATACAGGAAAGACTCTGATGCTGGGAAAGCTTGAAGGCAGGAGCAGAAGGGGACGTTGTCTTTGCCCAGGTTGTCTTTGTACCCTCAAATTTTTTCACAAGGTCTAGCTTGAACATATTAGACTTCAATAAAAATTTGTTGGATGGATGGAGGAATGGTTTTGTTGGTAAACGTTTAATAATTAACTCTTCAGAAGAAGAAAAAAGAGCTAATTCACATCATTTGCGATTTCTCTGGTGCAAATACTTCTACTTGGTCATTTTCAATCAATTCACACTAAACACAGAGTCCGGAAGTGGTGTTAATGATCAACCTTCATGAGCCAGTATGAGCTGGACAAAACAGAATTGGACAGTGTGTGTTACTATATACTCTTATTTTCTGATATCAACCTTTCATCATCCAGTTAAAATTAAAAAGAGAACTGAGCATCAGGTTATTGCCTAGTCTCTTCAACAAGGATATTATATTGGTTTAAGAGATCCAATGAGAATTAGTAAATAGTTGGCTCAGAATAAACCCAAGATCTCCATCTAGCAAACAGAAATAAAAAAGAACATGGCTTATTGCTGGTAAATACAGATTATTTTTCATGATGGATAGGACATCTGCATGGAGAGCTAAGAAAAGTGTGAATTACAGTGGTTTACACTAAGTCCAACTCACAGTGGAAGCAGACAGTTTTTGTAATTAGCCTTTTTATTTATTCTTGGGGGTGATGACTTATGGGTGATATACTTAAAAGGACATACAGTAGAAAACTTTGTTTTTAAGGAATCCAAAAAGGAGAAATCTGTTGGCTTTGTTCTATGGGCTTGTTTCTCAGTATTAAAGACTTAACTTCTAATCACCCTTACCCTCTGCTTGTTTTCAGTCTTGTTGAATGTTTCTGAAAAGTGTTTCAAAAACAATATTTTCTCTTCACTCTGTCTTGCAGCTGCTACATAATCTACACTCAAAGCTTGTGTTGCAACACACATGCCCTTTGACCACAGTCTCTGCTTGCTTTGGCATGGTGTATCTATTCCAAAGATATCTGTATATTTGGGTTGTTATAGAGACTTCAAGTCAGCTAAATGGAACAAGAAAACCTCAGAGAAGCCACTTTAGTATTTTCTAAAGCTCAAGGTATTTAGTAGACCTGGATTCTTAAAATTTGTGCTGCAAGCAAAGGAACCTATAGGAAGTGTGATTTAATGACACAGGCTTGAGGAGGGCAATTTTGAAAGCAGCAAAAAAGCTGAGAAGGGGGAAGTGGGAGAATTTCTTTCTAAACATGGTTATGAGAGAACGCCCAGGGTATTGATTAACATATTGACATCTGTTTCTTTGGGACATTGGATTTTAACTACTCTGTATTAAAAAGTTTGTAAAAACTAGCCTAAGAATTACATAATTCAAGGTCATTGCTTACATCAACTTCAGACATGTCATAAGTCATTGTTTTCTTTCTGCCTTTTCATATTTCCTTCAATATGTATTATTTTGTGATTGAAAAATCATACATAATTAGAAAATGAAAGAGCATTATTGATTATTAAATAAATTTAATTATTCTTATTTGTGTAGCAAACACTACTCAGTCCAGAAGTGAAGTGCTTCAAGTAAACCAGAATATAGATTAGTAAACACAGAGTTCCTTATATTTAAATCATTTGAAAACTGGTGACCATTTGTTTCTCATGTGGTTAGAATCAGGAATAAGTACTTTTATGGGTGAAGTCAAATAAACTGTTCTTAATTTTTATGTTATTTATTAATTAGCCAAGTTAATTGCAAGTCTTTGAGAGATGACAGATTTGTGAAGGAGCTTTATAACAAAAATCAAACTCTTTAAGTTAAGCCTCTATAAATTCTTCAAAATAAAGCTGTATGATGGAACTCACTGGAATGGGCACAAACGGTCAAATTTTAGGAAATTGTGGCACAAACTAACTTTTATCTTGGAAAGAAAGTAGCTTCACCTCCCTAGGTTCAGTTTCCTCTTTTTTGAATGAGAGTCAGACCATATAACCCCTAATGTCTCTCCCACTTTAACATTCTATGGTACAGCAATCAGCTGGCTGTGGTGTAATTCAGTAATAGAACAATTACTTTTAAACAAATATGAGGGGCCCAGATATTTCAAAACATCAGTAACGTAGATCAGGAAAAGACAGTCTAAAACAGTGAAAAATCTTCATCCATGTGATACCTGAGTCTTTTTCAGTGGAGGTGACTGAATTTTGATGGATGCTGGCTGGGATCTCAGAGTAAGTTTACAGTTAGGTTTCTGTGACCTGGAGAAAGGGCAGGGGCACAGCTGGACTTTGGGGACTCCATCAGCAAGGACTGGAAGGAACCAGGCTCTTCCTGTCTGTCTCTGCTTCTTTCTGAGTATCAGGCTACTCTCTCCTCCTGCAGAATGTCTTCCTGCAAATTGCAGGGAGCATGGCCATTGAGAATTCAATGCTGGGCTCTCACAGCTGTAAGACTCAAGAAGGACTCTGCATCACTCCTTCTGTTCCCACATGAAAACAGAATCTTAGAGAAAGATGCTTGTTAGCCCAGTCTTGTGTGATGAGGTGCCCAAGCTTGGATCAGTCACTGAGCAGTGAGTGGGTTAGATAAGAAGAATATGACTGGAATTAGAGGAAGGATCATTTTCTAGAAGGAAAGATTACATTTACCAAAAGAAGGGGACTAGACAATAAAATGATGAAGTCCACTAACATTTTTTTTTAATTGTGAAATGAAGTGAATATTTAATATTTCTTATGTATGCAGTTAACTGCACTAATGAGCTGTTGCTTGATAATTGTGGCCTTTGATTCACTAGGACCATGCTAGAACTTACTTGGCACTCAGAGAATGCTAAATAAGTGGTAGCTGATATATATATATATATATATATATATATATTTTTTTTTTTATAACCAAGAGATTGAAATCACAGTTGGATTTTTTTGGTATCAACTGTTTGAGAACATCATAAAGGTCCATGACAAAGAAGTTTACCTTTTCACCAAGTGTATTAGCTATTGTTGTTGTTCAGTAGCTAAGCTGTGTCCAGTTCTTTGCAACCCCATGGACTGCAACATGCCAGGCTTCCTTCCACTGTCTCTCGGTTTTGCCAAACTCATGACCACTGAGTCTATGATGCCATCCAACCATCTCACCCTCTGTTGCCCTGTTCTCCTCCTGTCATCAGTCTTTCTCAGCATCAAGCTCTTTCCCAATGAGT
The DNA here is from genome assembly GCF_049115385.1 of Moschus berezovskii. Classification (NCBI taxonomy): domain Eukaryota; kingdom Metazoa; phylum Chordata; class Mammalia; order Artiodactyla; family Moschidae; genus Moschus; species Moschus berezovskii. The sequence goes on from NC_142475.1 coordinate 37,680,440, forward strand.
TGGCTCTTTGCATCAGGTGGCCAAAGTATTGGAGCTTCACCTTTAGCATCAGTCCTTCCAATGAATATTCAGGGTTAATTTCCTTTAGGATTGACAGGTTTGACCTCCTTGCGGTCCAAGGGACTCTCAAGAGTCTTCTGAAGCACCACGGTTCAAAAGAATCAATTCTTTAGCACTCAGCTATTACTGCATAACAAATTATGACTGATTTGGCAGTGCAAAATAACACATTTTTTATTTCACAGTTTCTGAAGGGTCGGGAATCTGGACACAGCTTAGCTCCAAGTCTGTCTCGTCAGTCTCTCTGCATTTAAGTTGTCAGCCAGGGCTGAGGTCTCATCTAGAGGCTTAGTTGGGGAGAGAATATTGTCTCAAGCTCACCTGTGTGGGTGTCTGCTGGACTCACTTCCTTGAAGATTGCTAGACTGTGGATCTCAGTTCCTAGCTGACTGTTGTCTAGAAGCAGCTCTCAACTTCTTACCATGTGGGTCTCCGCCACACAGCAACTTGCTTCACCAAAGGCAGTAAGATGGAGAGTCTGCTGGTGAGATAGAACTCACAGTCATATAGCCTAATCACGAAAGTGACAGCCCATCACTCTTGCCATATTCTATTGCCACAGAACTATTCAAGACCCTAAAGGATGATGTCATCAAGGTGTTGTATTCAATATGTCAGCAAATCTGGAAGACTCAGCAGTGACCACAGGACTGGAAAAGGTCAATCCTTATCCCAATTCTCAAGAAAGGTAGTACTAAAGAATGTGCTAACCATCAGACAACTGCACTCATCTCCCACACTAGTAAGGTCATGCTTAAAATCTTGTATGCTAGACTTCAGCATTATGTGAACCAAGAACTTCTAGATGTCCAAGCTGGGTTTAGAAAAGGAAGAGGAACCAGAGATCAAATTGCCAACATTTGCTGGAACATGGAGAAAGCTAGGAAATTCCAGAAAAGCATCTACCTCTGTTTCATCAATTATGCTAAGGCCTTTGACTATGTGGATCATAATAAACTGTGAAAAACTCTTAATGAGATGGGAATACCAGACCGTATCTTACCTGTTTCCTAAGAAACCTGTATACGGGTCGAGAAGCAACAGTCAGAATCCTGTATGAAACAACTGATTGGTTCAAGATTGAGAAAGGAATATGACAGAGTTATCTGCTGTCACCCTATTTGTTTAGACTAAATGCTGAGCACATCATGAAAAATGCCAGGCTGGATGAGTTACAAGCCGGAATCAAGAGAGGCAGGAGAACCATCAACAATCTTAGCTGTATGGATGATACCACTCTAATGGCAGAAAGTGAAGAGGAACTAAAGAGCCTCTTGATGAGGGTGAAGGAGGAGGATGAAAGAGCTGGCTTAAAACGGAATATTAAAAAAAAAAAACCTAAGATCATGGCATCTGACCCTATTATTTCATGGCAAATAGAAGGTGAAAAGGTGGAAGCAGTGACAGATTTCCTCTTCTTGGGCTCTAAAATCACTGTGGATGGTGACTGTAGCCATGAAACCTGAAGACATTTCTTCTTGGCAGGAAAGCTGTGACAAACATATACAGTGTGTTGAAAAGCAGAAAAATTACTCTGCCAGCAAAAGTCCATATACTCAAGGCTATGGTCTTCCCAGTGGTTGCATACGGTTGTGAGAGCTGGACCGTAAAGAAGGTGGAGCACAGAAAAATTGATGACTTCAAACTATGGTGCTGGAGAAGACTCCTGAGAGTCTCTTGGACAGCAAGAAGATCAAACCAGTCAATCTTAAGGGAAATCAACTCTGACTACTTGTTGGAAGGACTTATGCTGAAGTTCAAAAGCCAGTATTTTGGTCATTGGATGTATACCACTGACATCATCTCCCTGATGCTAGGAAAGATTGAGGCAGAAGGAGAAGAGGGTGTCAGAAATTAGTTGGCTGGATGGCATCACCGATGCAATGGACATGAACTTGGGCAGACTCCGGGAAATGGTGAGGGACAGAGAGGCCTAGCATGCTGCAGTCCACAGGATCACAAAGAAATGGACCTGACTGGGCAACCGAACAATGACAGTTGGTCACAAGTAAGTCACAGGTCCTGCCCATACTCATGGGGATGATATTACACAAGGTGTGAATAGTAGCAGGGAAATACCACTGACGGGCAACTCAGCATCTGTCTGTCATACTAAAATGTTGATTCACATAGTATTCACCCAGTGTAAGGCTAGAAGTAAGGTATTTAGCTAATGAAAAAGCAGCTCTTAGTGGGAGCGGTGGCGGGGGGAAGGACCCTGAAAAGAAAGTCCAGGCTTAGATCTGGTATTACGCTGGAATCCATCAAAAGTGTATGAAGCTTAACATTCTAATTCATTGTTCAGATACCCACAGTCCTTAAATAGTGCTATGAAGAGGTGTCTTACCCTGTACCTCCAGCATTCCCAACTTGGTGACTAACTCATATCAGATACTAGGAACTTAATGAATTAATGTTTATTAAAGGTTGTATCGAAGCAATACAATGTTCCAGTCCAGAGAACAAACTTTGGAGCTAGAAAAACCTGGGGTCACATCCTTATTCTGCCATTTATTTTCTATGTGACTTTGGGCCAGATACTTAAGTTTTGCAGAGCCTCAGTTTCTCCATCTGTGAAATGGAGCTAATAATGTCATAATCTTTTTCATCTGAGGCACCCTGGATTTTACAATGCACCGTTATTTGATGTGTAATTCACAGAGAAAAATTGCTACCAGTTAAACTAGATATAGCCTTTTAAAATTGAAGTATTGTATATTTATAATGTTGTGTTCATTTCTGTTGTGCAGCATAGTGACTCAGTTATAGATAGATAGATAGGTGGATACATTCTTTTTTATATTCTTTTCTATTATGGTTTAATCCTATGTAGCTCCCTGTGCTATACAGGAGGACCGTGGTGTTTATCCATTCTCTATATAATAGTTTGCATCTGTTAACCCCAAAGTCCCAATACACCTGTCTCCTACCCTCCTCCTCCTTGGCAACCACAAGTCTGTTCTCTATCTGTGAGTCTTACACTGTGATATAACTTGATTTATTCTAAGATGCACCCCATTTACTAACAGAATGTGGGGAAAATGTGTGCTTTAGAATTTATATATTGCCCTAGTACTGATCTGATATGGTTTTTATAAAGTTTAAATGAGATAGCATGCATAAAACACCTAGCAAATGGTACTTTTTAAATAGTAAGAGCCTAATAAGTATTAGCTATTTCATTGTCATTAGCAGTTATGGTCATCTTGGAAATTCTGAAAGCAAATAATTGTACGTTGTTTTCTGTTTTAATGTCTGAAATTGAGTTGCAGACCAGATCTACAAAGCCAGAGTTGATTTTTGCAGATAAAGAGTGGAATATTGGCAAAATGTCTGTCTCAGAGCTATGGCTGTCCAAAAAGCTTAATAAGTGTAACACTTGACAAAGGGCTTTTGGTGGGAAGCATGCTTCCCACATGTCTTGTCTTAAACAAAGGTAGAATAAAGGCCCAAATTATGCTTAGTAACTCAACAGGTTGAAAGCCAGCTTTTAATGCAGCTCCGCTCGGTTGCCTGCTCCTGTGATAACTGATAACTTGGCGACTGGCTGAGCAATTGCTCCACAGTAAACCAAAGGAAGGCCTTTATGCATTAAGCCAGCAATGCTTCCAATGACAGTGAAGAGCTATTTGAAGCGACGTAGTATGGATACCAGTTGCTTTAAAGGCAGAGCTATAAGACAGCACTAGAGAAGCACAAAACCAGGACACAGAGGGTATGTGTTAAATTGGCTGCGTGCATAAGAAGCACAGCCCAGTGCACTTCAAATGTTTGGAAGGACAGCTGACCATTCTTTGTCTCCGCGCGTGTGTGTGTGTGTGTGTGTGTGTGTTAGTCACTCAGTCGTGTCCAACTCTTTGCGACTCCCTGGACTATAGCCTGCCAGGCTCCTCTATCCATGGACTTCTCTAGGCAAGAATACTGGAGTGGGTTGCCATTTCCTTCTCCAGGGGATCTTCCTGACCCAGATATCGAACCTGGGTCTCCTGCATTTCAGGCAGATGCTTTACCATCTGAGCTACCAGGGAAGCCATGGACACCTTCGCTCCATGGACACCTTGAAAGACTTAATAATACTCGTCCCTTCGTACCCCTTAGCACAATTTTCTTGCTATTTAATTGTCTGTGTGTCTAGCCAGACTGCAAGCTCTGAGGGGGTGGTGATTCTGTCTTTCCTGCTTCCCTTATATATGCAGTAAGAATCACTCAGTAGGTTCTAAAATCTTCATGGCTGGTTGAGTAAATGATGTTTAACCTTAAGCAGGGAAGTGAATTATGTATCCTGATGCCACAGTTTATCAAAATTTCTATTTAAAATAAATACATTTGAACAGAAATAATTATTCGGGGATGTCTTTGTCAAAATTCTGCATTACGGGTCTACCATGAAGGCATGCTCTTTCAATTATACCAAGTTCCTAGGAAATAGGTATTGTGACAATGGGAAGAGCAATAGAGAATTGTTATAACCACCTGTCTCTCAGCTTTACTCCACATCATGGGGCTGATTGTGTTCTCTTTACTCCTCAGTGATGTTCATGGCCATGTGATGGTGGGCAGGTCACTTAAACTTGTAGTCTCAATTGCCTAGTCTCTAAAATGGAAATGAGAATAATACCTCCTCATGGGGAGGCTCTGGATGTTCTTAGGGGAAAGAGAGATGATACAGTTCTCTTGAATAGTCTCTCCTGGTCTCCAAAAGTCTTAGCTTTCTGTTGTAGCTAAATGTGTTCTTTGAGGGGCTCCGATGATACTCCAGGTCCTCAGCTACACTTTCTCTGCTGACATATCCCATGCATCTGTACTGTCCCTTAGCCCAGCTGACTTCTTGCCCTGATCCTGAATCCATACTGAACTTGTGTTCAGAGTTCTATAGGACAGCTGACCCCCTGACTGTTGAACGTCACATTCTACAGTGTTAGTATTAGAGCTGCTGCTTCTTTAGAGCTACTATTAGAGCTACTCCAAGGATGGAACGCTAAGAGTACAAAATGACCCACTAACCATGGATTGAGAACGTGTTCTACCGATGGACCAGGGGAAACTGACACTCTCAGTACTTGAAAACACTTCTTTCTTGTGACATGAACATGCCAGTTAAGGGCACTGTTGTTGCGGCATTTCTTTTTTTCCTATAATATTTAATGTCTCAGGACTGAGTTTTGGAAAATAACAGAGCCCAGCCACGTGAAGCCACGGCTCTTAAGCTGGGCTGAACGCTGAAACCACGGAGGGAGACTGAGAAACAGTACAGATGCCTGGATTCTAACTGAAACCAAGTGAAGCTATTGAATCTTTGGGGCCAGGCCTGCATAGGATTGAGAGCATTCGATGTAGAGATTTGGGGAATTGCTTCATTTCTCTCCAGTCATGTCTGTTTTCTTAGCTGGACCCTTTCTGTTTTGTTTTTTTCTTGAACATTTTATTTGCTTTGGGTTTCAATAGAGCTGCTAAGAGATATCTTAGCAGTTCAGTTCAGTCGCTCAGTCATGTCCAGCTCTTTGCGACCCCATAGACTGCAGCCTGCCAGGCTTCCCTCTGCATCATCATCTCCTGGAACTTACTCAAGCTCATGTTCATTGAGTTGGTGATGCCATCCAACTATCTCATCCTCTGTATTCCCCTTCTCCTCCCGCCTTCAATCTTTCCCAGCATCAGGGTCTTTTCAAATGAGTCAATTCTTTGCATCAGGTGGCCAAAGTATTGGAGTTTCAGCTTCAGCATCAATCCTTCCAATGAATATTCAGGACTGATTTCCTTTAGGAGGGACTGGCTGGATCTCCTTGCAGTCCAAGGGACTCTCAAGAGTCTTCTCCAACACCACAGTTCTTAGAAGTTGACTGGCTACAAATATTAAAGCTGTGGTGGAAGGGGCCCCTGGAAGGATTGACTTGGGTGCCTTTTCAGTACAAGGACCTGTAACACAATTATCTTCTGCTAATTATTATTCATTCTTTACTAATTTACTGTATTGATCAGTTAGGCTTGGTTTGCTGTGGTAACAAGCAACCCCCATATCTCATCGGATTCAAAGAACAAAGTTTTATTTCTGGCTTATGCTTCACGTCTGTCTAGGACTCAGGTGCGTCTGGCCCAGAAGAGAACAGAGACGTGAACACCAGTATTAGGAAGGTGACACTGGTCACTTCTACTCACATTCTCTCACTCAAGCAAATTGTGTGGCTGTGCACACAGTGTCCCTGCACAGGGGAGCAGGGCTTGAATTCCACCTGGGCCTAGAAGAAGGAGGCCTTGTGAACAGCCCCAAAGTCCCAAAAACACTGGGAGTGTTTTTTTGTTTGATAGCTAGTCAGCTTCCTTTGCACTTGTCCATTTGCTGGTATTGTTGTTGCTAAATTGTGTCTGACTCTTTTGCAACCCCTGTGGACTGTAGCTGACCAGGCTCCTCTGTCCTTGGGATTTCTCAGGCAAGAATACTAGAGTGGGTTGCCATTTTCTTCACCAGATGATCTTCCTGACCCAGAGACTGAATCCACGTCTCCTGCATTGCAGGCGGATTCTTTGTGACTGAGTCACCGGCATTTAGAGGTTTTATACAGAACTGTAACTTTCAGAAGTGTTCATACTTCACGTTCAGTGACTCTATTTTGCATGCGTATCATTTACTATTTTCAAGAAATTTTGTAGAGGGCTTTTTTGTTGTTGTTTAATACTGTTTTTTGGTCATATTATTAGTTTTAGGATGGGGAAATGGCTGCAGAACTCTTGATATTTTTGTTTTTTTCCTTTAATATAGTTGTTAAAGTCATTAGAGCTGATGACATGTGCTGATGAGGAGGAAATACCCAAACCACTGAATGGCTGTGCTGCTCAATACTATGTTTATTGACGAAATGGGCTGACCCACTACTATATTTCTAGGCAGTGAGTGCTATGGCTGGATACTGAGCAAAAAGACTTACTGAAATTAACTCAGTAAATATGACTGTAAGAAAAAAATACACTGGGAGAGAAAAGTTGGGAAGGGCCCTTAGGTTGAAGAGAGCTATTCGCCTTGCTCATTTTTCGTGTGGCTAGGCCCTCCATGGTTTGGAACTGGTGTTTGTAAGACTTGTAGCTACTGGCTCAGGGTGGGTGTGTAACAAGGTCTCTTCCTGTGTCACTTCTCTTCCTGGTGAAGAACTCAGATGTTCCCAAATGACAGATGTTCTTGTGGCCAAACAGCAGAATGATTGGGAGTGTTTCTTGTTGGGTCTTCACCAGAGGCTTGGAGAGGCCAAACAATTTAGTATTGCATGTTCTTTTTACATCTGCTTTGGAGCTAGCTTTGGGAAGTGACTTTTGGTGGCTCATATGGTAAAGAATTTGCCTGCAGTGTGGGAGACCCAGGTTCGATCCTTGGGTTGGGAATATCCCCTGGAGAAGGGATTGGCAACCCACTCCAGTATTCTTGCCTGGAGAACTCCATGGACAGAGGAGCCTGGTAGGCTGCAGTTCCATGGGGTCACAAAGAGTCGGACACGACTGGGTGACCAACACTTTTTCACTTTTGTTCAGGGGCTAACCCATCTTTGGGGAAGTTGACAACCCCAATTTGGATGATACTGCATTAAAAAGTTCAAAATTATCTGTCCTTTCCATAGAAACTTGCTTCACTGCTTCCTTTAGAGTAGTACACGTTTTCCTCATTAGGGTCATGAAGAAAAAAGCATTCTTCAGAGCCACATCCAGTGCCCATTGCTTTTGAAGAAGGAGTGATGTTTGACACAGAAATGCAGCCGTGGGGAAGGCCACTTTCAACGTTTACTGTTTGGGTTCAGCATTGGAACCAAACCAGTTTTTCTGGTCCTTTTTTTTCCCACTGTCTGAGTGGCAGAAAGCCCAGAAATATAAGTTTGCATGCCAAGAGATGGCTCTAAATATAGTGCTGGGTGGGCAGGAAGATGGTTTCCTCATGAACGCAACTGGTGTGTGCTGCATACTCCCCATCACCCTTCAGGGGGACGGGGGCAGCTTTGGCTGACTTGCCCTCCGGCTGGGGGCTCCCCATCTGACTGCAGAGCACAGGGCAGGTCGGCTTGGCACTCATGTCTCCAGCCAAGAGGTGTAAATCAAATAGTCCCTACCTAGCTGGCTTCTTTACTCTTCAGGATTCAAATGTGTGATTAAACACGTAACAACGGCCAGCTTTTAGAGACCAGGGAGAAGGCATTGTGGATGCCTTGTTTCAACACAGATTGTTTACAGGAGGCAGGAAAAAATGTGGCTTTGCCTGTGTTTTCTTGGAAATATAAGAGGGTGCTGTTAGCTACTGTCTACCAGGAAGCTTTGAAACTTGACTATTTTGCTTTTGTTCGCAAGGGTGACTTTTCATCTTTCCTACTTGTTTCCTCTTGGTGCAGTTGAAAGGAAATAGAGCACCTAGAATAAGTAGACCAGCTTGGAAATGCTAACTTTAGAAGATCACTTTTCAATTTTCCCCAAAAGCAGAGCAGGTCAGTACAATAAACAGCTTAGCTCAAAACTGCCTACCAAGCTCTTGCTCTCAGCAATTAAATAAAATATACTTTGGAACCTCAGTTTATATGAATCAGATTGCCTGAAGGGGATGGAGAGAACTGGCTGGACAACTGTTTGTGTCCGCTTCTTTGATAAGGATTACTTTATCTCACTCTGGTTTTTTCTTTTTTTTTTCCTTCGCAGTGGACATAAAATGACAGCTTTGCAGATTAACTTTGATTTGGTTTTTACCTGTAAAAGCTTATTATGCCTAAGGAAATACTGCAAAGTAGCTGGTACGTGTTATGTAATGCAGTCGTCTATGTTGAATGTATTAGTATTGAGCAATTAATCTCAGCACACAGTTGGTTCTGAACCCAGGTTTTCTTAATCAGAGACATGAACTCAGTAACAGAGAAGCAGTGGGAGGTTCCCATCTCAGGAGAACCCTGGCTGACAATGAGTTGGACCACTTGAACGAGAGCAAAACTGTGAATTAATGCCGACCAACTTGGTAAAGAGTGATCTGTGATGCCGAAAGGCCATACTTTAGAACCAGGCAGTTTCATGAATACTTACATGTACTTTTAGGTTCCATTAATTGTGGGAAATGCAAGAGAGACATCAATAATTACTAGTAATTCACTAATATTTTTACTTGGATTTTTATCTTATCATTATAATATCTTCCATCTGTATTTGGGGAATAGTACAAATACATGGGAGACAACATGCAGCCCCAGAAACCATGTTCACCTCATAACTAGTAGTCAAAAACTAATTTTTACTGAAAATTAAACATTATTCAGTACACGAGTGCTCAGTCATGTCCGACTCTTTTTGACCCCATGGACTGTAGCCCGCCAGGCTTCTCTGTCCACGGGATTTTCCAAACAAGAATACTAGAATGGGTTGCCATTTCCTCCTCCAGGGGATCTTCCTGACCAAGGGATCAAACCTGTATTTCTTATGTCTCCTGAATTGGCAGGCAGATTCTTTACCACTGCACCACCTTGGAAGCAAACATTATTCATCTGAGGGACAGTTGTTAGTGTCCAGACAGACTACAGAAACATCAGGGCCCACATGTTGGAAACCAAGAGGCAGTCTATTTGTGTGCTGCTTCATAGGGCTCTTATCTTGCCACTATAAACAAAGACCCAGGAAGAAGCAGGGGACAGACCCATAGAATCATTCTTTGGTCACGTCAGAACATCCCTAGCGGTGAGAAGCCGGCCGAAAGTCTAAAAACTTCCTCAGCTTTGCCACGTAATTTCTCTAGTTGTCCAGATATTCAGATTTTAGTGGCTGATAAGCAGCATGGCTCAGAGGTTAAAGCGTCTGCCTCCAATGAGGGAGACCCGGGTTCGATCCCTGGGTCAGGAAGATCCCCTGGAGAAGGAAACGATAACCCACTCCAGTATTCTTGCCTGGAGAATCCCATGGACAGAGAAGCCTGGTAGGCTACAGTCCACAGGGTCGCATAGAGTCGGACACGACTAAGCGACGGAACGGAAGCAGCAAAAGTTTCACGATAGCATTCTTTGGCCAAAATAAATTAGTAGTCAATGTTGCAAAAATAAATCTTTTCCCACACAAAATTTATTAGAGCTATTATTTTGTAAACATTTTGTTGTTATTCAATTGTTCAGTCATGTCTGACTCTCTGCTACCCATGGACTGCAGCGTGATCGGCTTCCCTATCCTTCACTGTCTCCCAGAGTTTGCTCAAACTCATGTCCACTTAGTGGATATTGCCATCCAACCATCTCATCCTCTGTCACCCTTCTCCTCCTGCCTTCAATATTTCCAAGCATCAGGGTCTTTTCTAATGAGTCAGCTCTTCGTATCAGGTGGCCAAAGTATCAGACTGAGCCTAGAAAATCTGAACAAACCCATCACAAGCACGGAAATTGAAACTGTAATCAAAAATCTCCCAGCAAACAAAAGCCCAGGTCCAGACGGCTTCACAGCTGAATTCTACCAAAAATTTAGAGAAGAGCTAACACCTATTCTACTCAAACTCTTCCAGAAAATTGCTGAGGAAGGGAAACTTCCAAACTCATTCTATGAGGCCACCATCACCCTAATCCCAAAACCTGGTAAAGACCCCACAAAAAAAGAAAACTATAGGCCAATATCACTGATGAACATAGATGCAAAAATCCTTAACAAAATTCTAGCAATCAGAATCCAACAACACATTAAGAAGATCATACATCATGACCAAGTGGGCTTTATCCCAGGAATGCAAGGATTCTTCAGTATCCGCAAATCAGTCAACGTAATACACCACATTAACAAACTGAAAAATAAAAATCATATGATTATCTCAATAGATGCAGAGAAAGCCTTCGACAAAATTCAACATCCATTTTTGATAAAAACCCTCCAGAAAGTGGGAATTGAAGGGACATACCTCAACATAATAAAAGCTATATATGACAAACCCACAGCAAACATTATCCTCAATGGTGAAAAACTGAAAGCATTTCCCCTAAAGTCAGGAACAAGACAAGGGTGCCCACTCTCACCACTACTATTCAACATAGTTCTGGAAGTTTTGGCCACAGCAATCAGAGCAGAAAAAGACATAAAAGGAATACAAATTGGAAAAGAAGAAGTAAAGCTTTCACTGTTCGCTGATGACATGATCCTCTACACAGAAAACCCTAAAGACTCTACCAGAAAACTACTAGAGCTAATCAATGATTACAGTAAAGTTGCAGGATATAAAATCAACACACAGAAATCCCTTGCATTCCTATACACTAATAATGAGAAAATAGAAAGAGAAATTAAGGAAACTATTCCATTCACTGTTGCAACGAAAACAATTAAATACTTAGGAATATATCTACCTAAGGAAACAAAAGACTTGTACATAGAAAACTATAAAACACTAGTGAAAGTAATCAAAGAGGACACTAATAGATGGAGAAATATACCGTGTTCGTGGATTGGAAGAATAAATATTGTAAAAATGAGTATACTACCCAAAGTAATTTATACATTCAATGCAATCCCTATCAAGCTACCAACAATATTTTTCACAGAACTAGAACAAATAATCTCACAATTTGTATGGAAATACAAAAAACCTCGAATAGCCAAAGCAATTTTGAGGAAGAAGAATGGAACTGGGGAAATTAACCTGCCGGACTTCAGGCTCTATTACAAAGCCACAGTCATCAAGACAGTATGGTACTGGCATAAAGACAGAAATATAGATCAATGGAACAAAATAGAAAGCCCAGAGATAAACCCACGCTCCTATGGACACCTTATCTTCGACAAAGGAGGCAAGAATATAAAATGGAGAAAAGACAGTCTCTTTAACAAGTGGTGCTGGGAAAACTGGTCAGCCACTTGTAAAAGAATGAAACTAGAACACTTCCTAACACCATACACCAAAATAAACTCAAAATGGATTAAAGATCTAAATGTAAGACCAGAAACTATAAAACTCCTAGAGGAGAACGTAGGCAAAACACTCTCCGACATAAATCACAGCAGGATCCTCCAAGACCCACCTCCCAGAATATTGGAAATAAAAGCAAAAATAAACAAATGGGACCTAATTAAAATCAAAAGCTTCTGCACAGCAAAGGAAACTATAAGCAAGGTGAAAAGACAGCCTTCAGAATGGGAGACAATAATAGCAAATGAAGCAACTGATAAAGGATTAATCTCCAAATTATACAAGCAGCTCCTGCAGCTTAATTCCAGAAAACTAAGTGACCCAATCAAAAAATGGGCCAAAGAACTAAACAGACATTTCTCCAAAGAAGACATAAAGATGGCTAACAAACATATGAAAAAATGCTCAACATCCCTCATCATCAGAGAAATGCAAATCAAAACCACAATGAGATACCATTTCACACCAGTCAGAATGGCTGCTATCCAAAAGTCTACATGCAATAAATGCTGGAGAGGGTGTGGAGAGAAGGGAACCCTCTTACACTGTTGGTGGGAATGCAAACTAGTACAGCCACTATGGAGAACAGTGTGGAGATTCCTCAGAAAACTGGAAATAGAACTGCCATATGATCCAGCGATCGCACTCCTGGGCATACACACCGAGGAAACCAGAATTGAAAGAGACACATGTACTCCAATGTTCATTGCAGCACTGTTTATAGTAGCCAGGACATGGAAGCAACCTAGATGTCCATCTGCAGATGAATGGATAAGAAAGCTTTGGTACATATACACAATGGAATATTTCTCAGCCATCAAAAAGAATGCATTTGAATCAGTTTTAATGAGGTGGATGAAATTGGAGCCAATTATACAGAGTGAAGTAAGCCAGAAAGAAGAACATCAATACTGTATATTAATGCATATATATGGAATTTAGAAAAATGGTAACCTGAACCCTGTATAAGAGACTGCAAAAGAGACATAGGCATTTAGAACAGTCTTTGGGACTCTGTGGGAGAAGGTGAAGGTGGAATGATTGGGGAGAATGGAATTGTAGCATGTATTTTATCATAAGTGACCAGTCCAGGTTCGACGCATAAATTTTCCTCTGTTCATTTCTTTGCATTTGTGCTTTTTTAATAAAAATACTTTTAACTGTAAAAAATAAAAATAAAATAAAAAAAAAAAGCATCAGTCCTTCCAATGAATATTCAGGGTTGATTTCCTTTAGGATTGACTGATTTAATCTCCTTGCAGTCCAAGGGGTTTTCAAGAGTCTTCTCCAGCACCTCAAGTCAAAGCATCAATTCTTCAGTGCTCCGCCTTCTTTATGGTCCAGCTCTCACATCTGGACATGACTACCGGAAAAACCATAGCTTTGACTATAAAGGACCTTTGTTGGCAAAGTAATGTCTTTACTTTTTAATATGTTGTCTAGATTTGTCATAGCTTTTCTTAAAAGGAGCAAGTGTCCTTTAATTTCATGGCTGCAGTCACCATCCACAGTGATTTTGGAGCCCAAGAAAATACAGTCTGTCACTGTTTCCACTTTATTGTAAACATTTTATTTTTCCTAAATTGACATTTATATGAAAAGATTTGTCCTCAAACAAGATGCCCTGAGAGAGTTCCCAGAACTCCTTTGAGCTGTGTTCTCCACTCTACTTGCATGGGCCTCCGTGGGTGTTGAGTTTTAAGAGGTAGCTGTGTGCTCTAAGTTTAAAAGACACAGTGGGTTCTGAAGACTTTGTAAGGAAAAAAAGGATGAAAAATATCTCAGTAACTTTTATGCTGATTACATGTTGACAGTGTAATCACAATTGTCATTGCAATGTAATCGCAATGCCAATATTTTACATGTTATGCTAAATAAGATGCATGATTAAATTCCTCCTTTTTTTAATGTGGCTACTAGAAGATTTAAAATGACATAAGCAGCTTACATTGTCTTTCTGTTGGATAGATGTTTACTGAATGGTGCCTGAGAACAGGAGAGACCCCCGCTGACCACCCCAGTCAGCGAGAGTGAGGAATGATAGCTGGCCCCTAATTCTACCACTTGGTGATCATTGCCTCTTCTAAGTGTAAACTGGGTGGATCTGAATGACCTCAAGGGATGATTTCCTGGACCAACCCTGAGCAGTGTTGCAGCTGCCTGAGGGGGTGTGTCGGGGAGGACTGAGGGCATAGTGAGAAAGCATCGTCTGAACTCCTGGCTTCAGCTTACTTGCCCACCCAGGAGGAATTCTTGATCCACTTGAAGGATATTGAGTAGAAAAGCTTGCTGGGCACCAAGTTCAGGCCAAAGCTTAAAGAAGTTTTGTAAGTACCTACACCTAGAAGAAGTTGGCACAGCCCTGGTGAGAGAAGATCTGCACACCTCACAAAACCTAAATGGACCAAATCCAGCTTGGATAGTCATGTCAGGAAAGCAGGAAGGAAGGAGGGATGGAGGACAGGTCCATCCCTTGATGGTGACTGACACCCCGGGGCAGGGTCCCAGGGGCTCGCTTCTTGCTGCTCTCTTCAGGGACCGTTTCCCTCAGACAATATTTGCTGAGCGCTAACTGCACATATGGAGAAGGCAATGGCAAGCCACTCCAGTACTCTTGCCTAGAAAATCCCATGGATAGAGGAGCCTGGTAGGCTGCAGTCCGTGGGGTCGCTAAGGGTCGGACACGACTGAGCGACTTCACTTTCACTTTTCACTTTCATGCATTGGAGAAGGAAATGGCAACCCACTCCAGTGTTCTTGCCTGGAGAATCCCGAGATGGCGGAGCCTGGTGGGCTACCATCTATGGGGTCGCATAGAGTTGGACACGACTGAAGTGACTTAGCAGCAGCAGCAGCAACTGCACATATGTTAAGTGATCCAGGCTCTACGTTTCCTTCTGTGCTTTAAATATAAAATAAGAAGATATATGGTCTTCAAGTCAAAGGGATTATAATCTACTAGGAGGGTAAAGGCTGTTGGTCATTTGAAGATGGTTAAAATGGCACAAGCCTTAAGAATTAGGAGGTGGATCTCTTTTGTGGGTGAAGGGACTGAAAGTATTACCGAAACGTATGTGTAGGGGATCTGGCTGCTCACTGCTCAAAAGTCAATAAACAGACCAGGTTGGTGGAAAGGAAAGTTGGCTTTACTTCAGATGTGGCAACGAGGGTAGTGGGGAGGGTAGTGGACATCTGTCCAAAGTCTGACTCTCCCCCACCTGACAAGCAGGGGGTGAGAGCTTTTATAGACAGTGTGGTAGGGGGCTACATGATCTCTAGCAGTCAGCTTTGAATTGGGCATTAGTGGTCTGACCAGCACCATCTTCATTGTTTTAGTTACAGTCAGTCTTCAGTTCTAGGGTCCATTTGTTCCCATTTTTTGCAGTCAGTTCTTAAAATCGTGGCAGCTCATGTCCTGGGTGTAGTCTGGTCATCTGTTAATGTAGTTAACTTCTCCACCTGGTGTTTCACTATCTTTAAGACAGTTCACAGGATATGGCTCAGAATATTATCTATAGCCCTTGAGAAAGCACTAAAGGTCCTTGACTATGCTTAATGACTGCATTATTATTATTTAGTCTCCGTAGACTGTTTTCCTTGGTTTCAGCATTGCTCACTTCTCTGATCAAACTTATTCTTTGACTAAAGTTTTCCACAGGCAAAAGGCAGGCAGAGGCCATGGACGGGGGGCAGCAAGGGCCATCGGGTCCTGCCTCATGTCAAAAGCACCCTCACTCATTGGAAGAGGAACCTGGATATCCAGCTGCTTTAGACCTGCCCAGGGAACCTAAGTTCCACGAGAACGGGGGGTTTTGTTTCTGCTGGTTCATTGCTGAATCCCCAGCACCAAAAACAATGATTAGACAGTTAAGTGCTGAATATGCATTTGTTAAATAAACAATAGTTAAGGTGAAATTCTGTACTTCTCACTGTTCTCCAGGCCTGACATGGCTCCTGGAGGTTTAGAACTTGAAGACATCTTCAAACTAGCTAACTTCCTCTTCTTTTCTTTGCTTCCAAAATGTGCTTTCTTTTCTGATTCTAAACCAAGTCTCCCTTGTTCCAGTCAGTCTTCTTTCCAGAACTTTCTCCTACTCATTCCTCTTCCCACCCAAAAGCAAGTTGCTTTTCTCCTGCTATTTCCCACTATCATTGCCCATTCCTCTTCCATTGCCACTCATCTCAGATGTTTATTTTTATATGTTGTTGTTCAGTAGCTAAGTTGTGTCCAACTCTTAGCGATCCCATGGACTGCAGCACACCAGGCCTCGCTGTCCTTCACTATTTTTATATAGTGGTTTAAAAAAGAAGAGGATGTTGCTAAATCATTGGTTTGGGTCATCAGACTATGAGGGAAGCCTGTGAGATTCTTCCAGAGCAGAGTGAGAACTCTGAAGTCAGAAGTCTGATTGCGTATGAGTATAAGGCACTGATGCCAGGGCTGGCAGGACTGGCTGATGGACTTGACTCAGATGCCTTGGGAACCTTTTATGGTTGGTTTCAGCTTGTCCTTTCCCAAAAGTAAAAAAACCTTTCCTTAATCTTGCATCATAATACTTTCCCTAGTCACATGAGAGGGTTAAGTGTACCCTAGTTGAGGAGAGGGTTCTATTAAACTTTGCATAGGACCCACTTTTGTTGGATATACCACTGATTTGGTTTTTGAGTATCTACTTGCCATTATTTGAGGGAGGGGCATCTTTTATCATAATTCTTTTTTTTTTCCTGAAAATTCAGAAAACATCTCTAACATTGAATTATAGTATCACGTAAACCCTTGTCATTAAAAGAATTATTGCTTTATTAACTATCGCAACCTCCGAAGAGGAAAATGAAGTATTTTAAATATTTTTTTTAAGTTACTGAAATGGTTTACGTTTCGTGGAGTTGGAGTGACTTCCATCCTAGTTGCTAATGCAATCATGAAGGCCTTCGGTCAGCCTCAGTGTACACCATGGACTGAGGATGTCCTGAACGTAGCCTTCATGTCTCTGATGACATCCTTTTCCAAGTTCATTTTAATTCCTCAGTAGTTGGAAGCAGGAATTTTATGCACAAGTGTCCCCAGTCCCACTTCCTACTTCCCTTTTTTCCCAGAGGTATGTGTAGCATATAAAACAAAGCATCAAGTACAGATCAAAAGTTTTCCAGCAGAGTTGGTGCTTTTTGTATGACTTTAAAGTTCTGATTATTTATTTAACTGTATTTGATTATTTATGGTATAAGCTATATTTGAGTCCCATAAACAGAGCCTTTCAATTAAATTGAAAAGCACAAATTATTAAGTACTCAATGGGTTCCAGAAGAGCAAGAATCTTGGTTTGTTGCAGAAGCCTGTTTCATGGCTAGAGGCTGGTGTAGCCAACCACAGAGCTACACCGCAGACTACAAATTTAGCAAATCCAGAAACTTGACTGGAAGTCAAAATTGGCCCCGTATGATTACAATTTATTCAGTGACCCACACCCTTCAAGCAGAAAGCTCGAAGTGTTGGGATCCCAGGAGGCAGATGTGGGAAGCCCAGATTAAGCACATGTGTTAAGAAGAAAACATACTATCAGAGAGAATATGAACTGGATTCAAGACTACCCACTAATTTTCCATCTTAATACTATTGCTCTAAAAGTGGAAATAGAACTGCTTTAAGTTATAAAGGACTTTATGGACTGATTAGTGCCTTTACAACTATATTCTCATTTTATCTTTCTGATAATGTGGTGAATTTGTGAGTAGGTTTTGCCTGGTTTACTCTACAGATTTCACTTCAATGCTCTTCCTCCAGGAAGCCTCCTCTGGTTCACTCCTGTGACCAGTCTCCTTGTCAGCAAGCAGAGTTCAGAGCCCATTCCCCACAGCATTGAGTCCTTACCCCTCTCACAGCACCTACTGCGAAAATTAGCCATTGAATTTGCTTCCATTGTCTGTTGCCTCCACTGTTTGTAAAATACTTGAAAGCACAGATTGTATTTAGTTGATTCTTATGTCCTCCAACTCAGTCTGTCAAATGTGCTGAGCTGAATTGAATTATAGAGGTGGAAAGGGAAGTGAAGAAAACTTAATCATCCTGCCCAGGGCACTAGAATGTAAACCCCATGAGAGTAAAGACTGGAGCTATCACATTCAACATGGTATCTGTGCTTGGCACAGTGTATGTACTCAGAAAAGGTTGGATGAATGGATATGACAGGTGAATAGCAGAACCAGGATATAAATGAAAGTCTGTACTGTTGAAATCCTATATGCTATTACATCCAAATACATGAAAGGAGATTGAAAATATTATTTCATAAGTTCCTACCACATGCACGACTTTGTGTGCACTTTCATACACATGATCTCATTTAATCTTTCCAATAGCCCTGAGAACAGTCCTGTGTGAGGTTACATTTCTCTTGGGTAAACACCTAGAAATACAGAATAGATATTTGTTTAATTTTATAAGAAACTGTCACACAGTTCTGCAGAACGATTGCACCGGTTTGCAATCCTCACAAGAGTCCTGTGAAAGTCTGAGTTGTACTAGGAAATTAAATCTACTTTCCCTTGCCAGAAATATATTTAATCAGCTAAGAGCACTTGAGACGATTTTGATGTTTTCCTTATCTTTCCAAAGGGCCTGCTTGTTCCTGTTTCATACACTCTGTCTGTCTTTAGAATCTGCTTAGTTCCAAGCTCATGTTCCACTTCATTTTGAAGTATGGTGTTTTTTCAGCTGTAATCTGATCTGTGGAATTTGGCCAGGCCCAGAAAGAGGACTGGCAAAGTTTGCAAAGTACTTTAAAAAAAAAATGGAAACACTTAAATGTATAGGAATCCTTTCTGTTGTGATATACATGCTTTTTAGCAAAATTGCATGTAAATTTTTTAGAGTATGCTATTTAGTGTAAGTTTAGAGTATCTCCCCTATTCAAATAAACTTTGGCTGAAGTGGGTGCCCAATACATTAAGATACCAGACATTATTAACATAGAGCGTTACTTCTCCTGGAAGCTGTTATGCCCATCTGTAGTTAGATTTCTCTAGAACATTTTTCTGGTGCTAGAACTGAACTGCATAATTGCCACCTCCTTATCAACTGTAACTAAGGAATTTCCCTCTGTGCTCAAGGGATTCCTTGAATTGAAGTTTTTTTAATCTTGATTATCTTTAAAGTTTAATATAATAGATAATAACATTGAAGAAGTAAAGGGTGCCATCAAAAATATAATGTAACACTGCTTAATTCCACAGGGGTTCAAAAAGTAAAATTATTTAGTTCCTTAATTATGAATTGGGGAATTTAAAATTTTTTATATTAAGTATGTTGAGAGGATGATACCTATACTTAAAGTATATTTTAGGAAAATGTTACATGATGTGATAGGAGTGGAAGAGGTGCTTCTCCTCTTAAAAACACACATACAATTTTCATTCTAAATTTACTTACACATTTTAAAAATTGACCATTTCAATTGTAAATGTTTTTCTTAAATGATTGACTGTAGATTTCTTTAAAAGAGAGTTCATCAGTGCATACAGGGGTAGTTTCTTTCTGTTTTTTTTTATATTGTTTTGATTCCTTTTTATGGCAATTTACTACCACAAGGGGTAAGTTAAAAGTTTTGGAACTAGTGCTGAGTTTTGAGGATCCATAAAAAACGGAGATGCATCTGTTTATCCTCTGGTTCATGTAAACCATGTAATTAACTATGTGAAGATTTAGTATGGTTTAGTTCATGTGTGTCTGCCCATTACCTCTGGCCTCCCCAACAGTTAAAGGGACAGTTCATTAGTTAAGCACATTATTTTAAGCAAAGATAACCCTTTCCCTGGCTCTGTGCATAAATAAGTGTATTTGTGCTAGTTGAGTGCATTTGTGGATTGTGATAAAAATGCCATGCATTAAATTGCAGCCAGATTAGATCAAGACAAATGTAGCAGGGATGACAAGAACATTTCTTGAATGGCTATTTGAAATTTTCTGTAATTTGAAAGTCCCTAAGCTTTTTGCTCTCATAAGTGATTACACAATGCAGTAGGGGATACTATATTTAATGATGTGATTAGCAGTTTGTGACATATTTGGCTTCATGCTCCGTTGTAGCTGGGTAACTTTCAAGCAGTATCTTGGGGAGATGCATTAACTCTTTCATGGCCTAGGGTGTAATTTAATGGAGTATTTCTCTCAGTGCTACTTCAGTGTTCTAGAATGGCACAGTGCAGAAAAATAATATATTGCAAGACACTTATGTCATTTTAAGTTTTCTTATAGTCATATTTTTAAAAATGAAAAGGAGCAAGTGAAATTAGTAAGTTATATTTTATCTAACCCAACATGTCTGAAATATTATCATTTCAACATGTAATCAATATTTTTAAATTATTAATGATTTTAGATTTTTTTTTCAAAATAAGTCCTCAAAATCTGGCATTTGTTTTACACTCACAACATACCTCAAATTAGACTAGCCTCATTTCAAGTCTAGAAAGATCTCCCTATCCTGCCACCTGGAAGCCATTCACTGATTTTGTCATGAAAATTCCTAACTTTTCCTTTTAATTTAGAGCCACATTTCACTTCACATATCCTGAAGTCTTATGATCATTAGGAACGGACATTTCAATAATTATAAAAGCCATCACAGACTGAACCATCCACTGTGCTAATAAGCATGTTACACTAATTAGTTAACTCATTTACGCTCATGTGACCTTATGCAGTTAGGCACTGATACCTCTCGAGTATTCACGGATTCAGAGATTCAGAGTGATTGATTCGCCTGGTAAAGATCACGTAGGTAGTAGGTGGCAGGGTCAAGGTTAGAGAGATTGTTTCACCAGGGAAGGTCACGTGGGTAGTAGGTGGCAGAGTTACTGTGCTGACAGTGATTAGCTGGAGAGAGGATTCTGGGCTGGAGAGGGGAGTCCGGGCTGACTGAGTTCCCAGGAGCTCTCAGAGATCAGGTGGGAATGGAGAAGGTGCACAATGGTGTCTCACAGCTGGAAAAGTAGTTAGGTTAGCTCTGAAAATTACCTGCTTTTCTGAACATCCCCACGCCCATATTTTTCTCTTTCCAGAATACATTTATATTTTCGTTCACATTTACTTACTGAGACATGTAAGGATATTTACCCACTACCATCATAGAGACACAGCCTTAAGCATATTTATAAATGTTGCTGAGACTTTATGCCCCACATTGGTTGGTGGGGAGGCTTTTTCTTTTTCTCTGGAGTCTGTGAGTAAGGATCTAGACCTGAGAGTCTCTTAACTCTAGATGTAGGTGAGGAAACAACCTCCTTCTCTTCTGCTGCTCCAGGAGACAGTGCTTTGAATGGAGAGAGAGAAACCAGACATGGTTTCTGAACATACTTTCTTGCTAAAAGGCTGAAGGAGAAGGAAAATGTTTCGCAATGTAACTGACCTGATGCACTATTACCTTCCAATGGAGAACTTTGCTAACCCTCCCTAAGTTTGTTACCATGTTGACAAACATGCTTATCCAGAGCTAGCCCCTTCTCTTAGACTGCTTCTGTTTGTCCATCTACACAGCAAATAGGACAAGGCCAGGAAGGATGGGGAGAGAAGATTGGAAGTTTGCTGCCTTCCTCTCCAGAGGAAAGGTTTGCTTCTGTACCCAGGGAGACAGAGTGATTCAGCTAAACCCAAGCGTGGGCTTCCCAGGCACTAGTGGTAAAGAATACTCCTGCCTATGCAGGAGACATAAGAGACATGGGTTCAATCCCTGGGTCGATACCCTAGAGGAGAGCATGATACACACTCCAGTATTCCTGCCTGGAGAATCCTGTGGACAGAGGAGCCTGGTGGGCTATAGCTTTTAGGGTCACAGAGAGTCGGACATGACTGAAGCGACTTAGCAGGCACACACTTGGGACACCCACCTGAGCCACGTGGATACCTGCCATGGAAGAAAGGTTGACAGAAAGACTAATGGTTTTCCTGGAATCAAGACTCCCAAATAACCCACGATCTGGAGAAAATGACTTGTTATATATGACCCAGGAATATGATTCCTAATATTTGGTGGGATGAAAACAATGCACTACTTTAGAAATCCAAAAACTGTACTTATAGCCTGATGGATCTCTGGGCTGAGCATTTGTTAAACAATCCAAATTGATATCTGTTCTCATCAGATACTTCATTACACATTAGAACAGAAAGAGGGAAAACCTCAACATTCCTTGTTTTTCCTGAAGTTCTAGCCTGAACTACCCCCAGGTTCTATTCAGTCATTCTGATGTGAACCTGTAATATCTTGGGTCTTAGCCCTGGGTCTAAGCAGGAAGGGATCAACCACTGTCAGTTTAGATGTCCCCTGGTAGATGCTTAAGACAGTATGGGAAACTATGAGGAAAGAGAGTCACTTTCTTTTCAGGCAAGAAGTATTTTCTGAGTACCTGTGTATTAGGTGTTCAGAGGAGGCAGAGTGTATAAAACTTGTCCCTGCTTTCAAAGTCTGATTGGGAAAGTCAGACATACATCAGGGAAACAATACGCAACAAGATATAAGCAAGCAAGCCCTGAATTGGGTTTCCCAAGTGGCTCAGTGGTAAAGAATCTGCCTGCCAATGTAGGAGACACAGGTTTGATCCCTGGGTCGGGAAGATCCCCTGGAAGAGGAAATGGCAACCCACTCCAGTATTCTTGCCTGGAAAAGTCCATGGACAAAGGAGCCTGGCGGGCTACAGTCCAAGGGATTGCAAAGAGTCAGACTTGACTGAGCAACTGAACACAAACCCTGTATTGCCTTTTCTAACAAGTTCCTGAGAATTTTGTAGAATATTAAAAACACATTTGAATAGTACCAACAATAATAGGTTCTTAATAGTACAAAGGTCAAGAGCTCAGTAAAAGAATACAGACTCTGGTATCAAACCAACCTCACACGAAAAGCCAGGCTTTACTGGCATATCACTTGACTTTTTTGAAGTATAGATTTCTTATCTATAAAGTAGGAATAGCAATGGTCCTCTGGGGTCGTTGTAAAAATCAAATGATAGAATATATGTGTACAGCTATAAAATAACATGTCCACTCAAATGTTCCCTACAGAAAATCATTTATAATTTAGGTAGATACCCCTCCTCCTGGAGGTAGATAGTAACTCCCTTCATTTTCAGTATGAACCAGACTTACTGATTCCCTTCTAAAGAAAAGAGTGTGGAAAAGGAAAAAATTAAATTTATAGTGGATAAGCCTGGTAGATATCCCTAAAGGGGAAGAGGTCAAGGTGAATATGATGAGAGAAACATCATGTTGATAAGATCTCTCTTCTGCAGTGGTGTAATGAGAAAAGCACTTTACCTCTGTTGGTAATCTCTCCCTAAACACATCACCACAGTCTAATCATGAGAAAATATATCAGACAAACCAAAATTGAGGGACATTCTATGAAATAAATGACCAGCATTCCTTAAAATCAACTGGAGTCTTAAAAAACTTGGAAAAATTGAGAAATCATCACACATGAGAGGAAATGTGGCATCTAAATGCAATGGAGTATCCTGAGTGGATCTTGGGAGAGGAAAAGAATAGTAATGAAAAAAGTTGGGACAGTTGCATAAAGTCTGGGGTTTAGTTAATAGTAATGTTCTAGTTTTGGCTTCTTAACTTTGACAAACATATCAGAGTAATGTGAGATAACAAGGGAAAGTGAAGCTGGGATATACAGGAAATCTCTGTATTGTTTTTTTGATACTTGTCATATTTTTGGCTGTGCTGAGTCTAAATTATGGCACTCAGGATCTTTAATTGAGGCATGTGGGATCTAGTTCCCTGACCAGGAATTGAACCTGAACCTCCTGCAGTGAAAGTGTGAAGTCTTAACCACTGGATCACCAAGGAAGTCCCTTTCTGTATTGTTTTATACAACTCTTCAATAAATCTATTTGAAAAATTATTCCAAATAAAGAGTTAATTAAAAAATATATATATATGTCCTTTTTTTTTATGCAAATATGTAGATAGACTTCATAACATAGATGGTGCTCATTTATAATAACAGTCACCTAGAGGGAAGGAAATTAAATGTGATGGTGAAGTAAAATCAATTTTATCATAGTATTTGCATATTTTACAATGAGAATACATTTTAGTATTCATTTTTAGTTGTATAACACAACTTAGAAATATTTTGGCATGTTTAGACCCAGATGGAATGGATTTCAGAAGGTGTCTATACCCAGCAGCTTAGACAGTGTGGCAGAATAATGGTCCCCCCAAAATGTCCATGTGTTAATCCTTGAAACCTGTGCAATATGTTACCTTACATTGAAAAAGGGACTTTAAAGATGTGTTAATTTAGGAATATTGAGTTGTCAGGCGATTCTGAAATATCTAGGTGGGATATTCAGTTTCAACTTCAATGTAGTCATAAAGATCCTTATAAGAGGGAGGGGAAGGGTCAATCAAAAGCCAGCGTGACAGTAGCAGTAGAGAGAGACTGGAAGATGCTTCATTGGCTGCTGACTTTGAAGATGGAGGGAGGGGCCACAAGCCAAGGTGTGCAGGCTCCCTCCAGAAGCTGGAAAAGGAAAAGAACCAGTTTCTCCCTTAGCATTTCCAGGAGGAATGCAGTCCTGATGATCCACTTTGAACTTCTGACTTCCAGAATTGTAATCTAATACACTTGTCTTTGTTTAAATATATGTGTGTGTATGTGTGTATACGTGTGTGTGTGTGTGTGTGTGTATCCACAAATTCCTGGATACTCCTACCACCAAAAGATGGAGCTTGACTGCCTTTCCCTAGAGTGGACTATATTTAGTGATTCACTTCTAGTGAATAAAATGTGGCACAATTGATGATATATAATTTCCAAGACTAGGTCATAAAAGGCAAATGACTTCCTCCTTGCTCTCTCTGGGATCACTTGCTCTGGGGGAAGCCAGCTGCCATGTTGTGAAGTCACTCTAGCAGCTCAGTGAAGAGGCCCACATGGTAAAGAACTGAGCACTCCTGCCAGCAGTCAGCAAAGAATTACCTTTTCCTGCCACCCCCCTTGCCATTGACCTTTTCTATGAAAGGTCTGTCTAGCCTCAGTCAAGCCTTCAGATGATTGCCGTCCTGGCTGGTATCTTCCCTACAAACTCAAGGGAAACCTTTAACCAGAAAACCAAGCTAAGTGACTCCCAAATTTCTGATCACAGAAACCATGAGACTTGCTTGTTGTTTAAGCCATTAAGCTTTATAAGCTTTAGGGTCATTTGTTATGCAGCAATAGATAACTGATGCAATATGAACATGCTTAGCATGCTGTCTGGTATACATATATAAGTACTGAATAAATTATAGTTTTTATTTTTATTGTTGTTATTGTTGTTTAGTCGCTAAGTCATGTCCAACTCTTTTGGGACCCCTTGGACAGTGACCTGCCAGACTGCTCTGTCCATGGGATTCTCTAGGCAAGAACCTGGAGTGGGTAGCCATTTCCTTTTCCAGAGGATCTTCCCAACCCAGGGATCGAACCTTCATCTCCTGCACTGGCAGGCAGCTTCTTTACCACTGAGCCACCAGGAAACCCCTATTTTTTTTTTTTTTTATGTGTTTCAAAACTTATTTCTCTTATCCAGTTATTCTGGTCTTCTCATTTGCTCTCCACTTGGAATAGTGATTCTTAACCATTGCTGCTGCTACTGCTGCTGCTAAGTCACTTCAGTCGTGTCCGACTCTGTGCGACCCCATAGACGGCAGCCCACCAGGCTCCCCCATCCCTGGGATTCTCCAGGCAAGAACACTGGAGTGGGTTGCCATTTCCTTCTCTTAACCATTCAGTTCAGCTCAGTTCAGTCGCTCAGTCGTGTCCGACTCTCCGCGACCCCATGAATCACAGAACGCCAGGCCTCCCTGTCCATCACCAACTCCCGGAGTTCACTCAAACTCATGTCCATCGAGTAGGTGATGCCATCCAGCCAGCCATCTCATTCTCTGTTGTCCCCTTTTTCTCCCGCCCCCAACCTTTCCCAGCATCAGAGTCTTTTCCAGTGAGTCAACTCATCACATGAGGTGGCAAAAGTATTGCAGTTTCAGCTTTAGCATCAGTCCTTCCAATGAACACCCAGGATTGATCTCCTTTAGAATGGACTGGCTGGATCTCCTTGCAGTACAAGGGACTCTCAAGAGTCTTCTCCAACACCACAAAAGCATCAATTCTTCGGCGATCAGCTTTCTTCACAGTCCAACTCTCACATCCATACATGACCACGGGAAAAACCATAGCCTTGACTAGACGGACCTTGGTTGGCAAAGTAATGTCTCTGCTTTTTAATATACTATCTAGGTTGGTCATAACTTTCCTTCCAAGGAGTAAGCGTCTTTTAATTTCATGGCTGCAATCAGCATCCGCAGTGATTTTGGAGCCCAAAAAAATAAAGTCTGACACTGTTTCCACTGTTTTTCCATCTATTTCCCATGAAGTGATGGGACCAGATGCCATGATCTTTGTTTTCTGAATGTTGAGCTTCAAGCCAACCTTTTCACTCTCCTCTTTCACTTTCATCAAGAGGCTTTTGAGTTCCTCTTCACTTTCTGCCATAAGGGTAGTGTCATCTGCATATCTGAGGTTATTGATATTTCTCCCAGCAATCTTGATTCCAGCTTGTGCTTCTTCCAGCCCAGCGTTCCTCATGATGTATTCTGCATATAAGTTAAATAAGCAAGGTGACAATATACAGCCTTGACGTACTCCTTTTCCTATTTGGAACCAGTCTGTTGTTCCATGTACAGTCTGACTGTTGCTTCCTGACCTGCATACAGGTTTCTCAAGAGGCAGGTCAGGTGGTCTGGTATTCCCATCTCTTTCAGAATGTTCCACAGTTTATTGTGATCCACACAGTCAAAGGCTTTGGCATAGTCAATGAAGCAGAAATACATGTTTTTCTGGAACTCTCTTGCTTTCTCCGTGATCCAGTGGATGTTGCCAATTTGATCTCTGGTGCCTCTGCCTTTTCTAAAACCTGCTTGAACATCTGGGAGTTCATGGTTCACATATTGCTGAAACCTGGCTTGGAGAATTTTGAGCATGACTTTACTAGCATGTGAGATGAGTGCAATTGTGCGGTAGTTTGAGCATTCTTTGGCATTGCCTTTCTTTGGGATTGGAATGAAGACTGACCTTTTCCAGTCCTGTGGCCACTGCTGAGTTTTCCAAATTTGCTGGCATATTGAGTGCAGCACTTTCACGGTATCATCTTTCAAGATTTGAAATAGCTCAACTGGAATTCCATCACCTCCACTAGCTTTGTTAGTAGTGATGCTTTCTAAGGCCCACTTGACTTCACATTCCAAGATATCTGGCTCTAGGTTATCGTGACTATCTTGGTCGTGAAGATCTTTTTTGTACAGTTCTTCTGTGTATTCTTGCCACCTCTTCTTAATATCTTCTGCTTCTGTTAGGTCCATACCATTTCTGTCCTTTATCGAGCTCATCTTTGCATGAAATGTTCCCTTGGAATCTCTAATTTTCTTGAAGAGATCTCTTGTTTTTCCTATTCTGTTATTTTCCTCTATTTCTTTGCATTGATCCCTGAGGAAGGCTTTCTTATCTCTCCTTGCTATTCTTTGGAACTCTGCTTTCAGATGCTTATATCTTTCTTTTTCTCCTTTGCTTTTCGCTTCTCTTCTTTTCACAGCTATTTGTAAGGCCTCCTCAGACAGCCATTTTGCTTTTTTGCATTTCTTTTCCATGGGGATGGTCTTGGTCCCTGTCTCCTGTACAATGTCACGAACCTCCGTCCATAGTTCATCAGGCACTCTATCTATCAGATCTAGTCCCTTAAATCTATTTCTCACTTCCACTGTATAATCATAAGGGATTTGATTTAGGTCATACCTGAATGGTCTAGTGATTTTCCCTACTTTCTTCTATTTAAGTCTGAATTTGGCAATAAGGAGATCTGAGCCACAGTCAGCTCCTGGTCTTGTTTTTGCTAACTGTATACAGCTTCTCCATCTTTGGTTGCAAAGAATATAATCAATCTGATTTCGGTGTTGACCATCTGGTGATGTCCATGTGTAGAGTCTTCTCTTATGTTGTTGGAAGAGGGTGTTTGCTATGACCAGTGCGTTCTCTTGACAAAACTCTATTAGCCTTTGCCCTGCTTCATTCCGTGCTCCAAGACCAAATTTGCCTGTTACTCCAGGTGTTTCTTGACTTCCTACTTTTGCATTCCAGTCCCCTATAATGAAAAGGAAATCTTTTTGGGGTGTTAGTTCTAAAAGGTCTTGTAGGTCTTCATAGAACTGTTCAACTTCGGCTTCTTCAGCGTTTCTGGTTGGGGCATAGGCCTGGATTACTGTAATATTGAATGGTTTGCCTTGGAAACGAACAGAAATCATTCTGTTAACCATTACTGCACATTAAATGAAAAAAACCAAAAACCACAGCAACAGAAAAACCACAAACAAAAAAGCCTTAAGGCCTATAGCCTTAGGCCAGATTAATTAAATAAAGAATTCTGGGGTGGGCTCAAACATCAATATGTTTTAAAAACTCCCATAGTAATTTTCATGGACAGACAGGGTAAAGGACCACTGCTATAGAAACAATAATATTTAAATAAGGGCTACTAAAACTCTTAAGAACTCTGACTTTAGGAGCATAAAGTTATATTTCCTGCTAATTCATCAAAATAGGCTTTATACATTAAGGAAAAGGTATTGCAAACAGAGAAAATTTAAAGTTGTCCATTGTAATAGCATATAACCTTATAACAGTCTCCTTTGAAAGAAATGAAGCAGTCTTTAACTAAGAGTTTATCAGCTAGGCAGAGAGACCGCAGGATAATTCTGTTAACCTTGCAGCAGTGAAACAAACTATTTGTGGACTGTATTCTGAAGGACAGTTAATGTTTTCCTTGGTTAATATGCTGAACTGGAATTCCTTCTTTCCTGTTTATATTTTCTTTCTCTCTGTCAAGCATAAGTATCAAAGAAACATTTGCTGAACATGAATCTAAGAGAATGGTTTGCTTAAGGCATCTAGGAAAAAATTAATTGCAAACTTGTTTAAATATCCTTTAGTTGACAAAAAAAACAGGTCTGCATACTTCATACTGAAAATATGGAGCCATGAAATAGGAAATCTATAATTAACATAGCAGCGTCTGTAATTTCATCCCCTTGTATAACCCAAGGAAGGAAATAATCCACCAGGCATTAGGTCTCTATCAAAATGAGTTTTGGCCTTTTTATTTCGTCATCTGGGTAACTTATTGGCAAAGGAGTGAATCAAATGATAATTCTGGGCTAAGCAGTCTCTTTATGGTCCAATGAAAGACTGTTACTTAGATATGGACACTAAGTTGAATGTATTTAAAGGCATTTGTTGAATGAAGATTTTGTGAGTGGCACTTTAGAAGACTATGAAGATTCCATCTCTGACTCAGCAGGTTTGCAATACCATTGATAAAATGAAGGTTGGTATATAATGAACTTCAAGTTTTTGCATTTTAAATAATTTCAATGAAAAGAATTACAAGCATGGTTCAGATCTGACAGAAAAGATATGTAGGTAAAAGTAGTGTTTGATTCTAATAAATAAGAAAAGATATGTAGGTAAAAGTAGTGTTTGATTCTAATAAATAAGAGTGCTAGGTCCTTGGTATTCGATGACCAAATCTTAAATATGGCTTGAATAAATAATGAGAAAGGAGAGCATCTAAGCTGGACGAGAATCACAAAAGGAAAAATAAGCATCATGTGGGGAGTAGTGAAATGACTGACATATAAAGTAGAGGTTTAGTTGAAAAAGAATAAGGAGACCGATACCAGATAATGTTGAAGCCTTGAAGATCTGGGTAAGTACCCAGAAATCATCGAAGATTCTTGAACAGATTGAAATGGGCGAGGGGTGTATAGAAGAAAGGGTAGGAGGAGCAAGCAATTTGCAGGATGACTTAGAAAGAGTAGAAAATTAGAGACAGACAAATCTCAGACATGGTAGAGATGAATAAAGAAACTTGATGATTATTTATTAATAGATGCATAGTCTCCCTTTAGTGGATGTGTCTCAGTCTTAGGGCCGGCTTCATGTGGCCAATGGCCATCAATAGATAGTGATGCAGATAAAAACACTGGACTTTCTGTCAACAAATAATCTGCTTGGTTACCACATCTTCGTCTGCCAATGGACATCTAGGTTGCTTCCATGTCTTGGCTATTGTAAACAGTACTGCAATGAACATTGGGGTGCATGTATCCTTTCAGAGCATGTTTTTCTCCAGATATATACCCAGGAATGGGATTGCAGGATCATAGTGTAGTTCTATTTTTAGTGTTTTATTATAGTTCTGTTTTAAAGAGTCTCCATACTCTTCTCCATAGTGGCTGTACTAATTGACATTCCCACCAACAGTGCAGGAGGGTTGCCTTTTCTCCACACCCTCTCCAGTATTAATTGTAGAGTTTTTGATAATAGCCTTTCTGACTGGTGTGAGGTAATACCTCATTGTAGTTTTGATTTGCGTTTCTCTAATAATTAGTGATGTTGAGCATCTTTTCATGTACCTCTTGGCCATCTGTATGTCTTCTTTAGAGAAATATCTATTTAAGTTTTCCGCCCATTTTTGATTGGGTTGTTCATTTTTTTGATTCTGAGCGGCATGCACTGTTTGTATATTTTGGAGATTCATCTCTTGTCAGTTGCTTCGTTTGCAAATATTTTCTCCCATTCTAAGAATTGTCTTTTGTTTTATTTATGGTTTCCTTTACTGTGCAAAATGTTTTGAGTTTAATTAAATCCCATTTGTTTATTTTTGTTTTTATTTTCATTACTCTGGGAGATGGATTAAAAAAAAAAGATATTGCTGTGATTTATGGCAGAGAATGGTCTGCCTATGTTTTCCTCTAAGAGTTTTGTAGTATTCAATCTCAAATTTAAGTCTTTAATCCATTTTGAGTTTATTTTTGTGTATGGTGTTAAAGAATGTTCTAATTTCATTTTTTAACCTGTAACTGTTCAGTTTTTGCAGCATCATTTATTCAAAAAACTGTCTTTTCTCTATTGTATATTCTTGCCTCCTTTGCTGTAGATTAATTGATCATAGGTGCATGAGTTTATTTCTGGGCTTTCTATCGCATTCTATTTATCTATACTATTTTATTACTCAGCCATTAAAATGAATGCAATAATACCATTTGCAGCAACGTGGATGGACCTAGAGATTGTCATACTGAGTGAAGTAAGTCAGGCAAAGAAAGAGAAATATCACAGGATAGCCCTTATATGCAGGGTCTTTAAAAAATGATACAAATGAACTTATTTACAAAACAGAAGCAGACTCACAGATTTAGAGAACGAACTTATGGTTGGGAGGGGGCAGGAAAGAGAGGGAAAGGATAGTTAGAGAGTTTGGAATGGTCATGTACACACTGTTATATTTAAAAATAGAAAACCAAGAAGCTACTATACAGCACAGGGAACTCTGCTCAATATTATTTCAACCTAAATGGAAAAAGGATTTGAAAAAGATAGATCCATGTGTATGTATAACTGAACCACTTTGCTGTACACCTGAATCTAACGCAACATTGTAAATCGATTTTACTCCAGTATAAAATAAAAAGTTAAAAAAAAACCTACTTTGAACATTCGAGTCCCAAATCAATAAATCAAGAGTGTGATTCTGTATTCCTGTAGTTCTTATAAAATTCTATAATTCAGTTGGGATACATGGTAAAACTTGCAAAGACATCTTCATTGAATGTTCAGCTTTCTATTTTAGATAAACCATATTTCAGCAGTAAAAAGGTTTTGTCTATAGGACAAACTTATAAAATTCCTTTTAAAATGACCTTGTTACATGTAGGAATTTGTTTCATGTAGGAATTTGTTTCCTCCATTCCTAATCAAAAATGTTTTAAGTTCTAGTTTATCTTGTTTGATCTAATAGTCTAAGTAGGAGAGTTGGTCTAAATTTTGACCCTTACAGGAAGTGTAATTGTTATTAATAGTCATATTACTGTAAAAATAAGATTTCTTTACATGTTTGAAATATTTCTTTCTTTTGTTTGCTTAGTAACTAACTTATGCTTTCTAGTGTAATGCCAGTATCAAACAATCCAGAAATGGGTGGGGAATATTCTCAGTGGCCTGTAGGCCTTTCCACAGTGCTGAGTATCTCACAGCGTGACTGCCAGGCTCTCCACAGAGCTAGACCAGTAGCGTTTTCTTAAGGCTAAATGTGAGGAGCAGCAGCCTATCTGTCTAGTGATTTGGCCTTGGAGGAATTGGCTTGACATTCTCTAGAAAGAGTTTATTTCTATCAATAGGAGTATTTTTATACGCTTCTGATGGGCCGACTTGTAGTAAATGTTTACAACTTTATTTAAAGAATACTTATTGCTATACTATGTCACATGGTTTGAAAAAGTGATGCCACTAGGCCCTTAGCCAAAAAAAAAAGAAAGTACATATTTTGTTTTTGTTGTCTGAGGTGTTCTAGATTAGCTAATAAAACAATGTAAAGATTTCCACTTCTTGTAACGGTCAAAATTTAGGCCAATCCTCCTACTGAGAGCAATAAAACCTGGATGAAATATACTCACTTGGAATTGCTCAGAGACATCAGAGATCTAACCAGGCAGAATTATGGGGAAAATGTGAGAAATAAGAAAATCTAGAGGAGTGAGCCTGCCATGAGGGGCCACTTTTTCTCTCAGATGTCTGCTGACCCCAGAAAACATAACTGAAATGCTGAGTAATTGAAGCGCTGAGAAACTGAACAGGACTCCTAACAGCGCTATGGACTGGATGAATAAAGCTGGACTCAAGAACCTGCCAAAGCTGAGGTGAGGCTGGTTAATATACCAGACTTTGTACTGAGACTCTAAATATCTACCCACCAGAAGTTAAAACAAACTGTAAATGGACTATCCTCTCAGAGCCGGAAACTCAACTTTAAGTCATTTTTAATCCTTGAAACTGAAACAAGATGATCTCAGATTGCTGGCTTCTAAACCTGTTGATAGCAAAGCAAAATAAAACCTCTCTCAAGGAAGAGAATGTTTTCAAGATCTCATATTGTTTCTACAAATTTTCATATACCATGTCCACTATTTTAATAATAGGCTCCTGAGGAAAGCAAACAGTATGCATGAAAAAAACCAAGAAAAACAACAGGCAATGCAAACATGGGGTTCCACATAATTTTGCACAGACTTCCAAAAAATATTCTTAATATGTTCTGTGAGATTTTTTAAGACTGGAAATTTTAGACAAGAACGAGAAAACTCTCAAAATGAGTCACCTGAAAAATCCAAGATCTGAATTTTAAAACTTGATTGATGGGTGGATTAGTTAATTATTGTCATGTAACAAATCATCCCAAGACTTAGTAACTTAAGGCATCAATAATCACATGATCTTTCTCATAGTTTCTGTGAGTCAGAAATTCAGGAATGGCTAATTTGGCTGATTCTTGCCCAAAGTCTCTCATGAGGTTGCCATCAGATAATTGGCTGGGGGACAGTCATCTAAAAACTTAACTGGGGTTGGAGCCATCTAAAGGGGGTTCACTCATATGGATGGGAAGTTGGTTCCTTTCAATGTGGGTTTCTCTAGGCAGCTGCTTGAGTGTCCTTATAACATGGTGGCTGGTTTTTCTCAGGGCTGGAAATCCAACAGCACAAGGCAGAAGGTGCAATACTTTTGATGACCTAGCCTCAGAAGTCTCACACCACCACTTCTGTCGACCCTATGATATTCTGTCATACCTATCTGGTCATACAAATCAACCCTGATCTAATGTAAAAGGAAGCTACTCATGGTGTGAAAACTAGATGGTAAAGATTATTGAGGTCAGGGAGCTCACTTGATAGTGGCTGCCATGAGTAGGCACAGTAGAGGAATTAGTAAACAGGGAAAGGGAATCGCACAACAGCACAAAGAAACAGAAGGATAGAAAATCCAGAAGTGGGGTGTGGATATAATATGTAATTGGATTTTCAGAGGCGAGAGATTAAGGCAGAAGCAGTGTTTGAAGAGACAACTGTGATTCTGCTAAAACTGTTGAAAGATTTCAAGGTACAAATCCAAGAAGTTCTATGAGTTCCAAGCAGGATAAAATTACAGAATCATTGTCTCTTCTGCGTTATGTGCACATATACTCGGTCTTTGCTTACTTAATATTTTTAGCCTCTGTTTGAAAACATTGTTGCTGGTTTGAATGGGGTTGTTCAATTTTGTGATTTTGGAAAAGTTCTTCCTTAATGTGATGTGCAATTTTGATATTGCTTGTGTTTCATTCTTAATTGTTCCTAGTTCTTAGTAACTAGGTTTTGGATCAGTCCAAAGTATTATATAAAGGGAAAATGTACAGTGTAACAAAGAATAAAACTGTCTTTAACTTGATGTTATCTAGATGTCTAGTATTCAGTTATTATTAGCTGGTACTTTCACACATGTAGAAAGCAATGACATTTGAAATTTGTAGAAATGACTTTGAAGTATTGAAATATCACCAGAATATTTCTTATAACGTTGTTGTTAAGTCATGTCCGACTCTTTGCAACATCATGGACTGCAGCACACCAGGCTCCTCTGTCGTCCACTATCTCCTGGTGTTTGCTAAAATTCATATCCATTGAGTTGGTGATGCTAGCTAACCATCTCTTTCTCTGTCGCCCCCTTCTCCTTTTGCCTTCAATCTTTCCCAGCATTGGTGTCTTTTCCAATGAGTCTTTTCAGGGTCTTTTTGGCTCTTCACCTCAGGCAGGCAAAGTACTGGAGCTTCAGTTTCAGCATCAGACCTTCCAATGAATATTCAGGGATGACTTCCTTTAGGATTGACTGGTTGGATCTCCTTGCAGTCCAAGGGGCTCTCAAGAGTCTTCTCCAGCACCACAGTTCAAAAGCATCAATTCTTTGGTGCTCAGTCTTCTTTATGATCCAGTTCTCACATCTGTACATGACTACTGGAAAAACCATAGCTTTGACTATGCGGACTTTTGTGGGCAAAGTGATTTATCTGCTTTTTAATACACTGTCTAGGTTTGTCATAGCTTTTCTTCCAAGGAGCAAGCGTCTTTTAATTTCATGGCTGTAGTCACCATTCACAATGATGTTGGAGCCCAAGAATAGAAAATGTCACTGCTTCCACTTTTCCCCCTTCTGTTTGCCATGAAGGGATGGGACCGGATACCATGATCTTAATTTTTTGAACGTTGAATGTCAAGCCAGCTTTTTCACTCTCTTCTTTCATCCTCATCAAGAGGCTCTTTACCTCTACACCTTCTGTCATTAAAGTGGTATCATCTGCATATCTGAGGTTGATATTTTTCCCAACAGTCTTGATTTCAGCTTGTCATTCATCCAGCCCAGCATTTCACATGATGTACTCTGCATAGAAGTTAAATAAGCAGAGTGACAATATACAGCCCTGTCATACTCCTTTCCCAATTTTGAACCAGTCTGTTGTTCCATGTCTGGTTCTAACTATTGCTTCTTGACTAGCATACAGGTTTCTCAAAAGGCAGGTAAGGTGGTCTGGTTTTCCCATCTCTTCAAGAATTTTCCACAATTCGTTGTGATCCACACAGTCAAAGGCTTTAGTATAGTCAATGAAACAGAAATAGATATTTTTTTTTAACTCCCTTGCTTTCTCCATGATCCAAGGAATGTTGGCAATTTGATCTTCCTACAGGGCGTGGGAGGGAGGCTCATCTTCTGGCCTCATATCTTTTTGCTTTTTCGTACTGTCCATGGGATTCTCCAGGCAACAATACTGGAGTGGGTTGCCATTTGCTTCTCCAGTGGACCACATTTTTGTCAGAACTCTTCACTGTGACCTGTCTTTCTTAGGTAGCCCTGCACAGCATGGCTCATAGCTTCATTGAGTTACACAAGCCCCTTCGGCATGACAATGCTGCGATCCATGAAAAGGTCTTTTAACATTATGATGTATTTGTTATGTTTGGGGGTTCAATATATCATCATTTAATCCGATTCGTTAGAAATTGACCATGTAGCACTGGTCATTGAGTGTATGAATAACCACAGACACCGTTCCTTGACCGTGCTATATCAATGAGACTTAACTTGATATATACTTGACTCTCTTGTGTAAAGAAAAACTGCCAATTTTGCTTCTACTAGTTGTTTTTAAGTGACAGATATTTAAAGTAATGACAAGAATTTAACAATATAAATTGAATAGCATAAAGCTCCCAAAATGTTGGTATGGATTGTCCATTTAGAGGATGCTGTCCATTTTGAGACAGAATCTGGTTCTTGTTCATCACAGGTAGGGACAGATGGCCATTCATCTGCAACTAATGACTTGGTGGCTGTCATAAGGCACAACTTTAAACAGATAGTATTTAACCCATTATGTCTTAAACTGGCCTCTCTTTCGTTCAAAAAAATTCTCAGATGAACTTATTTTTATCCAAATATGAGAGTACTTAAAGTAAATATCTTAAGAAAGTCTCACTTATCAAACTATATGTTTCTATGTTTAATAAAACATATATTTCTAAAGTTTAATAAAAACTTGGGCACATGAGGCATCCTTATCACACCTTTCATTTCCCAATTTGTAATAAATTCAACTCATGTTGTTTGAGGGTCTTCTGTTTCATTACAAAGAGTAACTTCCCCCTAGTATAAACCACCAGGTTCGCTGTACCAGAGCAAAAGTCAGAATTCATGTTTGCAAACATCCAGTTTAAAATGGTGGGGAAGGAGATTCTCCCACAGTTGGAGAAAAGAAATTTAACCTTTTCAGTTCAGTTCAGTCGCTCAGTCATGTCCAACTCTTTGCGACCCTGTAGACTGCAGCACACCAGGTTTCCTTGTCCATCACCAACTCCCAGAGCTTGCTCAAACTCATGTCCATTGAGTCAGCGATGCCATCCAACTATCTCATCCTCTGTCATTCCCTTCTCCTCCTGCCTTCAGTCTTTCCCAGCATCAGGATCTTTTTCAGTGAGTCAGTGCTTCACATCAGGTAGCCAAAGTATTGGAGTTTCAGCTTCAACATCGGTCCTTCCAATGAATATTCAGGACTGATTTCCTTTAGGATTGACTAGTTTGATTTCCTTGCAGTCCAAGGAACTCTCAAGAGTCTTCTCAAACACCACAGTTCAAAAGCATCAATTCTTCGGTGCTCAGCTTTCTTTATGGTCCAACTCTCACATCCATACATGACTATTGGAAAAACCATAGCTTTGACTAGATGGACCTTTGTTGGCAAAGTAATGTCTGCTTTTTAATATGCTATCTAGGTTGGTCATAACTTTTCTTCCAAGAAGCATCTTTTAATTTCATGGCTGCAGCCACCATCTGCAGTGATTTTGGAGCCCAAGAAAATCAAGTCTGTCACTGTTTCCATTGTTTCCCCATCTATTTGCCATGAAGTGATGGGACCGGATGCCATGGTCTTAGTTTTTTGAATGTTGAGTTTTAAGCCAGCTTTTTCATTCTCCCCTTTCACTTTCATCAAGAGGCTATTTAGTTCCTCTTTACTTTCTGCCATAAGGATGGTATCATCTGCATATCTGAGGTTACTGATATTTCTCCTGGCAATCTTGATTCCAGTTTGTGCTTCATCCAGCCCGGGATTTCTTTTAATTAGAAATTAAAACATATTTTTTACTGTTGGTAAGTATTATGCTTTATCACCTGGAACCACAGTTAGCTAAATCCATAATTATTATGAAAGATTGCTAAACCAATACAGCCTGATTTCAGATATAGTCATGAAGTATACAAACAATATTTTCTGGAAGTATGTGTACTTCTTTTAACCATAAGACAAAAATTGCTTTCATAGGAATTGTATTTTTTTAGTCTTCCTTGCCATGTGACTGAAGCTCAAAGTTCCTCTCTTAGTGCATCTCCCCAGGAGTGTTCTGTTTCTGGCATCTTAAGGCATAGATTTTGATGCTATTAAAATCACGCTGCCTTATTAGCTTAACAGGTGTTAGAACTGGGCTATAATTTTACAGACAGATATATTAGGCACAGATAGGAAGTTGCCATTCAGGTGATTCTCTGTGATAGAGCTAATCAAAAATTTGATCCTGGCTCCGGGGGTTTCTAGGAGTAATCAAAATCTCTTCTCCACGGGTGAGATTTCATTATACCTAATAAGCCCAGATTTAATGAAATCTCACACACAGAGAATAGATTCTCTGTCCAATTGGAATCCCCCAGGGCCATGATTGCATTTCTAATCAGTGATCAGCGCTACAGTTGAATAAGTAGAAGTGCTCAGTTACCTGCCAACTGGGTGGTGCTTCCCCACTGCAACCCTTGTTAGAACCAAAATGCTTCAGACACAGTGGGCTGGGAGTGAAAGGGTTTCTGGTGTGAAAATCTTCCCCCAAAATTCACAGAAAAGTGATCGGTTCTCACTTAATCCAGTGAAACATGGTTACTCTCTGTGAGCCAAGAGGACACAAGATTTCAGTTACCACAAAGGTGGTCTTCACAGTGACACCATGAGGAGTGTATTATCACCCGCATTTTCCAGGTGAGAAAACTGAGACTCAAAGCCATTGTGTCTATTGCACAAGGCCACTCAGAGTTTGTAGTAGAGCTTGTACCCAAAGTTAAACCCCCCAGACTCCAGAGCCCCCCACACAACTATCATGCCACATCGCATTTCCTCCCCTGTTGGTAGCTTTCATCCCGCCTTCTGTCTCTGTTTCTTCCCCTCCACCAGCATCTGAAATGGGGCAAGGAGCCCAGCCTACAAGACTGCCCCCTACTGCCAACACCAGTCACAAGTCTAGGTTTTACCTACGCGTGCGTGCTAAGTCCCTTCAGTCATGTCTGACTCTTTGGCAACCCCATGGACCGTAGCCTGCTAGGCTGCTCTGTCCATGGGATTTTCCAGGACAGAATACTACTGGAGTGGGTTGCCATGCCCTCCTCCAGGGGAATCTTCCTGAACCAGGGATCAAACATGTGTCTCTTGCATTGCAGGTAAATTCTTTACCACTAAGCCACTGGGGAAGCCCATATTCTGGCCAGTTAGCTACACATCAGAGGTTTCTAAAACCCCTTCCTCTGGTTCAACTAATTTACTAGAGTAGTTCACAGCATCAGCGAAAACAGTTACCTATCTTTGCCAGTTTATAATAAAAGGATCAGGGGAGACGTGAGGGAGGGATGAAGTGGAAGGCTGGGGCTAGCAGACATAGGCTTTCGTATATGGGATGGATAAGCAGCAATGTCCTACTGCATGGCACAGAGAACTATGTTCAATATCCTGTAATAAACCATAATGGAAAAGAATATTTTAAAAAGAATGTATATAAAAATAAAGGATACAGATGGAAGAAATGCAGAGGACAAATTATATGGGAAGGTGGTGGTGGTTTAGTCAATAAGGTGTGTCCAACTGCTTGCAAACCCATAGACTGTAGCCTGCCAGTCTCCTTTCCCCATAGGATTCTCCAGGCAAGAATACTGGAGTAGGTAGCCATTCCCTTTTCCAGGGAATCTTCCTGACCCAGGGATCAAACCAATGTCTCCTTCATTGATAGGTGGATTCTTTACCACTGAGCCACCAAGGAAACTCCCTTTAGGTTCTTAATCATTGGTACTCTACCCTCCTTTCCCCTTTACCGGATGGGGTTTCTAATGAGATGAGAAATGCCAAGCATGGCAGGTATGGCATGCCAAGCATGCCAAGCTTTGGCCTGTGAGTTCTTGGTGGAAACAATTCTCTCTTCTATATTTTGTTGAGTTGTTATTACACATCACCATGCACAGGCGTGTCCCAGGGCCTACAGAGCGGTGCAGCATAGTGATTAACGATGCTGGCTTTGGACTTGAATCCCTGGGCTTTGCCAATTGCTGCTTTCTGACCTTGGGAAATTACCTACCTCTTCAGGCCTCAGCTTTGTCATTTTTAAAGTGTGTGTTGGGGGGATGGGGAGTTATGCCTACTTAGTAAGTTTGTAATAGGGCTTCCCTGGTGGCTCAGACACTAAAGAATCTGCCTGCAATGCAGGAGACCTGGGTTTGATCCCGGGTCAAGAAAGATCCCCTGGAGAAGAGAATGGCTACCCACTCCAGAATTCTTGCCTGGAGAAACTCATGGATAGAGAAGCTACCCCACTCCAGTACTCTTGCCTGGAAAATCCCACGGACAGAGGAGCCTAGTGGGCTGCAGTACATGGGGTCGGACTGAGCGACTTTACTTTCACTTTTCACTTTCTTGCATTGGAGAAGGAAATGGCAACCCACTCCAGTGTTCTTGCCTGGAGAATCCCAGGAATGGGGGAGCCTGGTGGGCTGCCGTCTATGGGGTCGCACAGAGTCGGATACGACTGAAGCGACGCAGCAGCAGCAGTAGCGGCGGGCTACAGTCCATGGGATTGCAGAGTTGGAGACGACTGAGCAACAGACACACAAACACGGGGTTAAATTAGATAACATGTGAAACATTTAACATAGTTCCTAGCATACAGCAAGAGCTAAATAAATGGTAATGATTGTTACTATTACTTAATATTTTTGCTATGGTGTTGTTTTTTTTTTAATACTCTTTGGCTAAAATAACTTTGAAGAAACCGGAAGGCTACCTCTTGCCATTTTAATCGGAGCCTATTTTTGAAGAATGCTGCTTACCTTTCTAGTCTGATAAGGCCGGTAATCAGTGACTTATTTATACTGATAAACTCTGTCTTCCTTTGCCACAGAAGCTGATCCTAACGCAGGCAGGGTGTTCGGTTTCCCACGACATCGCTGAATAAAATGCCATTTCCTCAGGAACAGCTAGAAATACCGATGCTAATTTTTCCTGTGCTCGGGTAAAGCAAGAGCGCTCCCACTGCGGTGGGCTGCAGGAGCTTTCCAGAAGCATTATGTCATCCTAATTTGCACTGCCAGGGGATGAGCTCATGGGGCGGGGTCTCGCAGGGCTGCAGCTGTGCGGGCCCCCTACTTGTAGGATGTGGTCCCCTGCCGCCTCTCCTCTCCCCCACCCCCGTCCCCTCCACCCACCTCCTGCTGCCTGCCCTAGAGAGGCACTGCCAGACGAATGCTTTAAAACGGAGGTGAAGTCCTGCAAAAGATAACCGGGCATCAGAGGGCACACATTAAAGACAAACCGTGCATTTTTGTTATTTTGTATTAAAAGAAACAAACACACGGTTGCAGAACTGTTGTCAATGGGAAGAGACTTGTGTTGGTTGTCTCTGCTTCACCTCTTTGTCTCGAGCAGCCTTTCCCCTTTTCTGCTTCAAACAACAGCTTGATCTCTGACTGAACCCAGGCGGAATCTGTGTTTTGTGCATGTTAGTCACCCAGTTGGGTCCGACTCTTTGTGACCCGGTGGACTGTAGCCCCTCAGGTTCCTCTGTCCATGGGATTTCCCAGGTAAGAATACTGGAATGGGTTGTCCTTTCCTTCTCCAGGAGATCCTTCTTACCCACGGATCGAACCCAGATCTCCTGCTTGATCTCAGAGGATCACGAATCTGGTCCTGATCCATGGCTGGGGCAAGAGAGATATATGGGAGCCATTTCCCACATTCTTTTCCTTATTACACGTATTGTGAGTATATTTACATTCCTGCTAATCTACCTGGCTATATAAAGAGAGATTAAACATACGGACTTTAGCTTCAGAAATCCTGATCCTGGATCTCAATACAGACACATGTGCTATCTTTAGGATGGTGAGAACTGTCACCTCTCCAAGCCTCAATTTCTCCACCTGTAAAATGGGGATAATAATCAAGCCTAGATCAAAAGCGTGCTGCAGACATTAAATGACTATTGCATGATAATCACTAAGCACAGTGCCTGGTCCATGGAATGTGCTCAATCCATGTGAGTGATCATTAATAAAATATATATGCTCTACTGCTTTATTAACCATTCACTGCAAGAGAAACCTTTCATTATAGAAATTTTCAAGTATACACTGAAATAGAATCATATACTGAACCCCCCACATATCTATCACTCCACGTCAACATTTATCAACATTTTGGCAGCTTTGTTTCACTTATTCTCCACCCTTTCTTTTCAAGGAGTATTTTAAGGGTAAATCCCAAGTATTAAGTCATTGTACCTGCAGTACTTGAGTGTGTGTGTGTGTGTGTGTGTGTGTGTGTGTGTGTATGTAAGGAAAGCCCCAGTGGTTTGGTGGTAGAGAATCTGCCTACATTGCAGGAGATGCAGGAGACTCAGGTTCAATCCCTGGTTCAGGAAGATCCCCTGGAGGAGGAAATGGCAATACACTCCAGTATTCTTGCCTGAGAAATCCTATGGACAGAGGAGCCTGGCAGCTATAGTGCATGGGGTTGCAAAGAGTCGGAGGTGACTGAACACACATACACACCTGTAATACTTGAGTATGTAATACTTTAACTGAAAAGGATTTTATTTTTAATTTAACCCTGCAACATTAAAATAGTTCCTTATTATCTAATTAATGTCCAGTCTTTATTCAAATTTCCCCAATTGTTCAAAAATGTCTTTGTATACCTTAAAAAAAATCTCAGAAAATATGCTTAGATTTTTTAAGGGGTTTCTAAATATGTGGATTCTTGGCTTTATCAGAGCTAAATTTCAAACATTAGTAAACACAAATATTGATATTTTTGCAGTAGGACCAAAACAGATTACTAATTTGTTTTTGTAGATTGTTAATCTGAATGATTTGTCTTAAAGTAAGAGATTCTGTACTGATTAGAATGACATAATAAATGTGTGTTAATTTTTTAGTCATTAGTTTTATATTTGTGATTCAGATGGCCAATATTTTGATGTGCTCATTATCTAAACATGACTTTAAAATCTCACTTAAACTGGCACTTAGTGTATAAATAAGATCATAATTTATTCTTTTTGCTGCATATTTTCTTTAGCTTGTTTCCTCTTAATTTAATGTCTGTAAATCACTGTACAGTAGAAATTTATTTAGAAAAATTTTTAGCATTCAGTTTGCCAATAGCTGTTCTTGGTTAAATGTAAACATTTAACTTTCAGAAAATATATCTTTTCCCATTTAAGGAAAAGCCCTGTGTGGATCCTGATGTATTTAAATTCATATAATCAGTATTACAGTAAGTCTCCAAGGAGGCATGAATTTTGTCCACAAAAAATTTATGTACACTCTGTTTTTCATGAAGGATATAGTCTCTCACTTCTGAGCATAAGTTCCCATCATGACATCATATCCTTCTTTGACAAGTCAAGGTCACTCCAAGGCTCTCTCGTCTGGCCTCATTCCTTCCCTAGCAGTATTCCCATAACTTTTTCATTCCCTCATCCCCCATATACCTGAGACTCCAGCTGTATCGGACAACTGGCCATTCTCTGTGCTTTTCCATCCCTGCACTTCTCTCAAGCTATTCCACATATCTGAAGTGGAGTTGCTGAATTTAGTACACAAAAATACAGAAGGCCCAGTTAATTTTGAATCTCAGGTACACAATGAATAATTTTTAGTATAAGTATATCCCTGCTATTCCATGCAACATGCTGTACT
The DNA here is from genome assembly GCF_049115385.1 of Moschus berezovskii. NCBI lineage: Eukaryota > Metazoa > Chordata > Mammalia > Artiodactyla > Moschidae > Moschus > Moschus berezovskii. Next base: position 37,723,835 of record NC_142475.1, read on the forward strand.
AATACAAAAATGTTATTCACTGTTTATATGAAATTCAAATTTAACGAGAGTCCTGGGTTTTATCTGATGGTGCTAACCTAAGGAAACTTTTCAAGGGCTGGCTTTTCCTCCCAGAAGCCTTCCTGAATGCCTTCCCTACACTCTGCTACCATAGCATTTTGTTGGAACCTCTAATAACATACAAAACACCCTAGTATTTTTTTAACTGGTCATATGTATGTGTGTCTCTTTACCACTTCATAACACAAACACTGTGTCTTATGCCTAGAGTTCTAGGATATAGCATTTACACCTCACTCCCTCTTTCCACTCCAGGGGTTGGATAACATTAACCCCTCATAGTATTTTTCTCACTGCTTTTGGGTTTGTTTTGTTTTCTACATGTAAACTTGTATGGCCTATATTCACTGTTATTTATTCCTAACCATGTACCACTCACTGTGATAAGCAGTGGAGGTAAAGAGTGAATTAGATAAGTTTCTGATCATTAAGAGCTCACATGTTGTCAGAGTAGAAACACATAACTCACGGTATCAAAGTAGAAACACGTGACTAGGTAGGTATTTTGGTAGGTCTGATGTGTTTGATAAACAGTTATTAAAAGCTCAATACATGCCAGGCAGTGTTCTAGGCACTGAGCATGCAACTGTGTACAAGGAAAGCCTATGTTTCCCTGGAGTTCCTTTTCTGAAGAAGGAATATCCAATGGGTAGATGTGAAGGAGAGTTTCCAGGAAGCCTTCCAAGATTTTTCATGAATAGACTGGTCCCTAGAGTAAAGTATGAGCTTGCTAGACAGGTGAGTGGTGGAAAATGAGCATTCCAGGAAGAAAGCTGGACAAGTACAAAAGAATGGACTAAAAAAGCCCAGAATGTGGTCTCTGTAAGGATAGGAACTTGGTCTTGTCTGCACTTATATGACCCCATGCTTGACTTGAGATGGGTGCAGAGGGAGAACTTCATAAACAGTTGCATGAGTGAATGAAGGCAATATGGTGTACTCAGGGAAAAGCAAGAGGATTGGAATGACCAGAGCTGAGAGCTGGGCAGTGTCATTATAAAAGCAGACAGTGGACAGAAGATGAAGGGCTTCATAAAGCATACTTAGAAATGTGAATTCAAATGATAAACATTGGAGAGACATCAGAAATTTTCAGGTCTGGAATGGTGCAATTTTCTTTAACTTCTGAAGAGGTTGCTTGAATGGCATTGTGGACAATTGGTTAAGTGGAGTGGAGACCAGGGAGACCAGTTAAGTGTCTGTTGTTTTAGAAGGATGGACAAGGGCCAGTATTAAGCAGTGGTGGTGAAACATCAAAATGGAAGAAAGATTTTAGGGTTATTTCTAAAATAAAACCAGTAAAAATCTGGATCCATTGGGTATAAGAGTTCAAGAATGAGGGTGGGAGGAGTAGGGAACAAGGCCTGGAGAGCTCCCAGGTTTATGGCTTCTACAACCGTCTGGACAAGATTCCATTAGGCAAGGGGTCCCCAACCTCTGGAATCTAGTGCCTGATGATCTGAGGTGGAGCTGATGTAATAATGACAGAAGTAAAGTAGACAATAAATATAATGCTCATGAATCATCCTGAAACCATCCCTCCCACCCAGGTTGGTGGAAAAATTGTCTTCCAGAAACCTGGTGCCGAAAAGGTTGGGGACCGCATTGGAGCACAGGAGGAGGACAGTTTTAGAAGATCTGGACAGGAAGACATTTGGGGGAATCATCAGTGACCATTGAGAGTTAAAGCCATGATAATGGAAGAAGCCAGCAAAGATTGAGAGTATAAAATTAAATCAGAAGGGGGACTGGAAAATGCCATTTTGTAGACACATATTTGTCATGTTTATATATCTGCAGATGGTTCAGTTCAGTTGCTCAATCATGCCTGACTCTTTGTGACCCCATGGACTGCAGCACACCAGGCTTCCCTGTCCATCACCAACTCTAGGAGCTTACTCAAACTCATGTCCATCGCGTCGGTGATGCCATCCAATCATCTCATCCTCTGTCGTCCCCTTCTCCTCCCGCCTTCAGTCTTTCCCAGCATCAGGGTCTTTTTGAACGAGTCAGTTCTTCGTACCAGGTGGTGAAAGTATTGGAGTTTCAGCTTCAGCATCAGTCCTTCCAATGAATATTCAGGACTGATTTCCTTTAGGATGGACTGGTTGGATCTCCTTGTAGTCTCAAGAGTCTTCTCCAACACCACAGTTCAAAAGCATCAATTCTTCAGTGCTCAGCTTTCTTTATAGTCCAACTCTCGTATCCATACATGACTACTGGAGAAACCATAGCTTTGACTAGATGGACCTTTGTTGGCAAAGTAACGTCTCTGCTTTTTAATACCACTGTCTAGGTTGGTCATAAGCTTTTCTTCTAAGGAGCAAGCGTCTTTTAATTTCATGGCTGCAGTCACCATCTGCAGTGATCTTGGAGGCCAAGAAAATAAAGTCTGTCACTGTTTCCACTGTTTGCCCATCTATTTGCCATGAAGTGATGGGACCAGATGCCATGATCATAGTTTTCTGAATGTTGAGCTTTAAGCCAACTTTTTCACTCTCCTCTTTCACTTTCATCAAGAGGCTCTTTAGTTCTTCTTCGAGTTCACCCTCACCATGAGGGTGGTGTCGTCTGCATATCTGAGGTTATTGATATTTCTCCCAGCAATGATTGAGTGAGCCCAAACTAGCATCAGCTTGGAAAGAGAATAACGAGTCATTAATACACCCTTGCTGTTCTCTATCCAGAATGTTTTTATAAAAAGGGAGAGTCATTGGTTTTATTTAATTTACTGTTGACACTATCTCTGACTTTCTAAAGAAAGATCGCTTAACCCCTTTCTGACCACCTCCTACCTATTTCATCAGGTTTGTTAAAGACCATTTGAATACAGTCTTATTTGCATAGATGGAAGAGAAAAAAAAATGAAATTCCAAAATCACAAGATAATTATTGATGACGATAAAATATTATTTAAAAGCAATCCCTTTTAAGAATCTTCAAAGCAGTTCTATTTTTATGTACGTGCATAAAGATAATATGTTTCTACCTAAAGGTTTGTCATGGCTTTGGAATTGTAGAAGCTGATAAGAGTCAGGGTGTGAGTCACCACCAAATAGCATTTCCCTTATTAATAACTAAGCTATGATAAAGGTTTTTGAAACCTTAGAACAATAGAATGTCTGTTAACTGACTTCCTGGAAGTGCTAGTGGTAAAGAACATGCCTGCCAGTGCCTAGTACAGGAGACATAAGAGACACGGGTTCAATGCCTGGGTTGGTAAGATGCCCTGGAGAAGGAAATGGCAATACACTCTAGCATTCTTGCCTAGAGAATTCCATGGACAGAGGAGCGGGCTATAGCCCATGGGGTCGCCAAGAGTTGTATATGACTGAAGTGACTTATCACTGCACTCGTCTAACCAGTGTTTTTCATTTGAGGCTTAAACTCAAAACTGCCAGGCTACTCTCTAGATGAGGGTATCGAAGACTTTTTGTTCATGATCTCTGAGCAAAATTCAGAGAATTTTGAAAACCATGCACTCCCTCACACATTTTAAAGTTGATATCTTAAATTTTACATTATACATTTAAGTAGTAATTTAATAGTAATTTAAATAATAATATTGGTATTTTGATCAAAAAAAGCTGTAGCATCACTTCTAAAGTATCCAATGGACTCTCAATACCATAGAGATGTAATACCTACCATCATCCATTTTTTATAATACACAAACTTTTTAACTGGCATAAATTCTACTTGTTCCTTTTTCTTTTAGTTCAGTATCCATTCCACTTTGTGCACAGAACTTTATCCTAATATATTTATGCTTTAAAGATTTTATTGATCATCCCACCATATTTCTCTGCAAGAAAAATATATTTATAAATTTAAATTAAAATATTTTGATTCCTGTGACCATATGATTCTGAGTATTAACATTTCTTCTGGTGTAAGCTATATTTAAAATGATTAGTAGTACTCATTGGACCAACACAACACACTAAAATTTTGATAAACAAATGAATGTAAAGTAGTTTTATTAAAACCACATCTCTAATCAGATATAGGATTTTTAAGTTAATTGTCTGTGGAAAATATTATATATTATGAGAATTAGACACTATGCAGCAGCCTTTTTATTCCCATTTTTCATTTTTAATGTGAGCACTGAAAAAAAACTTGTACACATAGACAGGTAAATAGGAAGAGAAAGAGTTTCCTTATATTGTGTGTGCGTGCTCATCACGGTCATGTCCAATTCTTTGTGACCCCATGGACTGTAGCCCACCAGGCTCCTCTGTCCATGGGATTTTCCAGGCAAGAATACTGGAGTGGGTTGCCATGACCTCCCTCCTCCAGGAGATCTGCCTGACCCAGGAATCAAACCAGTGTCTCCTGCATTGGCAGACTGATTCTTTACCACTGAGCCACCTGGGAAGCCCATTATATCAGAGTCACTCAATTAATGAAATTGCTTTCAAGAGAGATAAATGCCAAATATCACAGTACTGAATCATCAAAAACTTTTTAATGATCTAACTTGATTAGATTCTCCTTCAGTTCTCTTGAAACCAAAGAATTGGAAACCACTTAAATTGCAAAAGAACTTTTTAAATCCAATACTCAGAGTCAGGAAGCAACAGTTAGAACTGGACATGGAACAACAGACTGGTTCCAAATAGGAAAAGGTGTCCGTCAAGGTTGTATATTGTCACCTTGCTTATTTAACTTATATGCAGAGTACATCATGAGGAACGCTGGGCTGGAAGAAGCACAAGCTGGAATCAAGATTGCTGGGAGAAATATCAATAACCTCAGATATGCAGATGACACTACCCTTATGGCAGAAAGTGAAGATGAACTCAAAAGCCTCTTGATGAAAGTGAAAGAGGAGAGTGAAAAGGTTGGCTTGAAGCTCAACATTCAGAAAACAAAGATCATGGCATCTGGTCCCATCACTTCATGGGAAATAGATGGAAAAACAGTGGAAACAGTGTCAGACTTTCTTTTTTTGGGCTCCAAAATCACTGCAGATGCTGATTGCAGCCATGAAATTAAAAGACGCTTGCTCCTTGGAAGGAAAGTTATGACCAACCTAGATAGTATATTAAAAAGCAGAGACATTACTTTGCCAACCAAGGTCCGTCTAGTCAAGGCAATGGTTTTTCCCGTGGTCATGTATGGATGTGAGAGTTGGACTGTGAAGAAAGCTGATCGCCGAAGAATTGATGCTTTTGAACTGTGGTGTTGGAGAAGACTCTTCAGAGTCCCTTATACTGCAAGGAGATCCAACCAGTCCATTCTAAAGGAGATCAATCCTGGGTGTTCATTGGAGGGACTGATGCTAAAGCTGAAACTGCAATACTTTGGCCACCTCATGCGACGAGTTGACTCACTGGAAAAGACTCTGATGCTGGGAAAGGTTGGGGGCGGGAGGAGAAGGGGACGACCGAGAATGAGATGGCTGGATGGCATCACCGACTCTGTGGACATGAGTTTGAGTGTACTCCGGGAGTTGGTGATGGACAGGGAGGCCTGGCGTGCTGTGATTCATGGGGTTGCAAAGAGTCAGACACGACTGAGCGACTGAACTGAACTGACTCAGAGTCATTCACTTTTTCTGACACCAACACTAATTTTTCTAATTGACTCCAGTTGCCACCCTGGAGATCTTACTGCTGCTGCTGCTGCTGCTGCTAAGTCACTTCAGTCGTGTCCGACTCTGTGTGACCCCATAGACGGAAGCCCACCAGGCTCCCCCGTCCCTGGGATTCTCCAGGCAAGAACACTGGAGTGGGTTGCCATTTCCTTCTCCAATGTGTGAAAGTGAAAAGTGAAAGTGACGTCGCTCAGTCGTTTCCGACCCTTAGCGAACCCACGGACTACAGCCTACCAGGCTCCTCCATCCATGGGATTTTCCAGGCAAGAGTACTGGAGTGGCTTGCCATTGCCTTCTCCGGGAGATCTTACTACACTAGAATAATTTATGTGCTGTGCTGTACTTAGTCAGTGAGTCGTGTCCAACTCTTTGCCACCCTATGGACTGTAGCCTGCCAGGCTCATCTGCCCATAGGGATTCTCCAGGCAAGAATATGGGAGTGTGTTGCCTATTGCTTCTCCAGGGAAAGTTTTCAATCCAGGAGTCAAACCAGGGTCCCCTACATTGCAGGTGGATTCTTTACCAGTCGAGCTACCAGGGAAGAGTAATTTATAGATAGATGAAAAGTTGCCTTTTTTGATAAAGTGGGACAAGGTGCTTTGGGATACAGACAGAAAGAACTCCCCCTTTCTGATAGCAAATATAGGCTCAGATCAGTTGTTAGAAGATGTATGTATAAGTGAAGGAGTGTAGTAACAGGTCATTTCTAGTAAAAACTAAGTTAATTGCTTTGAAAAAGGCAAGTTGCTTTAACAATAGATCACATGCTAAATGCTACAAAACATTAGACTGGAAAAATCTTTAAGTTAGACACTTATCTTTCTTGGTAAATGTCTTTAAATTCTTGTTTCAGTTTCAATCATAACTAAATATTTTATACAATGCATGATTTATGCAACAATGGGGTCGCTGAGGGTCAGACACGACTGAGCGACTTCACTTTCCCTTTTCACTTTCACACATTGGAGAAGGAAATGGCAACCCACTCCGGTGTTCTTGCCTGGAGAATCCCAGGGATGGGGGAGCCTGGTGGGCTTCCGTCTATGGGGTCACACAGAGTCGGACACGATTGAAGTGACTTAGCAGCAGCAGCAGCAGCAGCAGAGGTTAATTAACACAGTTCCATGTGCCAGGAATGGTCCTACCTAACTAGTTTGTTTGTATTCATTAGTTAATCCTCACAACAACCCCATGAGGTAGATAGCTTTTCATTCCCATTTTACAGATGAGGAAACCGAGATGGAGAGACAGTAACTGCTAGAGTTCACACATCTAATGATGCTCCAGAGTCTATATTCTTAATAAGTAAACCTCTACTCAAAGATCATGATTTTGAATTAAAAATAGAACTTATATGGCCCATATATAGTATTTTTGGAGAAGGGAACGGCAATCCACTCCAGTATTCTTACCTGGAGAATTCCATGAACAGAGGAGCCTGGGAGGCTACAGTCCATGGGGTCACAAAGAGTTGGACATGACTGAACAAGCAACACTACACTCCTAGAGTGTTTTTATTATTTTCTTCTTTAATAAGTTTCTTTGATTAACTGATCAGGCAAGCATGTTAAGAGGTTTTCTGCAGGACTATAAATGTTAAATAATAAGCTATGGTTATTATTTTAGAAACTGCAAGTCAGGAATGATGCAATGCACCTCTTAGTGTTCAAAAGCTGCTTAGCCGGTTTGGTTACAAAAGCATAATAAATCATTGTATACCTGGTGAAAATGAATATTAAAGTGTTTTCTGCAACTCTGAACAAGTTCTCCTAATTTTTGCCAAAAATGACACGTATTCCCCTCATTATAGTGTGCCTTTTAAAAAATTCTCAGAATCCCTTTAGGTATATAACAGAGAATTGTGAACACTGTAAATATCAATATATTTTAACAGAAAAACTCCAGTGCAACGTCTAATACAAAGTATCTGTGAGCAGTTCTATCCTCTGCTATTGAACCTTCCATTCTTCCCTAACTCCCTGCTTTTATTTAGCCCATCTAAGATATTCAGACTGTAACATTTGCATATTTCCTTCCTTTTTATATTAAGGAACCTCAAGTTTCTTCCTCTTTCTATTTCCTTCAAGTTACATCATTCCAAAGTAAATTTAGTTTTCTCAAAATTTAACACTTAATTTGCAAATCTCTTTTCAAGCAATACCTACAGGCCAGACTTTGTGTTCAGCTCACTTCAGTTCAGTTGCTTAGTCGTGTCTGACACTGAGCAACCCCGTGGACTGCAGCATGCCAGTCTTCCCTGTCCATCAGCAACTCTCAGAGCTTACTCAAACTCATGTCCATCGTGTCGGTGATGTCATCCAACCATCTCATCCTCTGTCATCTCCTTCTCCTCCTGCCTTCAATCTTTCCCAGCATCAGAGTCTTTTCAAATGAGTCAGTTCTTCGCATCAGGTCGCCAAAGTATTGGAGTTTCAGCTTCAACATCAGTCCTTCCCATGAATATTCAGGACTGATTTCCTTTAGGATGGACTGGTTGGATCTCCTTGCAATCCAAGGGACTCTCAAGAGTATTCTCCAGTACCACAGTTCAAAAGCATCAGTTCTTCAGCACTCAGCTTTCTTTATAGTCCAACTCTCACATCCATACATGACTACTGGAAAAACCATAGCTTTGACTAGACAGACCTTTGTTGGTAAAGTAATGTCTCTGCTTTTTAATATGCTGTCTAGGTTTGTCATAGCTTTTCTTCCAAGAAGCAAACGTTTTTTAATTTCATAGCTGCATTCACCTTCCACAGTGATTTTGGAGCCCAAGAAAATAAAGTCTGTCACTGTTTCCACTGTTTCCCATCTATTTGCCATGAAGTGATAGGACCAGATGCCATGATCTTAGTTTTCTGAATGTTGAGTTTTAAGCCAGCTTTTTCACACTCCTCTTTCACTTTCATCAAGAGGCTCCTTAGTTCTTCTTCGAGTTCACCCTCACCATGAGTGGTGTCATCTACATATCTGAGGTTATTGATATTTCTCCTGGAAATTTTGATTCCAGCTTGTGCTTCATCCAGCCTGGCATTTTGCATGATGTACTCTGCATATAAGTTAAATAAGCAGGGTGACAATATACAGCCTTGATGTACTCCTTTGCTGAATTGGAACCAGTCTATTGTTCCAAGCAAAAAACAAAATGCTTTGTCCCTCACAGAGCTTATAGTTGAGAAGAAGGCGTGAGCAACTGAGTCCAAAATCAAATATGAAAAGTGATACAAGTGGGACAGTGAATGTACTTTGTGAAAGATGCCCTGGCAGAGCCTGGAAGATGAGGTGACATCTATATCAGCCTTTGTGTTGTAAATGCCTGACCTCTCTGCCTGGCCCAGGAACTTCTGATTGCCTGGTTGGTGAAGTGATGACTTCACTAACTCCCTTGATGGTGAGCTGGTTGACTGATATCGATGAGATTCACCAAAGGGCAATAGCTGGTTAACCTTTGAATGGCTAATTGCAGGACTTTCTTACCAGCTTTTTTTTTTTTGGAGGCTAATTATTTTACAATATTATATTGGTTAGTTTTGCCATACATTGACACGAATCCACCCCAGGTGTACATGGGTTCCCCCTCCTGAACCCCCCTCCCACCTCCCTCCTCCCTTTATCCTCCCTCTGGGTCATCCCCGCACACCAGCCCCGAGCATCCTGTAACATGCATCGACCCTGAACTGGTGATTCGTTTCACATATGACAACATACATGTTTCAATGCCATTCTCCCAAATCATCCCACCCTCACCCTCTCCCACAGAGTCCCAAAGACTGTTCTATACATCTGTGTCTCTTTTGCTGTCTTGTATACAGGGTTATCATTGCATCTTTCTAAATTCCATATATATGCGTTAGTATACTGTATTGGTGTTTTTCTTTCTGGCTTACTTCACTATGTATAATAGGCTCCAGTTTCATCCACCTCATTAGAACTGGTTCAAATGCATTCTTTTTAATGGCTGAGTAATACTCCATTGTGTATATGTACCAAAGCTTTCTTATCCATTCATCTGCAGATGGACATCTAGGTTGCTTCCATGTCCTGGCTATTATAAACAGTGCTGCGATGAACATTGGAGTCCATGTGTCTCTTTCAATTCTGGTTTCCTCGGTGTGTATGCCCAGGAGTGCGATTGCTGGATCATATGGCAGTTCTATTTCCAGTTTTTTGAGGAATCTCCACACTGTTCTCCATAGTGGCTGTACTAGTTTGCATTCCCACCAACAGTGTAAGAGGGTTCCCTTCTCTCCACACCCTCTCCAGCATTTATTGCATGTAGACTTTTGGATAGCAGCCATTCTGACTGGTGTGAAATGGTATCTCATTGTGGTTTTGATTTGCATTTCTCTGATTATGAGGGATGTTGAGCGTTTTTTCATGTGTTTGTTGCTGCTGCTGCTGCTGCTAAGTCACTTCAGTCGTGTCCGACTCTGTGTGACCCCATAGACAGAAGCCCACCAGGCTCCCCCGTCCCTGGGATTCTCCCGGCAAGAACACTGGAGTGGGTTGCCATTTCCTTCTCCAGTGTGTGAAAGTGGAAAGTGAAAAGTGAAAGTGAAGTCGCTCAGTCGTGTCCGACCTTTAGCGACCCCACGGACTGCAGCCTACCAGGCTCCTCCATCCATGGGATTTTCTAGGCAAGAGTACTGGAGTGGCTTGCCATTGCCTTCTCCGATGTGTTTGTTAGCCATCTTTATGTCTTCTTTGGAGAAATGTTGTTTAGTTTTCTTACCAGCTTTTAAGTTTTTCCTTCTGGATAAGAAAGTGGGGCTGATGGAAACCGTCCTTCTATTTCCTACATTATCACTGAGGGAAATGAGATGAGCTTTCTGCTGGGTTCCCTCTTCCCTTATGGCTTTGGCAGTTGGTGGCTCAAACAGTAAAAACTCTACCTGCAATGCAGGAAACCTGGGTTCAGTCCCTGGGTCGAGAAGATCCCCTGGAGAAGGGAATGGCAACCCACTCCAGTATTCTTATCTGGAGAATTCCATGGGCAGAGGAGCCTGGAAGGCTTCGGTCCATTGGGTCACAAAGAATTGGACACAACTGAATGACTAACTGCCGCTGCTAGGTATGGTTGAAAGGAAAAGACCATAGGCAGCAGGAGAACGACTCCTTTCCTTCCCAGATACTTAGCCTTCTCCATGCTGAGTTACTAACATTGAACATTGTGGAATAATACAGGAGGAAATTTATATAGGAAGTTCTTATGGCCACAACACAGAGACTACTCTATTAACTAGTCTTGAAAATTCACTTCATACTTTAGCACTTCCTGATAGCTCAGTTGGTAAAGAATCTGCCTGCAATGCAGGAGATCCTGGTTCCAGTCCTGGGTCTGGAAGCTCCTCTGGAGAAGGGATAGGCTACGCACTCTAGTATTCTTGGGCTTCCCTTGTGGCTCAGCTTGTAAACAATCCGACTGCAGTGCAAGAGACCTGGGTTTGATCTCTGGGTTGGGAAGATTCCCCTAGAAAATGGAAAGGCTACCCACTCCAGTATTCTGGCATGGAGAATTCCATAGACTGTATAGTCCAGGGGGTTGCAAAGAGTCGGACATGAGTGAGCAGCTTTCGCTTTCACTTTTCGCTTTCATGTACAAACAGGTATAAAAAGAAAGTTCAGGAGTTCTCTCATAACCTGCGTGACTTTGACTAAAACTTTGAGAGAAGGAAGGAAAAAGGGCAGAAAATAGAAGTGGCTTGGCGGCTGGGGTTGAAAGCCTTAGGACTGACTTCCAGTGGATGTGGGACATAGAAATATACATCTCCTTGAAGGGGGCTTGACAACCCCAGATACAACCTGGGCTGAGGCTGATACCCAAGGGAGTCATGTCTGGTGATGGAAGAAGGCACCAGGGATCACCAACAGAGGACACTGGTGTCCTAGGAAGAGCTTGAGTTTGAGAGGCAGACACACAGACTTGAAAGTAAACCTAAGTTTTACCAGTTAATACCCATGCAGTCTTGGATAAATGAGCATCTTTAAAGCTCTTCCCTTTTCCCATGGTATTACTGTGAGGATGAAATGAGACAGCGTGTATAGTATATGAGACCAGTGACTGCATCCCATCAGTAATGGTTCCTTCCATGTCAAATAAGCTAAGAGATTTCCTACAACAATCTGTTCTATGGAAGCCACTCTAAACAGGAAGGCAGACCCAGTTCTCCGACTGGAGTTGGCTCATTGCTCAGGTACTCAGTAACCTATCAACACTTCTGTCAGTGACCTGCTTTCTCCCAGCCCTCAGCTCCTAACGTAGTTCCTAAAAACAAAGTGGTAAACAAACCTCTTCGGAGTTAAACAGCCATAAACTAGCCAAAATGCTTGGTGAAAAGGAAGAAAAAACCCTCAAAGATTTGTGGAAGCTGGAAACATCTTTGAGCACATGTCAAAGACCCCCAAATCTGCTATTTACAAGACAAATCATGGTTCCTTGTCCCATCTCCTTAAAGCTTTGTGATAATTGACCTATGTCACATTGTGAAAAGAGTAACCCTGCCATTATTGGCTTAGCAACTAAGAGTTATTTGTGCACTAATCAGTAGGTATTGTTACTTTGATCTTTCCTGGAAGCGTTCCATGGAAGCTTGTCAAATTGTTTTGGTACCGCCATGCAGAGCACACTAGGTAGTCTTTGATGATAATCAAGACATCACTAACCAAGAGCTCCCTCTGTTGATTTTAAACCTTAAAAAAATATTTTATTATCTAATTGAAACCAATGGCAATGTATAGAATGCCCATTCAGTGCAAGAAACTAAGTCGCTAAAGAATACAAAGACGAAGAGTGTGGCTCTTGCCTACTGGAAGGAACAGACCTGTGTATATGAAAAGCTAAAATACAATACTGTACCAAAATTATATCCATTAGCTTTTGGCACAAAAATATGAAAGAGCAAACCAAACCACAGTTATATATCCTCACTCACTCATATAGGCTGGTCAGGGGTCAGTTGATCTAGACTTGATTTGGTAGGGCTGGGTGTCAAACTGCAGGTTGGGTTCAGGTTTGATCCATATGACTCTCTTCCTCTTTGGACCAGCAAGCTAGCCAGAGCATGTTCTTCTCACAGTGATGGCGAAATGGTCACAGGGGAGAACAGAAACCTGCAATGTCCCCCCTTGAAGCCCAAGGTCAGAACTGGCACACCCAAAACAATGGGGTAAGGAAGAATGCTCAGCCTCTAGAGCAGGAGTCCCCATGCTCCAGTAACTAATGCCTGATGATCTGAGGGGGAGCTGATGTAATAATAATAGAAATAAAGTGCACAATAAATATAATGCACTTGAATCATCCCCGAATCATCCCCAAACCATCCCCACCCCCTTGGTCCATGGAAAAATGGTCTTCCACGAAAGCTGTCCCTGGTGCCAAAAAGGTTAGGGACCACTGCTCTAGAGAATAGAAAAGTGTCAGTTCAAAAAGGGCATGGATTCAGGGGAAAGTGAGGGACTGGGAAGAATGATGTCAACTACCGCAATAATGTAATAGAATTTCAAAGTGTTGGGGGACATAATATAGAGGGTAATTGATGGTAGCTGGGGAAATCAGTGTTCACTTTTTGGAGAACATGGAGTTTGAGAGAACTTAAAGAGCAGGTAGGATATGGGTTAGCCAAGCTGAGGGGTTGTGTACTCCAGGTAGAGTGAACTCCATTGAGAACATTATAGACAACACTGACTTTAATAAGTGAATGAAAAATCTCTAGGGGATGGCACCTTTGTGAATGCTCTGAAGTGTTATCCTAGAAAAATCCACCTGTGCACACTTCAACATTTATGTGCAAGGTTAGCCTGTTTTTGTCTTCCTTGGTGGCTCAGACAGTAAAGAATCTGCCTGCAGTGCAGGAGATCTAGGTTCGATTCCTGGGTCGGGAAGACCCCCTGGAGGAGGGCATGTCAATCCACTCTAGTATTCTTGCCTGGACAACTCTATGGACAGGCTACAGTCTGTGAGGTCGCAAAGAGTCGGACATGATTGACCAACAAACACTTTCACTTTTCACTTTAAGGTGAGAATTGGACTGTAGTTGGACTTAAAATATTTCAGATATATGTTTTCTACTTAAACTTTTCCCTACCAAGGGGGCTTTTACATTACCTCAAAGTATTCAGAGAAGTTTTAACTACTGCTGCTACTGCTGCTGCTAAGTCACTTCAGTCGTGTCCGACTCTGTGCGACCCCATAGATGGTAGCCCACCAGGCTCCGCCGTCTCTGGGATTCTCCAGGCAAGAACACTGGAGTGGGTTACCATTTCCTTCTCCAATGCATGAAAGTGAAAAGTGAAAGTGAAGTCGCTCAGTCGTGTCTGACTCTTAGCGACCCCACGGACTGCAGCCTACCAGGCTCCTCTATCCATGGGATTTTCTAGGCAAGAGTACTGGAGTGGCTTGCCATTGCCTTCTCCAGTGCATGAAAGTGAAAAGTGAAAGAGCTATTTAAAGAGTATGGAATGCCTTTGCAACTTACAAATGGAAGTGTGATAAAGTTTAAGCAGTGTTTTAATTGACTTTTTTAGTTTTCCCTGAGGCAGATAAACCAAACTAGCAGAAGAAGCTGACAGTGAATAACAGCAAGTAACAAATCTTGCTGATCTAACTCTTAGATATTGTTCTTGACAGCACATGCCTACCATGTAGAATTTAATATAAAGCTCCCTCAGTAGATAAAGCTGATGAATATTGTAATCCCACTTTGAATAAACTCTTGAGTTCTTGTTTCCAGATTTTAGGAATAAATGTGCAATCTTAAGGATACAGAACAGAGACCAGTGCCCAAAATGTAACTCTTTTGCTTGAGATTGTTTAGTTATGAACAAAAACAGGGCTTCCTTGGTGGCTCAGACAGTAAAGAATCTGCCTACAATGTGGGAGACCCAGGTTCGATCCCTGGGTTGGGAAGATCTCCAGGAGAAGGAAATGGCAACCCACTCCAGTATTATTGCCTGGAAAATCCCATGGACAGAGGAGCCTGGCAGGCCACAGTCCACGGGGTCCAAGAGAGGTGAACACGACTGAGCGACTAACACACGTGAACAAAAAGAGACTAAATGACTCAAAATGGATGAGTTGAAGTTTCCTGGATGTGCAGTTAGGTGTCTATTCCTAAACTTCTGTGGATCAGGTCCTGATGTAGTTAGTTTCCTCTGAGTGATCAGCATCAGCTGCACTATTTAAGGATGCTTAATGTCTTCTTGATTACTCTGGCTCCAGAGCTGGAAGGCTAAGATGTCTTTGAGTGAGCCAAAGGATAGAGGGTCTCAGATGAACTAAGATGTTTCCTGTGAGTCACTGACTTCTTTTTAAGTGATCTGATTTCCTTTGACCCTGTCAAGGGAAAGAACTATTTTAGAAAGCAGAATGCGCAGAAGGAGATGGATCCTGTTAAGTGTCAGAGACAATCCTAAGGTTTTCTGACCTACAAGCACCAACAAGTCCTTTGGAATTCATGCATGCATGCCAAGTCGCTTCAGTTGTGTCTGACTCTTTGCGACCCTATGGACTGTAGCCCACCAGGCTCCTCTGTCCATGGGATTCTCCAGGCAAGAATACTGGAGTGGGTTGCCATGCCCTCCTCTAAGGGATCTTCCCAACTCAGGGATCAAACCTAAGTCTCTCAGTCTTCTGCATTGGCAGGTGGTTTCTTTACCACTAGCACCACCTCTGAAACTCCCATTAATTCTAATATGTATGAAACTTAGTTTAATGCTCTATTCCTGATGTATGTAATTAAAGAGGAAAGAAATTAAGTGATATCAAGAAAGTCCCTTTGAGAGGAGCTGGTAGAAGTCCCCAGCCCCTTGTCACGGGGGATTCCTCACCTGCTAACCTCAGAATCAGACTCAGCAGATCTTAACATAGGCCATTCATTAGAGTCTCCTGCTGCTGCTGCTGCTGCTAAGTCACTTCAGTCATGTCCGACTCTGTGTGACCCCATGGACTGCAGCCTACCCAGCTCCTCCATCCGTGGGATTTTCCAGGCAAGATTACTGGAGTGGGGTGCCATTGCCTTCTCCGTTAGAGTCTCCTAGGAAGTTTTAAAACTATCAGTGCCCCAGGCCCACCCTAGAGATTCTGATTTAATTAGTGTGGGATGGAGCTGGACATCTGGACAAGGAGGTCTAATATGTGTAAGGGTAAGGGGGATACAGGATTAGATGGATTTTTTTTTCTTTCTTATTTATTTTTTAAATTTATTTTAATTGGAGGCTAATTACTTTACAATATTGTGGTGGGTTTTGCCATACATTGACATGAATCAGCCATGGGTGTACATGTGTTCCCCATCGTGAACCCCCCTCCCACCTCCCTCCCCACCCCATCCTTCCGAATTGTCCCAGAGCACCGGTTTTGAGTGCCCTGCTTCATGCATCAAGCTTGCACTGGTCATCTATTTCACATATGGTAATATACATGTTTCAGTGCTATTCTCTTAAATCATCCCTCCCTCGCCTTCTTCCACAGAGTTCAAAAGTCTTTTCTTTAGATCTGTGTCTCTTTTGCTGTCTTATATATAGAGTCATCATTACCATCTTTCTAAATTCCATATATATGCATTAATATACTGTATTAATGTTTCTCTTTCTGACTTATTCCACTCTGTATAATAGGCACCAGTTTCATCCACCTCATTATAGCTGACTCAAATGTGTTCTTTTTCTTATAGCTGAGTAATATTCCATTGTGTATATGTACCAAAGCTTTCTTATCCATTCATCTGCAGATGGACATCTAGGTTGCTTCCATGTCCAAGCTATTGTAAACAGTGCTGTGATGAACATTGGGGTACATGTATCTCTTTCAATTCTGGTTTCCCCAGTGTGTATGCCCCAGCAGTGGGATTGCTGGGTCGTATAGCAGTTCTCCTTCCAGTTTTTTGAGGAATCTCCACACTGTTCTCCATAGTGGCTGTACTGGTTTGCATTCCCACCAACAGTGTAAGAGGGTTCAATTTTCTTCACACCCTCTCCAGAATTTATTTTTTGTAGATTTTTTGATGGCAACCATTCTGACCAGTATGAGATGGTACCTCATTGTGGTTTTGATTTGCATTTCTCTGATAAGGAGTGATGTTGAGCATCTTTTCATGGGTTTGTTAGCCATCTGTATGTCTTCTTTGGAGAAATGTCTGTTTAGTTCTTTGGCCCATTTTTTGATTGGGTCATTTATTTTTCTGGTATTGAGCTGCATGAACTGCTTGTGTATTTTGGAGATAATTCTCTGTCAGTTGTTTCATTTGCTGTCATTTTCTCCCACTCTGAAGGCTGTCTTTTCACCTTGCTTTTAGTTTCCTTTGTTGTGCAAATGCTTTTAAGTTTAATTAGGTCCCATTTGTTTATTTTTGTTTTTATTTCCACTACTATGGGCGGTGGGTCATAGGTGATCTAATGATGATTTATGTCAGAGAGTGTTCTGCCTACATTTTCCTCTAAGCGTTTTATAGTTTCTGTAGACCAACTTTATAAGGTGGGAGTCTTCTGCCACTGGAAAGTGGGGAACCTGTCTGGAAGGTGGAACCTCTCTGGAACCTCTGCCCTCACTCCTCCCTGGGCCTCATACTCCCCTGTCACCCTGTATCCCCCAAAAGAAGCCTGAAACCACTATAGAGGGCCAAGGAGCGCACCACTCTAATTCAAACACCAAAGTTACCACCCTAAGTGAGTTATTGCCGGGGGATATTGTCCTCAAATGCTGTGCCCTCAGGAACCCATTCTGAAGCCCCAAGGGGGTCTCAGTGCCCCTCTCATGAGAAAAATAATAAAATGTCCACTTTGAGGAGTATAAAAATATGCACCTTAGACATTATTGAAAACAAAGGACAGGGGCAATTTAATTCACATCTTGTGTGGCCTTCATAAATTAATAGTGATCCCAGAAATGCATGCTGCACTTCTGCCCAAGAGAGCAGGGGAGTGAATTATTCTTTCATGATATTATCTCATTCTCTGTTTTATCTGATAGACAAGAGTACCTGAATGCAGGGTATACTTTTTTTGGCCTGTATTTTAATGAGTAATTTAATTTGATGAGTCAGAATTTGGAGCTTTGCAGCCAAGAAATATGATCAGCATGCATCCGTAATTCTTTTTCATCTTACAAATCACTATTGTTTCCATGGAGTCCGTTGAATTGATGAATATTAAATCTGACTGCTCCTTGTGTGCATGGAGGCAAAATGGCAGAAAAGAAAGATCAGTGGTAATAGAGAGGTTTTGTGTTCAAATATATACTTATTGAAATATCACACACCCAACCCTCTCAGCCTCCTGTCACCATCCCCTTTATGTGACCTCGAATGGGAACTGTATGTTATTCACAATTGTGTTTTATGAGGCGACATCCATCAAATGGAAACCAGTGGTTGATAAGAGAAACACAGTTCTAGAGCTCTCGTTTCTTGCAGAATACTGCTGATGTAAATATGTGAAGCCAGGAAGAAAAAGATCAAAGGTACCCAGAGGAGGCCAGAGGAGATCATTAACAGCATTCAATAATCTCATGGACAGAGATTGTCTAAAGATACCAAGAGCTCCCAGACAATTATTAATACCCTCTTAGCCCCTTGGGAATAGTCAATGGTCCATTAACCAAGAAGGAATTTAAAAACAAAATTGGAAAAAAAAAGCTTGATACTTAGTGAACTTTAAAACAGTCTCGTGGGAACCCTCCTACACTGTTGGTAGGAATGTAAATTGGTACAGTCTCTATAGAAAACAGTGTGGAATTTCCTTAAAAAACTCAACATAGAGATGCCATATGATCCAGTAATCTCATTTCTGGGCATATATCCAGAGAAAATCATAATTTAAAAAGATATATGCACCCCAGTGTTCATTGCAGCACTATTCACAATAGCCAGGACATGGAAGCAACCTAAATGCCCATCAACAGAGGAATGGATAAAGATGTGGTACCTATACACAATGGAACATTCAGTTCAGTTCAGTTCAGTCGCTCAGTCGTGTCCGACTCTCCGCGACCCCATGAATCACAGCACACCAGGCCTCCCTGTCCATCACCAATTCCCGGAGTTCACTCAAACTCATGTGCATCGAGTCGGTGATGCCATCCAGCCATCTCATTCTCTGTCGTCCTCTTCTCCTCCTGCCCCCAATCCCTCCCAGCATCAGAGTCTTTTCCAGTGAGTCAACTTGTCGCATGACGTGGCCAAAGTATTGGAGTTTCAGTTTCAGCATCAGTCCTTCCAATGAACACCCAGGATTGATCTCCTCTAGAATGGACTGGTTGGATCTCCTTGCAGTCCAAGGGACTCTCAAGAGTCTTCTCCAACACCACAGTTCAAAAGCATCAATTCTTCAGCAATCAGCTTTCTTCACAGTCCAACTCTCACATCCATACTTGACCACGGGAAAAACCATAGCCTTGACTAGACGGACCTTGGTTGGCAAAGTAATGTCTCTGCTTTTTAATATACTATCTAGGTTGGTCATAACTTTCCTTCCAAGGAGTAAGCATCTTTTAATTTCATGACTGCAATCAGCATCCACAGTGATTTTGGAGCCCAAAAAAATAAAGTCTGACACTGTTTCCACTGTTTTCCCATCATATATATGTAAATGTATGCATAACTGATTCACCTTACTGTACAGACAGTACACCATTGTAAATCAACTACACTCCAATAAAAATTAATTTTTAAAGATACCCCATGAACAAGAACCTAGAGAAGAGGCCAAACTTTTGAACTGTATAGAAATGTTCCTTGGTTCCCTCTGTTTGTTCAACCATGATTTCCTGGATGCCTCAGGCACTGTTTTCAGCTCTAGCAAAAAGTTGCTTTCCTTCAGGGTTGATAGACCTTCATCTCAGAGGGGATAGAGGTTTAGGAAAAGGTTTTCCCCCTGGTGCCTCTCATTTGCATCAGCTGCAGTAGGACTCTGAGGTCAAACATCATTCTCTATTGACTCTACAGACTTCCCACAAAGTGACTTTTTTGACAGAGAGAAGAACATGCATGTGCTGTTGTGGCTGCCAGTGAAACAATTTGGACCAAAACTCCAGACAGGAATTATTTATTCAGGAAAATGGAGCAGCGGAGTTATCAGGCCCTCTCTAATAATAACGAGTTGCAGGAGTCATTTTAGGATTACAGTGTATTCTTCTAGAATCTGAAGCAGGACTCTGCTGTGTGAGGCTCGTGGCCCAGCCATTCCTACCATATGCCCCTCTGAGTGGCACCAGAGAGGGTGTGTTCTTCTTCATGTCCGCATCAGATACAAGGAAGGCCCTTCTCAAAGTGTACTACTCTCTGAAATGAACCTTGAGCAATGCCATTTAGACATAACTAGCTTCTAAGATGATAGTGGAAACATAGTTGTAACTCAAAGCAATTATAAATTAAAGAGATTTCCCTAAATGATCCAGGCTTCCCAGGTGGTGAAATTGGTTAAGAATCCACCTGCCAATGCAGGAGACACAGATTCGACCCCAGGGTCAGGAAGATCCCTTGGAGTAGAAAACGGCAACCCACGTCAGTGTTCTTGCTTGGAGAACCCCATGGAAAGAGGAGCCTGGAGGGCCACAGTCCACGGGGTCGCAAAGAGCCGGACACGACTGAGCACTCATGCATGCATCCTCCCTAAATTATCCTGACTGAAGGTGCTCACTATTTGAAATCATCTTGTTTGTTAGCTTACTTCTGTATTATCTGCCTTCTCTGTGCCTCTTCCGTGAGAGTGGGTTCTTGCCTTCTTCACGAACATAGACCAGTAGCCTGATAAGAACTTTATTAAATATTCCATGACTGAGCTGAATAACTGATGGTACAAACCTGGGAGGGACATCGGGCTCCATATCCCGAAGCTCTCAACTAGTGGAATAACCAGCTGAACTGACAAGGTGACATTTAAGAGCAATAAAGATGCAGTCTCTTATCAGGGCCCCCATTTCCATCTGCACAAGAGAAGGATGGGGGAAGCTTGGCTTAAGAGCAACACCTGTGAAACTCTTACAGGAGTTTGTGGACAATAAACTCAGTATGAGCCAACAGTATGAGGAGAAAATGGCCAATATCATTACTAGAAATGAGTCCGCCATTGTGGTCGATTGATTTGCCACAAGGGGGCCAAGATAAATCAAGGATTGTGTTTTCAGCAAATCATGCTAAGACAAAGTGTCGAAATGCAGAAGAATGAAGTTAGAACCATACCTCAATCATATTAGAAAATTTAAACTCAGAATGGCTGAAGACCAAATGTAAGAGGTAAAACTATGAAACTCTTAGAAGAAAACATAAGAGGTAAAGTCCATAACCTTGAGTTAGGCAATGGTTTCTTAAGTATGACAACAAAAACACAAGTGACAAAAGAAAATGAGATACATTATTGGCCTTCATCAAAGTTAAACACTAAGTCCACAGAATGGGAGAAAATACTTTCAAATCATATACCTGATACTGGTCTAATATCCAGAATTTAGCAAAGCTCTAACAAGTCAGTTATAAAAAGAAAACTCAATTAAAAAAAAATTAAATATACACTTTTAAATAAAGATATGCAAATGGAAAATGAGCACATGTAAAGTTATTTGACATCAGTAGTCACTAGAGCAAGGCAAATCAAAGTGATTTTGTACCCACTATGATGGCAGGGAGGCCTGGCGTGCTGTGATTCATGGGGTCGCAAAGAGTCAGACACGACTGAGCGACTGAACTGAACTGAACTGAACTGATGATGGCTAAATCAAAGAGATAGATAACAACAAGTGTTGGAAAGGATGTGGAGGAATTGGAACCTTCATATGTTACTGGTAGAATTATAAAATGTTGAAGCCACTGTGGAAGACATTTTGTCAACTCTGCAGAAGGTTAACCATGGAATTACCGTTCATTTCAGTTCAGTTCAGTCGCTCAGTTGTGTCCGACTCTCCGCGATCCCATGAATCACAGCACGTCAGGCCTCCCTGTCCATCACCAACTCCCGGAGTTCGCTCAAACTCATGTCCACAGAGTCGGTGATGCCATCCAGCCATCTCATTCTCTGTCGTCCCCTTCTCCTCCCGCCCCCAACCTTTCCCAGCATCAGAGTCTTTTCCAGTGAGTCAACTCGTCGCATGACGTGGCCAAAGTACTGCAGTTTCACCGGACCTTGCTTCTATCACTGGTCACATCCACAACTGGGTATTGGTTTTGCTTTTGCTCCATCCCTTTATTCCTTCTAGAGTTATTTCTCCACTGAGCTCCAGTAGCATACTGGACACCTACAGACCTGGGGAATTCCTCATTCAGTAGCCTCTCATTTTGCCCTTTGATACTGTTCATGGGGTTCTCAAGGCAAGTATACTGAAGTGGTTTGCCATTCCCTTCTCCAGTGGACCACATTCGGCTGTGGTCCATGTGATCAGATCGACCCACTTCCTGTGATTATGATTTCCGTGTGTCTGCCCTCTGATACCCCCTCGCAATACCTACCGTCTTATTTGGGTTTCTCTTACCTTGGGCGTGGGATATCTCTTCACAGCTGCTCCAAGAAAGCGCAGCCGCTGCACCTTACCTTGGATGTGGGGTATCTCCTCAAGGCCGCCCCCCTGACCTTGAACGTGGAGTAGCTCCTCTCGGCCCTCCTGCGCCCGTGCAGCCACCGCCTACTGGACGTGGGGTAGCTCCTCTCAGCCGCTGTCCCTGGCCTCAGGCGTGGGGTAGCTCCTCACGGCCGTCCCTCTTTGCGTGGTCGGTTGCGCCGGGGCCGGCGTCTCGTGGTTGCTTTTCTTTTCCTTTTATTTTTATATTCATGAAAACATTATTCATTATATCCCCAAATAAAAAGAACACAAAAGTCCATCAATTGATGAATGGATAAAGAAAATGTGATGTATCCATACAATGGAATATTATTCAGCAATAGAAAGCAATGAAGTACTGATACAGTTACAACATGGATGAAGGTTGCAAATATAAACGCTGCTGCTGCTAAGTCACTTCAGTCGTGTCTGACTCTGTGTGACCCCATAGATGGCAGCCCACCAGGCACCCCCATCCCTGGGATTCTCCAGGCAAGAACACTGGAGTGGGTTGCCATTTCCTTCTCCAATGTAAGAAAGTGAAAAGTGAAAGTGAAGTCGCTCAGTCGTGTCCGACCCTTAGCGACCCCACGGACTGCAGCCCACCAGGCTCCTCCATCCATGGGATTTTCTAGGCAGTAGTACTGGAGTGGCTTGCCATTGCCTTCTCGGAATATAAACACTAGTAAAGCGCTAAGTCAAAGAAGCCAGTTACAAAAGGTCGCATCTTGTTCAACATCATTAGTCACTGCTGCTGCTGCTGCTAAGTTGCTCCAGTTGTGTCTGACTCTGTATGACCCCATAGACAGCAGCCCACCAGGCTCCCCCATCCCTGGGATTCTCCAGGCAGAAACACTGGAGTGGGTTGCCATTTCCTCCTCCAATGCGTGAAAGTGAAGTTGCTCAGTCATGTCCGACCCTTAGCAACCCCATGGACTGCAGCCCACCAGGCTTCTCCATCCATGGGATTTTCCAGGCAAGAGTACTGGAGTGGGTTGCCATTGCCTTCTCCTCATTAGTCATTAGTCACTAGGGTGAGGCAGATCAAAGTGATTTCACACCCATCAGCCCATTTATGTGAAATGTCCAGAAGAGACAAGTATATTCAGGAAGCAGATTAGTGGTTGCCAGAAGGTGGGAAATAAGCAGTGACTGCTAATAGGAGAATCCCAGGGATGGGGGAGCCTGGTGGGCTTCCGTCTATGCGGTCGCACAGAGTCGGACACGACTGAAGCAACTTAGCAGCAGCAGCAGCAGCTAATAGGTATGAGGTTTCTTTGAGGGATGATGCAAATGTTCTGGAAGTGGGAGAAGACTCTTGAGAGTCTCTTGGACTGCAAGGAGATCAAGGAGTCAATCCTAAAGGAAATCAACCCTGAATATTCATTGGAAGGACTGATGCTGAAGCTGAAACTCCAATACTTTGGCCACCTGATGCAAAGAAC
Organism: Moschus berezovskii; assembly: GCF_049115385.1. Lineage (NCBI taxonomy): Eukaryota > Metazoa > Chordata > Mammalia > Artiodactyla > Moschidae > Moschus > Moschus berezovskii. The sequence goes on from NC_142475.1 coordinate 37,747,464, forward strand.
TGACTCACTGGAAAAGACCCTGATGTGGGAAAGGTTGAAGGCAGGAGGAGAAGGGGGCGACAGAGGATGAGATGGTTGGATGGCATCACTCACTCAATGGACATGAGTTTGAGCAAACTCAGGGGGATAGTGAAGGACAGGGAAGCCTGGCGTGCTACAGTTCATGGGGTCGCAAAGAGTCAGACATGACTTAGCAACTGAACAATAATGACTGCATGACTCTGTAGACATAATAAAAACCACAAAAAAATACTGAATTTTACACTTTAAAAGCATAAATTTTGTGATATATAAATTATACCTTAATAAAGGTGTCATTGGGTTTCCCAGGTGGCGCTAGTAGTAAAAAAACAAAACCCTCCTGCCGATGAGACGTGAGACTCAGGTTTGATTCTTGGGTCGGGAGGATCCCCTGAAGGAGTGCATGGCATTCCACTTCAGTATTCTTGCCTGGAGAATCCCATGAACAGAGAGGCCTGGGGGCTACAGTCCATAGGGTCACAAAGAGTAGGACATGACTAAAGCGACTTAGCATGCACGCACACACCCAAAGCTATTATTAAAAAATGCGGGGGGGGAGTGTGTGAGGAGGGTTTCCCCAGAACAAGGTCCCTTTCATAGAGCATTTGTCACTTCCTTCCTGAAATACTGAAACTCAATCCTGGGCACATGGGACAGAAGCAAAGTAAAACTGTGTCACCAGGGGAAAGTAGTTTCAATAGTTAAGACATTTAGACTTGTTCCGAGCAAAACATTGAGGATGTATCAGATGCTTGTTTTTCTTAAAAAAAAAAAAAAAGAAACCAAAACTGAGGACACAGTTCTTCAAATTTGCGTGATGTTTATGTGGGAGAGGAATCAGAACCGTGCTCTGTTATCCTGGTACGCTGAGTTGCCTAAGGAAACGGCTGGTGTTGCCTCAACACGAGGGGAAAACTTTCTTTCTGAATTGTCTGAATGAAGACAGAGTTTTCTCTGAGCATGAGGAGTTCCTCACTGTAAGAGCAAGGAGTCAGAGTTCATGTGGTCAGGATGCTATGGAAGCCCAGGGATGACTTCAGATGACAGGTCGGGCTGGCTGACCCTGAGATAGTTTTCCTATGAGTGGATTCTATCATCTAATCCCAGGAAACTCTTGTGGGTTGTAACTGATCTCTCAGCTCTCAAATGCCTGGAAGTCTGTGATACTTTTTTTTCTTTTCATCCTAAGTGCATTTATTACTTGCAGTTTCTCACAATCACATGTACCAATGTTTTTGTCTATTTGACATGAGCTTTCTCTGAAATCTATCCTTATCAACCAAAAGTCAGGATCATCAGCAAATCCAAACATTTTTCTGTGCCCTTGTCCACATTATTTATAAAATGATCCAAACAGCATCTTCGCAGGAACGTGGTTGTTAACATGTCTCCATGCAGAGAGGTACCCTTTCATTTCCACCTTGTTTCCTGTTCCTAAACTTGTTCTCTGTTCATGACAAGGCTCCCTCAATCCTCTGGTAACTCCACTTTTTAAAAATAGTCTATAAGGTGGGATTGTATTAAAGGCATTTTTAAAGACTAAAGCTTTTTTCTTAAAAAAAGAAAAAGACTAAAGGGGCTGCCTTCAATGTATTTCCTGTTGCAGTTTGAAGTGGTTTGGAAGCCGTGTGTGGTCTAACCCACTCGGCACTATCGCTAAACATCAGTAGGGAAGATGGAGGGCTGTGAGCTGTTACCTTCACTGCCTCCCCTCTATCTATGTGCATATATCTCTCCTCAAGAATTCATCAATATAATGGGTGAATCAGGAGTAAATTGCTTTTGCAGAAGTTATGTCATTTGCTCAGTGTCTATGGCCCCGCTCTTTTACTTTCACCAACATAAAAGATAAAAAATCTGAGCCTCCGTAGTTGTAGGTTTCCACAATCCCCTGGGACGCCTTATAAAATTAGTTATATTCTGCCCTTTAGCCCAGGGCTATTTAAAGACAGATTATATGTTTTGAGCTCTGTAGGTTCTCTCTTAAGTTTCTTTAAAACAGTTTTTAACCTGCTGGAGGCTGTGGATCCATTTCAAGCAATCTATCAATTCACTGAAATAATATACAAAACCGTGTGCTCATGTATATAGTCATTTTTCTTTCCTGATTCAAACTTTACACCTGACCTGCCATTCACAGTGGGTTTCTCTATTCTTCTTTGTATGTGACCAAAGCATCATCAGTCCCACCACCATGAGATTGTTGTTGTTTGCTGCTATTCACGTCTGTTGCCACTGCCGCTACTATCAAAACTGTCGCTGTCATCAGCACTGTTGTCAGTTTCCATCTTCCCAGTTGCTTATAGTCTCTGACATCTGTCACTAGAAAGCTGGAACATACACAGCTCGTGAAGTAATTCGGATTGTAGCCAAAAGTACACTAGGAACCAGCACTGGAGGTACCAGGAAGAATGCTGTTCCTCCTGGCCTAAGATTCTGGGCATTGCCTGGCAATGCTGCTGTGCACCCCAAGTTCACCAGGGTGGGCCCTTTCCCTCCCTGCTACCAAGCTGGCTCAGCCTGTACAGTGAGCGTGTCACTGGTCTCCAGCTTGTGGTCAACTACACTCACATGTCTGCCACCCTATCCACTTAAGGTCTTACGCATCTCTTTCCCTAGCATACTATGTAGAAACACTGTCTTAGCTCAGGCTGTGGAATATCATATTTATAAGCAATATAGAGACCCAGGTTAGATCCCTGGGTCAGGAAGATCCCCTGGAGAAGGGAACAGCTACCCACTCCAGTATTCTTCCCTGGAGAATTCCACCATATAACCTCATCTAAACCTAAGTACGTCCAAAGGCTGTACCTCCGAATACCATCACACTGAATTTGGGGAGGACTCAGACACTCAATCAGAAACACATATGGTGGTGTCCCACTGCCTGGACGGGAATCCAGTACCCACTACTTACTTTCCATTACCTCTCTGTGCCTCAGTTTCCTCATCCCTAAAAATGGAGCTAATGATAATATTGGCCTCATAGATTTATTTTGAGGATTAATTGAGTTCATGAGAGTACAGGTTGGAGCAGTAGCTGGCATATAGCAAATGCTGCATAAGTGTTAACTATTGTGATTTATTTAAGGAGGTAGGTTATAACCTGGATTTGACCCAGTAGGACCACAATCCAAAGGAGTTATAATAAGGGAAAATGAAAGTGAAAGTCACTCAGTTGTGTCTGACTCTTTGTATCCCATGGACTGTAAGTCCATGAAATTCTCTAGGCCAGAATACTGGAGTGGGTAGCCTTTCCCTTCTCCAGGAGATCTTCCCAACCCAGAAATTGAACCAGGGTCTCCTGCATTGCAGGTGGATTCTTTACCAACTGAGGAAGCCCCTAATAAAAGAAACACTTGGGCAAATGTCAGAGTGATCTTCAGACAGTTCTGGAGACAGGAAATCCTTCCAGATGCTTTATTTAACTTGACTATCTTTTTCCTCTGTACCATGTTTTGATGTTGTTCAGTTGCTAACTCATGTCTGACTCTTTGCAACCCCATGGACTGCAGCATGCCAGGATCCCTTGTCCTTCACCATCTCCCGGAGTTTGCTTAGATTCATGTCAATTGAGTTGGTGATGCCATTCAACCGTCTTATCCTCTGTCACCCACTTTCTCTTTTTGCCTTCAAACTTTCCCAGGATCAAGGTCTTTTCCAAGGAGTCAGCTCTTTGCATCAGGTGGCCAAAAAATTGGAGCTTCAGTTTCAGCATCAGTCCTTCCAAAGAGTAGGGTTGATTTCCTTTAAGATTGACTCGTTTGATCTCCTGGCAGTCCAAGGGACTCTCAAGAGTTTTCATCAGGCCCACAGTTCAAAAAGCATCAGTTCTTCAGCACTCAGCCTTCTGAACCACGACAGCAAGTATAATCTGTGCCTCGTCAGGAAAACACAGGCACATAGCTGGTCCTCCAGGAATGTGGCCCAAGGAAGCTGAGGAAGGTGTCCAACCAGGGGATTTTTGAGTTTTGTCTGAAAGAAACAAGATCCCTGTGTTTAATTGCATAGTCACCAAAAAGAAATAGTACTTGTGGAGGGCATGGAAGTACACCACTCAGATCTCCTTTCAAAAGAAGCTGCAGCTGCGGGGAACACAGTTGTCGGCCAGCCTCTTGAGGCCACTCTTTGGAATCCACTGCAGCTGGTAAGACCATGCTTCCCCTGGGCTACCCTCCTCCAAGGACCTGGCACAACAGGGCTCCTAGAGGTAGGCCATTCTGCCTGACCTGGGGCTCCTCTAAAGGGCAACCTTTGTTCAGGACTCCATCAGCTTGAGCTGAGACTTTCTTTGAATTGCTCCCAAGTACTTCCTACCCAATCCTCAGGCTTCCCAGGTGGTTCTAGTGATAAAGAACATGCCTGCCAATACAGGAGATGTAAAAGACGTGGGTTCGATCCCTGGGTCTGGAAAATCCCCTAGAGGAGGAAATGGAAACCCACTCCAATGTTCTTGCTGGAGAATCCCATGGACAGAGGAGCCTGGAGGGGCTACAGTCCATGGGGTTTCAAAGAGTCAGACAGGAATTAAGTGACTTAGCACCCAATCTTCTGTCCTTACTCCTTCCTCACAGGTGTCAGACCTGGCTCGGGGATAGGGGCAGGCTCCCTCACCTTCCTGTGCTTCCAGCCCATCTCTTTTCATAGCATCTTCCCAGGGAGTCTTCTATAAGTGAACTTACAGAGCTGCTCTTGTCTTGATGACTGCGTCTGGAAGCACTCAGACTGACACAGAGCTATTACTCCCTCTCTGAACTTCTAGAAGTTTTACCTGCCTACGAATGAAAGCAGAGGCTTATTTCTGTCTGTGCTGGACAAATCTTCATAGATATGGCATACCAAGTGAGAAAAGAAATGTTCATGGAGTCAGTGATGTGTCATAGTCAAAGGGTTTTTTCCTCCATATTTTTATACTCATTTTAATTGGCTCATTTTCTCATCAGATTTCAAATAAATCCAAATTTTTAGTCTGTATGTGTGTTTATTCCTTATCATAAGGTTATTGGTTCAAGTATGCAGAAAAGTAAATTTATAAGCCTTCGTAATGATTCAAAAAAAAAAGGGGAAGAAGACAGGCAGCCGCTGAACTGTTGACTAATAGAGGTCTATTTGCATTTGAAATATTTAGAACTTCACAATAGTACAGAATGGAAAGAAATGTTGAATGGGTAATTCCGCCATAGTTTAATCAATGTGCCATTAGAGTTAAGTGCACCTATAAACTGCTGCTACAGTAGTGTGACAACCTAAATGAGTGAAAAATTACAAGCAGAGGTGGAAATTATTATTTATACCTGATAGCTACACAATTGTTTTCAGTAATGCTTTTTACATTAAATATTAATTCCAGCATCCTAGTCTTATAAGCCATTTATATTGTTTTCAGAAGAAACGTGAAATAGTAGCTACAATGCTTTACTTCTCTGGCACTGTGGACCTCTCTTGGCTTCAGCCTAAGCCCTCTATGGCATTCCTAACCTGTATTCATCCACCTCTTATTACAGGAAACTGGATATGTCCTGGCCAGTGGCCATCCAGCCATGTCACTGATCTGCTATGTCCAGCAGTAACCTTGGCATTATGTTCCTAACTATATCAGTGTCTCCTGCTTATTCCTTCAGGGAAGTCATGTTCCCTCATACACAAAGTATACAAAGCAAAATGTGCAGTTGTTCAGACTTTGGGTATTCAATAAATAGGTTTGATTTCATAGTGCTCGGATTGTACTGTTATGAACACATTTAAGAATGACAGAATTATCATTTTCAAGGGAGAAGATTCATAACTGACCATGTGAATTGATCTGTCACCAAATAATAGGTGTATGAATTGACAGAAACATATATCGTTAACATGGTTAAAATATAAAGAAGAGAATTCAGCCAACAGAGCTAGTGATGTTGTGTATGTGAGAATCCTCTAGAGGGCGATGTAGATGCTTCCATTCATTTCCCGGAATCTGGACATCCTGTGTCTCATGTAGAACACTGATAAGGTGTGGGGCAAGGAGTTCTGCCTTAAGTAGTACTTTTCACATAGTAGATATTGAATTGAAGCTTGCTTGAATTATATTAATAGGAGATTATCTTTAATAAAAGCCAACTCCAGAAATAAAATTACCCACAGTACACACTTCAGGAAAGAACCACTGTCTGGCTTATTGATCTCAAACAATCGATTTAAATTGAGGATAAACTGGTTCACTTCTAGCCATTGAAACTAAAAATAAATGTTTGATAAGAGTAGATATCAGGTTGAACCTTATGAAACTGCCACTTTGGAATATTAGAAAAGAGTGAATATTGGCAATTTCATATGGTTCAACTTAACAGTATATAACAGGTACTTGTGTAGGGGTTAGAATTTGGGTGGATGAATTGAATTGAAATTTAATCATTCAAAATATTTTAAGGTTGTTATAAGAATTCTATTTAAAGAAAATCCATAGAGAATCTTTTTGAAAGCCAAACTCCTTTAAAAATGAATAAGCCTAAAATTTAATCTATTTTTGTCTATTTGAACTTTTGTATTCTCATTAATGTGGAATCACCCATATATATAAAGAAAACCTTTTCATTATAAGATAATTTGAAGTGTGATATAGGAAAAAAATGTGTAATCTAAAGCAGATCATGCTAACCTCACCAATATGTTGCACATATAGAAGGTGACAAGCATGTCTTAAATTTCAAACAAGGTTACAGAGCAGATCATGAAAATGGCATTCATGTGTGGTATGAAGCTCCCTTGGACCACTGGAATAAGGCAGGGCTAGGAGAAGGCAATGGCAAGCCACTCCAGTACTCTTGCCTAGAAAATCCCATGGATGGAGCAGCCTGGTAGGCTGCAGTCCGTGGGGTCGCTAAGGGTCGGACACGACTGAGCGACTTCACTTTCACTTTTCACTTTCACACATTGGAGAAGGAAATGGCAACCCACTCCAGTGTTCTTGCCTGGAGAATCCCAAGGACAGAGGAGCCTGGTGGGCTTCCGTCTATGGGGTCGCACAGAGTTGGACACGACTGAAGTGACTTAGCAGCGGCAGGAGACTAGCCAAGTGCCCTTAGGAAATTACCACAGTCTCCACGTTTGTAAATGGGGCCGTAATATCAATAAAGTGACCGTTTCAAATAATGTCCATAAGCATTTGGCATTGGGAATGCTCAATAAATATTATCTATTATTAGAAAAAAGATGTTTTTGGAAAAAAGAGTACCTTTTTTTTTCTTTTTTTTTAAGTCAAATCTGAAATGAGCAGTTGAAAAAGGAGTTCATTCATTTTCATACATACCAGTCTGTCCCCTTCGTTAACAGCATGAGGCAGTGCACACATCAGTCCTGCCACGCGTGTAGCCAGAAGTGACCGAAGTCTGCAGGCAGGCCCCAGACAGGCTGAAGATGAAATAAACCAAAATTTATAAATAGAACGACAAGCTCCATATCCACACCCCACGCCCCTGCTCCCCACCCCAGCTCCAGCCTAGCTCAGGGGAGTGAGCTAGCCCATTGACCTGCTAACAGCTTTCATCTGCCCAGCTCAAGTGGCCGCTCCTGGGAGGCAGGGCAGGTACCCTGGTGCCTGTAGGATGTGGGCAGCAATGTGTACAGAGCCGCTTTCTCCAATGGATAGGGGGCTTCCTCTTGTTCCCAAGAAGTCTTTTGGGGCGGCTTGCTTGGAAACAATAGGAGCCTCTCTCTAAAGTCAGGTAAAATAGCTACAAGGGCCACTCCTCACCCACACTTGGGCCTGTTGCCAGCATAGTAATGATACCTACTCAGGAAAGAGAAGTAACAGCAATAAGAAACAGAATTTTTAAACCTCACTTTAAAAAATAAATATCTAGAGAAAACAATCACTTTTCCCCTAAACTGGCAAACCAGAAAACGCTCTATTGATTTTTTTCCCAACTGCCCTCATGAAATAACTGTTATTCCCATCAGTGTAGCTGGAAATTTTTTTTTTAATCTTTAAACTTGTGAATTTATATATATGTATATATATATTATTGAAGTATAGTTGACTTACAATGTTTCAGGTGCACAGAAAGGTGGTTCAGTTACACATATATATGTTATGATTTTTCAGATTATTTTCTATTATAGGTTATTACAAGATATTGACTATAGTTCCCTGTGCTATAGAGTAAACCTTCATTTCTTGTTGCATATGTATCATTGAGGCCTAAATGGATTTCAACTGGAGTAACAATGTAGTTAACCCCACCAGGAAGTCCCGAATGACCCAACTTGGACATGAAAGTAACAGGGAGAGCTGCAACTGTGATCGCGCTCTTCTTCTTGAGGACACCCGTGACACGTGACCTGCAGCCTGTTAGCCTGCAGATGACCTGAGTGACCTGAGCTTCAACTCCGCTGGCCTGGGCCCCACCACCTCTGCATGCGTGGCAGGCCCTGCCCGTGCAGGTGCTCCCTAGAACCCAGAGATTGACTGGCTGACAGCCCAGACAGACAGCACGCATGCATCCTAAGTCACTGCAGTCGTGTCCAGCTCTCTGTGACTCCATGGACTGTAGCCCACCAGGCTCCTCTGTCCATGGGGATTCTCCAGGCAAGAATACCAGAGTGGACCGTCATGCCCTTCTCTGGGAGATCTTCTCAACTTAGGGATCGAGCAGACATCTCTTATGTCTCCTGCATTGGCAGGCGGGTTCTTTACCACTAGCACCACCTGGGAAGACAGACGGCAGCCCAGGCAAAAACCCGCTAAAACATCCATGGGCCCTTTCCAGACAGTCTGCCTTCCTTGCCTGCCCATTGCTGAGAGGCAGGCAGATGATTCTGGAATAGAGAGTCAGCACGAACGTGGCCATCCAGAGGCCAGGAAGAAAGAGGCCACTGTTCTGGGCAGAAGACGGGGTCTGGGACCATGGTCACCTGCAGCTCCTTCCATCCCCTTCTCTGAGCACAGAGCACGCACATCCACATGTAGACAGTCACACACAGACCCACACAGGACATCAACCTAGAAAGACACAGCCACAAAGCTGCATCACACACAGGACACACACTCACATTCTCAGACACACAGAGAGACACACAGACCCACACAGGACACCAGCCCACACAGACGCCAAGATATACACAGAGGACACACACTCTCACATTCAGACACACAGAGAGACACACACAGACCCTCAAAGGACACCAACCTAGAGAGACACAGCCACAAAGCTGCATCACACACAGGACACACACTCTCACATTCTCAGACACACAGAGAGACACGCACAGACCCACAAAGGACACCACCCTAGAGAGACACAGTCACAAAGCTGCATCACACACAGGACACACACTCACATTCTCAGACACACAGAGAGACACACAGACCCACACAGGACACCAGCCCACACAGACGCCAATATATACACAGAGGACACACACTCTCACATTCACAGACACACAGAGAGACACGCACAGACCCACAAAGGACACCACCCTAGAGAGACACAGTCACAAAGCTGCATCACACACAGGACACACACTCTCACATTCTCAGACACACAGAGAGACACTCACAGACCCACAAAGGACACCAACCTAGAGAGACACAGTCACAAAGTTACACACACACACACAAGACACACACTCACACATTCACAGACAGTCACACACAGACCCACACAGGACACCAGCCCACACAGATGCCAAGATACACACACAGGACATACACTCACACATTCTCAGACACACAGAGAGACACACACAGACATACATACACAGGATATCAACCCACTCAGACACAGGACACGCACACACAAATTCACAGATACACAGAAAGGCTTTTACACACAGACCCACAAAGGACATCAACCCAGAAAGACACAGGCATGAAGATACACAGATACACACACACACATTGTCACAAGAGAGGATTTGACATATACTCTCTGGTCTTCTATCATCTGCTGCCTAAGAGGCCATCCCAGAAGGGCTGCTAAGTCACTTCAGTCGTGTCCGACTCTGTGCGACCACATAGATGGCAGCCCACCAGGCTCCCCCGTCCCTGGGATTCTCCAGGCAAGAACACTGGAGTGGGTTGCCATTTCCTTCTCCAATGCATGAAAGTGAAAAGTGAAAGTGAAGTCGCTCAGTCATGTCTGACTTGTAGCGACCCCATGGACTGCAGCCTACCAGGCTCCTCCGTCCATGGGATTTTCTAGGTAAGAGTACTGGAGTGGCTTGCCATTGCCTTCTCCGCCCAGAAGGGCACTTCCACGTTTATAGAAGGCTTTGTGTGCAGAGAAAACTGTGTGGATTTCAGCCCAGCCTAGTGGCTCCGGGAGAACACACTGACTGCAATCAAAAGCGCAAACCTACACAGTAAAAAGGCCATCAGGGGTGTTCTGGATGCTTCCCGGAGCTACACTCGGCAGCCTGCCCACATGCAGAAGTCCAGCTCATCACACAGAATTGTTTTCAGGGGATTTGGAACTTATTATTTAATAATGTTGTTGCTGCCATCCCCGAGTTCGCTGATGGGTCTGCAGGCCTTGGTAAATACAGAGCAGGAGACTAGATACCGGACCCACGTCAATTCTGCAGAGATAGGCCAGCACTCTTTGGAGTCAGTAAAAAAAATATTCATGTGAATGATTTATTCAATAGCTGAATTTTTGAGAAATTGTTTTCCACTTGAGAAACTGGATGAATTACCGGGTCTAATGAGCGGAAGAAAACGGTGGGAGATCTTCAGCCGGGCTTGCTGTGCTGCTCTTTGCCACCTGTTGGCCACTGCCCACCGCCTCTACTTGACACTGATTCCTCCCAAAACTCTTCACGAAGCGTTGACCTTAAACCAGGTTTTGCGCTCCATGTTGGCAATAGATGTCAGACAGTCGCGACGTCCAGGAGCGAGGTGGGGCGAGCACCTGGCCACACGGCGCAGGCGCGGGGGCAGCTGGCGGGCGGGCGAGGGTCCGCAGGCCTCCAGCGAGTGGACTGAGCTGAGATGCAGGGCGAGGCAGGCGGGGCCGGGGTGTGGGGGGAGCCCGGAGGAAGCCGCTCCAAAAGCCGAGGGGAGGAGGGTGTGGCTACTGCTGGGGAGCTGCCCCGTGGAAAGTGAGTGTGAAAGTGGCTCGGTCCTGTCTGACTCTCTGCGACCCCATGGACTATACATGGAACTCTACAGGCCAGAATACTGGAGTGGGTAGCCTTGCCCTTCTCCAGGGGATCTTCCCAACGCAGGGATTGAACCTGGGTCTCCCTTATTGCAGGCAGATCCTTTACCAGCTGAGACACAAGGCAAGCCCCGCAAAGCACCTTCGCTGAAATGCTGGCGAGATGCAGCGACCCCGCTGGAGAGGGCCACGTGTCTCCTGCACGTGCTTCGTGCGCAGGGGTGTGAATCTCATCCCGAGGGCAGTGGGGAACGCCGCAGGAAGGAGTGTCTCCCAGTCCCCATGGCTGTTAACAAGCTGTCAGCTTCTCCACTCCTGCATGAACCTCCTGCTGCTTGAGGCCCCTCCACCTCTCCCCTGGCTTGACATCCTGACATCCTGGTCACTTACCCTTTACTAAAGGCTTGCATCACTTGCTCGCAGCTTTCCTCTCCTGGGTGACATGCTGCTGCTAAGTCGCTTCAGTCGTGTCCGACCCTGTGCGACCCCGTAGACGGCAGCCCACCAGGTTCCCCCGTCCCTGGGATTCTCCAGGCAAGCACACTGGAGTGGGGTGCCATTTCCTTCTCCAATGCGTGATGAGCGACCATTATATAGGCAGCCTCACCATTCGTGATGCAGTGACTTCATCCCTCCTCCGCCTCTGCTCTCCTCCTGCGGCCAGGCCCTGGCCCTGCTGTCTCCCACGATTCCTTTCTCTCTCTCTCGAATCTCCATCTCCAGTACTCCGTGCCTGCTCATGACCTCCAGCTCTTTCAGCCCTTCTGTCTTGCTCCCACCGCGCTTGTATTTAGATCTCATTAAGATCTCTGGTTTCCCTCCATTCGCTCCGCCATCTTTCAGCCCCTCCAGCCTTCACTCATTTCCTAAACCAAGATCCCACGGCCCTCTCTGCACACCTCTTCATCGAACCCCTCCCTCCCAGGAAAATCTAGCAGCTGTCCCCCTACCCTCTTGCTGCAGCTCTCAAAGCCCCAACCCCCACCTTTCAGCGGCAGCTGTTCTTAATGGCTGTCTTGTGGTGTCCTGTTCAGTTTTCTCCCTCCTTATTCATAACTGCGATGTCAAACCTTCAGCCCTCCAGGGCCCCCTCCCCGACTCCCCACAGAGAAACATGTCTGCTTCTGAGAAAAGAATTAAAGCAAAAAACCTCCATAAAGACACATCATCAAGTCCCTGAGCTCACACTACACATGTGCCTGAGACCAGGCCACCAGTGCTCTGCTCTCTTGTTATAGGGACAATGCTCCTGCCTGTGTATAAAGTGAATTCCACTAAGCTGGGGACCCCACTCTATGCAGCCTTAGTAAAGACCTTGTCCATTTATTATCCCTTCTTTCCTGGATCTCCAACCTCTCCATGCTACTGGCCCTTTCTTGTCAGCATTTAAATGCATTAGACTCCCATTTGGGCTTCCCAGGTGGCTCAGTGGGTAAAAATCCACCTGCAATGCAGGAGACACAGGCAGATAAGAGTTGGATCCCCCGGTCAGGAAGATCCCTTGGAGGAGGGCATGGCAACCCACTCCAGGATTCTTGCCTGGAGAGTCCCACGGACAGAGGAGCCTGGCGGGCTACAGTCCATAGCGTCGCAAAGAATCAGACACAACTGAAGCGACTGAGCACAGAGCCCATCCATCTGAAGACAAACAGATACCTTCTAATTCCCTCCAGGAACAGCAGCCTTCTTCCCTTCATGGCCAAGCTTCTTTCCAAAGTCGTTTATGATCCCTGCCTTGAATTTCTCACCTCCTAGTAACCATTCACTCCTCAAACCACAGCAATCCCGCTTCCACTCCTACTACAGTTTCTTCTGTTCCCTGCTAGTTCCATTGGTCCTGATGGGCTTGGTCTCCACCTCCTTTGGCGCTATAAGCCTGTCCCTCCTTGAGAGTTTCTTGTCGCTTGTGATCTCCAACCCCTGTCCTCATTCCTGTTCTACCCCATTCATTCCTGCTCCGTGACCTTGAGTGCAGGTGGGAAGAAACCCTTATGCTTGCTAGTGGACGGAGAAAAAAGCTAGTGGGCACAGAAGAAGGAGCAGGCTCTTGGAGGAGGATGAAGATGGGTCAGATGGAGGCATGGCTTCAAGCAGGAAAAGCAACACTTGAACCTACTTGTGATGCCGAAGAAAGGAGGTAAAGAGGCAAAATGTGAGCGTTCATGCCTGGTGGCCTTAGTTTACCATAAAATGTAGGAAGTTAGAGTATCTGCTGTTTACCAAAAACCATAATTCAAAAAGATACATGAAACTCTATGTTCATAGTAACACTATTCCCAATAGCCAAGACCTGGAAGCAACCTAAGTGTCCATCAACAGATGAATGGGTGAATAAGATATAGTATGTATTACAATGGAATATAACAGTAATAGTGTTGGTCACTCACTCTTGGCCACGCCATGGACTGTAGCCCACCAGGCTCTTCTCTCCATGGGATTCTCTAGGCAAGAATACTGGTGTGGGTTCCCTTTCCCTTCTCCAGGGGATTTTCCTGACCCAGGTCTCCTGCACTGCAGGTAGATTCTTTACTGTCTACGCTACAGGTGCTTTACTATCTGAGCCACCAGGGAAGCCCAGAATGGAATATACTCAACCATAAAAAAGAATAAAATTTTGCCATTTACAGCAACATGGACTGTCACTCCTAAAGGAAATCAGTCTTGAATATTCATTGGAAGGACTGATGCTGAAGTTGAAGCTCCAGTACTTTAACCACTTGATGTGAAGAACTGACTCATTCCCTGAAGCTGGGAAAGACAGAAGGCAGGAGGAGAAGGGGACAACAGAGGATCAGATGGTTGAATGGCATCACCAACTGATGGACATGAGTTTGAGCAAGCTCCAGAAGTTGGTGATGGACAGGAGAGCCTGGCGTGCTGCAATCCATGGGGTCACAAAGAGTCGGACATAACTATGCATGCTCTCACACACGCATAGTATAGGTCAGGTAGTTTATGTAAATTATTTAATTCTTCCAAACCCTGTGAGGTCAGTATCGTTATTATTCCCAGGTTATGCAAGAGGAATGAAACTGCACAAAGCTACAAGATTTGCCTAAAATCACTCGTCTAGTAAATGGAGTTGCTGGGAATTAACCCTCAGTCTACTTGGCTACAGGGTCTTTCCTTAAGTTCAGCACTAGACTGAATATTGGGGCGCTAGGGGCACAGAAGTTAGGTTATTGGATGCTTTCAATCAGTCTCCTAGGATCATAGCTATAATTATAAATTATTAAAAAAAATAATGGCTATAATGTATTTGCCAAAATATTAGATGACTGGGGAGAGAGGTGCTGTTAGAAAGGCTGGTGATGGCTGAAACAGAAAGAAGGAAAGAGTCGGGTAACTGCACAGCTGAGTCTCAGAAGCCCAGGAGTTTTTGCATGAGGATGAAGTGGGATAGTCTCCTAGGGGGGCAGGTTAAAGGTGAGCATCCCCGCCTGACCTCAGTGAGACTGACAGGAAACTCTGACAGAAAAGAGGATTAACCTCAGAGGAGAGCCCAGATACAGTAGAGGGGAGAGGGTAAGGGATTGCTGATGATGGAACGTGGGCCCCAAGGTGCAGAGTGACAGGGTGGTGGGAGGTTCCAAGGAGACCAGAGCAGCAAGTGGGGGAGAGAGGGAGGGGACTGGATGTTGATTTTCAGGCAAAGTGAAATGGGCATCAAAGCAATTGCCTAGTGCCGTGTACTCAGTGGGCGCTCCATGGACTGATGCTAGTCTGCAGTCTGTCATCAGCCCACAGTGAGCTGCGTACAGAAATTGAGAGGAAGCAGCAGTTTAGAAATTTGCATAGCAGTTTGACATGACCACATCTTCCACTGGCACTGGTGGTAAAGAACTCGTCTGCCAATGCAGGAGACATAAGAGACACGGGTTCGACTCCTGGGTCGGGAAGATCCCCTGGAGGAGGGCACCACCACCCACTCCAGTATTCTTGCCTGGAGAATCCGCAGGGACAGAGGAGCCAGGCAGCCTGCAGTCCATGGAGTCGACAAAAATCAAACATGACTGAAGTGACTTAGCATGCATATCTTCCATGGGTCATTTTCCCCCTTGTATTTAACAAAGTATTGATCCATGACTGATTAGAAATTTCTTAAAAATTATCCTTCCCCACAGGTCGTTTCAGAAGTACTGACCTGTGTTGCCTCACGTATTATGATGTGTTTGCTTTCATTTTCCCATCTTGTTTGATCAAGGCCACTGGACACCTTAATAAAATAGGCAGCTTCTCTCATCTTCCTTGTAGTCTCAAAGGAAACAATAGCTAAGATGAAATTGGAGGGAAAAGGACCACTTTTGCTACAAGATCCCTTTAGAAAGAAAATGAAGTTTTTGTGCTTTTTAATCACATTTAGCAGTGACTGAGTCCAGTTTTCCAAACTCTCAGGGCAAGCTCTCCCAGAATTCCAGGACTGGAGATGTCACTGTGCCCGTTCTAGTGGGAGAGAGTATATTTTCAGACTTTATTCCTGGTCTGAAGATTACCACAAGTTTTAAAAGTAACTGAACTCGGTCTAGACAGCAGATTTCAGTGGTTGCTAAGGAACTAGGTTAGTTCTAATCTAAGGGATGTAGTATTCATTTTTATTTCCATTTTCTTACTACAGCATTTTAATTGCAGATAAATGTCTTTTATGGCTCTCTGGGGTGTAAAACACTTTTCTGTTAGCTGGTGGGTTAGCCAGGGGAGACTGTGTTTGTACACACCCTCTGAGCAGATGGCATTCAGGCGTGACATGTTTCAAAAGAAGAAAAACGCTTCTTGAGGCATGAACAATAGCCGGGCTTGTTGGCACAGGCCAGGGCCAAGCACTCAGGGCCGGCCAGCCGCACCCACCCGTGCGGGAGACCCCAGGCCCGGGGCCGCGTCCGCCGATGCTGCACACACCCCCTGACTGCCTCTTCATGTCACAGGTTCTGTCATCCCACAGCCTGCTGCCACAGTCACCAGGCAATCAACTCCTCAGATAAAGATCAGTTGTCAAACCCCAGAAACTCATTTTCCACATGGCGGCCAGGGTGAGCTTTCTGAAAAGTAAATCTGATACCATCACCTCAACTTGACCTGACCTCTCCCCACCCGACCCTGCTGGAAACACCTCAGTGCTTCCTAGGCCTTATAGATGAGAGCCTTAGAGAACTCCGCAGGCCCGACCCAGCTGCCCCTCCCCAAGGGAAAGCTGCCAGACCCAGCTGGCCCTCCCCACCACCCTCAGCCTTGCTTCTGAAGGCAGCCTGGCCTGTGCTTCCTCACTGCCTGGCCCTGGGCTCGTCCACACCCTCAGCGAGGCTATGGCCAGTGCCTCCTTCCAGTCCTGAGCTGGGAGCTCTCCCCTTAGCCAGGAGCCCCCAATCCAGATACTCCTACCTGGCATTTGTCACGTCTGTTGGGGGTGGTTTAGTCACTGAATCGTCTCTGACTCTTGTGACCCCATGGACTGTAGCCCACCAGGCTCATCTGTCCATGGGATTTTCCAGGCAAAAACACTGGAATGGGTTACCATTTCCTTCTCCAGGGGATCGTCCCCACCCAGGGATCAAACCCACGTCTCTTGCAATGGCAGGCATATTCTTTACCCCTGAGCCACCTGGGAAGCTAAATTTATGTATATCCATGTGTCTGATGAAGGTCTGGTTCTCCAACAGAGCACAGCTCAGGAGGGCAGAGTCTCTGCCGAGTTTTCTTGAAACTGTATTTCCAGGAACTAAAAGAGCCCTTTGGCCACCTGATGTGAAGAACTGACTTATTTGAAAAGACCCTGATGCTGGGAAAGATTGAAGGCAGGAGGAGAAGGGGATGACAGAGGATGAGGCTGTTGGATGGCATCACCGACTCCATGGACATGAGTTTGGGTGGACTCCAGGAGTTGGTGATGGACAAGGAGGCCTGGCGTGCTGTATTCCATGGGGTCGCAAAGAGTCAGACACAACTGAGAGACTGAAAACTGAAAAGAGCCCTGAGCACATAGCTAGTAGTGCAGGAAGGAGAGCTGAGAGCAGAAATAAAATCCAAATGGTCACTGGAGGCTTTGGCTGCTTGTGGGGGGACCTCAAGAGTCATGATGTCATGAGCCACATCCTTGCCAAGGCGCCAGCGTGTGGCACTAGTGAGGAGCCCAGCAGCTGCTCCTTGTCACACAGTTGCCACCTCCTTCAGAGCACCTCTTGTGAAGTTACAACTGTGTCTTTATGAAAAATAATACCATCACCACCACACCCAAAAAGAAAAGCAACAACTGCTAATGCTGGTGCTGAATAAGAAGAGCAAGTGAAGAAACCTAGCGCTTTCCTCTTTCACGGGGGGTTATGTGCTATGGGCGTTTTCATGAACTTGAAGGTTAATAATGGCTAACACCCATGGAACCCTGACTCTAGTGAGGCTGTATGCTGGTACTCATGTACATTTTCTCATTTAATCTTCTCAACAGATCTATTTTTAAAAAAACTTTGTTTATTTTGGCTGTGCTGAGTCTTTGTTCCTGCATGCGGGCTTTTCTCTAGTTGCGGTGAGCAGGGGCTACTGTCAGTTGCAGTGCATGGGCTTCTCCTTGTGGTGGCCTCTCTTGCTGCAGAGCACGGGGTCTAGCTGCATGGACTTAGTAGCTGTGGCTCCCAGGCTCTAGAGCGCAGGCTCAGTAGTGGTGGCACACAGGCTTAGTTGATCCGTGGCATGTGGGACCTTCCCGGATCAGGGATCTAACCTGTGTCTCCTGCCTTGGCGGGCAGATTCTTTACCACTGGATCAGCAAGGAAGCCCCTCAACAGATCTATTTTTTGTCTTCCTTTTTCTAATAAAGAAACAGAAACTCCAAGATGTTAGTAATTTACCCAAGGTCACACAGCTAGTCATGGCAGAGTGGATTTGAAGCTGCATGATCTAACTCATTCCAGAGCCTGTGCTCTTAACCATTACCTTTACTGCCTCTCCCAGAGAGGCCCAGGACACCTCCTTAGTAGATATACAGGGAGTCTGTACTCAAAGACTAAATACTATCTGTTCATTGAGGAATAGCTTCTCTTAGTCTATTACTTGGGGTTTGAATTTTGGCTTAACTAAAAGTAAAGACTGAACTGAACTGGAAAGTAGCTAAACAGCCTACTTTTAGCTTCTTCCCTTTCCGTTACATGTTCCATTTTGACCTGTTTCTAAAATACAGATTGATCATCTATCTCTCCCCCAGGTTCAAGAGGGTTCAATGACTTCCCTCTGCTTACAAGGATATGACAAACCACTCAGCCTGGCACGTGAGGCCCCGTGAACTGGCCCAGGCTCTCTGTCCTCATCTCCCATCCTTCTAATAGGACTCCTAAGGCGATTACAAGGCAAGGACTTGCCTAATTCCTTGCCTGAAATGTGATTCTCCCCTCTTGAAATCCTGTTCAGTCATCGAACCAGGTCAACCTGAGGGACAAATCACATATAGCATGGGTCCCTAACCCCCAGGGCCATGGTAGTGATCCATGGCCTACTAGGAGCTGGGCCACACAACAGGAGGTGGGTGGCGAGCGAGTGATCAAACTTCATCTGTATTTACAGCCACTCCCCATCACTTGGTTTACCACCTGAGCTCTGCCTCCTGTCAGATCGGTGGCAGCATTGAATTCTCATGGAATCCCTCGGACAGCTAGGAGATCCAACCAGTCCATCCTAAAGGAAATTAGTCCTGAATATTCATTGGAAGGACTGATGTTGAAGCTGAAACTCCAATACTTTGGTTGCCTGATGCAAAGAATTGACTCATTTGGAAAGACCCTGATGCTGGGAAAGATTGAAGGCGGGAGGAGAAGGGGATGACAGAGGATGAGATGGTTGGATGGCATCACCTACCCAATGGACATGAGTTTTAGTAAGCTCCAGGAGTTGGTAATAAACAGGGAGGCCTGGCATGTTGCAGTCCATGGGGTCGCAAAGAGTTGGACACGATTGAGCAACTGAAGTGAACTGAACTGAAGGAGCTCGAACCCTCCTGTGAGCCACACATGCAAGGGATCTAGATTGCTCGCTTCTTATGAGAATCGTCCTGAAACATCCCCCAACATCCCTAGGCTGTGGGAAAATTGTCTTCCACGAAACTGGCCCCTGGTGCCAGAAAGGTTCAAGACCACTGACATATAGAGTAATGATGAATATTACTATTTAAAAAAAATAATTCTAAGTATTATTAAGTCTTCTAATACTCAACTAAGTTTGAGAGAAAAGAAAAATTGAAAAACCTTTTGTAAACATACGATTAGTAAGGTTTTCTACAGTAGACTCAAATCCAGTTTCAAACTAGGAGAGAATATTTAGTATTACTGATAATGTTTTTTCCCCCTGCCTCAAGAACTCTAAATCTACCATAGGGCCTTTGGAGCAATTTTCTCAAAGTGTTACAAATTCTACTTTGTATATCATCTCTTCGTATTTAATTATAAGGATTTGAATTTACAGCACCAATTAATCAGTAATTAGATAGTACTGTAGCAAAAGAAATTAAACACAGATAAAAACAAAAACACAACTCAGCACAAGGCCATATCATCTGGTAATGTTTCATGTAGCATGATAACAATACTTCCCGAGAAATATAGGTTAACTGAATCATTATCTATGTATTCTTTTGGTTTTTTTTTTAATTGTTGTTTTTAGTAACTTCCAGTACCGATGGGAAACTTAAAGGCAATCCAAATACAGAAACACCCCGATTATACTAATGTTTATTCTTCTTTTTACTCATCAGAAATCTGCTTTATGACACTCAATAATTATTTTGAAATGTCAGCTTTTGGAAATGCAAAATAAATGCATATTTTATAATGATACATGCTCTATTGATCTTCATACTTAACACACAAATCAGCTTTTGTGTTAATTATCAATGAGACCTATAAAACATAAATGCGTATGTTCAGTTCAGTTCAGTACAGCTGCTCAGTCGTGTCCGACTCTTCACGACCCCATGAATCACAGCACACCAGGCCTCCCTGTCCATCACCAACTCCCGGAGTTCACTCAAACTCATGTCCATCGAGTCGGTGATGCCATCTCATTCTCTGTCGTCCTCTTCTCCCGCCCCCAACCTTTCCCAGCATCAGAGTCTCTTCCAGTGAGTCAATTCATCGCATGAGGTGGCCAAAGTATTGGAGTTTCAGCTTTAGCATCAGTCCATGCAATGAACACCCAGGACTGATCTCCTTTAGGATGGACTGGTTGGATCTCCTTGCAGTATAAGGGACCCTCAAGAGTCTTCTCCAACACCACAGTTCAAAAGCATCAATTCTTCGGCGATCAGCTTTCTTCACAGTCCAACTCTCACATCCATACACGACCACGGGAAAAACCATAGATGTTAGATGTGAAAAATCAAAAAAGCCACAGAGCAGATTGAGGAAGGAAAAACGAAGGTCCCTGAAACCAAGAGACAGAAGAGGGAAAAACCATGACTGTGTAACAGGTCCCTTTAGGGATGGGGGCAAGTGGCAAGGGGACCTGCTCCCTACAAAGTCATGCCATTTCCCTGTGCCAGGCTCATGGAACTCTTTTCCATGTTCTTAAACCTTTTGCTAACAAAAGAAGACGAGAAGACTGATAGTTGAAAAGAAATAAGCAGCTCCCATAATTCAGTCTTGGAAGAGATAGCAGCATGGCCTGCTCAGGTGCGCCCCCTGCTGGCATGGAGTGATCCTGACAGCTGAGCTCAGGCTGTGGAAGGAGCCCCACCATCTATTTATAGGTAACAGTCTCTATAGCAAGCTTTTCTCCTTCACCGCCTCCAAGTAACCCCTTCCCTCTGTGGCCGTGAGTCCATGGGAAGACTGAGACATAAAACACTCAAAATTACTTTAAGATGCTTTACTTTCTTTCCCTGGTGCTGTTTCAGGAGATCTCATTTCTGGAAAAAAATATTAGGATCACCTTTACTCCCAAGTGTGAGGATCTTATCAATTGTAGATATTGTAAAATCTCTTAATGGTATGCCAAATGAGTGAGTAGTTTCCTCCCTAAGTGTATCAAACTGTCTTGAAAGTTTCTGTGCAGTGAATTTCATTGTGTGCTCTCAAGCTTGCTTTCTAGAAGTACTTTTCTCTGAACCAAATAATTTGTCTTTTGATGGATCTGTTTGCCAAGAGAGAGCATAAGGTACTTTGAGAAGAACTATAGAAGAAAATCTCAAACATTCCCATCTTTTGGTACCTTAGATTGAAAGAGTAAGCTTTGCTTAGTAATTCAGCACTATGGTGAACATCAGAGAGCCAAATTGTAATAATTTTTATTTTATGGTGAAATTGATTGAGTAGTTCCCCAACCTGCCGTAACTGGGAACTATTTGATTTTTCTCCAAGTCAGGAATCTTTTTTCCCTTTGTTGTTTTGAAGCGATGCTATCAAGTTTCTCTCTCGAGAGTTCATTGCTTTTCCAAACTATACAGCACACCTGTGGCTGAAAACCACCTTTGTCAAAGTGTCAATTTCTTTATCAATGTGACTTATTAATCCTCTCCTGCACTCCTTCAGCTGTTCTCTCGTTTGGAATAAAATATTCATCTCTGAGGAGGCGGTACAATTTATCTGATGTCAGGGTACTATTAATGCATACATGTTTGCCTCTCAATGCTAACTTCATTATTGAAATGAATTTAAACAAGCCGGCTTCAGTTCACAATGGTCATTATCTGATGGACCTTTATTCAGGGTTAGCTGACCAAAATTAATGAACCAGAGTAACCTCTTCGTCTCAGTGGCTCTTCACGTTAACAGCATAGCAACTACCCTCTGCCGTAGCCTTCTTCTCTGGAATGTGGAAAAGCCAGCACTGGAGTTTAAACACCCCTCACTGCATTTTCTCCCACCCTCTCCATGACAGTAAATGGGTCCAGTTAATGCTCAAGTCAGACACCTGGGCACGTTCCCTTCTGCTCACCCCACACCCAGCGCAGCGGCCAGTCGTCCGAGGCCACCTGCGGCTGCCCCCACCCTGTTCCACGAGACTCTTTCCAGACCCCGTCTGGATTGCTAGCAATTATGTCCTAACTAGCCTCCCTGCTTCTATGCTACCTTTCCTAGAACTCATTCTCCATATAGCAGCTCAGGTCATGATTTTTAAAATATCAGTCATTTTACATCATTAGACCTGCTTCAAGCCTTCTAGTCATTTCCTGTTCCACCTGGAATAAAATCGAAGCACCTCCCACAGCTAAAAGACCCCACATGAGCAGCTCAGCACCACTCTCCCCTTGTCACACCAGTGGGTCTCTCTCCAAATATCCAGCGCTGATTCCTGATGCCTCGCCTTCGCACAGCTGTCTTGGCTGCTGGGGGTCAATTTCTCCTCCTCCTCCTTCACAATTCAGCTCAAAGGTCACCTCCTCAGAGAACCCTCCCTGACCCCGTTAAGGGCAGCTGTCCACGGTCCTTGTCATGTCAAAGTATCTGTACCCGACATAGCACGTGTCACTACCAGGAACCAGTCTCTCCCTTTTTGGTTGTTTGCTGATGCCGTGTTTTTCCTCACCAGCCTTGCGTGTTGTTTATCACATATTGCCCATGCCTAGAAGAGTCTAGCCCCATGCTTCACTCTGAATAAACACCTGTTAGATGAATGACCAGTGGATGGACCCGACGCTTCCTAATATTATACACAATTTTTAATCAGATTTTGTTATTAAATTAAAATTTTGATACACTGTGCAGCTTGTGGGATCTTAGTTCCCTGAACAAGGATTGAACCTGTAACCTTTGCAGTGGAAGCTTGGAGTCTTAACCACTGGACCATCAATACTATATGATTTTGACTGAATCACTTAACCTCTGGACTTGGACTTCCTCATCTGTACAATAAAACTAACAAAACATTGCATTTTCATGGGGACAATCTAAAGGGGTACACGTGTGTGGTAACATGGCATGGAGATGCAGAATGAACAGTTAACTGTGTCCCTTCCTGTTTTCCAGGAAATCTTCGGAGGAGCTGGACATGGACAAGGTGACAGCAGCCATGGTACTAACCAGCTTGTCCACCAGCCCTTTGGTTCGGAGCCCTCCTGTGCGGCAGAACGGTAAGCCTGGGGCACAGGGCACAGGGAAGGGTCCTCTCAGATCAGGAGCAGAGTTTCTCTTTAAGGAAGTGCTTTTTCTCTTTTCTCTTCCCCTTTTCTCCTTCTTTTTTTTCCCAGTTGTTTTTTTTTTTTCCTTTCTTTTCCAGTTGTTTTTAATTACACAACACATGAACACACCCGAGTTTTAAATTCAGCCATGTGGTGCACAAACCCTCCCAGTGCCAGTCCCTCCCCAAAGGCAGTTGCTCTCAGCAGTTTGGAACACATCCTTCCAGACTCTGGTCTTTGCACTTTCATGCAGACTCATTCCTAACACACACAATGGACCCTCACCCACTAGTGGGAAGGGAGGGGAAATGTGGAAGAAATGGACCCCAGAGCTACCAGCCTCCTCCTCATCATCCCAAAGACCTCACTGTGTCTCATTCCTACATCCACCCGTTGAGTGCACATTTACTGACCTCCACCACCTTTCCAACTTATCTTTAAGAAGTTGTGTTCCGTATTGCCCCAGGTAGATGGAGATTGGTCTCATGAAGTTACTTCCCCAGCCTCTTTTTTTTTTTTTTTCTTTTCCTGTTTGGTTGGAGGGATAGTTGGACCAAAGAACTCTGAAGATTAAATATTTTGAAAAAGCATTATCCCATGCTCCTTAATCCATTCTTATATTCAGTATATATTTATTAGGTACCATAACAGATGCAGCCTGGAGTGCTGCAGTTCATGGGATCGCAAAAAGTCGGACATGACTTAGCCACTGAAAAACAACCATAATAGATGGTTTGAATATATCATTGAAACAGTGTCCATACTTCTAGGTCATGTGCAATCTTTTGGGGGAAAAAAACTATCACAGCTGTATTAATAGCTAGCATTTATTGAGTACTTAGTATGTGCCATGTACTGCTGCTGCTGCTGCTAAGTCGCTTCAGCCGTGTCCCACTCTGTGCGATCCCATAGATGGAAGCCCACCAGGCTCCCCCGTCCCTGGGATAGGTTTACTTTATCTCATGTAATTCTCACAGTTCTCTGAGATGTTATCACTATTTTAGAAATGAGTAAACTGAGGCACCTGGGGATTAGCTGACTTTAAACAGAGCTGAACTTCTTTCCATATCATTCTGATCCCAGATCTCCTGTCTCAGCCATGATATAATATTGACTCATATAATTCAATATGATAAGTCAGTAGGGCAGTAGGAGATGAAGCTGGAGAGCCTGGCAGGAAATCAAGGAGTCATATCTGTCTGCTTATGAGTTTGGACATTGTTCTGAGACTATAGGAGAGTAATTAGATGATTGAAACATTGGAAAGTTATAATTGGGTATACAAGACAAAAACAAACAGAGAAAAACCATGTGTGTGTCCTGAACCTTGGAGGTCACAGTGGGGATACATATAGGGCATAATTTAGAAATATGAAGAAGGCAGAATCAACAAGACTCGGTGATAGACAGAGAAGATGAAGGAGAAGAAGTGACAAGGGTGACTTCTGGGAAGTCCGCTTCCTGTGGTGATGAGCAGAGGCAGAGGAAGAGGTCTATTGGTGAATGTTAGGAGCAAGAGGGGGGGAAGCCAAAGAAGAGGAGAGATCCAGCTTGAAACGCATTTAGTAGGGAGTACCTGGGGATCATCCAAAGGACAGGATCTGATGGGGTTCTGGGTCAGCCTGGGAGAGAGATTGGGCTGATGAAGAATAGGAAGGCGACATTTTGAAGCCATGAATGTAGATGAGCTGACCCTGAGAGAGCTGTGGAAAAGTAGAGGATAGTGAGAAGGTAGCTAAGTGAAGCCACTCCAGTACTCTTGCCTAGAAAATCCCATGGATGGAGGAGCCTGGTAGGCTACAGTCCATGGGGTCGCTAAGGGTCGCACACGAGTGAGCGACTTCACTTTCACTTTTCACTTTCACATATTGGAGAAGGAAATGGCAACCCACTCCGGTGTTCTTGCCTGGAGAATTCCAGGGACGGGGGAGCCTGGTGGGCTTCCGTCTGTGGGGTCACACAGAGTCGGACACGACTGAAGTGACTTAGCAGCAGCAGCAGCAGCTAAGTGAAAAGTGGTGAGCCTCCTCATTATGTAAGGAAAAGAACCCAGGAAGGGAGAGGGGTAACTGGAGAAGCAGAGGAAAGCAGGAAAGTGTGATTTCATAGAAGTCCAGGGAAAAGCTTGTTTCAAGGAGCAACATCTGATGCTTCAGAAGGTCGAGGTGAAAAGGACTCAATTCTTCATCAAGAAGAATGTGATAGCTTTGAAAAGAGCATTTACAGTCAATGACCCATGGAGTGGAAGCCACATTGCAGATCAGTGAAATGTAGTATTCTGAGGCCGCCGGGTGGAACTTACCAGCTTGGGAAAACCTCCTCTCAAAAGACAACCTAGTCACTGATGAGCTAGGGGTCCCCCATAATCTGGTTATAAGCAGAAAGTGTTAAAATAAATTTGTGGAACATCCATCAAGTCCTCACCCAAACTTAACGCAATCTATTTGGAAGTGGGAAGAATGATCTAGATGCTGGGAATTTAGATCAATACCAGAAATCAGCAGTGCCTACTTTCTTGATTCCCCACAAGCTGGGGTGATGTCACTTCACACAGAGTAGCTACCATGCTCTTGAGATGAGCCTGATCTTTCCTGATATCCTTCTCAGCTTGGCAAAGTTGCTAAAGAAAGAGGATGGGAAAAGCAAGGCTGAAGTCATCCCCAAAACCTATTCTAGGAAAAAAGAATCGCAGAATTTCATGGAATCCTTAGGGGAAAACAATAATTTTGATGTACTCATTCTTTTTACCATTGGAATTTTGAAATTGAGAACATTTTTATATGCCTTTGTATTGAAATGTTAGGATCAAAATAAGCCTTTTCCGTCTTCAATACAAACTTTCCTTAGCATAGTTCTAAAGGGTTCATTATGACTTAAAAAAATAGCTACCCAGATAGTAATCCCAAATTTCTGATGTCTCTCATTTATTCTGCAAAAGGAAGCAAATTCTTAAAAAGGGAAAGCAATTTATGATAATGAAAGCTATTTTTTAGAAATAAAGATTATCTCCAGAATTATTGCATATCAGTGAATTTTTGGAAACTGTTATGATCCTACTGTGCTAGGAAAAGATCATTTTGTTAGGATGTGGGTCCAAAGTGGGGGAGATTCCAGCAAAATGCCTGTCTGAATTTTTAGCAAAAGTTTGTTTAAGGTAAGAAGACACTGCCCTCTAAAAAACACTAGAAATTGGTTCTGACTTTTTTTCTGAAAGATTTATTTCTATATTCCATTGTCCTTCTGATTAAATAGTGTTTCTAAAGGAAATGCCATTCACGGGGAAACAAATAAATTAACTTTTGACACTGGCAGGAAGCAGTGTGTAACTACACTGTAACAATAGTTGGCTTCGAAATTATTTGAGTTCCTCATCAGTTCAGTTCAGTTGATCAGTCATGTCTGACTCTTTGTGACCCCGTGGACTGGGAGCCCCCCAAGCCTGGCAACACGCCAGGCCTCCCTGTCCATCACCAACTTCCGGAGCTTGCTCAAACTCATGTCCATCGAGTCGGTGATGCCATCCAGCCATCTCATCCTCTGTCGTCCCCGTCTCCTCCCGCCAGTTCCTCCTGCTTGCCATGATTACAGATCTTGCACCACGAACTTGTTTTATTATACAAGTGTATGCTTCAATACATTTATAAGCCTCCTGGGCCTGCTAAGCGAGTCTGTCCACCAGGTAATATTACCTAAGGCCTAACACTAGACTCCTCTTGAGCTTTCTTATTTAGTAGAGGCAACTCCAGTTCAGGGAGTATCTCAGTCTCTGTGTAGACCACAGGGAGTGAGATGCTGGTTTGCTTTTGTTCATGCTATCAAGGTGTGAGCATGCATAACAGACCATGTAATTCTGTTAGAGCTTGGCTTAAGTGAGATGGTTAACTCACTTCTGCTATTCAACTTAAAACTTCATTCATCTAACTGAACTTTTTGCTTGACAAAGTTGAGGAATATGCTGGAAACCTATAATTAGGTGAAGATAGTCAAGAAATTTTTTGATGAATGCTAGTATGTTGTTTGTCTTCAGTTCATTACTAATTACACAGATGTTAATAGCATTTCTTTAATGAGGCATTTTGGGATTTTTTTCCTTCTTGTAGTTAGGATATAGTTTTAATATATTCAAAATGCACATTAATATGGAGAAGAAATTATCCAAAAGAAAGTCAAATTTATACAAATGCTAATTAAGATTGGACATTTTGAAAAATAAAGCAAATCTTCAGTGATTAAGAGAGCCCCTGAAGACAGTCCAACTGGGCAAAAATCTCTCTATATTAGCAAGCATTTCATCATGTTTTCTCCCACAAGTGGAAAGGTAAAATTCAACACCAATCTTATCAGTAATTATTACCAATAAGTTCTTTTCTGATCTCAACTTTGCCTGAAAAAGAGAATGCTCATACCTGGGGTCTACATGTGCTGAAGGAGAAGGAGGGCAAACTGGTAGACCAGCATTTGAGACCCTGGCCCATCCTCGTTATGTACTAATCATGGCAAGTCAGTTAATTTCCTGGTGCCTCAGGGACCTCATCTGTAAAATGGGCATAATAATCCTTACTCTGAAAGACAGATATTATGAGAATGCATCAGATTATGTGAATAAACTTTGTAAGATATAAGTGAAATGAAAGTGAAAGTTGCTCAGTTGTGTCCCACTCTTTTCAATCACATGGACTGTAGCCCACCAGGCTCCTCTGTCCATGGAATTCTCCAGGGCAGAATACTGGAGTGGGTAGCTGATCCCTTCTCCAGGGGATCTTCCCAACCCAGGAATTGAACTGGGGTCACCTGCTTTGCAGGCGGCTTCTTCACCAGCTGAGCTACCAGGAAGCCCTTGTAAGATTAAAACATACACCAAATATAAGGCACAATTATTTGTTATAGTAAGCTGGATGGCAAATGGCTTTAGGTAACTAATCAGAAATTCTCTCTCCTAGGTTCTTAAATCTTAGATCACCTCTATAAATGTATTCCAAAGGTCACAGCCCTGTAAAAATTTCCTTTTAAAATGTTAAATCTGGGGATGGGGTTTGGAGAAATACTGCACATCATTATTCCCTTAGTAACATAGTCCATAAATACCTTAACTTCCTAAACTTAGTCAACTGTAACATCTTTTTTTTCCTCCTTGTTTTCATGTATCCTCCACTATCATCCTAAAGAACTAGTTTTGCATAAAGCAACATCCATCAGAAAACTCTTAGAAAAGGCCTGTCCTGAGCAGGGCATAGGCAACCCACTTTAGTATTCTTGCAGGAAGAATCCCATGGACAGAGGAGCATGGTGGACTACAGTCCACAAGACAGAAGCGACTTAGCACGCAAGCACATGTGGCTAAAACAGATGTTTATAAACAAACTATCATGCAACTTTTCTGAAAGTATAAATAGAGTACAAAGTACATACTGAGCTGTTGCAAATTACCAAGTGGGCTGCAGGTGCTTTCACCAGCAGGGAATCTCGGCCCCAACTGCCCCTTTTAACCCGGCCTGGGTGCCCCGGGAGCCCGGGACTGGGCGCTGACCCTGTGCTTGTGTGCTCCGACAGAGGGCCTGAGCGGATCCTGGAAGGAGGGCGGCGGCGTGCCTTCCAGCACCAGCAGCAGCGGCTACTGGAGCTGGAGCGCCCCCAGCGACCAGTCCAACCCGTCCACGCCGTCGCCGCCGCTGTCCGCCGACAGCTTCAAGCCCTTCCGCAGCCCCGCGCCCCCGGACGACGGCATCGACGAGGCGGAGGCCGGCAACCTGCTCTTTGATGAGCCCATCCCCAGGAAACGAAAGGTTGGTTTCAGGTTCCATTTGGGGGTACCCGGCTTCCTAGGGTGGTGATTTTGGCACTTCTCCACCCAACGCCCCTTCTGATCGACAGAAACAGCCCGTGTTCGCCTCTAATATCCTTTGAAGTCTTCAAATAAATTAAGGGTCATGATTAAAGACAAATAGAAATGATTAAAGTATTACTACATTTGTTCCAAGTACGCAGCCCCACCCCACTCCCAATCTTATCCTGTCCTCTCCCCTGGTTGTAAATTGCTGCACTGGTAACATCAGGAAACCTAGGAAAGAATCTGCCAGGAGACTGGGGTTCCATCCCTGGGTGGGGAAGATCCCCTGGAGAAGGAAATGCAACCCACTCCAGTATTCTTGGAGAAGGAAATGGCAGTCGACTCCAGTACTCTTGCCTGGAGAATCCCTTGGATGGAGGAGCCTGGTAGGCTGCAGTCCGTGGGGTCACCAAGAGTCGAACATGACTGAGCGCCTTCAGTTTTACTTTTCACTCTCATGCATTGGAGAAGGAAATGGAAACCCACTCCAGTGTTCTTGCCTGGAGAATCCCAGGGACAGGGGAGCCTGGTGGGCTGCCGTCTATGGGGTCGCACAGAGTCAGACACAACTGAAGTGACTTAGCAGTAGCAGTCAGTATTCTTGCCTGGAGAATCCCATGGACAGAGGAGCCTGCTGGGCTGTATATAGTCCGTGGGGTCGCAGAGCTGGACAGGACTAAGCAACTAACACTTTCACAACACTTCCACCTGGGACTTTACCAGTATTTGGAAGTCAAAAAATTGGACTTCAGGCTTGGTTTGGTAATTAACTCACTCTCTTCATGGGAATTAACTTTTTCGTCTATAAAATAAAATTATGTTTTTCTCTTTTCTGCTTCACAGACTATTAAAGGGTTGTGGGAAAGAAGATTTTCTAACTTATGTTTATAAAACTGGATGTGAAATATACATGAAAGCTAACATGTAAACATACGTAGTATTTACATGCCCCAAATTATGTATTTATTAAATTAGAAGTGAAAAAATAGATCTAGCTGATTTAATAAATTAATTTGACTGCACTTTGTATTTAATCCTCACAGCAATCCTGTATGGTATTGTTTTCCCATCTTGATAGGAGATTGAGGACCAGGGAAGTTATACATTTAACCCCTGTCATGCAGGTTAGAGGGCTTCCCGGGTGGCACTAGTGGTAAAGAACCCACCTGCCAATGCAAGAGACCTAAGAGAAGTGGGTTCGATCCCTGAGTCCCGAAGATCCCCTGGAGATGGAAATGGCAATACACTCCAGTATTCTTGCCTGGAGAATGCCATGGACGAAGGAGCCTGGCCAGCTACAGTCCACAGGGTTGCAGAGAGTCGGAAATGACTGAAGCAGCTTAACACACACACATGCAGGTTAGAAAGGGCCAGCGCTGCCATTCAAACTCACGTCTGCCAAAACCAAAAGCTCATATTCTTTTCATTCTCTTCCGATACATTTAAGTGATTGTGTTCACTCACAATTTTAAAAAGCATTTGTTTCATAGAATAAAGAAATACTACTGCAATATCTAGAAAACGTTGTAACATTATTTTTAAATCTCCACCTAAATAGACTTTAAAAATATATTTTAGTTTTTTTAGTTTGCAATTGGTAGCCTCATTATTAATGACTATTCACAAACAAAAATCCAAATAAAACCCTGTGCACTGTAGTGCAACCTATTTTCCCAGTTCATTTCAAAGAGAAAAACAAAGGGATGGCACTGATCCAACCGCGTCCGTCCCTGCATCTCTCTTAGCATCAGGCAGCATGTGTAATGGTGCTGGTGGTATACGCACTCTCTCTGCCCAGAGAACAAACAGGGCATTGATGTCATCTCTGGTCCTTCCCAAAGGCTGGGGCATGAAGAGTTGCTATTTCACATATCCAGTCCATCAGGCAGGGTCCTGGAGCTGTCCGGGCATCCCGTGGGTCCCCAGAGACCCTGGGTCTTGACTACTGGCGGAGAGAGGCTGCACTTGCATCTGTGGGAACCCATAGGCAGGACAGCTGTGTAGACCTGAAGTCTGTCTTGTTGCTTCCGGCTGCACAGACTTTCTCTCTGGGGCCTTCAGAGTGTGTGGTTTTGGCTCTCATTAAGCACAGCCAAGCCTGTGGCAAAGACTCACAGCACAGAGAGCTCCCCAGTGTTTGTAAGGTGCCCCGCTGGAAGGCTCATCACAGCTTTTCCTTTCCGACATAGCCACAAGACAAAATTCATACTCTTGCATTGCAGTTCGGTTGCCTTGGTCAGACTTGTATGTAAAGGCTTTAGGCTTCAACTTAATTAGGAGATAGTCAAGTCACCAAATGAAAAGAAAAAAAAATCATTACAAACTGGCATTTATTTGAATGGCACAGACCCACTCTTCAGGAGTCTGGGAACCATGCTTCTCCCTCTTCCTTTGTGATTTCTCCCTCCATTCAGACTCTGGATTTCCCCAGGGTGATATCAAAAGGATGAAGCTTGTGGTCCCTAATTTTATTTTATTTTTGGTGTGGGATCATAGTTCCTTGACCAGGAATTGAACCTGCACCCCCTGCATTGGGAGCACAAAGTCTTAACCACTGGACCCCAGAGAAGTCCCAAATAGTCCCTAGTTTTTAATGCATGGATCGTATATAGACCAACTCATTGCCTTTTGAACTTAAAGTTATTTTGAATAGTGAGAATAACAAGAAAGTAGGATGGTTGCAGGGAGAAGGCAATGGCAACCCACTCCAGTACTCTTGCCTGGAAAATCCCATGGATGGAGGAGCCTCGTGGGCTGTGGTCCATGGGGTCGCTAAGTGTTGGGCACAACTTCGTGACTTTGCTTTCACTTTTCACTTTCATGCATTAGAGAAGGAAATGGCAACCCACTCCAGTGTTCTTGCCTGGAGAATCCCAGGGACAGCGGAGCCTGGTGGGCTGCCATCTATGTGGTCACACAGAGTCGGACACGACTGAAACGACTTAGCAGCAGCAGCAGCAGCAGGATGGTTACAATTCACGATTCATTTTTTAAGTGTATCAAGTGAACCAATATTTATTGAGCACCCAACAGCCACAACACTCAATGCCCTGAGATTAAAGTGCAGCCCCTTCCTTTAAGGTGGAAAATTAAGCAGGTGGACACTGATGTATAAAAAGACAATAATAATTATGAGCGATAGATGCTGTGCTCACAATGTGGTTCCCAGGTGGCGTTAGTGATAAAGAACCCGCCTGCCAATGCAGATAGACATTAAGAGTTGCAGGTTCAATCTCTGGGTCCAGAAGATCCCAGGAGGAGGAAATGGCACCCCACTCCAGTATTATTGCTTGGAGAATCCCATGGACAGAGGACCCTGACAGGCTACAGTCTATGGGGTCTCAAAGAGTTGGGCATAACTGAAGAACTTTCCATGCCCATAATGTGGTAGAAACACAGTAGCAGAAATGCTGCTATTTTGGTTTTTAAAATCATATTTCAAACGATTTCCAAGAGTTAACTGCCTAATCCACAAACAATATGTTCTAGTTGGGGGACACTTTCTGAATTCATTTTATTTTCCTCTTCATTCCCTGAGGCTCATAATATCTATTTGAGACCATAAACTTCTATTGGGTATATGTCCTGTGGGGATTGTTTGAGAACCTTCGAGATCAGTATTTTCCAAACTGGATGTCTCAATCCACTGGTGGGTTGTGACTCTTTTTAATGACTGTGAACAGCACATGTCTAAGGAACAGGACAGAATAGGGTGCAATGGACATACTCAGGATGAGTACTGTTCCTTGATGCTTTGGTTTCAGTTGCACAGCTATGTGCCTACTGTACAAACTGTGTCTCTTACTGTGGCTGATGGTCAAAAAAGTTTGGAAGCCCCTGTTCCTTAGGAGAAAGAGAGAACATGATAAGTGGTAAACGAAGGTGTCCTGATGAGAAATCTAAAGATCCACATTCTAGACTCAACTTTGCTAGCCTGAGAACTTTAGGAAAACCCTTTATCTCTCTGATCATCAACTTTTTTGTCCGTTAAACAGGCAAACAGATATTATCAAATCTCTCTCAGGATGATCAGGAAGACTAAGTGTGACCAACCATAAGTAGAGAAAGGGCCTCAGTTCAGTTCAGTTCAGTCGCTCAGTCGTGTCCGACTCTCCGCGACCCCATGAATCACAGCACGCCAGGCCTCCCTGTCCATCACCAAATCCCGGAGTTCACTCAAACTCATGTCCACAGAGTCGGTGATGCCATCCAGCCATCTCACTCTCGGTCGTCCCCTTCTCCTCCTGCCCCCAACCTTTCCCAGCATCAGAGTCACTGGAATATAGCAACTTTGTAATAGACCTATTTTAGGACCCTGAAACAAAGCAGGAAGAGGCATCCCCTATACTAATCATGAAGCAATGACCCTGGTCTTTGTCATTATGGAAACTTATCTGGAAGTTATCTTAACACTTTTCCTCACTCTAATCTCTTACGTGATCCCTGTTCTACTTATGTAAAGAGGAAGAGAGATTCATTGCCTAGATAAGGCATTATCATTGCCTACTCTCAGTGATGAGCAAGAAACAATTGCTGATATTATCAAGTTTATACATATATATATAAGTAACTATATTTGCGTACTTTGTTACAGTTTACAAAATGCTTTTAAATGCAGCATGTCATTTAATAATCATCACGAACATCTTTGGCCTAGTCATATCCCCATTGTGCAGAAGAGGCTCACTGAGGTTATGTGAATTGCCCAAAAACCTGTAGCTTATAATCTTAGAAATAAGATCAGCTCAGCTAAAATAGCAAAGATAAAACTCTTGAGCTTATTTCAAAGAATCCATATTTCCCTCTGCACCCAGAGGAAAATAACATGGAAAGAAAACAGTCAGACCCAGCTACAGCCGTCACAACGTGGCAGAGTGGGAGTGGGGTGCAGAGGGTTACAAAGAACTCAAAGATAGAGAGAGGAATTCCAGGCTGTCTCCTGAGGCACGGGTCCCCAACCTCCAGGATCTAATGCCTGTTGATCTGAGGTGGTGCTGATGTAATAAGAACAGAAATAAAGTACACGATAAATATAGCGTGCTTGAATCACCCTGAAACCATCCCCCCTCCGTGAAACCGGTGCCTCATGCCAAAAAGATTGTGGACCACTGTGCTGGGGTTGAGTCGGGGCG
This sequence comes from Moschus berezovskii, assembly GCF_049115385.1. Classification (NCBI taxonomy): domain Eukaryota; kingdom Metazoa; phylum Chordata; class Mammalia; order Artiodactyla; family Moschidae; genus Moschus; species Moschus berezovskii. The sequence continues at coordinate 37,781,676 of NC_142475.1, forward strand.
GGAGGGCAGGGGCAACTTCCTGCAGGAAGGGCACATGGCCCTTTAGCCAAGGTAGGTGGGAACGCCAGGAGGGGAAATGAAAGGCTTCTTTCTCCTGGCTCGGGAAATCAGCCAGCCAACTGCCTCGAGCCCTGTTCTAGCAGAATTTTTCCTCTGGAATTTCAGACTGACTGTACTCAGATGTTGAGAAAAGCCTAGAAGTATGAGCTGGGGACTACCGGGAAGGTGCAGTTCCTATCCTGACCACAAGGTGATGCACTGGCCCTAAATACAACCGCTCCGGGCGCCTGGGAGAAAACAGTTCTATGGAAGGCCAAGAGTTAACATTCAATCCCTGAAGACCTCTAGAAAATCAAGAAGGGCTCATAACTAATTAATACTGTGCTTTTTTTCCCACGTCAGAGTCCTAGTTCAGTCAGATTTAGGATTTGTCCTTTCCCAAACAGGATAAAACCGTTCGGGCTCTGGAGTTAGCACCCCAGCTATAACATCGAAGTGTGAAAGTGCTAGTCGCTCAGTCATGTCCGAGTCTTTGCAACCCCATAGATGCACAGGGCTTCAGGCTCCTCTGTCCATGGAATTCTCCAGACGAGAATTCTGCAATGGGTAGCCATTCCCTTCTCCAGGGGATCTTCCCTACCCAGGGATCGAACCTAGGTCTCCTGCATTGCAGACAGATTCTTTGCCATCTGAGCCATCAGGGAAGCCCACAGTACTCATCTGAGCGTAGCAAATAACTTGACCTCTCTAAGGCTCAGTTTCCTCATCTGTAAAATATGAAAAATGATAGCACCATAATGCTGAAGTTGTTGTGAGGGGCTGGCTGCTAATATTTTGCTTTCCTTTTGACCCACTTGAAAACGGACTGAATGGCATTTGAGAAGCGCGAGTGTGGGCAGGGAAGGCTGCCTCCATCCTCCATCCTCCATCCTGGCCCCACAGGACCAGGGCTGCTGCAGCTCAGGACAGGGCCCCTCAGCCACCTCAGTCACCTTGGGCTTATTTAGGGTTAGTGGAAGAGGCCAGCCTGTGTGAGGTCAGGGGTGAAGGAAGCAATGACACTGGCAAAAATTGGGGCCTCCAAGGAAACCTGACCCAGGACTCTGCATTTCAAAACATCAGCATGACTCAAAGCAATCGCAAAATTCCAGTCTTCATCACTTTCATTTATCCCACAGTCGTCTTGATCATTAACCATTTTACCTATAGACTGGGGAGAATCTCAAGTCAGAGGGAAAAAAAATAGCTCCGTTCACATAAGACACTTTGCTCATCATTGTACACCAGTGAACAGTGAATTAATCATTTGCTCCACTCTGTGTGTTCGATCTTTCGGAATCAGAAAGCAGTGAATCACTTTTAAGTTGTAAATGACTGCTCCAGAAAGAAAACAGACCCTCATGTCCCTCACAGTCATGCCTGTTGCCAGTCTCCAGGCTGACTTAATTCCTAACCCACTAATTTTGAGCAGAGAAGTGCCCTCTGTAAGAAGAACTGCTGCTCCAGAAATAGACCCATCTGTTAGAAGTGCTGGGGAGGGCAATGCTAAGAAAAGCCACTCGGGGTCACACCATGTGGATCTCAGGTTGATGACACAGCATCGCCCGCCAGAGTCAGAGAGCTGATTGACTTCAGGGAGGATCAGGGTAAAGACAAGAGATCTAGGCAATCTAATGACAGCATCTTAGAATAGTCTGCCAGGCAGTGTGTGGTCCAGGAGCGCGAAGGACTTCAAAAATCATCGAGCCCAGGCTCAACCTTTCCAAGTTACAGGACTGCTTGGATCATGTCTGGAAATGTACACTTGTCCCCAAAGATAAGATGCACTTTTAGAATTCACTGATGAAGAAAATTTAATGACTGGAGATTTCTATTAATTCAGGAATACTTTAGTTTGTAGTTTTAGACATCGTTTAAAATTGACTCCATATTTAGGTATCATGTCCACACAATCAAATGAACCCACTTTAAACGTATCATTCAGTGAGTTTTAACTAATGTCTCCATGTGAGTAATCACCACTCTGATCCAGGCCAGCAGTTCCTGTGTCCTCTGGAGTCAAATGCTGCCCCCCAATCCAGACAGGCAGCCCTGACTTCCGTCACCAGAGATTAATTTTGCCTGTTGTAAATGGAATCAGACAGTGTGTACATTTTGATTTACAAGGTACCAAGTGTGGGCAACAGGAACTCTCATTCATTGCTCTTAGGAGTGTAAAATGGTACAACCCCTTTGTAAAGCAGTTTGGCAGTTTCTTATAAAGTTAAAGATATACTCACCATCAGTTCAGTTCAGTTCAGTTGATCAGTCGTGTCTGACTCTTTGCGACCCCATGAATCGCAGCACGCCAGGCCTCCCTGTCCATCACCAACTTGCAGAGTTCACCCAAACTCATGTCCATCAAGTCAGTGATGCCATCTAGCCATCTCATCCTCTGTCGTCCCCTTCTCCTCCTGCCCCCAATCCCCCCAGCATCAGGGTCTTTTCCAATGAGTCAAATCTTCGCATGAGGTGGCCAAAGTATGCTTTAGCATCAGTCCTTCCAGTGAATACCCAGGACTGATCTCCTTTAGGATGGACTGGTTGGATCTTCCTTCGGTCCAAGGGACTCTCAAAGAGTCTTCTCCAACACCACAGTTCAAAAGCATCAATTCTTTGGCGCTCAGCTTTCTTCATAGTCCAACTCTCACATCCATACGTGACCACTGGAAAAACCATAGCCTTGACTAGACAGACCTTTGTTGACAAAGTAATGTCTCTGCTTTTTAATATGCTATCTAGGTTGGTCATAACTTTCCTTCCAAAGAGTAAGCGTCTTTTAATTTCATGGCTGCAGTCAGCATCTGCAGTGATTTTGGAGCCCAAAAAATATAAAGTCAGCCACTGTTTCTACTGTCTCCCCATCTATTTCCCATGAAGTGATGGGACCAGATGCCATGATCTTAGTTTTCTGAATGTTGAGCTTTTATCAAGAGACTTTTTAGTTCCTCTTCACTTTCTGCCATAAGGGTGGTGTCATCTGCATATCTGAGGTTATTGATATTTCTCCCGGCAATCTTGATTCCAGCTTGTGCTTCCTCCAGCCCAGCGTTTCTCATGATGTACTCTGCATATAAGATAAATAAGCAGGGTGACAATATACAGCCTTGACGTACTCCTTTTCCAATTTGGAACAAGTCTGTTGTTCCATGTCCAGTTCTAACTATTGCTTCCTGACCTGCATGCAGGTTTCTCAAGAGGCAGGTCAGGTGGTCTGGTATTCCCATCTCTTTCAGAATTTTCCACAGTTTATTGTGATCCACACAGTCCAAGGCTTTGGCATAGTCAATAAAGCAGAAATAGAGGTTTTTCTGGAACTCTCTTGCTTTTTCGATGATCCAGAGGATGTTGGCAATTTGATCTCTGGTTCCTCTGCCTTTTCTAAAACCACATGACCCAGTGATTCCACTCTCAGATATTTACCTAAGTGATAAGAAAGCATGTCCACAAAAACACCTGTAGACAAGTTTCATAGAAGTTGTATTCATTGTCACCCCAAACTAGAGACCTGTTTCCATAAATAGGGAAGTGGATAAATAATTTCTGGTACATTTATACAACGGAATTCTGTACCACAGTAAAAGGAACTAATGACTGAAGTGTGAAACAGGGGGTGAAGCTCAAAAAAAAATATGCTCAGACATTGACACCAGATACGTGAGACTACCCTCTGTATTATTCCATTTACAGAAATCATTTTGTTATTTTTAAATTTTATGTATTTGCACAGCATCCATAAATGGCATATAGGTAGGAAATGTTTAATCCCTGCTTGATACACATTTGAATTTACCTATATACCTCATGGATCCAAAGTCACTAATCTTGTTCAGTGTTCTCATTTTATAAGTAAAGAAAGAAAGCCCCAAACTAGTGAGGTGACATGTACAAGGCTGCTGTCCCAGTAAAGAACTGGAATGCCTACAACTTCTAACAGTTATTGATTTTTTTAAAGACACTGTTTGTCAGTCTTTTGGAACCTACTGAGGTTCTAAGTGGACTTTTCAATCCTGAAAGAGCCACTGGAGCCTCTGTCAAAGCTGTGGGTTCTCAGGAGACAGGCTGAGGAAACGTGTGTGATGCAATACACTCACCTGTGCAGAATAACTGGACTGTCTTCACTCTGGGAAGTTTGGATGCATGAATATCAACCCATTCTTTATCCCAACACTCACACACACACACACAGACACACCAATCGCCAAATAAAGGCACTTGCCATTAACCCCAGGCTGCTATCTCGTGAACTGGTCATGTGATGCTTAAAGTCATACGTATGTACCTTCTGGAATATAGCTGTAATTGAACTTTTCCCTGGCATTTTGTATACTTCAACATCCAGCCATGTTTGCACTCTTGTAACTGAAGGTGTGCCACAACAGTGGCCACAGGACTTGAAAAGGTCAGTTTTCTTTCCAATCCCAAAGAAAGGCAATGCCAAAGAATGTTCAAACTACCGCACAATTGGACTCATCTCACACGCTAGCAAAGTAATGCTCAAAATTCTCCAAGCCAGGCTTCAGCACTACATGAACCATGAAATTCCAGATGTTCAAGCTGGTTTTAGAAAAGGAAGAGGAACCAGAGATCAAATTGCCAACATCCGCTGAATCATCAAAAAAGCAGGAGAGTTCCATAAATACATCTATTTCTGCTTTATGGATCACAATAAACTGTGGAAAATTCTGAAAGAGATGGGAATACCAGACCACCTGACCTGCCTCTTGAGAAACCTACATGCAGGTCAGGAAGCAACAGTTAGAACTAGACATGGAACAACAGACTGGTTCCAAATAGGGAAAGGAGTACATCAAGACTATATATTGTCACCCTGCTTATTTAACTTCTATGCAGAGTACATCATGTGAAATGCTGGGCTGGAGGATGCATAAGCTGGAATCAAGATTGCCAGGAGAAATATCAATAACCTCAGATATGCAGCTGACACCACCCTTGTGGCAGAAAGTGAAGAGGAACTAAAGAGCCTCTTGATGAAAGTGAAAGAGGAGAGTGAAAAAGTTGGCTTAAAGCTCAACATTCAGAAAACTAAGATCATGGCATCTGGTCCCATCACTTCATGGGAAATAGATGGGGAAACAGTGAAAACAGTGGCAGACTTTATTTTTCTGGGCTCCAAAATCACTGCAGATGGTGATTGCAGCCATGAAATTAAAAGACACTTACTCGTTGGAAGGAAAGTTATGGCCAACCTAGATAGTATATTAAATAGCAGACCTTTGTTACTTTGTCAACAAAGGTCTGTCTAGTCAAGGCTATGGTTTTTCCAGTGGTCACGTATGGATGTGAGAGTTGGACTATAAAGCAAGCTGAGTACTGAAAAATTGATGCTTTTGAACTGTGGTGTTGGAGAAGACTTTTGAGAGCCCCTTGGACTGCAAGGAGATCCAGCCTTTCCAACTTAAAGATCAGTCCTAAGTGTTCATCGGAAGGACTGATGTTGAAGCTGAAACTCCAATACTTTGGCCACCTGATGCAAAGAACTGACTCATTGGAAAAGACCCTGATGCTGGAAAAGATTGAAGGTGGGAGAAGGGGATGACAGAGGATGAAATGTATGGATGACATCACCGACTCCACGGACATGAGTTTGGGTAAACACATGGAAGTTGATGATGGACAGGGAGGCCTTGCATGCTGCTGTCCATGGGGTCACAAAGAGTCGGACATGACTGAGCGACTGAACTGAACTGAACTGAAGGTGACTTCAGCAGTCATCTTATCAGTCCTGTGTACCAGTCTGGGTTCTATCAGTAAAATAGAAGCCACTCCATGTATCCTAAGTATGAATCAAGTCAAATCCAGCATGGAAGCTTGCCATGAAGAGGGAAGCAGAGAGAAGATGAAGGAAGACTTGGCTAAAGATCTCAGCCTATCGCTCTAGAGCAGTTGATATCAGAGACATTTTGGGAGCTGCCACAAAGGTGATGAATCTCCAGGAAGTTCTCTCCATCATAGCCCACAAGGCCAAAGTTGAGTGATTCTAAAGAAGCAGTTCCTGAAAGCTGCGGCGAATGTTGCACTAGGCATGTGTGAGATTCCTTGAGTCTGCTTATAACTGCCAGGCTGTTGTTTAGTCACTAAGTCGTGTTCAACTCTTTTGCAACCTCATGGATGATAGCCTGCCAGGTCCTGTGTCCAGAATACTGAAGTGGGTTGCCATTTCCTTCTCTTCAGGGTATGGAACCTGTGGCTCCTCCATTGGCAGGCAGGTTCTTCACTGCTGAGCAACCTATGAAGCCCAACTGCCAGGAGCTTCAGCTAAACCAGGCAGATGCGTGGAGGACCATAGCTCGTTGAGGTTCCCAGCCAACAGTGGCCTCTCCCTACCTCGGACATCCCAGCTTGGTGAACATCTGCTGAAGCTAGGAAGAGAAGCCAGGGCTGAGGCACAGATGGTCACGTTCAGACTTGGCGGCTGCGACTCTGCTGGACGCTTTGCTTAGTTTGGCTCCTTTGGGCGAGCTTGGACCTATGTGGCAATCTGGGTGCTGTTTATTTAGCTTTGTTTTCCTGTTCTCCTCCTCCCATGGCTGGCTCTCCTTTTGTATAACAGGGAGTAGTTCTGTAGACAAAGGATTTCTTTCCACTGGAAGTAATCAGGGTACTCTGAGAAGTACTTAACCACTATTTAAGGCAGGAGTCCCCAACCTCCATGATCTAATTCCTAATGATCTGAATTGGAGCTGATGTACTAATACAGATAAAGTCCACAATAAGTGTAATGCACTTCAATCATTCCAAAACCATCCCCTGACCCCAGTCCATGAAAAAATTTTCTTCCACTGATTTAAGAGACCTTATGGTTTAACACACCTTCACCTAGGTAGAAAGAAGTCACTTGATTGCATTAAAGTTGAGGTGCTTATGCTAGTATAATTGTATTCTCTAAAAATTAATCAAGCAAGTATTAATATTATAGGTTGACTTCTATTTTAATTTAAAATAGGGTAATTTTTATATTTCGCATCGCCAACTCAATGGATGTGACTTTGAGCAAGCTCTGGGAGATAGTGAAGGCCAGAGGAGGCTGGCATGCTGCAGTCCATGGGGTTGCAAAGAATCAGACACGATGGAGCAACTGAACAACAATGCAATTTCTATGCTTGGAAATTAATATAAAAATAAGATACCCCTCCCCAATATTTCCACCATGCAATAATACATTTTTATTTGTTTTACATACTCCCCAAAATATGTAATGTTGTTTATGTTCTTTTATAACCTACTTTTTCCCAATTTCAATCCAGGTCCTGGGGGAAGTTGGTGGTGTTCTCAGATGGGGTAACTGAGAAGAGTTTAATAAAGAGGCTCTTTATAAAGGAGTAAATAGGGCTGGAAGAAATCAGAAGGGATGATGCAGTATCCCACGGGCAAAAGAGAAACAGGAAGGAATAAAATTGATCATTTTTCTTCATATCCATTACCTAATTTTCTTTGGGCAACAGATTTCTTTGGAGCCCTTAGTAGGAGCTCCAAAGATAGAAATAATAGAAAATTATGAGTATAAGTGAAGAATCCACCTGCAATGCAGGAGACTCCAGTTCAATTCCTGGGTCAGGAAGATCCCCTGGAAAAGGGATAGGCTACCTACTCCAATATTCTTGGGCTTCCTTGGTGGCTCAGCTGGTAAAGAATCCACCTGCAATATGGGAGACATGGGTTCAATCCCTGGTCTGGGAAGATCCCCTGGCAACCCACTCCATTATTCTTGCCTGGAGAATCAGCATGCACAGAGGAGTCCTGGTGGGTTAGAGTCCGCGGGGTGGCAAAGAGTCAGATGTGACTGACCGACTAAGTACACAGCACCTAATTGAGAAGATGATACACAAGCACTTGTGATTGGTAGTTCTCCAAAATCCAGGGGTTTAGAGAGGATATTGGTCAGCATCATTGCATTTGGGGGGTTTGACACCTCTGAATCAGCTATTTCCTCCCAAGGAAAGGACTTATACCAATGACATTTATTTTTCTATCTTCAGTACCAGGCTTTATTAATCAATTCAAGAAGCAAATGCTTGACATGTTATTGCAAGAACCAGGAACAGCAGTCTTATCAATAATACTTGTTGTGGCACAAAAATACCACTGTGATTGTCATTTCCCAAAACAGTTAGCAAGGAAGTTGGCTCTGCATGTTGTGTAATACTATTATATTAATTTTGAAAGACTGTTAATAACTGACTAATTGTTGCACATGCACACATGTGAAGTCGCTTCAGTTGTGTCCAACTCTTTGCAACTCTATGGACTGTAGCCCCCAGGCTCCTCCGTCCATGGGATTCCCCAGGCAAGAATACTGGAGTGGGTTGCCACACCCTCCTCCAGGAGGGATCTTCCAGACCCAGGGATCAAACCTGTATCTCTCACGTCTCCTGAATTGGCAGGCAGGTTCTTTATCACTGGCGCCACCTGGGAACATCAGGTGATACTGAGTAAATCACATATTCCTTCTTAAGCCACTTTCTTCTATTTGTGCTGGTAATACCACCCTATTTGATTACCTCTTCTGCCCACACCCTCTCTCTCTGTCTTTTCCTTCTCAATCTCCTACATGAAATATTGGATCTGCAGTATGCTGGGCCTTCTAATTATCTCTAGTTGTATTTCCCCCTAAATGGTCTCATCTAGATCTGTTTTAAGAACTCCTTCAGGTCCTGACTCCAGATGTAGAGCTCCCGACCTGACTTCTTCTCAGTTTCAGGCTCGCAGATCCATTGTCCTACTTGCCAGTAGGTATCTCAAAATGAATGCATCCCAAAGAGAACTACAACTCCCCTCGCTACAGAAGTCATCTTTAATACCATCCCTTTTAGCATCCGTCATGCTCAACCCAACAACAGGAACTGCTGGATCTGCCTCCAAAGTGGACCCTGAATGTGTCTACTTGCCTCTGTTCTCACGGCCCAAACCTCCTTCAAGCCACCGTCTTTTCTGACCTGCAGTAGCACCACACTGGTGACCTTATTTTTCCTCCCCAGAACAGAACAGAATGATCTTTTCTTTTCTTTTTGGCTATGCCACACAGCATGTTGGATCTTAGTTCCTCAACCAGGGATCTGACTCACATCCCCTGCATTGGAAACATGGAGTCTTAACCACACTGGACCACCAGCAAAGTCCAAGAGTGATGTTTTCTTAAAATCTAAATCATATAATATCACTCCCCGACTTCAACCCCTTCAGTAGCTTCTTTATTTTAGAATAAAATCCAGATTCCTTACCCTTACCTATAAGACCCTGCATAATCTTCCTTGCCTCCATGGCCCTCCTTGCCTCTCCACATGATCTCAAACAGATCATACTGTCTCTCCTTTCCCTCCAAACTAACTGTTCCTTTCTCGCCCTACAGTATGTCAAGCTCTTCTGCATCTTCACGGCTTCTCATTAACTCTTCCTTCTACCTGGAGAACTCTAGCTCATAGCATGGTTGGCTCCTGTTCCAACCTTCAAGTCCCAGCTCACAAGTCATCTTCTAGAGGCTTTGTCTGACCTAGCGTTTCCCACCCCCATTTCCAGAAACATTACCATACCTGAAACAATCATCATTTGTGATTATTTCTGTCTCTCCCCCATTAGAATGTAAGTTCCTAAAGAACAGCTTCTTTTCTTTCCATCACAGCCACTGGAATATTCCTTGCTAAGTAGCTATTTAGTTTAATGAATAAAGGAATACTATCAGCAAGAAGGCTTCAGTTCAGTTCAGTTCAGTCACTCAGTCATGTCCGACTCTTTGCGACCCCATGAATCACAGCACACCAGGCCTCCCTGTCCATCACCAACTCCCGGAGTTCACTCAAACTCATGTCCACAGAGTCGGTGATGCCATCCAGCCATCTCATTCTCTGTCGTCCCCTTCTCCTCCCGCCCCCAATCCTTCCCAGCATCAGAGTCTTTTCCAGTGAGTCAACTCATCGCATGAGGTGGCCAAAGTATTGCAGTTTCAGCTTTAGCATCAGTCCTTCCAATGAACACCCAGGATTGATCTCCTCCAGAATGGACTGGTTGGATCTCCTTGCAGTCCAAGGGACTCTCAAGAGTCTTCTCCAGCACCACAGTTCAAAAGCATCAATTCTTCGGCGATCAACTTTCTTCACAGTCCAACTCTCAAGGCTTGGAATGAATCAAAAAGTGCTTTCATCTATCATGACTTCATTTCCAGATGGATATTTGGACTCTCAGATACCTGTACTTTTGGTTTGAGTCATTAATTCCCTTAAGTGGAAGATATTTTTTAATAGAACAGCTTCATTGTTTGAAAAATGAGCAGAAAGCACTCATAGGGTGAGGATTTATTCATTAATATCATCGTCATCTGCTCTGAATTAAAAATATATCAAGCCAAATTCTTTTCTATGAACCTTGGGGCTGGAGTAGGGGGCAGGGCAGGTTTAAATTCTCCCCCTTTGGTTCATCTTCCATCTCATGTGTTTGGATCAGTGGCTCAAGAAGATCAGGGAGCCTGAAATTTGTGAATGGTCTTCTTAGAATAAACACCAACTCTTCATGATAGTTTACTTTAAAGGGTCCTAATTCTGTCTCTGCTTCTCAGCTCCCCTCACATCCCTCTCTCTCAGTTTCTGCTCCAGCTCTTTGCTGCTACAGTCACTGCAGCAGGAAGCCTGGGCACGCTGTCCACAATGCCAGGGAGCTGCAGTGGGAATGGCTAGGTCGCAGTGTCAGGAAGGCCAGCCACCTGGGACCTCTGGGAACCCCAGGCCCCTGGGCTCATGAAGCTCATGGAAGGCGTGGGCTCCTCCTTGCTGTCACTAATCTATCTGTTGAACGGACTGTAGCCATGTGCCACTGTGCTCTGTCTTTCACTTGCCACCCGGAAAGTGATCATTCCCAACACACAGGATACTCCTCACTTCTGCAGGTTTCTAGGTATTTTGTTTCAATTGGTAAAGATTTGGGTGGGGGTGACTGGCTGAATCAGGATACTAATTCCATAATATCCGGTGAGTCATCCTCTAAATGTGTAAATGATGGCTTTCTAGAACAGGGCTTGAGAGCAGAAATCCTTCTAGACTTGTAAACAAACCTACAGCAATTCTGTCAGTTCAGGGAAGGTGTCATTGTTTATTGGTCAGGGGAGGCTTACGGTTGAAACAACCCATTTCCAAATTCAGTGGCTTAACTCCATAAAGGATTTCTCATGTCACAATCCAATCAGGTCAGCAGGAGTGATGAAGGGGTGTTTCTGCTCTATACATCCTCCAGGGACCCAGGCCCCTTCCTCCCAGTTCAGAGGTTCTTAACTTGGGAGTCCACAAGTCCCATAAAGGGAGTAGAAAGAATTCAGGGAGTCTATGAAATTATATGGGAGAAAAAGTATATCTTTATTTTCATTAATGTTTTAACTATAATTTAGCATTTCCTACAATTATGATTGGAGAAGGAAATGGCAACCCACTCCAGTGTTCTTGCCTGGAGAGTCCCAGGGACAGGGTAGCCTGGTGGGCTGCCATCTTTGGGGTCGCACAGAGTTGGACACAACTGAAGTGACTTAGCAGCACAATTATGACTGGAGACATCAAACCACAATAATATTAGTGCCTCCTGTGACTTTACTACCAATATGAAACATGGATGTTTTCATATCACCTTACAATCTTAGCAGATATCATGAAATATCATTTATGCACAACGCTACTTTGAAATTATGGTAGTTACTAGATTCACTTAAAGATCTTATTTGTTTATGTGTTAAAGAGTATATACATTACTGCTTCACAAATTTTTTTTAATATTTTGATAACTATTTCAGCATACTCGCAGTTTTTTTAATCCTGTGTACTTTACTTTAAACATTATTAATAAAAACATTACTTTAAGAAGGGGTTCATAGAATTTAGCAGACTGCCAAAAGAATTCATGGCCAACAAAAAATTAAAAATCCCTAACCTAAAGTACAAGTTCTGACTGTATAGCTGCTGCTGCTGCTGCTAAGTCACTTCAGTCATGTCCGACTCTGTGTGACCCCATAGACGGAAGCCCACCAGGCTCCCCCATCCCTGGGATTCTCTAGGCAAGAACACTGGAGTGGGTTGCCATTTCCTTCTCCAATGTGTGAAAGTGAAGACTGTATAGCAGAGGGAACTATATTCAATATCCTGTGATAAACCATAATGGAAAAGTGTATAGAAAAGAATGTATAGCTGAATCATTTTGCTGTACAGCAGAATTAACACAACACTGTAAATCAGCTATACTTCTATTTTTAAAATATTGAAAAAAGAATCCTGATCTAGTGGCACTACTGTCCCCTAAGTCCGTGGGTATCCCCTTCCTCTAATCAGCCAAACAGGCTGGAGTGACATTGACAAGCAGTTTATTTTTTTTTTTTGGTAATTAATTTATTTTTTATTGGAGGCAAATTATTTTACAATATTATATTGGTTGGTTTTGCCATACATTGACATGAATTCGCCCCGGGTTTACATAAGTTCCCCCTCCTGAACCCCCCTCCCACCTCCCTCCTCCCTTTATCCTCCCTCTGGGTCATCCCAGCATGCCAGCCCCGAGCATCCTATAACATGCATTGACCCTGAACTAGTGATTCGTTTCACATATGACAATATACATGTTTCAATGCCATTCTCCCAAATCATCCCACCCTTACCCTCTCCCACAGAGTCCCAAAGACTGTTCTATACATCTGTGTCTCTTTTGCTGTCTCGTATACAGGGTTATCATTTGCATCTTTCTAAATTCCATATATATGCGTTAGTATACTGTATTGTTGTTTTTCTTTCTGGCTTACTTCACTCTGTATAATAGGCTCCAGTTTCATCCACCTCATTAGAACTGATTCAAATGTATTCTTTTTAATGGCTGAATAATACTCCATTGTGTATATGTACCAAAGCTTTCTTATCCATTCGTCTGCAGATGGACATCTAGGTTGCTTCCATGTCCTGGCTATTATAAACAGTGCTGCGATGAACATTGGACTACATGTGTCTCTTTCAATTCTGGTTTCCTCGGTGTGTATGCCCAGGAGTGCGATTGCTGGATCATATGGCAGTTCTATTTCCAGTTTTTTGAGGAATCTCCACACTGTTCTCCATAGTGGCTGTACTAGTTTGCATTCCCACCAACAGTGTAAGAGGGTTCCTTTCTCTCCACATCCTCTCCAGCATTTATTGCATGTAGACTTTTGGATAGCAGCCATTCTGACTGGTGTGAAATGGTATCTCATTGTGGTTTTGATTTGCATCTCTCTGATTATGAGGGATGTTGAGCATTTTTTCATGTGTTTGTTAGCCATCTTTATGTCTTCTTTGGAGAAATGTCTGTTTAGTTCTTTGGCCCATTTTTTGATTGGGTCATTTATTTTTCTGGAATTGAGCTGCAGGAGTTGCTTGTATATTTTGGAGATTAATCCTTTATCCGTTGCTTCATTTGCTATTATTTTCTCCCATTCTGAAGGCTGTCTTTTCACCTTGCTTAGAGTTTCCTTTGCTGTGCAGAAGCTTTTGATTTTAATTAGGTCCCATTTGTTTATTTTTGCTTTTATTTCCAATATTCTGGGAGGTGGGTCATGGAGGATCCTGCTGTGATTTATGTCGGAGAGTGTTTTGCCTACGTTCTCCTCTAGGAGTTTTATAGTTTCTGGTCTTACATTTAGCTCTCTAATCCATTTTGAATTTATTTTTGTGTATGGTGTTAGGAAGTGTTCTAGTTTCATTCTTTTACAGGTGGCTGACCAGTTTTCCCAGCACCACTTGTTAAAGAGATTGACAAGCAGTTTAGAAGGAATGTATGTCCCTTCTGCCCTTATTCCATTGGCCCTAATTCAGTCACGTGACTTCACCTAACTTCAGAGGGGGCTGGGAAATGAAGTCTAGCTGTGTTCCCAGGAGGAAACAAGGATGGGGCTTGGTGAGCACATGGAAGAAAACTCACTCCCTGTCAGATTCACTCCAGGAAGTATAATCATAATAAGACCATAATAGCTGCCACTGGTTGAATAATTACTCAGGATTGTGCTAAACGAGTTTGCTTTCCTGACCTCATTTAATCATCATAATAACCCTATGAGACAGGTACTATTGTTCTTACTTGATAAATAAGGAAACTAGAACTTGAGGAAGTAAGTCCAGAATCAGTGCTCTCAATCACTTTGCTGGACTGTTTTGGAAAACTTCTAAGATCCTTATAGGAGAAGATAGATTTGTGTCTTGGTGGAGAGAGTAGTTCCAGGAGCCAGACTTCCAAAATTCATATTCTGGTTTTGCTAGAAGCTGGCTCCACTGACTAGGCGTATTTTACTGAAGCTTTCCATGAATCTGTAAAATGGTGGTGATAACAGTATCCATCTTTTAGGATTAAATGAGACAAACTCTTAGACTAGCACTTGGCACATAGTAAGTGCTCAGTGAATATTCTAAAATTCACTGTCATTAATGCCAGGTTTCCTTGGTGGCTCAGATGAAAAAGAACCCACCTGGAATGCAGGAGACCTGGGTTCCATCCCTGACTTGGGAAGATACCCTGGAGAAGGGCTTGGCAGCCCATTTTAGTATTCTTGCCTGGAGAATCCCCATGGACAGGGGAGCCTGGTGGGCTACAGTCCATGGGATCATGAAGAGTCGGACACGATTGAGTGACTAAGCACAGCACAATACCTAAAAGATGCTGTAACCACCTTAAAAAAAGTGAACTAATGGGGTGGGAGGGAGGTTCAAGAGGGAGCAGACATGGCTGATTCATGTTGATGTATGGCAGACACCAACACAATATTATAAATCAATTATCCCTCAATTAAAAATAATTTCCTTAAAAAAGTAAACTAAATATTCCAGCAGGGCTCAGTATTCAAAAAGGAAGCAAGAAAATCTCTGAGGTCACTAGGATCCTCACCTGGGAGGTTTCCTAGAATGGTGTGCTGAGTTATAGTCAAGAGAATGGGAAGCTGTTATGTTTGATGGGTTAATTTTCACTTTAATGTAACCTTGTCTTCCCTTTCTAGAACTCCATGAAGGTGATGTTCAAATGCCTCTGGAAGAACTGTGGGAAGGTTCTGAGCACTGCAGTGGGTATCCAGAAGCACATCCGGACCATTCATCTCGGGTAAGGAGCCCTCCCTTTGGAGCTGGGTGTATCTCCGTCAAGTTCAGTCCAGGACCACCTGCACTCAGAATTACACTTCACATTGTGCCTTAAGAATTCTGAACACAGAAACAGAGACTGGGACTGCTAGGTCTTCCTGATCACTATGGAGATGGCCACTGCAGGTAATACAGACCAGTGTGGCAAGTGGCAAGAACGTGGACTTAGAGCTGTGAAGCCTCCCTAATACACTCACCAAGTGATATAAAGCAAGCTGCTGCTCGGAGCCTCAGTTTCCTCTGAAAAAGAAAGTCTTATCAGCCCTGCAGGGTCATGTGTGATGGTCAAAAATAAAATGTATGTGAGAGTGATTTGTAAAAGATGGAGCACCAGGGTAGGGTAGGGTGAGGAATCCTTAGACCCCCCTGAAAATGTTTGTAAAATTATATGTGCAATTTTTTCCCCAGTGGAGTGTATTAATGACTTTGAGTCTCAAAGGCAGACATAGCCTGAAAAGGGTTTAAGAACCACAGTGATAGTCAGTGTTGCTATTCTTATGAAGCCTGGTGACCTGCTCTATCCTTTTCTGTTGCCCAAATAAGTCCTTTATTTGTGCAACAGACACATTTCCCTGTGTTATACAAAAACCTTTCCAAGGAAAGATAAAATGAAGTTTTGAGCAGCAGGGATTAGGGGCCACTCCAGAAAGGCTGTGATGGTACAGCCTCTTGTTCTTTAGTCTGTGAGTCTTTCTTGTCCGGGGATGTGGAACTAAGAAGGGATCTTGAGAAGCTGTAAGCGAAAAACAGTGTGCACAAGGCAAATCCAAACACATGACCAAGCCCCCAGATGCCTGGACACAGAGGGGTGCTTTCAACAAAATGTTGTTGATCAGTCGCTAAGTCATGTCTCTTTGCAGCCCCATGGACTGCAGAATACCAGGCTTCCCTTCTTCTTGAGTTAGCTCAAACTCGTGTCCATTGAGTTGGTGATGCCATCCAACCATCTCATCCTCTGTCACCCCCTTCTCCTCTTGCCTTTGATATTTTGCAGCATCAGGGTCTTCTTCAATGAATCAGCTCTTCGCATCAGGTGGCCAAAGAATTGTAGCCTCAGTTCAGCATCAGTCCTTCCAATGAATAATCAGGGTTGATTTCCTTTAGGATTGACTGGTTGGATCTCCTTGCTGTGACTGCTGAGAAATAAGCACTATAGTCACTTTGCCCAGCCAAGGATAAATTTAGGGAAGGCATCATCCATAAAAAGTGATAGAAAAAGAAAACAAGAACGGGTTCCAAGGTGATTTTGCTGATTCCTGTGGGTGTCTAGCTCCCTCACCCACAGGCTGGGGATGCTGGGGACATAGCCAGACCCTTCCAGGGCATGGCATGTGAAAAATCACCAAGCACTGTGGCCCAGCAAAGCAGGGCTTCTGCTCCACTAGCCAGAGGGTCCACCTAACCCTCCAAGAAACGCCACACAGAGCCCACTCCTTCAGGGAAGGAAACCCCACAGAGTCTCCCCTCAACTCTCACCATCAGGACAGCTCACAGTGTAAAAACTCAGTTATTCGAACGTTTAGAAAGAGCTTCCTGAAGCTATAATCAGGAGCTGGGGGTCTTTGTTTTAAAGTCCATCTGCCCCAAAAGTCAAATCCTATTCAGCACCACACAAAAACACATACCCTATCTATGTGTTTACAGACTGTGAGTGGCATCACATGATTTTCTTTTGAGCTTCCAGGGTGCTCTCCTGGTGGGTGAAATTCAAGTACAGCAGGCACTGTATTCGCTTCCCTGGGATTCCCTTTTTACTCTGCATGCTTCACGTGGCCTTGATGAGTTAGAATCCCCATCTCTGCCAGCCACTGCCCAGGAATGAGCCTGGGAGCCTATAGGAGGATGAGGCAGTTTTTAATGAGTGTTGATTGGCTTGTGAAGAAGAAGGGAGCATAGCCCAAGCCCCAAAATACATATCTTGCATCTGATAGAGCTGCAGTGCACACCACACCAGCATAAGAAGTACACTGTTTTTCTCTTAATTCTCACTCCGTTCTTACATACCAGGGGCTGATCCTGATTTATCCCCGTGTAGGACACACGCTTTTCCCCAGGCCTGCGTGTCTATTAGTAGCACTCGGTAGCCGGTAGCGACTCGGCTCGCCCTTTCCTGGAGAGGAAGTGGGGACAGGAATAGAACAGATGCACATTCTTCGGCCCACTCTCTGGGGTCTTTGATGCTTTGCTTGTAGAAGAGCCAAGCCTTGCCTGACCTGATACGGAGCAGACACCTCCCTAGATGCCTCAGCCAGAGAGCTCAGGGGAAACAGAGCCAGCCTGGGAGAAGCCGCTAATCTGGCTGAACAGAAAGGCCCAGGAGAAAGGGAGATTTGTATTTTAGGTTCTGTACAGGGATTGTCAATGGGAAAAAAGTTTATTCTGAGTCAGTGCCCTGCTCCTGCCAGATATGGTCATGAAACGTGGAGATGCCCCAGGAAAGGAAGATTTACAGATTCCATCCCATAAAACCGGGTGCAAGAATGTGCATCCTTTCCCTAGAAACCCTCAAATCCAACAAACATTAGTTATTTGACAGGCTTCCCAGCTGGTGCAGTGGTAAAGAGTCCACCTACCAACGCAGACACAAGAGGCGCCGCTTTGATCCCTGCGTCAGGAAGAACCCCTGGAGGAGGGCGTGGCAACCCACTCCAGTATTCCTGCCTGGAAAATCCCTTGGACAAAGGAGCCTGGTAGGCTACAGTTCATGGGATTGCAAAGAGTTGGACACAACTGAGCCCCCCCCACACACACACTTGACAGTTATTTTCTTTTACACAAAACTTAGTTTTTCAGGGAAAGCACAATTTTCTGTGTCTCAGAAGAACCTGTGGAAGCACCAGAAGATACTTTTCCTGGTGACAGTAAACACTGAGTTTTCTAGCATCAGCCTTATTTTTACTTAATAAACATTTAGTGCTTATTACACGTGAGTACACCTCTAAGTACTGTGTTCAGTAGGCTCCTGGTGGACACGGAAGGCCAGCTGTGCTGTGCTGCTTTACATAAGGGCACAGGCTGCCAAAATTACACAGGCAGCTGGCAGGTGTCAGGATTCGAACCCGGCAGTGTAACTCCAGAATTCATGTGGGTAATCACTGTGCTACAGCATCGGCTTCTTTCTTTCATTCATTCAGCATTTAACAGGCACCTACTGTATGCCAGATGCACTGAAACATGTGGTATTTATTAAACAAAAATGAACAAGACACAGCCCTAAAGAATCTATCTTAGGGAGGCAACAGAGGTTTAAAAAAATTACAGAAATGTACCAAATCATTAAATAAAGTAAATTGAAATGAACACACTTCAAAGTAATTCCCTGGTGGCTCAGTTGGTAAAGAATCTGCCTACAGTGCAGGAGACCTGGGTTCGATCCCTGGGTGGGAAAGGTCCCCTGGAGAAGGGAATGGCAACCCACTCCAGTATTCTTGGGCTTCCCTTGTGGCTCAGCTGGTAAAGAATCTGCCTACAATGCGGGAGACCTGGGTTCAATCCCTGGGTTGGGAAGATCCCCTGGAGAAGGGAACTTCTACCCATTCCAGTGCGACCACCTGGAGAATTCCAGGGGATCGCAAAGAATCAGACACACTGAGCAAATTTCACTTCCACTTCTTCGAAGGGAGCTCAGAGGATTTAACTGTTTGAAGCTAAATCTGATGCCTGTGACTCAAAAGAAGTTCCCAGTTTGAGAGCTCAGGTCACTTGCAACCCTACCCCCTCGCCTGGCCACTGTCAACCACTCCACAGCCTGCTCACTGGCTCCTGTTCCTCTTGCCCTGCTACCCTCTGTTCTTTCTCCAGATAATGGCCACGGTGAGCCTTCTAAAAGGAACTTATGTCTGTGAGTCTGTTTCTGTTTTGTAGATAAGTTCATTGGTATCATTATTTTTAGATTCCATATAAAAGTGATAGAATATGATATTTGTCTTTCTCTGTCTTACTTCACTTAATGTGATAATATCTAGGTCCAGCCACATTGCAGATGACATTGGATGGCATCAGAGAGCAAATTTATGGGTCTCAAAGGGCTCAGAAGAGGAAGAGGTGGAGTGGGGAGAGACACATTAGGAGCTTGGGATTAACAAATACACACTGCTGTATATAAAACAGATAAGCCACAAGGACATGCTGTATAGCAGGGAACTATACTCAATATCCTGTGGTAACCTATAATGGAAACAAATCTGAAAAAGAATACACACACACACATACACGCACACACACACACGTATGGCACTTTGCTGTGCACCTGAAACTAACACAACATTGTAAATTAACTATACTTATTGTATTTCAATTTTAAAAAATAAAAGTAAGTAACAAGTAACCTAGATTCTTCAAAATCCCCAGGGGCTTCCGTCATATTCAGAACAAAATACCCAGTTTTTCCCCAGGGCTACAAAGCCCTGTGCCATTGTGTCTCTGCCTTCCTTCCCATTCTTCTCCCATCACTCTTTGCCTGGTGCCCTGAGCACCAGCCACCTACCTCTCTGTCCTTCTCAGAAAGCAACAAGCCAGCCCAGCCCGGGGTTCTGTGCATTCTTCTCCCATAGTTCCCACAAGGGTTTTTCCCTCACCTCATTGAGACCTCTGCTCAAATGTCATCTCCTCAGAGAGTCTTCCTATGAATAATCTATTTAAAATAATGTCCCCCATCGCTTGCCCTGATTAAGAATGCTCTTAATGCTGCTTAATTTTTCTTTCTGGGATTTATCACTACACCACCCTAATGGCAGAAAGTGAAGAGGAACGAAAAAGCCTCTTGATGAAAGTGAAAGAGAAGAGTGAAAATGTTGGCTTAAAGCTCAACATTCAGAAAACTAAAATCATGGCATCTGGTCCCATCACTTCATGGGAAATAGATGGGGAGACAGTAGAAACAGTGTCAGACTTTATTGTTTTGGGATCCAAAATCACTGCAGATGCTGATTGCAGCCAGGAAATTAAAAGACACTTACTCCTTGGAAGGAAAGTTATGACCTACCTAGATAGTATATTAAAAAGCAGAGACATTACTTTGCCAACCAAGGTCCGTCTAGTCAAGGCTATGGTTTTTCCAGTGGTCATGTATGGATGTGAGAGTTGGACTGTGAAGAAAGCTGAGCGCCGAAGAATTGATGCTTTTGAACTGTGGTGTTGGACAAGATTCTTGAGAGTCCCTTGGACTGCAAGGAGATCCAACCAGTCCATTCTAAAGGAGATCGATCCTGGGTGTTCATTGGAAGGACTGATGCTAAAGCTGAAACTCCAATACGTTGGCCACCTCATGCGAAGAGTTGACTCACTGGAAAAGACTCTGATGCTGGGAGGGATTGGGGGCAGGAGGAGAAAGGGACGACAGAGAATGAGATGGCTGGATGGCATCACCGACTCAATGGATGTGAGTTTGAGTGAACTCCGGGAGTTGGTGATAGACAGGGAGGCCTGGAGTGCTGTGATTCATGGGGTTGCAAAGAGTTGGACATGACTGAGCGACTGAACTGAACTGAACTGAATGTATTAAATATCTGTTTCTTTATGGGTTTACTTTTTGTAAATTGACTTATGGTTAATGAATAATATTATATAAGTTGCACATGTACTGTATGGTAATTCACAATTTTTATGATTATAGTCCATTTATATTTACTGCAAAATATTGGCTATATGCCCTGTGTTTTACAATAATACAGTCTGGTAGCTTAGATGGTAAAGAATCTGCCTGCAATGCGGGAGACTGCAGTTCTATTCCTGGGTTGGAAAGATCCCCTGGAGAAGGGATAGTCTACCCGCTCTGGTATTCTTGGGCTTCCCTGGTGGTTCCGACAGTAAAGAATTCACCCACAATGGGGAGACCTAGGTTTGATCCCTGGGTTGAGAAGATCCACTGGAGAAGGGATAGGCTACCCACTCCAGTATTCTTGGGCTTCCCTGGTGGTTCAGACAGTAAAGAATTTGCCTGCAATGGGGAGACCTGGGTTCAATCCCTGGCTTGAGAAGATCTACTGGAGAAGGGAATAGGTACCCATTCGAGTATTCTCGCCTAGAGAATACCGTGGACAGAGGAGCCTGGCAAGCTGTAGTCCATGGGGTCACAAAGAGTTGGACACAACTGAGCAACTTTCACATACATACATACATCCTTGTAGTTTATTTTAGCCATAATAGTTTATACCTCTTAATCGTCTACCCCTGTACTTTCCCTCCCCCTCCTTAACTACTGCTTTGTTCTCTATATCTGTTTCGTTTTTGTCATATTCACTAGTGTGCTGTATTTTTTAGATTCCACATACAAGTAATATCATAGTATTTGTCTTTCTCTGTCTAACTTATCTCACCTGGCATAATACCCTCTAAGTCCATTCATGTTGTTACAATGGCAAAATCTCATTCTTTGTGCCTGAGTAGTATGAGTGTGTGTGTGTGTGTGTGTGTGTGTGCAGCTCAATAGTGTCAGACTGTTTACAACACCATGGACTGTAGCCCTCCAGGCTCCTCTGTCCATGGAATTCTCCAGGCAAGAATACTGGAGTGGGTTGCTATTTCCTTCTCCAAGGGATCTTCCCAACCCAGGGATCAAACTTGGGTCTTCTGCATTGCAGACAGATTCTTTACCATTTGAGCCACCAGTGTGTGTGTGTGTGTGTGTGTGTGTGTGTGTGTGGCGTCTTCTTTATCTAATTGTATGTTGATGGACACTTAGGTTGCTTCCATATCTTGGCAATTATAAATAATGCTGCCATGAACATCAGGGTGCATGTATCTTTTCAAATTGATGTTTCTGGTTCTTTTTTTTTTTTTTCAGATATATACCCAGGAGTGGAATTGCTAGGTCATATGGTAGTTCTATTTTTAGATTTTTAAGAAACCTCCATACTGTTTCTCACAATGACTGCACCAGTTTACCTTCCCACCAACAGTGTATGAGAGCTGCCTTTTCTCCACATTCTCACCAACATTTGTTGTGTTCTTTTTGATGATAGCCATTCTGACAGGTGTACGGTAACAGTTCATTGTTGGTATTATCAGTTTGATTTCCCTTTCCCTGATAATTAGTGAGGTAGAGCATCTTTTCATCTTTTTTGGCCACCTGCATGTCCTCTTTGGGAAAAATTCTATTTAGTTCTTCTGCTCATTTTTAAAATAGAATTGTTTTTTTAATGTTGAGTTAATGAGCTATTTATATATTTTGAATACTAACCCCTTATCAGTCATGTCCTCTGAAAATATTTTCTCCCATTCAGTAGTTTGTCTTTTCACATTGTTGATAGTTTCCTTTGCTGTGCAAAAGTTTTTAAGTTTAATTAGGTCCCATTTCCTTATTTTAGCTTTTATTTCCTTTGCTTTCGGAGACAGATTTGAAAAAAAAAATATTGCTACAATAGATGTCAAAGAGTGCCCTGCCTATGTTTTATTTTAGCAATTTTGTGGTGTAATGTCTTACATTTAGGTCTTTAATCCATTTTGAGTTTATGTTTCTATATGGTGTTAAAGAATGTTCTAATTTCATTCATTTGCATGTGGCTGTCCAGTTTTCCCAGCAACATATGTGGAAGAGACTACCGTTTCTCCATTGTATATTCTAGCCTCCTTTGTCATAGATTGATGGATCTTAAGTGTGTAAGTCTATTTCTGGGCTCTCTGTTCCATTGATCTGTATATCTGTTCTTATGCCAGTGCATGCATGCTCAATCACTTAGTCATGTCTCATTCTTTGAAACCCTACGGACTGTAGCCTGCCACACTCCTCTGTCCATGGGATCCTCCAAACTAAAGCGCCGGAGTGGATTTCCATGCCCTCATCCAGGGGATCTTCCTGACCCAGGAATCAAACCTGTGGCTCCTGTGTCTCCTTCATTGCAGGTGGATTCTTTACCCACTGAGTCACCTGGGAATCCCCTTTATGCCAGTACCCTACTGTTTTGTTTACTGTAATTTTACGGTATAGTCAGAAGTCAGGGAGCATGATCCTTCCAGCTCTGTTCTTTCTCAAGATTGTTTTAGCTATTTAGTCTTTTGTGTTTTCAGACAACTTTTAAAATTATTTGTTCTAGTTCGATAAAAAATGTCATTGGTATTTTAATAGGAATTGCATTGACTCTGTAGATTGCCTTGGAGAGCCTGGTCATTTTAACAATATTAATTCTTCCTATCCAATAACATGGTGTATTTTCCATCTGTTTGTGTTGTCTTCAATTTCTTTCATCAGTGTCAGTTTTCCAAATGCAGGTCTTTTACCTTCTTAGGCAGGTTTATTCCTAAGGATATTATTATTTATTTTTGATGTGTTCTGTTATAAATTTCTTGGCTGGCTCTCCCACTAGATTGTATGTTCCATCAGGGCAGAATCTGTTTTGTTCACTCTAATATTGGGTTCCTTAAAAAGTGCCCGGACATAGGAGACTCTCAGTAATTTTTTTTTTGAATAATTGATTGATTGGTTGATTAGTTGAGTCAATTGCTTTAAGATATCGAGGAAGGCTTCCCCAGAAGTGGACAGTTGCAGGATAAGTAGAAGTTTGCCATGCAGACAGGACAGAGGAAAAGCATTCCAGCCAGAAGGAACAGCATGTACAAGATCTTAAGGCAAGAAAACGGTGTGGGTGAGTAGGATTGCTTTGCTCTCTTTTGCATTAGGCGTGTTGGGGAGTCTGACTACAGTGATGGAGAAGAAGACTTTTACTACACTGAAATCAAGCTCAACACAGACTCCGTGGCAGACGGTCTGAGCAGCCTGGCCCCGGTTTCGCCCTCCCAATCCCTGGCTTCGCCTCCTAATTTTCCCATCCCAGATTCCAGCCGAACAGAAACTCCTTGTGCCAAAACCGAGACAAAACTGATGACACCCTTGAGCCGCTCTGCTCCTACCACCCTCTACCTCGTGCACACTGACCACGCTTACCAGGTGACTGGCCAGGGATCTTGAGAGTAATCACTTTGCTCCTAGCCAAACGCAGTAGCGTTCTGACCTCTGAGTTAAGGATTGTCACTGTTGTGTCTGACTCTTTGTAATCCATGGACTGTAGCTCATCAGGCTCTTCTATCCATGGGATTCCCCAGACAAGAATACTGGAGTGAGTTGC
Source organism: Moschus berezovskii (assembly GCF_049115385.1). Classification (NCBI taxonomy): domain Eukaryota; kingdom Metazoa; phylum Chordata; class Mammalia; order Artiodactyla; family Moschidae; genus Moschus; species Moschus berezovskii. Next base: position 37,805,911 of record NC_142475.1, read on the forward strand.
TATTTCCTATTCCAGGGTGAGTAAAGATAGCTCAGTGGACAAACAGCATCCAGGAGAGCCCAGTAGGAGAGTTCATCTTTTTTCTCCAATCTCATGCAGATTGGACCCTAGGGTGTTCTTGAACTTCCCAGTACTGACTGAAGATCTGATCCCTGAGAAGTTGTTATGAGAATTAAAATCCTTAATGTTGTAACACTCTCAGGAGGGTGCCTGGCACATGATGTGAGTACTTGTTAGATTAAAAAAATTAAATAAATGAAAAGATGAACTTTGAAAAGCGTTGGCACAGTGACAGCCTCATCATGTACTGCAGATCCAGGCTTTGTGCCCTGACTCTCTGAATTGGTAACTAACTCTCTCAGACTGGAGCCATGGTTGTCAGTGTTCAGCAGATCAACAGTGTCAGCATCACCTGGGAACTTATTAGAAATTTACATTCCCAGACCTGCAGACCAGAAGCAAGGGGTGAGGCCGAGTAGTCTGTGTTTAACAAACCCTCCAAGTGATTCTGCCTCATTCTAAAGTCTGTTAAGGCCTTAGAGACAAATCCTGCAAATACGGGACACAGCTAAAGCTCCTTCCTCCATCCCCGCCCCCAGCAATTCTGAACTCTTTTAAGTATCGTTTTAATAAAATTTGAATACACTCAAATTAAAAAAAAAAGTTTTCCCATAATTTTCAACTACTTTATGTAACTTTTTAAGAGAAAACGCCCCTGTACATATTTGTAATTTGTGTTTTTCCACTCACTCTTGTTTATAAACACTCTCCTTAGAACAGAATATATGACTGAATTCAATTAAATCAAAACATCAAGTTGTTTCTTTCTCTTATGTTAGGTATCTACTTTTTAATTATCATCAATAAGGCTAGTGAGGACACTTCCATGCCAGTAGGGTCTTTTTCCCCATTGAATTTCCAGAAGAGTAATTATTGAGTCTTAGGATAGAGCATGAATAGCTATGTATTGCCAAAATATTTTCCAATGGTGCCAGTTACAAAACCACTGCCACTAGAAACTATATTTATAAAAGTAGAAAAACTAAACCTGTAGAGAAGTCATTCAGCCATTTACTAAGTAGACTTCAACTCAAGAGCAATGGAATAGCGCTAATTATTAAATTAGTTGATGTAGCAACTTTCATTCCTGACTCTTCTATTCAAAAAGAATAATTCATCCCTTAGTTCTTGTTTGTCAGTATTGCATTTAGGTCCAAAATCATGGGCTTGAACCAACATAAATTATTTTTCTTATGAATATAATGAGAGTTGGAACACACACTAAGGGATCTAGAGGTTTCTTCCCAAACTATAGATTCACAGCATTGGGATTTTTCTGTATATGGATATAAGTGTTCAACATAAAGATATTAAAAACGTGAGCAAAGAAAGAAAATCCATCCCAAGTCCCAACAACAAGAAAGCCCCTTGGTTCATATTTTTGGTAGGTCCTTCAGGACTGCTCTATGTGTGCATTTTTAAAAATGGAATCTATTATAGTAGTTTTCGCTGTGCTTTGTGTTTCCACTTGATCTCTCATGCCAATGAGTATTCTTCAGCATCATTTTCCCTATGTGTTTCCAGTTTTTTTTAAATATATAATACATAGTTCTGCAATGAACATCCTTGTGTCCATTTCTTTAGAATGAATTATAGAAGTGGAATAGCTAGTGTACAGAACACTAAGAATTTTGACATGTATTGCCAAATTACCTTCCCAAAATGTAATTGACAACCTACCATCACTTATAAAAAGCTGATCTCCCAACTTGATAACAAGGAATTGTATCTCACAGATGTCCAAAGATAGGTATGTGTATGTATAATCAAATTTCTATTCAGAAATCAGCAGCCAAAAACTTTCTCCTCCTATACCTTAGATTGCTGAGATATATAAAAAGTTTATCTCTAGCTACTTTCCTTAACCGTGTTTAATCTCCTCTATTATAATTTTGTCATTAATAAAGCTGAGACTATTTCCAAAGCCTTATTTTGGTAATGACAGCTTAAGACTCCAAGGAGAAATATTCTTTCAAAACAACTTTCTCTGTTTTCTATTTGACAGGCCACGCCCCCCGTGACCATTCCAGGAGCAGCCAAGTTCACCCCCAACGGCAGCAGCTTCAGCATTTCTTGGCAGTCTCCTCCAGTTACCTTCACAGGCATTCCAGTAAGTAGAAAAGCAAAAAGCCAGAAATCTGGTCAAAGCCAAGCATACATTTAGAGAACAAATTGTAGAAACATGTAAGAAAAAGACAAAGATTGAAATGCCAGAATAATTTTTTTTTAAGTGACATTTGTAAACTCAGCAAGCTATCTTGTTGACTAGCCCAACTTCTCTGTGAAAAGATGTTTTGACTGGAATTTTAGAAACTAAAAGACAGTTTCATCTGTTGATAAACAACTTGTTGGAAATAAATCAAGATTTTTTTGTATGGGTGGTGTATTTGTATGTTTCCTAAAGGCTTTATAAAATTAATAGTTGAACTCAGACCCCAAGGATAAAAGAAAGCGACACTACAGGTAAATGGCATATATCATTATGAGCTCTCTGGTGGCTCAGATGGTAAAGAATCTGCCCACAACCTGCCTGGGTTCGAGCTCTTGGTCAGAAAGATCCCCTGGAGAAGAGAATGGCTACTCACTTCAGTATTCTTGCCTGGAGAATTCCATGGACAGAGGAGCCTGGTGAACTACAGTCCATGGGGTCACAAAGAGTCAGACACAACTGAGCAACCAACACTTTCCCTTTTTCTTTCAACTATATGCAGTTTGACTTTGAAATTATTGTTTGTGGGTATGTCATTTTGAAAGTTTAGAGAGTAGAAATTGAAATCAGCTTTTTTCTTCCAAAACCTAAATAATCCATGCTGATAGGTAATTTGCAAATAAATGAGTATTGAAATATGCCGTCGGATTTAAGGATTATTTTAGAATTGATTTGACATATTAAATAATTACTGTCTGAAAACTCACCATGAATTTACTTGATTCTTAACTATTCATTTAGAAGATATTGAGTCTTTTACAGCTTATCAGAATATCCATAGACCTCCACATTGCTCATGCTCAGGGGTTTACAACTCCTGATAAGGTTCAGAAAGTGGCTTATGATAATAGATATTAGCCTTATTTTCTTCTCTCCACTGCCTCCCCAAGGACCTCACAAAAGCTTCTTATTGCAACTGCTGGCAACTCCCAGAGGTTTCCAGCAAATACTAAGGCCTCCTGTGGAACTGATAAAAATGAAAGTGGCTCAATCAATTATGCTGTGCTCTGTCAAAGAATATTTATTAAATTCCTTAGAAGAATAGCCAACAATAAAAAAGCATCCTGCTGACAGCAATTTGAAAATCTGTGGCTTCCAGAAAATACTCCTAGAATTGGATTTGTAAGCAGTATGGTGGATCTGGAGTAATTATGAAAGGTGCCTGCTTCATGAAGAGTGGGAACTCCTGGTTGTTCTCAAAGAACAAGAATACGATGGATGACCTTGTTACAAACATTTAAAAAGAAGAGATTAGATGTGGAGGTATTAGTTTTGCTTCTGGCAAAAACAATAATTCCCTCGAGGTGGGTGTCAGCCTTTTTGGCAACTTTTTTTCTGGATAGACATAAAAAGACCAGAGTGACTCTCAATATGACATTTGAGACTACCCTCCTAACCCAGAGAGGCAGGTCCAAACATAGAATTACAGAGACCTGCTCTTCTGAATTCTATTCACTCCTGTCTTTGATTAGAGCTGAATTTTCAGGAACATACCACACATTGCTCATCTGGTGAAAAAATAAGTACGGCATGTAGACAGAACATCACAGTTCAGATTTCCTTTCAAGTTACCTCTTTTATCAGCCCAAATGGAATATTTTCCCCTTTGTTCTATTAATTAAATCATTTCCTTATGAAATAAAGTGACATCACTGTGAGTGGTTTTTCACTAGTTTTAAGTCCCCTGAATCTCCTAAGTGGCTGACACAGCAGGACACCAGTCAGGTTCCCTCCTCTTGTTGATTTCTCAACAAGCAAAGTTTAAGACTTTTCTCTCTATGGATACTATGGATATCTCGGCCCTCCTGTCAAAGTCCTAGATTTTTCACAGTTCCTCATTTCACTCTTGATTGGTTACCAGGGACATCTTGGACTAGAGCTTTGACAGAAAGTATGTAGAATAACTGGAGAAGGAAATGGCAACCCACTCCAGTGTTCTTGCCTGGAGAATCCCAGGGACTGGGGACCCTGGTGGGCTTCTGTCTATGGGGTCACACAGAGTCGGACACGACTGAAGTGACGCAGCAGCAGCAGCAGCATGTAGAATAACTGAGTTAAGTAGATTCCCACTAAAATCCTATGTGAGCTACTAATTTATTCTTTCACCAGAGAATTCCCAATCTACCTGATTTTAGATGGCTTTAGCAGTAAAGCTTGCCATTACTATTTGAAAATAAAGGTAAGGGAGTAGGGAATGCTGCCCTTTTCCAAGGCTTTTGTTTTATTCTAGAAAGATGACAGGAAGGTTTACAACTCAAAGTGTTCTTCATGTTGTCCTACTCTCAAGCATGTCTTTTTGTAAAAAAGTAGCTGCTTGCTGTCTGCCCACTTACACTGGGGGGTGGATCTCACAACTCCACACCTCCTAGCTTAGGGCTGTCACATGTCCACTGACTGAATGCCAGCAACCGTCCCTGAATTCTCCACAGGTGCTAGTCCCTCCCTTAGAAGATGGGGAGCCAGGCTGACTCTAAGAACACGTGAATCCCCACCTCCTACATTTGTATAATAGGGTTTTCAAACAAAAACTCTAAAAGTTTCAAATGATAAGGGACTAGTATTAGGGGTGGCTTCAACTTTATACAAACTGATGAACAGAGCAGTTTCCATTTTATTGAAAATGAAAGTGTTAGTTACTCAGTCATGTCCGACTCTCTGTGACCCCCATGGACTGTAGCCCTCTGTCCATGGAATTCTCCAGGCAAGAATACTGGAGTGGGTAGCCAATCCTCTTTAATGAACACATTTCTTGTTTTACTCAAAAGCAAGTACCCTGAGGTTGTCAACCCCATTTAAGATTTCCTTTTCTCCCCTGTCTTTGAGACCTAGTATTGAAGAGGAGATGCTTTCATATGCTTCCTAGAAAGTAGAAATAATCTCCTTCTGTGAAATCCCAAGGTTTGCAGAATTTTATTTATTCATTTGCCTACACTGGACTTCCTGAACTGGGGGCTTTAATAAGTTCCCTGGGTAAGACTTCTTCCCAGAGGTGTATAGCTGAGAAAGTCGATCTGCATATTCACAAACGTAAGTATAGATTCATTCTTTTCTAGCCCAAGGCTACAGGCATAGGGTAGGGAGAAGACCATGGTTAATTACAGCTTTCTTGACCTGTTTTTCCCCAGTGACTCCTCTTTTCTTCTAATTATTTCTCTTTCTTTCCCTGTCTTCTCAGGGCAGAAAACTGAGAGCTCTTGGCCCCTGTGTTAGTCTGCCATAATAGTAGACTGGGTGGCTTAAACAACCCACATTTATTTTCTCAAAGTTCTGGAGGCCAGAAATCTCAGACCAATGTGCTGCTGCTGCTGCTAAGTCACTTCAGTCGTGTCTGACTCTGTGTGACCCCATAGACGGAAGCCCACCAGGCTCCCCCATCCCTGGGATTCTCCAGGCAAGAACACTGGAGTGGGTTGCCATTTCCTTCTCCAATGTGTGAAAGTGAAAAGTGAAAGTGAAGTTGCTCAGTCATGTCCGACCCTTAGCGAACCCACGGACTGCAGCCTACCAGGCTCCTTTATCCATGGGATTTTCTAGGCAAGAGTACTGGAGTGGCTTGCCATTGCCTTCTCTGGACCAATGTGCTAGCTGACCCAATTCCCAGTGAGGGCCCTCCTGCTGACTTGTCAGGGGCCACCTCCTCAATATGTCACCACATAGCCTTTTCTTTTGGAGGTGGGGAGATGGAGAGAGAGCCATTTGTTGTCCCTTCTTATAAGGACACTAATCCTATTGGATCAGGGTCACACCCTTTTGAATTCATCTGGTGGCATTAGTGGTAAAGAACTCGCCTGCCAATCTAGGAGACCTAAGAGATGCCCATCCCTGAGTCAGGAAGATCCCCTGGAGGAGGGCATGGCAACCCAGTCAGCATCTTGCCTGGAAAATCCCTTGGCCAGAGGAGCCTGGTGGGCTACAGTCCATACGGTCACAAAGAGTTAGACATGACTGAAGCAACTTAGCACACATGCAGCACATATCTTTAATTACTTCCTTAAAGGCTCCATCTCCAAATACAGCCACAGTGAGAATTAGGGCTTCAATATGTGAAGGTAGGACTGCACAAAATCTGTCCATAATAAGCCCCATGCAAGTAAGTAGAAGCTAATCAATCTGCTATCAAAGGGCCATGCCAAGAGGCTTCAGGCCAGAGAGATAGTCTCCAGACCTGAAATAGTGCTTATTAGCTCGTTGTTGTTTTTTTTTTTTTAACACTTTGATGTAGGATTCAAAATTGTTTGTTAGAAGAAATTAAAACGACGACAGGGGCCCTTTTTTCCATTTTAGAGATAGAAAATCACAAAGAAAAGAAAATTTTCCAGCATATTTACAGAGGGACAGATCTACATTACTGCTTTTGTTTTTGTTTAGTTGCCCAGTCATGTCCGACTCTTTTGCAACCCCATGGATTGGGATTTTCCAGGCAAGAATACTGGAGTGGGTTGCCATTTCCTTTCTCCAGAGGATCTTTCTGACCCAGGGTTCAAACCCGCATCTCCTGCCAGCATCTCCTGCATTACAGGCAAATTCTTTATCACTGAGCCACTGGGGAAGCCCATTACTGAACTGATGTGAGGCAAATACTAACTCTGGCATTTAGAAGCCGTGACCTCGAGCCAGTCAGTCATAGGACCTCTCTTAAGCAATGGCTTCAACTTAGCTGTGCAACCGCTACCTTGTATTGTATTTTCAAGCACAATGCTTGGCACTGGTTGACATTGAGTAGAACTTACTAGTGTTGTTATCTGTGATGTATCTCATTGCTATTAAACAGAGGGCAGAGAAAGTGGATTCTCCTTATTGGGATTGACTCATATAACAGATATACTCAACATATGGGAGAAATCAGCCATAATTTTTGCAGACTGTAATTTAGAGGTCGCCGAAGAATTGATGCTTTTGAACTGTGGTGCTGGAGAAGACTCTTGAGAGTCCCTTGGACTGCAAGGAGATCCAACCAGTCTATTCTAATGGAGATCAATCCTGGGTGTTCATTGGAAGGACTGATGCTAAAGCTGAAACTCCAATACTTTGGCCACCTCATGCGACGAGTTGACTCACTAGAAAAGACTCTGATGCTGGGAAGGATTGGGGGCGGGAGGAGAAGGGGACGACAGAGAATGAGATGGCTGGATGGCATCACCGACTCGATGGACATGAGTTTGAGTGAACTCCAGGAGTTGGTGATGGACAGGGAGGCCTGGCGTGCTGTGATTCATGGGGTCGCAAAGAGTCGGACACGACTGAGTGACTGAACTGAACTGAACTGAAGCTCTCCTGAAATCATACCTAATCAGGAGACAAATTATAGGCATGTAGCCCATTTTATTAATTTAGAAGTAATACCACATAGTACTCTCTCCAAGTATGCTATATACTTTATAAAACAAGTCCCCAAACAGAACTTAAAAAGTTAAGATATAAAACAAATAAATATAGAATGTGGAAGCCATTGGGAAAGAGAGCTGAAATCATGTTTTCCAGGGCACACATTATTGTCATCATTGATGAGGCAGGTTGGAAGACAGCAGAAAACAGGGCATTAGCACCATTCAGAACCAAATACCAAGATCTCTGAGTGTCAGACAGCCAGTGTTTCACTGTTCACTAACTGCATGGCCTCAGCCACTTCCTTACCCTCTCCATCTCCTTGTCTATAAAGTGATAGCATTGCTTATCCAGGGTCGTTATGAGGATTAAATTAGATAACATGGGGGAAGGTACTTAGCTTAACAAGTTCTTAGGAAATTACTGCTGCTGCTTTTAACTCTGAGATCCATGTAAGCCAATTCCCTGCTACAGGCCTAAATTATTTTACCTACAAAATTCAGATAGTGCTTATTTTTCAGGCTTTTTGGTGAATATTAAAAGAGATCATAAATAACCCAGTGGCCCATCTTTCATATTTGCAAGCACTGAATAAATGCTGGCAGACTCCCTCTGCCAGTCGCTCCCTTTGACTTTCCTACCCTTAGCCCCGGTTAACATAAGACACCAAAACATGATCGTCTTGATGTTAAAAGTCTCCAGGAAAGTTCACGAGTTATGTTGTATTCATCCTCCCATAGAACTGAGTAACACACTGGTATGAGAAGTGAGTCCAGGCTTCTGCTACACTGAAGGCTGTAGAAACCCCAGGTCTGTTGTGAAATGGGAGGGGCTGCCGTCGGACAGGACTAAACACAAAACAGGTGTGCTCTCAACTCCAGCGTTAAAAAAGCCATTAGCAGAAATAAAAACGATAGAGAAGGATTCTTCCTGGAGTATGTCCAAATCTGGTCCTCATCCTTCCATAAGCCCACCAGGTCACTGTGTTTTTAATTTCAGTAAATGGCACCCATATCCCTTCATCCTCTCAGGCCAGCACCTAGGATGTATCCTTGACTCCTCTTGGTTCATCCCTGACTCATCTAAAGATTTGTCTTCATATTTCCTGTCCTGTAGCCCATCTGTCAGCAGGTCCCAGAGTCTGCCGCTACAGGATATGAATCCAACCACTTCTCCCCACCACTGTCACACCGCCATCTAAATCACCAGTGCATTTTCCCCCTAAATTAGTGCAAAAACCTCTTAAGTAGTCTTTAGCCCTGTCCAGGGCTATCTCCAATTCATTCTCCAAGGAGCCAGAGTGATCTTTCTAAAGCATTAATCAGATGTCTCACTTTATTAAAATGCTCCACTGGCTTCCCTTGCACTTAGAATGGCACTGAAATTCCTCATCACAGCTTCAAGCCCTGACCTGAATCCACCACCTCCCATCCTCCTACCTTCCGCCTCCCCCAGCCCTACTTCCAGCCCCACTGGCCTCCGCACCTGGGAGGTCTTGGCCCTCGCCTTCCCCTTTCCCCAGAGTGCCCTGTAGATCAAAGATAACCAATGCAAGAGGCTTTCCCTCACCACCCTAAACAAATATGCTTTCCATCACCCTTGGTCTGGTAGCCTGTTCTAGTTTCTTCACGCACTTATCACAAAAATGCCCTTACTTCTTTTGTGCTTATTGTCTCTCTCCCCACTAGAAGGTACACTTTATGAGGGCAGAGATTTAATCTTGTGCAGCGCTGTATCCCCACAATCTACAACAGTGCCTACGGCATGCATGCGTGCATGCTCAGTCGCTTCAATCTTTGCAACCCATGGACGGTAGCCTGCCAGACTCCTCTGTTCATGGGATTCTCCAGGCAAGAATACCGGAGTGGGTTGTTGTGCCCTCCTCCACGGGATCTTCCTGACCCAGGGATTGAACACGAGTTTCCTATGTCTCCAGCACTGGCAGACAGGTTCTTTACCACTAGAGCCACCTGGGCATGGTGAGAACCTGATAAATCTTTGTTGAATGAAGAGCATTTTACCATGTTGTACCAGCTCACACAAAAAGGGTATGGCCATTTTGCAAAATTTAGAACCTTTCACATTATCCCCAGCTGATGGAAATAGTGTCCCTGGCATGTCACCTAAACATTTCCAGTTCTCTGACTGAATAAGGAGGTATTCTTGGGATTCTACAAGTTCTACAGTAATTAAAAAAATTTTTTTTTTCTTTATCCTGAGCACTTAATTCATATTAGCACATTCTAGATTATCTACAGTGGGGATAAACTCTGAAGCCTTCACTCCCTCTGGTTTGCTAATATGCATTCTGGTCTGCTAATGGTAAAGAACCCACCTGCAATGCAGGAGCCATAACAGGTGGGGGTTTGATCCCTAGGTTGGGAAGATCCCCTGGAGGAGGAAATGACAACCCACTCCAGTATTCTTGCCTGGAGAATCCCATGGACAGAGGAGCCTGGAGGGCTACAGTCCATAGCGTCGCTAAAAGTCTGACACAACTGAAGCGACTGAGCACACAGGCATGAATCCTGATCCCAATGGGATAGGGGATGTGTGGAGATTCTGCTTCTGGAAAAATATACCCATCCACATCAAATGCATACACTGAACTCCAAAGCTTTCATTTTATGAAAAATATTATGTCTGTTACTCACCTCTGTTTGCCCTCAATCCCCCAGCTTTAGCAAAAAGTAAAGAGTCAGTTAATTAATTCTTTAATGGAAAATTAATTCTCATTCTGATATAAAAAAGAAAAGGAAAATGATATTCTGGTATTTCAAGGACAAGACAGAACCAGATATACTGGCCGCTAGTCATTCCCTGAGGACGCCATTGCTGTAGACTTTGAACTCTGAAATGCCCTTTCATCTTTGCTCTTCCCTATTTAACATATTCATTTATTCCTCCAGTAATTATTTGCACCATATCAGATAAATTTGGAGTTTATAATGATCTCAACAAGCAGAGTATTTCTCATGGTGTTAATTAGTAGTTCTCAAAAGTATAATAAGCATGAGAATTTGGCTTCCATGGTGGCTCCAATGGTAAAAATTTGCCTGCAATACAGGAGACCAGGGTTCGATCCCTGGGTCAGGAAGATCCCCTGGAGGAGGGCATGGCAATGCACTCCAGTATTCTTGCCTGGAAAATCCCATGGACAGAGGAATCTGGCAGGCTACAGTCCATGGGGTTGCACAGAGTCAGACACGACGAGTGACTTTCACTTTCATGAGAGTTTGGGAAAAGACTTTAAATGTAAATTCCTGAAACCCATATCAAAACATGTTCTCAGTACATCTGGATGGGTACTTAAGAATCTGAATGCTTAAAAAGCAACCTACTGTATTCCATACAGTAAAATAATATTCAAGACTTGAGAGAGAAGAAAATTCTAAAATACATGCTGATGTGGATAAACCCCAGGGACATTATGCTAAGTGAAGTGAATCAGTCACCAAAAGGCAAATATTGTATGATATTGTATGATTTAATTTACAGCGTATGGTATATCTAAAATAGATTTATAAAATCAAAAAGTAGAATGGTAGTTGCCAGGGATAGGAAAGTGAAAAAGCATTAGTTGCTCAGTTGTGTCCAACTCTTTGTGACCCCATGGACTGTAGCCGACCAGACTCCTGTGTCCATGGGATTCTCCAGGCAAGAAGAATGGGGCTACCCTGATAACTCAGTTGGTAACGAATCTGCCTGCAATACAGGAGACCCTGGTTTGATTTCAGGGTCAGGAAGATCCCCTGGAGAAGGGATAGGCTACCCACTCCAGTATTCTGTCCTAGAGAATTGCATGGACTGTATAGGTCATGGGGTCACAGAGTCAGACACGACTGAGCGACTTTCACTTTCAGGCAAGAACACTGGAGTGGGTTGCCATTCCCTTCTCCAGGGATCAAATCTGCATCTCCAGCATTGCCGGCAGATACTTTATGGTTTGAGCCACCAGGGAAGCCCACAGGGGTAGGGGGGAGGGGATAAATGAGAGTTACTAATCAATGGACGTGAAGTTTCCATTAAGCAAGATGAATAAGCTTTAGAGATCCGCTGTACATTATATGTAGAATCAACAGTGTTGTATTGTGTGCATAAAAAATTGTTAAGAGTGTAGACCTCGTGTTAGGTATTCTTATAATAAAATAAAGTTTTTTTAAAAAGAAAAATAAAGTGAAGACCAATGGTACAGAATAAATCAGACTTATAGCAACAATGGTTTAAAATATTAATTTTTTTCTTATGTGTTTAATTTTTTTAAATTTATAAACTGGGAAAATAGCACTTATATGTCCATTCTTTTACATTCAATTTTTTAATTGAAAAAAAAATTAAAAGTCCAGGTCCCTATACTAGAGAAAGTCAGTTCTCTAAGTGTGCTTAGGGATGTTCCCATGACTGTTGATCAGTACTGGTATTCCTGTGGTCCTGCTGGCTTCTCAGTGATTACGTTTTTAAGTTTATTAAATGTTTGCTTTTTTCTGTAGGGCAATCTTTTATATATACATGACACATCATTTATCTTTTGTTAGTTTTTTTGGAGCTTCTGAGAATCCCATTTGCTGGGAGATATTTAATGTTACGTGAGCAGGTGATGCAAAGAGAATAAGTGAGAAATGCAAGAGGGATGGAGGGCAAAGCGGACTCTCCCATCATCACAGCTGAGAGACAAGAGCATGAGGAGGTTCAACACATGGTCTGGCATCAGGGAGAGCTCAACTCTGGCCATTACAGGTTCCACAATCCTGGTCAAGTTATTTAACCTCCCTGTGCTTGGTTTACTCATCTGTAAAATGGGAATGATGAATACTTAACACATGGGGTAGCTGTGAAAGTAAAGCTGTTGTCAGGGACCCTGGCAAAAAGTGGGTGCTCAAAAGTTCTACAAGGTTGACATTCATTCTTGCTTTGTTCAGCCTCTTTGCTGCTTGCCTTTGTTCCTGTTCAGACCCCAGAATCTGCCATGTGGATGTCTTACGCAAGAAACCATTTATTTATTGACTGTGAATAATCTAATTGAATAAACAGAAGGCCAAGGTCCGCACTGTGTGTTGCCACTGAGTAGCTGTATAATTTTAGAAAACTTTCTTAACCTCTTTTCTTCTTTAAAAGAGAGATGATTGAGGCTTGGAAGAAGAATATCCTTTAAGGTTTAAAATATTATTCAAGTGAAAATGAGCAATTTGGAATGCAGAGATGTGAAGTCATGAATATTTCTGAAGTATTCATTGTTGCTGGCTCTTTTCTGTTGGTGGAGGCGTGTAAATTCCACCAGAAGCATCACCCCATCCATTTTAACCTGTGATCTCTGTGAACGAAGCACAGCCTCTCTGTGTCTAATGGTCAGATACCACTGCCCACATGGCAAAGGCTAAGGAAATGCATGGTGAGGAGAGCCTGCCCCGTCAACTTTGTTTCCCATGTGTTTACAGGTGTCACCAACCCACAGTCACCCAGTGGGCACAGGAGAGCAGAGACCGCACACTCACACCGTCCTGTCCTCCCCCCCAAGAGGGACGGTCAGCCTAAGGTATGAGTGCTTGAAACCCCACATGCCTCTTCTCTAGGGAATTAGCCAAAAAATAGAACCACGAGGAAGAGAGAAACCAGAGATACAACCTTCCATAAAATTCCCCTGAAATGGATGAAACACCCATTCTTTTGTTCCCATGGTTCCCCCCGTCCATCAACTATTAATAAAGGTTTTTCATTTTTCTGGGGTAACAGTTCATGGTTAGTTCTCTTGCAGAATAGGTAATGCTGATTACTGGGTCTCTTTAAAGACATGTTGCATTAACCTCGGTAGGATATGAATTTTAGTTTTTAACCCAGATCAAGGAGGACCTCCCCAGGATTCCCTTGACCAGAACGCTAGACATTTGAGAAGCAAGAGACCACTTGAATGTACGTATTTAAAAACCTGAAAGAGTAGTGCTCACTGCTGTTATGTCTTGTATTTGCTCGTGTAATTCAGTGTAATAAAGATGTCCCAATGGACATGTCTCTAAATGGACATGTAGAAGCTGAAGAAGGCTATAAGTACTCTTAAAAGCAGCGAATTTTAACAGTTCAGTGAAGGGCTTCCCACCTGGCTCAATGGTAAAGAATAGGCCTGCCAATCCAGGAGACATGGGTTCCATCCCTGGGTCAGGAAGATCCCCTGGAGTAGGAAATGGCAACTCACTCCAGTATTCTTGCTGGAGAATTCCATGGACAGCCTGACCGGCTACAGCCCAAGGGGTCCCAAAGAGTCGGACAAGACTGAACGCAGGTGAGTGATGAAGTGTGCTGAAAACATCCCACACGGGTAAACCTCTGTACCTAGAGAGACCCCCTGCTATGTGTCCTAACTTTCTCCAGAGCTTTCCAGGGATTTTGAGGTCTCCAAAGAATGCCCATAGAATCCCTCGCACTGAACGCCGTTTCCTGGCCTGTCTTACAGGAAGCCCCGGGGAGAGGGCAAGAAGTGCCGGAAGGTGTACGGCATGGAGAACCGAGACATGTGGTGCACGGCCTGCCGCTGGAAGAAGGCCTGCCAGCGTTTCATTGACTGATACATGGGTCCCTAACTCGCCCCAGACACTCCTGCCCTCATGTTCCTCCGAGGGTGTTGGAAAGTGCTTTTCCTTCCGTACCAAACCCACTTGAAGCCCAGGGAAAGCACTTCTAGGAACCTTGGTGAAATCACAGCAAAAAAACAAAAAAGGTCACCACCTTCCCTGTTCTTGCTGAGAACCCAGCTGAGAGCAGCTGTAACTATTCTTTTCCTTAAAAAGAAAAGTCAACTTTTTTTTTTGCTGTAGGTCTAGGTCTGAAAACTGTGGACTTCTGTAGCAATCGAACCAACCAAGCCCATTTTTCCTAGAAAGGAGGCCTATTTTGATAAACTTTCTCGATAATACCATTTCTGAGACTTTTTTTTTGACACTTAAGAAGCTACAAGTTATTCCGTAGCATTTGTATAAAGAACAGTACCTGTTTTCATTGTGAAGTCTTTGCCCTGTTCTCCATCGGACTTCTGGGAGCAGTTCACATCATGATGTGTTGCCAGGAAGTGGCAGCACTCTGGGTATCTTTTCTATGTCTTTTTTGTTGGTTTTGTTTTGTTTTGAAGAATGGCCCCAAACTGAACCATGGTAGAGCTGTTAGCTTGAAGGGCCCTGGAGGGCATAAGCCCGAAAAGAGATTGATAGTGGACATCACCAGCAGATTTCAGCCCCAGCTGAGTTCAGGACATCCCGCGTCACTGGTGGAAAACATCTGGGAGTCTTCCTCAGAAGCCCCACCCTGAGAGATGGCCCCACCTCTCTCCTGGCTACAGTGCACTCAAGACCTGATGTGTCGCCATCCGGGTAAGCCTCGAAGCTTCCTTCAGTGATGTGATGCCAACCCCAGCTCAGATCTGTTCATCACTGCGCATCTGATGGTTGTTGCTGGGTCAGTGGCTCATCAGGCCTTCCTTCCCTCAAAACACCACAGCAGACTGGTTTCAGAAAAGGTAGAGAACTCAGACCACCCCAGCCGGTTGCTTCAGGCCACGCAGAGCTCAGCCTCCATGTGTTCAGAAAGTCGTGTGAGGTCAACATCCATTCTGAGTGCACTTTTATAGGTTTTAGGCTTTAGTGCATCTGGGAGATGGGTTCATGAACACTATAAAGATTATATGGAGAAAGGGGAGGTCCAAACCTTTATTTTTCTTATCAGAATATTGGAGCTATTCATTAAGAATTCGCTCAGAAGGGAATGTACGAAACACCAAAAGGAAATTGCGTGTTGGTATAGGAATCTCTCAATTCAATAGGACCAGGGCTTGCACTGTGTTCCATTTATTAGACTTTCTAGCCTGGTGTGTGTTTGTTTGTCCGTCTTGCTAGTAGTGGTGCCAGGACAGGGGTAGTTCTCAAGCCCTATAAATAAGCTCATTCTCTGTCTACCCTCCTCTTGATCGCCCTGCTCGAGCTATTCGTCCTGTACCTATGCAAAGACGCAAGAGCGCCTTATAGGATGCACTGTGTTGGGACGGGGGCCTAGAATCAGCCATAGGAATGTTGAATGAAATTGCACAGAGCAAAGTTTAATATATTTAGAGGTTGTACATACACTTTTTTTTAAAGAGTAGAAAGACGTCATCTAGTCATAACAGATATCCTTGTTTTTTTTTAATATGCAAGGGGAAAAAGGAGATTCTACAGTGTAACAATCTGTGCATTCATATATTTTGGCAGTTTTATTTTTTAAACTCTCTTATGACATTTGAAGCATTATTCCTTGAAAGAGATCCTGTTTTCCTCCTTCATTTTTCTTTAAAAATACTTAAGAGAGCAGAGAAAGAGCTTCATTTAATATCCCATTGTGATCACCAGTCAGTACAGTGCCAGCTATAATGCATGCTTTAGCACTGACGAGGTCAGCCAGGAAAGGGTTTTTTAAGTACAGAAATGTATTTGCACCCTCTGTCCCAGCCTGTCTTTTCTTCTCCCTGGTATCCTGCTGCTTCACCCACTGGCATCTCGGGTAGGAGGTGATGCTCTGGCCTGAACCAGGAAGCCCTGCACTGTGACTGGACTACCCAGCAGCCACAGTGCCCACTGGTGAGTCCCAGACTGGTCAGCCATTTGAGCAGGCTCACTGTGGACTTCAGTGCTGTTGGGTGTAACCCTGGAGGAGAGGGTTTTCTCTTCAGCAAAGTTCCATGGCCCTTGATCCTTGGATTAAATCACTAATCAAAAGAGATTAAAAAGGCAAGGCATTAAATCCATCCCCCCACTCCCAGAACTTTGGGAGAGAAGATGGCTATGGACAGTCCTGGAGTGAGGCTCTGTGATTCTGCCCCAGAAGGACAACCCATGACTAGTTCTGGGCTCTGGCCTGGCTGAGCCAAGTTCAGTCCTTACCTGATTATTAGCTGATGCAGGTGTAAGCAGAAGTGTAGACCTGAATGCAGCTTCCCTGGGATTTCTTCTCCTTTCTGAAACCTTCTTCACACACACTCTCCACATTTCTGACCCATGCAGGGCTCCTTTCTTCAGGCCAGCCC
Source organism: Moschus berezovskii (assembly GCF_049115385.1). Taxonomy (NCBI): domain Eukaryota; kingdom Metazoa; phylum Chordata; class Mammalia; order Artiodactyla; family Moschidae; genus Moschus; species Moschus berezovskii. The sequence continues at coordinate 37,822,545 of NC_142475.1, forward strand.
AGGGCTCTGTGTGTCCTGTGCTCCAACTCCAAGGTGGGCACAGACCCTCAGTACTTGCTGTACACAGACACCTATTCTCTGCACCAAGACATGTAATGGCTGAGGGACTACCAGGCTTCACCTAGCTGGCCTTGAAGAAAAGGGATAAAATTTCTTTCAAGCCACCCAGAAAGCTACAAATTGTAATATACAGCACTGATTGTAAATGCTAAAACTTAAAAAAAAAAAAAATGTAGAGCTATTTTGTTATGTTTTGGAACTAAATGATGTGCCAAATTAAGCCCAGAATTTATTTTATGCCTTCTCTGTGGTACCATGTTCTTTTCTGTCTTCATTTGTCAGGGGGAGGAGGGAGATGGGTGAGAAGGAAGTACTAGGGCACGTGGCTGCTTAATGGGAGCGCCCCCCACCATGGGCAGCTCAGAGAACGTGCAAAAGGAACAGCAAAGACAATGCATTCTGGTCCCAAAGTCTTTCTAAAGAAGGCATGTGGTAGCCTTTGACTTTTCTCTCCCCAATGCCCCTTCCTGCAGAAAAGATTTCTCATCTCTCTCCAAAGAAGGCACTTCCTGGTGATGGACAGGCTTCTCCAGATAGCTGCACAACAGACAGCAGTCATTTTAAGCCTTAGTTCTTCCCAGAGGATGTGCAACCAATGAGTGGGAGGCAGTGTGACCACCTGAAGGAAACATCCGGTAGCAGGTGGGTGGGAAGCCAGAGAGGGGATACAGGAGGGCTATGGACACCTGACTGGGGTTCACCATCCTAGTGCTGATCAGCTGGTGGTGACTGTCCCTGGGCATCTCCGAGGGGCTGCCATGTTTCCATTTGAGCAGCTGCTTCTTAAAGCCAAGAGACAGCTCCTACTTGGGAAGCACACAGGGCAGGGATGCAGCATGCCCCACGAGCATCCCCGGTGGGCACGCACTACTCTCCTCCTCACTTGCTAAAGAGTCCCTTCCATTGTTTGGCAAAGCCAGCGTCAGGAAGAGGGCAGTGGGTTTCTGAGCAGGAATGTGCATGCCTGTGAGCAACTCCATGCACCAACAGGGTGGGTGCCCTTTATAAGAGGAGTCTTTGTCCAGTCATAACCTTATTGCAGATGAAAACCTTTCAATAGAGAAAGAAGCACGTTACAGTTCTTGGACTTTCCAACAAAGTTTTTTTTTTTAAAAAAGTTACATGTATGTTGTAAGAAGTGTCTGAAATTAACATGCCCTCCATCAAATTTCAAGATCACTTGAAGTCCACTGTCGCTGGTGTCACACTAAGCCACACTCAAAAGCAGTTCTGAATTAGCCAGCACTGCTCAACCCATGTCCGCCTCCATCTGACTTCATTGGAAAAGGAAAACGCAGCACTCACTTGGGAAAATTTAGGGAAAAGTGGCACGAACTGTACATATGGGAGAGAATACCTTGAGAATAGTAGCAAAATACTGTAAAAAAAAAAAAAAAAATCATTTCCTCAGGGAAAACTAAAGAGTATGTGAAAAGTAGATCTGGAGAATTTTAAGACTAGAAAGGTTTTTTTATTATCTCCAGCATCTTTCCTGGTCAGAATAATTTCTGTTTGTTTTTTAATGAACATACCATTTCATGACCAATTTCCATGAACTGGACAGTACTAACTTTTTGAGGTGTGGGGGAATGCTCTATGAAACAGAGCAGTTTCTTTGTTTCTTAGACCTGCATTCTAAGGCTGACGTCTGAATCACAGCGCAGTCCCTGGTGGGTTTTCACAGACTCATATAAGGCTGTTTCTGAATGTATTATGAATATGACGCCTTGGTGTTCCTTTTTATAATCAGCTGGTTGGAGAACTGATTATTAGCAAGAATTCTGTAGGGGAGGGATGTGAAAGTTGTGCATTTTGCTTTAATGACAGTTAAGGAGCAAACTTCCCTGGACTTTTGTGGACAAGGTGCTGTTTTTTCTCATGACCCTGTAGAATTTCTATTGACCACATCAACTATAGCTCTGATCTATATGAACGCAGGGGAGAATTTGTGCATACAAATGAGTGGAAACAAGAGCAGGATTCATGAATATGGATGAGGATCCGGATCGTTTTGGAGAAAGTGCTGGGCACAGGGGTCAACTGGAATTTTCGTTTCTCTAAGAAAACAACCCAACCAGCAGCACACACGTTCTCCCTGTTCCCCATACCTGTGGGGCTTCCTCCAGAGCGGGACTGTTTCCTTCTTTCACATTGTAACTAGTCAAACCGGAAATCAGTAAATGAATTGAGCTTATAAGCACTTTTAGGTACCAATTGTATCACTAAGTAATGCTCACCAGTAGAGCAAGAAAGTATAAAATGTATTTAAGACCGACTGGTTTGCTTACCATGACTAACTGTAAAAGCCCAGCTCCAATGATATATGTGCTTTAAAAGGTGTATCTATCATAGGACTAGAAATCAAAATGGGAATTTTATTTCTGGTCCTGTTTTGTAAATAGTTCCTTTTTTTTTAATTGAAGACAATCTCATGTTTTATAACTTTTCTTGTGAGTCTGAGAATCACAATGGTAATGTGTTATGTCAAAATGTGATCTTAAATACAATAATAGTTATAACTTAATTTTCCAAATAAGGCAAGAAATACACTGCGTAGGCTTCTACAATTTCTGAAAGATGTGACATTTTTATAATAAGCATTAATACTTAACTTCTCAAGTTAACAGAACTGGAAATATTTTACAAGATGCAGCATTTTGTAATCACAAAGAACATGAACATTTTGTGGGAAATGACCTTGGTTTTATACATTGTAGTTTATTTTTTAAAATACAATATTTTACCAGACAGGAAGTGTTAATATTATAAGCAATTCCTGCTCTCCAAACAAAGGGCTATGCCTCTTTTAAGCAAGCATTTTGATGCATATCTTTTCAATCAACCCTCTGCAGCAAGAGTAGAAATGCAGATCAGATGGAAAGATTATTACAAGAGAATCAAGATTACAACAGCTACTCCTTTTATCTTTACCAGTGTTTTTTCAAAGTATTTAGGGGAAAGAAAACACTTTAAGAATCATATATCTGAAATCTTTAAAATATTAATAGATATGCTTATAGGCAATGAGAGAAATAAACTTGTAAATTCTGTCATGTACCGTGATAGATTTCTGTCACAAGGACAAGCTTAGTGCTCAGCCTACCAGAACCACAAAGCTGCATTTGACTAGCAAGTGTCATTTGATGGTAATTTCTAAAATCATAGCGTATAAGCCCAAAGATACAATTCTTAGCTGATTGGTGATCTTTAAAATAATTTTGTGCTCACCACTAACTAAACAACTTTCATTTCCTTATCAGAACAAGTGCTTGATTTTTCACATGAGTAGTTCACAGACAGGCAAGTTTGAGATCAGAAAGTCACTATATTCCCAAGAGTCAGGGAACAAGGAAGGCTACCATGGAGAGTTGATTAACCACACAAATAATTCTGAGCTTTGCCAAAACCATTTCATAACGCATTAGTTTTTTCTAGCCCACTCACTGTTAAGCAAGAAAACATCTTTTCTTTCTAAGATTTTAGTAATTCAAAAGCTAGACTAATTAGTCAAGCATGCAGATAACATCAAAAGAAAAGTTAGGACAGAACAGTCTTATCCATTAGGCAACCCCTGTGAGGTGGTCAAAGGGTCACTCAGACTCTGCTTCCAAACAGGCTTCAGAATCTGCACACATGAGGACTAGAAATGCACAGGGTTAGGGGAAGACATGTACAGCTTCATCTCTGAGATGAAGCACTCCAATGTCTCTCTTTATTCTCTTGGAATATCTCTAATGTTGGCATTACAGTTTCCCAAGAAGTGTTCATTGCTGCATGGTTTTTGATCAAATGAGTCTTGCTTCATATTTAAATAGAAGCCTCCTAATACAAGCCTGCTAATACATAGCAGATGCCTTAGAAAGAACAGGCAAATTGTGTAAATGAATGATTCAGATCAGGCAAAAGAAGGACACTGGAGAATGACAGAGATCACAGTGAACCAGAGGACATGCATCCCCATTGAAGGGGGACCCCAGCTGTAGACAATCAGAACCATGCAGAAATCAGGCCCAGGGCGCTAGACCTTCTGACTTGGAAATACAATATTACCTGACACTTAATCAAAACTCAAATTCTTGGCCAGCAGTGTGCAGACCAAAGAGAACGTGTATATGGACAGATGCAGCCTTTGGGCACTGGTTTCAACTGTTGGGAAAAAGCAGATTTCAAGTTCCATAGCCATCAAGTTAAGTTCTTCCAGCAGCGCCCCCAACTTACACATTGGCACTATCTGGGCAACTAAAATTAAAGAAGGGAGAGAAGTCAGTTCTCCCCAAAAATCACTCTCATGGAAGATTTGAGTATAAAAATACAACATCCTTAAACTAGCCTTGCCTCTGAGCAAAATATACCGAAGTATTATTCAGCTCTCACTCTGCCTCCTGGCGTGCCCAGGCCGGGCCCCAAAGCATTGAATGACTGTAATCCTAACTTCCTTACTGTTTTCACTGCCGTGACCACTGTGATGAGGGGCTGGCAAAGAGCAGCCTTGTGCCTTCAGCGAAGGCAGCCAGGAGCCCCTGCAGTTTCAGATAGCACACGTTGCCTCCTTGTGCCAAAGCCCTTTGCCAACCCCTCCACATCCCCTCCCACTCCATCCTGCCTTGTGAGTTTCCATCCCAGGATAAAAGTTCTGTTGTTCCACCTCTGACACGGCAAAATCCTTGCTTCATAACTGGTAGGTACTTAGGTATTTTAGAGTGTCCGCTAACCTCAAAATGGAGTTTTTCCATGTAGAAAACCTTAACATCTTTCCCTGAGGGCAAAGACAAAATAGGAATAAATGTGTCATGGAAAAAATTAGAAGTTGCTTCCTTCATTTGGATAAACTAGGTAATTTTAGAGTGTATGTTACACCAGAGTCTTGGTGGTATTGGGATAATCACTAACCCTTTCAGATATATAAGAAAGTGTGTCTCTTTCAGATACATGACTTCCTTTGACACTCCCTAGTACTTAGCATAAAATGAGAATATTTAAAATTACTACCACCACCTCCAAAGCCAAACCTGGTGCAAATGGTCTTGAACCTGAGTCAGCCTCATTACTACATCCAGGGAGGAGGGAAAGAGCAACTGAAAGAGCTGGCTTAGACCTCACTCTTCCAGAATGACTCCAGACCTGAGAAGACCCCAGGGACCCATGTTCTTTACCCATACTTAAAATCCAAGTATTTCAGCATAAAAGTAAAGAACCCTCTCATTCACAGTGTCAAATGCAGACTCACTCTGAAATTTATCCCTTTAGCCTAACTTCCAGGCTCCCATCCCCAAAATTCCAGCCATTTAAGTGGTTAATTATAGGAGATGACTAGCTAGTGCAATGTTCTGAGTTTAACTTTTGACTCCTTTGAAAAAAGTTATTTTGCTGCTATCACTCAGCATTTGTTATCCATGTAAACTTGTATTGATGCCCCCAAATTTGAAAATAAGCTCAAATTCACAGGTTGAAAGGATCAAATTGAAAAATAGTCATCTCAAAGTTGGAAATAGCTGGTAATATGGTTATGTCACATGGTAAATATGAATGCAACTTAAACAACATTGACAATGCCTGATATTTCTGTCGTCATATGATTGACAGGTTGACCAGTCCATGAATGGATTGTCCTCTTCTCTCAGCAGCTCACAGGTTTCACAGGTTTTGAGTAAAGCCACTCACAAGTTTAGTCATGGAGCTAGATGGGCCTAAACCATTTTGGCCCATCACCTGCTTTTTGATAAATTATACTTTTATTATGTTTCTAAAGCAATACAGTACTGGAGGAGTAAATTGTGAGCTTTCCTATTCTAGTGGAAAAGAAGCCCATTTTGCAATGGTTAGCCCCAATGCCAAGACAGTGGCAGGACTTAAGAGGACCCAAGTTCTAGGGAACAAGAGCAAAGCTACCATTCAAAAAATAAATAACTGTAGATTTTGAAAGAAGGTGGAGATTATGACTTCAACACTTAAGCCATAGTCCTTTTTTCTTCAAAATATTCTTTTCCTATTGAGCACCATCCACATAACTATTAACTGCCAGGTTTCAAAGGAAAGCTCCCTGCTACTTATATTATGAAAGTGTTAAAAATTAATTCTCAAGTTTGATTAACTGTTATATTTACATACTTACTAGGGTTAATTCTCTAAATTTTTAATTCAGAAAATTAGTCAGGGGAGCGAGCAGCGACTCCTGAAAAAGGCAAGAGCACTGTCATTAAAGAACAAAATTTTCTCGAAAAAAAAAAAGTTTCTCATCTATTTCTTTCTGAATTCTCTTTACATCTCTGAAGAGGAAAAACCAGCAGCTGGAGAAGAAGTTGAACTTTAAGGGAGAGAAAGAACAGTCCCCATTCTAGTCAGTAGTCTCTTTTTCCCTTTGGGCAACAATCTTGAATTTACTAGCAAAATGTTATTCTCCCCTCTGCCTTAATCTGCCTGAGCCAGCGGCCATGCTGTTTTTAATATATGCTTGCTTCCCAAAGCCCTGGATTAAACATTTTCATTTCTGTGCTCTTGCTTTCTCACTCTTCAGTTAAGGTCCAAGGGGATAAATATTACCAGGACTTGCATGTTAGGCCGAGTCGATGAGGCTCCTCTCTTCCTTCAGCGAAACGTTTCCATTTGTCTCAACAGTTTGGGATGACCATTCAGAGAGCAGGTTGATCAGCAGACAACCTGCCATATTCATCACAAAAGATCCACTCAGACTCACTGACAAAGAATAGCAAGGCAGATACCTAGTCCTTCCACTTTGACTCAAAGCCCCCCTCGCAAGTCCTCTACCCCCACGAGTACCCCGCCGGAGCAAAGCCAATGGAGTGATCAGGGCAGAGGAAGACAGCGTCACATCCATTGGTCTGGGTCCTGACCTCTGCACAGGGTTACAGAGCATGAAAATGGAACTGACCTTTATTATGTGAAAAGGAAGTGGCTCCTGTGGGGTATACTTGTTTTAAGTTTATATTTATGCTAAGAGAAGGCTCTTCCAGTCTGCTTGTGTTGTGAAGCACGCGTCTCTCACCCCAGTGGAGCTTCCTTCCCATGTTTTGGGCACAGATGACCAAGGCAGGAAAGAGGCAGAGCTCTGGGGCCAGTGGAATTACCCCTCAGGGATCTACGGTGTAGCAATCACAAACTACCCCACCCAAGGGAAATTAAAAAAAGATGTGTCACAGTGGGGACCTCCCTGATGGTCCAGCAGTTAAGACTCCGTGCAGGGGACACGGGTACCATCCCTTAGTTGGGGAACTAAGATCCCACATGCTGTGCAGTGCAGCCAAAAAGAGAGAGGGAGAGAAAGATGTATCACTGCAGATTATAAACCCTTGCTTTGCTTTTTACTCCTTTTCCCTTACACTCTGCTAACTGGAAAGCAATGACTGTGATTTGACCAAGCCCTGTGATGATAGCAAAGCTTCTTCTTCCAAAGTGTCCCAGCTGTTTGGGGAACCTCTGTGATCACTGGTAGAAAGCTTTAGAATAGATTTAGATTTTTAGGGAAGAACTCAATACCCCCCAAATATACTTGTTCCATGACTTCAATAACTGAAAATATCCTGGGTGTAAAATAGCCCAGGCAGGCAGATCATATATGTTTTTAAAAAAAATGCCATTAATCAATATTTTCCTACAACATGACCTTAAATTCCTATTTTTATAATTAATGGTTGGACGATAGTCAGCCATTGAAACATAAGCTCTCTGGAATAACCAGACATTAGTATAGTTTCCAAAGTGTTTCATGTATCAAAATCTATATACTTAGAGGAAGAACTCAGGATAAGAAAAATCGCTAGGTCCCAAAGGGTTCGTGACTATCATCAAATACAACTGCCGAGTGGCCTGTGGTCATCTTTTTCGAATGAGGGAGCCGGGGAGTGAGAGAACCACAGTCATAACAAAACCTCTGTTGCCCTTCATCCATGATAAGATTTAAAAACATTCTACTTTTAAGAATTAAGCCATCTTTCAAATTGTTTTCTATACCAAATCTAACCTATTCAAATAAAATAATAAAATAGCTAAAAATGGGGTATTTGGTGGAAATGCTGTCAGTAGAAAGCATTGCTTTTTAGTGCCTGCTTACAAAAAAAGAAAGAAAGAAGACTCAGTCCTTTATGTGAGATGCAAGTGTTAACATGACAGTGTTAACTTGGAATCAGGCACTAGTTCAAAAACAACGAGGCAGTGCTCTCCAATTTTTAGAAATCTTTCAAAATACAATCTTACCACTACTTCAAGGTAAGTACTTGTGTATAAAAGTCTTTAATATTAGTGAATGAATGTAAAGGTGACAAGCTATGCATTTTCAAAGGGTAATGTTATTTTGTATCCAATCCAAGTCAATTTTTTTTTCATAGAGACTTACCACAACTGCAAATTATTAAAAACAGACTTGAATGCATATCATTATGGGGATATAGGACTTCCAATTATCCACTTCTAGCTGATACTTTTAAAGACAGTGCATTGAAACTTCAGCTCTAAACAAATTTCAGCCACAAAGGTGATTAAAGGAGAAATGGTTTATATTTTACTTCTTCAGCAGAAATGGGAAATGTGGGCGTTACAAAATGGGCCCAGTTTTTTTAGAAGTAAATGTTCTAGTAACACTGGATTAGCAAGCAAACAAAACTGCATGAAGTTAATGAATATTGCCTTGGATAAATATAGCATAGGTTGTGTCTATTGTGTTTAATTCGCAATCTAAGGGGAAAAAAACTCTTCTCCAAAGGGTTTGGAGTATATAGTTTTAAAGAATATAAAAACAGAATATAGAAAATAAACAATATAAAAATATTGTCTTGCGAAGAAAAATCATTGGCCTTTTTCTTTTCAAAATTAAAGAGATCATCACCTATATTTTTTTGGAAAGTCCATATGAAATAAACACACGTCTTCAGCACACTTGGGGATTTTGTATTCCCATGAAACCTTTTCCCCTAATAATTTATTCTTGCTCCTTAATCAGTACTTTCCTATGTTACTCGGCATGAAAAATAAAATTCTTTCCTTCATCTGACAATGTTGACATAAAGAACTCCATTTCTCTGCCACTTAGGATCTCTTCTGTGTCCATTGAGAAAGTTTCTCAGCTGTTTGTATGTAAAATATGGAAAAATATACTTCTAAACCTGGTACTTGTGGTTATACTGGATATGTTTGCTACCTATTTAGAAGTTATTGGGGGCCGGGATGTGTCTTTTTATATGATTTTTAGCCAAATCCAGATGTTCTGATACTACATTTCTGAATACCTATCTGACTGTAAATACAGCCTGAGGAGGTTCAGGTTAATAAACCTTTTACGTGACTGTTCCTCAGCCATGCTCCTTGCCAGCTTTGGGCACCTTGTACATAGATTTGTTGAATGTTTAAATGATGTTGTTTTTCTAAATGCTGTTCTCTAAAACAACTTTTTGAACGTTTTTTGCTTTCCATTGTTTGGGACTTTGTGTGTTGGTTTAAAAAAAAAAAATGTTTCCTAAATATTTAACACCAGGAAAACTATTTCAAATAAACTGGTGCTAATTGAAATAGAAGGCAGATTTTCAGATGGAAGATTTACAGTATCAAATGTTGACACCAGTTAAATGGAACTGCACTTTCCCAAGGGGACAGCTGTCATCTACCTGCCATGGGCATCAGAAGGACCCCTGATTGTTTACAGTTTCTGTGGCCCATTTAAGCGTAAAATAGAGAAATGGTGCTGTCCCCCCAGAGTTGAGGATTTGCTACATGGGTCCTATGGAAGCATTTAAGTAGAAGTAAGGGTCTATAGTAAGAATCATTTTAGTAATAGTCTTCTGGTCTTTGGACTTTCACGTTCTGTAATGCTTAGCTGTAACAATGAATTATGGTGTTGCCAATCTAGTCTGACGTCATCGTCGCCCTGTATTTCCTGTGTGTATGGTTCTACCTTGGGTTGCACTGGCATGTGCCGAGCCAGATCACTGGACTTTCAGGAAGACCATTCTGACTTCTACGGTGTCCACACACATGCATTTAAATGCACTTGTAACTGGTTAATTACCATGAAGTCTAACTTCCACTTAATAAAAGTTTTTGTGTATCTGCTTCTATTTGGGAGCTGTTGATTTGAGTAAAGGATAACTAACTGGTACCCAAGAAAGGCTCTCGGGGGTTAGAGGGTTTGAGGTTTTACCTACAGTCGATAAAAAAAAAACATTCTTTTTTAAACCAAAGGGATCTCTTTCCCATAGCAAACTGCTCACCATCAAGACTATTTTTAGAAACATGTTGTAGGTACATCTCACGTCTAGAGTTCAGCCCAGATAATTTCAACTCAAACCCATTCCCTTGACAATGACTGCCCAGGTACATCAACTTCTCACCCAGTGCTGCTGATCCTGTTGCCCAGGTCATGTGAACACAAGCTGGCAGACAGAGGAAAGTCAATGTCTAGTCTAGTGCCAAGCCACTCTGGAGACCCTCCTTGAAGCCAAGGCCATGTCCACTAGAATTTGACATATTCATCTCCAAAGACCAAGCGTATGTATTTGTTCAACAAGGCAGCAGGCTTTGGAGTTCAACAGATTTGGACAGAAATCCAAGTTTTGCCTCTTGCCAGATAGATAACTGGACATGAGATTTAACCTTTCTAAGTCTTGTTCTTACATTAGGAATGATAATAGAAGAGATGAAGACTAGTTAGCCTGGCTTAGGCAATATCTTGATCTACTCCTAGTCCAGTCCTCCATAGCTGGGGTGGGGAGGGCTATGACTCATGGTCTGCTGCCTGTTTCCGAGAAGCTCCTACCTCATGGAGCTATTGTCAGAATTACCTAGAATAACAGGTCATCACACACAGAAGTTTCCCAAATGGAGGCCACAGTACTCTAATACTGGAATCCTTGGATATCTGTAATAAGTGCCATGAAACTCATGAGTGCCTGCAGAATTCTTTTTGATTTAAGAAGTTTCTTTCTAAAATAAAAATGTCCAACCTTAGTAAACAGCTTACATACCACATCTGAATGTTTTATTGGTTACTCCTGGCCATCATTATTTCATCCATTAATAACCTGGGCAGTAGAGACAGTTTTAAAGCTCAGCCAATTTGATAATTAGAATCTTGTGCCATTAGACACCCACTGCTTTCTTCCACCAGCCCTACCCCCAGCCCAGCTTCTTGTCATTGAACCTCTATGATTTCCTTGTGCTTGGCACAGGGAGCCTGAGCCCTTTGACCTTTCCTGTGAAGCAGGAGGATGGGAGACCAGACTCACTTTGCTCCTACTCTGTGCCAAGCAAGTACTGGAGACTTCCAGGTGGACTGACTGTCACAAAAGCTCTGTGTGTGGGAACCACCACCCCATTTTATCCAGAATGAAAGAACTTCGTAAAGGTTACCTACTGTCCTGAGGTCACAGAGCTTACATAGACGTGGATGTCCCCTACCTCTGACACTACCCAGTGGCTGTTCTGCATTTTTAGGGGCTTTCAGTCTACGGATCTGCTGTGAGCAATAAAGGACAGTGCTCCTTTGTCTTCTCTCTGCTTCGTGGTTTCCTCCTGCTTTGAACCAGGTACGGGCTGCTCTTCACCCTATGCCGCCTTCTCTCCCCACCCTGCCCTCCTCTTTACACTGCCCATTCCCATCGCTTCTTTTGCCCGTTTCTCCCCATCATCTAAAATTACAGCAGGGAAACAGATACCCGCTACGATACATAAAATAGAAAAACAGGGGACTTCCCTGATGGTCCAGTGGTTAAGAATTCACCTAGCAATGCAGGGGACTTGGCATCGATCCCTGGCTGGGGAACAAAGATCCCACATGACGTGGGCAACTAAGCCTGAGAGTCACAACTACAGAGTCTTAGCTGCAAGGATCCCACATGAGCAAAGATCCTGCATGCCACAGTGAAGACCTGACACAGCCAGAAATAGATAAATGTTTTTTGAATAAAGAGAAAAACAACAAGGAGCTACTGTATAGCACAGGGAACTATAGTCAATATCTCGTAATGATCTATAATGGAAAAGAATCTGAGAAAGAAAATGCACACACACAAATGAATTACTTTGCTGTGCATTTGAGACTGGGCTTCCCTGGTAACTCAGCTGGTGAAGAATCTTGCTGCAAAAAAAAAAAAAAAAAGAATCTACCTGCAATGCAGGAGACCCAGTTTCAATTCCTGGGTCCAGAAGATCCCCTGGAGAAGGGATAGGCTACCCACTCCGGTATTCTTGAGCTTCCCTGGTGGCTCAGATGGTAAAGAATCTGCCTGCAATGCAGGAGACCTGGGTTTGATCCCTGGGTTGGAAAGATCCCTGGGGGAGGTCACGGCAACCCACTTCGGTATTCTTGCCTCGAGAATCCTCTTAGGCAGAGGAGACTGGTGGGCTATGTCTGTGGTGTCGCAAAGAACTTGAAACTAATACAACATAGCAAATTAACTATATTTCATTAAAAAAAAAAACACTGCAGGGGACGCTTGACCCTGTATTCACATCCATCAGTTAGAGTTCTTTCTCCCCATGCTTCCCACAGCATGTCTGCCAAGTCTGCAGCCACATCAGATGTCACATACTTCCCCACAAAGCATTGTCATCCTCACCCTCACGCCCCAGGGCTCTCGAAGATGATAGCTAAACAGTTCACTTTTAATGCCCACATTCTTGCCAAGAAGACGGATAGATGTAACAACCTCTGAATGGTGTTCGAACCACACATTCTTGCTTCTTCCAGGCCCTCTGGCCAAAGGCCCATGAAACTGCTCCCTCGAGAGTTGCCAGGAAGCTGCGTGGCCCTCAGGTGGGGACAGGAGAAAATATTGAGAAACTGGACTGGAGATGTCATCCTACAAAGTTATGTGTCAATCATATATTTGCAAAACAAGTTTTGACCAAATGCCTACTATCTAAAGGGAGGGTGCAGTAAACATCTAACAAAGTAATGGATTCTTTTTTTTTTTTTTGGCCATTCCACGTAGCATGCAGGATCATATTTCCCCAACCAGAGACTGAAACTTTGCCCCCTGCAGTGGAAGTGTGGGGTCTTAACCATTGGACCACCGTGAAATTCCAGTAATGAATTATTTTAATATATAAAAAAATGAAAGCCACCTTCCCTGAAAAAATACCCTCCAAGACCTTACACTTAATACTCTGGCATGTAGTAGCTGCTCAATAAATTTTTAAGTGCATGAATGAAAAACTGTTTGGATGGAGCATTTCTTCAGGCTGTAAATATGCTCTCTGCTTTCCATCTACCGTGGCCCAAACAAAGCAAAGAGGGAAGAAGGAAGTGAACATTTTGAAGCCTCAGTTCAGTTCAGTTCAGTCGCTCAGTCGTGTCCGACTCTTTGCGACCCCATGAATCACAGCATGCCAGGCCTCCCTGTCCATCACCAACTCCTGGAGTTCACTCAAACTCATGTCCACCAAGTTGGTGATGCCATCCAGCCATCTCATTCTCGGTCGTTCCCTTCTCCTCCCACTCCCAACCTTTCCCATAATCAGAGTCTTTTCCAGCGAGTCAACTCGTCGCATGAGGTGGCCAAAGTATTGCAGTTTCAGCTTTAGCATCAGTCCTTCCAATGAACACCCAGGACTGATCTCCTTTAGAATGGACTGGTTGGATCTCCTTGCAGTCCAAGGGACTCTCAAGAGTCTTCTCCAGCACCACAGTTCAAAAGCATCAATTCTTCAGTGCTCAGCTTTCTTCACAGTCCAACTCTCACATCCATACATGACCACGGGAAAAACCATAGCCTTGACTAGATGGACCTTGGTTGGCAAAGTAATGTCTCTGCTTTTTAATATGCTATCTAGGTTGATCATAATTTTCCTTCCAAGGAGTAAGCATCTTTTAATTTCCTGGCAGCAATCAGCATCTGCAGTGATTTTGGGGCCCAGAAAAATAAAGTCTGACACTGTTTCCACTGTTTCCCCATCTATTTCCCATGAAGTGATGGGACCAGATGCGATGATCTTAGTTTTCTGAATGTTGAGCTTCAAGCCAACTTTTTCACTCTCCTCTTTCACTTTCATCAAGAGGCTTTTGAGCTCCTCTTCACTTTCTGCCATAAGGGTGGTGTCATCTGCATATCTGAGGTTATTGATATTTCTCCCGGCAATCTTGATTCCAGCTTGTGCTTCTTCCAGCCTACCATAGCCATTTATTGGCTTCCCAGGTGGCACTAGTGGTAAAGAACCCACCTGCCAATATAGGTTAGACGTAAGAGACACAGGTTAGATCCCTGAGTCAGGAAGATCCCCTGGAGGAGGACACAGAAACCCACTTCAGTATTCTTGCCTGGAGAATCCCGTGGGCAGAGGAGCCTGGCAGGCTGCAGTCCATAGGGTTGTGCAGAGTCTGACATGACTGAAGCAACTTAGCACGCACACACATAGACATTTATTTGGTCTAAGGAGCATTTTTAAAAAGTTTCTTTAGAAGACATGTATTCTCAAAATCATCAACTCCAAATGACTGTTGATTACCTAATAAGTATTTAATATAGGACAAAGTATACAGTAATACCCACTGGTTTTATGTAGAAATCCCTTGCACGTAGCAAGAATTCAATAAAGGTGTAAGTGAAAAAAATGAATGCTTTGAAATGAAATACATTGCAGCATAGGTCTGTACTATTAAAAGCAAGCAGAGTAAATGAAAGAAGGTCAATAGGATTTGAGTCAATAACAGGAGAGAGAACCTAGGTTGGCACTAAAAAATAAACACTATTTTAGGAGGAGGATCTGGATATGATAGGAATTGCTCACATCCAGGTAATATATGTACACAGTAAAAAAAAAAAAATCAGGGCAGTAAAATGTTTATAATGAAAGTAAGCCCTGCTGCTCATCCCCTTTCCACCCTTCATCACAATTCGAGAAGCAGCCAGTTCTGTTTAACTTGATTACATTTTTTCTAAATTATATGCAAGTGTTGGAATTCCAGCTGAGCTATTTAAAATCCTAAAAGATGATGCTGTTAAAGTTCTTCACTCAATAGACCAGCAAATTTGGAAAACTCAGCAGTGGCCACCGGACTGGAAAAGGTCAGTTTTCATTCTAATCCCAAAGAAGGGCAATGCCAAAGAATGTTCAAATTACTGTACAATTGCACTCATTTCACATGCTAGCAAGATTATGGTCAAATTCCTTCAAGCTAGGTTTCAACAGTATGTGAACCAAGAACTTCGAGATGTACAAGCTAGGTTTAGAAAAGGCAGTAAGAACCAGAGATCAAATTGCCAACATCTGCTGGATCACAGAAAAAGCAAGAGAATTCCAAAAAAAAAATTTAGTTTTACTTCATTGACTATGCTATAGCCCTTGACTGTGTGGATAATGACAAACTGTGGAAAATTCTTTTTTTTCAATGTAAATGTTTTAGTAGCAATTGCATTTGTACCATACACTCTGCCATTGAGACTGTATGTGATAAAGCAACCAGGTATGGCTCTACATCAACTCGCCATAAATACAAATTTCACTGTGGGAAGTAACACCAACTTTGGTGGTTTTTCTGGTTTTTGTTTGTTTGTTTTTTGGCTGTGCTAGGTCTTCGCTGCTTTACACATGCTTTCTCCAGCTGCAGCGAGTGGGGGCTATTTGCTAGTTGTGGTGCAAGGGCTTCTCATTGTGCTGACTTCTCTTGTTGTGGAGCACAGCTTTAGGCACATGGGCTTCAGTAGTTCCCCCTCACAGGCTCTAGAGCATAGGCTCAGTGGTTATGGAGCACAAGCTAAGTTGCGCTGCAGTGGAAAATTCTTAAAGAGATGGGAATATCAGACCACCTTACCAGTCTCCCGAGAAACCTGTATGCAGGTCAAGAAGCAACAGTTAGAACCAGACATGGAACAACAGACAGGTTCAAAATTGGGAAAGGAGTACTTCAAGGCTGTATAGTATCACCCTGCTTATTTAACTTATTATGCAGAGTATATCATGTTAAAAGCCAGACTGGAAGACTGACAAGCTGGAATCAAGATTGCTGGGAGAAATATCAGCAACCTCAGATATGAAGATGATACCACCATGGCAGAAAGCGAAGAGAGACTAAAGAACCTCTTGATAAGGGTTAAAGAGGAGAGTAAAACAGCTGGCTTAAAACTTAACATTCAAAAAAGTAGGAGCTGTACCACGTTCAGGAGGCGGTGGCTGCTTGGTCACCGGAGGGCCGAGAGGAGCTGATCTACATTCAAAGCAGGAGGCGCGGCCTTGAGGAGATACCCCTCGTCCAAGGTAAGGTACAGCGGCTGCACCTTGCTGGAGCAGCTGGGAAGAGATACTCCACAACCAAGTGGAATATAAGAATCCAGTGTTCTGGGGAGGAAGGAACAAGATGGCGGAGGGATAAGATGGCAAGACCACTTTCTCCCCCACAAATTCATCAAAAGAACATTTGAACGCAGAGTAAAGTCCACAAAACAACTTCTGAATACTGGCAGAGGACATCAGGCTCCCAGAAAAGCAGCCCATTGTCTTCTAAAGGAGAGAGAAGAAATCCAGCTCCACCCACCAGAACACCGACACATGCTTCCCTAACCAGGGTACCCGGACAAGTCACCCGTCCAACCCCACACACAGCCAAAAAACTACGTAATAAAGAGAACTCCACAAACTGCAAGAAGAGGGAAAAGCCACCCCAAGCAAAGCAATATAAGCAAGATGAAGAGGCAGAGAAATACCCAGCAAGTAAAGGAACAAGATAAATGCCCACCAACACAAACAAAAGAAGAAGATATAGGGAATTTACCTGATAAAGAATTTCAAATTTTGATGGTGAAAATGATTCAAAATCTTGAAAGCAAAATGGAGTTACAGATAAATAACCTGGAGAAAAGGATTGAGAAGATGGAAGAAACATTTAATAAGGACTTAGAAGAAATAAAGAAGAGTCAATATACAATGAATAATGCAATAGATGAGATCAGAAACACTCTGGAGGGAACAAACAGTAGAATAACAGAGGCAGAAGACAGGATAAGCGAACTAGAAGATAGAATTGTAGAAATAAATGAAACAGAGAGGAAAAAAGAAAAACGAATTAAAAGAAATGAGGACAATATTAGAGACCTCTGGGACAATGTTAAACGCTCCAACATTCGAATCATAGGAGTCCCAGAAGAAGAAGACAAAAAGAAAGACCATGAGAGAATACTTGAGGAGATAATAGTTGAAAACTTCCCTAAAATGGGGAAAGAAATAATCACCCAAGTCCAAGAAACCCAGAGAGTCCCCAACAGGATAAACCCAAGGCGAAATACTCCTAGACACATATTAATCAAATTAACAAAGATCAAACACAAAGAACAAATATTAAAAGCAGCAAGGGAAAAGCAGCAAATAACACATAAGGGGATTCCCATAAGGATAACAGCTGATCTTTCAACAGAAACTCTTCAGGCCAGAAGGGAGTGGCAAGACATACTTAAAGTGATGAAAGAAAATACCCTACAGCCCAGATTACTGTACCCAGCAAGGATCTCATTCAAATATGAAGGAGAAATCAAAAGCTTTACAGACAAGCAAAAGCTGAGGGAATTCAGCATCACCAAACCAGCTCTCCAACAAATGCTAAAGGATCTTCTATAGACAGGATACACAGAAAGAGTGTATAAACTTGAACCCAAAGCAATAAAGAAATTGGCTACGGGATCATACTTATCAATAATTACCTTAAACGTAAATGGGTTGAAATTTTCAAAAAGGCTAGGAAACAATTCTCATAGCCATCAATAGTTCAGTGTTGAATTCATGAATAGTTTTTAAAGTTTGGGACAAACTGTAGTATTTGCTATTTGAAGTACTATTTGTAATTGGCATATTACGATGTAACATTGGCCTTCATTTACAACTTAAAATGCCTAAAAATGCCTAACAGGTTTTTAGATTTGTGAATTTTAGTTGAAATGTATTTTACAATGTTACTAAACCTGCAGAAATATTGAAATATTTCAGAGAACTTATTCACTGTACATTTAATTTATTTTATTTATAAAGGTTATGAACTGTAAAAAAAAAAAAAAAAAAAACATTCAAAAAAGTAAGATCATGACATCCAGTCCCATCATTTCATGGCAAATAGGTGGGGAAAAAGTAGAATATTTTCTTTTCTTGGGCTCCAAAATCACTGCAGATGGTGGCTGCAGACACGAAATTAAAAGACGCTTGTTCTTTGGAAGAAAAGCAATGACAAACCTAGACAGCATATTAAAAAGCAGGCATGCCTTTACCAACAAACATCCATATAGTCAAAGCTATGGTTTTTCCAGTAGTCATGTACGGATGTGAGAATTGGACCATAAAGAAGGTTGAGTGCCAAAGAACTGTTGCTTTCAAACTGTCATACTGGAGAAGACTCTTAAAGAGTCCCTTGGACAGCTGGACAGCAAGGAGATCAAACCAGTCAATCCTAAAGGAAACCAACCCTGTATATTCACTGGAAGGACTAATGCTAAAGCTCCAATATTTTTACCACCTGATATGAAGAGCCGACTCATTGGAAAAGACCCTGATGCTGGGAAAGATTGAAGGCAGAAGAGGGCAACAGGGAATGAGATGGTTAGATGTCATCACTGACTCAGTGGCCCTGAGTTTGAGCAAACTCTGGGAGGAGTGAAGGACAGGGAAGCCTGGTGTGCTGCAGTTCATGGGGTCACAGAATGTCAGACACGACTGAGCGACCCAGCAACAACAACAATACAAGTGTTGCCTGGCAAATAGAAAGACCAGCCTAGGCCAAGACATCAACAGTATCAGAATCAAGAGAGACAGGGTCCCGCACAATGTTGCAGGAAACATAAAGGGTGGCAAAGTGCCCAGCACAGGTCAGCACCTCTGCTCCAAGGGGGCGCCTGCACACAGGACAGTGGAGAGATAAAATTCTGAGTAACACACACCTCTCTCTCCCTTAACACCAAGACACTGTCCTACTGGCTGATCCAGAGTCTTTCAGGAGATGGCTGACTATGAATCAACTCCCTTCCAAAGCACGATAAGCCCTGAGTAAGCTGAAAGCAACCGAAAGTCCTCAGCTCCATGTTAAACCTGCAAACTAGCCCTTAATCCCAGACCAAAGCCTTCAGCCAACAAGCTGGCTAGCAGGTCCCTTGCCATGTATCTTCCTCTCTTTTCTTTTTTAGTAATTTTACTTACAAAAAATTATTTATTTTTGGCTTCCTGGGTCTTCGTCGCTTTGCTCAGACTTTCTCGAGCTGCAGTGAGTGGGGGTTATTCTTTGTTGCAGTGCTCAGACCTCTCCCCACAGTGGCTGCTCTTGTTGCAGAGCATAGGTTCTAGGTACCCAGGCTTCGGTTGTTACAGCATCCAGGCACAGTAGTTGTGGCCCACAGGCTTGGTTGCTCCATGGCATGTGGGATCTCCCAGGACCAGGGATCAAATCCATGTCCCCTGCACTGGCAGGTGGATTCCTATCCACTGTGCCACTGGGGAAGTACCCCACACCATCTTCACTGTCACTCTGGTTCTTAGTGTGTCCCTTACTGTTACTGATTTAATGATAAAGCCCAGATTGTTGCAGGAAAACATCCCAAATCAGATTTTGCCAAAAGGCTCAATGCAAAAGTTGGTCACTGTTCACTGTTTGGCTACCTGCACCAGACATGCCAGGGACCAGCTGCACCCATGTGAACCACTCAAGCTAGATTAAGTAAACACAAGTAGGGGGTTTATTGAGAGGACACAGGGTCTCTGATAGGATCCAAGGTCACAGAGAGTTGCCAGATGTCATGGAGTCCTAGAACCAAGATTGAGAAAGCCATGAGGAAGCAAGAAAGCCACAGTCCCCACCTCCCCAGTCCTGTCCCCTCACCTCCATGAGGCAGTAGAATCAGGACTCCTCTCTGTAGGTTTCTTTTCTTCTCTCTCTACACAGCTGCCATCTTTGCTTCTCTAGCACAAGATGAAAAATGGGCAGAAGATGAAAAATGGCCACAAGAGACCAACGTTGAATTCACAGCACATGTGGTCAAAAGTGTGCTCGAATTTTGTATCACCGGTCCCAAACTCAGAAATCATTGGCCAGGCTTGGGCGAAATATCTTTCCTTGCTCCAGTTACCTGGGCTCAGTGGTATCAGGGTTCACTTGGGAGGGTCTCCAATTAAAAAGTGTGAGGTTGGCAAGGCTGTGATGGGGAGGGAGAAAATAGCTGTCACTCCTAGTATAGTAAATGAAAGTCCATATTTATTGCTAATAAATATAATAATAGAATTTATATCTGAGGGATATTAAAGATCATCTAGTTTAACTCTCTTATTTCATAGATAAGATTTATGACCCAAGAATGTCCTTTTATATTTATTAATATTGTTTGACACCACCTTTATGGCAGAAAGTGAAGAGGAACTAAAAAGCCTCTTGATGAAAGTGAAAGAGAAGAGTGAAAAAGTTGGCTTGAAGCTCAACATTCAGAAAACAAAGATCATGGCATCTGGTCCCATCACTTTATGGGAAATAGATGTGGAAAAAGTTGAAACAGTGTCAGACTTTATTTTTCTGTGCTCCAAAATCACTGCGGATGCTGATTGCAACCATGAAATTAAAAGTCGCTTATTCCTTGGAAGGAAAGTTATGACCAACCTAGATAGCATATTAAAAAGCAGAGACATTACTTTGCCAACCAAGGTCCATCTAGTCAAGGCTATGGTTTTTCCCGTGGTCATGTATGGATGTGAGAGTTGGACTGTGAAGAAAGCTGAGCACTGAAGAATTGATGCTTTTGAACTGTGGTGCTGGAGAAGACTCTTGAGAGTCCCTTGGACTGCAAGGAGATCCAACCAGTCCATTCTAAAGGAGATCAATCCTGGGTGTTCATTGGAAGGACTGATGCTGAAGCTGAAACTCCAATACTTTGGCCACCTCATGTGATGAGTTGACTCACTGGAAAAGACTGATGCTGGGAGGGATTGGGGGCGGGAGGAGACGGGGACGACAGAGAATGAGATGGCTGGATGGCATCACCGACTGGATGGACCTGAGTTTGAGTGAACTCTGGGAGTTGGTGATGGACAGGGAGTCCTGGCGTGCTGTGATTCATGGGGTTGCAAAGAGTCAGACACGACTGAGCGACTGAACTGAACTGAATGTTGTTTGGATGTGAGAGTTGGACCTTAAAGAACACTGAGTGCTGAAGAATTGATGCTTTCGAAATGTGGTGCTGGAGGAGATTCTTGAGAGTCCCTTGGATTGCAAGGAGATCCAACCAGTCAATCCTAAAAGAAATCAACTCTGAATATTCATTGGAAACGCTGATCCTGAAGCTGAAGCTCCAATCCTCTGGCCACCTGATGCGAAGAGCCGACCCTGATGCTGGGAAAGACTGAGGGCAGGAGGAGAAGGGGGCGACAGAGAATGAGATGGTTGGAGGGCATCATCAACTCAACGGACATGAATTTGAGCAAATTCCGGGATATAGTGAAGGACAGGGAAGTCTGGCATGCTGCAGTCCATGGGGTCACAAAGAGTCAGACCCAACGGTTGAGTGACTGAACAACAACAACAATGTTATCTGATGCTAACTTGTTTTCATAAGCCTTTATTGTTGGCTAGCTTTCTGAAGGCTGCAGTCCGTGGGGTCGCTAAGAGTTGGACACGACTGAGCGACTTCACTTTCACACATTGGAGAAGGCAATGGCAACCCACTCCAGTGTTCTTACCTGGAGAATCCCAGGGATGGGGGAGCCTGGTGGGCTTCCGTCTATGGGGTCACACAGAGTCAGACACGACTGAAGTAACTTAGCAGCAGCAGCAGCAGCTTTCTGAAAGACAAGGTTATCTATTCTCTTCAATGTAACAGGGTGGAGTTCAGAGGGTAGGACCACTGAAGTGACACTCAGTTCAGTTCAGTTCAGTCGCTCAGTCGTGTCCGACTCTTTGCGACCCCATGAATCACAGCACACCAGGCCTCCCTGTCCATCACTAACTCCCGGAGTTCACTCAAACTCATGTCCATCGAGTCGGTGATGCCATCCAGCCATCTCATTCTCTGTCATCCCCATCTCCTCCACCCCCCAATCCTTCCTAGCATCAGACTCTTTTCCAGTGAGTCAACTCGTCGCATGAGGTGGCCAAAGTATTGGAGTTTCAGCTTCAGCATCAGTCCTTCCAATGAACACCCAGGATTGATCTCCTTTAGAATGGACTGGTTGGATCTCCTTGCAGTACAAGGGACTCTCAAGAGTCTTCTCCAGCACCACAGTTCAAAAGCATCAATTCTTCAGTGCTCAGCTTTCTTCACAGTCCAACTCTCACATCCATACATGACCACGGGAAAAACCATAGCCTTGACTAGACGGACCTTTGTTGGCAAAGTAATGTCTCTGCTTTTTAATATTCTATCTAGGTTGGTCATAACTTTCCTTCCAAGGAGTAAGCGTCTTTTTATTTCATGGCTGCAATCAGCATCTGCAGTGAGTTTGGAGCCCAAAAAAATAAAGTCTGACACTGTTTCCCCATCTACTTCCCATGAAGTGATGGGACCAGATGCCATGATCTTCGTTTTCTGAAGGCTGAGCTTCAAGCCAAACTTTTCACTCTCCTCTTTCACTTTCATCAAGAGGCTTTTGAGTTCCTCTTCACTTTCTGCCATAAGGGTGGTGTCATCTGCACATCTGAGGTTATTGATATTTCTCCCGGCAATCTTGATTCCAGCTTGTGCTTCTTCCAGCCCAGCATTCCCAGTTGTATATTGTCACCCTGCTTATTTAACTTATTTAACTTCTTCACACTACCTGAGCTCAAACTCCAGCTTCACCATTTACTAGCAGTGTGACCTTCAGAAGATTAGTTAACCTCTCTGTGCTTCAATTTCCTGCTCCATAAAATGTGGGTATTAATATGACCTACCTCATATGAGTACTGTGAGTTCTAAATGAGTTAATAAGTGTAAAGTATTTTAAATTGTTCCTAACACAGATTGAGGGCCATAAAAGTTTAGAGTCATCAATAGTGTCATTACTTAAATACCCTGAGACAAATGCATTAGTTAACAAAATCATCTGGAAACTACTAGAACAAGGAGTCATTAGTTAAGTTACAGTAAAAGCTAGAAGTATATATTTACTTCTAACAAAGATTATTTTCCAATTTAGAATTTTTCCACACAATACAAGTACAGAAAAGTAGAAAGAAAATAAAATCACTGATAACTACAACACTCAAAAATAAGCATGGGTACATTGCTGCATTTTTTTTTCAAACTATTTCTGTGCCTTTTTATTTGCATAGTTGTGATCACACTGTTTATATAATTCAGCACTTTGCTCTTAACCACTTAATGTTATAGCATATGCATTTTCTCATGTCATTAAGTATTTTCAAATGCCTCTATCTTAATGGCTGGGTAATAGTACAGTATGCAGATATATGCTGATTTCTTAAAATAGTCCCCTATTTGGAAAACATAGGTTATTTCCAATTTTAAACTCTTTAAAACCCTTAATCCAGATTGCCAAATTACTCTCCAAATGATCTGGCTCAATTTTCTCTCCTATCAGCAAAATGGATGTTTTTCTGTATGCTCAACTGAGATGAGTGTTATCATTTTTAAAATCATTCCTAAGCTGATATATATTAAAAGGCACATCATTCTTCTTTTAAATTATATTTCTTGGACTTCCCTGATGGTCCAGTTGTTAAGACTCCGTGATTCCACTGCAGGAGCAGAGGTTCCATCCCAGGTTGGGGAACTAAGATTCCACACGCCACACAGGATGGCCAAAAACTTTTTTTTTAATTGAAAAAGTAAAATTTAAAGAAATAGATTATATTTCTTGAATATTAACTGATGGTATTAAACATTTTTCTAGGTCAACCATTTATAATTTCTATTGACAACGTGTCAGTTCATGTCCTTTGCCTATTTATCATTTGAAAACTTACCCTTATGTATTAGTAGGTATTCTTTAGATTGTTAGGCTTTAAATGTCTGCCTTATTTGCTATAATAGTTATTTCAGTTTATGTGCATTTTTTGATTGCGCTATAGTTGATTTACAATATTGTGTTAATTTCAAACATACAGCATAGAGATTCAGTAGTTTTGCAGATTATATTCCATTATAAATTGTTATAAGATAATGGGTACAATTCCCTGTGATATAGAATACATCCTTTTTGCTCATCGTTTTCTATATGGGCTTCCCTGGTGGCTCAGATGGTAAAGAGTTCTCCAGCAAAGTTAATCCCATATACCTAATTTTGTCCCTCCCTACTTCCTTCTGCCCTTTGGTAACCACAAATTTATTTTCTAATTCTGCATATATGTTTCTGTTTTGCATATGCATTCATTTGTATTATTTTTTAGATTCCACATATAAGTAATAATAGTATTTGTCTTTCTCTGCCTGACTTATTTCACTAAGCATAATGTTCTCTAAGCCCATCCACATTGCTAAAAATGGCAATATTTCATTTTTTATGGCTAAGTAGTACCCAATTTATGTACACTTTAAATGCAGTCATCAGACATTTTTGCATGAAAATTTTAAAATCTTTTTATCATTGTCTGCCAATTTTTTTTTTAAATTTCACATCTTACTTATAGCTTAGATGAGCCCCTCACATTTAAGTGTCAGGAAATACTCCCTTATATTTTCTTTCAGGTTTTACTTATGGCTATTTTTATTTTTCTGTCTAGAATATTTTGATACAGGTAAAGTTTAAAATGTATTTTTTCTTTCCAAATAGCTAGCTAATTGTCTCAATCTCATTTACAATTAACTCAGCCATTTTCCAGAATTGATTACCATTAGTTTCTGAACTGTTATAAAATTATGGATCTTCTCAGGCTCTTTTTTTCCTGATTAAACTCAGTTAACCCAAGTTATCCCTGCCTCCTTTTTCTCTGGGCGTTTGCACCTGATCAAGCATGGAACTGGGACTTCCCATGTGGCTCAGTGGTAAAGAATCCACCTGCCAATGCAGGGGGCGCAGGTTCTATCCCTGGGTCAGGAAGATCCCCGGGAGGAGAAAATAGCAATCCGCTGCAGTGTTCTTGCTGGGATAATCCCATGGATAGAGAAACCTGGAGGGCTACGGTCCATGGGGTCTCAAAAGGGTAAGACAGGACAGAGCGACTGAGCATGCAAGAGGGTGTGGAGATGGTAACATGGAACTGCCTTTGGTCCCAGAAAGTCATGTGTTTTCATCTAAGGTGAAGTTCATTCAACCTGGTCTCTAGATTCCTGTCTCTACCATCCCATCATCCATTCTTTTTTTAATGCAGATATTCTTTTTCATATTCTTTTCCATTATAGTTAGTTATAAGATATTGAATATAGTTTCCTTTGCTCTACAGTAGGACCTTATTGTTTATCCACCCTATATTTAATAGTTTGCCTCTGCTAATCCCAAACTCCCAATTCTTCCCACCCCTATCCCGGCAGCCCTTGGCAACCACAGGTCTGTTCTCTACGTCTGTGAGTCTGTTTTTGTTTTATAGATATGTTGATCTGTGTTGTATTTTAGACTCCATACATAAGTGATATCATATGATATTTGTCTTTCTCTTTCTGACTTACTTTGCTGAGTATGATCATCTCTAGCTCCATCCATGTAGCTTCCAAATGGCATTATTTCATTCTTTTTGACCATCATCCACTCTTGACTCATCATTCATCATGACTCGGCTGTGGTCTCTAGCTGGCACAGTCCATGGTTAACTTCTGATAATGTCCCATGTTACTCCCTCTAGGACTCTTTCAGCCTCCTGGTCTGTCTCAACCCTTCTCCCTCCCTCCTGGAGTCCTGGGAGACTGGAGGGATGCCACACTACCTCCCTTGCATGGCCTCTCTGGTGCCAAGACGGCCACTGTCTGCAGCATCCTCTGGAGATCGGGGTACAGGCCCACTTGACTGTATACAGGCCCACCCTAAATGTCCTGGCACTGCTCACATCTCCTGCTCCTGTAGGACCTCTGGTGAGACCAGACCAGAGCTTTGCTCCTCACTGTCCTTTCTTCCCCTTTGGAATTCCACCTTCCCTTCCCCAGTCAGTTTTTACCTTCTAGCATCCTATACTTCTCCCATCCCAGTGTCATCTTTGACACCACCTTCTCCTTTTCTTCTTGTCGCAAATCTATTGGATTTTACCAAGTCCATTGAATTTTACCTCCTATATATCTCATGCGCGCATGCTAATTCGCTTCAGTCATGTTCAACTCTTTGCAACTCCATCAGCTGTAGCCTGCCAGGCTCCTCTGTCCATGGGATTCTCCAGGCAAGAATACTGGGGTGGGTAGCCATGCCCTCCTCAAATATCTCTTAAATCTACTCAATTTTGTTTCCTCTGCTTACCCAGGTGGAAGCCTTCGTCATCTATGACCTGTGCTTCCTCAGATCTCCCTCGGCCACTTTTGCATCCTTTCAAAGCACTCTCCTCACAGAAGCCACTGAGATCTTAAAAACAGAAATCTGATTGTGTAACTCTGATTGTGTAACTTTGGCAGGAATACTGGAGTGGGTTGCCATGCTCTCCTCCAGGGGATCTTCCCAACCCAGGGATCGATCCTTAGACTCTGTTATATCTTCTGCATTGGCAGATGGGTTCTTTACCACTAGTGCCACCTGGATCCAGCCCAGGCTGGCATATATGAGTCCCTGCCCACTTCAGCTATGTTCAAAGGCACCCTCCCCATGACACCTGCTGAGCCTCCAGTCCCTTATATCCTGTCTCCCATCCTGCGTTAGTCCTTGTTTTTCCTTCTGCTTAGAGAGCTTTCCCTGCATTTTACTGTCCTTTTCCCTGCCCTCACTTCCATCCCCACCCCCTCATCTGGCTAATTCCTCATCGCCTCCTCAGAGAAGCCTTCCGCCCCTGCCAGAAGTGAGGTTTCTCTTAGTCACAACACAAGAACTCTGTAAAGCAGGGAGTATGCTGATCTTACTTCCTGCTTCTCTAGTACATAGCATACAATGGGTCATGAATGAATGAATACAAAGGAAGAAGATCCAAGTAGGAAACATGAACTAAATCTTAGGTACCCAAAGTGTTTGTCTGTACAGTAAAACCCCTACATACAAACAAGATCTCTTCCAACTGAGCCGTTCATAAGCCCAATTTGTTAAATCCAACAAAATTAGTCTAGGTACCCAACTAACACAATCAGTTACATGTGGATGCTAAGTCGTTTCAGTCGTGTTCGACTCTTCGAGACCTCATAGACTGTAGCCTGCCAGGCTCCTCTGTCCATGGGATTCTCCAGGCAAGAATACTGGAGTGGGTTGTCATGCCCTCCTCCAGGGGATCTTCCCAACCTAGGGATCGAACCCAGGTCTCCTGTGGCTCCTGCATTGCAGGTGGATTCTTTACTGCTGAGCCACCAGGGAAGCCAAATCAGTTATATAGTACTATATAATACTTTTCACACAAATAATACATAAAAAACAAACACAAGATATAAAGAAAAGATTTCTAATCTTACAGAACAGTACCTTGAAAGGTACAGTAGTCCAGAACAACAGCTGGCCCTTCTTAGCACTACTAGCTACATCACCACTGTTTTTGCACTTGCTTCTGGACATCCTGGGCTTGAAATAAAGACCCTGGACTACTGTACTCTATACAGTACTATACCATAAAGTACACAAAAGCACAACCACTTGTAGAGGATGCATGTGTGTGACAATGTGTGCCAGAACAGTGAACTTACCTATGTGATTGGACATGAGAACACACGTTCACATCTTTGAAAGTTTGCAACTTCAAGGTTTGTATGTAGGAAACTTACTGTACTCAGTATTGATCATCCTTTCTTATGTATTATTTTCCCAACTCATGCACCTTAGTTTATCACATTCAGCTGGTGGTTGATCAAAATTTCCAGTAGTGAGCTGGGCACACCCCTTTCCTTGTACATAATGTCATTGCTTCTGTCTATCTAGTCTACCAAAGGCAGAAATGGAAGCCTAAATTCCAAACAAACTTGGAAGAGACATCAAAATGCACTTGAACGTTTATTAAATGAATAAACATGATAAAACTGCAAGGCTACTTCAGTCACATGGAGTCAGATCTTCTCTCAAAACAATGAGTTACCAAAAAAAAGAAGAAAATATGAAGAACAGCATCTCCGTTTTAAGTTTCTTGAGGGGATAGCAATGAAAGGAAGGTGGTTTTCTGAGAAGATGCAAGCAACAAATGTTTCTGAACAGAAACTTAAACCCTAAAAGTTTAACAATCTGATAATCGTTTGGAAAAACTGGATTATAAGCATATACCCTTGGGATTGCCTAGACAAAGGGAATAGCCTCTTTCTTGGGCATATGTTTGCCATTTTGTGCAATATAGCTATTTTCTAGCATGTCTCACAACCCCAAATTGTTATGTAAATCCCAACACCTTAACATGAAATTATTTACTTTTAATAATAGAAAACTCTTGAGAGTCCCTTGGACAGCAAGGAGATCCAACCAGTGAATCCTAAAGAAAATCAATCCAGAATATTCATCGGAAGAACTGATGCTGAAGCTGAAGCTCCAATACTTTGGCCACCTGATGCAAAGAGCCAACTCATTGGAAAGACCCTGAGGCTGGGAAAAATTGAGAGCAGGAGGAGAAGGGAATGACAAAGGATGATATGGTTGGATGGCCTCACCAACACAATGGACATGAGTTTAAGCAAGCTCCAGGAGATGTTGAAGGACAGGGAAGCCTGGAGTGTTGCAGTCCGTGGGGTCTCAAAGACTTGGACATGACTTAGTGACTGAACAACAATAATAAAAAAGTTATTTTTGACTGCAATGAAACTGTAAATCTGGCCTGTTTTGCTTCACTTCATTTGTTTGGACGGCCATCTGGCAAGATTATTTAACACAGTGCAGACTTTTCCCGAGTACAAGTCAAATATCTTCTATTTAAAAGTTGATGTTGTGCCGAAGGCTGAGCTATAATTCTTGTTCATTCTCTTCTCTTTATAGCCAAATAAAAAAAGTAGTTGATTTAGAACTTCTTCTACTTCTACTTCTTTCTTCACCATATGATGATAAAGTAATAAAAATGCTTCCAAATGTCACATTCAAAAATCAGCGTCATAATTTTAGAGAAACCAGAACCAACGGTCGATATTTCCGCCTTCTGGCAGAGAGGGATCATTCATCTCTAGCTAGAGGGATCTTTAGTTTTGAGGAAACCACTTGGGGAACATTGATAGTTCTTTTTAGTAGAAAGAAAAGAGACCCTTTGGGCAAGACTGAGTAGCCAATTTTTCTACATAATGTGCATGCTAAGTTGCTTCAATTGTGCCTGTTTGTGACCTTATGGAGTGCAGCCTGCCAGGCTCCTCTGTCCATGGAATTTCCCAGACAAGAATACCGGAGTGGGTTGCTATGCCCTCCTCCAGGGGATCTTCCCAACCTAGGGATCAAACCCGAGTCTCTTATGTCTCCTGCATTGGCAGACAGGTTCTTTACCACTAGTACCACCTGGGAAACCCACATAATAAACAAATGTTATCTGCACAGTTGAACTTGTGTGTGTGTGTGGAAGGAGGAGAGAATAAAGGACCTGGGACTAGAAATGGAAGTGGGGAGATTAGAGAAAAAAACAGTGCTGTCCAACAGGACTTTCTGAGATAATGAAAATGCTCTACATCTATGCCAGCCAACATGATAGCCACTAGCCACGTTAGCCTGTGAACTCTTGAAAGGTGGTGATATTACCAGGGAACTGAATTGTTTTATTTAGTTAGTTTATTTTTATTTTTTTTTCTCTTTTTTTGCTCTGTATTTTTTTAACTTTTTATTGGATTACATCCAATTAACAATGTTGTGATAGGTCGACAGCAAAGGGACTGAGTCATACATATACATGCATCCATTCTCCCCCAAACTCCCCTCCCATCCAAGCTGTCACATAACACTGAGCAGAGTTCCCTGTGCTATATACAGTAGGACCCTGTTGGTTATTCATTTTATATATAGCAGTGTGTACATGTACATCCCAAACTCCCTAATAATCCATTTTTCCCATTCTTCCCCTCTGGCAACCATAAGTTCATTCTCTCAGTCTGTGAGTCTCTTTCTGTTTTGTAAATAAGCTCATTTATATCATTTCTTTTTAGATTCTGCATAGGAAGGATGTCACATGATATTTTTCCTCCTCTGTCAGATTTAATTCACTAAGCAAGACAATCTCTAGGTCCATCCGTGTTGCTGCTAATGGCATTATTTAATTCTTCTCAATGGCTCAGTAATATTCCATTGTTTTATTTAGTTAGTTTAAAATTAAATTTCCAAATGTGACCAATGGTTACCCTAATGGACATTGCAGAAAAGAGGACCCTTCACATCTATCCCTCCTCCTCCCCAAACCTGAGCCATGAGCAACAGGGTGCAGTCTGAGGAAAGCAGGATGCTCCTAGAGTAGGGACACTGAGGAGCTTTCCAGAAGACCATGAGTGAGTGATGGTCGAGTTCAAACACTTGCCCTGTGTTTCCCTCCTGCTGTCCACAAACCTTCAGGAAATGCTTCCAGTACTAAGGTGACCATTCGTCTCAGCTTGCCTGGAACTGCCACTTTGTGTCTGTATGACGTCCTGGTATAACTGCCAACAGTGTCTGCTTCACTCTCAAAAGTGTCCCACTTGGACTCCTTACCTAAGCACACAGCCTTGAATTCACAGTGTCATAGTGATTTGGGGACAGGAATGTACTTGGACTTTCTGTCTCCTCTCCCCAGAAGTCTCTACAAGATCTGGGGGAGGGAAAGGCAGACCCAGGAGCTGAGGAGCCAAACAGCATGGTGGGGCCTTCACACGGGCCTGGCTGTGACCAGAGTGAGACCAAGCCGTCTTTCCTAAATAAACTAGAGGAGGATGGAAGAAGGAAGGCAGAGGAGAGCAAGAAGAGCCTGTCAAGGAAAAAAGGAAAGAGAAATAGAGTCTCTCCAGCATTTTCAAGCATAACCAACAAAAATTAGACAGGTTAAAGTCTTTCCAGTTCCCTGTGCTTGAAAAAATTCAGTATCAGAATGTAGAACACTCTACAGCACTGAAGCCCATAACAACACTTGACAAATTCTTCAAGGCATAATTAAAGTTTAAAATAAAATTATATGAGATTTCCACCAGTATGAAATAAAATAAGTTAGCATGTGGAAGGTAAGGTAAAACCAAAAAGTCCTATAGCCTGATCCTTATCTAAACGATGTGCGTGCGTGTGTGCTAAGTTGCTTCAGTCGTGTCCAACTCTTTGCAACCCTATGGACTATAGCCTGCCAGGCTCCTCTGTCCATGGGAGTCTCCAGGCAAGAATACTAGGGTAGGTTGCCAAGCCCTCCTCTAGGGGATCTTCCTGACCCAGGGATCAAACCCGTGTCTCTTATAACTCCTGCATTGGCAGGAGGGTTCTTTACCACCTGTGCCACCTGGGAAGCCCTATCTAAAATATATCAGGCATAAATTTCTAACTGTGAATTCAACATTTCCTTTGTTCATGTGTGTTTTTGCCTTATGTGTGTGATGTGTGTGTGTGGTGAGAAGGCAAGATCTGCTTTTCTAGAAATTTCTCTTTCTTCTCCTTTTTTAGATTCCACACATAAGTGAAATCACACCATATTTATCTTTGTCTGGCTAATCTCACATTAGTGTAATGCCCACCAGCTTCATCCATGTTGTCACAAATGGCAGAATTTCCTTCTTTCCTGTGGCTAAATAATATCCCCCTGTATATACCTACCACGCCTTTATCCATTCATCCATCCATGGACCCTGAGGTTGTTTCCGTATCTTGGCTGTCATGAAGAAAGCTGCAATGAACTTGGGATTGCAGATATCGCTCCAGAATACTGATTTTATTTACTTCAGATACATTTTCAGATGTGGGACTGCTGAATCATATGGTAGTTCTAGTTTTCATTTTTTGAGATGTGAGGTGATATCTCACTATGGTTTTGACTTACATTTCCCTGATGATTAGTGATATTTATACCTTTTCATATACCTGTTAGCCATTTGTCTATCTTCATTTGAAAAATGTTTCTTGAGGTCCTTTGCCCATTTTATTTATTTTTTTTTTCATATTAAACTTGTAGTTTTATTCAGGTTTGATTTTAACAAATGTGTCGGGGAGAGAGCCCGCAGGAAAGGATGAAGCCCATGGGAGCAGGGCCCTCCCAGATGCCTGAGCTTTGCCCATTTTAAAATTGGATTGTTTGGTTTTTGGCCTCATGTGTATTTTTAAAGCCTTACACACAATTTTAAGTGATTTCCCACTTAGCAATTTTGTAAACGAGAACTAGACTCTTTATGACATCAGTCCTAAATCCACTGTACATATGAAACAGTCAAAGAATAATTGGTTTTGCTTTCCTTCTAGACATACACAAGATGTAGTTTTGTCCTTCTTATGACCCAAGCAGATAAATACTTAAAATATATGTCACCTAAGTATTACTGAAGTGATGGCAGCAAGAAGCAGAATGGTGGAGTAATTAAGAAGGTGGGATCTACCATAAGAAAGAATGAAATAATGCCATTGCAGAAACGTGGATGGACCTAGAGGTTATCATGCTAAGTGAAATAAATTAGAGAAAGAGATATATATATCACTTTATGTAAAATCTAAAAAATGATACAAACAAACTTATTTACAAAACAGAAACAGACTGACAGGCACAGAAAGCAAACTTCTGGTTACTACAGAAGGGAGGGGAAACATGAATTAGGAGGATGGGATAGCCAGTTACATACTAGTATATATAAAACAGATAACCAACAAGGACTTGCTGCATAGCGCAGGGAACTATACTCAATATCTTGTGACAACCTATAGTGGAAAAGAATCTGAAAAGGAATATATATATGTATCTGAATTACCTTACTGTGTGTCAGAGACTAACACAACACTGTAAATCAAGTAGACTTCAATTTTTTAAAAGATGGAAAAATAAAAAACAAAGTGGGCTCTAGAGTCACACTTTGGGGTTTGAATCCTGGTTCCACAAACTTAGTGTTCTCATCTGTAAAATGGGGAAACAGAAATTACCTCATAGGGCTGTTATGAGGATTTAGTTAGATAATCTGTATAAAGCCCCAAGCAGAGTTTTTGGCAGAGATGTGCTCAGTAAGTGCAAACTATGATGATGAGGGGGAGGATAATTAGCGAGTAACTGGTACAGAGAAAGAAAAATGTGAGAGTTTAAATATAACCTTCCATCTAGTAGAATGTGAAGTTCTTGAGAGAAGGGCTATATTGACATGTATTTGTGTCCCAGCAACTGAGTACTTGAAATATGGAAGGTAATATTTACTTATTGATATAGTTATACAACAATTATTGACTAAGTGTCTGCCATGAGACTACCCCTGACTGTGCTAGATGCTAAGGACATATACTTGAATCATTGTTGGGATTCAGTGGAGGAAAATGTTGCTCACACAAAGCCAGAATATTCTTACAGGGGCAGAAAGAAGAAATTGAGGTTTTTTTAGCCAGTCACGTATAAATACATCCAATATTTACTCCTGCAATGTCCATTCTTCATAGTTTTCGCTCAGCTAAGGGAACTTATAGGACCCAAGAAGACTCCCCTGGTGCTGGCTGTACTAGGGGTCCCGGGCAGGAAACAGTACACCAGTAGAGATGCTCCCAGTTGCCCAGGGGCTAATTGTAAGGGTGTATGTCACAGGTCAGAGATGAGAGCCTGGAAACACGCAGGTGGGGGAGAAGCCCCATACATCAGTCCTTGAGCCACAGCCTCCTGGTCCTGATGAGGAGAAACCCAAACAGGCAGTTACATTCATTTACGGACATCCTAGTCCACATGCAGCTTACCAACCATGGGTCGTTCTTACCAGAAGCAGTGTTGCCTGGTAACACAGCTAGCATCCATTTCTGTCAGATTGCCAGGCAAGCAGAGCTTGAAAGGTAACCTAAGGTCATTTTATTTTTCTCATAAAGAAGAACACACTTTGTTAATCTTTTACTCACTCATTGCCATCCCTGGCCCGCTTGAACTCCCCCAAATCTTTTCAGAAACCATCAGTGAAAAGTCTCTGATGTGCCCTAAACTCAGTATGTATAAGACCCTGCCCACAAAATTCTATCCTCTCTCCCTCCCTGGACACCTATGTTACCTAGTTTGTTGGGGTTTGGGGGTTTGTGTTTGTTTGTTTGCTTGCTTTGGTGGTGTCTAGTGGCTTGTATGCAGGATATTAGTTCCCTGACCAGGGATCGAACCCAGGTCCATGGCAGTGAAAGTGCCAGGTCCTAACTACTAGGGAATTCTCTATGTTACCTGTATTGATTGACACAATCATCCACTGCATGGCATTTTTCCAGGGTTTCCATCCCAAATTCTGGAGCATGACAATTAAAGCTCTTCTGAATGATCTGCCTCCAGCCTCTTCCACTCACCTGATCCTCTAGACACAGACTTTTTGTCATTTTCAACTGTGTCATCGTTAGAAAGTATCTACAAATCTAGAAGATCTTTCCAGTAACTGTAATTGGTCAACCAAGATCTTCAAACCCTTGAAAAACCAACTCAAACACACCTCTTCGAAACCACAATGTCAGCCCCAGTATGAACTCATCACTTCTTTTTGTCTCTTCCTGTAGCACATTTGCAGCCTCCCTTGAAGTACTATCCATACAGCTGTGGTCCCCATCACCCTCAGATCTGCTCAGGAAAGAAACTGAGCCTTATCTATATTGTCTTCCCCAGAGCCAGGCATCCATGACGAATCTCTGCACACAGAGGTCCCTCAATGTCTGCTGGCTTGAATCCAAATGATAGAACCAAAGTTGTGCCTTAAAACACTTATACCATCAACCCATATATATAAAAATTTAAAGAAATGGAAAAAATATTTTTCCTTGTTATGACAGCTCTTAGAATTTGCTCTCTTAACAGCTTCCACTTATAATACAGCAGTGTTAACTGTATTTATATTGTTGTACATTACATTCCTAGTATTTACTTATCTAACACTGGAAGTTTGTACCTTTTGACTGCCTTCATCCATCCTCCCTTTCTCCCCATCCCCACCTCTGGTAACCACAAATCCAATCTCTTTTTCTAGGAGTTTGTTTATCAAGGATGATTGACCCACAACACTATATTAGTTCCTATTAGACAACATAGTGATTTAACATTTCTGTACATTTCAAAATGATCACCACAAATCTAATTACTATCTGTCACCCTACAGAGATACTATACAGTTATTGACTCTATTCCCCATACTGTACATTTCATACCCATGGCCCATTCATTTTACAGCTGGAATCCTGTACCTCTAAATCTCCCTCATCTATGTCTTTCCGCCCCTCACTCATCTGCCCTTTGGCAACCAGCTGTTTGTTCTCTGTATTTATAACACCGCTTCTGTTTTGTTACACTCGTTCCTCTGTTTTGTAGTTTAGATTCCACCTACAAGTGAAATCATAGAGTGTCTTTCTCTGTCTGACATGTCACTTAGCATAACACCCTCTAGTTCCTTATGCAAGGACTTGGAAAAAAATTGAGAGGTTACACAACAATCAAGTCTCTAGATATTATTTCTAAATGATGAAATTCACAGATCTTTTGGGAACAAAAAGTTTGCTCAAATCAAGGCTATAAAAGCTAAACAAAGGATAAAATGTAAAAAGTACTAAGATTTTGGCATGCGATTTCAGCTCTCCTAACACACAATCTTTAGTATGAAGGACCACTCTCAGTGCTCTATAGCATGGGAATATTAGACCCAAGTGAACACCATCTTTGGCGTCTGAGGATCCCTTTATACCCTGTTAGCAAAGGGCATCCAGTCGTAATAATGAGATTATGAACACCTGCCAATTCAAAGGCACAGCTCACTCTTGAGTGGCAAATGAAAAGAGCTGGGGCAACCCGCAGACCAAAATAATGCAAGGCTTTTGCAGTCAATTTCAAGTATAAGAAGCTGAGAAAAGTACTAGACAAGATGACCCAATGTACCTTTGCAGTTCTTGTTTTTTGGAAATGAACAAAACAAATTCCTTAATATGATTATAAACCTTCCTCCTTCTTTCTCACCAGGAGCAGACTAACACTCTAGCCAAACAATCCCAGAATAGTTATGTTTGATTTTGTTTTTTTACTTTTTTTATTGAAGTATAGTTGATTTACAATGTTTCAGGTATACGGCAAAGTGATTCAGAAAATATATATTAATAAGAGAAAATAGGTCCCATTTTTTTTTTTTGCTTTTATTTCCAATATTCTGGGAGGTGGGTCATAGAGGATCCTGCTGTGATTTATGTTGGAGAGTGTTTTGCCTATGTTTTCCTCTAGGAGTTTTATAGTTTCTGGTCTTACATTTAGATCTTTGATCCATTTTGAGTTTATAGCTTTTGCACAACAAAGGAAACTATAAGCAAGGTGAAAAGACAGCCTTCAGAATGGGAGAAAATAATAGCAAATGAAGCAACTGACAAAAAATTAATCTCAAAAATATACAAGCAACTCCTGTTAGCTCAATTCCAGAAAAATAAACGACCCAATCAAAAAATGGGCCAAAGAACTAAACAGACATTTCTCCAAAGAAGACATACAGATGGCTAACACACACATGAAAAGATGCTCAACATCACTCATTATCAGAGAAATGCAAATCAAAACCACAATGAGGTACCATTTCACGCCAGCCAGAATGGCTGCTATCCAAAAGTCTACAAGCAATAAATGCTGGAGAGGGTGTGGAGAAAAGGGAACCCTCTTACAGTGTTGGTGGGAATGCAAACTAGTACAACCACTATGGAGAACAGTGTGGAGATTCCTCAAAAAACTGGAAATAGAACTGCCATATGATCCAGCAATCGCACTCCTGGGCATACACACCGAGGAAACCAGAATTGAAAGAGACACATGTACTCCAATGTTCATTGCGGCACTATTTATAATAGCCAGGACATGGAAGCAACCTAGATGTCCATCTGCAGACGAATGGATAAGAAAGCTTTGGTACATATACACAATGGAGTATTATTCAGCCATTAAAAAGAATGCATTTGAACCAGTTCTAGTGAAGTGGATGAAACTGGAGCCTATTATACAGAGTGAAGTAAGCCAGAAAGAAAAACACCAATACAGTATACTAATGCATATATATGGAATTTAGAAAGATGGTAATGATAACCCTGTATACGAGACAGCAAAAGAGACACAGGTGTTTAGAACAGTCTTTGGGACTCTGTGGGAGAGGGTGAGAGTGGGATGGTTTGGGAGAATGGCATTGAAACATGTATATTATCATATGTGAAACGAATCGCCAGTCCAGGTTCGATGCATGATACAGGGTGCTTGGGGCTGGTGTACTGGGATGAACCAGAGGGATGGGATGGGGAGAGAGGTGGGAGGGGGGTTCAAGATGGGGAACACATGTACACCCGGGGCGGATTCATGTCAATGTATGGCAAAACCAATACAATATTGTAAAGCAAATTAAATAAATAAAATTTTTTAAAAAAGAGAAAATATATAAACATTGCTTTGCAGATTCTTTTCTACTAAAGGTTATTATAGGATATTGAATAGAGTTCTGTGTGCTATACAGTAGGTTTTTGTTTGTCTGTTTTATATATTGTAGTCTCTATCTGTAATCCCATCCTCTTAATCTGTCCCTCCTCTTCTCCTTCTCCCTTTGGTAACCCTAAGTTTATTTTTCTATGTTTGTGAGCCTGTTTCTGTCTTGTAAATAAGTTCATTTGCATCATTTTTTGAGATTCCACATATAAGTGATATCACCTGATATTTGTCTTTCTCTGACTTACTTCACCTAATATGATCGTCTCTAGCTCCCTTCATGTTGCAACAAATGTCATTATTTCACTCTTTTATGGCTGAGTAATAATATTGCATTGTATACACACACACACACATATATATAGGCTTCCCAGGTGGTGCTAGTGGTAAAGAACCTGCCTGCCAATACAGGGGATGTAAGAGATATGGGTTCGATTCCTGGGTGGGTAAGATCCCCTGGAGGAGAGCATGGCCACCCACTCCAGTATTCTTGCCTGGAGAATCCCATGGAGAGAGGAACCTGGTGGGGTACAGTCCATAGGATCACAAAAAGTCAGACAAAACTGAAGCAACTTAGCATGCATGCACGCGCGTGCACACGCGCACACACAGATATATATGTATACACAACATCTTCTTTATCCTCAAAATGGTTATTAAACACCTAGAATGATGACAGTAGTTCCTCTGACATTATGAGGCAAAAAAGGAAAAGGGAAAAAAATTAAGTTTCTGCCATCGAGAAGTATGTCTCACTAGAGAAATAAAATTGAAAAGCTAAGCCATAAGATATGGAAGCCTTCCAAGATGCATTGTGGAACAGAAAAAAAACAAAGTATAGACTAATGTCTATATAATTTGCACCTATTTGTATAACAGATACATATAATGATATAAGCATCTTTCTGTAAGAACATTTTCTGCATGATATGCCAAAAATCACTGCTGGTGGTTACCTCTGGACAGTGGGTCTGGTTTGGGAGGTCAGAAAGGCAGTTTTAATCATATTCCATCCTACATTGTTTATCATGTGCATGAGTTTCTTTCATGTTTAAAATTGTAATAAGGTAAGCAGCACCACAAGACAGGATACAATTGCATAGCAAGTGAGTAAAAGAAAAACCAACTTTATTGACTAACATCTATGAGCCAGGCACACCTCTCTGCCATTCCCAGTCACTACCGCCCCACGGGTGCGGCTAGGACATTTCTGGCCCCTGGGAAGCAGCCTGCAACCTCTCCTTGGGCTATTCTGCCACCTCAGTCAAACCCACAGCTGGCTCCAGCTCGGAGCTTTTTCTAGCATATGGAATGCTGCCAAATTTGGATGGTTTCCCAGGGAGGGTAAATAGTGTGTTGGAGATTGAGTTAAAACAACCAAACTCCTTTTTAGCAAGCCAATGGGATCAATCCAGCCCTTGTAAAGTACCACCTAAATTGTTTTTAGTTCCTTTGATTGCTTTTTCATCTTGAAAACTACAAAACACACCCTCTTCAACTCAGGATACGCTGCTTTAAGGACTATTTACCCCACGTTGAAACAAGCACATCACAGCTTCTTTACTTTTGTTGTGCTGATGAAAGCAGGATCCTACTTTCTACTACTATCATTAAAAAACAAATGAAACTTCTATGATAGCTATACACGGTGAAGCCATATATCAAACCCTTATCAAATGCTGCCCTCTAGTGGAAGCTTAGTAAAACCTTCTGCTAAAAATAGATGTTTAATTAAGGCTCAGAGGTGTTTTAACAGAGAGAACAGAGTTGATGTATGTCTTTTGAATTTAAACAGTCACCATTCAACAACAATGACCTCTATCTGATATTGTCATCATTTCCTTAAATATTTTAAATATTTGCCTTGCTGAGAATTTTTACCTTAACACACAAATATAGTTTTACTTTCTAAAGCAGACCTGAGTTGACTTCACAAACACTCCAAAAAAAGTTTAAATGCATACTGTTTCATTACAAGGTACTTTTAGAACTGTGTTGTTGCTGCTGTTCAGTCGCTCAGTTGTGTCCAACTCTGCGATCCCATGGATTGCATCTTGCCAGGCTTCCCTGTCCTTCACTACCTCCTGGAGTTTGCTCAGACTTATGTCCATTGAGTCAATAATGACATGTGTATGCACAATATTTTAAAAATCACACATCAGCAACCCTATTCTGAGTCTGAATATTGTTAAAACAGAAAAAAAGAGAAACTTTTACAATGTAAGGGCATTTTAGCAAAAAAGCAGTTGGGGAACCTGGATTTGGTGTCCTTGCTCCAGAAACTTTGGCAACCACTTGGAAACTTCTCTCTAGCCTCTCTGCCTCATTGCCTGGAAGTCATTCATCACTTAGTTTAATAAAACTCAGGACCCAAACACACACATGCTGCCAAGTTTTCTAAGCTTTAAAAATTATTCTTTTCCAGCCAGGTCAGACTTTGTATTTACAGAATACTTTTCCCTCCCTAAGAAGCCCAGAATGGTTTGTCCAGATCTCCACAGAGTGATTCTTAATCCAATTACATCCAAGCAAAGGACGGGGGTAGAGAAATAAAAGGGACCAGAGCATCCTTTCAGCACCTGGGGGCAGAATCTCTGCATCTGATGACAACTCCCTTTCCTGGGCCTCATCTATCACACAGCTTTTATATCTATCCACCCAAAGATAGGAAGAAAAATACATGTTAAATCTCCACGAGCCTGCGTTTTTCACAGCAGGCCCTACTCCACCTACCTTTCTAAGCTGTGGTGCCTGGTTCCCTGCTGCCCGGAACAGCTCTGAGCAATGATGGCCAACATGACTGTCACTCGGCGGCCTGGCCAGGGAGGATGCGGTCTCCTCACACCCCATCCCTGGGGACGAGGAGCCCGCCCTCTGGGTCCTGTTCTGAGACGCAGTCAGGGTTAGAACACAGCAGAGCTCAGCCAGTTCCAGAAGGTCACCTTTACAGCCTGACACCCAGCTCAGCCACCGGCTTCACACTCCACATTCAGCCTTCCTTACTGCCTCAGCTAACCGGCTCCCATCCTCCTTACGGTCCATGTTTAAAAACACAAATCCATACCTCAGTGAAATATCTTTTTGTTGGAAAAAGCTTGATTTCAACACCCAAGAGGAGAAACAGACATAACTTGGAAAGAATGAAAATTTCCACAGAAGAGGTAAGTCAAGGGACCGTCCTCGGGCCGCCACCCATCCTTCTCAATTTCAACTCTCCCTCAGGTTCACAGATAAATGCCTGTTATTATCACCTCTATTATGAAACTCTGTCTCCACTTAACAATTATCACCCCCTTTCATCTTCCCTGAGGTTTCTTCCTTTGATCCAGAGTTGTGTGTGGCTTCTCCTGCTGTGGAGACTCCCAGCTGGTATTTCTGCCACACTTTCTTCAGTTTTTCTAAATACTTTCCTTCTTCCTTCCCCAGCTCTCTTTTCCTTACTGGCAGAAACACATTCAGGGTGGAAAGGCTTCATTTGAACCAAGTTTAATTTTTTAGACACTAACATTTGTGATAAGACAGCATGGCCTTTTAAAAAGAGTAATGGATAAAGAAATACCTCGTATAGGTTTGGCTTATCCAAAAGGAGAAGAAGCAGAGTGGGAAAGAGGCAGAGCGGGGAGAGAAAACTGTCTTCATCTCTCATCAGGAAAGACACAAAGAAATCAAAACAGAAGGCCCAGCTCCCTTCCTACATAATTTGCAGAATGACTACACAATTTTCAGGACCTAGTACAAAATAAAAATGAGGAACACTTCCTTCAAATGTTATTAAGACTTTCAAGTGACAATACCAAAGTATTAAACAGCGAGTCTCCTGTATACCAACAAGTTCCGCTCTGAGAGTGTGTTCATGGGTCCAATCTGTTCGTATGTCTAACAAAGTTAACCTGGATATCCAGCTAACACAATCAACTATATAGTACTGTTTATAGTGTATAGTACAGTTTACAATTCTTCTTATAGTTCTGTTTATAGTATGGTTTATAATTCTTTTCACACAAATTACACATAAAAACAAACATAAAATACAAAAAAAAATCAAGAAAGCATTTTAAATCTTATATCACAGTACCTTGAAAAGTTCAGTAGTTCAGTATGCAGCTGGCATAGAGGGCTGGCATCAAGTGACCAGGCAAGAAGTTACTGACTGGAAGAGAGAGTGGAGGTGGGAGATGGTAGAATTGCAGGATCGTCAGCAATGTGAGATGGAGGGCAAGCTGCAATCTCTCACACCTGACTTTAGTGGGACACACATTCCCATCTTTGAAAGTATACAGCCTGAAGGTTGGTATGTAGAGGACTTAGTATACCAAGCATGGGCCCTTCTGAGGGTGGGGCTCTGTGTGACTACACTACACCAGTCATACACTGCTGAAGCTAAATAAGCTACCATAAATCAAAACAGCAGGCAGTCTTGCTGTACTAGCTATATTGGGGAATTTTCCCCCAAATGGTCAGCCCCTGCTAGGGTGATCAACTTGGCCTGGTTTGTCCTAGACTGTCAGAGGTTTAGCACTGAAAATCCCACATCCCAGGCATTTCCCGAGACCCAGGCAAATTGGGACAGTGGGTCACCCCCCTCTTCTCTGAGGACCCAATCTAGTGACCGAGCTGTCCTCTGGATTTCTACTCGTCTTAATTTCTTGCTCTCAGAAGCAGTGGCAATCTGAAGCCAGTCTCCATCTCTGTGGAGGTGTGTAAAGCTATTCCAAATGTCCCTAGATTTATTGCCTGACTTCTCATGTCCCCAGAGAGAAGCCTAGTGAATTATGATTCTAACTGCTCATGTGTGTCAGAAGTAAGCTAAAATGTGCTTCCATGTAGCAGAACCTGTTGGAATTTCTTGTAACTCTAGAAAGAAAACTGCATTTCAGGATTTGGTAGTTGTACACTTGTAGTCTTTCTTTTTCTTTTTTAAAGGTGTGAGACTCCAACAATGGGCAAAGTATTATCTCTATTAAGACAATCACACATTATATAATGGCTGGCCATGAAACAGAATATTCGTTAAAAGTAACAAAAAGTATATCCATGTAAAAACGAATGAGGACTTCCTTGGTGGTACAGTGGGTAAGAATTTGCCAAATGCAGGGGACACAGGTTTGATCTCTGGTCCAGGAAGATCCCATATACCATGTAGCAATGAAGCCCCCGGGCCACAACCACTGAACCCATGCTCTAGAGCCCATGGCTGCAGCTACTAAAGCCCGCGTGCCTAGAGCCTGTGCGCCTCAACAAAGGTAGCCAATGCAATGAGAAGCCCACGTACCTCAACAAGGAGTAACCCTTGCTCACCACAACTAGAGAAAACAACAAACAGTCAGTGCAGCCTAAATAATTAATTAAATAATTAATGGGAAAACTAATGAACCGTCATTTTGTGTCATTTTTTTCCCAAGGGTATGATCTTAACTACAAATTGAATTTCACCTGTTTGTTTACTGTTAAACCA
The DNA here is from genome assembly GCF_049115385.1 of Moschus berezovskii. Taxonomy (NCBI): domain Eukaryota; kingdom Metazoa; phylum Chordata; class Mammalia; order Artiodactyla; family Moschidae; genus Moschus; species Moschus berezovskii. The sequence continues at coordinate 37,865,525 of NC_142475.1, forward strand.
GAACTGAACATTCACTAAGCACTTTTCTGGCTATGGAGATATCTTGGTGAATTTAGTACCATATCTTCCATGGAACTGCTTAAGGTTTAACATTTAGATGTTCTCAGTAATATGCTAAAACAAAAAACTAGTTAATGAGCTTGGACTATGCAGAAAGCTGGTCGCCGAAGAATTGATGCTTTTGAACTGTGGTGCTGGAGAAGACTCTTGAGAGTCCCTTGGACTGCAAGGAGATCCAACCAGTCCATTCTAAAGGAGATCAATCCTGGGTGTTCATTGGAAGGACTGATGCTAAAGCTGAAACTCCAATACTTTGGCCACGTCATGCGACAAGCTGACTCACTGGAGAAGAGTCTGATGCTAGGAGGAATTGGGGGTGGGAGGAGACGGGGACGACAGAGAATCAGATGGCTGGATGGCATCACCGACTCGATGGACAGGAGTTTGAGTGAACTCCGGGAGTTGGTGATGGACAGGGAGGCCTGGCGTGCTGTGATTCATGGGGTCACAAAGAGTTGGACACGACTGAGCGACTGAACTGAACTGAACTGAAACAGATATCAACCCTGCTTGTGTCTTCCTATCATTTCCTGGTACATATTATTCTCCCCTGGGATATTTATTGGATATGCCAAAAGTATTTCAAAATTTCTTACTCAGCTAATGTCCCTCACCTCGGTTTATGCCCTTGTATATTCTTTACTGAGAAATTAAAAGACACTAGATAGAAGCTCCTACAGCCTCCTCAAAGCAAATGGACCAGTCTGCCTTTACCTGCTCCCTATCTTGCTGGTCTTCTTGGAAGCCACAAGACAGTGCTCTGGTCCTACCAGAGTCCAACCCTCCATGATATTCTGCAGTCCACCCCTTTTGTCCCCTCAAAGACTTGCTTCCCATTCCCAAACAACTTTTAAATATTCTTTCTCTTTTATAAATCACCTTCCAACTGAAAGATGATACGCTAGGATGATAGTTCTCAAAGGATCATCCCTGGAACATCAATATCAGCACCACCTGGGATTTGTTAGAAACACAAATACTTGTGGGGGTGAGAGAGCTGAACTGGTAGTTTGGGATTAGCAGATGCAAACTATCACATATAAAATGCATAAACAACAAGGTCCTACAGTATAGCACAGGGAACTATTTTCAATTGTTGTTCATTTGCTAAGTCATCTCCAACTCTTTGTGACCCCATGGACTGCAGCATGCCGAGGTTCCCTGTCCTTCACTGTCTCCTGGAATTTGCTCAAACTCACATCCATTGAGTCAGTGATGCCATCCAATCATATCATCCTCTGTCACCCCCTTCTCCTCCTGCCCTCAATCTTTCCCAGCATCAGGGTCTTTTCCAATGAATCAGCTCTTCAGTATCCTGTAATAAATCATAGTGGAAAAAAATATGAAAAAGAATGTGTGTGTATATATCCATACATATATGACTCACTTTACTGTACAGCAGAAATTAATACAACACTGTAAATCAGCTATACTTCAATAAAACATATTTAAAAAATAATACTTGGGTCATATTCCAGACATCCTGAATCAGAAACTCTGGGGCTGAAGCCCAGTAATCTGTGCTTTAACAAGCCCTTCAGGTGGTCCTGCTACACACTAAATCTTGAGACCCACTGATCTGTGGATGACACCCCTCAGCTTCCCTCCGCACCACCTCACACCTGTGTCCAAAGAGAAGGTGGCTAGATCACCAGGACAGAGAGAGCTCTCCAGAGTAGACTGGAGACTGCTGTCCTTGACCCTCTCCTGATCCTATTTTTATTAATGACGGTGGACGCACAGATGGCACACCCATCTCATTAACCGATGATAGAGAGCTGGATGGCATAGAGATGTTGAATGATGACATTAGTACCCAAAGACACAAAGTGCTGGTCCAAATATCGCAAGATGAAACTTAATAGGGTATATTAGTTAGGATTAGATTCAGCTTTGAGTGACAGAAAACCCAAAATAGCATTGGCTTAATAAGAGAGAAATTTGATATTTCTCATTCACACAAATGAACTCTGGAAGTGTCAGGCCAGAGTCAATGGGGTGGCTCCACTCCCTGGAATTCCCAGGACTCAAGCTCCCCATCTGTCCCATTCATAAGATACAGCTTCATCGTCAAGTCAAAGATGGAAACATTTATGTTTCAGACAGAGAAATGGAGAAAGCATGGAAGGAAAGATCCGTTCTTGCTATCTTTTAAGGATTCTGGATAAAATCACATTATCCTGCTGCATCCTACTGGCCAAAACTTAGTATAGCCATAGCTACAATGGAGGCTAAGAATTGTAGTCTTTATTTCTCTGGAAAGGTCAGCTAGAAAACTATGCTATGGAAGAAAGGGAGAACAAATATTAGAACACAATGAGTAGTCTCTACTGACCAAAGCCAAAACAAAGACCTTTACAGAAAGTCTAAAAGGCAAATGTCGAACTTCCCTGGTAGTCCAGCAGTTAAGAATCCACCTGTCAATGCAGGAGACATGGGTTTGATCCCTGGTCCAGGGAGATCTCACATTCCACAGAGCGACTAAGCCCATGAGCTGCAACTACTGAAGCCCAAGCACCCAGAGCCCAGAGTTCTACACGAGAAGTCACCACAATGAGAAGCCCAAGCTCCAAAACTAGAGAACAGCCCTCTCTCATCACAAGTAGAGAAACCTGCAAGCACAGCAACAAAGACCCATCATAGCCAAAAAGTAAAATGTGAATGTACCTTGAAGATCGTTGGCAGCAGAGGGTGAGGTAGGGAGTAACAGCCCTCTGCTGTATCTCCATGTGCTGTGCTTAGTTGTTCAGCCATGTCCGACTCTTTGCGATCCCATGGACTGTAACCCATCAGGCTCTTCTGTCCATGGGGACTTAGACTTAAGTAAACAGAGAAGGTGGTGGTGGTGGTTTTGTTGCTAAGTTATGTCCAACACTTGCCACCCTATGGACTGAAATACATCAGGCTCCTCTGTCCATGGGATTTCCCAAGCAAGAGTACTGAAGTGGGTGACCATTTCCTTCTCCAGGGGATCTTCCCGACCCAGGGATCTAACCTGCATCTCCTTCATTGGCAGGGAGGTTCTTTACCAACTGAGCCACCGGGGAAGCATGAGAAATAAAACTGAAATTCTCAGACGCAGCGTTAACTTCAGGGATGTCATCAAGATGTGGCCCTTCTCCATAGCTTGGCTGTATAGTCCTCCATGGTGGATTAATTCCTATGCTTCACATGGTGGCAAGTTGTTTGCCCACAGACCCAGGCTCCTCTTCTCTGAACCTGCTGGTGGGCCAGGAGAAGTTCACATTCACTCTGCTCCATCACATCTCCACCTGTATCTCAAGTCAGCCTCCTCTAGCAAAGTGGTTCTCAACCCTGACTACTCATTGAAATCCCTTCAGGAGCTTTTTAAAACCCCTGATATCCAAGCCTATCTTCCTAAATCTGACTTTATTGGTCGGGGTGGGACTCTGGCATTTTAGCAATTTTCCCAGGTGATTATGTTGTTTATCCAGAGTGACGAACCCTTGATCAGGCATACCATGGAAAAGTGGAAGCTTTGCCTCTTGAATGTCTCTGGAGTCAGGTCCCCAGACACTGTGTGTGGGTGTCATGTGTCTCCTCCATCGGGTCCTTACTGAATGGCTGGGGACCCCTTGAACCTCCATATCTGAGTTCCCTTCATAGGATTCCGTCTCTCTGTGGGGCTAGACAGGGGGACCCCTAGACTGCCCTGCTTTTCTATCTCCCCAAGGTCTTTGCATATGGCTGTCAAGGTTGATTTTCTTTTACTAAAAGACTGGAGTGATTTTAAAAGGAAAACACCAACAGGAAGGAAAAAAAAAAATTAAAGGTTTGGAGAGCCATCTGCTCATAGACTATAATTGAAATCTAAGACCAAGACCCAAAGAATGTCAACAATTAAAAGCTCCATAGCAAGGATTAGTTGATCAAAGAAGGTGGGAAGGATTATCTGGAGCAGGTCACAGGAAATCCACAAGAGCATGGACTCTGGAAGCCAAGAGAACAAAGGCTGAAAGCACCAGCAACGAGCTCACCCACTTTAGTCTTTTGTCTGCTGACCTCACCTGGTGTCATCTATGCTGGTGACTTCTTTCAGTGAAATGTGAATATTCAGAGCGAATGCAACAATGCTCCAAATTTCACTGGAAGCTCAAGTTACTCCCCTTGGATAAGCTGTCCATAGATACTCAGATTTCTCTACAAAAAAACACAGAAGCTCATATAGTACAGGGAACTCTGCTCAATATTTTGTAATAAACTGAAAGGGGAGAGAACTTGATAAAGAATAAATACATGTATCTGTGTAACTGAATCGCTTTGCTGTACATCTGAAACTAACACTTTTTCATTGTTAATCAACTATCCTCCAATGTAAAATGAAAACTTTTTAAAATAAATAAGATGAAATGTAAGGACTTACCTGGTGGTCCAGTGCTTAAGACGCTGCACTCAGAGGACCCCAGTTTGATCCTTGGTTTCAAACTCTTTCAGTTCACATGCCCAACTAAAGATCCTGCATGCTGCGATGAAAGATCCCACATCTGCAACTAAAACCTGGAGCAGCCGAATAAATAAATAAATATTTTTAAAAATAAATAAATAAGGCACAAGCCCCGGCCAGCCACTGGTGACCACTGCCTGAGAAACAGTGTGATGACCACCAAGGAGATGAAGACAGCCGAGAGCATGGTGCAGTTGGTGCCTCAGCCCTCAAGGGAGTGGACCTCAGCCCCACGCAGGATAAGGGTGTGCTTAAGATCATCAAGCAAGAAGGCCCTGGCATGGAGATGCCGATGATCGGGGACCGAGTCTCTGTCCACTACAGGGGCTGGCTGCTCGACGGCACCAAGTTCCACTCCAGCCTGGACTGCAAGGACAGGTTCTCCTTTGACCTGGGGAGAGCGAAGTTCATCAAGGCTTGTGATGCTGCTGTAGCGACCATGAAGGCAGGTGAAGTGTGCCACATCACCTGCAAGCCAGAGCATGCCTAGGGCTCAGCGGGCAGCCCTCCCAGGTTCCCTCCCAAAGCCACACTTGTGTTTGAGGTGGAGTTGTTGGAATTCAAGGAAGAAGACCTGACAGATGAAGAAGACCGGGGATCATCAGGAGAATACGGAGGTGATGGGGAGGGCTACGCCAAGCCCAGTGACAGCGCCACCTTGGAAGTTACACTGGAAGGATACTTCGAGGACCAGACCTTTGACCCACAGGAGCTAGCTTTGAAGTTGGTGAGGGAGAGAGCACACATCTGCCCTGGTGGGCTGGAGAAAGCCATTCAGCGTGTGGATAAAAGAGAACATTCCTTTGTGTATCTTAATCCCTGGCTGCTTTCAGCAACACTGGGAAGGAGAAGTTCCAGATCGCACCAAATGCTGAGCTGATGTATGAAATACAGCACAGGAATTTTTGAGAGGGCCAACAAGTCCTGGGCAATGAGATCTGAGACGCTGGAGCAGAGGACTGTAGTGAAGGAGCGAGGCACTGTGTACTTCAAGGAAGGCAAGCTGTGCTGCAGTGCAAGAAGACGGTGTCCTGGGGCTTCCCTGGTGGTCATGGTTGAGAACCTGCCTTGCACCGCAGGGGACACTGGTTCAATCCCTGGTCCAGGAAGATCCCATATACCATAGGGCAGCTGAGCCCGTGCGCCCCAACTGCCAGAGCCCGAGCACCCTAGAGCCTGTGCTCCACCACAAGAGGCCACTGCAGTGAAAAGGCTGTGCCCCTCGACTAGAGAGTGGCCCCCATTCCCTGCAACTAGAGAAAGCCTGCACACAGCAGGGAAGACCCAGCATAGCCATAAACAAATAACTAAAAATTTTTTTTAAAAAAAGAGGAAGATTGTATCCTGGCTGGAATAAAAGTGGAGCTTCTCTGATGAGGACGCACAGGAAGGTGCAGGCCCTTCAGCTGGCCTCCCACCTCAACCTGGCCATGTGTCATCTGAAGCTGCAAGTCTTCTCAGCTGTCACTGAAAACAGTAACAAGGCCCAGGAAGGGGACATCAACAACGAGAAGGGCCTTGTCCACCAGGGAGAGGCCCACCTGGCGGGGAACGCATGGGCTGACTTACAGAAGGGTCTGCAGCTCTACCCAGCAATGAGCCGGCCAAGGTTCAGCTGATCATGTGCCTGCAGCAGATCCACAAGCAGCTGGAGGGGAGAAGAAGCTCTGTGCCAGCATGTCTGAGAGGCTGGCTGAGGAGGAGAGCAAAAGGCCCAGGCCGCAGTGACTGCAGGAGAACGGCCAGCTGACATGGAGATGAGAGAGAAGAATAATGACGGGGGGCAGTGGAGGAGCGGGAGCGGGGCAGCCTCAGCCTCGCCCCAACCCTGCCCCCAAGACTGCCTGTCCCCCTGACCTCCAGCCCCCACCCACCCTACTCCACCCTGGGGTGTGTGTGTGTGTGTTAGTCTCTCAGTTGTGTCTGACTCTTTTCAACCCATGAACTCACCAGGCTCCTCTCTCCATGGAATTCTCCAGGCAAGATTATGGAGTGGGTAGCCGTTCCCTTCTCAGGGGATCTTCCCAACACAGGGATCATAGTGGGGTCTTCTGCATTTCAGGGAGATTCTTTACCATCTGAGCCACCACAAACTGAAGAATTTTGAGTGAATTAGAGCTTTTAAAAAATTACTTAAATAAATAAAATATTGACTCCTCAAAACAAAACAGAAGCTCACACAGAGCTAGGAACTTCCCAAAAGATCTCCAAATATAGTGCTCCTCAGATCCTTCCACCTATCAAGGCAGAAATCTAGAATTCCCAAACTGTGTGTGCTGAGGAACCCAGGGTCACCGCAGTGAATCAGATGAACCCCGCAGGACATTTTAAACTTTTGAGGAAAACACAAGAGCACTTGTAGGGTGCCATATAAATTACAGTCAGTAAATTACTTTGGATCTAAATACTTAGTAATCTAAAACCTTATACATTTTTGGCCCGTGAATAAATAACTGAGCTGACTATAACCATAAGCCTAGAAAGTTTGGGAAAATCTGAAACAGGTAAATACTTGACTCCAGCACTCTCTCTTCCTCAAATTTGTCATCACTGCAGCTGTCAGCCTAAAAATAAGATCACCCCCACCAAGAGCACAAATATTTGTTTCTTACTCCAGCTCTAAGGGAATTAATTGTTCTGATTTAGAAATTATAAGCAACTATGGGTTAGGTGAACTTTGAATTTAGAATAGAAACAATCTAGATAGCATACTAAACTGAAATATTTTATTTCAAGCTCCACAGATATCTGAAGAAATCTAATTTGTATTCAGAATATTTTCAGGATTTATATCTTTTGCTTTTAAGCCAGGAGTGCAGGATGAGTATTCTAATAACAAAAAAGAAAATAAAACCATTAGGTGAAAACCATAGGTCTAAATCCTAGTTTACATCAATTAAATTTGTTCAATTCCATGGCCAAAGAACACATTTCTAACTCTGGCTTTATATATGTGTTAGTCAGGATAATCTTGGTTAATGTTACAGTAAGTCCTAAAAAGAAAAACTCTAAAAATCAGTGGCTTAATACCCCCCCCACCCCCTCACCACAAAACTTTATTTCTCACTTACATAGGCAATAAACAAGATACCAGATAAATAAGCAAGGAGGTAATCACAGACTGTGGCATGAATCTTATTAATTAATTAATGAGCTAATGTGGGGTTTCTTCATTAATTTATTCAACAAATTTGGGTTAAGTAGTAGATTTTGTACCAGATATAGTTCTAGTGCCAGCAATATGATGATAAATAAAACAAAGCTTATATTATTCTGGGAGGAGAGACAACCCACAAATGACACATTAAAAAGAAATAAGCAGAGATAAGAGCTCTTAAGAACAAGACAAGGCATGTGGTGGCCTTGGCTATAGTGATGTTTGTGTATTTTGGGGTTCCATGTGGATGCTAATGAACCATCAGTAAAAAAGAGGTAAGTAGTGTTATGATGTATGAAGAGAAAATATAACCACTGTTCTGGGATAAATCAGAGAGACTTTTCTACCTCTAAATTTGTGCTGCCCCAAGTCATCAGTCCTGGGAGGATTTTGTCCAAGCCATTTCCCTGGATGAGGATACAATCCAGAGGAAGACCTAGAAAGGCTGGAACTCAGCCAGATTAAATGGTAAAACCTCATTTGCTTTCACCCAAACAACAAGCATCAGAAAGTACAAGATGAGCTCAGGGTCACCAGTAAGGGAAATGAATGACAAGGCCGACTGGAGATTCTGGCTTTTAGATCACATCTGATGATGCAGGTATAGAATCTGAATAGAATGCCAGGAAATGTGTTATTTTCATGATCTCATTCAATATATTGTGTGCAAATTAATTGTACTTGTGTTATATACTTTATGGACTTCCCTGGTGGCTCAGATGGCAAAGCGTCTGCCTACAACGCGGGAGACCCAGGTTCAGTCCCTGGGTTGGGAAGATCTGCTGGAGAAGGAAATGGCAACCCACTCTAGTATTCTTGCCTGGAAAATCCCTTGGAAGGAGGAGCTTGTTACGCTATAGTCCACGGGGTCACAAAGAGTCGGACACGACTGAGCGACTTCACTTTCACTTTCTATATACTTCATACATTTTATATACTTTAATATCTGGACATATCTTATACTAGAGTACTCACAAACAAGGTCATGTTAGGGAGAAGAAAACTTCAAGGGTCAGGCAAGTAACAATTTCCAGGTGCAAAGAAGAGTCTTTGGAGGCATGGGCAGGGAGCTTCTGTGATGGGGGAATGCCGAAGTTGTATTAATAACAGAGATAGAAAGTGATTTACTATTTCTGGATGGGAAAAAGTTCTGGATGGGAAAGAATTTTTCTTCTCACTTGGGAGTTTTCCACTGAACTCTAAACGAAGACTCAAGAAGTAGAATCATAAAAGAAGGCAAGTGGGGAAAGATCAAGACGTGGCAAGCTACCCTCGCTCTTTTTTGCTCATCCTCTTAGGCACTTGTTCCATTCCCATCCTATCTTGGGACACAACGCTGGGATAATGGAAACATCTGCTGTATGCCAAAATCAAGGGTCAGGAAGGGAAAACGTTAAGAAGTATCCAGAATGACTATTTCCTAAGTCCTGGGCAACAGAACGTATGTGAAAGGGAAACCAAAAACCTGCCTGTAATCTGCAGACACAGCAAACAAGCTTATGGCTACCGAAAGGGAAAGGCAGGGAAGGGATAAATTAGGAGTTTGCGATTAACATGTACACAGCACTGTACATAAAATAGACAACCAAAAAGGACTTACTGTACAGCACAGAGAACTGTACTCAATATTTTGTAATGACCTATCAGAGAAAAGAATCAAAAACAATATATAGATGTATAACTGAATCACTTTGCTATCCACTTGAAACTAACACAAATTATAAATCAAGTATACTGCAATAAAAAAAATTTGTTTTTAATTCTGCAGCAGAAAAAATTACCATACTAAATAGAAATTTTTTTTTTTTTAAATAGGACTTCCCTGGTAGTCCAGTGGCTAAGACTCTGCGCTCCCAGTGCAGGGGGCTCAGGTTCAATCCCTAGTCAGGGAACTAGATAGATCCTACATGCTGCAGCTAAGACCCAGCACAGCCAAATGGGTAAATAAGTATAGCTTAAAACAAAAAAAGCTTTAGGTCAGTTCAGAGCAGATTTTGTGAGTACATTTTACATACCATCCACATCTAAAGTTTTCTAATTCTTTGTAGTCCTGGCCCTTATGTGGTCTCTGTGGCTGCACGGTTAGGTTAGCACACCCCTTCAGCTGTTCCAAATCACCCATGTGCTTTGCTCTTTCTATGAAAACTGAAAACAAAATTTTAACCTTAGTTTTCAGAACTTGAGAACTTCAGAGTTTAACTTCAATTTAAGGAATTGTAACAGAGGGTGCTAAATCTTTTACTATTGTACTCTTTCAGTATACCATTTTTAAACAAAGTTTGTAAAACTAAAGAACAAGTGTAACTGTAGTTTCTGGCTGTGTCTGATAGCCACATCATCTAATTGTGTTTTATGTAGGTTCTAAACCAACAGGCTATAGTCCTTTAAATCTCTCCCCTTTGTTTTCTAGGCAGCGTCCCATTCATCTGTCTTTCCCTCCTGTGTCACCCTGAAATGACCTGAGTCTGGAGTATGCAGACACTTAGCCTGAGCCTGCCTTTGCCTGATTCTTGGTCCTCACTTCTATTAGGGTCTGTGTTTACAGTTACCCCTTATTCTTTGTTTCTGAACTACAACAGAGTGTTTTATGGATTTGGGGGGCACAAAATATGTATCAAAAAGAGAACTTTCTCCGTGGACACTGATTTTTTTTTTCAAAATTTAAACTTTTTATTTTGTATTGGGGTATAGCTGATTAACAATATTGTGGTAGTTGTAGGTGAACAGCAAAAAGACTCAGCCATACATATACATGTATCCACTCTCCCCTAAAGCTGCCTCCCATTCAAGCTGGCATATAACATTGAGCAGAGTTCCACATGTTATACAATAGGTCCTTGGTTATACATTTTGAATATAGCAGTGTGTATATGATCTTCCCAAGCTCCCTAACTATCCTGTCCCCTGGCAGCCATAAATTCTTTTTCTAAGTCTGTGAGTTTCTTACTGTTTTCTAAGTTCATTTGTATCATTTATTTTTAGATTTGTGGACACTGATTTCTATCTTGTGCTTATAATATATCAATCTGCCTCAGGATTAAAGAGGTCCATTGGGCTTCCCTGGTAGTCCAGTGGTTAAGAATCTGCCTTGCAATGCAGGGGACACTGGTTCCACCCCTGGTCCAGGAATATCCCACATGCCAAGGAGCAACAGCCCTTGCTCTAGTGCCTGCGTGCTGCAGCTACTGAAACCTAAATGCCTAAAGCCTGTACTCCGTAACAAGAGAAGCCACCGCAATGAGAAACCCATGCACAATATCCAGAGAGTGGACCCTGCTTGCATGTAGCAACGAAGAAACAGCACAGCTAAAATTATAAATAAGTAAATAATTTTTTTAAATAAATAAACAATTTTTTAAGTTATAAGAGCTTCATCTTTTTGCCTGCAGCATCTTGCCTTATGTCCCATCAATAACCACATTCTAAATCTAAGACTTCCCTTGAAATGTTTCTGTCCCATTCTTGTCCCCTTACCATCAATAATGTTTTTCCTTCCAACTATTTGATTTAATTATTCTTTTACTTATCATAGAGATTCTCAAATTCTGCAAAAACACACCCATGGAGCACAACCTTCTTTCTGAAGTTGTAATGACTAGTGTACTTATCAGAGTATTCCAGAGAAACAGAACCAGTGGGAGATTATATACATATATTCTTTATTTATTGTGAGATATTGGCTCATAATATTACAGAGGCTAAGAAGTCCCACACCATCTTTCTGGAGACCCAAGAAAGCTGATGGTGTAGTTGAAAAGCCTTACAGCCAGAACCAGTGGTGTAGATTCCAGTCCAGATCTGAAGGCCTGAGAACCAGGAGCTCCCAGATCAATGTCCCAGCCCAGCAGTCAGGCAGGAGACAATTCAAACTTCCCCTGCATTTTCATTCTCTTCAGGCCCCCAGGAGATTAGATGATGCCCCCACACACTGGTGAGAGCCATCTGCTTTACTTAGTCCACCAATTCATATATTTCTCTTGGAAATACCCTCACGTGCATGCATGCTAAGTCGCTTCAGTCATGTTCGGCTCTTTGCAACCCCATGGACTATAGCTCACTAGGCTCCTCTGTCCATGCGATTCTCCAAGCAAAAATACCGGTGTGGGTTGCCATGCCCTCCTCCAGGGGATCTTCGTGACCCAGAGACTGAACCCATGTCTCTTTTGTCTCCTGCATTGGCAGGCAGATTCTTTATCACTAACACCACCTGGGAAGCCTAAATATTCTCATAGGCACCCAGAATAATATTTAATCAGTTATCTGGACATTCTGAGGCCAAGTCAAATTGACACAGAAAATTAACCATCACAACCAGGTACATCAAAATAAAAATGCTGGCCTTGGAGATCAGAAACCAGGCTGTTAGGCCTACCTGCACCTCCTCCCACCTTTACGAGCTTGGAAAGTCTGAGGCCATCTGGGATCTGCCATGGGGAGGCTTGTCCAAGGCTTCCTCAATGCCTTCTCATGCTCAGCTACAGGACCATCTCATAAATAAGTTTCCTACTGTATAGCACAGAGAACTACATTCAATATCCTATGATAAACCATAATGGAAAATAATATTTTTTAAAAAGAACATATATATATATATATGTGTGTGTGTGTGTGTATAACTGAATCACTTTGCTAGATAGCATAAATTAACACAATATTGTAAATCAACTACACTTCACTAAAAAAAAAGTAATATATATATATAAATAACCATCTCTGAATCTGTCTACCCAAGGCAGGTGGGCATTGACAGAAGGGGTCCCATCAGCAATTTTCCATTAGGGCTCAAGGGCAAGAAAAGCCCAAATTGCCAATTGAAACAATTTTAGGAATGTAAGTAGGAAGTAAGGGAATGTCTTTCTGGGAAAGTGGTCTGTGCTTTTCAGGCAAAATCAAAGCAATAGTGAAGCACGAGCACCCTGCTCAGGGTCTGGTTTTCCTTGACTGCTGTTTTTGCCTGGACAACATCCATGCCCCTGCCTTCTGGTACCAACACTTGGAGTTTGCTTCCCACCACTGTGCCGAGACTTGGTGTGACTTTCCAAGAATCCTTGGACCAAACCCAGGTAAGCCAGTAACTGAAGCTAACTTATCCTTGAGTCTAGCTCTGAAGACTGTTCATGGGTTCCTGCTCCCTAGGTCTCTGGAGCTGCTCTTTTTTTTTTCTTCTTCAATTTAATGGTTATTGTTTTAAATAGCTTCAATTATAGAGTAAAACCACTGAATATGTATTTTTATTTCAAAGAGATCATGTATTCTTTCTCTTACATATAGTAAGGTTATTTTTCTTTTTAAAACTGTCATATTTATAATATCTTGCACTATCTTCACTATCTTTAAAAAGCAAAATCTTTCCACCTATAGCTATCAAATATATTATCACTCTTGTATAAAAGTATTTGATTACACTCACATTTTTTAGACATAAACTAGTTATTGTACATTTCTCCGTGGTTCCATGCTTTCTTTTAAGTGTACAGCTTTTTCACATATGTGTGTGTGCTCAGTCATTCAGCCATGTCCAACTCTTTGCAACCCCATAGACTGTAGTCCACCAGGCTCCTTGGTCCATGGGATATCCCAGGCAAGAATACTGGAGTGGGTTGTCATTTCCTTCTCCAGGGGATATGACACTACTTTGCACATTACTATATACAAACTTGGTAATGAACATGAACATACTGTATAGCTCAGGGTAGAGCTGCTCTTATAAGTGCCCTCTCTGAGTCTAGTTCATGAATTTATTTTTAAATCCCATGACTTATCCATACTTCTCCAATGCTTAAGTTATCCATAGTTGACTTCTATTGTTTATAACTTATATAACCCTTACTATCCCTCCAGATTTTTCCATGGATAAGTTTTCAGGAACCTCTTTTTTCTATGTTCTCTCAACTTGTTTGTCTTTTTAAACATTTTCCCCTTTTTAGGAAGGACAGGGTAAAGGGATAGTTAGGGAGCTTGGGATCAACATTTACACCTTTGCTATATTTAAAATGGATAGCCATCAAGGACCTACTTTACAGCACAGAGAACTCTGCTCAATGTTATGTGGCAACCTGGATGAGAAGGGAGTTTGGGGAAGAATGGATACATGTGTATATGTGGCTGAGTCCATTTGCTGTCCACCTGAAACTATCACAACACTGTTAATCAGCTATCAGTTCAGTTCAGTTCAGTCGCTCAGTAGTGTCCGACTCTTGGTGACCCCATGAATCACAGAACGCCAGGCCTCCCTGTCCATCACCAACTCTCGGAGCTCACTCAAACTCATGTCCATCGAGTCAGTGATGCCATCCAGCCATCTCATTCTCTGTCGTCCCCTTCTCCTCCCACCCCCAATCCCTCCCAGGATCAGAGTCTTTTCCAGTGAGTCAACTCGTCGCATGAGGTGGCCAAAGTATTGCAGTTTCAGCTTCAGCATCAGTCCTTCCAATGAACACCCAGGATTGATCTCCTTTAGAATGGACTGGTTGGATCTCCTTGCAGTCCAAGGGACTCTCAAGCGTCTTCTCCAGTTAATCAGCTATACTCCCAAATAAAATAAAAAGCTAAAAAAACTTTTTAAATTTCCTTTTTCCCCCTCGTCATACTTGTTCCTTCTTGCATTTTCCACAAAGTCCTTAGTTTCTCCAACCTGAGGGGTCACAGGAGGTTCTCATCATGCTTCTTGGGAGAAATTTTGGACTTTAATATTCTTTAGAGCAGAACATCTACTGGAAGGACAAACCTTTTTCTTCCTCACATTGACCACCTCCCATAGCAAAATTCTGAAGTATTATTCAACATAATCTCTCTCTACTCTGTCTGTAAAATGTCTTCTCTCACAAAAGATGATGAGAGAAAGGAAAGGTGGGTTTGAAGGTGAAAGATAGCTCCATCCTGCCACATTTATAAGAGGAAAAAAATTTAGGAATAATTTAGAAATAATTTAGGTGTCTGGCAGGATGGGTTAAGTAAAGTACAAGAGTATCTACTTACAAAACCATTAAAATAACTATTATATCACATATCAGATAATGCAATACCATCATCAAATAGAACTTCAATGTATACAAAATAAAACATCTCATTATCATAGCAAGAGTTCCCCAAGGAAAATAAATAAATATGAGATGGAATGTGAAAACCCTCCATGGGAGAAAATGGCTACCTTGGGAAGCACACAACAAAACGCTGAAAACCCCTTGACAAGAGAGCAGGAGATCTTTCTCACAGAAGGAACTTCCAATAGAGCTATTAAAATCCATGAATAAGTAAATTAATTCTTGGTTAACCCAACAGCTTTTGTTTTTATCTGCCCAGCCCACTTTGTCTCCACTTTCCCTAGAAACAAACCCTAACCCCCTTCCTTAAGAATGTACACACGTGACCCCAGCTTGGATGTCACAGGACCCTCTTCCTGCCTTAGTGATTGGTCCAGGGATGGGCATGGAACACAACTGGGGCCAAGTGAAGTCCTCGACAGATTTTTCTGTTGAGGCAGGTGAAAAAGCCTGCTCCTTCTTTGATCATAAGTAACACTCATCCGACCTCAGCTCAGTCAGCATCAGGCCCCACTTACCTTACAGCAAAGCCTGAGAAGATGACAAGGGATAACCCAGCCCCAAGTGCCTGAAGCTGCTCTCAGCCTCATACATGCTGTGTGCCAAGTTGCTTTAGTCGTGTCCGATTCTTTGTGACTCCATGGACTGTAGCCTGCCGGGCTTCTCTGTCCATGGAATTCTCCAGGTAAGAATATGGGACTGGGTTGCTATGCCCTCCTCCAGGGCATCTTTCTAACCCAGTGTCTCTTAAGTCTCCTGCAATGGCAGGTGAATTCATTACTACTAGTGCCACCTGGGAAGCCCCCTCAGCCTCATAGACGGTCTTCAATTCTGTGCTACCTTCCAACAAAGCCTCCTTGTTCCTTTATTGGATGAGTTTCTGCCACAGCATCCCACCTAGAACCATCATTCACCTTAAAGTGAAATCGCTCAGTCATGTCCAACTCTTAGCAACCCCATGGACTGTAGCATACCAGGCTCCTCCGTCCATGGGATTCTCCAGGCAAGAATACTGGAGTGGGTTGCCATTTCCTTCTCCAGGGAATCTTCCTGACCCAGGGATAGAACCCAGGTCTCCAGCATTGCAGGCAGACACTTTTCCCTCTGAGCCACCAGGGAAGTCATTCACCTTAAACGGTGGCCAAAGGCATCTATGGACTCACTGTCATTTGCACAGAGTTTTGCTTGATTTTGGTAATAGTCATCCCTACCTCTGTTGTCCTCCAGACTGATTCACCGGCATAGCAGTTCAGACAAGCCAAAGTCCAAATCCAGGGAGCTGCCCCGGACCACACACAGACTTTCTCTTCTCTCTTTCTTTGGGCCATGCAGAACCACAGTATCTTCAGAGTCTTGGTTATACAAAATCACCTCCATGCTATCATATAGAAATCACTTATCTCATTAAAGAAATAACAGGCTAAGGGAAAAGATCTCAAAATTAACAGATGACAATCACCAAGAGGGCTATCTCATTGCCTTTGTCTGGTCCAAATTTATCTTTCTGCACAGCTGGGGACATAACTAAACACCTGGACACAGAAGTGGAGGCAAATGGAGAAGTGAGGCAATTAGACTGGCAATTCAAAATAAGAGTAAAAAGGACTCTTTACTTGAAACATGGGTTCAGGCTAAGTCGACTTAAACCCCTAAAGAGAGCAATGTGGACAATAAATGACTATCCACAGGCTGTTTTCAGTTACAACTGTCTCTGAAAAAGAATATATATATACTCATATATATGACTAAATCACTGTGCTGTACACTTGAAACGAACACAACTTTGTAAATCAACTATACTTCACTTTTTAACAATTCACAACTGTCATAAATTATTTATTTATATCAAATTTGTTATTAACAAAGTATGCGCCATTATAACAGCAAAGAGGTTGCACTAAGAGTTTATATTGTCTGAACAGAAGTTTAGTGCAAAGTTGGGGTGGCAGGGGCAGAAGAAAAACTCAAAGAGCTCAATTACATTTAAAATGAGTGACAAAAGCTAGTGAATTATCACTAGCTCTAATTCTAGCCATATTTTATGACTTTCTAGAACTTTCAAAGATATGTTTTATGAATACAAATGGTTAATTTTATGTGTCTACTGGCTTCAACTATGGTACCCAGTAGTTTGGTCATAACACCAATCTGGATGTTTCTGTGCAAATATTTTTTATGTTATTAACATTTACATCAGTAAACTTCAAGTAAAATAGATAACTCTCTACAATGTGGAGATTAATTAACTAATATAGATTATTCTCTATATATTACTCTCTCATCCAATCAGTTTAAGGCCTTAAGGGAAAAAGAATAACATCCTCCAAGAAGGAAGAAATTCTGTCTCCAGACTGGAGACAAGACTTCAGTGTCAATTCTTGCTGAAATTTCTAGGCTGCCAGTCTGCCCGACAGATTTTGAACAGTAGACAAACCCTGACTAATACATTAATACATGTGTATGAGTGTATGTATACATACACACAGCACAAATTTATATTCCAAAGGAACAGGGTCAGACTCTGGAGTAAAACAATTTGATAGACCCTATATTGAATTAGGAAACACTACGGAAAGAAATAATACGGGATAGGAGTTGGAATATCTTTACATTTAATCTTACTTGAATTCTTTAACCCAATTAATAACACAAAGCTGGGACTTTTTTATTTTTATTAATACAGCTCTAAATGATCTGCCTCCTAATTTCTCTTTAATTAAAGTCACTTCTGTTCTTAAAGGGAGACATGTTACTTATTTTGGTTATGCTTCTCATTAAAGGAACTTACATTTTTCTATTTCCACAGCAAAGTGATATTTATCTGGATAATAATGAGGGCTTCTCAAACTTTAATGTGCATAGGAATCACCGGGAATCTTTAAAATGTAGATTATGACTCATTTGGTCTGGGGCGGGGACACTGAGATACTTCATTTTTAACAAGTTCCCAGGCGATACTAATGCCTTCGTCTGGGTCCCACACTTTGAGAAACAGAAACTAGAGCAGTGGTTCTCAAGTTTTAGAAGTGCTGGAATCCCCTGCAGGGCTTGTGAGATAAGAGAGGTGGGTCCCACCCACAGGGTTACTTTCTTTCTTTCTTTTTTAATATTTGTTTATTTTTGGCTCCGAGTGGGCTTTCTCTAGTTGCAGTGAGTGAAGGGGCTACTCTAGTTACTGTGCATGGCTTCCTCCTTACAGTGGCTTCTCTTGTAGCGGAGCACAGGCTCTAGGGTTCGAAGGCTTCAGTAGTTGCAGCTCCAGAGTTCAGTAGCTGTGGAGCTCACGCTTAGTTGCCCCGAGGCATATGTGACCTTCCAGAATCAGGGATTGAAACTGTTACATTGCAAGGCTAATTCTCAATGACTGAACCACCGGGGAAGCCTTTCCTCCCAGGGTTTCTGATTTGGGGGATCTAAAGTGGAGCCCCAGAACCCGTATTTCTAACAAATTCCCACGTGGTACTGATGCTGCTGGTCTGGGAGCCACACTTTGAGAAACACAAAACAAGTGACGTTTCCCTAATCATGGGAATCACCTGGCACACCTTTAAAGTTAGTGAGACCAATGCCCCTCTGTTAGAGTCAAGACAGTAGGTGCTGGAAGACCCAGAATCTGTATTCCCAACAAGCACCTCAGACTGTTCTTAGAACAATGAAACCATCAGCCAAGGAGTTTTCTCAGCCCTTGATGTTTTTCCAAACCCTTTGTCAATATAGAAGTGTGAGCCCAGTGGACCCCCTGAATCCCACGTCTGGAAGTGGAGCCAAGCAGCTACACATTTTGAACATTCACCAGGGATTCTAACACCCACAGAGCTCAGAACCACTAGACTGGAACTATGGCCCAACTCTGGTTACACATAGAGACTTTCTGAAGTTTTCATTTCCTTTGGTATCACCATCCCATCTTCTGACTTAATTAGTCTGAAGTAGGAATCTGTTGGAGAAGGCAATGGCAGCCCACTCCAGTACTCTTGCCTGGAAAATCCCATGGTGGGCTGCAGCCCATGGGGTCGCTAAGGGTCAGATACGACTGAGGGACTTCACTTTCACTTTTCACCTTCATGCGTTGGAGAACGAAATGGCAACCCATTCCAGTGTTCTTGCCTGGAGAATCCCAGGGACGGGGGAGACTGGTGGGCTGCCATCTCTGGGGTCGCACAGAGTCGTACATGATTGAAGCGACTTACCAGCAGCAGCAGCAGCAGGAATCTGTATTTTAAGAAAAATATTCCTAGTAGCTTCTGAAATTCTGTAAAAATAGATAATTCCAAATGGGAGTTTCAGCCCCAGATTGGCTTTAGGATAAACTTAAAACCACAAGTATCTCCTTTTCTAAACTTGAACAGGGTGAGCAAAGCAGCCCTTTCCACACCTCCGTTCCCACTTGAACACACGTGGGACACACTTGTCTCCTAAGGGTGAGACTCTACCCTGGCAAGAGGCACCCCTGCCTCCTGCCTGAGTGCAGCATCCTCCAAGATAGTGAAAAAAGTGGCCTCCTCCACTTTACTTTTGATGCTTTTGAACTGTGGTGTTGGAGAAGACTCTTGAGAGTCCCTTGGACTGCAAGGAGATCAAACCAGTCAATCCTAAAAGAAATCAGTCCTGAATATTCTTTGGAAGAATTGATGCTGAAACAATCACCAATACTTTGGCCACCTGATATGAAGAACTGACTCATTGGAAAAGACCCTGATGCTGGGAAAGATTGAGGCCAAGAGGAGAAGGGGACGACAGAGGATCAGACAGTGGGACGGCATCACCAACTTGATGGGCATGAGTTTGAGTGAACTCCGGGAGTTGGTGATGGACAGGAAAGCCTGGCGTGCTGCAGTCCATGGGGTTGCAAAGAGTCAGATACAACCGAGAGACTGAACTGAACTGAACTGAACTCCATTTTACAGTCAGATCTAAACTCATTCATTCATTCAAAATATTTAATATGTCCCTATTATGAGCCAGCACTAAACTAGAAGTTGAGAATATAATTGAACAAGTTGTGTCCCTGCTTTTAAGGAGCTCATGATCTAGTAAAAGATTCAAGCAAATATGGCCAACAGGCACATGAAAAGATGGTCAGCAACACTAATTACTTCACGTCTACCAGAATGGTTATTATTAAAAAGACAACAAAAAAACAAAAGTTGGCAAGGATGTGGAGAAAAGGGAGAAGGCAGGACGAGAAGTGAGTGACGGAAGATAAGAAGGTTGGAGGACATCACCAACTCGGTGGACATGAGTTTGAGCAAACAGTGGGAGATAGTGAAGGACAGGGAAGCCTGCCGTGCTGCAGTCCATGGGGTCGCTAAGAGTGGACATGGCTGAGTGACTGAACAGCAACACGCACTATTGGTGGGAGTGTAAGTTGGCAGTCACTATGGAAAATGGTATGGAGATTCCTCCAAAAATTAAAAATAGAATGATCATGCAATTCAATTCCTTGGAATTTAGCTGAATAAAATTAAAACACTAATTTGAAAAGATATATGCACTCCTATATTCATTGCAGCATAATCTACAATAGCCAAGATATAGAAGCAACCTAATTGACCATCAGCAGATGAAGAAAGTGAAGAGGAACTCAAAAGCCTCTTGATGAAAGTGAAAGAGGAGAGTGAAGAGGTTGGCTTGAAGCTCAACATTCAGAAAACAAAGATCATGGCATCTGGTCCCATCACTTCATGGGAAATAGATGGAAAAACAGTGGAAATCCATTGTCAGACTTTATTTTTTTGGGGCTCCAAAATCACTGTAGATACTGATTGCAGCCATGAAATTAAAAGACGCTCACTCCTTGGAAGGAAAGTTATGACCAACCTAGATAGTATATTAAAAAGCAGAGACATTACTTTGTCAACAAAGGTCCTTCTAGTCAAGGCTATGGTTTTTCCCGTGGTCATGAATGGATGTGAGAGTCGGACTGTGAAGAAAGCTGATCGCCGAAGAATGGATGCTTTTGAACTGTGGTGTTGGAGAAGACTCTTGAGAGTCCCTTGGACTGCAAGGAGATCCAACCAGTCCATTCTAAAGGAGATCAATCCTGGGTGTTCATTGGAAGGACTGATGCTGAAGCTGAAGCTCCAATACTTTGGCCACCTCATGCGACGAGTTGACTCACTGGAAAAGACTCTGATGCTGGGAAAGGTTGGGGGTGGGAGGAGAAGGGGACGACAGAGAATGAGATGGCTGGATGGCGTCACTGACTCTGTGGACATGAATTTGAGTGAACTCCGGGAGTTGGTGATGGACAGGGAGGCCTGGCGTGCTGTGATTCATGGAGTCGCGGAGAGTCAGACACGACTGAGCGACTGAACTGAACTGAGATGAATAAAGAAGATGGGATATATAAATATGTCTGTGTGTGTGTGTATACACACACTGGAATATTACTTAGCCACAAAAAAAGAATGAAATCTTGCCATTTGCAATAACAGTCCTAGAGGATAAGTGAAATAAGTCAGAGAAAAGAAACTACTGTATGATTTCATTTATATGGAATCTAAAAAACAAAATAAAAACAGACTCATAGATACAGAGAATGAACAGGTGTTGCCAGAGGGAGAGGAGGGTTGGGAGAGAAAAGAAATAATGGGGAAGTTTGAGGTACAAGCTTCCAGTTCCTGAATATATGAGTCCTGGGTATGACAAGTACCATGTGGGGAATACAGTCAATAACTATGCAGTATCTTTTTATGGTGACAGATTGAATCTATACTTATTCTGGCAATCATTTTGAAATGTATAGAAATACTGAATTACCATGTTGTGTAACAGAACTAACATAATATTGTAGGTCAGTTATGCTTCAAAAACAAACAAACGCATAAGAAAAGAGATCAGATTTATGGTTACCAGAGGCCAGAAGTGAAATGAAGTTGCTCAGTTGTGTCCGACTCTTTGCGACCCTATGGATTGTAGCCCACCAGGCACCTCGGTCCATGGGATTTTCCAGGCATGAATACTGGAGTTGGTTGCCATTTCCTTCTCTAGGGGATCTTCCCAACCCGGGGATCGAACCCGGGTCTCCCACATTGTATGCAGACGCTTTACCATCTGAGATACCAGGGAAGCATCCAACAGAGGCCAGAGACCTGGTGAAAAGAGAGAGCTGGATGAAGGCAGTCAAAAGGTGCAAACTTCCTGTTACAAGTAAGTTCTAGGATGTAATGTACAGCAGGATAAATATAATTAACACTGTGTATGTTATACATGAAGACTGTTAAGAGAGTAGATCCTGAGTGTTCCCATTACAAGAAAACATTTTTTTCTATTTCCTTAATTTTGCAGCCATGAGATGAGATGGTAGATGTTCACTAAACTTACTGTGATAATCATTTCATGATGTCTGTAAGTCAAATCAAGCTTCCCAGGTGGCGCTACTGGTAAAGAACCTGCCTGCCAATGCAGGAGACAGAAAAGACGCAGGTTTGATCCCTGGGTTGGGAAGATCCTCTGGAGGAGGGCACAGTAATCCCCTCCAGTATCCAAGCCTGGAGAATCCCATGGACAGAGGAGCCTGGTGGGCTAGGGTCCATAGGGTCACAGAGAGTCAGACACCATTGAAGCGACTTAACATGTGCGCGCGCGCGCGCGCGCACACACACACACACACACACACACACACACACACACGAGATAATCAAATCGCTATGCTGTACACCTTAAACATATACAGTGCTGAATGTCAACTCAGTAAAAGTAGAAGGAAAATTCAATTAATTAATTAATTATTTTAAATTCTTCAAGATTCAAAGAAATACCTTGATTCACGTCGACACTCCTATTCCCTGGGATTTAGGTGACAGAGGGAAGAACTCTAAACTACCCCCTCAGAGTTAAATGAAACACAAGCTGTGTGACCTACACCGTCTTCTTCCAGGAGCAGAACTCCACCTGCCACACTGGGCGGGAGCTGCACCATTTAGCAGCTCCAATAATCTAACGTGCCCTTTGAGTGAAGGTGTTAGTCGCTCAGTCATGTCCAATCTTTGCAACCCCATGGACTATAGCCCACCAGGCTCCTCTGTCCATAGGATTCTCCAGGCAAGAATACTGGAGTGGGTTGCCATTTCCTTCTCCAGGGCATCTTCCCGACCCAAGGATTGAATCTGGGTATCCCGCATTGCAGACAGATTCTTTATCATCTGAGCCACACAGGAAGTTTTTGAGAGATCTCTCAAAAAAAAAACAACAGTAAAACAGGGATTTCCCTGGTGGTCCAGTAGCTAAGACTCCGTGCTCCCCATGCAGAAAGCTCAGGTTCGATCCCTGAGCAGAGAACTAGATACTACATGCCACAAGTAAGACCCAGCATAGCTAAATATTTTAAATAATCACAATAATAAAAGAGAACTGTAAGTATATTTTGTTTGACATGGACAGTTCTGTTTTCTACCTTGTTCCATAAACTGAAATGCCCACAGGAGGAGTTGTTGCTGTTTCCCAGGGTATAGATGATCCCGGCGAAGTCCAGAAAAGAACACAATTCAGCCAAGGAACTGATGCTCCCTGAGCCAACTGCTCCTCTTCACTGCCACTCTCGAAACTATCTTTTCATCCCATGTGTAAGTCAGGCAACAACCACAGCATGGAGCTGGAGCAGAATGACCGCAGCTAAGCAACTGCCTCTCATGAAGACAACATCTCGCTGTCTCCTTGTGGATTCCTGATACAAGAAGTCATCAGTCAGCTGTCTTCGTCATTTGGGGTTAAAAGTAAATAAAATGTTTCTCACTGTTTTTTGTCTTCCTCTTATTAGAATGTTATGAAATATTTCCACCAATTACCCACAACCTTGTTAACCAGGCCACAGTCTGCTGTTCACATCTGGAGGGGAGGATATTGGTGAGAAGAGTTTTAATTTAGTTAAGAGTTCTCTTTAATGAATCTCATTTTGGCAGGAGGAAGTCATGACAGGCATTATAATGCCATCTAATCTGCCACAACCATTTTCAAGTTGCTGTTTTTCACTTTCTTCAATCAATTCCATTATTCCTTTCCTTTCAACATCCTCAAAGGGTCAAGCCCCTTTAGCTAGAAAAAATAATATATTGAGCTGTTAGCTTTTCTTTAAATGAAAAATGTTTCATGTTGCTTCATCTTAATTTACTGTTTTTTCCCTCTAAATTATACAATTTGTGCCTGGCTAAATGTAGACTAGGTCTAGCTTAATTGCAATATTTAATATACACAGTTCTAAGGCTTTGCTGCAAAGCAAATTAATCTTCCAAGGAAATTGACAAGATTAATAAGTCTCCACTGAAGCCAGGTTCCAATAAGTGAAGCTGAAATCGGTTACATAGGTCTCTTGGCTTCCTCAACTCATTTCTGTGTTGGCTAAATTTGTTTATGTGTGTGTGGAAAAAATTTCTTTTTCCAGAAATGAGGTTTCCTCAGATAGAAGAGTAAAAAGCAATGGTATGTTTTAAATACCACTCAGCTGCTTTCTTGCTTGTTGTAAAACCTGGACAAGTTGCACAAGCTCTGTAAACCTCAGTTCCTCACTAGTAAAATGGGGCTAAAATAGTACTGACGTCATGCGGTTATCGTGAGCATTAAATGACAGCAGATCAGTATCAGTCTGAATGCCACACTTAACCTCAGAATAGTCATTCAGTAAGGTTACTGCTGATAGTCTATTATTATTCTCTTTAAAACCAATAAGGAAGGGTTTGGATTAATTAAAGGCAACTATTTATTTTTCTCTCAATATTCTTTATCCTAAATTGTCAGATCCTAGCTATCTGCTTTATATAGGCTCTTCAGCAACTAGATTTTTGGATAAATTTGTAGGGTGGTTTATAAAGCACAGACTTGCTTTGCCAGTTTAAGAAAGAGAGCTATTATTCAGGGAAATATAGCAATTCATGCACTGGTAGCATACCATTGTACTGTACATCAAAAGAAATATTTTTTCTGTAATCCTTTCTATAAAAGCAAAATAATAGTGTTGAAGCATTAAAAGTATTATAGAAAACGTCACCCCTTTAATCATTTACCAATGTCCCCAAACTAAGGGAGGAGGGGGACAATCAAGGAGCATGAAGTCCTGAGTCTGAATTCCATTTCTGCTTCTAATTGGTGACCTTGAGAAAGAGTTAGGACTTCACCATTTGGGGATGAGGAATTGTATTAATGTATTTGAAAGAAGGCTATAAATTTTAAGTTATAATATCTGAAAGAAATGTGACCTTATTAACAAGTATAATAATTTGCCACTGCTTATAAAGAGAATAGGGCTTCCCATGTGGTGCAGTGGTAAAGAATCCGCCTACCAATGCAGAAGATACAAGAGATGCCGGTTCAATCCCTGGGTCTGAAAGACCCCTGGAGTAGGAAATGGCAACCCACTCCAGTATCCTTGCTTGGAGAATTTAACATATAGACTGGCGGGCTACAGTCCATGCAGTTGTAGAGTCGGACATGACTGAGTGCACAGGCATGCACACACATGCACACAAAGAGAATAAAATTATTTTCCATGTTGATGTTGTCCCAGATTTTTGCACTATATTTCAGGAGGAAGATGGCTTTGCTGTGCACAAGACCGTGATGCCCAGGGTTGCCTAAGCCATCGATCCAAGCAGATGGAGAAGAATTAATGGATTCTCAAAGCTGGCTTCACCACTGCAGGTGTCATCAGGAAATTTGCTGCTGCCTAAAGACAGGGACAAAGATAATAAAACCAAGAGAAAGAGAGGAACAGTCAATCCTCTTAGGTCACCTCCTGGGGGCACATAACCCCCTGTTATCTGAGTATGAGTGCAATCTGTTAATAACATTCCCTAGGTGGTAGGACTGAATTCATGGATTTGTATAGAGTGTTAAAATGGAACTCCCCCCAACCCAGTTTAAGTTTAATTATAATAAAATAATCTCTAATATTTTGCATCATTCAGACTCACACAGATATCTGTGTTTCTATAGCAGTTTCTCTATTTCTTCCTTTAAAACACTCTTCACTCACTATCAAATCTCCCTTAGGAGCATATGTTGGCTTCCTAAAGGTATTTCTTTGACAAGGAAATTTCAGTGTAGTTTAGCAAACTGTTTCCCAAACTCTCACCTAAAAATAAATTCTTTTTTTTTTAATAAAAAAGAAAATTAAAGGAAAATTAGTCCTATAACGAAGTCTAGAAATTACAGTGGTATTTAAAATAATATCAGACAGCTTGGTTTTCTTTATCAAGGAATGAATATTTCATGGATCAGTTTGACTCTGAAGAAAATATACACTGATCCATAAGGCCAGATCAAAGTAATCTACGTGCACTTTAACTTATATAATATTGTACATCAACTATACTTCAGTTTTTAGTGGATGTTTAAAAAGTAGCTTATGTGGGAAAAATGACAGAATGAAAAGCTGGTGGGCGGTCAGAAAGGTCAGTAGGTGTGTATTGTAACCAGCGGGTAGCCAGACCTCGGGGCCAGCTGAACCAAAGCAGCTGACTCACTGTCCTCACACCTCCCAAGCCTGAATATCCATTTGAGGTCCTACTAATATCAACTTCAAATGACAGTGGCTCTTGGCATCCCCAGTGTGATGCCAGGATGCTCTCGCTCCTCCCAGGTCTTCCCCGGTTATTTCTGGGAGCCTTCAGAGTGATGCCTCAGGCACACCCTATCAAATCTACCCACATTTCCCTGCTCCTGCTATCACTTCAGGATGTCACGCCTGCCTGCGCTGCTCCCTAGTGTGGGACAAAGAAAAGCCATGTCAAGACCTTCCCAGAACCACAGTGCAGGAGATGTCCTGTCACTGCTGGGTCCTGGGGGGTGGGGGAAGGACAAGCGTGGCCTCTCGCTGATTTCAGGGCACCTATCTGTCACTCAGGCCTGAAAACTTATGGCAAGATTCTCTGGAAATCACCTAAAGAAGGGTTCTTTCAGCTTCCAGCTCAAGTTCTTTCTCCAGTGGGGCCTTCCAACTAGCTCAAGGGCCTAGATGGAGAACAGATACACACCAAGGCCATTTCTTTCCACCGTCCTTGTTTTCATCCCTCCTTTTCTCTCCATAAAAGAAGAAAGAGAAACAAACAAAACTCTCTCCTCCTTCAGTTAAAAAAAAGAAAGCTCTAGAATATCAGCTCTATCAGTCAGGATAGGCCATGTTATGCCGCAGTAACAAACCAAAATTAACAGTGGAATAGCAGCAAAAATGTATTCCTTGAGCCTCCTGTGTGTTCAGTGCAGGCAGTCAGGGGGTGTCTCTGCTTACCTGGGTTACCTAGGAAACCAAGCTGATGGAGGTATCATCTTAACATGCTCCCC
The DNA here is from genome assembly GCF_049115385.1 of Moschus berezovskii. Taxonomy (NCBI): domain Eukaryota; kingdom Metazoa; phylum Chordata; class Mammalia; order Artiodactyla; family Moschidae; genus Moschus; species Moschus berezovskii. Next base: position 37,892,526 of record NC_142475.1, read on the forward strand.
TGGCTTCTGTGGCCCAGCAGCTGCTCCATGTGACACAAGTCACCTCTAAGTGCGTTTCATCAGCCAAAGTGTCACGGATGTGCCCAAACTCAAGGCAACAGGAAAGTACAATCTTACCATGTGCTTGGAAGGAAGAGAAGCAGAATAGCTGTGAACAGCCTGATGGCATCAAATAAAGCCATTCAAATAGCTATTGACCCCCTGTCAGGGACACACACAGCCAAACTCTGAACCCAGGTTGGGGCTCAGCCAGCACCTTTGCCATAGTGAGGAGACTGGGGAGGTCCCTTACCTTGGGAATTCCAGATGTCACCCTGACTGTGAAGGTGCCTGTTCTATAGGCCCTGTGTAACCTGTGGGACCAGGAGGCCCTCATGAACCTGGGAAAAGAAACGCTGCCATATTCAAAAGCTTATTTTCAAAGCCTCCCCAAAGTACAGATGTTTTATTTAAAAATAGAATTTTATCCAGAAAAAACGATGTATTTTTTTACTTCCTAGAGCATGTAGTGAAGCTGTCACACAGAGACATGAGTTATCACTCGGTTGTCTAGCATCTATCGAAGTCCAGGCACTGTGGTCAAGTCTTTAATTACACTGCCTCTTATCTTCTCACTACCCTTTAAGGAAGATACCCCATTTTGTGGTTGAGAATTAAGGAAATTAATAATTTGTTCATGGAGAATTCCCTGGTGGCCTGATGGTTAGGATTCCACACTTTCACTGCCACAGCTTGGGGTTCAATCACTGCTCAGGAAACTGAGATCCTGTAAGCCTAATAATAATAATAATAATAACAAATTTGTTCATGTTCATCATCTTGTGTCTTGCTTCAGTGTGCTCTCATTGGTACATTTTGTCCTTCAACAAGCCCTATTTTGTTCTTCCTTTCTTTTTCCCTTGGTCTCTCCATTTTATTTGTTACTGCTGTTTACTTGCTTGTTGTCCAAAGTACAAATAACCCAGCCAATCCCAAGCTTTCCTCCTGATTGATTGGCATTTTCTTCTTCGGCCTCCTGTTTGACTCCACCCACTTCATCCTGATATTGCAGGTGAAAGACACCTTCTTGCCATCAGCTGCCTCAGAGCAGGTCAGCCCCAGGTCCACCAGGCTCCCTTGTGTGTCGCTGGGACATCTAAGGTACAAATACTTGAGGTGAGCAGGCCAACCACCACTAATGTCTAAAGGTGCCAACCAGGGATTTAAATGACTCACCGAGCTGTCAGTGGTGAGGACTTGGGAGTAGGAGGGAAGAGAGGAGGTCTGGTGAGCCCACAGTTAACCCAAAGAAGGTAAGACTGATTGGTGACATAATAGGAAATCTGGGCTAAGTTGCCAGATCTGACTTTCATGAAAAATCATAAACCCAGACTTTTATATATGAAATTCCTCAATCATTAAATATCAGCTTAAACTTAAAAATATTTACACAAGTCAGTTTGGAATGTATACCATTGTTCAGGGTAATTTATTCAAAATAAAACAATATTTTATAATATATCTGTTCAAGAATGAACTTATGGTTGCCAAGGGGAAGAATGGGGGAGAGGAGATAGTTGAGGAGTTTGTGATGGACACGTATATACTGCTATACTTAAAATGGATAGCCAGCAAGGACCTACTGTAGAGCATATGGAACTCTGCTCAGTGTTATGTGACAACCTGAATGGGAGGGAAGTTTGAGGGACAATGGATACGTGTATATGTATGACTGAATTCCCTTACTGTCCATCTGAAACCATCACAACATTGTTGATAGGCTATACTCCAATATAAAATTTAAAAGTTTTAAAAAATATGTCTGCAAGTAAATGTTTGACTCTCCAACTTTCAGTGTGCGGCTTCTCTTTTGAGCAATGAACAAATTATGGAGTACACACACGCAGTCACACACACACACACACTTGAAAACATCCAGAGCAAGAAGTCACTTAAGACATTTAATAACAGAACAGAGTTTTAAACATTACCCATTAGAAAAGGAAGTAAAATAAAAGTTAAGAGGTATGAGGAAAGCCATTTCATAAAGAGGAATAGGAGATCAGAAACTCAGGAGCCAGAAGCGTGAACGCTGACCCTGCCAGGACACTATGGGGCCACAGAGAAGTGGCAGGGTGCTACTTCCTCAATGTCTTCATCTTGAAACAGGTTTTGTTTTTTTTTTTAATTAAGACCAACCTGCCGCAAAGGGTTTTGCAAAACACGAATAAAAACTTAACAGGACTTTCGCATCAAACTTCCTCAGACTGACTACAAAAGCAACAGTTCTTGGAATTTTAGACAGTTAAGGGTGCAAAAGACCCTCACTGGAAAAGACCCTGATGCTAGGAAAGATTGAGGGCAGGAGGACAAGGGGGCAATAGAGGAGTGATGATTGAATGGTACCATCGACTCAACGGACTTGAGTTTGAGCAAGCTCCGTGAAATAGCGAAGGACAAGGAAGCCTGGTGTGCTGCAGTCCACAGGGTCTCAAAGAGTTGGACAGGACACTGCCACTGAACAGTAACAGCAAAGGAATGCAAGGTCTTAGAAATCGTCCTGAACCATGTACTCATTTTACACCTGAGGGATGCAAGGCCTGGACCAAACCACACTTCTGGAAACCATGCAAGCCTGGCAGAGAGAGGGAGCAGGAGTAGAACCAAGACGGAAAGAGCCCAGAAAGAGAGCCTCAGGGGATGCAAGTGTGAAGGCTGGTTCACCCCTTACAAAGAGTATAGCTCTCGCTGTCTCCTCCTCTGAACATCATGGGGATAATACCCCGTCCCAGCCTGCAGGTAGGGAAACTGCCAGGATGAGAGGAGATGAATGCAAGAGAATTTCCACAAATCGGAAGGCATTATTCAGTTACCAATGTTAGCTCGCTTCCTTTATCTCCATTAAGCTCCCACCCCAAGTCTTCCTCAACCACAGCCTTTATTCCCTTGTGCTGAAACTGTCTATCAACTGTCCCCAAGTTTCTGAGCTCTCTCAGGGCCAAGGGCTTCATCTAATTGTGTTTAGTGCAGCCAGGAGCCCTTTGATGAATGTTTGCTGAATGTGTTGTGCTGTGCTAAGTCGCTTCAGCCATGTCTGACTCTGTGACCCCAGGGACTGTAACTCACCAGGTTCCTGTTTGCTGAATGTAGAGACCTCTATAACCAAGGTCCGTATAGTCAAGGCTATGGTTTTTCCCGTGGTCATGTATGGATGTGAGAGTTGGACTATGAAGAAAGCTGATCTCCGAAGAATTGATGCTTTTGAACTGTGGTGCTGGAGAAGACTCTTGAGAGTCCCTTGGACTGCAAGGAGATCCAACCAGTCCATTCTAGAGGAGATCAATCCTGGGTGTTCATTGGAAGGACTTATGCTAAAGCTGAAACTCCAATACTTTGGCCACATCATGCGACGAGTTGACTCACTGGAAAAGACTCTGATGCTGAGAGCAATTGGGGTTAGGAGGAGACGGGGACGACAGAGAATGAGGTGGCTGGATGGCATCACTGACTCGATGGACATGAGTTTGAGTGAACTCCGGGAGTTGGTGATGGACAGGGAGGCCTGGCGTGCTGTGGTTCATGGGGTCACTAAGAGTCGGACACGACTGAGCGACTGAACTGAAACCTATACATCTCCAAATCTGCAACCCAAAAGACCAAAGTTAAACTAAAAAAGGGTGCGCTTTTAGAGTCTCACTATTAATAAAGTGATCCTTTGCATTCCCATGGGCTGTACCCTTTCAGGTTCCACTGTCCATGGGATTTCCCAGGCAAGAATACTGGAGTGGGTGGCTGTTTCTTTCTCCAGGGGATCTTCCTGACTCAGGGATCGAACCTGCATCTCCTGAGTCTCCTACATTGGCAGGCAGATTCTTTATCACTACTAGTGCCACCTCAGTTCAGTTCAGTTCAGTTCAGTCGCTCAGTCGTGTCCGACTCTCCGCGACCCCATGTGGGAAGCCCCTAATCATAAATTTGAAAGTAAAACCTTTCTGAGAAATATTCACAACTTATAGATCTATAACACAATAGTCATTGTGTGGGGACTCTATTGAGTGATGTGGAGGGGATAAGGGGTGGAGACAGGAGGGGGCTGGGAGGGAGACAGAGAAAGAAATGACTATAATTCAGGATGTCTCAAAGCCCCTAACTTTCCAGGTTCCTGTCTTTTCGAAAATTATAGATCCACCTAGAATCAAGCTTTCAGGTCTAACTAACACCTGTGTGTCTGTGGAGTTAGTCACCTGACATGATGACAATTCAGACACTCACTCCAGTGTCCAAGATCTGGGTTTCTCATGGGAGTCCCAAATTAACCTGCTGCTAAGTATGGACATTTGCAAAGCTCCCCTTTATGTAACTAAGCATTAACGCCTACTTTATCTCCTACCACATCATCTGCCACAGTCAAAAAGTGGCAGCATAAATTCAAATTTCAAGGAAATAAAAAAATACATTGCACAGGAATTCCCCTTTAATGCATGACCTTAAACAGGGGTCATGGATAGGGATAGGGTAAACAGGGGTAGAAAGAAGAAAGAAATGACTGAATTTCTATGGCTCCAAAAGGCCAACAAAGATAATTTGGGTAGGTACTATCCTGTACCTACTTTGGCCACCTGATGCAAACAGCTGACTCACTGGAAAAGACCCTGATGTTGGGTAAGATTGAAGGCAGAAGGAGAAGAGGGCAACAGAGGATGAGATGGTTGGATGGCATGACCGATTCAACGGACATGAACTTGGGCAGACTCCAGGAGATGGTGAGGGACAGGGAAGCCTGGCGTGCTGCAGTCCATGGGGTCACAAAGAATCGGACACGATTTGGTAACTGAACAATGACAACAACTACCCTGTACCCTACACAATTTGGAGCACATAAAATTCAGAGATCTTGGTAATTTTTTAGGTTCAAATTCTGAAAGTTTGAAATTTTTATTAGTATTTTTCCCACATCGGAAGAAGCAATGTATTCTTCGCCAAAATACATGTAAAATCCTCCCTCTCCTGCAAATTTTCTGCCCATCTAACAATCAACTTTTACATAGTACCTATTTATATGTTCTAGAAAAATGTTAAACTACTTTGAAATCTGGAAATTTTTTAAAAACTTAAGAAATAATATTATTCCAAACAGACAGCAGTTTCCACTGTGAGCAAATGCAAACCATGATCTTTAAATCAGAAGATGAAGAAAAACTAATAAAATTACATTCTGTCCCAGGGAATTTGGGTTTTATATATAAGCCAAATAATTATTTTAAACCTCCTTAAAGATTCATCCAAGGCTTATTAAGCATCTATAATGTGCCACTGTTTTGGATATTGAGAATTAGCAACAAACAATGCAGACAAAAATTCCTGCCCTTATGGAGCTTACATTCTAGCAGGAACAGAAACAAACTTCTAAGTAAACTTATAAGTAAAATGGATACTATAGCAGATGTTAACAAGAGCTGTGTTTGAGTGCATTCATAGCCCTAATTCTTTACCTTACCTCTATCCATTCCCTCTGTCATGTTTTCTGCAGTGAGCTAGGCTTCCTTCTTTCATTGTGACTTGATTTGATCAAGTCAGGCATGTGACCTGATTTGGCCAGTAGAATAAGGTAGAAGTGACAGGGTGCCAGTTCCTGACTCTAGCAAAACATAGACCACCAGAGCCCATGATTCCCACGCCCTTCTTGCTCCTCTGTGATCGCCATGGGAAGAAGGTGCCTGAGATGGTCCGCCAGTCTCAGAAGGATAAAAGACACAGAGCAAAGCTGTTTCAGCCAAAACTTCCTCAGCTGTTTCAAAACTTCCTCAGCCAAACTTAGTCTAAAGCAGAGCTCCAGGAGACCCTGAGATGCCAGCATTAGCAGGGCCACCAATATGCCCAACCTAGAGGAGCTGGCCTTCTACTGACCCACGGGTGCATGAGCTATACTAATAAACAGCTGTTTTTTGGTGTTGTGGGGGGTTGTTTGTTACACCTCAATAACTAACCAATACAAGTACTAAAGGGCAGTCAAAACAGTAAAGAGAGATAAGAGAGTACGTATGTGGTACTAATGGGGGAGTCCATTTCAAATAATTTTCTTGAATATAGTTATCTTTAAAATATATTATTCTAAAAACACTCCCTTTCTAAGAATCGAGAGGTTCTTATATTCATTACTTAATATCCTCATCACATATCTGTCACTCTCATCTTAGTACCACTTGGGTTCAAGCAAATAGGAGGCAGAAAAAAAAAAACATTGCTGCTTTGTTTGGTAGGAGAGGCAGAGCAGAAATTAACACCCATTTCCAGTTCCAACCCAGCTGCACATTCCTGGTATTTCTTGTTTGAAGTACAGAGTGTGAACGCGTGTTCTTCTTTTATGTGGCATTCTACAACTCTTCTAAAATCTTACCCAGAAACACTCTTTCCTAATTTTTTCCAGTTACTTCAGGTTTAAAGGCAGAAGTTTTTTCCAACTTAAGTCTACTGGCAAGTTTAGCAGATAAAACTCTTCCAACACAATCCTTGAAGTAAGGAGACCACGTTTCAAAGGTTCTTTTCAATGTTTCTTTGGAGCATGTAGGGTCTTAGTTTCCCAGCCAGGGCTCAAATCCACACCCCTTGCACTGGGAGTATAAAGTCTTAACCACAAAGCCTTTCCAAATTAGTTATCCTACCTTCTAGCAAGGCGAACTCTGGTTCCACTGATCACTTTGGCCATCTTCCTGAAAAGGAGACCAGAGGGTTCCTGCCCAGCTTTGATTTCCCATTTCATACAAATTCTAACCAGTCCCTTTCCATTTCATCACAAAATGAACACTCTGATGGAAATGAAGTCACAAGTTTCAGTTCAGGGTTCAGGAAGACTCTAGTGGCTAAAATTGGCTCCAAAGCCCTGTGGCTTTCCTGGTGGCTCAGTGGTAAAGAATCTGCATGCCAATGCAGGAGACACTGGTCTGATTCCTGGGTCAGGAAGGTGCCCTGGAGAAGGAAATGACAACCCACTCCAGTATTCTTGCCTGGGCAATCCCATGGACAGAGAGGCTAGTCTATGGGGTCGAAAAAGAGTTGCACATGACTTAGCAACTAAACAACAAGAACAAGAGACTTGAGCTGAAGTTCATGAATGCAGACAGAGGGGGAAATAATTCCTCTCCATTCCTTGTCTTCTAGGGAGTTACCTGTTGGTGGCTCCAGCGGACTGGTGGAAAGGTTTGAGAGCGTCTTGATTAAGGTATTTTCAAGGGCTCCTAAATCTACTGTCTTAAAGTTTCCTTTTCCTTCGTTGAGATCATATTCCAAGAGTTGTTATGATCTTGGGAAAATCACTTAACCTCTGAGATTCAAATTCCTTACTGGTAAAATAAGAATTGAAGGTCCTCTCTGTTCTAAACAGTCTATCATTTACCTATACACGTTTAAACTACTGATTTCAAACTAGTGACAACTTTCAGTCTGCTACAGGCTATAGCAGCTGGCTGAGTTATTTTAATAAAATGAATTAGATTAGATCTTTCATGGATCATTTTGAAATCCTAGCAGTCCTCCTCACCTCTTTTTTTTTATGTTCACCTTACAACTTTGACAAGGAACAACCAAAATGAACAGTAAGGGTTTCAAAATTCTCTTCAGGTCCAACTATTGGGCTTTTTAGATTTCCCAACAAAGTGATAATCTATGAGTTCTCTAAGACAGCATCCTAAGTCTTCAGCAGGACACTTCCATTCTACCATCTTACATTATGCCCAGGCTGATAAAAATTTCCTCTGTGAACTGAGTTTCTCCAAGCCTGACCTAATAGCTACCGGTTCTCAATCAATTGCTATTCACACGCAAACATCTGCACACATCAAGTCAATTTAAACATCGCGCTGTGGGGTCCTGACACGATGACAGAACCACCAGCTGTCGGGGCACCGCCCTGAACTGGGGACACAAACCCCATTTTCCTATGTAAATTGGCCTGGATGCTGCTTCGGCCCCCCAACAAAAGGGGACGATCCTTTTAAATGGGGCCATCTGGCCGTCCCCCGGCCTCAGAGACACCTCCGGGATGGGGGGTAGGAATGGGGAGAGTGGGAGTGATCTTCGGGGGGGCCACAAGGTAGCTCGGTAGCACGCAGCTGTCACCCCGACCCCTGGGGTCCGATACCCAGAGGTTGGGGGGCAGCAGATTCGCCCTCCGGGTCCAGGGCGCCTGAAGGTCTCGCAGCACACTCCCGAGATGGGGGAGGGCGCGCTTTGTTCCCGGGCCCCATGGGGGCGAGGCGCCGCGGCCTCGGGCAGAGTCACCGCTCCGTCCCCGGGGCCCCAGGGCAGCTCCCGGCGGGCGGCTAGCAGCCGCGGGCGCCTCCATAGCAACCGCGTGGGAGCTCCGCGAACCGGGAAAGGGGAGCCGGGGAGCAAGGCGGGGAGCAGAGGAGAGGGATGGGGGGAGGAGCGGAGAGGGGAGGGGTTCCAGGGAGGAGCCGAGGAGGAAAGAGTTCGGGGGGAGCCCGGAGGAGGCGCGCGCGGGGGAGCAGAGGAGGAAGATGGGGAATGGGCGAGGGTGGGGATCTGCAGGAAGACAGGAGGGGAGCGGGGAGGCGAGGGGAGCAGGAAGAAGGGCCCAGGCGAGAAAAGAAGGAAGGGCGAGGGAGCGTGGGTGGGGGGCAGGGAGTGCGGGGAGGAGGGGAGCGGGAGGAGCCCGGCGCCGCCGGGATGGGGAGGGGAGCGCGCTGGGCGGGGGAGCCGGGGAGGAGGGCGCGGCCCAGCCCTCCGGGGCACGGCGCCCCGGGGAGCTCGGCGGCCGAATTCCTGCCCCCGCGCCTCTGGGCGGGAGGAGGGGCGGGGACCGCGGCCGGCGGGCGGGAGGCCGCGCGGGGAGCGCCCCGGGAGCGAACGAGGACTCTCCCCTTCCCCTGAGGCCAGCGGGCCCCTCTCCAGCTGCGCTGACCTTCCCAGCCCCCGAGAGCCGCCCGCAGCTCCCCGGCCCCAGAGCCGCCCGCAGTTTTCCAGGGATGAGCAAACCCTCTTCCCCAAGGGCTGTAAACCTGAAGCGCTCTCCCGAAAGCAAAGTTCTTAGCTAAGACTCGCTCTCAGCCAGGGTTCTCACCAGAGAACAGTGTTACAAAACTATTAGAAAGTTGATGCGGAGCTTAGAGTCCTTTTCTCCCTACCCCACCCCCACCCCCACCCCCACCCCCAAAAGGAGGGGCCTCTTGGAAAGGATGTCTTGCCAATATTAAGCTTGAGAAACTGACAATCTGGATGAAATGCTGACATCCAGCTGAAAAGTTTGGGGAAAAGCCAAGTCACAAACACATCAGCTTTCTTAAGTACTCTGCTGAGCACCAGCTTGTATGAGACATTTCACAAAGTTGGCGGAATGGGCTTGATCCTTGCTCTCGTAGAGCTGACCACAAAAATGGACTACCATTACACACTGAGAAGCATTTTTGAATAGTGAAAAGCAGTTTGAATAATACGTCTCATGACGGAGCATTAAATGTGCAAAAAAGAAAAAAAATTTTAGACAGTATTTCCAAAAATTCAATAGATATAAGTGCTGTATATTTTAATTTTAAAAACCATTATACAAAGGAAAGGAAAGGAAAATAAACTTTGGGACATTCTCAGCTAACTTGGCCTATGGGAAAATGAAAATAAACCTAATTGAAAAAACAGTGCTCACCATAAATAGGTTTAGCTTTGCAGGCAGGGGACATGGTTTAAGAAGGAAAAAAAAAAAAGCCAGCAGAAAATTCACCAATCAAATGTAAGATTGTCCATGTTTCATAAAACAAAGGTCAAAGAATCCTATCAAGCCTTAAAGAACACTTTCTGTGTAGATAGCCAGGGTTTTGGTTTTGTTGCTTGTTCTGAGAACCCTAATCTGTAACTCTTGTTTTCAGGTATTACTCAGAGGAATATTCTTTGGTTTCTTTTACCCACATATTCCCAAATTAGGTATCAAATTAAAAGTAACAGGAAAACTTGTAGGTTTGTAATTGTACAATATCCCATCTGGTTTCAACTCTTTGACCAAAAAGAAAAGATGAAAACCTAGGCAAACTTTCAAGTAAGTCTATTCTAAATGCTAACTTATGTTGACATGAAACGAATGACTTCTAGTCTTTACTTCCCAACTAGTTGGTATGTAATAGTTTTTGAGAATTCACTGCATTCCAGGCATTATTCTCAGCAATTTATAGACATTAGCATTTTATTTAATCTTCTTAAACATAGAAAGTAAATATTAATATTATCCCATTTTATGGATGAAGAAACTGAGGCTTAGGGAGGGCATAAAACATGTGCAGATCCTGACAACTATAGTCAGAAAGGTTGGGATGAAGACCCACCAAGCCAGCTGTCACTGAGCAGTTTGTTCCCTGACCACACATTCCTTAAGGGTGGGATTTCTCTTACATCTCATCTAGAATAATACTGAATATAACTATGGATCAATATGTGTATGGGTTAACTGAATTTCTCAATTTCATCTAGTTTTTCTGGCATTAGATAGACAGGTAAACTCACAAGTTATTATTTTATTTCTTAAGTGTTCTAAAAAATCTTGGTACTATATTGTAAACTTAAATATAAAAAGCAGCAACCTACCAGGCCCAAACCTACTATGTACAAATTGTTAATGTAGTTTCAAATGAGCACTTAGAATTGTAGCAATATGTGAAAGCATATGTTCTGAGTTCAATGATAAACCAAACATTTCTAGTTGTTTATACCCTGTTGCTTATGCTTCTTTTTCAGTAAAGAATTTGATGTCCTTTATTCAAGAGAAAACAATCCATGAATCAGGGAGTACCGTGCCTCATAAGCAGAGGAGTACTGCTCTCCAGAGATTTGAGACAAGAGGGAGTTTTATAGAGAGTCAGAAAGAGGTGATATAGAAACACGGCATGATTAACTAGGAGATCAGGGATTTCCTTAGAAAGCCTGAAGTCCTGTTTCCTAGGGTAAGTTAAGCTAGCTAAAGCTGGGTTGGAGGATTATGATAGATAGATGTTAGGTTTCATTGACAGGGGTTTCCTGTAAGTGCAGGCTGACTTAAGTTTAGATTTGTGACATGGGCTGGGCCACTGAGTTGGCCTCCCATTTTATGGGTACCAATATTCAAATTAACTTTATCAATTCCCCCTTTTGATCAATTTTCTCAGTTGTAGTCAAAGTTGAAGGTATTAGTGCCATTCTGAGCTATCACTTGTTGATATTGGAGTCAGGTTGAATCTCAACCGGAAAAAAAAAAAGTTTGGAATATCAAAGTCTTGTTCTCTTAGTTGACTTTCTTCATCCCATTTTTGGCATTCGAGGCAAAGGGAAATCATTTGTCTGGTCATCAGCAACTGCATGCACGCATGTAAAGCTTTTGAGAGAATACAGCAAACCAGAAAGATGATTAGAAAGACTATACGCAGAATAATACCCAATGATTGGAGGGCACACTGAAGGCATGGTCCCTATGACCCAAAACAACTTAAATCAAGCAGATCAGAGAAAAAGTCTGCTGAAGGAGTCATTTTTTTTAAACCAAGTGGCTTGCTTAGTGACTTTATGTAGCTTAGTCTCAACTTCTCCAGAAATGTCGTAGCTGTTGATCACAGCACAGATGGTTACCTCTGGGCTCAGCTAGCAGATAATCAAGGGCTATCCTATCATCAAGAACAACTTTAGCCAGACAGTCTAGGGATTTTTATTTGCTTTAGCAGCAAATTCTTCAATATCTTCAAGAGTTAAGGAAAGATTGCTGATTATAGCCTCATTTTCACTTAATTTTCTATTCAGGCGTGTAGGCATCTGACAGAGGAAGTGAATTTTGAATCATGAATGCCCCTGGTATTTCCAGTTTGAGTCTGTGGCTGGGGGCTGGAAAGATGACAGCTATTCTTGTTGTTATATCATGCTCAGTTGTGTCTGACTCTTGGCGACCCTATGGACTGAAGCCCGCCAAGCTCCTCATGGAATTTTCTCTAGGCAAGAATACTAGAGTGGGTTGTCATTTCCTACTCCAGGGACAACCATAGAAGCCAATAAAACTCGGGGGGTCTATAGACCACACAGATGGTTTTATTTTGATTACCCTTGCCTTAAGTTTCTTTCTTTATCCAGAACCTGGATGGATGCAAGTTTCCCCACATTTGGGGTTGTCCTGTTACTTATACTGACTTTTTTTATCTAAGGTTTGACAACAACCTTAAATTCTTAGTCATCTGCCAATTAGGAGAAATGGATAAGCATCACCTGCACACTCCAAGATATTCAGAGTCGTCTGCTGAATTTAGCCTCTGTCAGTAGATAATGAGACTATGAAAGTGAAAGTGAAGTCACTCAGTCCTGTCCGACTCTTTGCAACCCCATGGACTGTAGCCTACCAGGCTCTTCCATCCGTGGGATTTTCCAGGCAAGAATACTGGAGTGGGTTGCCATTTCCTTCTCCAGATGCTTTACCGTCTGAGCCACCAGGGAAGTCTATTCAGTTCAGTTCAGTTCAGTCGCTCAGTCGTGTCCGACTCTCCCCAACCCCATGAATCACAGCACGCCAGGCCTCCCTGTCCATCACCAACTCCCGGAGTTCACTCAAACTCATGTCCACAGAGTCGGTGATGCCATCCAGCCATCTCATTCTCTGTCATCCCCTTCTCCTCCCACCCCCAACCTTTCCCAGCATCAGAGTCTTTTCCAGAAGTCTATACCCACCCTTAAAATGTTTTGTCTCTGAAATCTTTTCTCTTCTGTCTGAATCAGTCCTCCAGTCTTCACTTGACCCATCTAGGGAAACAAAGGAAGAAAAGGAAAGGAATACAGAAGAAACAAAAGTGGAACATTTGCCACAGAAGTAAGCAAAGACCTGACTTTTTCATATGCTGGTTCAGCAATGCTGGACACTAAAAATGGGCAAGACTCAGGATAGAGGAGGGATGGGGAATGAGGTGAGAACTAGTAAGAAGGCTAAGGTCCAATTTTTAGACTAACTAGAAGCAAGAGCTTCTTTTTGGGCTTGGCTTAGAAGTCACGCTTGAATTTCGGTTGACTCACCAAAGGTGAGGTAAGATGTCTGCCCAAGAGGCCAGGCCCTCAGGAAGTTCAGAGGGTGGGACCTACTCTCTTTTTCTTTAAGATTTATTTATCTTTCTTTCTTTGGCTGCACTGGGTCTTAGTTGTGTATGCAGGATCTCTGATTGCAGCATGTGGGAACTTGAGTTCCAACTTATGGGATGGAATTCCTTGACCAGCGATCAAATCCAGGCTCCCTGCATTGAGAATGCAAATTCTTAGCCCTCTGGACCACCAAGGAAGTCCTAGGACTTACTCTTCCTTATTTCTCTTGCTAAACACAACAAACTGGAAAATTCTGAAAGAAATGGGAGTATCAGACCAACTGACCTGCCTGTTGAAAAACCTGTATGCAGGTCAGGAAGCAACAGTTAGAACTGGACATGGAACAACAGACTGGTTCCAAATAGGAAAAGGAGTACGTCAAGGCTGTATATTGTTACGCTGCTTATTTAACTTCTATGCAGAGTACATCATCAGAAACGCTGGGCTGGAGGAAGCACAAGCTGGAATCAAGATTGCCGGGAGAAATATCAATAACCTCAGATATGCAGATGACAACCCCCTTATGGCAGAAAATGAAGAGGAACTAAAGAAAGTGAAACTCCTGATGAAAGTGAAAGAGGAGAGTGACAAAGTTGGTTTAAAGCCCAACATTCAGAAAACTAAGATCATGGCATCTGGTCCCATCACTTCATGGCAAATAGGTGGGGAAACAGTGGAAACAGTGGCTGACTTTATTTTGGGGGGCTCCAAAATCACTGCAGATGGTGATTGCAGCCATGAAATTAAAAGACGCTTACTCTTTGGAAGGAACGTTATGACTAACCTAGATACCATATTAAAAAGCAGAGACATTACTTTGTCAACAAAGGTCCGTCTAGTTAAGCCTATGGTTTTTCCCATGGTCATGTATGGATGTGAGAGTTGGACTGTGAAGAAAGCTGAGCGCCAAAGAATTGATGCTTTTGAACTGTGGTGCTGGAGAAGACTCTTGAGAGCCCCTTGGACTGCAAGGAGATCCAGCCAGTCCATTCTAAAGGAGATCAGTCCTGGGTGTTCATTGGAAGGACTGATGCTGAAGCTGAAACTCCAATACTTTGGCCACCTGATGCGAAGAGCTGACTCATTTGAAAAGACCCTGATGCTGGGAAAGATTCAGGGCAGGAGGAGAAGGGGACGACAGAGGATGAGATGGTTGGATGGCATCACCGACTCAATAGACATGAGTTTGGGTAAACTCCGGGAGTTGGTGATGGACCGGGAGGCTGGCGTGCTGCAGTTCATGGGGTTGCGAAGGGTCAGACACGACTGAGCAACTGAACTAAACTGAACTGAACTGAATTGAGAAACTGAAGGGGGAAAAAAGGATGTTTGGTCGTGGCCAGAGCCATTTTCCCTGATGACCTGTCCTAAGGAAGGGGATGGGGGGAAGGAAAGAAGGGGCCAAGGAGCTCTACCCGAGCAGATGCTATGGGCCAGTTCTGTCCTGCTGTTGAGTGACTGCAATTTCAAATCTTTGTGCTTCTTTTAATTTTCCAAAAAATATTTTCCTCTTAGGAAAACACTTTTTCATTAACTTTAGTCCAGGGGGTAGTCTTTTTTTTTCTTCCTTTTACAGAATTTAGTGGTGAGGGAGAATGCCCTGTGACTCTTTTTAACATGTGTGAGAGAGGTTATTATCTCTTTGCTTAAAAATTCTGATATTCCCACCACTGGCAGATGACATTTCTCAAAACCAAAAGTGAAATTTCCCAGTAGAGTTTCAAGTCTGAATAGTATTAGAAAATAAGATTGAAGGGATGGGGGAGGGAGAGAAAGAGATGATAATTTTTCACAGGATTCTAGTTTTTGTCTCAACTGAATTCACTTTAATTGAATTTATAAACAACATTTCGCCATAATGTTATTGCATGCCTTGCTTTTTCTTTTATACTCACAGCTGAGGTCAAACAAAAAGAAGACTATTTAATCAATATAGAGTTTGGGTTAACCAATTCAAATTAACTAGACGAAAGTCTAGAATTAAAGCATTAAACATCCACTGAACAGAATACCTAATTAGTATTGATCACCAAATAATTCTAAGCACATGTGCTACTTACATAGAAAGGAAACAATATTTTTTCTTAGAAAAATAAAAGCAACAACACTATATCTGGACCCCATTACCATGAGGAAAAGAGGACAAACTTATAAAATGGGACTTGGGACACGGTCAGACTAGAAAACAACTTTATTGGGTAAAACACATTATTTAGCGGAAGCTGTAACAGTGTCCAGAGACAGAAGATAAGACTCAGGATGAGGGCTATGCTAGGAGAGAAGTCTGAATGGACAAGAGTGATAGACTGATTGTCCAGATGGGCTTCTCTGCTTGGATACAAAGAAGAATACCTGGCATTTTGTGTGTGTGCAAGATGCTGGGCAATAAAGTTACATATATTATCTGCCATCCTTATGTTGACCTATAAGATTCTCTTACCCACTGTATTACTACTGCACAATTGCATAGGCTTCCCTGGTGACTCAGACAGTAAAGAATCTGCCCACAATGGGGAGACCATGGTTCGAACCCTGAATTGGGAAGATCCCCTGGAGAAGGGAATGGCTACCTACCCCAGTATTCTTGCCTGGAAAATCCCATAGACAGAGGAGCTTGGCAGGCTACAGTCCATGGGGTCCCAAAGAGCTGGACACGACTGAAAGACTAACACTGACCCACTGTACAGGTGAGGAGTCTGAGAATGGCATAGGCTGAATAACTGACCCCAGCACACCCAGGACACAGGTGGCAAAGAGGGAATTCCCTCTCCTTTTTCCCTCTTCATCCTTCCATCCCAGTGATTAGTGTGGGGGTGGGGTGGGGAGGTGGATGGAGACCCCCATGGAAAAGAACACATGGACAAGCACTCTTCAGCTATTTAGAGCTCTTAGTCTTGTACTTTGTGTTACTCGTATCACTGGGGGAGGCATCAGAGCTGGGGGTATTGCTAGCTTTCCTTATGGAGAGCAGGTTTTAGATAATATCATCTCTTTTTACCTAGAATTGGGTGGAAAGCAGAGGTTATCTCTTGAGCATCCAGGACATGCTTAGAAACAGAAGACTGACTGTAGTTTTCAGTATTGAACCAAAAGTTTTGACCTAATAGAACTGAGGGGGTGATGACTGCTTAGGAGTGAGTTGAAGAAGAATGGGAGAGAAACATTCTTAGCTAATCTACTAGCTGAAGCTTGAAATAAGGATGAGGATAAGGTTAATAAGTTTATTATTAAATCTAATCAAATGATCCTCATTTTGTGGAATGTGCTTATTTGGAAATCATTAGTGTATTTCTTTAGGGTCTGAGGGAAAATCAGAAGAAGCACTGGGATGGAGGAGGAAAGGTCTCCCTGAGGTGCTGACTTTATTTAGCAGCACCTCCACCTGTCTTTAATGAGCTTCCCCTGTGGCCCAGATGGTAAAGAATCCACCTGCAATGTAGGAGACCTAGGTTTGATCCCTGGGTCGGGAAGATCCCCTGGAGAAGGAAATGGCAACCCACTCCAGTATTCTTGCCTGGAGAATCCCATGAACAGAGAAGCGGATTACAGTCCATAGGGTTGCAGAGTTGGATAGAACTGAGGGACTAACACTTTCACTGGTTAAGAAGGCGCCAATCTTGAGGAGAGCTGGGAAGGAAGAGAGATGGGGATATGGGAGGTGGGGCTGGTTTGGGGCAGCTTGTGCAAAGACCTTGTGAAACTGACAGCTTCAATTTTTCTGGGATTCCACACTTTCCTCTGCTGTCTAACAACCAAACTTCCAGACCAAGGACATGTTTTACCTTTACTGATCTTTCCCATTAGCCTAAACTAGACAAGAATGTCCCCACCCCCTTTTATATGATGCCTTAACGATGTTTACCCAGGGAGTTTACTGTTGAGATTCAGGGCCATAAGCATATTTCATGGCACCCAAGGGCAGGTGCACCCTGGCCCAGAAAGGACTTGGTTCCAAACTCAAAGGTCATCAGGAGTGAGACAGAATGCCTTCCCCATTTCTGCCTTTTGTTTCTATTTTTCTTCAGGAGCCCTTACCTTTTCACCTCTGCAGACCTGTTCTGCTGCTCCTCTGAACATGTGATCAGTGAAGTCAGAATAGACTTTAATTTACATCACCTTAGTTCCAGGAACACTACGCACTGAATCTCATAGCCAAATGTGAGGGCAAATATGAGACTGATCAACTCAATCATGTGTCCACCCCTGAGCCAGTCACCCAGAGTTGAGGATGATGATTTCATATAGGGAGGAAGGTCCCTCTCTGAGAAAGGGCTTTGAGATGAGCTAGAAAGGCAGTCTCCTACACAATCCCCACATCATGTTTTAAATCCTCATAACTTGACTTCCATCTTCTCAAAAATATGCTTTTTTTGCTTTTTCCATGTTTATTGCTATTCATTCTCATTATTTTAAAAATAATAATAAATGTGTTCTCTAATTTCCATAGCCCCAGCTTCACAACACTTTCATCCTTCCATGAGATAAACCACAACCTTCCATTAACTCCCCCTCCATTCTTTTTGTTTCTGGCTTAAGGGGCAGAAAGAGAAGAGGGCGTCAGAGGATGAGATGGCTGGATGGCATCATTAATGCAATGGACATGAACTTGGGTAAACTTTGGGAGATGATGAGGGACAGAGAAGCCTGGTGTACTGTAGTCCATGGGGTCGCAAAGAGTCGGACATGACCGGGCGACTGAACAACATAAGGGGCAGCAAGGAAGGCTGAATTATGGCAAGGCAACCAAGTACAGTTCAGTTCAGTCACTTAGTCATGTCTGACTCTTTGCGATCCCATGAACTGCAGCACATAAGACTTCCCTGTCCATCACCAACTGCCGGAGCTTGCTCAAATTCATGTCCATCGAGTTACTGATGCCATCCAACCATCTTATCCTCCGTCATCCCCTTCTCTTCCTGCCTTCGATCTTTCCAAGCATTGGGGTCTTTTCTAATAAGTCAGTTCTTTTCATCATGTGGCCAAAATATTGGAGCTTCAGCATCAGTCCTTCCAAAGAATATTTAGGATTGACTTGCTTTAGGATTGACTGGTTTGATCTCCTTGCAGTCCAAGGGACTCTCAAGAGTCTTCTCCAACACCAGAATTCAAACGCATCAATTCTTCGGTGCTCAGCTTTCTTTTTGGTCCAACTCTCACATCCATATATGACTACTGGAAAAACCTTAGCTTTGACTAGACAAATCTTTGTGGGCAAAGTAATGTCTCTGCTTTTTAATATGCTTTCTAAGTTTGTCATAGCTTTTCTTCCAAGGAGCGAGTGTCTTGTAATTTCATGCCTGTAGTCACCAACTGCAATGATTTTGGAGCCCAAGAAAAGCCTTCCACAGTGATCAATGCTAAGAAATAGAGGGAAACAATAGAAGGGGAGAGACTAGAGATCTCTTCAAGAAAATTAGAGATACCAAGGGAACATTTCATGCAAAGATGGGCTCGATAAAGGACAGAAATGGTATGGACCTAACAGAAGCAGAAGATATTAAGAAGAGGTGGCAAGAATACACAGAAGAACTACACAAAAAGTATCTTAATGACCCAGAAAACCACAATGATGTGATCACTCACCTAGAGCCAGATTTCCTGTAATGTGAGGTCAAGTGGGCCTTAGGAAGCATCACTATGAACAAAGCTAGTGGAGCTGATGGAGTTCCAGTTGAGCTATTTCAAATCCTGAAAGATGATACTGTGAAAGGGCTACACTCAATATGCCAGCAAATTTGGAAAACTCAGCAGTGGCCACAGGACTGGAAAAGGTCAGTTTTCATTCCAATCCCAAAGAAAGAATGCCAAAGAATGTTCAAACTACTGCACAACTGCACTCATCTCACAAGCTAGCAAAGTAATGTTCAAAATTCTCCAAGGGAGGCTCCAACAGTACATGAACTGAGAACTTCCAGATGTTCAAGCTGATTTAGAAAAGGCAGAAGAACCAGAGGTCAAATTGCCAACATCCATTGGCTCATAGAAAAAGCAAGAGAGTTCCAGAAAAACATCTACTTCTGCTTTATTGACTATGCCAAAGCCTTTGACTGTGTGGATCACAATAAACTGTGGAAAATTCTGAAAGAGATGGGAATACCAGACCACCTGACCTGCCCTCCTGAGAAATCTGTGTGCAGGTCAAGAAGCAACATTTAGAACCAGACATGGAAAAATGGACTGGTTCCAAATCAGGAAAGGAGTAGGTCAAGGCTGTATATTGTTACCCTGTTTATTTAACTTCTATACAGGGTACATCATGCAAAATGGCGGGCTGAATGAATCATAAGCTAGAACCAAGATTGCTGGGAGAAATGTCAATAACCTCAGATATGCAGATGACATTACCCTTATGGCAGAAAGCAAAGAGGAACTAAAGAGCCTCTTGATGAAAGTGAAAGAGGGTGAAAAAGCTGGCTTAAAACTCAACATTCAGAAAGCTAAGATCATGGCATCCGGTCCCATCACTTTATGGCAAATAAATGGGGAAACAGTGGAAACAGTGACAGATGGTCCCTGGGTCAGGAAGATCTCCTGGAGAAGGAAATGGCAACCCACTCTGATATTCCTGCCAGGAAAATCCCATGAACAGGGGAGCCTGGCAGGTTACAGTCCAGTGTCACAAAGGGTCAGACACAACTGAGCACACACACACACACAAGCTTCTGTTGTTTTTTTCTCATTTATCTTAGAGATCATCTAATCCAGTCTATTAAGAACTAAAGGTGTTAAGTGCCTTGCCTGGGGTCACACACCTCACATATGGCAGAACTTTCTGTACAGAGATTTTTCAGTTGTAACCTGCTGCTTTCCACCCAAGTGTGTCAGGGACCAAAACACAGGGCAAAAAAAGGAAGAGCAGGAACCTCACCACCAGTGTATGTCTCAGCTCAGGGTGGGCAATCTTTAGTGATGGGCTCACTCTGCCACGGTGATCGTGCCACGGTTCCATGCAATCGTACAGATGTTTCCAAGGGTAGGCCTTGGGATGATCAGGTCTCAGCATGTGGTGTTCTTCTAAATCTTCTGCATTCTGGAGAAGGTTTGCTCCAGGAAAGGTCAATGATGGTGTCTGGGCTGTGGTTCACTTCTAGGGCATAATGTTCCCTCTGCTAAAAGAGCGGCTGCATCATAGAAATGAGATATCTTGGAGAAATCACCTGCAAAAATGACTCTCTCTGGGTCACCATTACCAAATGAAATGGTTGGATAAGTACTAAGGGACTGCCATGACCGCTCACAGTTCTAAAATCCCACTGTTCCATGATAAATATATAAAAAGAATACGAGAAATTCATCATATAATAAAATGCAAAAGGGGTAGATAGGATTCAGACTAAATACAATTTTTAAAAATCCAGGATATTTTCAAACCAAAGCCCAAATAATGAACTGCTTAAGAATTGTAAGAAAATGCTCTTGTAACCACTGTGTAAAGGAAAAAACAGTCTTAATAATAAATAATTTTTAAATTATGAAATGAAATACTTTATGTTAAAACTTTAAGACATAACCATGTTATACTTTTCTGTAGTTTATGGAGCTCCTTAAACATGGATTATCCTATGGCAGTGATCCTGTTCTGAAGCAGATAAATACCCTTTTTACAAGCAAAGACAGTGTGAGTCAAAGAATTATTTAATATGTCTCAGGCAAAATTACATAATGATGTGTCAAGGTTTCAAGAGATGGGCAAAATTGAAATTTTTTTAAAACAAGAAAAACTGTTTTATCCAATGAGCCTACTTTCATTTTGATTTTTCAAAAAAGGCTAGCCACGAAATCTCAACTTTATAGTTAAATGTTAAGGCAGTTATGCAAATCAAGGATATATATGATCTTTTAAATTATACAGTTTTATGCTGACATATTTGAAAAACATGAATAAACTTATTTCCCTCAAAATTGCTAGTAAATTGACTAATATTAGGAAATTTTGTAAGTATAAAAATTGATAAATTTTCTTCCTGTTTGCCACTTTGAAAAACATCCATTTTAAGAATGTATGTTTGGGAATGTGTGTGTGCCTGTGTTTGTGTGTGTTGTTTCTCAGTATGTGAATGTGTCTGTGTAACCATGTTGATGGGGCTAAGTGTGACTGCTACATGGAGCAATGAAGAAAGATCTGGGTTTCATTATGTAAAAAAACATATCTCAGTCTTGTAAAAAAATGAGAAAATCCCAATGTATTTACTTTCTCATGAAGAAATTCTTCAGAAGGAGTCATGAGGTACAAAAAGGATGTTATTTCTAGATAGCATTTCCAAAAGTGTAGTGGGGTAGATAATTTAATGTGGCATATAAATAAAGTTTTCATTGAGGTGCACCATTAATTTACAATGTTGTATTATTTTCAACTGTACATCAAAGTGATTCAGATATATATATATATTCTAATTATATATATTTTCTAACTCAGATTCTTTTCCATTAGAGGTTATTACAAGATATTGAATATAGTTCCTTGTGCTTTACAGTAGGCCCTTATTGTTCACCTAGTTTATATATAGTAGTGTGTACATATTAATTTCAAACACCTAATTTATCTCTCCACTGCCCCGAATAAACTTTTTATGTGAATAATCATGCATAGATTTTTATCATTCACCCCTCCACCCACCCACCTCTTATACTCTTCCTTGGTTATTGGTTTTATTTACAGCATTTATTTGGTTCCTCATGTCTACCACCAGAAGCCCAGGCCCAGAAGGTCACTTCTTGCCTCCTACTCCCTACTGAACTCTCTGCACCATCTCTTCTGAGCCCATCTCCATACCCTCCCTAACGAAGGGAACTCTTGCCCAAGTCCTTTGCAACTCACAATAATGTATCAGCCAGAAATCCATCTAGCTGTCTTTTCTATAAGGCAAAGCCACTCCCTATGAACCAAGAGTTATAGGTGACCGTGAATTGCTTGCTTCCTATTTTGGTTATTTCATGCTACAGAACAAATTACCCCAAACTGAATGACTTAAAACAGCAACCACTTTGTTTGCTTTCTAGATATTGTGGGTTGACAGTTCAACTGGCAGTTCTGCTGGTCTCTTTTGGAGTCATCCAAAGAATGGCTGGAACTGGAGGCGTGGGGAGACAACCCCCTCTCCCCAGGAGGCAGGCAGGAAGGCTGAGTCTCTTCTCTCTCCATGCAGGGGATATGGTCTCTCCGTGTGGCAGTTGGGGCTCCCCAAAGGAAATACAAAATGAAAATCACCAGGCCTTCATAAGGCCTAGGCCTACACCAGGCACATCCTCTCTGTGCCATCTTGTATTAATTAAGTAGTCCCAGAATTAGCCCATGGGCTTTCCCAGAGACTCAGCAGTAAAGAATCCACCTGCAATGCAGGAGAAGGAGACTTGGGTTCGATAGCTGGGTCAGGAAGGTCCCCTGAATACTCCAGTATTCTTGCCTGGACAATCCCATGGACAGAGGAGCCTGGCGGGCTACGTCCATAGGGTCACAAAGAGTCAGACGTGACTGAAGAGACTGAGCTCACACACATACGCACAGTCAGTCCATAGTCAAAGTAAGGGGAAATAAATTCCATCTTTGAGGGAAGGGAGGTGATGACAGAATTTACAGTCATCTTTAATTCACCACAATTTTTCAAACAAAAGCTCTCCTTTCAGTTTCTATGCGGAACAAATACTTTGAGAGTTTCAAAACCTATTTACTATTTTTTGGAATAAACTTTAGTTTCTTGGGTATCAAAAAGCATGATGTTTCCCCAAAGCAGTGTAAAACTGAGGTTAAGGGCTGGTTCAGAAAGATGGTAAGTGATTATAGAGTAATGTACAAACGAGTACATGGAAATACTACTTGCCTTTCAAACAACACTGAAATCCAAGTTTTACCACCACGAACCTCACTTTGTAGATATTCTCAAATTCTCCAACTTCCTAGAAATTCAAATTAATTTAATATTTTCTGATCAACTGCTCCTCAGCCTTTTGGCTAAGATCAAGTGTAAAATTTTCTAATCCGTGAAAACATGTTGCTGTCCACACTTCTAAAAGTTAGAAAACAGATAATAAAAGAAGTATCAATAAACTGGTTATATATAAATAAGGGAATTCTTTTTTCCACCTCAGAGTATCAGGATACTTTCAAGATCAGTTCAGTTCAGTCACTCAGTCGTGTCCGACTCTTGGCGACCCCATGAATCACAGCACGCCAGGCCTCCCTGTCTATCACCAACTCCTGGAGTTCACTCAAACTCATGTCCATCCAGTCGGTGATGCCATCCAGCCATCTCATCCTCTGTCATCCCCTTCTGCTCCCACCCCCAATCACTCCCAGCATCAGAGTCTTTTCCAATGAGTCAAATCTTTGCATGAGGTGGCCAAAGTATTGGAGTTTCAGCTTTAGCATCAGTCCTACCAATGAACACCCAGGATTGATCTCCCTTAGAATGGACTGGTTGGATCTCCTTGCAGTCCAAGGGTTCTCCAGCACCACAGTTCAAGAGCATCAGTTCTTCGGTGATCAGCTTTCTTCACAGTCCAATTCTCACATCCATACATGACCACTGGAAAAACCATAGCCTTGACTAGACGGACCTTTGTTGGCAAAGTAATGTCTCTGCTTTTTAATATATTATCAAGGTTGGTCATAACTTTCCTTCCAAGGAGTAAGCGTCTTTTAATTTCATGGCTGCATTCACCATCTGCAGTGATTTTGGAGCCCAGAAAAATAAAGTCTGACACTGTTTCCACTGTTTCCCCATCCATTTCCCATGAAGTGATGGGACCAGATGCCATGATCTTAGTTTTCTGAATGTTGAGCTTCAAGCCAACCTTTTCACTCTCCTCTTTCACTTTCATCAAGAGGCTTTTGAGTTCCTCTTCACTTTCTGCCATAAGGGTGGTGTTATCTGCATATCTGAGGTTATTGATATTTCTCCCGCAATCTTGATTCCAGCTTGTGCTTCTTCCAGCCCAGCGTTTCTCATGATGTACTCTGCATATAAGTTAAATAAGCAGGGTGACTATATACAGCCTTGACGTACTCCTTTTCCTATTTGGAACCAGTCTGTTGTTCCATGGCTAGTTCTAACTGTTGCTTCTGACCTGCATATAGATTTCTCAAGGGGCAGGTCAGGTGGTCTGGTATTCCCATCTCTTTCAGAATGTTCCACAGTTTATTGTGATCCACACAGTCAAAGGCTTTGGCATAGTCAATAAAGCAGAAATAGATGATTTTCTGGAACTCTCTTGCTTTTCCCATGATCCAGCAGATGTTGGCAATTTGATCTCTTGTGCCTCTGCCTTTTCTAAAACCTGCTTGAACATCTGGAAGTTCACGGTTCATGTATTGCTGAAGCCTGGCTTGGAGAATTTCAAACATTACTTTACTAGCCTGTGAGATGAGTGCAATTGTGCGGTAGTTTGATCATTCTTTGGCATTGCCTTTCTTTGGGATTGGATTGAAAACTGACCTTTTCCAGTCCTTTGGTCACTGCTGAGTTTTCCAAATTTACTGGCATAATGAGTGCAGCACTTTCACAGCATCATCTTTCATGATTTGAAATAGCTCAACTGGAATTCCATCACCTCCACTAGCTTTGTTCATAGTGATGCTTTCTAAGGCACACTTGACTTCACATTCCAGGATGTCTGGCTCTAGGTGAGTGATCACACCATCGTGATTATCTTGGTCATGAAGATCTTTTTTGTACAGTTCTTCTGTGTATTCTCGCCACCTCTTCTTAATATCTTCTGCTTCTGTTGCTGCTGCTAAGTCACCTCAGTCGTGTCCGACTCTGTGTGACCCCATAGATGGAAGCCCACCAGGCTCCGCCGTCCCTGGGATTCTCCAGGCAAGAACACTGGAGTGGGTTGCCGTTGCCTTCTCCAATGTGTGAAAGTGAAAAGTGAAAGTGAAGTCGCTCAGTCGTGTCGGACTAGTAGCGACCCCATGGACTGCAGCCCACCAGGCTCCTCTGTCCATGCGATTTTCTAGGCAAGAGTACTGGAGTGGCTTGCCATTGCCTTCTCCGTCTGCTTCTGTTAGGTCCATACTATTTCTGTCCTTTATCGAGCCCATCTTTGCATGAAATGTTCCCTTGGAATCTCTAATTTCAAGATAGGTACCTCTATTTCTGTTCATTTCACAACCTACATCTTCCATCCTCTTGAAAAATTAATTAATTTTTGGTCTTCATGGCTGCACATGGGCTTTCTCTAGTGATTAGCAGGAGCTACTCGCTAGTTGCGGTGCTCAGGCTTCTCATTGTGATGGCCTCTTTTCAAGGCTCTAGGGACTTTAGTGACTCAATTACTTCAGTAATTGCATCTCCTGGGCTCAGTACTGGTGCTACATGGGTTTAGTTGTCCCAGGGCATGTGGAATCTTCCCAGTCCAGTGATCAAACCCACGTCCCCTGCATTGGCAGGTGGATTCTTAACCACTGGATCACCAGGAAAGTCCTCCTTCCTTCTTTTTATTTAACCAAAATGCATACACTTATTTAAGGTAATGAAAGAGAATCTACAAGAAAGAACAGCAATGAGAACAATTCAAACATCACTCATATTCAATTTGGTAAATATATTATACTTACGTTTTCAATAGCTGGCCGTATGAGGGTGGTTTCCAAGTCCATTCTTTTAGCTGTGTGGCAGAAAACTGCCAACTTTGCTTAAATTCTCCTGAGAATTTAAAATCTCCCTGCAATTCGACTCAGGTTAGAAGTAAATGCTGGAGAGAGTGGCCTTCCCTCTGGCCTCTTCTGTGACTTGTCTGGTTCTGGGGTCAATAAATGTTTGGGTTCAAAGGGCTTTTCTCTTCCCAAAGAAAATAGAAGTAATAGAGATGTGAAGAGTGCAAGTCACTAAATGGGAATATATTGTCAGCTTACTGTAATTTACGTTACCCATTTGCTGGTCAGTTTTTACTCATGTCATCATTCATTGTATTTGCTATTGCAGGTGTTAGGTGCAGCACTGAAGTAAACAGACAGAAAAACAGCCTACTAGTCACTTACAGTGATGTGGCAGCTTTGCAAGCCCAAACATGCATTCGGCACAACATGGTAGCTCTTTACACCAGAGCTTTATAAAGACAACAAAAGGAGTAACTGACGGTGGTAATGATTGAAGCGACACTGCAGAATAAGAACTACAAACATTTTACACTATCTGGTTGATATATGACTACAAATAGATTCACTTCCAATCCCTCTTTACTCTCCTAAAAATCTTAGCCAGGTGTGCAACAGAATATCCCCATAATTGAGTGAATGCTTCCCAAATTATCCAAGTTCTCCTGGTCCCTACACGGGAGCCGGCTCCAGGGTGCTCCTTGAGAGGTATCTCTTTAGTCCCACTGAAGGTGGCTTACTTTGGGGAGGAAAATCTCCTATACATTGATACTCTTGGGAATTGGCGGCGAATTCCTGCCCCCCGTTTCCAGCGCCTGGGGAATGACTTCCTGGTCGCACCGGGCTCTGATCTCCCTCCTACCGCCTCTCATTCAGAAACCGGGGCGCAGATGGGAGGGAGTTTTATTTCCTCCTGGAGAAGAAATGGGGGCCAGGCTAAAACGAGATTTCCCCCGTGGGCAGAAACACGGATGCCCCACGACGGTGTGAAATCCTAACTCCCTCCCTGCTCCACCCACACGCCCGCGGGGCTCCTGGCAGGTCACTGTTCAACCGTCTCGCCACCCGAGCATGGGGCCGTGACGTCATCAACACCCGCCCCCGCGCGCCCGAGGTTGACGAGGTCACGGAGGGCAGACTGGTCACAGCTGTTCACCTTGGTACCGTTCACGCTGAGCGCCTCTCCCTCGACGGCAGGGTCTCGTAGGTAAGCCTAACATAACCTAAAAGAGGAGAAAGAATGAGAACACACACAAGCCCCAAACAGATAAATACAAAATCTGTAAGTGGCACTTTAGAGGGAAGGAGCTTGGATATTTCCAAGCATGCTTGGGGGGAAAAAAAAAGTCTAAAATGCTGACCAAGCATCGGGCGTGGTTTCAGTAACAAATGAAAAAAATAAAATGCAAGTAAATTGTCCTAAATTAGCTAATTACTAAAATCCAATCTGAAAAAAGGTTTGAGATTTAAACTAAAATGAACTTTTAAGTTACTTTAAAAAGTGTAGGGAGACTAGAAATGGATAAGGGCTATTAAGGCTCAAAACTAGATAGAATACAAACCCTGACAGAGAGGGAGGCAAGGCTTTGCATTTCTGAATCCTGACCTAAATATGCCTACAGTTTTACAAGAAAATGTATTTTTCTGCTATAAATTTTGTTTGGCATCATAGAATATCCAAAAGAAAAATATTATTATGTATTTGGAAACTTAGGTATACAATGATTTCTTTTATACAAGGCGAGATAATGCCATCTTAAATCTTCAGAAAACAAAATGAGGCTTTTAAAAAGAACGGTGAATCACTAACAGAAAGAGGCTTGGTGAGAGAAATCAACATATCGGTTAGGGTACTGAATGCACCTCAGCCTATGTTGGTAGAAAACCTACAAGTTTGGTTTATACTGTCGTTTTACGTGGGTTTCTAGAACCTCAGCATTCACTGGAGTAGTTTGCCTGTCAGTCCGTCAGTGGCATCCACTAGGTTTTGTGCATAGAGCATTAACAGAGCGCCTTGGGTCTGCTTTTCTACATTTATGATGACACATTATCCCCATGAAAGTGTTTTGTTCATTTTTTTCTCCTTTCATCGTTGACTTTTATGTGTATTTTTCTTGTTCTGCAGATAAATACAGGATGATAAAGACACTAATTTTAATTCCACTTTTAATTTTTGTACTTGTGTGTGTGTGTGTTTGAATAATACAATGCTAAAGTGATAGTATTGTCATTCTAACAAGGTCATTTAAATAGTTATCCAACATTATGCCTTATAATGTTGATTAAATAAAAGTGTTACGACAAAATCTACTAGTTTTAAAAAAGAAAAAAGTACATTTCCAACAGATATGTTTCTGTAGGTGTATATCTATATATATGATAAAGTGTATGTAAATAGATCTTCTTTACTATGACAACTTATTACTGATGTTTACTCCTGTCAGATGTCATGATCAGGTAAGCTGCATTGCCCTAAAAATGTAAAACACAATTGCAAAATTCTCCCTACTTCCAAAGTTTCATCCATTATGCCTATGAGAAAACGCATTTTGTTTCTATGTGTAAAATATGAATCTAATTCAATACCAAATATTTCCAACAGCCTTTACATACATGTCTGCATAGTGAGTTGTCTTAAGTATTTACTGTAAGCATATTGCTAGAAATTATATCTTTGGTTTTGCAGCCTTGGGCTCCCAGCCTCTAAAAACAAGCAACAAGGTTAGTTGCAAGTAAAAGTTAGAGCCCTGAGCACTTTAGAGAAGCATTCCCTGAAGTCTGTGCTGTGGAAAGCAGTGAGAACTGATGTGTTTGAAAAAGGAGGGAGGGGAGGAGGTAGAATTCCTTGTTAAAAACATTTTGGGAAACATTCTGTATCCTCTCTGTTGGAGATTCACAACATACATTAACATATTAAAGACTCTTACATTTATGCTCAGTTGCTTTTCAACAAAGGTGTCAAGAGAATTCAATAGGAAAAGGGTAGTCTTTTCAACAAATGGTACTGGGACAATTGGATATCCATGTGCAAAAAGATATATTCAAATGAAGTATCCCACCCTATTCAAATTCCATCTAAATGTTAGAGCTAAATGACAATTTTTTTAAAAAAAGAAAACGTAGGAGTAGATCTTCATGACTTTCTTAGAAATAAAAAAAAAATCACAAGCAGTGAAGGATAAAAGTTGATAACCTGAACTCCAGCAAAATTTAAAATATGTGTGCGTAAAAAGACACCAAAAGAAAATGAAAAGAGGGAGAAAATATTTGCAAATCGTATCCAGAATACCAAGGAACTCTTGTGGTGCAAGAAAATGACCCAATTTTAAAATAGGCAAAAAATTTGCATAGAACAAAGATACGTATGAATGACCAATGAACACATAAAAGGATGCTCAACATTATTAGCCATCAGGGAATACAAATCAAAACCACTGTTGAATAACAATACACAACCATTAGGATGATTAGCTGGTGAGGGTGTAGGAAAATGAAAACTCTCATACACTGCTGATGGAATTGCAAAATAGTGCAGCCATTTTGGAAAAACAGTTCGGAAGTTTCTTAAAAAGTTAAATATAAATTCATCGTATGATTTAGAACTTCAATCCGAAATATATACCCAAGAGAAATACAAAAAGTTGTTCAAACATAGACTCCTCCATGAATGTTCCATAGCATTATTCACAATATCCAAAAACTGGAAACAGTCCAAATTTCCATACACTCATGAATGGATTAAAAAAATATGGTATATCTATTTGGAATACTGTTTGTCAGTAAAAAGAAATGAAGTCCTGATACATGCTACAAAATAAATCAGCCTCAAAGCCATACTTAGTGAAAGAAGCTAGGCACAAAACCCAAATATCGTATGGTTCCATTTGTATAAAACTTCCAGAAGAGGCAAATCTATATACAGAAGGTAGATTAGTGGCTGCCTAGAGCTGGAGGTGGGAATTCAGAGTAATGGCAAATGTGGGAAGAAGGGATGTTTTTGAGGTGGTGAAAATGTTCGAAACTTAGATTTTAGTGATGGTGGTTCAGTTCAGTTCAGTTCAGTTCAGTCGCTCAGTCGTGTCCGACTCTCCGTGACCCCATGAATCACAGTACGCCAGGCCTCCCTGTCCATCACCAACTCCCGGAGTTCACTCAAACTCATGTCCACAGAGTCGGTGATGCCATCCAGCCATCTCATTCTCGGTCGCCCCTTCTCCTCCCACCCCCAACCTTTCCCAGCATCAGAGTCTTTTCCAGTGAGTCAACTCGTCGCATGAGGTGGCCAAAGTATTGGAGCTTCAGCTTTAGCATCAGTCCTTCCAATGAACACCCAGGATCGATCTCCCTCAGAATGGACTGGTTGGATCTCCTTGCAGTCCAAGGGACTCTCAAGAGTCTTCTCCAACACCACAGTTCAAAAGCATCAATTCTTCGGTGCTCAGCTTTCTTCACAGTCCAACTCTCACATCCATACATGACCACTGGAAAAACCATAGCCTTGACTAGACGGACCTTTGGTGGCAAAGTAATGTCTCTGCTTTTTAATATACTATCAAGGTTGGTCATAACTTTCCTTCCAAGGAGTAAGCATCTTTTCATTTCATGGCTGCAGTCAGCATCTGCGGTGATTTTGGAGCCCAAAAAAATAAAGTTTGACACTGTTACCACTGTTTCCCCATCTATTTCCCATGAAGTGATGGGACCAGATGCCATGATCTTCGTTTTCTGAATGTTGAGCTTCAAGCCAACCTTTTCACTCTCCTCTTTCATTTTCATCAAGAGGCTTTTGAGTTCCTCTTCACTTTCTGCCATAAGGGTGGTGTCATCTGCATATCTGAGGTTATTGATATTTCTCCCAGCAGTCTTGATTCCAGCTTGTGCTTCTTCCAGCCCAGCATTCCTCATGATGTACTCTGCATATAAGTTAAATAAGCAAGGTGACAATATACAGCCTTGACATACTCCTTTTCCTATTTGGAACCAGTCTGTTGTTCCATGTACAGTTCTGACTGTTGCTTCCTGACCTGCATACAGGTTTCTCAAGAGGCAGGTGATGGTGGTACAACTCTATAAATTTGCTAAAAATCATTTAGTTGTACCCTGAAACAAGTGAACTTCATGGCATGTAAATTATACTTCAATGAAGTTGTTGTTTAAAGGAGAGGGTGTTCTCTGTTTAAAACAATTTGAGAAACACTTTACTTTTCACATCTTGGGGATTCACAACATATATTAAGGTATTAAAGATCAAGGAACACTATAGTAAAGAAACTTACTTAATTTTTTAATGCAGCATAAACCACATTTATGTGACCACAGACACTTTTAAAAATTACATCAATTAAATCCTTTCAAAATGAATGTTGAGGGAAAAATAATTAGGAATTGCTGAAAGTATTTCCCTTTATTCTCTATGCCTTGACTTCTCTAAGCCCTTATGTCCAAATAAATGGCATATGCTTGATTAGTTCCTGAGATTTTTTTTTTAGCAAAAATAAATATAGTTTATATAATTAGTGAGTCCATAGAAACCAGCAGCTGGAAAGGCCTCCCCCTTCACTGTGACTGCCACTGTGTGTACTGGCTTTCTGCTGGGTTGTCAGGCTGAGATTAAACAGTAATTATAATTGAAGCTGAATGCAATTAATTACATAATTTTGAGTTGTTCCAAGTTAATTCCACTACTAAAATTACATCATAAAATTAGAGCATTAAGAAGGATTACTGTCAAAAGTAAGTGTGAGTCAAGTACCTGACTCATGTGTGATTTATCTCCAGAGTACTTGGCTCATATTTGAAATGTGTGTAACAGTTGATGACAAACATGCACTCAATAGATTTGCTGCAGTCCTTAGTTAAATAATTGGTGTAGACTGTACATCTCTGGGCTTCCCAGGTGGTGCTAGTGGTAAAGAACCCACCTGCCAATGCAGGAGACAAGAGATGCAGGTTTGATCCCTGGGTCGGGAAGATCCCCTGGAGGAGAGCATGGCAACCCACTCCAGTATTCTTGCCTGGAGAATCCCATGGACAGAGGAGCCTGGCAGGCTACAGTCCATGGGGTAGCAGAGTCAGACACAAGTGAAGCAACTTAGCATGCACGCATGTACATATAGAGTCCTGAGCCGGGAACTACCATTGGGGAAAAACTGGAAACTCTGGATGAACATGTCTGCTGTTTCTGAAGGGGAGAGAATGACTTGCATAGAAGGTGAGGAAAATTTGATTAGAACTGTTTACTTAAAGAAGGAGAAGAGGAATTTTTTAAAAAGCATTAACAAGGTGTATACTTTTTGGTCAGAGAGAAATGACTGTGGGATGAGAAATGGATAAACAATTTGTTATACCCAGTTGATATTAACAAACAACTAGTACAGCCACATTTCAGGACTAGGAAATGGATTTGCTAAGAAAAAAGTACTTTTTAATGATACTTTTCAGGAAAAAAATAGCTCCAAGCAAGGCACAGATAGTGTGATTTGCCCTTTGTTTTTATACTAAATGTATGCCAAAAATAATGATACTGATGAGTTTAAATGATGTCAGCCAGAATTTCAGGAGTACTAGTTTTCATATTTGAAAATGAATATGATTTTGATGGAATTATTTTGAATTCATGCAGGGTAGGAGGCAAAATGAACAGTTTAAAACAACACTATATAAATTTTGCAATAACCTATTATTAGTTACTTGTAACTAGAATCTTTTTCAACAAGTGTATACTGAACAGGAAAACCATAATCATCCAAGATTAAATTTACTTAAGCAAGGAGAGAAAGAACTTCTTTGATAATCTCTAAAATCTGATTTTGTATTCCAAGTACATGTATAAATTACAGTTTCATAACATGCTTATGAGAGAAGTTCAGTTCAGTCATTCAGTCATGTCCGACTCTTTGCGACCGCATGGACTGCAGCACGCCAGACTTCCCTGTCCATTATCAACTCCTGGAGCTTGCTCAAACTCATGTGCATTGAGTTGGTGATGCCATCCAACCATCTCATCCTCTGTTGTCCCCTTCTCCTCCTGTCTTCAATCTTTCCCAGCATCAGGGTCTTTTCCAATGAGTCAGTTCTTTTCATCAGGTGGCCGAAGTATTGGAGCTTCGGCTTCAGCATCAGTCCTTCCGATGAATATTCAGGACTGATTTCCTTTAGGATTGACTGGTTTGATCTAGTTGCAGTCCAAGAGACTCTCAAGAGTCTTCTCCAACACCACAGTTCAAAAGCATCAATTCTTTGGCGCTCAGCTTTCTTTATGGTTCAACTCTCACATCCATACATGACTACTGGGAAAACCATAGCTTTGACTAGACGG
Source organism: Moschus berezovskii (assembly GCF_049115385.1). Classification (NCBI taxonomy): domain Eukaryota; kingdom Metazoa; phylum Chordata; class Mammalia; order Artiodactyla; family Moschidae; genus Moschus; species Moschus berezovskii. The sequence goes on from NC_142475.1 coordinate 37,925,501, forward strand.
ACCTTTGTCGGCAAAGTGATGTCTCTGCTTTTTAATATACTACCTAGATTGATCATAGCTTTTCTTCCAAGGAGCAAACATCTTTTTGTTTTACGGCTGTAGTCACCACCTGCAGTGATTTTGGAACTCAAGAAAATAAAGTTTGTCACTGTTTCCATTGTTTTCCCATCTATTTGCCATGAAGTGATAGGACCAGATGCCATGGTCTTTGTTTTTTGAATGCTGAGTTTTAAGCCAGCTTTTTCACTCTCCTCTTTCACTTTCATTATGAGACTCTTTAGTTACTCTTCGCTTTCTGCCATAAGGGTGGTGTCATCTGCATATCTGAGGTTATTGATATTTCTCCCTTCAATCTTTTTTTTCCTTAATTTATTTTAATTGGAGGCTAATTACTTTACAGTATTGTAGTGGTTTTTGCCATACATTGACATGTATCAGCCATGGGTATACATGTGTTCCCCATCCTGAACCCCCCTCCCACCTCCCTCCGTATCCCATCCCTCAGGGTCATCCCAGTGCTCCAGCCTTGAGCTCCCTGTCTCATGCATCAAACCTGGACTGGTGATTTATTTCACATATGGTAATATACATGTTTCAGTGCTATTCTCTCAAATCATCTCACTCTCGCCTTCTCCCAGAGTCCAAAAGTCTATTCTTTACATTGCTGTCTCTTTTGCTGTCTTGCATATAGGGTCATCGTTACATCTTTCTAAATTCCATATACATGCATTAATATACTGTATTGATGTTTTTTTTTTCTTACTTCACTCTGTGTATTAGGCTCCAGTTTCATCCACCTCATTAGAACTGATTCAAATGCATTATTTTTAATAGCTGAGTAATCCAGAAAAACATCTATTTCTGCTTTATTGACTATGCCAAAGGCTTTGACTGTGTGGATCACAATAAACTGTGGAAAATTCTGAAAGAGATAGGAATACCAGACCACCTGACCTGCCTCTTGAGAAACCTATATAGACAGGTCAGGAAGCAACAGTTAGGACTGGCCATGGAAAAACAGACTGGTTCCAAATAGGAAAAGGAGTACATCAAGGCTGTATACAGTCACCCTGCTTATTTAACTTATATGCAGAGTACATCCTCTGGGCTGGAAGAAGCACAAGGTGGAATCAAGATTGCTGGGAGAAATGTCAATAACCTCAGATATGCAGATGACACCACCCTTATGGCAGAAAGTGAAGAGGAACTAAAAAGCCTCTTGATGAAAGTGAAAGAGGAGAGTGAAAAAGTTGGCTTAAAGCTCAACATTCAGAAAACTAAGATCATGGCATCTGGTCCCATCACTTCATGGGAAATGGATGGGGAAACAGTGTCAGACTTTATTTTTCTGGGCTCCAAAATCACTGCAGATGCTGATTGCAGCCATGAAATTAAAAGATACTTACTCCTTGGAAGGAAAGTTATGACCAACCTAGATAGTATATTAAAAAGCAAAGACATTACTTTGCCAAAAAAGGTCCATCTAGTCAAGGCTATGGTTTTTCCAGTGGTCATGTATGGATGTGAGAGTTGGACTGTGAAGAAAGCTGAGCACCAAAGAATTGATGCTTTTGAACTGTGGTGTTGGAGAAGACGTGAGAGTCTCTTGGACTTCAAGGAGATCCAACCAGGCCATTCTAAAGGAGATCAATCCTGGGTGTTCATTGGAAGGATTGATGCTAAAGCTGAAACTCCAATACTTTGGCCACCTCATGCGAAGAGTTGACTCATTGGAAAAGACTCTGATTCTGGGAGGGACTGGGGGCAGGAGGAGAAGGGGATGACAGAGGATGAGATGGCTGGATGGCATCACCAACTCGATGCATATGAGTTTTGGTGAACTCCGGGAGTTGGTGATGGACAGGGAGGCCTGGCGTGCTGCGATTCATGGGGTCGCAAAGAGTTGGTCACGACTGAGAGACTGAAGTGAACTGAACTGAACTGAATATTCCACTGGGTATGTGTACCACACTTTCTTATCCATTTGTCTGCCAGTGGACATCTAGGTTGCTTCCATGTCCTAGCTATTGTAAACAGTGCTGCGATGAACATTGGGGTACACGTGTCTCTTTCAATTCTGGTTTCCTCAGAGTGTATGCATAGCAATGGGATTGCTGGGTCGTATGACAGTTCTGTTTCCATTTTTTTAATGAATCTCCACATTGTTCTCCATAGTGGCTGTGCTAGTCCCTGCAATCTTGATTCCAGCTCGTGCTTCATCCAGCCCGGCATTTCGCATGACATATTCTGTGTGTAATTAAATAAACAGGGTGACAATATACAGCCTTGACATACTCCTTTCCCAATTTGAAACCAGTCCATTGTTCCATGTCCAATTCTAACTGTTGCTTCTTGACCTGCGTACAAATTTCTCAGGAGTCACATAAGATGGTCTAGTATTCCCAGCTCTTTAAGAATTTTCCACAGTTTGTTGTGAAAGAAGAGCAGGCCAGAAAGGCTGCAGATACCTAGCTCCAGACCACTTCGGAAATCTAGCATACCCCCTTTCTCCCAACCACTTCAGGTTAATTTGATTTTTGTTCAAAGCCTAACTTTTGTTTGTATCAACATTTGTCTCTAAAGTTTGTGGTTCAATTACATCTATTTTGCAAATTCCACTTCTACCACTTACTGGCTTTCCTACGCTAGTTAGTTTTTTTTTCTCTCAAAACCAGGCTTAGCTCTGACAGTATCACATCTTCATTTATTCTTCATCGCTCTTCATGTAGACTGATTCTCATTTCCTCAAAAACAGCCTTGCAATTCCTGCATTTGCTCTTTTCTAAATGAAAAAGTAAGATATCATTCATGCCTCCTTATAAACAGAATGCCTTTTTAAAACTCCACTTGGTGTGTGAAGGGTTGAAAATGTGGTGGGATTAGCTGGAGAAGTCAGGCAAAGACTCTTTTGAGGAAAATTAAGATTGGGAATAGTCTATCTGTAAGGGGACTGTGTCCACTGTTACGATGGAAGTCGTCTCTGTGTGTGTGTGCCTGTTGAATCTGAGTGATACAACAAGGGAAGGACCCCTGTCAAGAATTTCTCCATCCTTATGTGTCACTTAATTTTAGCCTGTAGCTCAAAACAATCTCTATTCTCTCCTGCTGAATTTAAGCATTAAATACTTACCAATTGGTTTTTCCCCCCTTTCCTTTTCTTCCAATTTTATTAACAGGTATAGTTAACTTAGCAATTATATATATATATATAATATAAAATATATATACTATATACTATAGTGAAAGTGAGATCGTTCAGTCGTGTCCGACTCTTTGCGACCTCATGGGCTATATGTAGCCTACCAGGCTCCTCCGTCCATGGGGTTTTCCAGACAAAAGTACTGGAGTGGGTTGCTATTTATATATACTGTGCTGCTGCTGCTGCTAAGTCACTTCAGTCGTGTCCGACTCTGTGTGACCCCATAGACAGCAGCCCACCAGGCTCCCCCGTCCCTGGGATTCTCCAGGCAAGAACACTGGAGTGGGTTGCCATTTCCTTCTCCAATGTGTGAAAGTGAAAAGTGAAAGCGAAGTCGCTCAGTCGTGTCCAACCCTTGGTGACCCCACGGACTGCAGCCTACCAGGCTGCTCCATCCATGGGATTTTCTAGGCAATAGTACTGGAGTGGCTTGCCGTTGCCTTATGAAATCACCTTTACAGAATGTAGATAAAAATAAGAAAAAATTATATTTATATTTATTGTAATATTTAATAATAAAATAAACAATAAATATTATTTATTATATAATATATTTATTATTTATTATTATATAACATGTTATATTATATATATGATACATATTATTTATTATATAAACATTATTAAATAATATTATATATAATATATAATTATTTATTATTAAATATACATTATATTTATTATTATAAATAAAACAATACATTAATAATTAATAATAATTACATATAATATAATATGTATATACTATATATAATTACCTTTACAGAATGTAGAGAAAAAGAAGAAAAAATTATTATGCTATCCTAATGCAATCATTGTTAGCATTTTTAAATGTTTCCTTTTTTTTCCTATCAACTTCTTTGCATAGTTGTAATCACAATTACTTTTATATATAATAAGATCTCCCTAGTTGCTAAATGTTCTTTATAACCATAATATGTAAGCTCTGCATGATACAATATTCTTGACATTCTTTTAAAAAATGTGATTAGGATTCAGATTTGTAGTTTGTTTAAATTAGCTTGCACTTAGAGTTGAAGAGAGAAAAGAGGAAGGAAACGTTAGAGGGAGGAGCAGAGGGTCTCAATGTCCAGTTCTTCCAACTTTATCAGGGTGGGTATCCCACTTCCAGAGAGTAAGTAGAAAGGCTCACGTTTGTTCAATTGGATAACTAAAGAAGTACACCCCTGTTGGCCAAAGTCAGACTACTTGTGAACTTGACAGCTGCCATTTTCAAAGTCAAAAATAGGTAGTTTGATTTAAATGGGAATAAATGGAAAATTAGGATCTAATTTAGGCCTTTTGTTCTTAATTTAAAAAAAAATAGCTTACATTTTATCTTCACTGAAAAGCCAAAGCAGTTCTACCCAAGGTTAAATGCTGCAGTATTTTCATAGATTGAAGTGGTTGATAAGACCCAAGTTGGTTTCTTCAATCTCATTTTTCAGTGCTTCCTCCCAAATAATGTATTTTATTGTTAATATAAAAGTGCACTGTTGTACTCTCGAAAGAACTTGGCAGTTCATAAATAAAGAATAGAAAAAAATATGCAAATCTCTGCCAGCCTCCAAGTCCCTTAAGGTTATTTAACTGTCACACGTAATTTCCCAGGAAAGAAAGCAGCCTATGTCCGTGAACCAGCCAGTTAACTCATCCATGCTTGCGCCACACATTTCACTCCTCTGTAGTTTTTTCAGCACAATATGATTTACTGTGTCAAAGGCATTGATGAGGTCGGTAACCATATTCTGTCCACACTGATTATTCAGTTAGTTTAGGCAAATCGTCCCGCAGCAAGTTAACATGTCCTTCATTCAGTTCAGTTCAGTTCAGTTGCTCAGTCGTGTCCGACTCTCTGTGACCCCATGAATCACAGCACGCCAGGCCTCCCTGTCCATCACCAACTCCCGGAGTTCACTCAAACTCATGTCCATAGAGTTGGTGATGCCTTCCAGCCATCTCATTCTCTGTCGTCCCCGTCTCCTCCCGTCCCCAATCCTTCCCAGCATCAGAATCTTTTCCAGTGAGTCAACTCGTCGCATGAGGTGGCCAAAGTATTGCAGTTTCAGCTTTAGCATCAGTCCCTCCAATGAACACCCAGGACTGATCTCCTCTAGAATGGACTGGTTGGATCTCCATGCAGTCCAAGGGACTCTCAGGAGTCTTCCCCAGCACCACAATTCAAAAGCATCAATTCTTCGGTGATCAGCCTTCTTCTACAAGATCACAAAATACCAGCATTAGATAATTAAACTTCCCATACCTATGACATGTTTCTTAACATATCAATAAGACATTAGAAGAGGTTGTCACAATCATTTGGTAATCACTGAAAATATTGCTTTCTGCCTCCTCCCTTAGAAAACCATACACCTGGATTAAGAACAGGAAATAGAAGGGGCAGGGGGAAGGTTCTGAAGGCCCTGAGCCTTCCCTCCATTTCCATTGGTGTGTAGTGGTGGTATCTGTTCTGCTTATTTATTGCTGCACAGCAAGCTACCTATTAGTATAGGGAAGTACAGGATGTAGTGCATGTTCAGTGGTATCCGATTCTTTGTGACCCCATGGACTGTAGGCTGCCAAGCTCCTCTGTTCATGGGATTCTCCAGGCAAGAATACTGGAATGGGCTGCCATTTCTTTCTCCAGGGCATCTTCCTGACCCAGGGATTGAACCCGCATCTCTTGTGTCTCCTGCATTGGCAGGTGAATTCTTTACCATTGCACCACCTGGGAAGCCCATAGGTACGTATAGGTGGCTTAAAACAATTATTTTGCTCCTGAATCTACAATTTGGATAGGGCACAGGGAGGACACCTTTTTCCTTCTCCTTGCAGCATCAGCTGATGACAACAGCTCGGAACCAGGAGCATCATCCAGAGATTCAATCCCACGTCTAGCAGTTGATGCTGGCAGAAACTGGGACTTCAGCTCGGGCTGTTGGCTGGAATACCTGCATGTGGCCTCTCCATGAGCTGGCTTGGCTTCCTTGCACAATGGCCGGCTTCCAAGAGCAAGTGTCCCAACAGAACAAGACAGAAGTCCAAGGCATTTTCTGACCTACCTTTGGAAATCATATGGCACCACTTTCCACTGTACTGTATTGATTGAGGCCCATCACAGAGGTTGACCCAGGTTTGAGAGGTGGGGACACTGCCCACACTATTTGATGGGAGGAGTGTCACCTTCTCACCAAACAAGGAGTGTAAGGAATGGAATATATCATGGTGGTCATCTTTAGAAAAGAAAATCTTCCACAGTTGCTAAATAATTCAGGTGGAAATATCCATTTAAAAAAAGAACCTGCTTTTGAAAATATTTAGGTACTACTATTGGTATCTAGGTACCATTATGTAAATATTGGCTCAGGAATTGTGCTGAGCAGTATCCTGGAAGCCAGGGAGTATGGCATTATCCTTACCTTTAAAGAGTGCGTAATCTATTGGAAGAGACCTGAAGTACATAATTACAATTATATGTGTAAATGCAATAATACAAGTAAATAGTGATACGAATGTGAAAAGAAAATGTCATCTCATTCTTGACCTTCCCCCTCCCCCCTCCTCCTTTCCCTCCTCCCCCTCCCCTTGTCTCCTCCCCCTTCTCCACTCCCTTCTCCTCACTGGTAACTAGTTGCATCTCCAGGTTAACTTCTCATATAACGTATCTGAATAAGTCATACTTGGCTTAGTGACACTTCAATGACAAAAGAGAATGACATACTGAAAATTATGAATTAGTGCATATTTTATATCTAATATCTAAATACCTAACGTTTCCACAAGACATTTGAGTGTTGGCTTCCAAAGCATTATTTACCAATACATATGCATTGAATAAATGAAAAATAAGCCTTTGTCATTGTTCTCAAATAGCATTGTCTCTCAAAGTATTAAAGTGTTCTTAATTACTCTGAAAAAAACATTTAAATCGTGTCTACCCTGGTGGCTCAGATGGTCAAGAATCCGCCTGCAATGTGGGAGACCTGGGTTTGATCCCTGGGTTGGGAAGATCCCCTGGAGAAGGGAACGGCTACCCACTCCAGTATTCTGGACTGGAGAATTCCAGAGACTGTATAGTCCATGGGATTGCAAAGAGTCGAACATGACTGAGCGACTTTCACTTACTTACTCACTTACTATATGAGATCAAAGAAGGTTGTTTTGAATTAAAAAATAAATGTCCAATTTTTTTTTTCATCTATTCATTTTTAACATGAGTGAAATAGTTTTGTGCAAATAGTTCTGAGACTTTTTTCACTTACAAATTGATGGACATTGAAATGTTACTGCTTGTGGACATTAAGATGTTTCCTGTATTTCACTGTTATAACAGTGGTCTCTCTGGGTAGTAACTGTGGATTGTTTTGACTTTTCTGTAGTTTTTAGAATTTCATTTTAGAAGTAATATGAAAATATATCCTGGGCTTTAGAAAAAGATACCAAAGCGCAGATGTATATGATAGCCAGATACAGGTTGAAAGTGAAAGTGAAGTTGCTCAGTCGTGTCCGACTCTTTGCGACCCCGTGGACTGTAGCCCACCAGGCTCTTCAGTCCATGGGATTCTCCAGGCAAGAAATGGAGTGGGTTGCCATTTCCTTCTCCAGGGGATCTTCCCGACCCAGGGATCGAACCAGGTCTCCTGCATTGCATTCATACACTTTAACCTCTGAGCCACCAGGGAAGCCACCCAGGCCCCCTGCTTATTATATAAAAGGTGGTTCACATTTGGTTTCCATTCTATCTCCCATTTCATTTCAAAATGTTTGTTTCTAGGGGGAGTCTTCCAGGAAAAAGCCTTCTGATTGGTCTACTCTTCACTTTTACTCCAACTGGGCACACAGTATAGGAGTGAGGGAAGCATTTGAGTAAACAACTAAGAACAGATTGGAAATAGTGTCCCTGTTTGGACAACTTTTAAAGAAATAGCTTCATGCACATGGATTTATTTATCTGTTAGACAGCTTAGATTATTTTTTGTCTAAACGTGTACCCCGTGGGACTTAACCGGCAGCCTAGTGGTTAAGATTCTATCTTCTGATGCAGGGGCTTGCAGGTTGGATTCCTGGTCGGGGAGCTAAAAAAGACCAAAACATAAACAACAGAAGCAGTCTTGTAACAAATTCAATAAAAACTTTAAAAAAAAGTGTACCCCTTGTTGGAAGTCAGGGTAGTGGTTACCCTTGGATGGAGAGAGAATAACTGGTAGGGGTCTGGAGATGTCAGTCTTCTGGGGTGCTGGTAATGTTGTTTCTTAAAAGGGCTACATGCTGCGCACAGATGTACTCATTTTGTGGACAGTTCATCAAGATGGACACTTTTGTTTCCTGTACGTTTCTGTGTATATATTATTCTTCAAGTACAAGTTAAAAAATAAAGGGCCGTGCGTGAAAGATGATGTCATTTTGGCAGGCCCAAAGGAAAAAAAAAAATCAGTGAAGTAAAGGGATGAGGCAGGAGGACTCATAACTGAAGAAGTGATTTCAGGACAGCTTGCTATCTCTGTGTCATTCAAGAAAACGAGAAAAGGCAGCTGATGAAAAATGCCCACCGTATCAAATAACATATTTTTACGCTTTGTAATAAATTTAATAATATTGCAGACTTTGACGGTTATGCTTTGTTTTATCCATAAAATGGTCAGCAGGCTAGTTATTCTTTCCCAGATGAAATCTTTCACTTCCTCACCCCATCCCCAAATCCACCAACACCTTCAGTCCAGTTCAGTTCAGTCGCTCAGTCGTGTCCGGCTCTCCGCAACCCCATGAATCACAGCACGCCAGGCCTCCCTGTCCATCACCCAACTCCCAGAGTTCACTCAAATTCATGTCCACAGAGTCGGTGATGCCATCCAGCCATCCCATTCTCTGTCGTCCCCTTCTCCTCCCGCCCCCAACCTTTCCCAGCATCAGAGTCTTTTCCAGTGAATCAACTCGTCGCATGAGGTGGCCAAAGTATTGCAGTTTCAGCTTTAGCATCAGTCCTTCCAAAGAACACCCAGGATTGATCTCCTTTAGAATGGACTAGTTGGCTCTCCTTGCAGTCCAAGGGACTCTCAAGAGTCTTCTCCAGCACCACAGTTCAAAAGCATCAATTCTTCGGCGATCAGCTTTCTTCACAGTCCAACTCTCACATCCATACATGACCACGGGAAAAACCAACACCTTACTACATCAATTAATCATAACCTATCTTGACCTCTCCACTGGTTGCTTTCCCTCAACCTGATAAAAATACTCAAATCTCTTCCTATTCTGGAAAAATATTTGCCCACAATCAGGCTCCTTTCCCCAGTGTTTGTCCTCGTCTTCTGCCATTTCCTCCTGCTTACAGTCTCCATTTTCTCTGTATTGAACTATCCCTTAACCCCCTACAACTCAAAATGCTTATGTGAGTCTGTTGCACCATTGTAATCATTTGTGTTCCCCACCCGACATTTTCAGATTAGCAGCAGTGAAGAGACTGTGTTCATTCCTTGTCTATTAGCAGAACCGAATACAGCGTCTTCTTTCTGAAAAGTGCATTCATTGTTACCACCAAGAAACTGTTGAGTAAGTGATTCCCCCAGTGCCATGATGGAAGGGCACATTTGACCTTCCTCATGCCTCCACTGCACCTCCCTTGGGGTTTAGATCTCCTCAGACTCGAGTTTCCTTAGAATTGGTTAGTTCTGTGAGCTCTGGAATCTAGCCCGCCCATCACTGTTTTCCTAGTAATGGACTCAAGTGCCCAACTCATGGTAGGGACTTCGACTTCATAGCTATTCCTCTATTAAGTGAAATGAGGGAATAAGTGAGTGAATGAAAAAGAAGTACGGAAATAATCTGAAATAGATGGCAAAGTTCTTGAGCCAGGTCCAGAGAGAAAACCTTTCTGGTTTTCATCCTTTGCTGCACCATAGACTAGGGCAGTATTTTTCAAACTGTTCATTAAGATCAACTAGTAAGTTGTGAAATCAACTTTGTGAGTCAAAAATGACATTAAAAATAATTTTTATTTATTTATCGTTTCGGTTGTACTGGGTATTCCTTGCTGCACAGGGCTTTTCTCTGTTGTGGTTAACAGGGGCTACTCTCTAGTTGTGATGCTCGGGCTTCTCAGTGTGGTGGCTTCTCTGGTGGAGCACCGGCTTTCGGGCACTCAGACTTCAGTAGTTTCAGCACATGTGGGATCTTCCTGGGTCAGGGATTGAACCTGTGTTTCCTGCATTGGCAGACAGATTCTTATCCACTGAGCCACCAAGGAAGCCCCCAAAATGACATTTTAAAGTGAAATAAGATAGAACAAAACAAGTAGAGGGAATAGTCGAGGATGAAGTAGAAGGGAATGGAATAGAAAATATTAGTGACTTGCAAATAGTAAAGGAAAGCAATATTTCGTAACTTTTTCTCTGTTATATGTACACATGTAAATGTCTATTCTAAACTTCCATATAAAGTATTTTGTATGTGTGTCAGGGTCAAAAAACTGGAAAGCTACTTCCCTAGTAGCCTGTGCAAGATAGAGTTAATGGAGCTTCAAAAGTAGATAGCCTGAGAGAGATTAGATTATCGTAAACATCAGCAAAGTTTGAGCTGCGTATTTTTTTTTTTTTGGTTATCATTTGGTATTTTTGGCAGCACAAAGTCTTCTAAACAAGTTAATCTTCAACTCAGAGGCACTGTTCACTTTGAAATGTCCACAAATGTTTCTTGAAATAGGCGATGGATATATCAACTGTATAGAAGGTATTACTACAGCAACGTTGCCAAAAAAAAAGACAAAACACACACATGAGGCTCAATATGGAAATAGCATGTTACGTTTCTTGTGTGAAAAAATAAAGTTTCAATACATTTCAGATATACATATATATGACATCTATTTGATTCTTAATTCTTTACAAATGTTTTCTAGGTTAGGTCTACCTTTATCTTTTCTTTATCCATTAGTAGTTTCTTAATAAAATCTCACTTTATTTTTATACTACTTAGTATATCTAATTCCCAGCTATCCTTCCAATCATATTGAGCCAGTGACCTTCATTGCAACCTGTTCACTTTGATTCTCTTTGACCATGATCCTATATTTAAAATTTACATTCTGGCACCTATTATTGGGTCTTGCTCTGGACACCCATGTCTCTCAAGAGGCAGTTCCCAAAGCCTTAGCTAAGGATGAGGGGTAATGCGGTGGCTTCCATCAGTACCATGGTAGGGATGACGTCCTTGCCTGTAAAGGCAGTTGTGGGGCAACTTTACCTGAATCATATGGACTAAGAATGGGAGGAAGGATGACATTGGAGATTTTGAGAAGACAAGAAACCAAACCAGGACTTCCCTGCTGGTTCAGTGGTTGAGAATTCACCTGCCAGTGCTGGGGACACAGGTTTGATCTCAGGTCTGGGAAGATTCCACATGCTTCAGAGCAACTAGCCAGTGTACCACAACTACTGAGCCCGCACTCTAAAGCCCACAAGCTGCAACTGCTGAAGCCCAAGAGCCCTAGAGCCGGTGCTCAGCAACAAGAGAAGCCACTGCAATGAGAAGCCTGAGCAAGCACTACAACTAGAGAATAAGCCCCCTCTTGCCTCTATTGGAGAAAGCCTGCATGCAGCAATGAAGACCCAGTGCAGCCAAAAATTAAATAAGATGATAAATTTAAAAAACCCAAGTCAAACAAAGGTATCCCACTGGAATGTCTCCCAGCTTTTAGGTTCTATCCCGCATCAAGCTGTTATTTGTATTGCTGTCTGTCGAATGCATGAATGAACTCTACTGATAGGGAAAGCTCAGTTGTCACATATTATTATTCTGCTCATTGGAAATGTTTTCTTTTACTATTTCCTAAATTCAGTATTTCCTGATTGAATCTAGGAGAAAAGAAAGCAAGCCTGAAGCAGTTAAGACACAGAATCAGATCAGACAGGTAATTCCAAATACTTTCAGGCACGTGGGAGAGCAGTTTTGTGACATTTTCTCAGAATCTATAGCAACCATAAAGGAAGGCAAGGAAGGAGCACTGGCCTCAGGTGTGAGATTTCTGCCATTGGAACTATTTAAGTGCAAGCCACGTGCTATTGTTTGCAGTGTGAGGGCGAGAATGCCAGCACTGGGGGGCAGTGGATGAACCCACAGCTACAAGGCCCTTTTGTCTCCTAGAATCTGTTCCTAGATGTTCTTCCAAAACTCACAAACAGGCAAAAGACTTTTCAACTTCCTGGCATGACTAAAGGTAGAGTTATCTGTTAAAGACCTGAAGGCACTCAGGGGGCTCTCCGACAGCCACTGATTTTTACAGGTGAGTAAGATAACTCACAGAGAAACATAGAAGTGTTTTGCCTTTGCTGTTTTCTCCTTGGGCTTTTAGAGACCTGTAGAAGGAAAAAGGGTCAAATTCTATAAACTTTGTATCTGAAAGCCCTGTAAGAATATTCCAGGAAGGGAGGTTGAGGGGAGTTGCTTAATGGGTACAAGAGTTTCAGATTTGCAAGATGATAAAGTCCTGGAGATCTATTTCACAATCTTTTCTCAACCCTACTGAACTGAATACTTTCAGATGGTTCAGATGGTTAATTTTATGTTATCTGTTTGTTTGTTTTTTTACACCACAGGAAAACAATATCTTACTGCGTGTTTTTAAAAATACTATTTAAGTAGGAAATTTTTTAGATTTAAAATTTCATCATTACTCTTCAGTAGTTCCCAGAGTAAACAGGGATTAGAAATCAAATTGAAGTTTTGAAGTCCTATGCCATGTGGTTGTCATCATAACAATAACAAGAGTTACATGAACCCAGGCACCCAGGACCTTTAACAGTCTTATTCAAGTTGCTGCCTGGGCGCAAAATACTATTAGTCACCTCACTCGATAAACAGGGAGAGTTGGGTGAAATCCATTAGGGTGCAGTTTTAATGAGTCCTACTCCATGCTAGATAATGAAGAGCTGAGAGCCAGAGAAGGAATTTGGCCAATTTTATAATGTATAAAGGGATATGGCATAGTTAGTGATAATATGATGGCCCCTTTTGCCATTAAAAATAGAGTTAAAAGAGATGAATATAAATTAGACATTTTCCCCCATTAAGATAAAGTGCATCATGACACTTGGCAAGTTAATTTTCACAAGGTAGGATTTAACAAGATATGTGTAGAAAACACCCAGCCCAGAGCCAGACCCAGAGCACAGATTTTTGTCTCTTCTATTTCATAGTGTACCTGGAACAATGCTTGGCATGTAGTAGACACTCAATACCTATTTCTTAAATAAATGAGTAGTATGAACTTAATAAATGCTAGCTAACCTCCGACAGTAAAGAATCTGCCTGCAATGCAGGAGACCCAGGTTTGACCCCTGAGTGGGGAAGATCACCTGAAGAAGGGAATGGCAACCCACTCCAGTATTCTTGCCTGAGGATTCCATGGACAGAGGAGTCTGGTGAGCTACAGTCCATGGGGTTGCAAAGAGTTGGATATATTGAACGACTAAGCACTTTCACTTCACTTTCACGTTCAACAATGTCTTAGATTTCCAACATGAAAAAAAAATAGCTCTCTGTGAAAGATGTGATCAAGATGATAAAACTGGAACTATTTGCAGCTCAAGATATTGTGCATAAGGGAACTGTTGCTAAACCTTCAGATGCAGTAAGAGATATAGTGAAATCTGTGAAAGATGATATAGGAGAAGCAGCTTTTGGAAACCTGAGAACATGACTGTAGGTGGTCGTGCACTGTGTAGATGGATAGTCTTCTCCCACTAACGCCTGCGGGTTTCAGACTTTCTCTTGTCTATTATAAGTGGAGTGTTAGTTGCTCGGTCATGTCTGACTCTATGCAACCCCACAGACTGTAGCCCACCAGGCTCCTCTGTCCATGGAATTTCCCGGGCAAGAATACTGGGATGGGTAGCCATTCCCTTCTCCAGGGGATCTTCCCAACCCAGGGATTGAACCCAGGTCTCCCACATTGCAGGCAGGTTCTTTACTGTCTGAGCCACCAGGTGTGCCATCTTGATGACACAGTGCTGGGTTAGTGTGTCTTCCTGCCGGCCTGCCAGAACTGGGACTCAGCCACTGTGTGGTCTGAGGAGACAGAGATTCCCTCTGCATCTCATACCAGTGCAGAATGGGACTCAACCCAATGAGATGGAGGGTGTCAAAGATCATGTTTTATTGTTTAGCAGCATTATTCCACTCTGCATCCCTCCCGCACCCACCCCAAGAAATCTTACTTGGACCCCAGAGCACTGAGGCTAGGCTATAGGAGAGACAGGAAACCACTATCTAATCCTGAGCTCAGAAAAAATAGAAATGCCAGAAACTGAGAGACACCTCAAGAAAGTTTCAGGGAAACCACAAGCTTGAGGGACTTAAGGGTGGGTAGCTGGAAGCAGACAGACCTGAGTTTGAGTTCAGCCCTGCACTTTATTTCCTGTGAATTTGGAAATTTTGCTTAAATACTTTCTTAGCCTGAGTTTTCTCTATTTGTGATTGTTGGAAATTGAGGTTGTTTTTATTTTTCACAATTGTGTACAATACTGCGATCTCTATCTGTACATCCATCCTTGAATTAATCTATGATAATTTAGAAGAGATTCCTAGCAGCTGCATCACTTGGTCAAAGGTATGAATTCAATGCACATGGTCAAATTGTTTTCCTGACAGTTTCCAGCATTTTACTTATATTAACAGTATATAGGAGTGCTCATTTCCCAGCATCCTAGATATCATAATATGTTAGTCTCTCAGTTGTGTCTAACTCTTTGGACCCCATGGACTGTAGCCTGCCAGGTTCCTCTGTCCATTGGATTCTCCAGGTAAGAATACTGGAGTGGGCTGCCATTTCCTTCTCCAGGAGATCTTCCCAACCCAAGGATCAAATCCGGGTCTCCTGCATTGCAGGCAATTTCTGTACCATCTGAGCCATGAGGGAAGCCCCCTACATATCATGGATAGTTAGTTAAAATAAATCTTGATTTCATTGATGTTACATGAAAAATGCATCCTACTGTGTTATGTGACAATGCTGCAACCACTAATGAAGCTGAATATTTTCCACACATTTATTGGTCACTTTTATTTTTCGCCTTTTGTTGTGAATTGCCAGTTTATGGCTCATACCTATTTTCTGTTTGTATTTTCCTTATGGTTTTAAAAGAATTCTTTACACACAAACAAGAGTAAATTTTTATGTGATAAATTTGCAATCACTGCCTTTTTATTTTTATGATGACCTTTTATATTTAGAAGTTTTATGTGAATGGAATAATTTCTGATGCTCTTTGAAATTGCTTATGGCATGCATTCCTAATGATTTGGGGGGGAGCATTTATATTACACACAATTACTTTGGACCCTTATCTATGGAGGGTTCACGTACAGATACTATAAAATATAGCATATAGAAAAACCAGAAATGAAGGAAGTCACTCATATATTTGGTTATAGGATTCAATGTTTAATGTAGAGGCAGATATATAAATCAATCCAATTCTTGTTTTTTTAGTAATTTCAAATTATTAATATGCTTTTATATACATGTATCAGCTATTCTGGTGTTTAAATATGTAAATAAACCAGTTCTTCACAGAGATGATGTAATTTTCTTTTCCCAGGAACTAGCAAATACACAATATATCAATGTCACAAATATATCATAAAAATTCACTTTATATCAACAAATATTTCATGATTTATTCAAGGTACCACAGTAAGGGAAATATGAATGAAGATTAAGAAATGTATGGAAATTTTTTTCCAATATCAGATAGGGTACTTATGTGTAGAGGAAATAATATTAAATGCAATTGAAATAACTGAAATTAGACACATGTAGCACTGTGTCTATTCTTTTCTTTTCTTATTCTCCTTTAAGTCCTCTGGCTCCTAGCAATCAGAACTGAGTAAATAATGTGTTGTTTGATATATATCAGTAAACATATATAAAAAATTAATTGGAATATAATTGCTTTACAGTGTTGTGTTGGTTGATACATATATCGTTAAATGTGGTATGGATCATATAAAGAGGATCCAGAAAAACACAAAAGAACAACATAGATGAATTAGTTTATTTCCAGGCCTGAAGGTAGTGCCACAGCTGAATGGTCCTGACCAGTGGGCTCCTTGCATAAATCATTCCCAGGATGACCGTCAGCACATTGTGAAGAGGATTAAAAGGTTAGAAATGAAAGCTTCAGAAAAGGTTAAAGTCTGGGTTGGAGGGACTAAGGCTTCAGAATTGGCTCAGACTTATTATTTAAATTCATTCTGCCTAAGGCAAATGATCCTAAAACACAGATGACATATAGTAATAGTGTTTGTTATTTGCGTGCTTGATATTGGAGGAGTAGGAAAAATTTTTTCTTTTTTTGTCTTGCCCTTTTTTTGCATTGTATAGGTCCAAGATTCATGTGTCACGTGGATCCCATAAAGTAAAAGGTATCGTGGAGGACCTTTTCCCTTTTTTTCAGGTTAATTAACCTAACGTTTTAACCAAGAAAAGATGCAGATAATGTGAGGATATGAAAGGCTTTCCTTTCCACCCCACAGAGGACTGAGAAAAGGAGGGACTGAGAAAGTGAGGAAAAACGTTCTGACTCAGACTGGTTAAGTTTGTACAGAGATCCGTCCTTAAAAACGGGATAGATTTAAAAAATCTAGGGAAATATTAAAATATACCAACCCTATCTCCATATGTTAAAACAACCCCCTAACTTGCAGGGAGAAGCCTAGAGAGGGCACCCAGGGCCCTGCTTGAAACGCGTCCCCACCAGTCACTGAGCCCAGGAGATGGGCTGTGGTGACTGGCCAGGCCCAGAGCTGGGGTATGAAGGAAATGTTCCGGGGAACTGAGCACAGGGGTCACTGTAATGCACCTCAGAAAGAAGCAGAGCTGTGGTGAAGTGGTTTTTTTTTAAGTAGAAAATTTTTAATTGAATTGTAACACATATAGGAAAGCACACAAAATTTAACACCAATATAGAGCTCTATGGAGAAGGCAATGGCAAGCCACTCCAGTACTCTTGCCTAGAAAATCCCATGGATGGAGGAGCCTGGTAGGCTGCAGTCCGTGGGGTCGCTAAGGGTTGGACACGACTGAGCAACTTGTTTCACACATTGGAGAAGGAAATGGCAACCCACTCCAGTGTTCTTGCCTGGAGAATTCCAGGGACGGGGGAGCCTGGTGGGCTTCTGTCTATGGGGTCACACAGAGTTGGACACGACTGAAGGGCTTAGCAGCAGCAGCAGCAGCAGCAGCATAGAGCTCTATGGATGTTTACCAAGTGGAAACACCCATGTAACTATCACCAAGGTCAAGAAATGAAACATAAGGTTTGAATTTTGTATTCATTCACTTAGGTCTTCACTCACTTAGGTCTTGATTGGCTTTGTTGAGCCCCTTTTAAGGCCTCTTTCTATATGTGTGTATGTGCGTGCTAAGTCAATTCAGTCGTGTCTGACTCTTGTGAGACCCCATGGACTGTAGGCTGCCAGGTTGCTCTGTCCATGGGATTGTCAAGGCAAGAGTTCTGGAGAGGGCTGCTATGCCCTTCTCCAGGGAATCTTGCCAACCCAGGGACTGAACCCATGTCTCTTATGTCTCTTTCACTGGCAGACACGTCCTTTACCACTAGTGCTACCTGGGAAGCCATTTCTACATATCCTTACTCAATAAATGTTTCCTCAAAATGCATAAATCATAATCATCAATGCTTGTAATTAAAGAGTTCATTTAATCTTCTAAATATAAATGTACAAATCTTTTGCTTTTCATGATTTTTCTCTCATTCTAGGAAATATTCCTTCAAAAAAAAGAAAAGGAGATGAAGTGACCCTCAAAATCTTTGTGTCTTCCCACCATTTGTCCATCAGCTGCCTGCTTTTAGTTCCCATGTTTTAGAGTTTTCTTTGTGTCCTTATTTTCTACAGTGCTATAGAATAAGGTCAATGGCTTAGTAATTATTTATATTTTGCCGTATTTTTTAATATTTATGTGTTTAGTCAGAAGTAAAGTTTTTATACCAAATAATATCTATGCCAATGTGTTTAAGTAAAAGGTAATAGATCTATGTTGCTTTTATTCCCCAAAAAATACAGGCATATCTTGGAAATACTGCTGGTTCAGTTCCAGACCATGCAGTAAACAAATATGAATATCGAAACAAAGTGGGTGGCATTTAAATTCTGTGGTTTCCCAGTTCATATATAACTTATATTTACACTATTCTGTAGTCTATTAAGTGTGTAATAGCATTATGTCATAAAAAACTGTGTGTGTGTGTGTGCTCAGTTGTGTCCGACTCTGTGACCTCATAGACTGTAGCCCACCTGGCTCCTCTGTACATGGGATTTCCCAAGCAAGAATACTGGAGTGGTTTTCCATTTCCTACTCCATGAGATCTTCCCGACCCAGGAATGAAACCCCAGTCTCCTGCATCTCCTGAACTGGCAGACAGATTCTTCACCACTGCACTACATGGGAAGCCCAGAAAGCAGTGTACTACATACCTTAATTTGAAACTACTTTATTGCTAAAAAATGCTAACCATCATCCAAACTTTCATTAAGTAATAGTAATAACATCAAAGATCACCATCCCAGATCACTGTAAGAAATATAATGAAAAAGTTTGAATGCTTTCAAGAATTACCCATATGCGACACAGAGACTCGAAGTGACCAAATGCCATTGGAAGAATGGTGCTGACAGACTTGTTTGACTCAGGGTTGCTACAAACCTTCAATTTGTAAAAAATGCAGTATCTATGAAGTGCAATAAAATGATTACAGGTAACCCTGTAATTATTTCTAATGTAATAAATGTTCATGTTAAAAGCTTGAAAACCACAAAGGTAAGTATAAAGAAACTGGTAAACATTAATCCCATCACATAGGAATAACCACTTCAAACTTTATGATCTTTCCAGTATTTTTTTCTGTTTATATATATCAGTTCAATTCAGTCCAGTCGCTAACTGTGTCTGACTCTTTGCAGCCTCATGGACTGCAGCACGCCAGGCTTCCCTGTCCTTCGCCATTTCCCGGAGCTTGCTCAAATTCATGTCCATTGAGTTGGTGATGCCATCCAACCATCTCGTCCTCTGTTGCCCTCTTCTCCTGCCTTCAGTCTTCCCCAGAATCAGGGTCTTTTCCAATGAGTTGACTCTTCACATCAGAAATAGTGGAGTGTCAGCTTCAGCATCAGTCCTTCCAGTGAATGTTTAGGGTTGATTTCCTTTAGGATTGACTGGTTTGATCTCCTTGAAGTCCAAGGGACTTTCAAGAGTCTTCTCCAGCACCACGATTTAAAAACATCCAAGTCTTTGGTGCTTAGCTTTCTTTATGATCCAATTCGCACACCTGTACATGACTACTGGAAAAACCATAGCTTTGACTATACAGACCTTTGTTGGCAAAGTGATATCTCTGCTTTTTAATACACTGTCTAGGTTTGTCATATCTATATATATATATACTTTTTTCCACAAAATCCATAAACTCTATCAGTTATATATACTGCTTTATTCTCACTTTAAAATCTTACAGTTTTGTACTTCAGGTCATAAAAACACATGAGAAATATAAGTAAAATTAAATATATGCATTATTCAGTAGTATTTCACCTTGAGGATACAAAGAAGTCTGTGGAATCAGAGGAACTCTGTGAAATTAAGAAACATTTAAAGAAGGAAAAAAAAAATACTATGAAGTCCTAATGGCCAGCTCCTAGCTGCAAACCAAGAAAGCTCACTTGGTGATTATAAATTTCAATTACAGTAATACCTTAAGAACTAATTTTAGCCAGCTCCTTCACAACATATGGATCATCCATTGTCAGAGAAGTGATACAATTTCTGAATTAAGTTTAATCTCTTATGGGGAATTAATAAGAATATTTAAGAAATCATTTAAGATATGAGGTAAGAATTTAGACAGTAATCTAAGCTTAATCTCTAGGAAAAGGAGCTCTCTTTCCCAGTTCATGGGTTTCTTTGCAACTGATAAGCATGAAACATAGTTTCAAAGGTAATTGCATCTGTTCAAAAGTGAAGTTAAATTTGAGCATAATAAATTCAGGTATCAAGACTTGTAATGGGGAAAAGACTGTCATTGTAAAATTATCTAAATTATTGGGACTGAAATGAAGGCAAAAGCATACTAAATTTGATCCTCTGACATAGATTTCTTCTAAATAAGTCTCTAAGAAATCTTATAAACAGCTTGGAGATTGGTGTACTTTATGAAAAATATTGAAAGGAAAATAGGAGACTATTTTTTTTCTTTTAGCCATGCTTCAGGGCAATTCAGGATCCTAGTTCCCTGATCAGGGATCAGACCTATGCATCCAGCATTTGAAGTGTGGAGTCTTAACCACTGGATCACCAGGGAAGTCCCAGGAGACTATTTTAATAAATTTGAACTGGGGAAGGTAGAAACCATAAAGAAAATGAAAATGATCTATTTGATCATGTTAAAAAATGATCTATACATTTACGTTTTAAAATCTACAAAACAGGTAAGATAATAAATGTTTAAAAGTTTTTGTATGTTTATTGTAAAACAGAAACATACCTCTTTTCAGGGAGAGGTTTTTTTAATATTTAGTTTGTTGGGCTTAATTTTTAAAATAATTTTTATTTATTCGTATCAAAAATTATACTTCATCAGGGTGGCAAGTAAACTGTAAGGATGCAAGCTAACATTGCTCCAGGGCATTCATAGCTTTAAAGACTCAAGAAACTAGATTTAAATTCTGATCCTGCACGTGCTAGCTGACAGGTTATTTACCTTTCTGACCCATAGTTTTTGTTGCTGTTGTTTTTAACTTTTTGTTTTATATTGGAGTATGGCCAATTAACAATGTTGTGATAGTTTCAGGTGGACAGCAGAGGACTTAGCCATACATATACATGTATCCATTCTCCCCTAAACTCCCCTCCCATCCATCCTAGCAGCCATATCACATTGAGCAGAGTTCCCCACGCTATACAGTAGGTCTTTGCTGGTTATCCATTTTAAATATAGTAGTGTGTACATATTCATCCCAAACTCCCTAACTATCCCTCCTCCCCTTCCTTCCCCTATGGTAACCATGAGTTCTTTCTTTGAGTCTTCCAGTCTATTTCTGTTTTGCAAATAAGTTCATTTGTATCAATTTTTTTTTTTTTTAGATTTCAGAATATAAGCCATGTCATAGGATATTTCTCTTTCCCTGACTTCCTTCATTTGGGATGACAATTCTAGGTCCATCCCTGTTGCTGCAAATAGCTTTATTTCATTCTTTTTAATAGCTGAGTAATATTCCATTGTATATATGTACCACATCTTCTTTATCCATTCCTCTGTTGATGGACATTTAGGTTGCTTGCATGTTTTGGCTATTTTAAATAGTGCTGCAATGAACATTGGAGAAGGCAATGGCACCCCACTCCAGTACTCTTGCCTGGAGAATCCCATGGACGGAGGAGCCTGGTGGGCTGCAGTCCACGGGGTTGCTGAGAGTCGGACACGACTTAGCGACTTCACTTTCACTTTTCACTTTCATGCACTGGAGAAGGAAATGGCAACCCACTCCAGTGTTCTTGCCTGGAGAATCCCAGGACGGCAGAGCCTGGTGGGCTGCCGTCTCTGGGGTCGCACAGAGTCAGACACAACTGAAGCAACTTAGCAGTAGCAGCAGCAATGAACATTGGGGTGCATGTATCCTTTCAAACAAGGTGTTTTTTTTTTCCCCGCTATATGCCCAGGAGTGGGATTGCAGGGTCATATGGTATCTCTATTTTTAGTTATTTAAGGAACCTCCATACTGTTCTCCATAGTAGCTGTACCAATTTATTAACACATTCCCACCAACCGTATAGGAGGGTTCCCTTCTCTCCACACCTCTCCAGCATTTATTGTTTGAGGATTTTTTTTGATAATAGCCATTTTGACTGGTATGAGGTGATATCTCATTATAGTTTTTATTTGCATTTCTCTAATAATTAGTAATGTTGAATATCTTTTCATATGCCTCTTAGCCATCTGTGTGTTTTCTTTGGAGAAATGGGTGACCCATATTTTTTAAATCTGTGGAGTGACATAAACACCTACTACACAAAGGTTTCTATGGTGATTAAATGAGATAATGTTTGTATTAGGTCCTTGAGCGAATACATGGCAAGGAAAACATTTCTAAATACATGGTCACTACTAATATGCAATATTTCTTTGTGGCAGTCAATTAAAAAACAAATTATAAAAAAGAAGCATATATAATAAAATGGAGTATGGCTTCCACAGGACAACACGCACAGAAGATCTTCTTTACTATCAAGTCAGTTTTGTCTCAGTAAATCTATAAAGCAATGGGAAATTTTTACAAGGAAAGAAAATTTATAAAATATATTAGTACATTCAGTGAACAATTTCTGGAGAAAGTGAAATAGTTGTTATTCTAAAATAGAAATGAAGGTGTTCATCTTACCTCAGAATTTTATGATTTTAGATTTTGGACAGAAGTGAAAGTCACTCAGTTGTATCCAATTCTTTGTGACCCCATGGACTATACAGTCCATGGAATTCTCCAGGCCAGAATACTGAAGTGGGTAGCCATTCCCTTCTCCAGGGGATCTTCCCAACCTGGGGATCAAACCCAGGTCTCCCGCATTACAGGCAGATTCTTTACCATTTGAGCTATCAGGGAAGCCCTTTGGACAGAAACAGGAAGCTAAATCAGAGGTATAATGGTTTTGTTTATTCCTTAGGGATTTTCGGAACCATCAAGAGAACACTTTCAAAGAAGGCTAGTATCTAACTGAAAGAAATTTTGGTGTGACACTGATATACTTCATGGCAGGAGATGAAACCTGTGAAGGAAAGCACCTGCAGCCCAAAGCTGATGTGCCACCTGTTTCTGTAGAACTGACAAATTAAGAGGAGACAGAATGGTTTTACATCTCTAAATGGTTGAAAACTATTTGGGGGAGGGAACATATAAAGATTATGGGAAATGAGATTGCAGTGTGCATAAATACAATTTCAGTGGACATGGTTATACTCATTAGTTAAGTACTGTCAATGTCTTCTTTCCCCCTACAATGGCAGAGTTGAGTAGCTGTGGTAGAGACCTTCTGTATGGCTCACAAAACCAAAAATATTTACCATCTGACCCTTCATAGAAAAAGTCTGCAACTACTGCGCTTGAAATAAGCTTAACCAGAAAGCAATGTAGATAGATAATGTTTTTGAAGTGGAGGTTTTTCTAAGCGCACAATCAAAAACAATTTGGTTGTTAAAATGATGTAGACCCACATGTTTATTAACATGAAAAGATGTTTATTGTTGTTTAGTCACAAAGTTGTGTCTGACTCTTTTGCAACCTCATGGACTGTTGCTCATAAGACTTTTCTGTCCATAGGATTCTCCAGGCAAGAATATTGGAGTGGGTTGCCTTTTCCTTCTCTAGGAGATCTTCCCGACCCAGGGTTCAAACCTGGGTCTGTCTCCTGCATTGGCAGGTGGATTCTTTACCACTGAGTCACTATATTGTTAAATAAAAAAAGGGCAGATTGTAAAACAGAACACATACTATGACCACACATTTAAATATATAGAAATAGATCAACCAATAGATTGATGGATTGATAAAGATTAGAAAAGGGTGATAGTTTACATATTTTGCCACCTGTAGGTATAAACACAGAACCATCAAAATGCCATTTGTAAATTACTGATATGGTTATTTATCAGCATGTATCACTAAAAACCTGGAGAAGGAAATGGCAACCCATTCCATTATTCTTGCCTGGTCAGTTTATAGCTCATGGTACTTGACACTGATACATGTTTGTAAATTAACATTCAAAAGGATTTTTAATCTCTGTAGAATATTTTTCATGCAGTGAGCATGTGGTAGCATCAGGTAACTGCAGTGGCGTGTTTGTTCACTTTAAAAAAAAATTCAACTTTTAATGTTTAGGCTTAGATGCTTTAATACACAGTGACTTAGAAATATAAAGGGAAGAAGTTTTTCAAAGAAATACACATAACTAAACCTTTCTCACCAAACCTTAACTGCTTCCAGTCACCATTTAATATAACCCTGGTATCATCTCTAGTCTTAATTATAATGTTCCTTTCTGGTAATCTTAATCTTAGCATCACACAATTCTTAGGTCAGGTTTCCTGTCTCCACTTCATGTGGGCTACTAATCCTAAGTAAAACTCTTTCGCATAATTCAATCAATGGCTTTAGTTGTTTTTTTTAAGCAAGTCCTGATCACCTAGGAATAAAGTGAAGTGAATTCGCTCAGCCGTGTCAGACTCTTTGCAACTCCATGGAGTGTAGCCTACCAGGCTCCTCCATCCATGGAATTGTCTAGGCAAGAGTACTTGAGTGGGTTTCCATTTCCTTCTCCAGGGGATCTTCCCAACCCAGGGATTGAACCCAGGTCTCCCGCGTTGTGGGCAGACGCTTTACTGTCTAAGCCACCAGGGAATAGGACAGTTTACAATTGGCTGCTTTATTCTCTCATTTAACAAAAGTAAAAGCCAGGAGAAAAGAGGTACATGGAGCTCACCATACACTACACACATGGAATTTTCCAACATCCTCATCAGCAGGAGGTTGGTTTTTTAAACTCCAGATAATGTCCTAGTTGGTAGCCATAGGGCTTCCCTGGTAACTCAGACATAGTCTGCTTGCTACGCAGGTTCCCCGGTTCGATTCCTGGGTTAGAAAGATCCCCTGGAGAAGGAAATGGCAATCCACTCCAGCATTCTTGCTTGGAAAGTTCCATGGATGGGGGAGCCTGGTGGGCTACAGTCCATGGGGTAGCAAAGAGCTGGACTCAACTGAGTGACTAACACTTTCACTTCATCCAAGTGTCAAATCAAACTGGTCACTGTGATTTACTCTCCTTATCACTGCCTCAGTTCAGTTCAGTTCAGTTCAGTCGCTCAGTCGTGTCCGACTCTCCGCGACCCCATGAATTACAGCCTAGCAGTTTATAATTTTACAAATAATTAGAGATGCATCAAAAATAGCTTTTAGGAAGAAACTTTATTCAAATAGAGAACATTTTTAAGACATATTCAAACATTCTTATGAACAAGGAGTTAATGGGTTCCATAATGGTCACATGAAGGTCATTCCAGTACACTAATATGTATGCTAAACAAATGTTATATAATTTCTCTGAAGGGATGTCCATCCATTTAAGGAAATCTAGATTTTGATACTAGTTAACAACAAAAAAATGACAAGTTATTTTTGTGTATTGAAAATTATAAATTACTTGCTACTGACTCTATATATATACTGTATTGGAAAAATTGGTTGCAACTGACAGGTAATTTCATAGCAAGTTCCTAAATATAGTCTTGGATCTCTTTTGACGTGTCTTGAGCAGAAACTACTATGAGTCATTTTAAAAGTCTTGGACCTAAAAGGAAAAAGTTAAATTGCACCTAGCTTTCTCTGGTAAGAATGGGCACAGCACAGGAACGACTGGTTACCTCCTGGCAAGAACAACTGAAAAATCAGCTGGGGGATGGGCGTGGGTGTTCCTTTTATACATGTTTGGGCATTCACCCAATCCTGTGGCTCTGACATTCCTGGGCAGGGCATGCTGGTAGTGGAAATAGTGAAAGTTATTTAAACCACTGAATTCTCCATTCTACAATATGGAAACTGGCAGACTTAACACAATCATAAGTTCTACACCCTCTCCCTCACCACCTCCACCTCACATCTAAAATATTAGGTTAAGAATATAAATTACTTTAGGTCTTTGTTCCCACAGGCAGGTAAACAGGAGCTTAAAAAACCTTAACTATCCTGATTTTGGGGGTTATATAGTGTTTATAACTAACTTATGAATTTATACAAGTTACAAACAGCCTCTATTAGAAGTTAGGAAGAATGAGGATGGTACCATTACAGATTTCTGTTCATCAACTAGTCTCATCTAGGATCAAAGATAATTTGGTGTTTTTTCTATAACCAATGCCTTAAAGTAGGGTAAGAAGACGGGTCTTCTCTTGAAGGCCAACACCAATGGGTTAGGAGTGACTGCCCCTAGCACCTTGTGGAGAAGGATTCTAAGGCTGTGTTGGTGATCACTAAGAAACACTGTTTTCAGCTGCTAGCTCTGTCTGCCTCAAGTGTGGGAGCACACTTACCTAGTACTTGCCACTCTTGAACTAAGATGCTAACTGGCACACCCAGATCTGAGTCCGAGTCTGTCACTCAGTGGCTAAGGCTCCTTGGGAAAGTTATTTGATCTCCTTAAATCTCAGTTTCCTCTTCTGTAAAATAAGAATAGCAAAAATGCTAAATCTTATAGGGTTGTTTTAAGGATTAATAGATTAACGTTAGAAAATACTTGGAGTCTGGCACATGACAAGCCTCTATAAACAAAAGCTACTATTACTATCATTAATTACTAATAATATGAATCATTCATGAATGTTTTTAAATTAAGTTGCTAAAAAAAAGTTTTCTTTTAGATCAGTGGACTCTGAAAATATATCAGGATAAAAGTGAAGCTGTTAGAGGTTTAGCGGAAGGCCCAAGGGTCCCACCTACTCTAACCCCACTCCCAAGAAGGCATCTTCAAAGACTCTTAGGATCCCAGAGCAGAGCTTGAAAATCCCTGAAGAAGGTTATTTAGAAGTGAAAACAATGGTCCTCTTTTGAGATTTGTTTTGCATTTGTTAGCCAGTTAGGCTGAAATAAGAAAGGTCATAGTCAGGGCAAAATAGCCAAATTTAAAGCAGAGAGAAATTCACTAAGAAGAAATGGTTCCTGGAGGTGAATTACTCAGAATCAAGTAAATTTACATGGTTTCCATTAGAATAAAAAAAAATTTTAATTGGGATTATTTGGCAAAAAAAAAAAAAGATTCAAATTCACTTTGGTGAAGTTGAATAGTTTCGTATCTATATCTAAAACATGGCTAGATTTACTTAAAAGAATTTAGCTAGAGAAAAATAACTCCTAAGAGACGAAGATCAGATGAAGGTAAGCAAGGGCTTAAAGCAAGAACTGGAAAGAGTGAGTGGAGACTGTAGGGTAAAAATGCAAACAGGGAAAAGAAATGTGCAAACAACATGCTCACTTTTAAAATTCACATTGTAAATAAGTTAAATAGATATATAGAAAATGAATACTGTACTAGCAATTATCTTATAAAGTGTTATTTTCTCTTCAAGAATGGATTTTAAAATAGCAATGCCTCAGTGTGTTTGAATAGCTTATGCTAATTAATCACTGTAGAATACAGCAGCATATATGATAATTTAGATCACTGTTTATTAAAGAAAGAACAAAGGGTCTCTAATAGAGCTAAAGAAACAGACATGAACTGAATGATAATAACTATCTAATATACCAAGTAGACTGGATTCATTAAAGGAAAACACTCTAGTTTCCAAATTTACCTGCTCAAACAAATGAAGTTCCTATGAAATCCTAGTTTATTCTGAAACCTTTCTACATCATGTCTACAGATCATGAAAACTTTTGTTAAGGAATACTCTTTTCAATACATTTTGCTTCATAAGACTTATATAAAAGTCCCTTCTCTAATGTCCATAAATGAGAGAGCCACATAAATGAGTTATACCTTTACTTTTTAGAAGCTCTGGAAAGCTTTCAACTCTGAAACTAAACTATAAAAGGTCTTAAATATATACCATATTCTAATTATTAATCCTACAATGAAAATACTTTGAACATACTTAAATTATTATGATGGGACTCAATTACATAGTACAATTTCAAGTGCTTACAATTTTCTTTAACAGAGTAAGTTTTGCTTTCTCTGTGGTGTGTGTTAAGTCGCTCAGTTGTGTCCGACTCTTTGTGACCCCACGGAATATATCCTGCCAGGCTCCTCTATTCATGGGGATTCTCCAGGCAAGAATACTGGAGTGGGTTGCCATGCCCTCCTCCAGGGGATCTTCCCAGTCCAGGGATCAAACCCAGGTTTCCCCAATTGCAGGCAGATTCTTTACCATCTGAGCCACTAGGGAAGCCCAACAGTCCTTCTAAGAAAACACAAAATACCAGATTTTGCCTTTGCAGTTGCCTCATTATTCACCTCCAACAATTAATTATACTAATATACTAATAAAGGTGGAAATATAAGATGGTTGATGACTTATCCTGATGGCTCAACGGTAAAGAATCTTCTGCCAATGCAGAAGACATGGGTTCAATTCCAGATCCAGGAAGATACCACATGCCACAGTGCAACTAAACCAGTGTGCCACAACTATTAAGCCTGCTCCAGAGCCTGGGAACTGCAACTACTGAAGCCCTCACTCCCCAGAATTTGTGCTCCACAAGAGAAGCCACCACAGTGCAACAAAAAGTAGCTCCTCTTTGTCGAAGCTAGAGAAAGCACACATGCAGCAATGAAGACCCAGCACAGCCAAAAATGAATGAATGAATAAAAATATTTTAAAAAGATTCTATTTAAAAAGCAGGCCATTAATGGCAATATGATATGTTGGAAACTTTCTCAAATCTGATTTTTCAAGTCTCTTCACTTTCATTATATGCAGAAAGTGGACTTTTACAGTGGCAAACTATACAATGCAAATTTATTCATTTTTTGCCTGCAAATTACATCTGTATCATTTAAGCTTAGTTTCCAAAAAAACTAAAAAAACCCTGCCATTCTGAGGTCTAGAGTTACGATGATACTATAAACTGCTCACATTAAACATAAAAGTTTGTAACAAACTCATGATGTCAGTGAGTGAGAAATGCTTAAAAGGTGAAAACATGCCCCCTTTTTTCTTTCTCATATCCATAAATGATGAAAAACTGCAATGAAATTCATTACCTACACAGGCAAAATGTCCTCAGATCCTCAGCTCATATTCCTGTCTTTTGTGCTGAAACAAAGATACAGTGGTAACTTTCAAACAGCATGCAGTAAACCTTACAAAATGCATTCTGGATAACTATTTTTATGGATATACCCAACTCATATATTTTTAGAGTTCAAACATTGAGAAGAAATATTATGCCAATGAGCATTCAATAATTTTGGGGCTTAAACTGGCTACCTAATAAAGACAATATTTCCAGTCTTCCATCTTGGTGACATAAAGGCACCAGGACTGCAGTTGCAATCTTTTTCAAACTAAGCATAAAAATAACAAATTAGCCATAATTGTAAATCTATCCTGCTGCTTAGGGAGAGGGATGGCTTGGGCCTGAAGGACCTGAAGCTTTATAAGAATTTAATAAAAATATTTCTCACTGCTTTTAGAATATTATCTGAAATGCAATTAAAGGAAAAAAATAACTCATCTCCCTTGTAATACATTTTCTAAAGGGAGTTGAATCATTAAATTTATACATTAAAATTGTACTGCATTAAGAAATCAATTAATTATGAATTCTTGAAAGCCTAGGATTAAGTAACATTTAAAATTTTATATCAAGCTGCTAACTTAATCTTATCTTGGAGAAGCAAGTTTAATCTTAAGGGTTATATACCAGTGCCAGCAAATTAATATTCTACTTTACAAGAAATATTTCTGGGTACTTTAAGGTCTTTTTTGGGGCATTGGTTTTTCATACTATTTTATTCTTAGCTCTAAAAATGAAGAACGAAACATTAAACCGGAAAAGAATGAACAGTATGGATTTTTTTTTTTTTAAAGAACCAAATCAGAAGTTTATTTGTGACCTGTTACTAAACAGTATGGATTTTTGACTTTATACTTACAGGACAGAAAACATACTATTTTCTAGGAGAAAAAATTTAAGGCCCCAAGTAGTCCTAAAAGATAATGTACTTCGCTTTTCAGTTTCCACAGTTACATGGGGCATCAAGTGGGCTTCATGTGGCACTGGGAGAGGGAATAAGCAAATTTCAACTCAACTCAGTTTAGAGAACTCAACCTAACACAGATGCTCAACCTAACACAGATGCTCTATGAGCTGGAGATGAACACTGATGGCATCAGTTCAAGCAGAGATTGGATAACAAATGTGTAGTTTTGTCTCAGGTCCCTTCAGTTTGAAGGTTTTATTAGTCTGCATAGTTAACAGACATACATACATATTGATATGACATGATCAAGTCAGCTAGACATTACCTCATCAAACTGTGTTTACATAGCTAGCATACATTGAATAGCTTCAAAAAAATCAAGGCTGTAATTTGTAAATGTAAATCTCGCGGTTATCCACGAGAAACTAAGAACAGTGATCCAAATTAGAATGTGATTGAAAATCTTCTGTTCATTAAACAATGCACAGTGTCATTTCGACAAATACTTGTAAACTCTGGACAGAGGTCAACCAAGGTTTAAGTCACTGTGATCATTTGTAATTAAGAACACCATGGGCAGAGAAGCATGGCAGGCTCCAGTCCATGGGGCTTTTGCAAAGAGTTGGACATGCCTGATCAATTGAGTGTGCACACACACACCCCACACACACACACACTCCAGTCCATGGGGCTTTTGCAAAGAGTTGGACACGCCTGTTCAATTGAGTGCACACACACACACACACACACCGTCCGTCATGGGAAAGAACACTTGAGAGTGCCCTACACACACACACACACACCCTGTCCGTCATGGGAAAGAACACTGAGAGTGCCCTACACACACACACACACACACACACACCCTGTCCGTCATGGGAAAGAACACTGAGAGTGCCCTAAACACACACACACACACACACACACACACACACACACACACACACACACCCTGTCCGTCATGGGAAAGAACACTGAGAGTGCCCTACACACACACACACACACACACACACACACCCTGTCCATCATGGGAAAGAACACTGAGCATGCCCTACACACACACACAAACACACCCCACTGAGAGTGTCCTACACACACACACACACCCCCACTGAAAGTGCCTTACACACACACACACACACCGTCCGTCATGGGAAAGAACACTGAGAGTGCCCTACACACACACACCCCACTGAGAGTGTCCTACACACACACACCCCCCCCCCCACTGAAAGTGCCTTACACACACACACACACACCGTCCGTCATGGGAAAGAACACTGAGAGTGCCCTACACACACACACCCCACTGAGAGTGTCCTACACACACACACACCCCCCCACTGAAAGTGCCTTACACACACACACACACACCCTGTCTGTCATGGGAAAGAACACTGAGAGTGCCCACACACACACACACACACCCTGTCCATCATGGGAAAGAACACTGAGCATGCCCTACACACACACACACACACACCCCACTGAGAGTGCCCTACAAAGAAAAGAATATTGATGCATACAGGGTCAAGTAAGAGGACAGGTGTGTGAAGGAAATTAGTCACTAACAGTGTGAAATGAGGCAGAGGTGGGGCTCTGGCAACTTCATTAGTGGCCTTTAAGAAAGTAGTTTTAAATACTGAATTTGCATTCTAGGGTGCAGTGGGTTGAGGAGTGAATGGGATGCCCAGATAGGAACCCCTGTTGTCATCTCAAGTGACTATGTTCTTCTCACAGTTCCATCACTGTGTCCCTTCTAGATATATTTGACACACTTGATGGGACAGTACCACATTAACAGAGCAACAAAACTTTTCCCAAATCTCTTAAAATTGGACCATCTGTTTGATTAACTTTAACCTTGAGGAAAGACTCTTGAAACTATTTTAGACCAATGTTGAAAATGTGTTTGAAGAGAAATCTTGACTAATGATTGTGCTCAGTTATTTGTTCATTTGCCATGTTACTTGAGTCTACTACAAGAGACCGAGCAGCACAGAGAGAAGCGTCCTCAATGGGGTTCATAATGGGGAATTAAATGTGTTTGAAACAATGACACAGGCTTCTGGTTCAGTATGAGAGTCTTTAGTTTGGGAAATTTTCTTCTTTAGCTTATTGTGTTTTTCAGGTCACATATCTTGGCTCAGTTACTCACAAGCTTAGTATTTTCAAACTGTGTCCAAGATGACTGACAAGTCTAACTGACTTAAGTACACCTTTCTTAAGTGTAGACTCCTAGCTTACATTCTAAAGGCTATGGAAACTCAATGTCATAATACTCAACTAAGGTTGAGGTCTGATATAAAAGAATCTTAATAACATAGGGTAAGAGTAGGATTAAGTGGCAGTAAAATAGTCTAATTTAGAAGTCTACATACTTTTATCAGCAAGTTAAAATCTCTTCTTAAAGCTCTGATTATATTTCTGAATTTGACATATTCTCTCTTATTTGGGCTTCCCTGGTGGCTCAGCTGGTAATGAATCCGCCTGCAATGTGGGAGACCTGGGTTCGATTCCTGGGTTGGGAAGATCCCCTGGAGAAGGGAATGGATACCCACTCCAGTATTCTGGCATGGAGAATTCCATGGACTTGACTGTACAGTCCATGGGGTCGCAAAGAGTCAGACACAACTGAGCAACTTTCACTTTTCTCTCATTTAGCAACTAGGGAAGGGGAGGGGACACTCTGTATACTGGGATATATTTATCTGATT
Source organism: Moschus berezovskii (assembly GCF_049115385.1). NCBI lineage: Eukaryota > Metazoa > Chordata > Mammalia > Artiodactyla > Moschidae > Moschus > Moschus berezovskii. The sequence continues at coordinate 37,958,175 of NC_142475.1, forward strand.
TCCTGTTAAAATCTTTTTGTTTCATCACAGCCAAGGTGGTATCTAAAATTGTGCCATAGGAGGACTTTACTGGCAGTCCAGTGGTTAAGACTCTGTCTTACAATGCAAGGAGGGTGGGTTCAGTGCTTAGTTAAGATCCCATGCCTAGTGGTAAAAAAACAATAAAAGGTGAAATCATAGCAATATTGTAACAAATTTAATCAAGACTTTAAAATTGGTCCACATTGTGACTTCCCTGGTGGCCCAGTGGATAAGAATCCACCTGCCAATGCAGGGAATGAGGGTTATATCCCGGTCTGGGAAGATTCCAGCTACCAAGGCTCTGTGCTCTAGGACCATGAGCCACAACTACTGAGCCTGTGTGCCCAACTACTGAAGCTGGCGTGTCAAGACCCTGTGCTCTGTACCGAGAAGCCACCACAAGGAGAAGCCATGCACTGCGATGAAGAGTAGCCCCTGCTTGCTGCAGCCACAGAAAGCCCGTGCAAACCAACAAAGACCCAACATAGCCAAAAGCAAATAAATAGAAAAGAAAACACAGTAAACAAATTTTTTTAAAGGTCTGCATAAAAAAAAAAACCTGTAAAATAAAATGGCGCCATCAAAGTGTTATATCCTTTTTGTTACCCCAGATTTGTAATCCTAGAAAGGAAATAACTCATTGATGTTAAGAAGGCACATCCTTCCTCAGTACATATACTGATGGATTTACTGTTTGGCCCTATATAGAAATGATTTGCTGACTCCATGGCATCCCACTCCAGTACTCTTGCCTGGAAAATCCCATGGATGGAGGAGCCTGGTAGGCTGCAGTCCGTGGGGTCGCTAAGGGTCAGACACGACTGAGCAACTTCACTTTCACTTTTCACTTTCACACATTGGAGAAGGAAATGGCAACCCACTTCAGTGTTCCTGCCTGGAGAATCCCAGGGATGGGGGAGCCTGGTGGGCTGCCATCTATGGGGTCGCACAGAGTTGGACACAACTTAAGTGACTTAGCATTATAGATTATCAGAATCCTGACTGAAAAGCAAACTATAAAATATACAACACATAGACATGGAATATGAATTAAATGACTGGAATTTTGAATGAGGTGAGATTAATTTTAGTGATACATAAATATGCCAGACTTCCCTGGTGGCTCAGACAGTAAAGTATCTGCCTACAATTCGGGAGACCCAGGTTCGATCCCTGGGTTGGGAAGATCCACTGGAGAAGGAAATGGCAACCCACTCCAGTACTCTTGCCTGGAAAATCCCATGGAGGGAGGAGCCCGGTAGGCTACAGTCCCTGGGTTGCAGAGTCGGACACGACTGAGTGACTTCATTTCACTTAAACATGCCCTGTTTTAAAAAAAAGTACATCAAAATTGAGTAAAAATCTTAAGCCATTTTAATAACTTGGGGTGGGGGGCGTGGAAGAATACAGAAGTTTGTGATTTCACCCTTTGAGGAAAGATGATGTTCTTTCCCTATTCAAAAAATGTGGAATGAACATCAGCCCCAAGTTCCTGCAATTGAGTGAACAACTTTTATTGGATAAGAAAACTCTAAGTCATTTCATCATCTACTTCCCCCTAACAGTACGGACACTCTACACTAACGTGTCTGTTTCCCTGAGTACAGTCGGGTCTTCTGAAAAAAAGAACCTATCTAATACTACAGACTTGTCCAGTATAGCTGACAGAGAACTGGGAGGCACGTAGAAAGTAGTGAATTTTCAAGGTGAAAGTATTATTTTTATTACACTGAAGAGGAACAAAGCAAAGTGCTGTGTATGCATTACTAACTTAATCTGCACCATTTTATATTTTCAGCCATCCAACCCTTCCACTAAATCACTCCTTTTAAAAATCACTGAAATTAAAGGCCTCTTTGATAAAGTTCCCTGATTGTCTAACTTTGCATCTTTTCCCATCCCAAATGGTTTAGAGTAAAATAGTGAACGCAGTGTGACCCCATTATCCATCATGGGTAATCATTTTCTCACAAACTGGTATTCAATATATCTGCTGAACACATGTATGACCAAAGATGGGAGACCCCTGGCTGAAATGGGAACTTACATTGAGTGTGGTATAGGTCACCAGTAGTAACAAAGAAGGCCAACAAACAGACTAGGGTGCCCAAAAGTAAGCGACCTTCAGAAGGAAGGAACACAGTAAAAGTTTAGGATGATTAATGGCTGAAAAAAACTGCCTTAAGTCTAAGGTAGGTAGGACTCCAAGGTAAATGCCCCGAAGCCTATGAAATAATAAAATCTTATAAGGAAGCAAATTTAAGACTACCAACTGAAGAAAAATTATACCTACATATATAAAATTCTAGTTGTTTACCTAGAACTAAAGTAATTCTTGGGCTTCCCTGGTGGCTCAGACAGTTAAGAGTCTGCCTGCAACACAGGAGACCCGGGTTCAGTCCCTGGGTTGGGAAGATCCCGAGGAGAAGGAAATGGCAATCCACTCCAGTGTTCTTGCCTGGAAAATTCCAGGGATGGAAGAGCATGGCAGGCTACAGTCCACAGGGTCGCAGTCAGACATGACTGAGCAACTAACACACACAAAGTAATTACTAAAATAAGTTATTCACACTTTCTTTGCCATAGAAGAGAAGTCTAAGACCTTGGGTTAGAACTCTTGGAGGCTGATCCAATTCCCATAATTGCCATTCTTTGGAATGAGCTAATTAATGATTTAAGTGCCTGTTGCTAAGTCACTTCAGTTGTGTCCGACTCTGGGTGACCCCATAGACAGCAAGCAGCCCACCAGGCTCCCCCGTCCCTGGCATTCTCCAGGCAAGAACACTGGAGCAGGTTGCCATTTCCTTCTCCAATGCATGAAAGTGAAAAGTGAAAGTGAAGTAGCTGAGTCGTGTCTGACTCTTAGTGACCTCATGGACTGCAGCCTACCACTCCTCCATCCATGGTATTTGGAGTGGTGTGCCACTGCCTTCTCCGATTTCAGTGGCAATTACTTGAAAATTTCGTGTGGTAAAACCTGCTTTGGGAAATCACTTATGTCTCTATGTAAACACTACCATCTCTGTTTAGGAATGCAGGAGCTACCAAAATTCAAGTAGATGACTAAGAACAAGAGACAGATAAACACATTTGTCTTTCCCACTGTAAAATACAAATGCTAACACCCAACACACCTCTTCACAAATACAAAAAATTCTATCAGTAACTAAAACATTAGGTCCACACATCTTCATCTGTACCACTGCTGCAGCTTACACTATATGAAGGAATAAACTCCAATAGGGTTTTCTTTCTAGTTTCTTCACATCTTCCTTATATACACATATTAAGATATTTACATGTTAGTGGTGGCTATGCCAGTCATTAAAATTTTGCAGCAAGTGTCTAATCTTGTCACTAAGTTATGGAGATGGTATAGCTTAAAAAAAAAAATCACCATTTGTATTGAGATCTCTATGGTAGTATTTGCCAAAGGTTGTCTTTGGGTATAGACCTATGGTGGTACTGAAGGGACCCTAAGTCTTTAATCATTCACTTAGGAAATAATTTTGAGCTCAATGTGCCAGGACTGTTATTTGAATATAATTTGTAGTAGTTAATTTCAAAAGTTTTCCCAAATGTTAAATATTTATTGAATGAATTTGTTACAGGTAAGATACTGAAAGTTGAAGAGCCCTGATCTAAAACGGACTGTAAAGTCATTGTAGTGACCTCCCTGGGAATCGATTCTGTATTGGTTAACTCTTAAATCTTTATAAAGTGTCTTTACTTCTAAGAAATTTTTTAATAATTAATGAGACCATTTTATATACTGTCCTCTCAACAACTGTTGGGGATATGTTTCAAGAGTTTGCATATCTTGCACTAAGACTAAAACATACCTAATTATGCTTGGAAGAGTAGTACTTTTATTTCCAAACTGACTGTTGGGGGGAGGAGCAGAATTCAAAAGGTAGTAGTAATAGCTTGTATGGCACCATGCAACTACAGAACCTATTTTTTATTCACTTTAACTTTCCTGTATTCCATTTTTAGATTTCCTTTAGTTCAGATAGTTATTAAAATTCAAAAGAGCTTTAATTTTCTTATCTCATTACATATCCAATCATTGAATTTCCTACACCAGCTTCCAAACATTGGTCTGGATTTTTCGTGAAAAAGAAAAATGTTCAAGTAATAATTTCTTCCATGAAGCTAAACATGATTTTCTAAGTTTCAGCTGTGTCCATTTTGGTGTCAAACTGTCCTTCATGAGATATTTATACATAATTTTTAACAATGTTCTAAGCAAAACAAAAAGTTGATAACTACAATGGTTCAGAAAAATCACAATCAAAAAAATTCATTTTGAAATCGAAATTTTAGGTGAAGGGGTTGTTTTTTTCCCCTCAAATAATCCACCTTCATCTTTTGTCCCAATCTTAACCCCTTGGAACCACAGAGAATATTATCTACACAAACCATTAGAATGTATCTACTGCCACATGAGAGTTCTTTTAGAATTTTAAAGACACATGGAATTGTTTGCAATATGGGCAGCCCCTCTTCATTTTCCAAACTAAATCAAAACTCTCATTTAATAATTAAAAGTCTGGGTATCCAGTCATTCTATGATTTCCTTTGTTCTATTACTTTAACACCATCACCACAAAATGATGTTCTTTTCTGTATTATTAAAGTTTCAAAGACTTGAAAGTTAACCCATTATTCTGCTATATATGCAATAAATATAGGTGAAGTAGTTTACCTTTGCTTTTCAACCCATTTCCAAAAGTATGTACTTTCAGGGAAAATATGTCAATGTTCTCTACAACCTGTAGAGAATTCCAAAAGTAATAAAGATGAAAGACAAATGATATGCTGATTATAAATGACTGCTTTCTATTAATTAAAGCAGCTCTCCAAGAATTACTACTAGGAGGTAGTTTGAGTCTTTTATGCACTTCACATAAAAAGAGAGAAACCTTAATATTCTACAATATAAAGGTATCTGAAACATAAGTCAAAGTTTACAAAGAAGTTCCCATACCCACTTAGTCTAAATTATCATTAAAAGCAATCTGGATTAAATATCAGAGTCAACAAAATTCACAAAGCCAGAAGCAGTTCAGTGCTCACAAATTTATATTTTTAGGTTTGATAAAGATTCTTGTGTATTTTCTAAATACACAGACCAAAAAAAAAAAAAAAAAACATTGTGGAAGTTTACATACATGTCTTAGGACACTTATACTAGGTAGGTAAATTACATTAAAAATTGGTCTTCGTAAAAGATCTTCCCAAAGAGCTTTTACAAACAGCAGGCAGAAAGTGTTCTTTTGTTTACAGTGTTTTTAAAATGCTGATTCTCCCATCTCATAATGGCCTCAACCAACCCTCTCCTTAATCCAACTTTGTTCTCAATAGGCAGCAAACTCCAAATTTTAAGTACCCAATGTCATAAAATTCAGGGCTACAAAACATCTTTTAAAATGTGCTTATCCCTAAAACATTTTAAACTAAATATCTTGAATGGCTCAACTTCACTTGAAAGTAGGGATACAGCAGGGAGAAAAAAAAGAAAAAAAACCTTTCCATTTAAAATCCTAAAGTGACTAAGAAAAAATACCTGTTAGTTCTAAGCATGTATATTATGTACCATAGTTAAGTTTAAGGATCTGGGTGACTGAACGGCACAAAAACTGGGGTTCATATCTAATTCTTCAGTTAAAAATCATCCTTTTAAAATGAAAATGCTACAGCCAATAGCATGTGCTACACTGAAGGGTATCTTGTTTATAGTCATGTGGTATAACAATTGCTGTATTAGGAGGCAAGAGTAGTTAAGGACATTTGGGGGAGGAAGGATTAGACAGACACTCAAATTCCTAACATAGCTGTTTTATACGGAAAATATGTCTCCATAGACAGACCACTTTAAAGAGCTAAAATCCTACAAAAGTAGGGGCAACAGAGCCCCCTAAATAGAGCATGGGCTTCAGAATCAGACCTGGTCAAAACCCAGCTCTACCTTGTAGTGACTGTTACATTAGTTCAATTAGGCAATTTCATGGAGCCTTTGTCTATAAAATGGAGACAATAGCACCTACTTATAGGGGATTTCATAAGGTAAAGCGCAATGGCATGTGCAGGCACTAAAAAAAGCTAGCTTTTGGAATTATTCAGAAAAATAACTTTTTCATCCTATGCTGATAACAGAGCTAAAAATGTAATAAAGCTTACTGGTTTTAAATTTTATGGTTTTTAAGACCCTTCTTCCATCACACTTTCCCCAATATTATGCTAGTCATCTTCAGGCCTTTTATAACACTGTATTAATACAAATTTCTAAGTCCCAATTTTTTCATTCCCTGTTCTCTATTCCTCCATCCCTTTCCCCCTTGGTTCTCCTGTATTATTAAACAACTAAGATGTGTCATGTCACTATTATGTACCAGGCAGTTTTCTAAGTGCTTTACATACATGAATAAACTTCATCTCACTCTTCTTCAGCAGGATGACTCTACCAAAAAACCAGCTCATGCTTTCCCCCCAAATTTCAAAGCTATTCATTATTGTTCCATTCCCTTATAATGTTTTTCTTTTTTAGCTCTTAATTGCTAGGGTGCTGAAATTTAGCAAAATTCTAGTGAATGTGAAAAATAAGGGCCAATAAAAATGAAAAAGCAGGGACTGTATGGAAGTAACTGCCTCTGAGACTCCTAAGAAGTAACACATGATATCTTGATTTATATGAGAGGGTCTGTTACTACAAAATGAATAGGAAATAAACAGTTTATACTCTCCCCCTTCATTAAATAAAAGATCTAAAATATTTTTCATTTAAAATATAAATTACAAGAGAAAAATTCAGCAAATGTGTAACACATAATTCCGTCAGGGCGCCACAGACAAAATTACGAGTATTCCACTGTTACCTCTCTGAGACCAATCATGAGTTCTTAGTATCTATCAACTTCCTGAAATTGTACTGTAAGTCAGAAAAAGAATATACTTAAAAAAATAGAAACATCCAGTAGTATACCTTAGTACTAAACTTTTTTTAAAAAAAAGACCTAGAAGGGAAAAGGCAGTCCCTTCAAGATCACGAAACAAAATAAGTTAGGCAGTCAGCAAGTAGAAAAATCTGTCAATTCTGTTTCTGGTAAAATGTTTACTTTAAAAGAAGAAATTTTTATATAGGCTGAGGCTAATATATTCAACAGTATAAACATTTTTCCTTTGGATTACCTTTCTAAAAACAAATTCTTAAAGTATCATTATTTCAGTTGACTAAAAATATAGCCAAATCTGTCACAACACAACACAGAAGGTAATGGACAATAATTATAGAATATTTTAAATTAACAGTAACAAGCCATCTACATCAAACCTTGTTTCCAACTAAAACCAAAACAAAAGCACAACAATCCGTAGTGTACCAAGTGTGTATTTTCAATTTACTGTATGCAATCTAACAAAAATTTGGTCATAATTTACCAGATATACATAAACAATTTAAGTAGTAAAGAAAATTCAGTTTAAAGAGAGTAAGTTCATATCTTAAGGAAAAGTAAAAGTACATTAAGAATGTAAAGCCAAGTCCAGTTTCTATGCAATAAGTGAACTGTAGTCTAATAAAGCAGTTTAGGTGATTTTCAGATATATAACTTTTCTCTTTAATATATATTTATATATAGACAGATCTACCAATTGTAAACTATGGTTTATTTTAAAGGAGAGGGATAAATGGGATGAAAGAAATCTTTATACTATACTTACATATTCACAAAGCAGAACATTTTACGTTTAAAATACTTTTCCATTCATAGTATCTTTGCCCAACTAACGTCTACTTTGGACCCCACCAGAATTACATTTTACTCATTTGTCTAGAACACTGAGGAAAAGATGTACTCTTCAGTCTTAAACAAAAACCAAACCAAAACTGTTCATGTCTGTTTTTCAATTTTATAGAAACTATGATAAAGTTTAGGTGACAAATGATGCATCTCACCATCTAACTGTACTCTATCTTTGATTTATCCAAGCAGAAGCATCAATGTCTAATGTTAAACCATCTTTCTACTGAAATCAGAGACAGTAAGAAAGTCTGTCTCTTAAAAAACCCAGTCTTTTCAACTTTGATCAGATGAAGCACCGAAAGGATTATGTCTGTCAAAGTGTACTCTGCAATTTTTTCCACATGATTAGCATAATTTAGTTACCTGATATAAAATAGGAAAATATACTCAATTTCTATTTAAAAGAAAGCTGAAAATATGATATCCCTCAAATCTTATATAATATACAGTATGTTCCTGATAAACATTGTGCATATTATCAATTATGTGAAATGCTGCTGTGAGTCAATCAGTTAATTCATCTGTCAGACTAAATAAATCTGGCGATTTCAACTTAATACATCATCCCTTGTATCCTGAAGAATTTAGTGAACAGAATAATAAATTGTAAAGCCTCGCAATATTTTATTTGTAAGACTTTTGAAGATTGTTGAATCATGGTGACTACTAAAAAGACTATATATATCAAGATGTAGTGATTTCAAGAAATTGAAAAATAAATTAATTATCTATCATAATTTCAAACCCTGAATACCCCATAAGTATGAAACAAAAGAGAATGCACTTTTTGTGTTAATTTTAATGATAAAAGGGCACAGGAGTAAAAACCTGATATTTCACTTATATTGCATAACAAGCTAACCAAACTGGACATGGAGGATAAATTATAAAACAAATCATTTTACTTATTATTTCTATGACTTTTCTTTCAATCAGACTTCTGTCTTTTCAAATAGGACTGAGGTATAGTACACTGGCAAAACTAAAAAGAAGCAAACAAGAGTAGTGCCAAAGGAACAGATACCCAAAACCAAATGCCTCGTCAGAAAACGTCATATAGCAACCATTTATCAGATTAGAGCAGCAGGAGAAAGTTACTTTTAAATCATAATCATTTTAGTGGTATTTGTCGACCTCACCACGGTACTTTGCAACATCATTCTTCATTTGTAAAGTAGTAAAATTCATGTCAGAAAGGAAAGGGGGAATGGAGGAAGTCAGTTAGTTCATTCCAATAAATTACCTCTCCAGTTCTTATAAACATGCCCATCAGCACAAAATTGAGAAATAATACCTAAGACTAGAAGAGACTTGGTTTAAGTTATAAAGCAAAATAAAGTGAAAAATACAGAAAAGTAGAACCAATGGGGTTGAAAAGGCCCCTCACTGAAAATCTGTATTAAAAAAAATAAAATTAATAAAAATAAAAATAGAAACAAAACTCTACTAGTACAAACTAGCCTGAGTGGTTTGATGGACAGAGTAATTAGGTCAGCTGTCACTGTACTCTTAATAAATGAATTTTCTTCATTCATGTGAAAGTGGCACATGAATGTAAGCTTTTTAAGAACAGATATTTTCAGAGGATCCAAATACTTACTGTATATCCTATAAATAAAAAATATTTTTACTTTGATAACTGACTGAAGATGTGTGAACTCCATGTAATTCAACCACAAGGTTGTTTGCTGTACAGTCCTGTGCAAATATAAAAAAAATTTTTTTTTTTGCTATAAGGCTTTGACCCTACAGTTTTCACAGCAATGTAACTACCATCCAGCATGTACCATATTTTGCAAGCCTTCAAGTTCAACAATCCAAATTGTTGATTCATATTATGTCCAAATGCAGCATCCTTGAGGAGTATAGTAGGTCAGTTAGTCATCAAGAGACATGCAAACATCTCCTGATTCATCCCATCGAGATGCATCATTCTGATCTTCTCCATCATCAACCAGCTCTTCATCAGCTTCTCCTCCGCCATTCCCCTCATATTCTTCATCCCGAGGGAAGTCTGTGTCCTGTCCCTGATCTACGCCTTCTTGTCCTCCGGGTTGCGATTTATCCGCACAGTCTACACAAACACCATAGCGCCGAGATCCATGTCTTATTCCAACACTGGCTGCTAACATGAAGATCTTCTTACACACCATACATTTGTATTTTTTATCCTTTTTATGCACCTAATTGAAGATGTGAAATAAAAAATCCAATGTTAGGACAGTACAGACAATATAATACATTTGAACCACTCAAATTAAACCTCCCATTTAATGAAAAGTAAATATACCATTATCTTTCTGTATGAATTTCAGTACTGGTTTCACAAATAACATTCATTGTTTAAAGCAAAAAATTGCAGGTAATAGTGTTAAAGTACCTTAAACAAACACAGTTTATCTCAACAATCAGTTAAAGTTACTTACCAGGGAATGTCTTTTTACATGTTCTCTTCGAGTAAACAGTTTTCCACAAATATCACAGCTAAATGATCTGACTCCCGTATGAATGAGCAAATGCCTTTTTAGTGTTCGTCTGTATTTGGCTACGTAGCTACAATGAGGGCATTTTAACTTGTTCATGATTAGAGATGATTCACCTTTGAGAATTAAAAACAACAACAACAAAAAAGCAATTATTAAACAGAAAACTTGTCAAAAGTTTGCCTATTCCTGAGAATAGGGATTACTCTATAGTTACTACCATCTGAGTTTTTTAAAACCCAGAATGTGGAAGCTTTTAATTAATTGATAAAAACAGTATTAAGAGCTCTGTAGATGTTTTGACTAATACTTGCCATTTTCCCAAGTTTCTTGTTTTGGCCAAGATTCAGGCAATAATCCATACTTGAAATCGTTAGAAGCACCTGGTATCAATCCATACTTGTAATCGTTGGAAGTACCTGGTATCAATCCATACTTGAAATCGCTAGAAGGGCCAGGCATCAGGCCATACTTGAAATCATGTGAAGGACCTAATACAATTAAAAAGTGATTTTGATATAATGATGGTAATTAAGATGACTTACTGGAATTAAAAAGATGGATATAAAACTATTTTATGAGCATCACGATAGAACAGCCTACTATAAAATAGTTATATTAAAAAACTGTTATTTAGTCTAAAACTGAGATGGCCTCATACATTACCCTAATTTATATCCTGGTCTTAGAATAAATAACAAACTAAGGTTTAAAATACAATTTAAACACAGGAAAAAAAAATTCAGTAGAGTAAAAATACTATTTAATGGTATGCTGAGCCTACATGAAACTACCCTTTTTAACTGTTGCTGTTTCTAACCTTTCTGCCACTGAAGACTTATACCAGCCTGAATGGAGCCCAGCTGTGGTTCTATCAGTACAGAAAAGATGGGCTAAGGATGATGAGTATAAATATAGGGTAATTACTAAAGTAAAATTCTTATATTATTAGACCCCTGTTTGTTGTTTCAGACACGTTGGAGGGCAACGTAACAATGAATTTGGGAGTTTACCAAAATCTCTCTAACTTCATCCTTAAATAAAAACCTGGAAAGTACTCCTTTGGCAATGTAAACATATCCAGAATCCCCCATAACTACTGCCACCCTATCCCAACTCATCATCAACTGTTGCCTCTGGATTATTTTCAACAGCCATCAGTTTGTCTCCAAGCTCACACCATGGTGCCTTCCTAGAGCTCATTCTCAATACAGCAATCAGATTTTTTAAAAACTTTAAATCAGAACTAGATACTACTCCACTAAAAAGTCTGCTAGGACTAACGATCTTTACAGTACAAGCCAAAGACTACCAATATACTACAAAGCCTTAACTGATCTAGCCCTTGCTTCCAAACCACTCCCATGGTTATTCTACTCCAACCACACTGGCCTCTGTGCTATTCCACGTTGGTAAAATGGCTAAAAAGCCTTTTGGTTGGTAAAAAGCCTTTGCACTTTGCACTTAACTCTGTCCTCTGCCTGAACACTCCTTTCTAGGATATATGCATAGCACACTTGTGCAGGAATTTAGCAATTTTTCTCCCATACACACAATTTTATAAACGAATGCCTGCCAAATGGGTTTTCTAAGAATTCAACTTTCTATATCTATTTGCCAAATACATTGCCTCTAATAAAAATTAAAAGAACTTAAGATTTCCCTCTTAAGGAAGAAGTGAAAGTATTAATATCCACAATACAAAAAAATCTGAGGTATTTAAAAATTGTGATTCATTACTACTACTGTAAATTGTTTTGTACTGGGAATACTTTCACTTACTGTTTTTTAATGTTAGGAAAGTCCTCTGAATCCATAATTACATATTTTAATTGTAATGCAATACTGCTTTGGGGTAAAGTGAGACACCACATTTGTGTGTGTGAGAAGGAGGAAGGTTGGGAGTAGTAGCCTGTGAAGGTTAATCAATTTTCAGTTTCACACTTCTAAATAAATTTTGATTTGCTTTTCAAATCAAAGCAAAACAAAGTAAGCTCTAACAGCAAGGACTGTGCTTGTTTACTCATCTCCGTATTTCTTAATGTCCAAAACATACACCATTCAGTGACTTCCCTGGTGGTTCATTGGTTAAGAATCTGCCTGCCAATGCAGGGGACACAGGTTTGATCCCTCATCTGAGAAGACCCCACATGCCTCAGGGCAGCTAAGCCCCTGCACCATAGCATGCATCTAGAACCTCTGCTCCATAACCAGAGAAGCCACGAAAATGAGAAGCCCCCACTCTCAGCAGCTAGAGAAAGCCCGTGCACAGGAAAGAAGGCCCAGAGCAGCCAAATAAAAAAAAAAAAAAACTTTTGTTTTTTATAACTTCTTTCAACAGTTGAGAGAAACCACCTTAAGGCAGTTTTTTCAGAATTATAGCTTTTTCGGTCTGTGCACACTGTACATTCAAAAGCCGTTTGTATCACTTTCTTCAACAAATGCTAGTTTTGCCACACGCTTTCTCTCTATGGATGCACACCTTTTATGTACTATTTGAAAACAACTTGCATGCTTCATCACTTTACCCCTCAACACAGTATCTTTCAGAACTTTCTCTTACATAAACTATAGTGCCTTTATCGCATCCAAGAATTTTTATATTGTTAGGAATATCATTTAAACCATACTACATATTCACTTTTCCAACTATCCCCAAAACTATCTCTTTTTTTGGATCAATGATATAATCAAGACTGATGATTACAACAAACTTTCACCCAGGCATCATGGGATGAACCTATCAATAGTGGCTTACTATCTAATGATTTTGAACTACTTCCCCTGGAGGTTGCAAAAATATGTATTTTATCATTCTTCTACATTCATTAGCATGACATTCTATAAAGAAAGTTTTCTCCCTTTTTAATTTACCTATATTATTCTTTGGAATACTCATGGATTCTGTCTTCTTGCGCAGGACACCTCGCACAAAGCAGTTATACTATTTAGAATTGGTATTTTCTATAGTCATCAACAACCAAACCATTAATTTTAATCTAAGTTAGTTAAAATACACTAGTCAACCATTCTGATAATTACCATTCTCATCCCATCTATACACTAGCTAGAAGCCACAATCTATTAACTTTATTGCTTTTGATATTTAAGAGCTTTAACATGTCTCCTTCAAAGAAAAAGAAACACCTATTCATATATTTACCAGTCTTCTAAATTCTATAATCAACATTAGCTGCCACAGATTGAAAGTGCCTATATTAATACCTAACACTTTCCTTTAAGGGAAAGAAACTGCTGTAGGTCCTTGATAAACACATACACATTTCTAAAACTTCAAATCCTCTTAAAGGTACTCCTGCTAAAATTCTACTGTACCTACCAGCATCACCTCCTTCTTGACCAGAGCTGGCTTCAGTCAATAAATTTGCATTGACATTCCTATCACAATCTGGCCCTGAGAGTAGAGCACCATCCAGATCTGAAAAGGAGATATAGAAGTATGTTATTTACAACCACACCACAGCCATCACCCAAAATACCATTCTCTTCCTGGAAATGTTTCTTATGCAGACTAAATAGAGGATATCTGCAAGTACAGAATAACTGCTATGTGCTTAACACTGCAAGGCATAAAAGCATACATAAGACATGTTTTTCAGCCACAGGACTAACAGCACACTGGATTAGAATGAACCTTAGAGCCAAGGTGAACTGGGTACCCTAGCTCCAGCTGTATGCTCACATGCATCCACCTGTATCATAGATCTGATACAGAAATTTAATCAGTTAACGCAAGCCAAGTATGGTGTCTGATATCCAAAAGATAGCTGCAGCTGCAAGTGCTAAACGTATAAAATATTACTGTTTCTGCACTGGTTCAGAAATACTAGATTTGTAAAGGAAGATGTAATTCCTACATTTGTAAAAGGAAGATGTAATTATTTCCCTTGAATCTGTTGCATCTTTTTTCTACCACTGCCTTAATTCAGGAACTCATCATTACTCTCCTGGATTACTCAGTTTCTTGGTCTCCTTGCTCCAAAATACAATACTTTCTTCATTTCCCACAACATTGTCAGAAAGATCTTCCTAAAACACTAAGTTTTATGTTGCTCCTTTACTTAAAAATCTTCAATGTTTCACCAGTTTTTAGGATAATCTTCAAAATTCTTTAATTTACATGCTTCCTAATATTCAGGTTCCTATTTTGCCAATGCTGGAGATTCAGGTTGCATCCTTGGGTTGGAAAGATGCCCTGGAGAAGGAAATGGCAACCCACTCCAGTATTCTTGCCTGGAAAATCCCACAGACAGAGAAGTCTGGCAGGCTACAGTTCATGGGACAACAAAAGAGTCAGTCACTCACGACTTAGCAAGTAAACAACAACAATTTATGAATCTAGCTTCATTCCGCTGCTACTGTCTACTCTTGTGTTATGAATAGAAGATGACATGACAGACAATGAAAAATCTGACTGTAAAGGGATAGAGTGAGATACAGGTTAAGAGTTTGGGTTTTTAAGGCAAAAATTAAAACATGTTTAAATGCTGAAAGGAAGAAGTCATTAAGAAAAAGAGAGGACACTGCAAAGAGAAATATTGCAAAGAGAAGGAATTATCAAATTTGTAAGATAGACAATCACTATACATACAGAGAGAGGTTTGAAGACAGGCACTTAAAGACTACATCTCTACTGGTTTTTATTTTCTCTGTAACATTAAATGTAGAATGTGAAGTTACTCCCTAGAGTAAAAGGGTTGGAAGTCAGGAGAATAAACAAGTAGTTCAAGCGTGAATAAACAGTAAACAGACACTGATCCTTTCCTGTTGCTGGATAGCAGGGATACTACCTAGATTTTATTTTCCCAGTATTTATCATAATGGATGACTGTAAAAGCCTTTTTCAACAGGTGCTGTTAATTGTTGGCTTGAATCTTTGCAACCTGTTATTAAGTTTTAACTTAACATATCTCAGGAGTTCTCTGGCAGACCAGTGGATAGAACTCAGCCCTTTCACTGCCATGGCCTGGGTTCAATCCCTGTCACAGAACTAACATTCCGCGAGCTGTGTGGTACAGCAAAAATATAAGGGGAAGGAAGGAATAATTTTGTCAATTTTCTGGTATATAATAATATTAAAACATCCATAAACCATAAATTAATTGAAATCTAATAATGACTCTGCTTTCATTTGATAAGTTAAATGTATTTCAACAATCAATGAGAAATCCACAAACCACATGAAAAGAACAGCCCCAGCTCACCGCAACTAGAGAAAGCCTGCATACAGCAAGGAAGACCCAGTATAGCTAAAAATACATATTAAAAATCTTCAAAAAAAATTAAATCATTCAAACAATGTTACTCTTCCCAATATCTTTAGAAAAAAGTCACTCGAAAGTGTGTACAGGGCATTTCTTAAAATTCTGCCAAGTAGGTTTGTAAATATAGGGTGTTTCTGTTATTTGTTGAAGGCTTTCCTCAGCTAGTCTTAATGGACACTTCCTGTCTCCTACCATATCTGTAAAGTATTATGATTTAGTTTGTGATCTTTAATCCTAAATGGACACTAGTACAGAATGTTCACCTCAATCTAAAACCTTAATAGATTGCAAATGAATTCTTTCTGAGGTCTTTTCAATAGCTATGTATGAATGTGAGAGTTGGACCATAAAGAAAGCTGAACACTGAAGAATTGGTGCTTTCGAATTCTGCTACTCTCAAGATTCTTGGGCGTCCCTTGAACAGCAAGGAGATCAAACCAGTCAATCCTAAAGGAAATCAACCCTGAATATTCATTGGAAGGACTGATGCTGAAGTTGAAGCTCCAGTCTCTGGCTACCTGATGTGAAGAACCAACTCACTGGAAAAGATCCTGATGCTGCGCAAGACTGAGGACAAGAGAAGTGGGCAGCAGAGGATGAGATGGTTAGATAGCATCACTGACTCAAACTGACCTAAGTCTGAGTAAACTCCGGGAGATGGTGAGGGACAGGGAGGCCTGGCGTGCTGCAGTCCAAGGGGTCACGAAGAGTTAGGCACAACTTAACGACTGAACAACCAACTCTTTCTGTGTACAAGAACAAGTCATAGCCATACTACAGATACTAAAACCCTTTTGAAAGGCATCAACTACTTGGTTCTTGATATCAAAAGTAAATCTCAAAACAAGTGAGCTCCTCCAGGTTGACAACAGCTTTCATAAAAGCACACCTAACTTAGGAATCAATACATGCTATCACTGCTGTATCTTATTTCAAACTATCTGGACACTTATTTGTAATCACCTGCTGCTGCTGCTAAGTTGCTTCAGTCGTGCCCGACTCTGTGCAACCCCATAGACGGCAGCCCACCAGGCTCCCCCGTCCCTGGGATTCTCCAGGCAAGAACACTGGAGTGGGCTGCCATTTCTGTCTCCAATGCATGAAAGTGAAAACTGAAGGTGAAGTCCCTCAGTCATGTCCAACTCTTAGCAACCTCATGGACTGCAGCCTACCAGGCTCCTCCATCCATGGGATTTTCTAGCATAGAGTACTGGAGTAGGGTGCCATTGTCTTCTTCATAATCAGCTGAGTTGATGTGAATTAGATAGAAACCAGGCAACCAACCATTCATTTGATATAATATTCTGCTTCGCCAGGAACTCTGTATTCATTTTCTCGAAAAAGCACAGTATTAAGAAATAAACTCTAGGACTTCCCTGGTGACTCAGTGGTAAAGAATCCACCTGCTAATGCAGGAGACATGAGTTTGATCCCTGGTCCAGGAAGATCCCACATGTCTAACTATTAAGCCTCTGCTCTAAAGCCAGTGCTCTGCAACAAGAAGCCCTTGTATTACAATGAGGAGTAGCCCCTGCTCCCTGCAATTAGAGAAAACCCTGCACAGCAACAAAGACCCAGCACAGCCACAAATAAGTACATTAAAAAAATAAACCCTGATAAATGACATTCATGACCTTCCTATGGAAATCCGTCTCAAATGCATTTTTGACAGTGAATAGGTGATCCTCCCCCTAAACGAAACAAAAAATACACCCTTGATTTTATGCATGAAGTCCTTTTGTATATGCAATCTACATATACACAGCATATTACATTTCACTACACACTTACACAGTAGGAATATTCTTATCCTCAACCTTAAGAGGAAAACTAAAGCTACTTCAGAGTGTTGCACTGTTCTTTAACAGCATTACACTGCCTCCTGACAACACGAGCACCAAACCTGGCACTAAAGCGGGCAATTAAAAAAAGGTACAACTGCAATGTTGGAAATGAGAGTGACGTATACCCATCTTAAATTACACTCACTCACTTTCCTAGTGATACCCTAAATAAAAAATAAATAAATAAACCTATCTAAAAGGACTAGATTTCCACAGTGGTTCAGTGGTTAAGATTGCGTTTCCAATGCAAGGGAAGAAGGGAAACAGGCTTCAATTCTGGTCAGGGAACAAAGATCCCAATGCCATGCAGCACATCCAAAAAAATATTTTTGTAATTTAAAAAATAAACAAAAAATAAAAATCTATCAGCATTCTGCGGCAAACCAGCCTTCACTTTATTAATCTATTTAATAAAAACATCTCTGGGTATTTCCCTGCTAGTCCAAAGGCTAAGACTCCATACTCCCCGTGCAGGGGGCTTGGGTTCAATCCCTGCTCTCAATCACACACACCAACTAAGATCCAATGCAACCAAAAAAAAAAAAACCATCTCCAAAATTTTAAGTGTACCTAGTTATAAGCTGTCATTGTCCTTTACATACACTTTTTCTATCTTTGAAGCAACTTCCACCTCTGAATTCATTTTTTATTCTTCTCTGACATCTCATTCATGGGTTTTTAAAAACTTGACTACCAACCAATGGAAAGGATGACATGGTAGAAATCTCGGCCTTTACCTTCTTCCTAAAATTTTAACAATCGTTAACTGTATTTTCTCCAAAAGGAAATGAATAGCAATATTTACCTACTTCACAAGGTTGCTATGAAAAGTAACTTCAATAAATAAAAATCATGTACAAACTATAAAGTGGAACATAAATCATGATGTCATTAAGTGAGGTTAACCTTGGGGCGTGTGGCTGTAGGTCTCTCTTGGGCCACAGAGGGCACAAGCGGCACTTCCGAAGCATCCAGTGCTTTGTACACGACCTGCCTGTAAGTGCCCAACAAAAACTATGCTGGGAAGGAGGTCTTCCTGACCATTTGTTTTTGCTTCTCAAAATTCCACACATGAGGCAGGTACAGACTAATCCAGATTTTCTTAAAACACAAATATTCTTGAATGACATACAAGAGCAATCAGAAATCGAGGTTATAGAAACAATGACAGCTCCGTCCTACAAAAACTCAGTAAGATCTGTTCAATTTTTGTTTTCATGTAAATATATACTATTCTCTGAAGACAGTTTCTGAGGACTAAGGCTAATTTTATTTCATAAACTGTTATAGATTTTTTTTCCTTCGTTCATTACAGTCAAGGTTTTTTTTCCTTTTTCAGTGATGAGTAAATTCAGTTGCAAATGTATAATATAAAGCACCCTTGACAGTTCTACGGCAGCCAAGAGACTCAACAAATTGTAGTTTCCCTTTATCCCCAAACTCAGTGATGATTCAAGTGACAGACTAGGCTCCACTGTTTCTGCTTTGCTCCTATTCAAACAAGGTTGTCATTTCTTTCATGACCGGGCCTTAACAAGTCTCTTCAGGACTTTCTCCACTCCAATCCATGAATAATACCTTCCAATTGCCTTTATTTGTTAAAGGCAAATAAACAAGATTGCATCTCTAACTGAGAACCTCTCACTGCTCACAGTCTGTGAAATAAAATTCACAATTTATTACCATGTCAGAGAATTACATACAACCTGGCCCTAACCTATTGACCCCACCTCACTATCCCTACTACACTCCCCTTTCTATTCACTTACTCCCTTCAATTCTCGCCACTTTGCACCCTCTCCTGGCAAACTCCTACACAAAATAAGATCCAACTCTGTGAAGCTTTCTTCAACTCTTAATGAGAAATCAGGAACCTCCCCACTGCACTCTGGCATACTTCTGATTTTAACATTTATCACATTGCACTGATTCTACCTCACAGCCATCCTATTGTGAACAAGTTCTCAATCTTGACAGCAATATCATCTAACCTGTTCGCTCAGTTTCGTATGGACTCAAAATTTTACTACCAAATTTCCTCTTACAAAGTGGAAAGTCATTTTGGGGTCCCAGAAAAGTAATATTTGGTTATGACACTTCTGGTCTCCCCAGAATATTAAGGCTTTATCAGGAATAAAAAATTTAGTCTTAAAAAATTCTCAGGGGCTGACATTAACAGGGTTTAGAAAACTTAACACCCTCAGCAGGTAGAAAGCATTAAAACTGATCCACAAAAGGCTTCTTCAACATGCAGTTTCAGTCTGACCAAACAAATTGTTTCCTTAATGCTTATAACCTGAAAAGAATAACCAATAATGCACCCACCCCTTGGATCAAGTATGGCAGAGTGGGAGGAAAGGAACACTAGGCAGAGAAAATAAAGGAGAAGGAAAAAGAGATGGCAGAATATTCCTACTACCATACAGTTACTCATTATCATCCTTTTAAGATTAAATATTGAAGTGTTACATATTAGTATAACTTACAGTCCATTAGCTAATGGTGGACATATTTTTTAAAATGAGCATCAGCCCTTCAAACTACCACTGACTACCCAACTGTAACAGTTTCTAAAGAAAAGTGACTTTAAATCACTTGTAGCTCATTCTTCATAATATACTCAAAAGGATGCCTGAAAGATGCAGTACATCTGGAATCCCTTAAGAAAGAACTAATCCAGGCCCATAAACCTGCTATGTGGAACATTTGGGTTAAGATGTAGGATACATACATTTTCAGATTTTAGGAAAGTAATAACTGTGATACCCCCAGAGGGGTCCAGGGTGGCATCCTGTAATCAAAACGTATTTTTGCAACAAAACATACAGATGTTCACATTTAAGGAAAGAAGTAAAAAATACAAATTGGTTTTGCTGCCAACTGAATATCAGATTTTGTTGCCAAAATGATTTTTTAAAAGCTCTGGTTAATTTTTATAAACTTCCAAGATTTCATAATTACAAATTTTTCTTTCCTTCTAATTATAGAGACATTCTGTATGATAAACTTAAGCCAAGTTAAGTGGCAGAACCAAGTCCAAAGTCCAAATCTTCTTTACTATGTCTAGGTTCCATGGTTTTCAAACATTTTAAGTAGTTCATACAGTAACTTCATACGGCATGGCCAAAATATGGAAAAGTCTCAAATCAGATGGCCAATGTTCAAAGCTGTAAAAATATTTTAAATTAACAAACAACCGCCCCCCCCAACCCCTGCCGCCTCATCATTTAAGAAAGCACTTCAAAGAACTTCCCCAATGGTCCAGTGAAGTGTTTGTCTTGCAATGCAGGGGACACCAGGTTGATCCCTGGTTGGGGAACTAAGATCCCAATGCTACAGGGCTACTAACCCCTCGTGTTCTGGAGCCCTCATGCCTAGTCAGAACCCACGCAACTAAGATCCGACTCAGTCAAATTAAGTAAAATAAAGAAAGCATTTCAAGATCCTGGAACCTCTGAAGTGATCCCCTGTATCAACTGTCACCCAAAATATGTAGGGATCTAAGTACTGGTTGGTAGATAACTTTAGTAGAAGTAATAATTCACTACTTCAAATATGACTCATTAGGGTATCTTAAAGACATATAGTTTGAGCATTCTTCTCTCAAAATTGTTTTCTATACACTTGAATTATATGCTTTTCAACCAAAAGACAATTACACAAATTGAAGATGTTAAAGCTTAAACTCTACTTGTAAGGATCAATAAAAATTCACAAATGCCACAAAACAAAAAAAAAGTACAGATGAGAGAAAGGAGCTTTTAGAGTTTACAAACTCTAAATTATATCCTTTGATCAAATAAAACCACCGTGCATCTGAGTATTTGTATATCATTATGAAAAATTCAATCATCTATATGAAATTTTACCAGCTTTTATTAAAGACAAAAATCAATTATATATACCCTACTGCTGTATTTACTAGAAAATGCTTTTCAGAAAACTGTCTTGATGTCAATTATATAAAACCCCACTGGAGAAATTCCTTTCAGAATTCAGTACCGGAAAGTCTGTCATCCTGTAGAACTTCTGTTTCCTCATTCTGAAGGGCTGCTTATTATCTTAGAGCCAGTAAAAAGCTTAATTAGGCTAACCATATTAATACTCTTGACTAGCACACTGTTTTATTGCTAAAAATTTTATTTGTATTTGTTTCTTGTCAGAAATTTCAAAATCTTATTGAATGCATATATATACAAATGTATTACATGAAGAGTACAGTTATTTACAATGGCTGCAACATTCTAGTGTGACTGGCACAAACAATACAAAAATACAGATTCAGAAAGCCCATGTTCCATGAGTCCAGAGTAGATAAAAAATGGGATTAACACCTGACTTGTTCTAACAGTATAAATGAAAACACTGTGTAAAACAATTAAGGCACTGGTTACTTTTGCCCCTATACAATTTAATTTCTAATCTTAAGATTTACATGTTCAAATCAAAAATGATTTGAAGGGAATCCCAGCAGAGTCAGACAATAGGTATACTAGCCTAAGATTTTTAAAGAAATACCATTATGAATATAACCTCTGATAAACTTTATCTCAGTATTTTACATTTCTTTATGAAGCACCCAAATACCACCTTCAACAGTATATGGCCAAGAAGACAACATTATTTATAGCCTACAAACAGTAGGCTTAAGAATCTGGGAAATCACTGTTTCTACAAGAGACCCACAAATCCAAACATGTCAAGCACTGCTTGTAGACAAAATGCATAATTCACCATGACTTTTCAGATGATTAGATAAAGAATTTTAAATACATTTAAAAGCATTATTTCACCAAAAGTTTTCACTACTTTTTCAATAAATAAAAATGAAAGTATAACCAGTAATGTGGACCTCTATAAGTTTTAAATGAGTGTCAATTTTTTTAAAAGACTGGGTCACTAGTTTATAAATTGCCATGGTTCTAATGTTGAGCAGTCCTAAAGATAGAACCTGCCTCTACTTTTATTAACTGAAAGACCTTGGTAAATACAGACCCACTATGTTCTTTCTTTATTGCTCAGAATTTGCCTAGAGAGTTCTAGTCAATTCTGTGCACCAACATTGCATCAGCGTGAAACAAACTGCCTATGACTGTTAAGAAAGATGAAAAAAGGGTTTGGAATTCACAAGGCGGGAGGTACAGCACTTAGCCTAAAAGAAGGGGACTTCAGGGGAAATTTTTAAATGTTAATACCTGAAGGGTTATCAGGTTGATTTAAGAGATTAGAGGTTAGGCTCATATTATACTACTAAATCCAGAATTAGGAAGTTAAAGAGAAGCAAATTCTAGCTCAATATAAAGTAACTTCTTTATAATCATACTCATCCTACATTAAAACAAAAGGTCAAGCTGAGGCTATTAGGCCACCTATCAAGAATCTGGTACAAAGTACACTGCACTGGAAAACTGATTTAAAAAAAAATCTTAATCTTTAAGGAAGACTGTGAAGAGGAACTAAAAAGCCTCTTGATGAAAGTGAAAGAGTGAAAAGGTTGGCTTGAAGCTCAACATTCAGAAAACTAAGATCATGGCATCTGGTCCCATCACTTCATGGGAAATAGATGGAAAAACAGTGGAAACAGTGTCAGACTTTATTTTTTTGGGCTCCAAAATCACTGCAGATGTTGATTGCAGCCATGAAATTAAAAGACGCTTACTCCTTGGAAGGAAAGTTATGACCAACCTTGATAGTGTATTAAAAAGTGTATTAAAAAGCAGAGACCAACCAAGGTCCGTCTAGTCAAGGCTATGGTTTTTCCCGTGGTCATGTATGGATGTGAGAGTTGGACTGTGAAGAAAGCTGAGTGCCGAAGAATTGATGCTTTTGAACTGTGGTGCTGGAGAAGACTCTTGAGAGTCCCTTGGACTGCAAGGAGATCCAACCAGTCTATTCTAGAGGAGATCGATCCTGGGTGTTCATTAGAAGGACTGATGCTAAAGCTGAAACTGCAATACTTTGGCCACCTCATGCGACGAGTTGACTCACTGGAAAAGACTCTGATGCTGGGAAAGGTTAGGGGCGGGAGGAGAAGGGGACGGCAGAGAATGAGATGGCTGGATGGCATCACCGACTCTGTGGACCTGAGTTTGAGTGAACTCCGGAAGTTGGTGATGGACAGGGAGGCCTGGCGTGCTGTGATTCATGAGGTCTCGGAGAGTCGGACACGACTGAGTGACTGAACTGAACTGGACTGAAGATGACCACAACAGCTATATGTTTATGTTTTGTCATTTTTCAAAATAACCCTATAAAAGTAGCATAGTCTAAGAAGGAGGAAACTGAGGGCAAGTGTTTAGCTTAATTTTGTTATGGTAACATAGTAAGTAACAGAACTCATTTACAAAACCTGATTCAATTTGGGCTCTTTCCTCTATTAGTGACTCATAGCACTATCACCTGTAGAACTGACAAAAATTTCAACTACCAGGCCACATCCCAGACCAATAAACCAAAATCCCTGGCAGGGACAGTCAGGCGTCATGATGGCTAAAGTTCCTAAGCAATGCCAATATGCAGCCATGATTAAGACCCACTGCTCTACACCAAGGGTTGGCAATAAAGCTTTACCTGAACACATTCCTGTTCATTTGTTTACATACTTTCTATGATTGCTTTCACGCTACACTGACAGTTAAGTAACTGACTTCACAACCAGCAAACCCCAATATATTTACTGCTTGGCACTTTACAGTAAAAATTTTCTAGCTCTGTACCATATGTTGTAGCTCCTATAGGATTTTCTGCCACTGAATGAAGGTGGATTCAGAGGCACCAAAAAGCTGTTTAAAGTTTTAACAGCGGGAATGCAGCACATCACTAATATAATCAAATTTCAGTTAAGCAAGGTTCATCAGATATTAAGGTGGCATTAATGACATAATAGAATTATATTTTATAAGCTATCAAAGATAAAAGCATATTAGACTACCAAGAATTATGATAGACCTAATACACTGATACAACCTCAGCTAGGAGTTGCTTGCTAAGATGATAATCACCAGTAATGTTATTCCTGAAAGTATGCACTGTGGTTCTAATTAATACTTTAATTCTCTTTGAATCACTCCAATTATGTGTGGCACTAGTTTTAAGAACGAGGTTAGCTTAGTTAGTCACTATGCAAAAAAAAATCTTACTCCTTATATTCCATGTATCTATATCTATTTTTAAAAAGTACACTATACTGGAGAAGGAAATGGTAACCCACTCCAGTATTCTTGCCTGGAGAATCCCATGGACAGAGGAACTTTGGGGGCTACAGTCCATGGGGTCACAAGAGTCGGACACGACTGAGTGACTTTCACTTCACTACTATAGGCCTCCCACCAGACTGTTAACTGAGTAATTCATGCAGTAGAAAAAAAAATGCAGTTCTAACTCTGAGAACTGATTCAATATCTTTTACATTAAAAATTAAGCTGAAACAAAGTGCCGCTAAGTCTATCATTAATACTTTTAAGAAACCACCTCTGGGATTTTATTGGGATTTTATTGCTAAAACTTGACAAGTTGGAGGGGAAAGCTCAGCAAACAGTATTCATTATCCATGCATACTGGTTTCCACATGATTTCTACCAATGAAAACTAAACCCAAACCTAAACAGCCAGGGAAACCATTTCACAGGATTATGGCATTTTGCCTTTTGGGAACTAAAAACAATGATTCTTTTAAACGGAAAGCTCTCCATCCCTAGGTGATCACCATCACATAAATTAGACACTGAACAGTTACAGATCTGAGGCAACGCAAGCACTATATGACAGTGGTGGACATGGTCAAGTCTGGGGTCCGCAAAGGAAAACCACAAACCCACTGGACTACTTCAAATAAAAGTAAGTTACACAGAGACAATTAAGTCAAAGTTTCAAATCTATTTCCACTCTTCAACAATAGTCCGCCTCACTTCATTTCTCAAAAAAAAAAAACCCACACTACAAGATGTGATATGCAAAGCTTCTTGTAGTCAAGAGAAAGGTCTCAGAGGCCTCTCTTACTTAACTAAGAAAAATGAAAATGAGGAAACAGTGGGACAAACTTAAAATATTCCAGTTTCTGTAAGATTTATGGGGAGAACAGAACAGTGAGTAGTTCTAAACAAAGTAGAATCCTATTAACTTTTACAAAATTCTATAAAACAAATATTTAACTACAAAAGATTGAGAGTAAAGAATGCTAACTAAATCTCAAAAACGTTCTGAAATGACAAATGAATCACATATTACAACCAAAGATTTTATCTTTTCTAGCACTGGGTACAAAAATTGAGCAGGCTACAGACCAGGAAAATCAAAGACAGAGTCCACATGCCATAAAATGTGGGCAAATTCCTGATTACTTAACACAACCTTTGAGGAACCCACATATACGTGTAGAGAAAAAACTAAGATATACCAAATCTTACATGTGATACAAGATTATATAAGATATGTGATTGTTCAAGTCATTTTTTCCCTTCTATTATAAAGACTCAAATTTACTGTTTCTTATGTATATTACTTTAATAGACACAAGATTATATCCAACCAGAATGAGAATAAAAACTGAGACACCTCTGTATATATTCAATACAGTATTTACCTGGTTCTTCCTTGATGAATGACAAATCTTCCTCTGGATAGGTAACAGGTGGCTGCATCACTGAGCAATCTTCTATATTTGTTTCATTATTAGGTGGTATATTATAAACAAATCTCTTTGTAGCTTGGGTTTTTCTCCTTGTTTTGCCAGTCTCTTGAATCCCCTGGGAGCCCATATTATTCCAAATAAACACTTTTGTTTGACCTTGAGACTCATTTTCTGTCAATTCAGGTGAACCATCCTGGACCCAACTACTGTCATTCATTTGGTAGTTTTCGATTTGGCCCTCGTCGACATTACAACCATCATTTTCAATTTTTACGTTACTTGCCAAATTGGTAAGATTTCGTGTTGCCCAAAAACTGGCAATTTTTTGATCCCGTGATGAAGACAGGCCATCTCTGTTAACTGGTTTTCTATTATTATAGTCCACAACTACAGATTCCGGAGCTTCTGATTTAATGCTTATATTTAAGGCATCTTTAATGAAATTTCGGCAAGTTTGAACAACTTCACTCATTTGAAGATAGCTGGCCACTGTCATTACTTCAATGGCATTTTGGCTTGTGAGCACCAGGTTACCAGAATACAAGAAGTCCAAGATGACTGAAAAACCTTGAACTGCAGCAATATCTAAGTGGGTAGTATTGTTTTGGTTAGGGCTTTCTTTGTTTGAAAAGCAATATAAAGTCTTAAAGAAACGGCTGCCTGCAACCAGGATGTTCTTATGAGCTTTAAAGATTTTTCCGCTCACCACAATGCTGACATCACAAAGAATACCTTTCTTCCTCTGTTCATTTAGTTGTCGAAGAAGTTGATAGCAATACGAGTTCTCATTTGGCCTACTATTAAAGTCACAGTACCCCTCCTCTGATGGTATTTCTGACTCCTGCAATAGATGAAAAACATTAACATTAAATTTTATTTACTTTTTAAAGCCTCCATACCAAAGACAACAAATCACTGTCATGTAACTTTTTAAAACCACTATCAAATACACTAATCTGTTAGTAATCACTACATATTTTGAGACTGAGGTGTTCACAATCTAAATATTAAGAGAAAGGGTGTAAACAGCTTGCTGCAATCCACTGCTATCATTAAAAAAAATCATGAGGACTAGAATTTCATTTAAAGAATACTGTGTATCACATTTCATGCTATCTTTCCAAATATAGCTGAAGACATGGATTGAGAATTATTTAAAATTAAAACAGGGAATTCCCTGGTGGTCCAATGGTTAGGACTCCACCGCCATTGCCTGAGTTCAATCCCTGGTCAGGGAACTGAGATCCAACAAGTCAAGGGATATGGCCAAAAAAAAAAAAAAGACATGAAATGAAAATAAAAAGTGATTGTTTTCTCACGTAAACAAACATTCATAAGAATCAAATTAATCTGCCTTATCTCTCTAACTGCTAAGAACACAGTAGTTTTTCTGGTTGAACTTAAAAATAGATTAAAATATGCTCAGCATCTCATTCTATTTAACATTATTAAAACAGTGAATTTTAAAAGTCTAAGCAAATACTGAGTCAGACAATTTAGGTCAACAAAGTTAATCATATCTAACTATGCAGTCCATGGGGTCGCAAAGAGTCGGACATGACTGAGCGAGTGAACTGAACTGAAAGAGAAAGTAAGGTAAGACCCTACTTTAAAAAAATGTGCTTCAAACTACAGGAATACCCAGTTATATAAATCCCCAATCAATTTTCAAAATGACTTATCTCTTTAGGATCATAAATACTACCCATCAGGTAAAATTCCTTAACTCAAAACACTTAATATTTATAATCTTCCCTGTTATCAATATTTTAATTACTCATTACAGTTCAGTTGAGCATCACTATTAAGTTACCGTAGTTTCCTGTAAAATAACATATCGATAGCAAGAATAAAGGAATGTTATCTAGATTTTGGAATGCTGCCTACGTTGAGTTATTAACTGTGTGTCCTTTCTTAAACTAATAAAGCAGGAAGTACTAGAAGTGTTTCTAAATAAGAACTCCAGGCCCTACTCACAGAGTCACTAGGTGGGTGGTGGTGTCACTAAGTTGTGTCTGACTCTTGTAACCCCATTGATTGTAGGCCGCCAAGTTCCTCTGTCCATGCAAGCATACTCGAGTGGGTTGCCATTTCCTTCTCCAGGCACTAGGTGGGTAAGCTCCCTAAATTAGGCAGGTGTCTATTCTTTATTAAGTGTTAAAGATTCATTATTTTCTTTGGCAGAAATTAAATATAAGTCGTTACTATACAATAATAAAGCCACTCCAGTACTCTTGCCTAGAAAATCCCATGGATGGAGGTGCCTGGTAGGCTGCAGTCCATGGGGTCGCTATGGGTCGGACACAACTGAGCGACTTCACTTTCACTTTTCACTTTCACGTTGGAGAAGGAAATGGCAACCCACTCCAGTGTTCTTGCCTGGAGAATTCCAGGGACGGAGGAGCCTGGTGGGCTTCCGTCTATGGGGTCACACAGAGTCGGACACGACTGAAGTGACTTAGCAGCAGCATACAATAATAAGACACATATACACAGGTCTATGAGTAGACAGAGTCTGGGAAAAACACAGAAAAGATACATACGGGATTTGTTGGATGCTGGGAGGACTGATACACTTGGAGAGGAATAGAGGATGGGGGGCAGAGGGAACAGTGTAGTGAACAAAGCTGTCAGGACTGCAAAAAAATTCTCATAGAACACTGTAAATGGTGGTGAGATTCCCAGCAACCCCACATCTCCATTTAACCCCATCGTGTGTGCTGTTCTGTGCTCAGTTTCTTCGGTTGTGTCAGCTGTTCTTCACATCTGACCCTCTTCTACCTTATGGACTGTGCAGCCCACCTGGCTCCCTTGTCTATGGGATTCTCCAGGCAAGAATACCAGAGTGGGTTGCCATGCCCTCCTATAGGGGATCTTCCCCACCCACGGATTGAACCTGGGTCTCCTGCACTGCAGGCAGATTCTTTACCACTAGCATCACCTGGGAAGCAACCTCATCATGGGTATAGCTTAATCACACAAACATTAGGTTCCATTCTGAATACAGTGGGTCACACATATAATAATCCTGAAACTAAACCAGATCACATGATAAATCTAAGAATTTTTGTGTTTCCAGGTATGAGAAGTCAACTGAAACAGAATAAAAATGCCAGAATTCTAGGACACATCAGTATTTCACAGCAATAATGAAACATTACAGATAATCCTGCAAATCTGGAGTATACGATCACTACAGAATGAAGCACAGGATTCCCTTTGCACTTCCAACTGACCCTTGGCAGCATCCCTATCACTTCCCAGGGCCTCGAGTGCATCATTAATTACACTTATACTCTAACCCCACCCCCACATTCTTGCTCTATCATACCAAAATGTCCCATATTCCAAATCAGTTATTTTCTCCTTCTATTAAGACACCCAAATGTAAGCAAAAACTGCTAACAGACACAAATGGAGTAAAGTAATCAAGTAATTCACAATTAAGTCCCAAATTTTTGCTTCTGGGGGCTGGAAGAAAGGAAGTGAGGTAAAAAGATATTTTATCTTGTGTATCAAACCAGTATGCTGTGAAGTTTCCAACTACTTAGCAAAGGGATGGGAAATGTTTAGGACTCTATCCGTTCCGTTCCATTCCGTTGCTCAGTCGTGTCCGACTCTTTGCGACCCTGTGGACTGTAGCCTACCAGGCCTGTCCGTCCATGGGATTCTCCAGGCAAGAATACTGGAGTGGGTTACCGTTTCCTTCTCCAGGCTATCTTCCCGACCCAGGGATCGAACTAAATGAATACTAAAAATGTCTAAAGTTGTTACTGCTATAATTTTCTGTAAACTCTTCACACTGTTTATGAGGCTATCTAAATAAGACTTCTTATTAATTTGCTTATGCTCTCTACTCACTACAGAAAATTTCCAAACTACATTGCTCTATGATGCAGGCTTAAAAGTAAGATTTGCTGTGCATGTCATAACTGCCCAGCAAAGCTCATTTGGTCCAAAGTTCTAACAGATACTGTAGTAACAGTAAGAGCAAAAAATTTGGCAGCACATGGTAAACTGTGGAAGCAGTGAATTAGCCTTTACAAGTCAAGAAGTGCTTACAGTTTATGCATTAAGCAGTTCAAAACACTTTAAGAAGGAGGTGGCTATGTCATAGCAGTCATTTTAGGCCATGGTCACTGTGTTCTG
Organism: Moschus berezovskii; assembly: GCF_049115385.1. Taxonomy (NCBI): domain Eukaryota; kingdom Metazoa; phylum Chordata; class Mammalia; order Artiodactyla; family Moschidae; genus Moschus; species Moschus berezovskii. Next base: position 37,988,391 of record NC_142475.1, read on the forward strand.
AAATTTCTGGGCCAGTCCCAATTTCTGTAATTCTCTGCCATTATCACACCAAATGTCCTAATTTTTAAAAATAACTTAAAGACAAAAGCCTATCCACCAATTCCACTTTTGACACAAGCTATACAAACCAAACACACTATTCAACAACTATTTTTCTTCATTACTACTGTAACAGAATAATGTTACATGCTATGAACAGCCCTAGCAATTTCTCCTTCAGTACTGATCAGAGCACTATGCCATGTTTCTGTAGCACATATTATATATGCTCTTCACAATGAAGAGTTTATCAGTCAAGAATACATGTACTCTACAAGGGGAGTATTATTTGAGGATATGGGTAAAATAAAGCAAGATAAGCACTAAAATAAACTGCCAATATTACTTGCTAAACCAAATAAATTCCTAGTTACTAAAGACAAAAATAACAGTAGGTCCCTAAGAACTCAAGTCATCTCTGTCTCTCCGGTTCCCTCTTTAACATTCGATGTCCATTCTTGGTATATTGATAAACATGAGATACCACTGATAAAAATACACTGATAAAAAGGTTTAAGTATTTCCAGAACTGATTTTTTTAAAGACTAGTTGGAAAATTTTCTATTCCCTTTCCCAAAAAGGAAAACACAACTTAGCCAAGCATTAGTCTAAACTAGATAAACAAGGAGACTAAGGAAACAGACATTCAGATTAAAAAAAAGTGTTACACCAAAGATTCTATAAATATGAAAAGTCTCCTGTCATTTATATCTGTGGAAATGCCCATAAATAAAATTTTTAGAGACCTTAATTAACTCTTCCAAAATTAAGAAAATATAGAAGCATACATTTGGTTAAAATCCTCAGTTTATATTATCTTCAAATTTATTTCCAGAGAGGCCAAAAGTAAATATTTCAATCAGAGAAAAAGCTGTTAAAAGCTTGAAAAATCTCGACTTTACTCACTTATTTAATAAGCACTAAGTGAATGCCTGTATCAGACAGGTTCTACACTGGGAACCCAAAATGATTCCGTTACCTTCCTGAAGTTTAATACTGAGCAAGATTCTTAAGATACTGAAGAGTATAACTTCACCTAATCCAGTTTTTGGGGGGGTTGGGGTGAGACCTTTTTTGAAACAAAGATCTGAGCAGAGCCTTGAAGGATGCAAGAGTGGAAGGAAAGGATCAGAGTCTAAACAAATGAGACAGCATGAGAAAAAGAACCAATGATATATACAACATCCTCACAACTCTAGATTTACGAAGAACTTCAAGGTGATCCAAAAAAGCCCAAGAAATGCAAATATGCTCTTAATGTTTCTGGAACTAAGTGTCTATAACTTGCACCAGATTATCTAGAGATCTGAATCCTGCACAAGATTAAGAACCACTGATATAGGTGCCTACAGAGCTTTAGAATGATCTGACTGAATTAACTGATAAAGAGATGACTGTGGTAGCAAAGTGGAGGGTAATTACCAGGGGGTGACACTGGAAATACTGTGACCAGGGCAAGCCACTGTTAGGTGTGCAGCACACCTACAACAAACAAGGACCTTCACTAGGTAAGTCAGGTAACAGTGATGGGGGAGGGGAAATGAGGCAGACCCCAGAACATTTCCAAAGTAAAATCCAAACTTGAGTGATTAATTAGATTTCAAGGCAGAGGTGTGGAGGGAGATCACAGGGTGTTCACAGCATTCCAGCTGGGGGAACTGGATAACACCAGCTACTGTAGAGAACCCAAGATCACATTACCCAGTCTCCCCACTCTTCTGAGAGGGACGGGGGGAGAGAGAAATTCAGCTGCAGTTAGCTATCTGTAGACAATCTACAAATGATTAGAAAATGTTATTGGCTTAAAAAAAAAATATCAAGTACAAAAGTATTTACTTCCCTACCCATAATTCCAGTCCCCTTTTGATAAATGGATTAGTAGGGGGAAAAAAGATATTTCAAACACAAAGTGTAAAATGAAAGCATTAAAAACATAAAAATCTTTTATTGCAGCAACCCACTGGAACGGTGTACTGAAAGAATAAAAATATCAATGCCCATTTACAAACCCAAATTCTAAAACTCAAACTCCATTTCTAGTATGAGGACAAACAAGGCCACAGTGAGCATGATGCCAAATAAATGCCTGCTAGTAGTACTGACAAATCATGTAAATCAGTAGATAAATAAAGGAATATCTCCTTTGAAATCAATATTTCTTCTCTGATCTCCTTGAGTGATGACATTTTCTCTCGCAATTTAAGTATTAATACTATCCCCAGAAATTGTAAATCTTTAGGTCTGGGGTAGATGTCTTCAGGTGACTACAACTTCCAGCCAATTTTATGTGCCAAAAATATGCTCTATTACCAGCTCTCCTCAAAAACCACATACATACCAACAGGTGCTTCTACACATCAACTTACACATATTTCATTGTGGTTCTCTGCTTAAAACTGCTAAATGGTTTGCCCAACAGAAAAAAATACAATCATTTCAACATGAAAGGATCACCCATAACCTGCAGTCTACCCACTCAAACTTGATTGTTCATCCTGCTGAATTAAATCATTTACTTCTCAGACACATCAAGGCATCCATTTTCATTATGCTCAAGCTGTTTCCAACTGCAATGCCTAGAATGCCCTCCCCTCTTCAACACTTACTCATTTAACACAAGTTAGAAGCCAATTCCACAAGCTTCTCCCAACCTTCACAAATAGGATGACTTCCTTTAGCGTCTTAACTGTAACTTGAATATATTTCTAACATGGTAGCTATCATTTTACTGCAATGTCTCTCTCTCCTTACTAGAGTACAAGTTTCTTGAGGTCAGAAAAATGTTTTATTTACATAGGTTTATCTTCAGTGCCTTGGAATCTATAGTCAAAAACACAAGGGAAAAGGAATCAGCTTTTACAAACAATAAATGATTGCTAGAACCTATATAAATATTATACAAATCAGGTACTTAATGGACCACAGGCTCCGTGGTTGTCTGTAATATCTATTTCTTCTTCCTAGTGAAAGGCTTTCAGTCTTTCTTCCAAAATCCTTAAAAAAACAATTTAATTTTTGCCAAATGCAAAGAAGGCTGGTAACTGTCTCACCTTTGCTTTTGCTGCTCACCAACATATTCCAATTAGTAATTTTAATCAGATCACTGATCTGAATTAAGTATTTACTTTGTGGAAAGGTTAACTAAGTTTATAACAATAACACGCTTAACACATGTTTTAGGCTTACTAAACTGGAAAGAGTTGACAGAATGTGTGATTTAGGTGATGAAAATTTCCCAACTGGGTAGAAAGTGATCTGAACCAAGATACAGTGGTAATCAGTGTTATTAAAGCAATTTTAAAGTCCTCTGGGCCAAATGGTCAAATCTTATATAAGCTAATCACTGAACCAGACTCTCAAGATATATATAGTCAGCTGTTACTCAAAATAGAAATTATATGTTGTCCCTTACATGCTTATAAAAATACAAGGATCTTTCAGAAATAGAACGCTGCAGAACATATTCTGAGAGCATCTGCAGACTTCTTGCATGAGCAATTTAACAATCAACATCAAAATAACAGAATATTAAAGGTTTTAAGAATGGGCCACTGGGAATTCCCTGGCAGTCCAGTGGTTACTTCCACTGCAGGGGACACAGGTTCCATCCCTAGTCAGAAATCCCGCCCACAAGGAGCAAGGCAGGGCGCCCCCTCTCCCCCGCCAAAAAAGAATATGCCACAGTCTCTTGTCCACCACCATTTTTCCCTTACAGAAATCGTAAGAAAAAGTAAAGTAACCCTTATTCACACACTAAGATTTGGCTAAACTCCTCACAAAAAACAGACTCCTTAAAATTAAAGAAAAAAAGGCGGGGGGAGATAAAGGGAGTGAACTGAGTCCCAACTTCAAACTTAATTCTTGCCTGAGGAACTACAAAACTATTTCAGTAATTTTAAGGCAGGAGAAAGCTCATGCAAGATATTCTTCATGAAGATGTGAAAAACTGCATATGCGATGAGAATGTTCAAAGAACCTGAATGGCCAAAGTCTCTAAAAGCATAAAAAAACTGGCTTGTTCTTTAGAATCAAGAGTGATTCCATGAGATTAAGTGGCTTGCAAACTGAGAAAACTGATAACATTGAGACATGAAGTACCAGCTCCTCCTACCCCACAGAATTATAGTTATTTCCAAAGAAAATAAATAATGGTTATCATTTACTAAGTGACTAGGTGCTGGCATATACACTTTGCATACATGAACAAACTGGAAGTTAACTCATTTGCCTGCTAAGAAAGAGGATTAGGACTCAGGTCCCCCTACTTTTAAGCTCAAGAATGCTCTTACAGACTGTGTTATACTGCCTCCTGCAGGTAATCAAAAGCTGCAGGGCAATGAAAAAAAAAAAATGAACTGTGCATAGGAAGAAATAAGTCAATTCTTGAACCTGTCACACATGTATTAACGAGACAAAAAGATCCCATAGATGGCACCTGGGATCAATTACAAGGTAATACCCCAAACTAAGCTTAGAATGAAAATAGAAATGATTAGGATCAGTTCAGAGTGGAAGCATCCAAAATCCAATCAAGGGAACCAACAAATAGCCTTAGACAAACAGGAATGACTTACTGAATTCTATTATTCTCAGTCTAATGATATAATGTCCTAAGATAAAGAAGTTGGTCTGCAGATTATATTGTAAAAAGGGAGTTTCAAGGGGGCAAAGGGTAAGGGAGGGATAATTCAGGGATTAAGTTTAGAAAAGGTTTTACCTAGGGATGAATTCCCTAATCCAGATATATGCCCAGGGGAGAGGAATACACCATGCTAAGTCTATCATAAGGTTATCCAGCTAATTCCCCCTTCCTCTGATTTCAGGTTCACTAAGCAGCTAATTGTAATAATTCTGCACTCCCATTCAAATCTGCCTACACAGACTACACTGAAGAGTAACTGATTCACTGAATTAAGAAAATTCAGTTTGATTGTCCTTTTAGATTTTTCTAAATAACCAACTCATCACTTAGAAAAGCATACTTTCATTTTGACAAGCCCTCCACTTCATCATACTACTTAACTTCAGGAATATATAATGCGTTGAAGCCTCTAGACTCCTCTTCTGTAAAATGGGAACAGAGTAATTACTTGCCAAAATAAGGGACATCTGTGTTTGGCATACAGAAGACAAGTCTGGCACTCCAATGCCCCAACTCACAAAGCTAGTAATTGCAGAAAGCTGAGATGTGAACCTAGATTTACTCCAAAACCTTTTTTTCCCTTCCTCCATTGCAACATTCCTTATAAAGGCTAGTCTCATTTATAACCAAGAACTGTAAGACCTGAGACAATTTACTTAACCTTTCCGGGCCTTACATCTTTAAATGACCTTCCTTGTAGGGCTTAGGCAACTAAAAGTTGTGCAAAAACTGTTGCCATTGCCCCCCTGAGAAAAACAACCCAATGCCTTAACGTTAAAGTCTCAACTTCTGAGAAATTTCTGGGCTGTGAGGTTATTAGACAGTGCCTAATTAACTCCACTAAAAGTGTTCTAAACAGCAAGATCACTCCAACACACAAAGGGACTAGTATCTGAAAGGTGACTTTCTGAAATCAATGCCTGGCTACCGATACAAAAGAATGAATTCCATCCACAACCACAGGTTGTCTTAGGAGGACTGATTAACATCTGCTTGGCTTGAAAGGAGATTATCAAAATGATAAGACTATTATCTTTAGTACAGAAATACTAAGACAAGATTTAAGAAGAACTGAAGTACAGTTTACCTGTTTTATAACTAAGAACTTATGATTTTGGGAAACACATTCTCTACCAGTTCGAACCAACTAGTTGGCAGAAGTAACTCTACATTCAACATTTCAAATATCCTAAGTTTAAACTACATTTATATGAAAACTTTTTGAAAAAGGAGATTACAGAAAATCTCCGCACAGAAATCGGGAGAGAAGGAAACAAGTAAAAACTACCACAATTTACCAGAAGCATACCCTTGGAAAGAGAAGTTCAACAAAAAGTTTAAGCAGATGAATTTAGTATAATCATTCACGAAGTCTTACCCAAATAGCTTCCTCTACATTTACATACTACTCTCATATTTCACATTATCCTGACATGATAAAAAGAATTTTCTCGGTTGGATGTTCTCCTAAAAGGGGTAGTGTCAAAGATTAAGGAAAGAGTTTAATTCATTCTTCAAAGAGTTACCAGATTTGACTTCCAACAGCACGCTAAAAGACTACCAACATTAAAGCAGCTTTTCTAAAATCACAGCTAATAACATTCTAACCACAAAGCCAACCTTACAGGGTTAAAACCTTCAATCTCACTTATTAAACTTTCCTTCTGATTCAATCTGACGGGCAAAGAAATCTGAGTCATGAAAAAAATTAAATCAAATTCAGCGCTACGATTAGAAAATTGTCACCCCCCCCAACTCCCCCGGTTAACTTCTGAAAACTTACTGCCAGGCTTTCGAACCCCCCACGCCTAAGCTCCCTACTCCTCTCTTCCAACAGGAAAGATGTCTTCACCCAGGAGTGAGTTTTAGCTGATAAACCTTTCCCCCAAAGATCTGAAAAAGCAGGAGCAACATATATCGTACCTGGGCGTTGGCTTCGTGAAGTTTGTGCTCGGTAGAGACGTGGTGCCTCAGGAGGAGGGTTTTCTTGTAGTTGCGGGTCCCTCGCGAAAGCTCGTCGTGCCCCACTGGGGGCAGATCCCCGCTTCCTCCGTCCTCGGGGGGCTTTTGGCACCAGCCGCAAGACATAAGGCCAGTATCCTTGGAGTAGCGCAGCCAGGGAAAATCTTTGAGCCAGGAGGTCTGGAAGGAGCAGTGGAGCTTCTGCATTAGGGACTTGGGCCGCGCGAGCGGGAAGTGCTGGACAGTCTCTCCTTCTCCAGCTCCCACACCGCTGCCCTCCGCTTCGTCCCCGCCATCGCCGCCCGACCGCCTGCTGCTGCTGCAGCTGCCTCCTTCCGCCCCGCTGCCGTCGCCCAGGCTCGCCCCCTCCTCTTCGTCCTCGGTGCTGTCGCTCAGGGACGCGCCGTCCGGCATCAACTCCTTCCCCTCCAGCGCGTCCAGCTCCAGCTCCACGGCCGCCGGCCCTCGCCCATTGAAATGCCTCAGGGGCCACGCCGAGGTCTCGGGGCGGCCGCGGCTGCTGCCATTGTTGCCGAGCCCCCCGCCGCCGCCGCCGCCTCGAAAGGCCAGAGTCCGACGGTTCCTTTCCGCTAGCAGGGGGCCCCCGGCGCCACCGCCGCCCAGCGAGGTGAAGCCGCCCGCGTCTTGGGGGAGCAGCGACTCCTTGGTTTCCTCGGCGGCGGCGGCGGCAGCCCCGGAGGAGGCCTCCAGGTCTTGGGGCTCCAGGCCCTCCAATTCCACTTCCTCGTCGGCCCCCCGCCCATTGAGCGGCTGCGGCGCTGGCGGCGGGGGCTGTCTTGGCTGGGGCTGCTGGGGCCAAGCCGAGGCCTCCCCGCCAACGTTATTGTTCGCGGAGCCGCCGCCGCCGCTGGCGGTGACCAACCCGCCTCCTCGGAACGCCAGCGTCCTGCGGTTCATTTCACTGAACGACATGGCGCGCGCCGCCGCCGCCGCCGCCCGGTGCCCCGGCTCGCGCCCGGCCTCGGGCCGCGTCCCGCGCGCTCCCCGCCGCTCCCCCTCCGCTTCGCTCCCGCCCCCACCGCGGGCGTTCCGGTCTCGCGCGGCTCGGCCTCGCCCTCCCGCCCGGCCGCCCGGCGCGCGCTCGCTCCCCGGGGCTGCCTCACGCGTCCGCCGCCGCCCGCCGGGCCGCCGCCCGCCGGGCCGCCGCCTCCGGCCGCCTCCTCGTCCTCCACCCCCGCCCCGCGGCGCTCCGGGCAGCGTCCCGCGCGGAGACGCGGGGGGCGGGCGGCGGGGGGGAGAGCAGCGAGGCGGCGCGCGTGGGGCCTTCGAAGTTGAGAGGCGGAGTGCGGGGAGCCCCTGCGCTGCCCCCTCTTTAAAGCCGCGCGCGCACACCGACCCTCCAAACAAGATATCCTTCCTCCGGCGCGCCGAGGAGTCCCGACGCGGCTGCCGGTTGCCGAAGCGCTGAGGGCGAGAGGCACGTTAAGCTGCCGGGCTCCGCCACATAACGACCCGACAATAAAGCCGGCGGAGCGTTTCCGTCCGACCAGGCCCTGGCGGAGGTCGAATGGCAAATGAACAACGGACCGTGCGCCCACAATGCACCGGGGTAGCAGTAACCGCTGGAGGGGGAAAGGGTGGGGGCCGGGCGGGGGAGGGGGCTGGGCTTGGGGCTGGGCTGGGCTGGGGTGGGGGCGCCCGGGGACCGGGAAAGGGGCCGGGCCGCGCCTCCGGCCTGGGGGCGGGGGTGCGGCCGCGGGGGAAGGAAGTCGGCCGAGGGGCGGGGGACAAAAGGCCGGGCGGCGGGCTGGGGGGTCCCAGGGAGGGGGCGGGCTCCGCGGAGGACAAACAGCTGGCGAGTGTCAGGTCTGGCCGCCTCGCCGCTGCCCGCACGCACCTCCCCGCGCCCGGGACGCGCATTTTCCTTCCGTCGCCACGACTTCACCTGGGACTTTGAGAAATAACTGCGCTGTGGGAGCTGCGCTCCAGCCTTGTCATTTGCTGAGCTGGGGTGGGTGGGTAACGGTGCCCGAGGAACTGAACTTATTTTTGTTCCTTCACAAAGACTGGACCGGGCTGTACCTTTCGCTCGGGGAGGTTACAACCGTGGGCACCTCCTCGTCTGCTGCTGCAGTGTGTATTCGATGCAGCACCTCTGGGCGATAATCATTTCACAGAAAATGCACCGCCCCGAGTGTCTTATTGCTGTGATGAAATGGAAATTTAAATAAAAGGTCGAACACGTGCGTTCAGTGGGAAGTATTGACATGGGTGTTACATCACCAGCAGCCAATCAGATAGCTCCAGTCGTGTTTATACTTCTACAACCACCTTGTGAGTATTACAGTATGTCATAACGTTATAAATATTAGGCAGGGTTTTCCCCAAGAGTGGGGAGGAGTCGGTTCACACAGACGCTGCGTGCGACTCCGAAGAGCGTGTGTGTTAAGGCAAGAACTGATTTTTAAGACTTTGGGTTTGTTTTTTTTTTAACTGTTTACACTGCACATGGAATTTAGAGTGATTAGAAGAACAGATGGAGCTGGAAATGAAACTCTTACAATAATAATCGTAGTCAGCTTGTTCAGAAAAAGATTTTCCAGTTTGGAGCCCTTGTACTCGTATTTTAGAATATTTTTTAATGTGCTAAATTTAGCAAATTCTAAAGTGTTGAGATTCATTTTACTCTTTGAAACGTGAAAGAAACTTTTAAAAACCAAAAAGTTAAAAGTAATGTGAAACAAATCAAATCATTTTTATTCAAATTTATTTCAGATTAAAAGATTCTCAAACTATGGAGGAGCTTTTTACTCTTTTAATAAATATGTTAAGAGGACTAAATGAAACAGTATATGTAACCGTAAAAATAACTCAGTAAATTACAGAAATTAAAACTGTATTTTAAAAGGTTAATCACAAACATTCAAAATACGTTTAAGATAATTATTGAATAGGGAAAAAAAGGACATGTTACTTTCTACATTAATGTATGTCAGGATGTGCATGGGGAAAAATGAGAAAAACACACAACTCTACGGTTATAGATTATCATGTGTTACAGGCTTTAATCTTTTATGTTATATATTAATGGAAAGTTATATGTATTTAATAAAGAGCATGTGTTACAATATTTAGGCTCTCTAGTTTTATGATTCTGTTCTTTTCAGTAATTTCTATTTTTCAAATAAACAATATTTAAAACTTTGATCATGTGAAATATGGAATATGGTATTTTTTCAAGATTAACCTTAAAAATACAGATTATCCCAGACATATTATAAAATACTATTTGCCTTAAGATTTTTGAATGGACTAAACGCATGCACAGCCATACCCATATATTGTATAGATTGTATATTATATAGATTTATTCATATCAACTTTTACTTAATTCATTGTAATTTTAGTATCTGTAATAAATGAACAGTGTTGTATGTCTAACAAAAATTGTTAGTTCTACCTTATAGATGAAATGTAATTTTAATGTAAAGAATGATAGTACTAACCTGCCACAAAGAGATTTTGGCTTTTAGTTATTTTGTTAGTAATGATCAGATTGCTACATATCCATGTTGTCACTTGGCCACCAATGATAAACAGCCTGAAACTGCTATATAGGTCAATAGATTGGTACAGTTTGTGGGTTAAAAAAAAAATTTCTCCTGCTTTGTTTTAGTTGTTGGAAAACTTAGGACAGTGGAATCTCTGATGACCTAATTTGTATGTTGGAGAAATGAGAGGATTCTGCCCAGTTGGCTGTATGTATTATGTACTATATGGAAGAATGTTATAATAATGCTGTGCTTTGTCCTTAATGCATTTTTTTAAAATTCCAGGCACTTTGCAAATAAATACAGTGTTTATTCAGTTTTAACTCTCACTCCCTTCTCCAGAAAGAGGGAAGAGTTACTGAAGTTAATTGCTTATCCAGGGTTAAGGTGATAGGAAGTAAATGTTCTTAAGAATTTTTTATTTTGGCTTTAAAGATTTTTTCCATTCCCAAACTGTTAAACTCATATCTTTGTTGTTGTCGTCGTCGTTTTCTCATCTTATTTGCCTAGTACATAACAGGCAATATATATTTGTGCTAGTATGCTAGTTTTTGTTTTTTTGCTGATTCTGGTAGCATCAGAATTGCCAAAAATGCTTTACTCTATTAAGTTGTTAGTTGTGTCCAAACTGCATTTTTCTCAGACATGTAGCTTACCTTCTGTTTTGGAAAAATCATCTGTCTGGAGATTTGGTTAAACGTGCACTGATTAGGGATGAACAACACTTGATTCAAATAAATGACTTAAATGCTAGGGCCACTGACCTCCTCACAGCCAAACAGTTTGAGTGTATGATGTATGAGTGTGTGTATGTTTTTATCATTATATATGTATAAATATATATTCAGTTGTCTTCTTCTTAACCCTGAAGGAAGATCAAATCAGAAACAAAGTTCAAGAGGATAGTAATCCACAAATGTCTCAGAATACCCTTAACAAGGGAACTTTAAGTAACAGAAGGGGATCTCCTGTTCTGTAAATGGAGTTTTTAAGAATTCCCCCACCCCTTCCAGTCTCCTACTAGCAGGCAGGGATCTGTTCTCCCCTCTAGCCCCTATATTTGCTGTTGGGGTTCTACCATATTTAAGGGGATTCCCCCTTATGCTTACCAGGGGAACCCCTCCAGAATGGGGCATCCCCAGCCAGTTTGTCCCCTAATTTCACTTTAGGCTGTGTAGAACTGCTGCAGGTTACCTTGATAACTCTTCTCCTGTAACTCCTTGATGAGGAGGAGTTCAGCTGATCTCTGACGATCAAACTTGACTATTCCTTATTGCCTTCGAGAGGCATTTTTACCTCGACAGGCAACTTTGCCTGTTTAGGTTCTAGGGACAATATGCTGTGATTCTGTATGTGGCACTGACATGTATCATCCACCAGAATAAAGTCCCTGAGAACAGACTAAATTCACTCTTACTCTCCCCTACCCCAACCCCAACCCACACCCACCTCGAGGTAGGCAATTAGTAAATATTTATTGGATAATTATCTTCCCTCACAATCTGTTTTTGTAGGCCACTTTTCCTTTTGTTTTTTCTTCTGTCCCTTAGATAACTAAAAAATATTCTTTTTGAAGATATTGACCTACTATTTCCATTGCATTTACATTAAAAGCAACAATCATCATGTGACACACAATGGAATATTATTCAGCCCTTAAGAAGAAGGAAGTCCAGCCATTTGCAACAACATAGGTGGACCTTGAGGACATTGTGTTGAGTGAAACAAGCCAGACACAGAGGGGAAAAATACAATGAAATCCAGAATGAGGACTCTAGTGAAACTCACAGAAGCAGAAGGTGGACTGGTGCCACAGGCCAGAAGGAGAGGGGAATGAGAGACATTGTCAAAGGTTGCAATTTCAGCTATACAAGATGAATAGTCTTAGCGATTGCTGTATAGTGTACACTCAAAAGAGGATAGATTGTAAGTGTCCTTGTCACAAAAATGAACTTGGGCAACCTCTGGGGGATGGTGAGGGCAGGAAGGTCTGGCATGCTGCAGTCCATGGGGTCACAAAGAGTCAGACACAACTAGGCAACTGAACAAACAAATCACAATAAAAACAATACATGGAATGGGCAGTAGGAAGCTTTGGGAGATGATGAAAATGTTTATGGCACAGATAGTGGTAATGATTTCACAAGTATATGCTTATCTCCAGACTCATGAAGTTGTATACATTAAATATGTACTGCTTTTCATGTGTCAATTATACCTTAATAAACTTAAGCAAAAGCAATGATAATGATGTAGTTCAGTATAAATAACATTAGCACCATTTTCTATGTTGCTTACAGTGAATTACAATTTACACAACTTCCTTATGAGTTAAATCAGGGTAGGTATTATTATTCTCATTCAAGATAAGGAAACAAAAAGGTTAATTGACTTGCTTAAAGTTATTGGCTGAGGCATACCTAAGTTGAATATGTTTATTGTTCAAATACTGTCATAGAAGAAAAGAAAAAGGTTATTGTGTAAACACAGTCTTCCTTTTTTTGTGCATAGCCAAAAGAAAATTTTGGTATTTATGAGTTGGACTCAGCCTCTTTTTTTGCTTTAAGTTTTTAATATGTTTTAATATGATTAATTTTTTTTGTATTTTAATAAAAAATACCATAATTGATACAACCAGTCTTTCATGCTGAACATTTCATTGTTTACAGTTTTTGGGTTTTTTGCAATTATGAACAACTCTTTAGTGAATATCCTTGAAACTAAAGCTTTGCATCTTATTTCTCTAGGATAAATTTGAAAAGAATTTCTGGCAAAGGGAACCAACATTTTATAAAATCCTGTACTAGCTACCTGATTGCCCTCCAGAAATGCTCTCAAAACTGTAAATAAAGTACCAAAAGAAAATGTTATTGGGGAAGTATTTCTGTAATATTGGGGAGTGAAAGACTTAATTCTAAGCAGAATACAAAGGCCAGAAACCTTAAAGGAAAAGATTGTCAGAACTGACTATATAAATTGTAAAACTTTTGTTTTCCAAAAATATAATAAAGATTTTTTTTTAAAGCAAACTAGGAAAAAGAGATCAGGCTATATATGACAGACAAAGGCTTACTATCACTATCTCCAAAGGGTTGTCATAAGTCAACAAGATAAACATACCTAGTAGAAGATTAAAAGAATGTGCAAAGGACATTTACTCGAAAATCGTGTAAGAAGAAATATAAGTGACTAGTAAACTTATGAGAAGATGTGCAGAATTGGCTGGGTATCAGAGAAAAGTGCATAAAAAACTCCAGGAGGTGTGATTTTTTTCAACCCACCAGAAATATAAGAAAATGAATATTATAATTGGGAATGGAGGTAGGAATAACTTTCTGGTAGGCTCTTTGGCTGTATATATCAAAATGTAAAATGTGTATATATCTTTTTACCCAGCAACTTCAGTTCTAGGGACTTATCCTAGGCAAGTATTAGAATGTCTGTGCAAGGATGTTCGTTGAATCACAAGGATTATAAACCTAAAAAACTTGAGCTTCCATCAGTGTGGGGTTATTTACATACATTATGACACATGCCTATAATGAACTATTAACCAGCCATTAAAAAGGTTGATGTGGTATTATATAACCCAAGTCTTATTATTGAGTGAAAAAGCAATAAGTATATTAACAGACTCTTTGCGACCCCATGGACTGCAGCCCACCAGGCTCCTCTGTCCAGGAGATTCTTCAGGCAAGGATACTGGAGTGAGTTGCCATTTCCTTCTCCAGGGGATCTTCCCAACCCAGGGATCGAACCTGGGTCTCCTGCACTGCAGGCAGATTCTTTACCAAGTGAGCTACAAGGGAAACCCAGGAAGGATTAATTAGTACAATTAATAGCTACTGAACACCTGCTGCTGCTAAGTCACTTCAGTCCTGTCCAGCTCTGTGCGACCCCATAGACAGCAGCCCACCAGGCTCCCCCGTCCCTGGGATTCTCCAGGCAAGAACACTGGAGTGGGTTGCCATTTCCTTCTCCAATGCATGAAAGTGAAAGTGAAGTCGCTAAGTCGTGTCCGACTCTTAGCCACCCCATGGACTGCAGCCTACCAGGCTCCTCCGCCCATGGGATTTTCCAGGCAAGAGTACTGGAGTGGGGTGCCATCGCCTTCTCCAACTGAACACCTGCCTAGTCTTTATTAAGCCGTGCTCCTGAGTACATGTAAGTTTGTATGTGACTATAAGTATGAAAAGTGATTAAGAGGATGAACTCTCCATACTGTCTTCTATACTGAAATTATATTGAGTATATAATCGGAAAAATAAAGCTAACACAGTTAACTCTGATGATATGTTTTCCCCCAGGACTTCTGGAAAATAGTGTTCTTTCTTCTTTCTCTTCATTGATCTGTGAACCAATTTTACCCTGCCTCCAAAAAATAAACACAAAGAGTTAAAAGATAAAAAACCAGTGATTCTTTCCTTAAGAAATTCCAAATCCCTTTAGAACATGATTTATTTTTGAAAAGCTTGTGTTTACATGCATATACATTCTGTGAAGCTTCTATCTCACCAAACTTTCTAGCCCTGCCCTCTAATCCCTTCTTACTGTGAAGTCAGTAATCTTTTTAAAATGCCAATCTGATTTTATCACTCCACCAACATTAAAACCCTACAAAGGCTTTAATTATTTTCTGTTGGTCTACATATCAAAACACGTGAGAGGCCTGCAGAGCCCAGCAAGGTCTGGCTGCCTTCCACCTCTCCAGCCTCACCTTCTTCCTCTAACTCTCTCTTCCGAAAGCTAGACTCCTCCTGTCCTTCAGGTTCGCTTGATCCCTGTCTGGCCTTTGCACTGTTCCCTGTCTATAAACACTCTTCCTTCCCTTCTTCTTATCAACCCACATTCATTCTTACATCACTTCCTTGGGGCAGCTTTTCCTGACCACCCACACTCCCCAACATTCAGATATCCTGTTGCAGGTTCTCCCAGCACTTTTTCATCTCTCCTTCACAGCATTTGTCACAACTGTAGTTTTTAAAGTGTTAGTCGCTCAGTTGTGTCTGACTGTGACCCCATGGACTGTAGCCCACCAGGCTCCTTCCTCTGTCCATGGAATTTTCTAGGCAAAAATACTGGAATGGGTTGCCATTTCCTTCTGCAGGGGATCTTCCCAACCCAGGGATCGAACCTGGGTCTCCTGCATTGCAAGCAGACCCTTTACTGTCTGAGTCACCAGGGAAGCACTATATTGTCAAAATCACAGCTTTTAAATGTGTATAATTATTTGATTATCACATACTCCTCCAATAAACTGATAGCTCCATGTGAGCAAGGACCATTTCTGGGTTTGCTCAATATTGTATGTTCAGCATCTAAAAGCAGTGACCCTGACATAGCAGACAATCAGAAAGAATTTGTCACATGAATCAACAATGTATCAATGTGCAGATTGGCAGGCACTAGGTACTTCAGTTCAGTTCAGTCGCTCAGTCGTGTCCGACTCTCCGCGACCCCATGAATCACAGCACGCCAGGCCTCCCTGTCCATCACCAACTCCCGGAGTTCACTCAAACTCATGTCCACAGAGTCGGTGATGCCATCCAGCCATCTCATTCTCCGTCGTCCCCTTCTCCTCCTGCCCCCAACCTTTCCCAGCATCAGAGTCTTTTCCAGTGAGTCAACTCGTTGCATGAGGTGGCCAAAGTATTGCAGTTTCAGCTTTAGCATCAGTCCTTCCAATGAACACCCAGGATTGATCTCCTTTAGAATGGACTGGTTGGATCTCCTTGCAGTACAAGGGACTCTCAAGAGTCTTCTCCAACACCACAGTTCAAAAGCATCAATTCATCGGTGCTCAGCTTTCTTCACAGTCCAACTCTCACATCCATACATGACCACTGGAAAAACCATAGCCTTGACTAGACGGACCTTTGTTGGCAAAGTAATGTCTCTGCTTTTTAATATACTATCAAGGTTGGTCATAACTTTCCTTCCAAGGAGTAAGCGTCTTTTAATTTCATGGCTGCAATCAGCATCTGTAGTGATTTTGGAGCCCAAAAAAATAAAGTGTGACACTGTTTCCACTGTTTTTCCAGCTATTTCCCATGAAGTGACAGCCTTGAATTTTCAACAAAAGACTAAAACAGATTTTTTACTGAATAAGCTGATAGAACAGAAATACGGTAGGTTTTAAGTGTTGGTAATATTTGTATGTTATACAATGTAAGGTATTTCCATAAAATATACAGTTGTAGAAAGGTTTGGAAATTTTAAAAATTAAAACTAGTGAGTAATAATTTCAATTTAAGCTATAAGATCATTAAAACATATGCAAAACTACTTTATCTGTGAAGTTATGCTTTTAAATTCTAAATTTAATGATGGTGGTTGGTGGTGCTCAGTTATGTCTGACCCTTTGCGACCCCGTGGACTGTAACTACTAAGCTCCTCTCTCAGTGGAATTTTCCAGACAAAAATACTGGCATGGGTTGCTATTTCCTTCTCCAGAGGATCCTCTAGACCCAGAAATGGAACCCAAGTCTCTTGCATCTCCTTCATTGG
Organism: Moschus berezovskii; assembly: GCF_049115385.1. NCBI lineage: Eukaryota > Metazoa > Chordata > Mammalia > Artiodactyla > Moschidae > Moschus > Moschus berezovskii. The sequence continues at coordinate 38,005,053 of NC_142475.1, forward strand.
CTTGTAGATTCTATATCACTGTGCTAACTGGGAAGCCCTGATTTAATGGTAGCTAACCCTTTTGTGGTTGCAGTGTCTTTATTCTAGTTAATCACAGATAGAAGTTAGTTCACTCTAATCTCAGAGAGATGAAGTAAAAAGTAAAATGCCTCTTTTGTGTATGTGAGTTATAAAAAAAATAGGTTCTTTTTACAATATGAATTTTTAGGCTGCAAAGGATGAGAACAATGGGATAGGAGGTTGACATTTATTTTTATTGAAAACTGAATTATAAAACCACATATGGATTACTGATTTTGTAGACGATCCATCCCAAATATTTAGTTTACAGATACTGTTTGGTTCACAGACCTTCTAGGCTGATTAAATAACTAGTCTCTGTTCAGTAGCCATACATTCCACACTAATCCACCTCTTTCATAAATTTATAAATGTAAACCAATTACCTTCAGAAGAGTCAGGTGAGGAAATACGGAAGACAGAAAGATGCCAAGGCCATAAAGTACAATGCCATAAACAAATAACCTAAAGCGGGACTTTCTACACCACTGCAGGCAGCGACTCTTAGGAGTCTTACATTCCAAATAGGTAACTGCCTTCTCCCAGAATCTGGAGGTAATGTCAAGGTCAGAAAATACCACACTTTGAAACTACAGCAGAGAGAATCAATATCAATCATGAGATCTGTTTTTACAAAAGAAACATACCATCCCAAAGCTGTGATTAGGGTATCTTCAAGATTGAGGGTACATCCCAGGATTGGAATGTAACTACTTCAAAGAAAACGCTAATGCTTTCAGGTCTAGCCCAGTGACCTTCAAACTGGGGTGTGCTTAGCCCTAGAGGTATGCACTGAATTTCCAAGGGATATGTAAGCACATAGGGCTTCCCTGGTTGCTCAGTCGGTAAAGAACCCACCTCCAGTGTGGGATACCTGAGTTCGATCCCTGGGTTGGGAAGATCCCCTGGAGGAGGGCATGGCAACCCACTCCAGTATTCTTGCCTGGAGAATCCCCATGGACAGAGGAGCCTGGTGGGCTCCAGTCCATAGGGTCGAAAAGAGTTGGACTCAACTGAACTACTAAGCTCAGCACATGTAAGCACTTAAGGCAGATTTTCAACTTCCACACACATTCATTTTCCAAAACTGAGATGCTGGAGATCTTTCCTCTCAAGCTGGTTTTCCTTTCCCACCTCCCTTTGCCCAATCACCCTTCTTTCACTTCACCGAAAGAGGCAAAATCGCCCACTCATCCCTGATCATCCTGTATTATTTTCCATTGCCTTAGGATGGAAAAGGAGCACCAGAGACAAGTTGAAAAAGTGAATATCCCTAATTATTTGGTAGCCACACTTTTGTAGCGCTAATAGTGTCAGCTTTTGCTTTCAACAGAACTGAAGAAGACCCTAATTGAAGTGTCAGTTGATCATTAAAAATAATTTCCTACGATTGATCACAAGGATTTTTTTTCTTTTGCGTGTATCTTGTCATTCAGTTGTTCAGTCGTGTCTGACTTTTTGAGACTACATGGACTGCAGCACACCAGGCCTCCCTGTCCCTCACTATCTTCGGGAGTTTGCCCAAGTTCATTTGCATTGAACTGGTGATGCCATCCAACCATCTCAACCTCTGTCACCCCCTTCTCCTCCTGTCCTCAGTTTTTCCCAGCATGAGGGTCTTTTCCAGTGAGTCGGATCTTTGAATCACACGGCCAAAGTACTGGAGCTTCAGATTCAGCATCAGTCCTTCCAATGAATATTCAGGATTGATTACCTTTAGGATTTTTTTTCTTTTTACTTTTTATTTATTTGGTTGTGCCTGATCTTAGCTGTGGTATGCAAGACATTTTTTAGTTGTGGTATATGGGCTGTTTGGTTGCTGCATGTGAACTCTTAGTGTGGCATGTGGGCTCTAGTTCCCTGACCAGAGACTGAACCTGGGCCCCTGCATTGGGAGCATGGAATCTTAGCCACTGGACCGCCGACTGGCTTGGTCTCCTTGCAGGACTCTCAAGAGTCTTCTCCAGCATCACAGTTCAAAAGTTTAAAGAACGTTGTGATATAGTTAAAACTCTTTCTATTCCCATCATCCATAATTTTTTTGTGAATAAATGTTCTCAACACATATTCAGTAGAAGAAAAAAAGGAATAAAATGTATGACAAACCCTTTTTCACTCCATTTTCAGCCACTTAGTCGTGTCTGACTCTTTGCAACCTCATGGACTGTAGCCTGCCAGGCTCCTCTGTCCATGAAATTTTCCAGGCAAGAATATTGGAGTAGGTTGCCATTTCCTTCTCCAGGGGATCTTCCCGACCCAGGGACTGAACATATGTCTCCTTCATTGGCAGGCAGTTTCTTTACCACTTTGCTACCTGGGAAGCTAGGAAACAAATTATTGGTACATTAATTAATTGAAAAAATTTGGTTAATTAAGAAATGTATTTCCAAAAGTAAAAAAAAAAAAGAAATGCCCTCCCAATAATGTTTATATCATATTTAATATCAATATATTTATGTTCCTTTGACCAAATGTGCACACTAATAATTATAATGGTATCTCATTTCAGGATATTTTATAACATTTAAGGCATCACCGACTCGATGGACATGAGTTTGAGTGAACTCCGGGAGTTAGTGATGGACAGGGAGGCCTGGTGTGCTGTGATTCATGGGGTCACAAAGAGTCGGACACGACTGAGTGACTGAACTGAACTGAAGGGTCATATGTATTTTTTAAAATTATATTTAAAAGAATCTGCCTGCCAATGCAGGACACGTGAGAGACATGGGTTCAGTCTCTGGGTCAGGAAGATCCCCTGGAGAAGGGAATGGCAACCCACTCCAGTATTCTTGCCTGGAGAATCCCATGGACAGAGGAGCCCAACTGACTATAGTTCATAGGGTCACAAAGAGTCAGACATGACTGAAGCAACTTAGCACGAATAGGCTTCTAAGTGTAAATATTATATTATAAAACTGTAGGGAAGTAGAATGGAAATAAAGGAATAATGTAGGTTTTCCAGCTGTTTGTACACATATTTGTAAATTACCTTTTTTCTTCACTAGTTTCTTTTTTAAATAGAAGTATAGTTGATTTACAGTACTGTATGTTTCAAGTGTACAACATAGTGATTCACAGTTTTTAAATATTATACTCCATTTACAGTTAATATAAAACATTGGCTATATTCCCTGTGTTGTGTGTTCATGTGTTTTTATTTTTTAATTCATTTATGGCTGTGCTGGGTCTTTGTTGCTGCTCTTGGGCTTTTCTCTAGTTGCTGTGAGCAGGGGCTGCTCTCTTGTTTCGGTCCTCAAGTTTCTCATAGCAGTGGTTTCTCTTATTGCAGAGCATGGGCTCTAGGCATTCAGGCTTCAGTAGTTCGGCATGTGGGCTCAGTAGCTGCAGCTCACCGGCTCTAGAGTGCTGGCTCAGTAGTTGTGTTGTACGGGTTTGGTTGCTCCACAGTATGTGGGGTCCTCCAGGACAAGCGATTGAACCCATGTCCCCTGCATTGGCAGGCAGATATTTTACCACTGAGCCACCAGGGAAGCATGTTCATGTATTTTTAAATGAATGATGGTGGATATCAAATAAATATGATATAAAGATTCCATTGGATTTTCTAAGATGATATAATTTTATTTTTTGGTGTCAATATTTACACGGATACATAATTTTCAAAACTATTTTTGGGAGGAATACTTACATCGTTTAACATTTCCTAAAAGCTATTATTCACCAGTTGGTGGTGAAATGAAACGTAAAGACAATCTTAGGTAACGTCTCATAAAGTTGAATTTGTTCAATTTAAGATTGCTTATTATCCTGAAATTGTATATATTCTGTGATATATATATATATATTTTGAAATTAAGATGTTAATGGATGGTAGCTTCTTTTAATGCTCTTTTTTGCCACCCAAAATATTAAAAAAAATTTTTACTCCCTTGCGAAATTCAAAACCCTGAAAATAACCACTGGTTATCTGAATGTAAAAAGGAATATATTATAAAATAGAGTATTCTGGAGTTGCTGAGGAATGAAGACAATCAGTTTACCACCTAGCTTAACAGACATAGCCAGCAATCATTTTAAAGGCTATTTTTTTCTTTTTAAGTTTTTACACATGCTAAACACTGAAATTTAAGCTAAATAAGATTGGCCCAACCCCCAAGAAACTCACATTTCAGTGAATGAGATTAATATGTGAATTAATGGTTATAACAGTTAAGTATTAATAGGATATATATCAATACAAATTGCTGTGGAATCATGGCAGATAGAATGAGTGAAAAATTGAATTGCTAAGGAATATAGCAATACCTGGAGATACCTGATACCTAGAGTAAAAGGCGAGCTTGGCCTTGGAATACAAAATGAAGCAGGGCAAAGGCTAACAGGGTTTTGCCGAGAGAACGCACTAGTCATAGCAAACACACTTTTCCAACAACACAAGAGATGACTCTACACGTGGACATCACCAGATGGTCAGTACCAAAATTTGATTGATTACATTCTTTGCAGCCCAAGATGGAAAAGCTGTATACAGTCAGCAAAACAAAACCGGGAGCTGACTATGATTCAGATCATGAACTCCTATTGCAAAATTCAGACTTAAATTGAAGAAAGTTGGGAAAACCATTCGGAGAAGGCAATGACACTCCACTCCAGTACTCTTGCCTGGAAAATCCCATGGGCGGAGGAGCCTGGTAGGCTGCAGTCCATGGGGTGGCTAACAGTCGGACACGACTGAGCGACTTCACTTTCACTTTTCACTTTCATGCCTTGGAGAAGGAAATGGTAACCCACTCCAGTGTTCTTGCCTGGAGGATCCCAGGGACGGAGGAGCCTGATGGGCTGCCGTCTATGGGGTCGCACAGAGTCGGACACAACTGAAGTGACTTAGCAGCAGCAGGGAAAACCATTAGACCATTCAGGTATGACCTAAATCAAAATCCTTACAGTTATGCAGTGGAAGTGACAAATAGGTTCATGGGATTAGATGTGACAGAGTGCCTGAAGAACTATGAATGGAGGGTCGTAACATTATACAGGAGGCAGAGATCAAAACCATCACCAAGAAGAAGACATGCAAAAAGGCCAAATGGCTGTCTGAGGAGGGCTTACAAACAGCTGAGAAAAGAAGCTAAAGGCAAAGGAGGAAAGGAAAGACAGACCCATCTGAATGCAGAGTTCCAAAGAATAGCAAGGAGAGAGATGAAAGTGAAAGTCACTCTTTTGTGTCCGACTCCTTGCGACCCCATGGACTATACAGTCCATGGAATTCTCCAGGCCAGAATACCTGAATGGGTAGCCTTTCCCTTCTCCAGGAGATCTTCCCAACCCAGGGGGTGAACCCAGGTCTCCCACATTGCAGGCAGATTTTTACCAGCTGAGCCACAGGGAACATAAGTGATCAGTGCAAAGAAATAGAGGAAAACAATAGAATGGGAAAGACTAGAGATCTCTTCAAGAAAATTTGAGGTACCAAGGGAACATTTCATGCAAAGATGGGCACAATAAAGGACAGAAATGGTTTGGACCTAACAGAAGCAGAAGATGCTAAGAAGAGGTGGCAAGAATACACAGAAGAACTATGCAAAAAAAATCTTAATGACCCAGATAACCATGATGGTGTGATCACTCACCTAAAGCCAGACATTCTGGAGTGCAAAGTCAAGTGGACCTTAGGAAGCATCACTACAAACAAAGCTAGTGGAGGTGATGAAACTCCAGTTGAGCTATTTCAAATCCTAAATGATGATGCTGTGAAAATGCTGTGCTCAACATGCCAATAAACTTGTAAAACTCAACAGTGGCCACAGGACTGGAAAAGGTCAGTTTTCATTCCAATCCCAAAGAAAGTCAATGCCAAAGAAAGTTCAAACTACCTCACAATTGCACTCATCTCACACACTAGCAAAGTAATGCTCAAAATTCTCCAAGTAAGGCTCTAACAGTACATGAACAGAGAACTTCCAGGTGTTCAAGCTGGATTTAGAAAAGGCAGAGGAAACAGGGATCAAATTGCCAACATGCGTTGGATCATAGAGCAAGAGAATTCCAAAAACACATCTACTTTTGCTTCATTGACTATGTTAAAGCCTTTGACTGTGTGGATCACAACAAACTGGAAAATTCTTAAAGAGATGGGAATACCAGACCACCTTACCTGCCTCCTGTGAAACCTGTATGCAGATCAGGAAGCGACAGTTAGAACTGGACATGGAACAACAGACTGGTTCCAAATTGGGACAGGAGTACGTCAAGGCTGTATAATATCACCCTGCTTATTTAACTTATATGCAGAGTAGATCATGAAAAATGACAGGCTGGATGAAGCACAAGCCAGAATCAAGATTGCCAGGAGAAATATCAACAACCTCAGATATGCAGATGTACCACACTTATGGCAGAAAGTGAAGAACTAAAGAGCCTCTTGATGAAAGTGAAAGAGGAGAGTGAAAAAGCTGGCTTAAAATCCAACATTCAGAAAACTTCAGATCATGGCATCCAGTCCCATCACTTCATGGCAAATAGATGGGGAAACAATGGAAACAGTGAAGACTTTATTTTCTTGGGCTCCAAAATCACTACAGATGGCTGCAGCCATGAAATTAAAAGACACTTGCTTCTTGGAAGAGAAGATTTGACCAAGCTAGACAACATATTAAAAAGCAAGACGTTACTTTGCGGACAAAGGTCTGTCTAGTCAAAGCTATGGTTTTTTCCAGTAGTCATGTATGGATGTGAGAGTTGGACCATTAAGAAAGCTGAGCGCCAAAGAATTGATGCTTTCAAATTATGGTGTTGGAGAAGACTCTTGAGAGTCCCTTAGACAGCAAGAAGATCAAACCAGTCAGTCCTAAAGGAAATCAGTCCTGAATATTCAATGAAAGGACTGATGCTGAAACTGAAACTCCAATAGTTTGGCCACCTGATGGGAAGAACTGACTCATCTGAAAAGACCCTGATGCTGGGAAAGATTAAAGGCGGGAGAAGAAGGGGACAACAAAGGATGAGATTGTTGGATGGTATCACTGAATCGATGGGCATAAGTTTGAGCAAGCTCCTGGAGTTGGGTGATGGACAGGGAATCCTAGCGTCCTCAGTCCATGGGGTTGCAAAGAATCAGACATGACTGAGGGACTGAACTGAACTGAACTGAGGGAATATAGGTCCTTGAGCAGGGTTTTGAGATATAGATATGAATGTAGTCAAAATAAAAGAAAATGTATCTTACTAGTAAGGAAATTTTAAATAGCTCAATGTGTGTGTGTACTACAAAAATGCCTGAATTGAGATTTGAAAAGAAAGGAGTAGCAAAAATTAAAAAAGAGTTTGTACTTTATCCTGAAAGCAGTGGGGGAAATGAAATATTTTTCAGCCAAGGAATGACTGAATCAGATTATTTCTTAATTAACATCTAATTCCTAATGTTGACTCATCCAACAATCTGATTTTTATTGGGTTTCCTATGTAGTCACCCACTAGGAAGATATTTCCTTACTAAACAGGTAGGTTAATCCTGCCAGATAAATGTTCTGTTGAAAATGATGAGTTGTCAGTTTCTTCTAAATTTGATTGGTTTGAGGTAGTGTCCAAAGTCTAATAGACTTTTAAAAGATATTTCTATTTATTTATTTGGCCATGCCAAGTCTTAGTTGCAGCATGTGGGCTCTTTTTCAGTTGTGGCATGGGAACTCTTAGTTGCAGCCTGTGGGATCTTAACTCCTCAACCAGGAATCGAACTCACTCCCCTTGCATTGGGAGTGTGGAGTCTTAACCATTGGACTGCCGTCGAAGTCCCCCTAATAGATTTTAAATATAGCAGTCAAGTCCAGTTTAGGGATTCCCCATACTGGACTTGAGATCTGAGGTGGTATTATTGAGATCTAGTTATTGCTACCTCTTGAAGTCCTGCCTAATAAGACTTCTAACAACCCTCTGTATAGTACCCTGAAGACTACACACCCATCAGCTCCTACCTCTGAGGTATACTGAGAATTCCACAGTCACAACGGCAATAATTTCATAAAAGATGATGTCATACTTTTAAAATCCTTAACACAGCTTCCGGAAATGAAGAGGAAACTCTTCTAAACATTTGTGATCAACTAACATAAAACTTGCCTTGAAGTTTGAGTTATAATTCTTGAAACAAGAACCATTAAGAATAACTGTGCTGTTGTATCTGTGTTCTCAAAAGGTTTGGACTAGACAGTGTGGGTGGGGAAGTAAAAATTCCTAAGTACCTTTGGATAGACTGCTCAAAGTAGTCACACTACAGTGGCTCAGTAGTGTTCTGGGCATGTACAAAGATAGGGTAAATGAGGTAAGTTTTTTTCCTGTTGGTTCAATGACAGTCAAGTTATGAAAACTGTGGCTGGATAATATTTTTTTCACCCTTTGAGCTGTGTGTTCCCAGGGCAGTCACAGTCAGTGTTGTGCTCTGCTAAGTTACTACGCCTCACTGGTTAGTGAAACAATCAGGCTCATTGAACAAGTACAATTCAGGTACCGCCCACTTTTTTCTTCTGTTTTTTAAGTACCCTGATCTAACAGCTGTGGGATTCTGTTGATGACGCGTAAATGTTTCAGGATTTTCAGGTTTGCTCAAGAGACACATAAATGATCTATTTGTGATTCAGAGATTTCTTGCTTCTCACCTGCTGCTCAGTAGTGGCACTTTAGTTAATAAGTTTACATCTACAAAGACATCTACCAATGATGGGCAGCAGTCACACATGTAGTTTTACTGCAGAGGACTTCAGTGTTCATATTTTGAAATTTGGGAAAATCACCTATCATCTCCTGATCCTGTTATTTACTCATTTGTAAAATGGAGCTAATCATAGAATGGTAGTAACCTCATAAATCTGCTTCAAAAACATAACGAGATGATATATATAAAGCACTTAACTCAATGTGGGGCAAATATCAACCAACAAATTAATTTACTCAACTGTTCAAATTCTTACTGCATGCCAGGTGCTGCAGTCGGTTCTGGAGATAAAATGACAAGCAAGGGCAGACAGAGTTCTTGCTCTCATGAAGCTTACAGTCTAAGGCAGGAGGTTGGCAATTAATTAATCCCGAAAAACAAAAGTAAAGACAAGAGTGGAGACAAGAAGGTGGAGAACATGATGCTTTTGGAACTTAGAACAATTTGACTTGACTCCTAAGGGTAATTGAGCAAATTTCTCTGGGAAGGTGTCTCTTGAGTGGCCAACAGCAGGTCAGTGAAGAGTTAACTCAGTGACATCCAGAAGATGGCTTTCCAGCCTGTATGGAGGTTTGCAGAGGGGTGGGCCTTCACAGATTCGAAGGTTGGAAAGCAAGCTTGAGTGGCTGGAGCAGCTGAGGGGGGAGCAGGATGGGAGATAAGGTGGGCTTGAGATGAAGTGGGTGGGATCCATTGTGTAGCAGTTGTCAGTTTGTCTTTTTGATAAGAACAATGAGAAGCTGTTGATGGGCTTTTGAATGAGATGGGAGGGAAGGGTGAGCAGGAAAGTACCAGGAGCAGATTTGGATGTTGAGATCATCTTGGCTGTAGAAAGTGTATAGAAGTAGGACTAGAGGTAATAGAAGCTATTAGAAGAGATGATGAGGGAATTTCCTGGCAGTCCATTGGTTAGGACTCCTCGCTTCTACTGGTGTGCGTTCAATCCCTGGTTGAGGAACTAAAATCCTGCAAGCCATGAGACATGGCCAAAAAAAAAAAGAAAAGATGAAAGTTTGGGCTACGTTGATCATGGTAAAGGTGGAGAGCACTGGACATATTTGAGAGATATTTAGGAGGAATAATTCATGGGAGCTGGTGAAGGATTGAATATAAGGATTAAAAAAGAACAAAGTATGGTATCTCTGGTGATCCAGTGGCTAAGACTTCATGCTCTCCAATGCAGGGGGTCCAAGTTTGATCCCTGGTCAGAGAACTAGATCTCACATGCCGCAACTAAGAGTTCAAATGCCACAATTAAAGATCCCATGTGCTGCAACAAAGATCGAAAATCCTGGTGCCACAACTAAGATCCAGTGCAGCCAAATAAATTAAAAAGAAAAGTTTTGAGGATCACTCGTAGGCTTCTGACATGATTCCCCAAGGTGGTTAGTCAGAAAAACAAAGTTTAGGGGTAAAATTATGAATTCATCCTTTTGGATATTTGATTTAGAGGCTTTTTTTTTGAGATGTTCATGGCTAGAGCACATGGGATATGTATGTATCATAAACAAGTGTATATGTAAACACACACACTTGCATTACACGTCATCTGCATCATATAGGTGGTGACTTTTTCACTTGTGAAATGGGTGTAGTAAACCTGCTTCAGAGGAATCTTGTATGATGAACATAAAGTACCTAAGTATATGTGAATGACTGTGCTAAGCTACAAGAGGGTAAAAAAATGGTCTTGGGTTCAGTACCAGAAGAGTAGTAGGGAAATGCCTGAGAGGATCCTACAAGCAGTAGTAGAGGAGCAGCATCCTGTATCCAGTGTGATGTGAATAGTCTGGTGTATATACCATATCTGAAGGTCACAAGATCTGTTAGTGAGCTGCTTAACTAAGATGTTTTCTAAATAATCAGTTATTGAATCTAAAGCATGGAAGGCTTTTTTTTTTTAATTTTACTTATTTGGTTTCACCAGTTTTTCAAACTTGGTTTTGGCATGTGGAATTTTTAGTTGCAGCATGTGGGATCTAGTTCCCTGTGCTGTGCTGTGCTAAGTTGCTTCAGTCGTTTCCGACTGTTTGTGACCCCATGGACTGTAGCCCATCAGGCTCCTCTGTCCATGGGGATTCTCCAGGCAAGAATACTGGAGTGGATTGCCATGCCCTCCTCCCGGGGACCTTCAAAACCCAGGGATCAAACCCAGGTCTCCCACATTGCAGGTGGATTCTTTACCGTCTAAACCACTAACTTGTGAACAAACCCGGGCTGCCTGCATTGGGAGCATGGGGTTTTAGTCACTAGACCACTAGGGAAGTCCCTGTATGTGTGTGTGCTCAGTTGCTTCAGTCATGTCCAACTTTTTGCAACCCCATGGACTATAACCCGCCAGGCTCCTCTTCCACTGGGGATTCTCCAGGCAAGAATACTGGAGTGGATTGCCATGCCCTCCTCCAGGGGATCTTCCCGACCCAGGGATCAAACCCAGGTCTCCTACATCTCCTGTGTTGGCAGGCAGGTACTTTACCACTCGTGCCACCTGGCAAGCCCAGGGAAGTCCCTGGAAGCCTCTTATGCATAATAACTGCAACATTAAAGTATTCAAAGAAAGTTTTCATGGAAATTCATGAACGTTTATTGAGGGTCGCAAGTCCAACATGGTAAGATCAGAGAAAAATTCCTGGAACCAAAGTGTAGAAGTTGACCACAAAAAGAAGTGGGAATATGTGTTCTAGAAGGAGTGAAGAGTACAGGGACTTTAAAAAGCACAAGTACATAAAAGCACAGTGGGATGAAGGAAGTGAAATTATCTTGGGGTTAATAACATTTGGGATAGGAGATGATACTGGCAAGGTAAAGGGACCAAATAATGGAAAGCAAGTGAGTAATGGAACCCGTTAGAAGCCTGTAGACAAAGAAATGACATAGTAGGCTTGCTTTTAGATAGAAATGGTCGACAATCATATAGACCAGAGAATGAAACTGGAGATATAGAGGTTATCAGTTATGAACAAGTAAAAGGAGTCTGATGTTCAGGAGACATTTAGAAAGTAGCCTAGATTGGAAATATTTAGAGATGAATAATTATCAGCTTATAATGAATGGGTAATTAAAGCCAGAATAAATGAAATAAACTGGGGAGAACATGTAAAGTGAGAAGAGATAGAAAATTAAAAAAGAACCCAGTGAAACACATCATTTAAGGGAAAAGTGCAAGAAGATGATCTTGAGAATGCCTCTCATCCAGTAATCATCATTCTCAAAAAGTTCTTCTTTATATCTAACTTAGATCTGTCATGCTGTAATCAAAGTCAGTTTCTTCTGTCCACTCTCCAGTTGAGATAGAAAGCAGCTGTTCGTTATCTTGTATATAACAACTTTCCTTTTCTTGAATACTGTTATTAAGAAACCTGGTAGTCTTCTCTAACTTAGGCTAAATAATTTCTAGCTCCTATTTTTCCAACCTTTAATCATCTCTGTGACTGTTGAATCTCTTCCACTTTTTCCACAAACCTCTTTAACTTTGGAGTCCTTGGCTGGACATGGTACTCTCAAGACTCACTTTGACAATTATGGAAGAACCTTCTTAAATTTCTTGTATGGTAGCTTTATATATCCCAATGTTATGCTTGGATCTACTCCATGTTAAATACAGGATTTATAGTAAACTATCTTATTGTGGCTATTTATGTCTATCTAGCTAAGTTTTTGTATTATTAATGCTCAGTCCATTTTGACTGTATTGTTTCAAAGAGATAATTCTCAATACCGTTCTATGACCAAATGATATAGCTTATCTGTCCTTGGTCTCAAGGACATCAGTTTGGGCAGGAAGTAAAACCTTTGTATGCCATGCACTTGCATAGGATGACATAGATTAAGAGCATGTTGTTTTTCATAGCCCCTTTTTTGTTTAAATGATGAAATCAGATTAAACTCTAAATGTGAAGGAACCTCACTTACTTCTCTTATCCCATGTGTGTCTCCCTCTCTCCACTGTGAGCTCTTTGAAGGAGGAGCCCAATTCTGGTTGTCTTTATATTCTCAGTCCACTTTTAAATGTCAAGGAAAATCACATTTGATGCCTACCTTAAATCCAGTGTAGAAAAGGAAGGTCTTAGACTTCCCTAACGGAGAAGGCAATGGCAAACCACTCCAGTACTCTTGCATAGAAAATCGCATGGACAGAGGAGCCTGATGGGCTGCAGTCCATGGGGTCGCTACTAGTCGACACGACTGAGCGACTTCACTTTCACATTTCACTTTCACACATTGGAGAAGGAAATGGCAACCCACTCCAGTGTTCTCTCCTGGAGAATCCCAGGGACGGCGGAGCCTGGTCGGCTGCCGTCTATGGGGTCGCACAGAGTCGGACACGACTGAAGCGACTTAGCAGCAGCAGCAGCAGCAGCAGACTTCCCTAGTGGGCCAGTGCTTAAAGAATCTGCCTGTGAATGCAGGGGACATGGGTTCAATCCCTGGTCTGGGAAGATTTCACATGCCACAGGGCAACTAAACCCATGCTCCATAACTACTGAAGCCCACATGCTGTAGAACCCATGCTCATGACAACAGAAAGCACTGCAAAGAGAAGCCCAAGCACCACAGCTAGAGAGTGGCCCCCATTCGCCGCAACTAGAGAAAGAGTTGCATGCAGCAAAGAAGACCCAGTACAGTCATTAATTGATTAACTTTTTAAAAAAGAAAAGGAAGGTCTTGACCAGCAATGGATCTTGACTTCCATCTTGTGTGTCATTTCATATTGATAAGTAATTTACTTATTTCCAAGCCTTGTGATTAGAAGGACCCTGAAGCCGTGTCATGGACCATCAAAAACTGCTATGGCCAACTGGAACTATTGGGACTTAGAATTGTGAATTGCTCTAGAAAACTGTTTACCATGGACACAGGGCATAGGGGAAGAGGTGAGGGTAGTCCATATGTGCCACTAAAAGCAATGACAAGACTATGCCTTCATTCCTAGACAATGCCTTGGTCCCACAATTCTCAAAGACTGTTGCTATAAGAAAGGAAACAGTACTTTCTTCCGTTTAATGGATCATAGCAAAAACAGCAGAAAGTCTTGGAGGTCATGGTCCTACTTTTAAAAAAATCTTTGCACCCACTCATTTTGTCCAATTGCACAAGACCTCTTTTTAGTAACTCTTGGAAATTGTGTCAGTGCTAATCTGCATGGTTGCCACACATGGCTCTGAAATGTCATTACAAGAGTTTTGTTCACGATTCGTTCCTGGAAGTTGCTCAGAAAATAGTTTTGATTTAACTTAAAAGTCAATGAAAATAATAGAGATTGAGTTTTTTGTTAATCAAAGAATTCAGCTGCCACTTAAAAATTTCCACAAATAATCTTACAGTGTTATTGCTAATTATTACCCTGACAGCATATTGTCAAAAGATGTAGTACTAGACAAAGAACTCAGTCACTGGAACTTCAGTGACGTCTTTGTCAAATGGATAAAGTTTGGTATAAAAGCTGACCTAAGAGGTGGAGCAAACTGAAGAATTAGTATGTTGTGGGTCTTGTCCAGTCCCTGGAATATAAGAAATGGTCCTGAAAAACTGTCAATACATTCCATTTTAGATGCTTTTGTTCATTTGCTTCTCTGCTTTGTTGTTGATGTTTTGTGCTTCTTCACTTAACATGAGCCTCAATGTCTAGACTTTGGAGAATAACCAGAAAGATGGTTAAATGAATGATAAGTCAAGTTGGTTGATCCACTCGTGATAGGTACTGCATCTAGAGCCTACAGTTAATAGTGAGATAAATGATCTAAAAGTATAACTTCAGTGACTTCCCTGGTGATCCAGTGGTTAAGACTTCTCCTTCCAATGCAGCTAGTGCAGGTTTGATCTCCGTTTATGGAGCTAAGATCCACACGCCTTGCGGCCAAAAACCCAAAACAATAAAAAAAAAAAAAGAAGCAATATTGTAACAAATTTAATAAAGACTTTAAAAATGGTCCACATCAACCTTTATTTAAAAATAAATAAATAAAAGTGCAACTTCACAGTGAGTTGAGAAACATTCCACCAACTCTACGTTCTTTCTGAGTTACTTGAACCATTGACATGATTTTGAGTATCACTTGGTAATGACACCAAGTCTGCAGCTACACCCCAGGACTTTCTCCAGAGCTGCTGACTGCTACAAGAACGCTCCTGGTTCACCTCAGATTCAACAAGTCTCAAATTATTGAAGTCATCACTTCCCGTCAAACCTCCTTCTTCTGTAATTGCTGTTGTGTTTGGTATTGATGCTACGCTCCACAATTGTCTCTAACTCTTCTATTTTCTGTATTTCCCACATTCAACACACCAGAGTCTTTCTAATTACCTTCCTACTTAGTTCTTGAATGCTTTTCCTATTCTCCACCTCTGCTGTCACTGGCCTAGTTCTCTCTGTCCTGAACAGTGCAACAGCCTCGTAAATAATCTTCTAGTCTCAGTTCCAGCTCTGTCCATATCTTATCATTTTGAATTTTGTGACCTGGCCCCCATCTAACTTTCTGCTTTATCCCTCATCATCTCTTTATGTGTCTTGTCTTTCACTTTCCTCTCTAGCAATCGTGCTGTTTCTTCTCTGTCTCTATGTGGAACACCTTCCCCATTTCAACCTTCTTCCTCATCATTTGCTTAATTCCTAATTGTTCGTTAATAAAACCAACCTCAGTTATCACCTCTTCCTAGAAAGTCCTTTTCTACTACCTACCTACCTACCTTTCTACACACACACACACACAAACACACTCCTATTTTTGTGCCTTTATAATACCTAGAATTCATGTCTATCATTGCCCTTAGCACATTTTATTAACATGCCTGTGTATGGATTTGTCTGTACCACTGTGCTATGAACTCTCTAAAAAGACATCGTGTCACATTTTCGTTTGATTGATCCATAGCACACTAGCATAGTCCCTCGCACTGGTAATCTCTCCCTAGATGTTGACTAAAAAAAATGACAGTATCATTATGAGTGCATGCAATAGAACACAAGTAGAAGCAATGATATCATTTGAATTTGCAACAGATTAACTGAAATGGATAATACAAAATACAGTGACTAAGCAAGGACAATAACTCTCGATGTATTTTCAAGTTCCCTAGAAATCACTGAAGCCTATAATGCTGAAATGAATATAGTAAACATGAATACATATAATTGCTTAACTTTAGTGCCAAACTCTCACAAATGACTAAGTAACATATTTAAACATTGCTAGCCAAATCAGGATTGTTAAGTAACACACTTCTAAATGAAAGTATTAAGACTAAAAGAATATATAAATATTTTAAGAATAAATATATATATACATACATAGGAGAAATCAAGCCCGTCTTGGAAGGAAAATCCACAAAAATTACTTTTTTTTTTTTTTACTGTTATTGAAAGCACAGGACTACTAGAATCATCAGTGTTATAAGAATAGAAAGAATGACTAGTTATGCACCATTCTTTCCTTCAATAAAATAGACTTAAGTGCTAAAAGCATACATTTTTTTCTTCCCATAGTATTATACTATTTCCATTTTGTATGAAAAAAAATCAAATATAGTCCATAACATTTTCATTTTTCTAAATTATCTCTTAAGCCTCCTCTTACCCCCCTACTCAAAAAATTGATAACCAAGATTCTAATATAAAATGCACAGGATAACAATTTCTCATTTGTGGGTCTCAGAATCTCTGCCTTTCTTTGCCTAGTAACTTTCCTTGTTTATTCTTTCAAGTTCATTACTTTTTCCCCCCACTAACATGTTTTATAGTTGTTTTTGTTTATTAAATTATCTACATATGTACTTGTGCAAGGATTATACTGAAAAACCTTAAATAAGACAACTACAACATTAAACATCAAGTTTGATACCTTTCTTGATATTTTTGTCTTTAAAAAGAAAATCATGGAAATATTTCTTTGCTTGTTTTAGAATACCTGATGAATTTTAACAACACATTCTTTGAATATTTTGGTTGTTGTGCATTCTCTTTTTACTAGAAAACAAGTTCTTCATATTTTTTCTCCCTGAAAATTATGCAAACATATGAACATGACTTACATACCTATCTGCCTAGCTGGTTGATTAGTAGGATTTTTCAATCATTGTTAGTGCCCTTGAGACTTCAGTGAGAAGACACTAAGTCAGAGAGACCATAGTTGCTTGGTTAGAACTCTTTCTTTTTCCATTTAATTTTATCACAGATGAATTTAAGATGAGATTGTTTAAGATGAAACTTACTTTTCATAGCTAAAGTACAGTCTGATTAAAAGGTACGTCTTCCTTGAACTCACATGAAGCAAAAAGAGGCTCTGCCTTCTTAAATATGTGCAACTGTGCCTTCTGTTCTACTTTCCAAAGGATGTAAATTTCTTTTAGCACTCACTTTCTTTCAGTTTGATAAAGTCAAAAATCTTCAGGGATTCAAGAATTTCACACAGGTTCATGTTTCTTTGAACTAACTTTTATAGTCAGAACAACAGTTCTATGAGTATCATACCTCCTTAACAGGTATGTAAACAAAATAACCAATCAATGACATGAGAAGAACCATGTGCTTTAAAATTTTCTTTGTAATAGTTTAAATATGTTATCTTTGGATACCTATTGTTTTGTCTACCAAGTACTCATTCTTCTGGTTCAGGCCCTTCCTCAATTTCTAACAGAGCCTCCAAGTTCCCACATACAGCTGCTAGTCATAGAGGTGAGTACTTGAAAGAATCAGGGCCAATGAATCCCAGATTTTTGGAACCTCTGATCTAGAAAATAAGGTCAATCACTTCCTAATCATTGTGATTGTAAACTAAAATTTGGATCGTTCCAGTGGTAGCACAATGGTCTAAATGTGGTCTGTCAGCTTGAAGAGGCTTCCACTGTCCAACGATGGGCAATTTAAAATCAATAAAAACAATAAATGTGATGGATTGAAGCAGTTCAGTGTTAGAATCCATGAGTTCATAATGATACCAAAAAATATTAATTGATTACTTTTGCTGGAGAACCGACATTGTTTTGAATACTAACTGGTTGTTAAGTTGCTAAGTCGTGTCTGACTTTTTGCGACCCCATGGACTATAGCACACCAGGCTCCCCTGTCCTTTACCATCTCCCAGAGCTTGCTCAAACTCATATTCTTTGAGTCAGTGATGCAGTCCAACCATCTCATCCTCCGTTGTCCCCTTTTCCTCTTACCCTTTCTTTCCCAGCCTTTCCCAGCCTCAGGGTCTTTTCCAATGAGTCGACTCTTTGCATCAGGTGGCTGAAGTATTGGCGCTTCAATTTCAACATCAGTCTTTCCAATAAATATTCAGGGTTGATTTCCTTTAGGACTGACTTGTTTCATATCCTTGCTGCCCAAGGGACTCTCAAGAGTCCTCCAGCAGCACAATTCTAGAACATCAATTCTTCAGTGCTCAGCCTTCTTTATGGTCCAACTCTCACATCCATACATGACTACTGGAAAAACCATAGTTTTGACTATACGGACCTTTGTCGGTAAAGTGATGTCTCTGCTTTTGAATATGCTGTCTAGGATTGTCATAGCTTCTCTTAAAGGAGCAAGCATCTTTTAATTTTGTGGCTGCAGTCACCATATGCAATGATTTTGGAGCCCAAGAAAATAAAGTCTATCACTGTTTCCACTTTTCCCCCATCTATTTCCCATGAAATGATGGGACTGAATGCCATGATATTCGTTTTTTTTTTGAATGTTGAGTTTTAACCCGACTTTTTCACTCTTCCTCTTTCAGTCTCTTCAAGAGGCTCTTTAGTTCCTCTTAGCTTGAACACTAGCTAATAAAGAAAAAGAGTCAAAGATTTATCTTGCCTTCCTTGAATTTACTGTACATTAGGATAGCTATGTTTTCCCTGGTGGTGCCTGCCAATGCAGGAGAATTAAGAGACTTGGGTTCGATCCCTGGGTTGGGAAGATCCCCTGGAGGAGGGCACGGCAACCCACTCCAGTATTCTTGTCCTGGAGAAACCCACGGACAGACGAGCCTGGCAGGCTACAGTCCATGGGGTCGCAAAGAGTTGGACATGGCAGAAGCGACTAGGTACACACGCAGGGCAGCTAAATTCAGTGAAGAAAAATTTGTAGAGCTGTTCCAGCTAATAAAAAGAAGGAATGGCAGACTAAGTTGCACTCATTTGCAAACCCCTACTGGGTTATGCAATACAATATCTAGTAGCCATACATGGTTATTGAGCACTTGAAATGTGTCTGGTCTAAAATGAGATGTGATGTAAGCCATGGTGTGCTGGTAAATGTTTAATAACTAGCTCTCTGAGGTGGAGAAAAATCCCACTTTTGGTGTTTGTTGTAGAGTGAATACTACCACCATAGCCAGTTTCAAGCCACCAAAGGGATATCATGAATGGAGTTGGGAGGAGATGCCTACAGTTGGTTCTCACAGGCTTGTGTGAGCAGGCTCTAGCACCCACCGGCTGTGAGTAGAAAAAATACACAGGACTTTGAAGACTTAGTATGAAAATAAGAATATAAAAGATTTCATTACACACTTAAATGTTGAAATGGTAGTATTGTGGATATATTGAATTATGTTTTAAAAATTATTTTTATTTCAGAAATTCCCTGGTTGCCCAATGGTTAGGACTCGGCGATTTTCACTGCTAGGGCTGGGTTCAATTCCCAGCTGGGGAACAAAGAACCCACAAATAGAGTGGAGTGTCCAAACAGAAAAAAAATTCTTTTTTTAAAGTAGGGGCACTAGAGCACTTAGAATTACATATATGGTTTATTATATTTTTCTCGGGCAGTGCTGATGTAGATAGTGATCCTCACTAACTGTCAGCATATCAGGTAGCTAGACAACCAGCTATTATGCGACTTCTGATGGAAGAACGTGCTATGAAGCAATCTTCTCTTCTCTTGTCTTTTTTTTTTTGGCCACACCATGCAGTTTGTGGGATCTTAGTTCCCTGACCAGAGACTGAACGCAGGTTTGGCAGCAAAACCGCCAAGTCCTAATGACTGGACCACCAGAAGAATTCCAGGGGTTGTCTTTCAAAGACTCAAACCTGTACAAGGTCAATCCCTTAGGATAAATTACTAGGTTAACAGGAAATAATGAAGACAGAGAAACATGTTGAATGACATCATGGGGCTGCAGCCAGCAAAATCTAGGATGTGGAATATATTATGGGACCCAGTTTCTTCAACAAATACATTGCAGAGCGGGAAGAAGAGACATGAAGGGAGGACAACTACCATGTGATATCACTTATATGTGGAATCTAAAATATGACACAGATGAACCTGTCTTCAAAGCAGAAACAGACTCAGGCACAGAAACCAGACCTGTGGTTACCAGTGGGGCAGGGAGAGGGGGAGGGATGGAATGGGAGTTTGGGGTTAGTAAATGCAAATTATTACATATAGAATGTATGGACAAGGTCCTACTGTGTAGCACAGGGAATTATATTCACTGTCCCAGGATAAATTAAACCGTAATGGAAAAGAACATATATATATGTGTGTGTGTGTATAACTGAATCGCTTTGAAGTACAGAAGAAATTAACACAACATTGCAAATCAAGTATAGTTCAATTTAAAAAAAAAGAGGAGAGAAATGGAGGGAAAACCTATACAGTAAAAGAGACTTAAACTATCAACCAAGTATAATTTGTAGATCTTACTAAGATCTTCATTCAAACACACATACCATATGAAAGAAGCTCCTTTATGAAACGTATGGTACAACTAGAAATTTGAATACTAAATGGGTATTTGATGATACTAAGGGATCATTGCTAATAGTTTAGATGTGATAATGGCATTTTGTTATTTTTTAATCCTTATGTTTTAGAGATATAAGACAATGTTTATAGATATGATGATATGATGTCTGGAATTTGCTTCAAAATAATACAGGAGAGAATAACAGAGTGGGGTTATATATGAAATAAGATTAGTCATAATTATTGCTGAAGTTTATCCAGGGTATTATGTCTACTTTTGTATTTAAAATTACCATAATAAAGTCTTTAGGAATCTGTAAACTAGTTAGGAATTAATGTATCTTTATCTGTTGTGTCTATTTGTGCACTGGAGTTCCTCAATACAGGAAAATATTTGAGTGCTTAGAAGTAGAAGAAATCTATCCTTTTACAAGGAGTGTAATATATATCATGTTCATTACACATATCATGTAATATATATATCAACTTCTCCAATGTTCTGTTTTGTTTCAGAACAATAATATTATTTTTAGAGATTTCCACCAAAAGTTATATTTGAATTCCCATTTTATTCTAGTTTCCTGTCTTTTGCTACCTAGCAGTTTCTACTTCAAATTTAACTGTTCTGCTCTTGTCTATCCTCATAAAGTATGAGCTCTTAAGGAAAGAGAAAGGCAACTGTACTGGCAATCAAATGTAATATTTGAATACCATTTGTATTCTGATGTAAATAATCTCCTGTAAAACTAGATTTGTCTAGTCAAAGCTATGTTTTTTCCAGTATGTATGGATGTGAGAGTTGGACTGTAAAGAAAGCTGAGCGCCAAAGAATTGATGCTTTTGAACTGTGGTGTTGGAGAAGACTCTTGAGAGTCCCTTGGACAGCAAGGAGATCCACCCAGTCCATCCTAAAGGAAATCAGTCCTGTATATTCATTGGAAGGGCTGATGCTGAAGCTGAAACTCCAATACTTTGGCCACCTGATTCAAAGAACTGACTCATTTGAAAAGACCCTGATGCTGGGAAAGATTGAAGGCAGGAGGAGGAAGAGATGACAGAGGATGAGATGGTTGGATGGCATCACCGACGCAATGGACATGAGTTTGAGTAAACTCCAGGAGTTGGCAATGGACAGGGAGGCCTGGTGTGCTGCAGTCCATGGGGTTGCAAAGAGTCAGACGTGACTGAATGACTGAACTGAAGGGAAAAAAAGTTATGAAACAACGCGAAATTTTAATGTCGACTGGGTATTTGATGATATTAAGCCATTGTTAATTGTTGAGTTAGAGAGTGAAAGTCACTCAGTAATGTCCGACTCTTTGTGACCCCATGGATTATACAGTCCATGGGATTTCCCATGGAATACTGGAATACCGGAGTAGGTTGCTGTTTCCTACTCCAGCCCATTTTTGCTTGTGAAAGAAAGTGAAGTCGCTCAGTCGTGTCTGACTCTTTTCTACCCCAAGGGCTGTAGCCTACCAGGCTCTTTCGTCCATGGGATTTTAAAGGCAAGAGTACTGGAGTGGCTTGCCATTTCCTTCTCCAGAGGATCTTCCCAACCAGGGATCGAACCCAGGTCTCCCACATTGTAGGCAGACGCTTTACTGTCTGAGCCACTAGCGAAGGACCCGATTCAAAACTAAAAAAAAAAAAAAACTAAAACAGCTCCAACTAATAGATAAACATACTTTTAATCTAGCATCCTATGAGATCTGAAGTTTTGTATGTATACTAGGAGCAGCCAGGCTTTAGGTCCTTTTCTGAAATTGCCACTTGGCTCCCAGATGGCCTGCCTCTCAGTTTAGGTAAGGCATTTGATGTTTAGCTTAGAATTGAGGAACCTTCCTTTGTATTATTGTTTGTTCAATGATTGACTGATTGTTAACTTTAAAAACTTTAACTTGACTGCTTTACAAGTTCATCTAAATTAAAAGATTCAAAGGTGGCTTTGGTACTTTTAGGACATGTATGTCTGAAATAAAGTTACTTTGTTTTTCAAAAGTCTCTAGACCCGTTACCTCTGAAGTTTCATAATCTATTGGGTTACAAGAAGATATTGATAAATTTTTATTTATATTTATTTATGTGAAAAAAGAAAGTGAAAGTCACTCAGTCGTGTCTGGCTCTTTGCGATCCTATGGACTGTTGCCTCCCAGGCTCCTCTGTCCATGGAATTCTCCAGGCAAGGATACTGGAGTGAGTAGCCATTCCCTTCTCCAGAGGTTCTTCCTGACCTAGGGCTCAAATCCTGGGGTCTCCCGCATTGCAGGCAGATTCTTTACTGTCTGAGCCTTCCTTTACTGTAAAGGAAAGCTTTACAGTAAAATAATTACTAACATTTAATGTAGAGATTGACAATATTTTATGCTTTATAAACAAATACAATTTATGGTGTTGTTTGCCAAAAAAATTTTTTTTTACCCATAAAGGAGCAATCTCTCCACAGGAGGGGCCGGGATTCTGCCATAGTTCCAGGGTCCCTTCTAAAAAAGACAAAAAAAAAAAAAGTTTAGGGATCATTGTTCTCAGCCGGTGAGTTTCAAACCTTGCTTTCTCACAACTGCCTGTTACAGCCCAGCCCAGCCCCATTTTTCTAACTGCTTACCTCTTCAGATTGAACTTGATGTTCACTCTCCATTCTCTTCCCATTTCACTTGGGGTCCCAGTGTCATTAATTAACACCACCTTCTTAACGTAAAAATACAGCCAATCATTCCAGAAACATTCCCATGTGTCATGTGCGTGCTTAGTAGCTTCAATTGTGTCTGACTCTTTGTGACTCCATGGACTGTAGCCCACTGGGCTTCTCTATTCAAGAGATTCTCCAGGCAAGAATACTGGAATGGGTTGCCATGCCCTCCTCCTGGGGATCTTCCTGACCCAGGTATCAAACTTGTGTTGCAGGTGGGTTCTTTACTGTCGCACCACCAGAGAAGACCATGCCTCATACTCTAATGTAATCAATCACCGAATCCTATCTATTCTACCTCTTGAATCCATCTAGTTCTCTCCACCCAATGAGAGGTATTGTCAAGTCTCACTTATATTCTTAAGATAACCCCTCCTAAGCAGGTTTTCTGCATTCAAGTAGATTTCCTTCCAATTTGTTTTCTATCAAGCATACACAGTGATCTTTTCAAAACACAAATCTGGTCTTATGTCTCTCTGGTTTAAAATTCTTTACTGTCTCAAAATAAAGCCCCAAATCTAAAAGTCCACACATGATCCCTTTCATTCCACCCTCCCCGACCCCACTTTATTTACCATGCTCCACCCAAAGTGGTTCCTTTACAATTTTCAAATACCATACTGCTTTCTACCTTGAGATGAAATGGTGTGATGTTGCATGAAATGCTCACTCTGATTTGAATGCTCAAACCTACTTACTTGCCTGACAAACTCCTCTCTACCTTTTAGGTTCCAACCCAAGACTCAGCTGCTAAGGACCCTCTAGAGTAGCTCAGGGTCTCCAACTGTCAAAGTAGGCTGTGTTTTTCTTTCAAACCACATATACATTAATATCTTCCTGCCCCACTACCCTATAAAGTCCTTGAGAACAGGAACAATATCCTCAATATGGCACAACATCTACCATCAAGTACAAGCGTCTATTTGTTGCATTCATGAATGGACAGTTGTCTTTGTGATTAATTCCTTCCTCTGCTCATTTTCCTAAATGACTATTTCAGGTATGTATGTGTGCATGCTAAGTCGCTTCAGTTGTGTCTGATTCTTTGTGATCCCATGGACTATAGCCCACCAGGCTCCTGTATCCATGGAATTCTCCAGGCAAGAAAGTGGAGTGTGTTGCCATGCCCTCCTCCAGGGGATCTTCCTGACTCAAGGATACTTTAGGTATAAATATTCCTAATTGCTCTCATTTGTTTATTCATTTATTCTACAAATAATTGTTCTAGGTACCACTCTCCCTCAAATGATTTGTAGTTCTTGTTTGTTTCTCAGAATATCATTTATAACAAAACAATTTATAAAGATTTAAGGTTTCTACCTGAATTTGAGTTCTAGTCACTACACCGTTTGTGTGTGTTCAGTTACTTCAGTTGTGTCCAACTCTTTGCGACCCTATGCACTGTAGCCTGCCAGACTCCTCTGTCCACAGGATTCTCCAGGCTAGAATACTGGAATGGGTTCCATTTCCTCCTCTAAGGAATCTTCCCGACCCAGGGATTGAACCCACGTCTCTTGCATCTCCTGCATTGCAAGCAGCTTCTTTACCACTGAGCTACCAGGGAAGCCCAGTCACTACACTACCACTTACTAATTGTGCAAATTTGAGGCAAGTTAATTAATTATCTCTATTGTAGAGGGCTATTATGAGGTTTCAGTGATAGAAAGTGAATAAGCCCTCAGAACAGTTCATACCACCTAGTTGGAGCTCCATGAATGTCCTTTTCTGTCTGGGCTCAGTGGTTAAAGAAAAGGACTCCATCCTCACTCCAGGGGGTAATTCTAAATTATATCTCAGCACTAATCAGAAAGGTCTCTGAGCTGAAATTAAAAGAGATCTCTCAAATTTTAATTCCTTATTCACTTAATGAGTAACTAAGTTTTCTGTTTGGTGAGTAAAAATTGGATCTGGGTTCTGTTAATTTAAGCTACTATCTGTGTGCTTAACAAAGGATAAAATTATAGTTTTCCATGGGTTTTCTCCTCTCTTTCCTACAACCATCAAATAGGAGATCAGCTTAGCAGCAGGATATGCAGTTGATTCTTGAGTCAGGAAGCCCATCCATTAAGCTGTTAGACCAAGACCAGCACAAGGGCTAAAGACAGGACTAAAGATGAGGGGAGGCAGAAGAGAGACATCCCAAAGGGAAGCCTTTTCTTTTTTTTTTAAACTTTTTATTCTGCATTGGAGAACAGCTGATTAACAACTGAGCGGCTGAACTGAACAGCTGATTAACAATATTGTGATAGATTCAGTGACAGCAAAGGGACTCAGCCATACATATACATGTATCTCTTCTTTCTCAAACTCCCCTCCCATACAGGCTGCACAGAACACTGAGCAGATTTCCATGTGCTATACAGTAGGTCCTAAAGGGAGGCCTTTTCTGGTAATCAAGCTGAAGTAGCTACTCTCTACCTATCATTTTGTTCTAATTCTCCATGAAGCACTAACCATTATCTGACATTTTTCTTCTTTGCTTATTGACTGTCTCCCTCCACTAGAACGTAAGCTCAAAAAGGATAAGGATGCTTGTCTGTCGTATATACTATTACTATGTACCTAGCACCAGAACAGTTCCTGGTATAAAGTAACACATGATATTTACTTGTGGAATGTATAAATTGTTATTGTAAATGGGAACCAACCAGAGAGAATCAAAATAATTTCAAACTTTAAAGCTTGGTTTCAAAGAGTTTCTATTGCACATTTACTAACCACCAAGCTCTGCCTTAGGTACCAGGCATTCACCAGAACAAGATGACCACAGTCTCTGTACACATGGATTCAAGAGGGAAAAGACCAAGTAAAACCAGAACAAAGAAGTTACAAATTGTAACAAACATTATGAAGAAAACAAAAGAACAATAAAGAAAAACTTCCAAGAAAGGTGAGTATGATAATAGTTTAGCCAAAAAATGAGAAGGAACTAATAGCTAAGGATAGAGAGTGGGTTTTTTTAAGTAGAACAGCAGGTTCAGAGACCCTAAGACATGAAAGGCTTTCTCATGGAGAAACTGAAAGAAGACTTGCCAGGAGTGAGTGAATGAGAGAGGAAAATGGCATGAGATTATGCTGGAGGTAGTAGTAAAAGTGAAAGTTACTCAGTCCTGTCCAACTCTTTGACCCCATGGACTATAACCCACCAGGCAACTCTGTCCATGGGATTCTCCAGGCAAGAATACTGAAGTGGGTTGCCATGCCCTTCTCCAAGGGATCTTCCCCACCCAGGGATCGAACCCTGGTCTCCTGTATTGTGGGCAGATTCTTTACCATCTCAGCCACCAGGGAAGAATGTTGGAGATAGGCAGGCACTAGATCTGAGGACCTTAAAGGCCATAATATTATTCTAAGGATTAAGGGTTTAAAACAGGGAGGGTTTTAAACTAGAGATTGGCATAATCTGATTTATAGTTCTATCAGTTGCTCTAGAATGGAATAAAGTAAAAGTCATCAGCTGTAATCCAAGACAGCAATGGTGAAGGCCTGGACTAAGGAATGGCAGTGTAGGCAGAGAAGGAAATAAACATACTTAAGACATATTTTGGTTTTTTGTTTGTTTGTATGGCTTGCAGGAGTCTTAGTTCACTGACCAGGAGTCTAACCTATGCCCCCTGCAGTGGAAGCATGGAGTTCTAACCATTAGATGGTCAGGGTATTCCCACTTAAGACATATCTTGGAGGTAGAGATTATAAAGCCCTTATAAAATAATAAATTGAACAAACTTAGTCAAGTACAGAATACTGGGTATGCTTTGAGTTTTGCTGTCTCCCCTCTGCGCCGTGCTAAAAGGGCAACATTAAGTGACTCTGCTGCCAGTGGGGCTTCGTTGTGTATGCTCCTTAAATCTATACTTGCATCACCAGTCTTTGCTGTTCAGTCACTAAGTTACGTCTGACTCTTTGCCACCTCGTGGACTGCAGCCTGCCAGGCTTCCCTGTCCTTCACTGTCTCCCCAAGATTGGTCAAGTTCATGTCTGTTGAGTCGGTGATGCCATCCAAACATCTCATCCTCTGTCACCCCCTTCTCCTGCCCTCAATATTTCCCAGCATCAGGGCCAACTAAATCTACTCCTTTAAAAAGTTTACCCCTTTCAGACTTCCCTGGTGGTACAGTGGATGAGACTCTGTCTGCCAATGGAGGGAACACAGGTTCAAACCCTGGTCAGGGAAGATTCCACATGCCATGGAGCAACTAAGCCCAGGCACCACAACTCTGAGCCCAAACTCTAGAGCCCGTGAGCTGCAACTACTAGAATTCCCTAGAGTCTGTGCTCTGCAACAAGAGAAGCCACCACAATAAGAAGCCTGGGAACTGCAAAGAAGGGTAGCCCCCCTTGCTGAAAAGCCCGAGCACAACAATGAAGACCCCATGCAGCCATAAATAAAAATAATAAGTAATTTTAAACAAAGTTTACCCTGTTCTTAAATTCTCAATTTAAAATTCATTCATTCAATAAATAAATAAATCTATATATGTAGCCGAGTTGAATATAAATTGAATCAAAACATAGTTTATGTTTTCTTTTCATTCAAAGATCCAGTCATTCCTCGGGATCTTCGGGATTGGCTTTAGGACAGTTTCCACCACCACCTATACCAAAATCCAAGTCTCATGTAAAAGTGGCATAGTATTTGCATCATACACCCCACTTACATCCTCCTGAATTCTTTAAATCATCTCTAGATTGCCTATGATACCTAATACAACATTGATGCTATGTAGAAGTTGCTGGTACATGACCAAATTCAAGTTTTGCTTTTTGGAATTTTCTGGAATTATTTTTCTCCTGCATACTTTCAAACCCTGCAGAACCTGAGAATATGGAAGGATGACTGTATACTTGCTCTGTAAATGACTCTTTAAATACAGTAGAAGCTCCTTTATGAAACTAAGAGAATTACGTGCTAGCATAAGCAAAGTATGTTGATGGGAAATAACAGAACAGAATTATAATTGACACTGGAATTTAAGTTTCTTGTTTAGTTGCTGAGTCCTGTCTGATTCTTCTGCAACCCCATGGACTGTAGCCCACAAGGCTCCTTTGTCCATAGGATTTCCAAAACAAGACTGGAACGGGTTGTCATTTCCTTCTCCAGGGCATCTTCCCAACCATGGGATCCAACCTGAGTCTCCTGCGTTGGCAGGCAGATTCTTTACCACTGAACCACCAGGGAAGCCCAGTTTAAGGTTATGTCTAAATGTTATTGTTCAGTCACTAAGAGTCTGACTGACTCTTCGTGACCCCGTGGACTGCAGTGCACCAGGCCTCCCTGTCTCACACCATCTCCTGGAGTTTGCCCAAGTTCATGTCCACTGACGGTGATGCCATCCAACCATCTCATCCTCTGTTGCCCTCTTCTCCTTCTGTCAATAAATAATGACAGATTAGCTGAGTTAAGAATATTAAGAATAACCATTGCATAGAAATGTGTCCTTGATTTCAGAATTTGTCTTTTGTTAGTAAAATATAGTACAGTAAATTAATCTCAGTGAATTTTCCTATACTTTAATAAATACAAACAGGAAGTCCCCATATCAGCCAAAACAAAATGAAAAAATGCTTCTTTTGCTCCAATTTAACCTTAACATTCTTTGAAGAGTTTCTGAATTTCAAACAAATCCAATCGCTCCTGATAATGACAAACTCTAGCCTATCTGTCTACTTCAAGTCCTGGCCTTTGTTTAAAGTAAATGGATTAACATTTTCATTGTTGGGATTTTCTCCAATCTAGGTTTGATAGGTTCAGTTCAGTTCAGTTCATCACTCAGTTGTGTCCGACTCTTTGCGACCCCATGAATCACAGCACACCAGGCCTCCCTGTCAATCACCAACTCCCGGAGTTCACTCAAACTCACGTCCATCGAGTCGGTGATGCCATCCAGCCATCTCATCCTCTGTCGTCCCTTTCTCCTACTGCCCCCAATCCCTCCTAGCATCAGGGTCTTTTCCAATGAGTCAACTCTTGAGGTGGCTGAAGTATTGGAGTTTCAGCTTTAGCATCAGTCCTTCCAATGAACACCCAGGATTGATCTCCTTTAGAATGGACTGCCTGGATCTCCTTGCAGTCCAAGGGACTCTCAAGAGTCTTCTCCCACACCACAGTTCAAAAGTATCAATTCTTCAGTGATCAGCTTTCTTCACAGTCCAACTCTCACATCCATACATGACCACTGGAAAAACCATAGCCTTGACTAGACGGACCTTGGTTGGCAAAGTAATATCTCTGCTTTTTAATATGCTGTCTAGGTTGGTCATAACTTTCCTTCCAAGGAGTAAGTGTCTTTTAATTTCATGGCTGCAATCAGCATCTGCAGTGATTTTGGAGCCCCCCAAAATAAAGTCTGCCACTGTTTCAACTGTTTCCCCATCTATTTCCCATGAAGTGATGGGACCAGATGCCATGATCTTAGTTTTCTGAATGTTGAGCTTCAAGCCAACCTTTTCACTCTCCTCTTTCACTTTCATCAAGAGGCTTTTGAGTTCTTCTTCACTTTCTGCCATAAGGGTGGTGTCATCTGCATATCTGAGGTTATTGACATTTCTCCGGGCAATCTTGATTCCAGCCTGTGCATCTTCCAGCCCAGCGTTCCTCATGATGTACTCTGCATATAAGTTAAATAAGCAGGGTGACAATATACAGCCTTGACGTACTCCTTTTCCTATTTGGAGCCAGTCTGTTGTTCCATGGCCAGTTTAACTGTTGCTTCCTGACCTGCATATAGGTTTCTCAAGGGGCAGGTCAGGTGGTCTGGTATTCCCATCTCTTTCAGAATTTTCCACAGTTTGTTGTGATCCACACAGTCAAAGGCTTTGGCATAGTCAATGGACTAACATTTTCATTGTTGGGATTTTCTCCAATCTAGGTTTGATAGATTTGATAGGTTATCAGCAATTAAAAAACAAAAACACACACCAAAACAGCCCTCTTCAGCATTTTGTTCTCACTCCTCCCCACACCCCCAAAATCCCTTTCCTACAAAAAATCATATGACTCATTTTTTTTTAATGCAGGCAATAATATAGTACTTTCTTTTAAAAAAAATTGGATAGTACATTGTTTTTATCACACAGTTGCAAAGGTTTTCTTTGATAAACTTTCTTTTAAAAATTTTTTATTTTATACTGGAGTACAGCCAATTAATAATGTTTTGATAGTTTCAGGTGGACAGGAAAGGGACTCAGCCATACACATACACATATCCATTCTTCCCCAAACTCCCCTCCCATCCAGGCTGCCACATAACATTGAGAAGAGTTCCCTGTGCTCTATAGTAGGAGCTTGTTGGTTATACATTTTAAATATAGCAGTGTATACTTCCTTGAGTAGCTTTTGATTAATGTTTGTTTAATATTATTTTTAAGTACAGGGATCTCTTTAAATATTTTCATGTGAAAAGAGTTAATGATTTGATTCTTCTCTTTCCCTGTTGCATTTTCAGGGCACTTCTAGTACTAGGCAGACCAAGCAAGATTTTCCAGGGTTTGCAGAACTAAGCACCCCATTGGGTAAGTGCCTCATTGGTCCCCTTGGTGCTTTATGCCCAAAATTCCTACCAAGAGTTCTGAGTATCTGTTTTCCTGTGTAATCTTTGTCACTGCTGGTTAGTTGGATTGGCCCCAGAAAAGAAAGTTCTTCTTAACAGATGCATACATGACATTTAGGAACAAGAAGAGAGTTTCTCTGTCAGGATCAGAGCTTGCCATCAAGGTACTTTGCTTCTTCTGAATATGCAGACTCTTTTTTTTAAAATTTGAACAGGTGTCATTTTAATTCTGATTATAATTATAAATATACCTCTTGAGTTGTACCTCCTTTTTTCTTTTTATTTCTTTACTGTTTGGTCAACTATATGTACTCTATCTCCAAATGTTTCCAAAACAGTGACATTTATAGGCTACATAATTTGTCTCATTGATAATGGAAAATCGAAAAGCAATATGGTAGATAATTGCTTTCAAACTGTGGTGCTGGAGAAGAGTCTTGAGAGTTCCTTGGACTGCAAGGAAATCAAACCAGTCAGTCCTTAAGGAAATAAACCCTGGGCTTAGAAAGCCTTCCCTGGTGACTCAGATGGTAAAGAATCTGCCTGCAATGTGGGAGACCTGGGTTCGATCCCTGGGTTGGGAAGATCCCCTGGAAGAGGTCATGGCAACCCATTCCAATATTCTTGCCTAGAGAAACCCCATAGACAGAGAAGCCTGGCAGGCTATAGTCCATGGAGTCAAAAAGAGTCGGGCCACAACTGAGCGACTAAGCACATTCATTGGAAGGACTGGTACTGAAGCTTGCTGCTGCTGCTAAGTCACTTCAGTCGTGTCTGACTCTGTGTGACCCCATAGACGGAAGCCCACCAGGCTCCCCCGTCCCTCGGATTCTCCAGGCAAGAACACTGGAGTGGGTTGCCATTTCCTTCTCCAATGTGTGAAAGTGAAAAGTGAAAGTGAAGTTGCTCAGTCGTGTCCGACCCTTAGCGACCCCACGGACTGCAGCCCACCAGGCTCCTCCATCCATGGGATTTTCTAGGCAAGAGTACTGGAGTGGCTTGCCATTGCCTTCTCCAAGTGCTGAAGCTTAAGCGCCTATATTTTGAACACCTGATGTGAAGAGCCAGCTCATTAGAAAAGTACAGGAGGAGAAGAGCAGGAGGAGAAGGAGGCAACAGAGGATGAGATGATAGGATGCTATTACTTGTAACAGGAGGGAAAGGGACAGGGCACAACTTTTGAAAGAATGGCATAGCCCAAGGACACAACCAAAGATGGAGAAGCTCTATACAGTCAGCAAAAACAAGACTGGAAGCTAACTGTGGCTCAGATCATGAACTCCTTATTGCAAAATTCAGACTTAAATTGAAGAAAGTAGGGAAAACCACTAGACCATTCAGGTATGACCTAAATCAAATCCCTTATGATTATACAGTGGAAGTGAGAAATAGATTCAAGGGTTAAGATCTGGTAGACAGACTACCTGAAGAACTATGGACAGAGGTTCGTGACATTGTAGAGGACATAGAAAGATAAAGACCATCCCCAAGAAAAAGAAATGCAAAAAAGCAAAATGGTTGTCTGAGGAGGCCTTACAAATAGTTGTGAAAAGAAGAGAAGTTAAAGGCAAAGGAGAAAAGGAAAGATATACCCATTTGAATACAGAGACCCAAAGAATAGCCAAGGAGAGATGAGAAAGCCTTCCTCAGTAATCAGTGCAAAGAAATAGAGGAAAACAATAGAATGGGAAAGACTAGAGATCTCTTCAAGAAAATTCAGGATACCAAGGGAACATTTCATGCAAAGATGGGCACAATAAAGGACACAAGTGATACAGACCTAACAGAAGCAGAAGATATTAAGAAAAGGTGGCAAGAATACATAGAAGAACTACACAAAAAAGATCTTCAGGACCCAAATAATCACAATGGTGTGATCACTCACCTAGAGCCAGACATCCTGGAATGTGAAGTCAAGTGGGCCTTAGGAAGCATCACTATGAACAAAGCTAGAGGAGGTGATGGAATTCCAGTTGAGCTATTTCAAATCCTAAACGATGATGCTGTGAAAGTGCTGCACTCAACATGCCAGGAAATTTGGAAAACTCAATAGTGGCCACAGGACTGGAAAAGGTCAGTTTTCATTCCAATCCCAAAGAAAGGCAATGCCAAAGAATGCTCAAACTACCACACAATTGCACTCATGTCACATGCTAGTAAAGTCATGCTTAAAATTCTCCAACCCAGGCTTCAATAGTATGTGGACTGAGAATGCCCAGATATTCAAGCTGGATTTAGAAAAGGCAGCAGAACCAGAGATGAAATTGCCAACATCCTTTGGATCATCAAAAAAGCGAGAGAGTTCCAGAAAAACATTTACTTCTGCTTTATTAACTATGCCAAAGCCTTTGACTGTGTGGATCACAACAAACTGTGGAAAATTCTTAAAGAGATGGGAATACCAGAACACCCGACCTGCCTCTTGAGAAACCTGTATGCAGGTCAAGAAGCAACAGTTAGAACCGGACATAGAACAACAGATTGGTTCCAAACAGGGAAAGGAGTACATCAAGGCTGTATATTGTAGCTTATATGCAGAGTACATCATGAGAAATGCTGGGCTGGATGAAGCACAAACTGGAATCAAGAATGCCAGGAGAAATTTCAATAACCTCAGATATGCAGATGACACCACTCTTACGGCAGAAAGTAAAGAAGAACTAAAGAGCCTCTTGATGAAGGTGAAAGAGGAGAGTGAAAAAATTGGCTTAAAGCGCAACGTTCAGAAAACCTAGACCAACCTGCTGCTGCTGCTAAGTCACTTCAGTCATGTCCGACTCTGTGTGACCCCACAGATGGAAGCCCACCAGGCTCCCCTGTCCCTGGGGTTCTCCAGGCAAGAACACTGGAGTGGGTTGCCATTTCCTTCTCCAATGTGTGAAAGCGGAAAGTGAAAGTGAAGTCGCTCAGTCGTGTCTGACCCTTAGCGACTCCACGGACTGCAGCCTACCAGGCTCCTTCATCCATGGGATTTTCTAGGCAAGAGTACTGGAGTGGCTTGCCATTGCCTTCTCCGAGACCAACCTAGACAGCATATTAAAAAGAAGAGATGTTACTATGCCAACACAGGCCCATCTAGTCACAGCTATGATTTTTCCAGTAGTCATGTATGGTTGTTAGAGTTGGACTGTGAAGAAAGCTGAGTGCTAAAGAATTTGTGCTTTTGAACTGTGGTGTTGGAGAAGACTCTTGAGAGTCCCTTGGACAGCAAGGAGATCCAACCAGTCCATCCTAAAGGAAATCAGTCCTGAATATTTGTTGGAAGGACTGATGCTGAAGCTGAAGCTCCAATGCTTTGGCCACCTGATTTGGAGAACTGACTTATTTGAAAAGACCCTGATGCTGGGAAAGATTGAAGGTGGTAAGAGGAGGGGACAGCAGAGGATGAGATGGTTGGATGGCATCACTGACTCAATGGCTATGAGTTTGAGTAAAGTCTGGGAGTTGGTGATGGACAGGGAGGCCTGGTATGCTGCAGTCCATGGGGTTGCAAAGAGTCAGACAAGACTGAGGGACTGAACTGAACTGAACTGAACTGAAGGACACAATATAAACCAATTAGAATCAAATGGGACCAAGATGGTAGACAAGACTAGACCTTGATCCTCAATCAGCAAGTGAAATGACACACCCAGAGGTGCCATGACTCTTCCAAGGTACTGTCAAAAGACCAAGGAGTGGGTAGTGGCCCAATCCTGGAAACCTCCGCCCCTTCTGAAAAATGACTTCCCTGGTGGCTCAGTCAGTAAAGAGTCTGCCTGCAATGGGGGAGACCTGGGTTCAATCCCTGGGTTGGGAAGATCCCCTAGAGAAGGAAATGGCAACCCACTCTAGTACTCTTGCCTGGAGAATCCCATGGACGAGCCTGGTGGGCAACAGTCTATGGCGTCACAAAGAATCAGACATGACTAACTTTCTTTTCTTTTCCAAAAAATAGTTGGAATAATCCTCCCACTGATCAGCACATGAAATTACCCAGCCTATAAAAACTAACCACACCACATTTCACAGATGCACTCATGCTCTGCAATGGCCCATACTCTATGGATTGTGCTTCTCTCTGAATCGGAATAAATCCACTTCTTACCTATCACTTTGTCTCTCACTGAATTCTTTTTGTGATGAGGCATTAAGAACCTGAGTTTCTTTTGGTCCTGAAGCCAGGTACTGCGGGTTTTGGCTGGGTTCGAGTCCAGCCACATGGGTTTAAATCCCAAGCAGGGTTTTGGCTGAGTTTGAGTCCCAGTTATGTGGGTTTGAGTCCCAAACTGGGTTTTGGCTTGGTTCAAGCCAGCACATGGGTTCAAGTCCCAATCTGTGGTAAATGGTTTCACACCAACTCAATGGACATGAGTTTGAGCAAACTCAGGGAGATGGACTGGGAAGGACAATTTAGATGAAGGACAGGGAAGCCTGGCATGTTGCAGTCCATGGGGTTGCAAAGTTGGAAGCAACTTTACAACTGAATAATAATGGTGGATATTGATCTGTGTTCTCTGACATGCAATGTAAATCATTATTATACATATACATATATACATACATATATCTATATAGTATATAAATATGTTCCCCGAGTATGCAAAGTTTCCATTTATTCCTGACTCCTTTCCTCCATCTTTTCTGACCAGATCTCAAGTTTACATTAGCTATTGGCAGATGTAAATGTAACCATTCCTTATAAGAGAATACACATCTAAATGGCTTTCTAGAAATGGCAGTCCTGAACTAAATTCCTGCCTTTCCATGCCCTTCTCCTCACCCATGGTGCCAGGGTCTTCACTGTCACTGTGGAGATATTGGGCAGTTTGGGAACCAGAGAGGCAGCTGAATACAGCAGAACTCACCTGGAAGCTGAGCCTCAGGAACTGGATTCTTTCCAATCTGAGCTGGAAATCCTGAGCAAGATTTAGCTTTTCTGAACCTCAGCTTCTCTTTCTGTTAAATAGGAATAATACCTTACAAGTTCAAGTGTATGTCAGAGTTTATTATAAGGTGATATACAAGTGCTTTTCCAGTGAGTCAACTCGTCGCATGAGGTGGCCAAAGTATTGCAGTTTCAGCTTTAGCATCAGTCCTTCCAATGAACACCCAGGATTGATCTCCTCTAGAATGGACTGGTTGGATCTCCTTGCAGTCCAAGGGACTCTCAAGAGTCTTCTCCAGCACCACCGTTCAAAAGCATCAATTCTTTGGCGATCAGCTTTCTTCACAGTCCAACTCTCACATCCATACATGACCACGGGAAAAACCATAGCCTTGACTAGACGGACCTTGGTTGGCAAAGTAATGTCTCTGCTTTTTAATATGCTATCTAGGCTGGTCATAACTTTCCTTCCAAGGAGTAAGCGTCTTTTAATTTCATGGCTGCAATCAGCATCCACAGTGATTTTGTCACTGGAAAAGACTCTGATGCTGGGAGCGATTGGGGGTAGGAGGAGACGGGGACGACAGAGAATGAGGTGGCTGGATGGCATCACCGACTCGATGGACATGAGTTTGAGTGAACTCCGGGAGTTGGTGATGGACAGGGAGGCCTGGCGTGCTGTGGTTCATGGGGTTGCTAAGAGTCGGACACGACTGAGCGACTGAACTGAACTGATACAAGTGCTAATTGTTGTTACATTTAAAAGTAAAGGCAGAAACTTGTAAATAAATAAAAGTAGGAATTTATGGAAATTCTTTGGCGGTCCAGTGGGTAGGATACCACACTTTCACTGCTGAGGGCCCAGTTCAATCCCCCGTCAGGCCAATTAAGATATGCTAAGCTGCATGGTATACCCAAATATATATATAAGAACAAGGCAAATAAATAAAAGTGAGAACTTAATCAAATTTTGGAAAACTTGGTCCAAAAATACCTTGTCTTAATTTCAAGTATTTGATACTACATAATGATCTTCTTGGTTTCTGAGTTTATTGCCATCTTCACATTTACAGCCAGGTTCTCTTAGACACTGATTTGTTGTGTTTGGAAAATCAGCAAGCACATGTTAATACCTAAAGTGAAAGTGAAGTGAAGTCGCTCAGTCGTGTCCAACTCTTTGCGACCCCGTGGACTATAGCCCATGAGGCTCCTCCGTCCATTGTATTCTCCAGGCAAGAATACTGGAGTGAGTTGCCATTTCCTTCTCCAGGGAATCTTCCCGACCCAGGGATCGAACCAAGGTCTCCCGCATTGCAGGCAGACGCTTTAACCTCTGAGCCACCAGGGTAGTGTAATACCTAAAAGATACCTATTACTATGGTAGTTCATAGAGAGTGTATACGGAAAATTGACTTAAGCTAATTTGTTTTGGACAGCCTAGAAATAGAGAGAGGCACTTTTAATTTTTAGCAGTCAAGTGATTCTAAGGGAGAAAAGCCGGAGAAGATCCTCCTGCTGTGCATCTCGATCACTCTACTGGAGGTGTTAGTCGCTCAGTAGTGTCTGACTCCACGACCTCAAGGACTGTAGCCCACCAGGCTCCTCTGTCCATGGAATTTCTCAGGCAATAATACTAGAATGGGTTGCCAATTCCTTCTTCAAGGGATCTTCCTGACCCAGGGATCAAATCCAGGTCTCCTGCATTGCAGGTAGATTCTTTACCAGCTGAGCCACCAGGGAAGACCATCACTCTACTAGGAATGAATATGTATGTTATTTTGATTTCACTGTGGAGTTTTGCTTCTGCTAAGCACATCTACCAGAAGTTTTAGTGTACACCTGATGCTGAAACTAATTCTATATAAATAAAATCTTTGCGCATTAAAAATAAACCTTGTCTTAACATAAATTTCCCCTATTAAACTGCGTTACATTCTTCCTCTCCAAAATATACATATTTGAAGTAATATATATTCCATGTCTTTTTAAAAAAAGAGCTCTGCAAATATTCAGAATCCATTAGTCATTCACATATGGTGTTCTGTTAGAATGTTTTAATAGAAAGTTAAGATAACGCCACTGAGGGCCTGCGAGTTTGATTTGGGAAAAAAGAAGCAGTCATTAGGAAAAAAGGCATTTTTAAAGACTTGGAACAGGCCCAAATTGAGGGAAGCAGTGAAGACTGGGACAAGCATGGAGATACTGGACGTTTTGGACCTGGAGGAATACCAGCAGGAGAGAGCAGAGAGAAGAAAGACGGAGATAACAAGACAGACTTCACATTTTCTAGAATTTTCTTATTTATGGAGAAAATGGGGGGGAAGCTCTCTTCATTCCAGTCTCCTCAGTAACACTTTTGGGACCCAGAATTCAAGCAAGGGATATACAGCCAAGGCTGACCAGGTTTTTGTGCACTTGCCTGGGAACTCAACCATCACAGTGTTTCTGAAAGAAAAATGTATTCCAACTCTCAAAGAGCCAACCCTCAAACGCATTTTTGGAATGCAATCTGTTTGAAAGTGAAATAGCCGGGTGGCCTGTATAAAGTTATCTTTCAAAAAACAGTTGCACTTAGAAACATATCAACTTCCATGAAAAACTGGTTTTTGATGGGGGCTGAATCTTTTGGAGCTATCTTACATACTTTTTGGAAGGAGATGGGCTATAAATATATGTGAGGTATATATATTAAAATATTTAAGTAGATATTGAAATTTTTAAAGTCAGAGCTCTAGAATAGTTTCACCATGTTCAGGCATCCCAAATATCTTCTTTTATCATAGCCCTGAAATCAACTGTTCACTTTGGCTATAATGGGGCATCCTAACCTAAAACCAGTCCATTCTAAAAGAGATCAATCCTGGGTGTTCACTGGAAGGACTGATGCTAAAGCTGAAACTCCAATACTTTGGCCACCTCATGTGACGAGTTGACTCACTGGAAAAGAGTCTGATGCTAGGAAGGATTGGGGGTAGGAGGAGACGGGGACGGCAGAGAATGAGATGGCTGGATGGCATCACTGACTCGATGGACATGAGTTTGAGTGAACTCCGGGAGTTGGTGATGGACAGGGAGGCCTGGCGTGCTGTGGTTCATGGGGTCACAAAGAGTCGGACACTACTGAGTGACTGAACTGAACTGAACTGAACTGAACCTAAAAATAATCTCATCTACCATAGATCATATCTATGTGAAAAAAAGACTGTGCAAAACATTTATAATGCAGTAGCCATATCCCTGGTTTATTAAAGCCCTTTGGAAAATTTATAATCATTTATACTCACATTATTTATTGATTGATTTTGGCTGTGTGGCATATGGGATCTTAGTTCCTGGACTACGGATAGAACCCTCGCTCCCTGCAGTGGAAGCATGGAGTCCTAACCACTGGACCACCAGGGAATTCCTTTATACTCAATTCCTTTATAC
This sequence comes from Moschus berezovskii, assembly GCF_049115385.1. Taxonomy (NCBI): domain Eukaryota; kingdom Metazoa; phylum Chordata; class Mammalia; order Artiodactyla; family Moschidae; genus Moschus; species Moschus berezovskii. Next base: position 38,043,987 of record NC_142475.1, read on the forward strand.
TCCTTTAAAATGGCAAGCTGAGGTGAAATGACCAAGTTCATCAAGTGCTTGAAATTTTTCAGTGAGGATAGATACAACTTAGGATTTCTCCTACAGTAATTTTACTCAGATAAATGATATGAACAATGAAAATGATTCTTTACGAAGTTATTCCAGTTAACTCATCCCTTGCTCACACTTAGTTTATGACTGCAACCTCAGTAAAATGTGTGTTCAAGGAAAGAACTCACTTATTTTTCCTTCTAAGGGCTGTTACCCATAAGTAGGGTGACTGCAATTTATGGTCCAAACCAGAATTCTCTTCTTTAGAAAAAAAAAGTGCTGAATCAGATGAGACATCAGGAAAATAGGTATGAAACAGGACTATCTTGGGAAATCAAAACTATCGTACCTAATTCATAGCTGCATTTTGGTTGCCCAAATTTCCCTCCCAACTCAGTGTGATCTGTGACAGATAGTATGGCTTCCTTCAAACAACACTTACCTGAATGACTTGGGTTTCCTCCTATAGAAAAGACACATCATCCACCAGCTCTTTAAACCATAAAACTAGGGAAACAAAGGCTTCCTCCCCCCCCCCCATCTCTTTCTTCCAACCAATTATCAAGTCTCATGATTTTCGCTTCCTAATCCATCCACGTCTACCCAGATCACTATCACTACTTTAGTTCAGGTCACCATTATCCTCTGCATCACAGCAACAGCTTTCGATTGGTTTCCAGATTTACCTCCTGACCCCTCCAATGCACAAAGGTGCCCAACTGCTCTTTCTCAATTAGTCATTCTCCTCCTTAAAACCTGTGTTGAGCCCCCGTTGTCCTCAGATTAATCCTTAGCTTGTCCTGTAAGGTGCTTTATGATTGGATACACAGCTCCAGCCTCTCTTTATTACCCGCCGCCCTCCTTCTTTGCACACTATGCTTCGGCACATTGAATTACGTTCAATTCTTGGAAGGCACCTCCCGTTTAACTATATTTTGGGGAGAAAAAAAAGTGCTTTCTCCTCTGTGTTCCACATGCTAGTCTATCTCATCCCATTTCTGGGCCTGAAATACCCTTTTTATTATTTAGATCTCAGTTTAGAAAGGACTTCCTCAAGAAAGTCTACCTCCCACCAGGCAAACATCTTTTACATGTTCCCAGTAATCTCTTCTTCCCTCATCAGAGTACTTAACCCAACTATGGGTCACTTCTTTGAAATCTACTGGAGTATGATCTCAGTAAGTACCTGCACTTCAAACTTTCCTGTTTTGCACAACAAATCAAGAAAATCTACATGCTCTCATGAATGCCAGCCTGACTGTGCCCTTAGCTAATCCCCAGCCTTCTGTCCTAGTTTTTATATCTTTTTGCAGATCATAGCAAGTAGCTAATCATGCCATCCTGTCTCCTTCACTCCCCCCACCCCCATGCTCTAAGTCTTCTCCTTCAGTGGAAATGAATCCCATGTACCCTCTGAGTGCCCGAGGGCAAGCAACATATGGAAAGGAAATTTGGCTTATTGCCATAAAAAACCAAACTCAGCAGATTTTTCTTTCCTCCTAAATTTAACACGATGGAGAAAAGTGCTTACATCACCAAAGCTCCAGAGACCCCAGGGAAGTCACTGACAGTTGATTTCTCAATCTCCTAAGAGTACTACAGAGAGCAAACACCTCCAGTTATGGAATCCATGCAGTCACAAATGGGTGAAACTGTTTAAAAATCATAAAATAATATGTAGATATCCATTAAGGTATGTTTATGATATTCTTATTTCGAGACTGTGCTTCAAACACAAAAGGATGTAGAAACATATTCTCCTCCTCATTTGGAAAAATAATTTAGGGGCACAAAAATTCAGCTTATGTGAGAATAAACAATGAGAATGAAGTTAGAGCAAGCGGTATAGTAAGCCTCTGGAATTCAAGTATAAAGACGGTATCCACCCTGGCTAAACACGTCCGCTTCTGCCATGAGCTCTATCTCAAGTCACACTCCTTTAGAAATTTCATGGCCAAGACAAGAACCAATTGGACAAAATGTTGCCTTTTGGAATCAGTGTGCCCGGAGCTGAAGAAGAAAAAAAAACAAAACTGTCCTTTGGATTCTAAGTTCAATAGCTCTTTTTTTTCTCTGTGGATATCCGTTTAAGGTTGTTTGAGAAGGGTATTGTGCCAGTCCAAGCTTCCATCAATACACACTTGATTAGATCTGTTAGAATAAATCATTCACATTTTGGAAAAGTGTTTGACATTCCAGTGTTCTTTCTGTATTCTGAAAGATAAATACTTTCATAAATAATACTTGGATATCTGGGAAACACAATTAAGTGCTTATTTATACTCAGCACAAGTTAGCCTTTCCCTGGTGGCTCTGATGGTAAAGAATCTGCCTGCAGTAGAGCAGACCTGGGTTTGATCCCTGGGTTGGGAAGATCCCCTGGAGAAGGGAATAGCTATCCACTCCAGTACCCGTTCCTGGAGAATCCTATGGACAGAGGAACCTGGCAGGTTACAGTCCATGGGGGTCACAAAGAGTCAGACACGCAGCTACTGAACACATACACAAGGAATTTAGATAGACAGTGGGTAGCCTACCCCTTTGCTTTTTTCCTACTGTGATTTAGAAGGATATCCAAAACTTATGATGCCCCATACCAAACGAGCTGGGCTCGCCCACTTCCTTCTCCAGCTCCACCTTGCTCTTTGTCCACTGTGCTATGTACATTGGCCGGATTTTAGTTCCTCAGAGCCTTTGAGGTTCTTTCTTGACTGGGCCTTTGCACATGCTGATCCCTCCACCCACAATGCCATTCCCTCACTTCTTTCCTTGCTGGCTACTTCTTAGTCTTTAGATTTCAATCTAAAAGTCACTTTCCTAGATTTTCCTTGTGGTTAAGAATCCACCTACCGATGCAGGCGACAAAGTTGTAATCCCTGGTCTGGGAAGATTTCCACATGCCGAGAGGCAACAAAGCACAGGTCCACAACTTCTGAAGCCCACACCCTGAGCCTGTGCTCTGCCACAAGAGAAGCCACCAAGATGAGAAGTCCTAGCACAGCCATGAAGACCCAGTGCAAACAGAAATAAATAATTTTTTTAATAAATTTTTTAAAAGCCACTTTTCTAGAAAAGCCTTCTTTGAATGTATGTTTTCTTCTCTAATTTTCTAACATAGCTGCCAGTTTTTCCTCTCCTCGGTTCATTCAATGTGTTATCACTTGTTTATTTATTGTTTCTTTCTGACTAGACTGTAAACACCTGAGGGCAAGAGCCACTTCTGACTTGTTCCCTGTTGAATTCCCAGGCCCTGTGTGGAGTCTGGCACACACAAAGCTCTCAGTATATATCTATGAAATGAATGTCTGAATACAAGGATTGAGAAAATATATAATAACATTGTTTTTGTGAATTAAGTATTGCTTTAAATGGTTTATATCTTATTAATCTCAAATATCAATATTCATTTAAAAATATTCATATAGCATCATTCCCTAGAGAAGGAAATGCAACCCACTCCAGTATTCTTGCCTGGGAAATCCCATGGATAGAGGAGCCTTGCAGGTTATAGTCCATAGGGTCGCAAAGAGGTGGACACAACTTAGCAACTAAACAACAAACAACAACTTAGCATCATTATTATATATATATATATATACACACATACTCAGACTATAGTAGTAGATTAAAGATCATTTTAAATTATTTTGAGGAACCCCAGTTCTCTAAGGATTTGTGGCTGCTGAAATAGACATAGAAAGTTGCTGCTGCTGCTAAATCACTTCAGTCGTGTCCGACTCTGTGTGACCCCACAGACGGAAGCCCACAAGGCTCCCCCATCCCTGGGATTCTCCAGGCAACAACACTGGAGTGGGTTGCCATTTACTTCTCCAATGTGTGAAAGTGAAAAGTAAAGTGAAGTTGCTCAGTCGTGTCCGACCCTTAGCGACCCCATGGACTGCGGCCTACCAGGCTCCTCCATCCATGGGATTTTCTAGGCAAGAGTACTGGAAAGTTGAGGTTTGTGCTAAATCTTGCTTATGCTATGATGTACCCTATAAATTGTCTTTTCATTTTCTTATTCATTTTTAAATTAATTTTTATTGGAGTACAGTTGATTGACAGCGTAATCTTTCATTCATTTTTAAGAGATCCTTTGTAACACAACACTTTTTTCCTAAGATTTTTTTAAGCATCAGCAGTGTAAATCTTCTCTCTTTAAAAATGCCAGGAAATCCAGGCAATTAGTTGGTTCTAATTAATTGAGGTTTGCTGGCACCTAGAAATCACTGATGTCTAATCTTTGCTTTCCTGTAATTTAATTTTTCTATGCAAATGCCTTACTTATTCATTTATCTTTTATTTAACTCCTACTAGGTGGTCAGAGAAGGCAATGGCACCCCACTCCAGTACTCTTACCTGGAAAATCCCATGGACGGAGGAGCCTGGTAGGCTGCAGTCCATGAGGTCGCTAAGAGTCGGACACGACTGAGCGACTTCACTTTCACTTTTCACTTCCATGCATTGGAGAAGGAAATGGCAACCCACTCCAGTGTTCTTGCCTGGAGAATCCCAGGGACGGTGGAGCCTGGTGGGCTGCCGTCTATGGGGTCGCACAGATCGGACACAACTGACATGACTCAGCAGCAGCAGCAGCAGCAGATAGTGTGGAGACAAAGATGAGCCCCCTTTAGTAGCCCAAGGCCCAACAGGAAACGTTTATAAAGTTAGTCACAATTCAGTGTCATCCAATGGGGGAATTGTGCTCCCAAGAACTCCCTCACCCAAACTGAAGGCATCAGAGATGGTTTCCTACAGGAAGTGGCATGTGAACCAGAACTTAAAGGTACATAGAACTGAGCTGGGAGACGTGGAGAGAAAGGGCACAGGATGGACAAAGACATTGAAATGAGCAGGTTCCCACTGTGTTCCAGGAATTACAAGCTGTTCAGTGTCCCTGGAGCATAAGCTTTGAAGAGTGTGTGTGTGTGGTGGGGGGGACTATTGAAACTGGAGAGGGAGTTAGGGCCAGATGCAGGAAAAGGAGTTTATATCTTATTAGGGCTCTTGGACTTTATATACCAGGTGGTGGGGATCCACTAAAGAGTTCTGAGGGAACTGTTAATAGTTAAACTCAAAAAAAAAAAAAAGAAAGGAAGAAAAAGAAAATGTTCATCTCCAAGAAAATGTGAATTGAAAAATTTTATGTAAATTACTTTCCATTTTTACACTACTAGCAGTTGGATGAGACATATAATAAACAAAAACTTCAAAGGATTTACAATCTGGCACTCTTTTAATTGTGTTTATTCCAAACACTTTCCACATCGAAATGGATGTTTAAAATGAATAAATTTGATATTGTGAAGTAGTCCATCTTTAGTCCTGATGTTTATTAAATAGAAAGATTCAAAAATCATCCAATTATTCTTGGAAAATGTGCATGAATGTGTGGTATTTGGAACTCTATTTTAGAACCCAAATGTCATAGACATCTGGACACAAAAATTATGCAAGAGAGACCTTTAGAAATGTGTTACTAATTATTGACTCTTCCCTGCAACAGCACAACTGAGCCTTTGTTATATGCACTGTGTGCGGTACTTCTGTAGACTGTGGCTTTTTTCACATGTTACGGTTTATTTTCATAAGATATTCTTCATAACTAGTGTCACAAAGTACTTCATAGACTTAATACTAAAGCTAGCAAACCTCAGAAATAAATGAATTGTGTTAGCAGTGACTAATGGAGAAAACAATAGCTTAGAAGAAAGTGTACAAGAAGGAAGGGGAGAAATGTGATCAAGCTAGCTCAAGAATTAAGGAGAATTCAGGGCAACCAACTATAATGGAGAAGCCACATGAAGCTGTGGAGCTGGGAAAACTGGATTCTAGTACTGGTTTCATAACTTACCAAATATACTTTTTAATCTCTCTATGCTTTAATTTTTACTATCTTGCCATGAAAAGGTTACACTTTAAAGTCTCCTTCTCTTCTAAAATATAGGTTATAACAGTTCAAAATATCATCAGTTTACCTGCCATATGCAGCAGAGACAATGTTAAAGAACAAGGCAAGATCCCTGCTCCCATAGAGCTTAAATTCTAGTGGGAAGGAAATACAGAGAAAGAGTCATAAATAAAATAACTGTACTCAGCAGCAAGTCCTATGAAGGAAATAAGACAGGATCACATTTTAAAGGGAACTAGGTGGTCTGAGGGCCATATACAGAGGTGAGCAGGGAATGAATGAGATCGGAAGAAGCAGAAGAATCCACTTTTGTGAAATCCAGGAAGTCAGGCATCTGATGGAAGTTATAATGCAAAGCCCTGGGTAAGCGGCAGGCTAAACCTTTGGAAAACATGGAGAAAGCAGTGGAGTCAGGGTTTATAAATGAATGGAAGAAGGACAAAGAAAGGGAAAAACTGGGTCATGTGGACTCTCGTAGGTCATGGTAAGAAATTTGGATCTTATTTTAAGCACTTGGAGGGATTCAAGCTGAAAAGTGACGTGATCTAATTTTTTTTAAAGTGACATTGGCCATTGTATTGAGACATGATTGCGGATGGTGGAGTAAATGCAAAGAAACCAATTTCACAGACTGTTGTAAAATACCAGTTAAGGGATTTAACTTGGACTAAGATGCAGAGAAGAGGTCTGAACCAGGTGACTGGTGATGTACTGGCCTAAATCTTTGCATTCAAATGTCTTCGGTGTTAGTGTGATACTTTAGAATTTGACTCAGATTAACTCACAATTTGGTAAAGTTGATTTCAATTCAATGAAAAATGAAGGAGATCAACGAGGATAAGGATAATGCCAAATAAATGTCATTTGCTTCAAAATGTTTTGTATTGAATAAGGTGCCATGCATATTTGTGAATTTACACTTAAGGTTACAAAGAAGTTAGGGAGAAATGGTTTATTTAGGAAAAGAAATCAAGTATCTTTAGGACAGCTTGATGACTAGCAAAGAGTTCCAGTAGATATTGCTGTCCAATTCTATTAAAAAATACATAAATTTATTCAACATTCTATTTTGTGAAGCATTAGATAGTTTCAGAGGACAGTCTCCTTATTTTGAACAATTCCTCTAAACCAATTTGCTTCAATTTAACAACCAAAACTATCCTTGAAAAATTCAAAATGTATCAATTTCCACTGCTTTTTCATTACATCTTAAAAATAATAAAAAAAATATACTGGCCTATAATGGTAGAAGTTATGTACTCTATTTTGAGAGAGCTAAGGAATAAAGGCTGTTATAGCTGCCTGTTTCTTGTTTAAAGACATCAACATGCTATATCTATATGTATAATATAAACATAGGCATTTCCCAAGTTAAAAAAATGTCATTTGTAGTCTGCCTAGTTAAAACTAAGGGATTGTTTTCCTGTAGAAACACTATAACTTTCCAGACCAGCCCTCAAATATCTGTTTAGCCATTATGTAGTCAAATAAAACTAGACAGCCTATTAAAAAGCAGTGACATCACTTTGCTGACAAAGGTCCATATAATCAAACCTTTGGCTTTTCCAGTAGTCCTATATGGATGTGAGAGTTGAACCATAAAGAAGGTTGAGCACCCAAGAACTGATGCTTTCAAACTGTGGTGCTGGTGAAGACTCTTGAGACTCCCTTGGACTGCAAGGAGATCAAACTAGTCAATCCTAGAGGAAATCAACGCTGAATATTCACTGGAAGGACTGATGCTGAAGTTGAACCTCCAATACTTTGGTCACCTGATGTGAAGAGCTAAGTCACTGGAAAAGACCGTGATACTGGGGGAAATTGAAGGCAAAAGGAGAAGAGGGTGGCAGACAATGAGAAAATTAGATAGCGTCACTGACTCAACAGACACGAATCTGAACAAACTCTGTGGAGTACAGAGGAGACTGATGTGCTACAGTTCATGGCATTGTGGGAGAGTCAGACACAATTTAGTGACTGAAGAACAAGTCACTGCTGCTGCTGCTGCTAAGTCACTTCAGTCGTGTCCGACTCTGTGTGACCCCATAGATGGAAGCCCACCAGGCTCCCCCATCCCTGGGATTCTCCAGGCAAGAACACTGGAGTGGGTTGCCATTTCCTTCTCCAATGTGTGAAAGTGAAAAGTGAAAGTGAAGTCACTCAGTCGTGTCCGACCCTTAGCGACCCCACGGACTGCAGCCCACCAGGCTCCTCCATCCATGGGATTTTCCAGGCAAGAGTACTGGAGTGGCTTGCCATTGCCTTCTCCGGAACAAGTCACTAAGCAACAGTAACTCAAGTATCAGTGAGTGGTATCTTAAGTTAAAATTACAAGATGCATCAGGGCCCACTTATGCAAGAGGAATGTGAGGAAGAAAAATACTTTTATATTTTCCCTGGATATAAGCATAACTTTGGAGAATTATTCTGCCATACAATAAGTTTGGGACTATATCATTTCCTTCTCTGCAACTCTCTGCCCTGAGAGTCCTCTGTTCTCAGATTACTTGGGCACCCACTTGTTGATTGACCCCAATATTACACACTCCTCAAATTACTCTCTGTCCTCAAATTGCCTGCCTCCCCTCCTTGCTAAAATTCTTCTGTTTTCTTCAGTGTCATTTAAAAGATCGGAATGACTTCCCTGGTGGTCCAGTGGGGAAGAATCCACTTGCCAATGCAGGGGACGCAGGTTTGATCCCTAGTCTGCGAGGATTCCACATGCCAAGAGGCAGCTAAGCCTGTGCACCACAACTACTGAAGCCCAGGCACCTCGGAGCCCGTGCTCTGCAACGATAAGAAGCCAGCACACTGCAGCTAGAAAGTAGCCCCGCTCACTGCAACTAGAGAAAGCCCAGGTGAAGCAACGAAGAACCAGCACAGCTGCAAGTAAATAAACATGAAAGTTAGGAAAGCAAGTCAATTAAGTAATATGCTAATCTATGAATGACTGGTAAACAAGTAAACTGCAGAACCATGTGTACCTTAAAAATGATTCCCTATGACAGCACCAACCAAAGTGAATTTCTAGTTAATGTAAATTGAGCCAGTCCACTATAACAAAGTAAAATCGATTTTCCATGATGTGGGGTAGGATATATTGAAAGCAAAAAGAATGGCGAGACAAAAGTTTTCCAGTATTTATTTTTTAATAATTTATTTTTATTTTTGGTTGGGCTGGGACTTTGCTGCTTCATGTGGGCTTTCTCTAGTTGCGGTGAGCAGGGGCTTCTCATCTCAGTGGCTTCTCTTGCTGCAAACTATGGGCCCTAACCCTTTGGGTTCCAGTAGTTGCTGCAAGTGAGCTCAGTAATCGTGGCTCATGGACTTATTTGCTCCGAGCCATCTGAAATCTTCCCGGACTAGGGATTAAATCTGTGTCCCCCCTGCATTGGCACTCGCATTCCCATATGTTGTACCACCAGGGAAGTCCCCCTATTTTGTTTATTTCTTCAGCCTCAGCTTCTGTAACAGCTCCAAGTACAAATTCCCCAAGTTAATCTTTATTCTGAGTGGGTTATATCCTCAGTTTACAGAAGAAATTGCTGTATCGCTGCTATTCTAAGGCACGTTTGATTAAAATTTCTTAGGAAAACAGTATGGAGTTTCCTTAAAAAAATTAAAATAGAGTTGCCATATGATCCAGCAATCCCACTTCTGGGCATATATCTGGAGAAAACTCTAATTTGAAAAGATAGGGGCACCTCAATGTTCACCATAGCATTATTTAATACAATAGACAAAACGTGGAAGTAAACTGATTGTCCATTGACAGATGAATGGATAAAGAAGATGTGATATACATACACACATGCATGCACAATAGAATACTACTCAGCCATAAAAAGAATGAAGTAATGCCATTTGCAGCAACATGGATGGAACTAGAAATTACCAAACTAAGTGAACTAAGTCAGAAAGACAAATACACGAGACCATTTTTATGTGAAATCTAAAATATGATACATATTAACTTATTTACAAAACAGAAACAGACTCATAGACTAGAAAACAAACTAACCAAAGGGGAAGGGGAGTTGGGGAGGGATAAATTAGGAGTTTGAAATTAACAGAAACAAACTACTATGTATAAAATAGATAAACAACAAAGATCTACTGTATAGCACAAGGAACTATATTCAATAACCTGTAATAAGCCACACAGAAAAGAAATGAAAAAGAATACACACACATATATATAAATTTTTTTTAATCTAAATTACTTTAGGATTAAGATTCAGCCCCTTAGAATACACCTCTTGTCAATTTTTCCGTAAGAACCGATTCCTCGCCTCATCTAAAAGTTATGTTTTTCTCACCATTCAGAGGATCCTTGAAATTTTTCATGTTTTCTATAACATTTTTTAAGTCTGGTCAGAGAACAGTAATTTTTTAGTACATGATATCATTCTGTCTATACCTGAGAACGCCTTATGGCTGGGCCTTCTGTTTGATGAGATAGAGTGAGTGAAGTGAAGTGAAAGTCACTCAATCGTGTCCAACTCTTTGCGACCCCAAGGACTATACAATCCACGGAATTCTCTAGGCCAGAATACTGCAGTGGGTAGTCTTTCCCTGCTTCAGGGGATCTTCCCAACCCGGGATCCAACCCAGGTCTCCTGCATTGTGGGCGGATTCTTTACCAGCTGAGCCACAATCAGCGTTTGTAATGATTCTGTCACCGACTTGAGCAGGTCATTTCCATTTTCTGTGTCTGTTTCCTCATCTAGTTGGAAGGTGAGGTGTGTGTAGCACGTTGTGAGGGAGTATATCTCATCTTCTTTACCAAATTGGTGTCCAGATCAAATGAGATCACTGACTCGATGGACATGAGTTTGAGCAACCTCCAGGAGTTGGTGACGAACAGGGAAGCCTGTCGTGCTGCAGTCCATTGGGTTGAAAACAGTCAGACAGGACTGAGCGATTGAACTGAACTTATCAAATGAGATGATGTATCTGAAAACCCTTTGAATAAATGCAAACTATTGCGGTTCTAAAACACAACCGTTGAGATTTCACTATGTTTAGACACTGTGCTAAGTGTTTATATGGTTTATACTATTTAAAAAACAAACAAGAAGGTTTGTTAATGATGTTAACCCCATTTTACAGAAGAGGAAATGAGGTTTAAGATTAGCTAAATGCCAAAGGTCCACAGGATGCTGTCCTAGAACTAGTTACAATACCAGTAGATGGTGGAGCTGAACTCTCAGCTCAGACTTATCTGTCTGAAATGCCCAGTTCAGTTAGTCACTCAGTTGTGTCTGACTCTTTGCAATCCCATGGACTGCAGCACGCCAGGTTTCCAAATGCCCATCTCTTACTAAATAATGCCATTTCTTATAAGTGGTCTTATAAACCACTGGATTATACTGCTATCCATTCTATAGATGTAAGTCAGTGTTACCTGCTTCATCTATTTTTATGAACCCTAAATGTAGCTCTCCCTCATACAGACTTTCTAAATCTAATGTTTTGATTCTATAATGACTTCAGTTCAGTTCAGTTCAATCCCTCAGTCCTGTCTGACTCTTTGCAACCCCATGGACTGCAGCGGGCCAGACTTCCCCATCCATCACCAACTCTAGGAGCTTGCTCAAACTCATGTCCATTGAGTCAGTGATGCTATCCAACCATCTCATCCTCTGTCGTCCCCTTCTCCTCCCACCTTGAAACTTTCCCAGCATCAGGGTCTTTTCCAAAGAGTCAGTTCTTCACATCAGGTGGCCAGAGTATTGGAGCTTCAGCTTCAGTATCAGTCCCTCCAATGAATATTCAGGACTGATTTCCTTTAGGATGGACTGGTTGGATCTCTTTGCAGTCCACGGGACTCTCAAGAGTCTTCTCCAACACCACAGTTTGAAAACATCAATTCTTCAGCGCTCAGCTTTCTTTATGGTCCAACTCTTACATCCATACATGACTACTGGAAAAACCATAAATTTGACTAGATGGACCTTTGTTGGCAAAGTAATGTCTCTGCTTTTTAATATGCTGTCTAGGTTGGTTATAACTTTTCTTCCAAGGAGCAAGTGTCTTTTAATTTCATGGCTGCAATCAGCATCCACAGTGATTTTGGAGCCCAAGAAAATAAAGTCTCTCACTCTTTCTATTGTTTCCCCAACTTTTTGCCATGAAGTGATGGGACCGGATGCCATGATCTTTGTTTTTTGAATGTTGAGTTTTAAGCCAGCTTTTCACTCTCCTCTTTCACTTTCATCAAGAGGCTCTGTAGTTCTTCTTCACTTTCTGCCATAAGGATGGTGTCATCTGCATATCTGAGGTTATTGATATTTCTCCCAGCAATCTTGATTCTGGCTTGTGCTTCATCCAGTCTGGCATTTTGCATGAGGTACTCTGCATATAAGTTAAATAAGCAGGGTGACAATATACAGCCTTGACATACTCCTTTCCCAATTTATAATGACTTACTTTACTTATTTTGCTTTTCACATGTTACATATCAGTGTAGTCTGTAAAACTGTAAATTTCTAAAAGAAAAGGCCCATTTCCTTTAGCATTCTCTGTATGAGTCCTAGCAGAGATGTGTTAGTATTTTATGATGAGGAAGAGGAAGAATCAGAAATCTAGGTTGGGTAGAGGGGTAGTAAATCTATTGAAAAGGGTTCATGGAACGAATGATCCTCACAGGAACAATTGAGAGTTTTATTTGATATTTCTAAATGGTCAGTTTGGTGTCTACAGGTAAACATCAAAATATGCTCATGCTGTGTAAAGGTAATTTCAAAAGTTGCATGTGGACTAAAAGAAGTTGTGAGTCATGTACTGGAAGAGCCTTAAAATTTCTTGTGTAAGTGTATTATATGAAAAAGTAGAATCACATTTCAGAAATTTGCCCCCAATTCAGCAACCAGAAGAAAAATCTTAAAAAAAATACAATGAATAATTTATTTCTTCTTAGGAGCTGACCTTGGTTTATACCTGTATAGTACAGCAAGACCAAGTATTTTGATTCCTATTGTACAGATGTGAAAGATAATGTTCAAGTTATGTCCTTCAAGGCCATGAATAATTGTGGCCAACATTGGGCAAGGAGTCAGGCATCCCAAGAGTGAAACTTAAAAAAAAAAGGGAAAATGAAGTCAGCTCCCAAGCCACACGAGAATACCTACACGCACTCTCTTTTCTGAGCCTCTGCAACCACAGAAAAACACTGGGGGAGGCGAGGTGAACAGAGAGCCTCTCTTTCTAGCCTCTGGCAGTGAGTAATTCTTCTACCCAATATAACTTTATGAAGGTCACCTCCCATCTTCTGTTTTTAAGTGGGAGCAGAAAGGAAAATGTTTTGAAGGGTCATTATGAAAAAAGATTCAGTTCTTCATGTTTACCTCTTTCTTTCAAAAAAATATCTTAGGGCAGTAGGTGTCAAGACCATCATGTGTCAGGTATAGTCAATATCTAGGGAACCACTGTTAGGTACTTCCAGAAAGTTATTCTCTAATAATAAAATATGGAGGATGAGCCCTGTCTTCTTTAGAGAAGACAGATCATAATTGGATGGCTGAGAAAACTGCACCCATTCAAATCTTATCAAGGTGACTCCTTATTCTTATTCTCTGGCCTACCTGTAAGGTGATCAAAAGAAAGTAAAAATCATAACTAGAATAACAAGGACAGAACAGGACAAAGGGCCAAGTAGGAAGACTGCTTGAGAAAGCCAAGATGGAGAAGGGGTGAGTTCCGAGGTCCCTATTTACTACATCTTATGTAAACAAAACAAAATTATTAGCAGAAGGTAAGAATTTAGGCAATGAGATTGACCAAATCCATTCCCGTAAACAGAAAATTGGTCGCGTTTCTCCTGCATTGTCCAGGAGAAAATCATATACTCTGCCAGACATAGTATGTCCAGTCCTGGAGAATAAGTGATTTTGTTATGGTGAAGGCAGAGATAGTTCATCTGGCTTTTTTTCTGGTCTGCAAGAAGTATCTCGTGAGACTGGCAGTTTCCTCTTGTTCCAAGTTCACACTTGAAAAATAGCCCTCTGATTTCTAATTTTACCTCCTGTTTAAGGCAGGAGTGGATGGAAATAGAGAGGTCTTTGAACATGTCTGTATGTTGTATTGTTAATTAATGCATTTTCATTTTGTCTTATATGTCAAACGCTCATAATATGACTGTTGAGGTTAATATGTCTGCCTGATAATCTAAGCAGTTCAAGCTTGTTTTGAAAATGAAATTTCTTGGACACACCTATACTTAGCTGAACTGGACAACTACAACATGGAATGAGAGCAGAAAAAGCAATAAGTTGGTTAACTAGCTTTTCTCTGATTCCTTTACACCCTATTGACATAACTTCAACAACAGGAAGAAGATTTCTGTGGTAGATGAAACAATTTACCTACTTACTCCATGAATCAAGGCAAAAAGTGAGCAAATCCTATAGGAGACAGAAATGATCAAATTATTTCAACCCCAAGCACCTGGCTTTTGAAAAAATTTTATGAGAGATAAAATTTTCAAGTTTTATCCATGCCTAAGACTCTTGAGAGTACCTTGGACTGCAAGGAGATCCAACCAGTCCATTCTAAAGGAGATCAATCCTGGGTGTTCATTGGAAGGACTGATGCTGAAGCTGAAACTCCAATACTTTGGTCACCTCATGCGAAGAGTTGACTCACTGGAAAAGACTCTGATGCTGGGAGGGACTGGGGGCGGGAGGAGAAGGGGACAACAGAGAATGAGATGGATGGATGGCATCACCGACTCGATGGGCATAAGTTTGAGTAAACTGCGGGAGTTGGTGATGGACAAAGAGACCTGGCGTGCTGTGATTCATGGGGTCACAAAGAGTCAGACACGACTGAGCGACTGAACTGAACTGAACTGAATATCATTTATCATAGCTAGAGACTATCTTATCTTGCTGGTGAATGCAATCATTCTTTAAGTGTGCCTATTTTATATCAGGCATTGTGTGCCATGTCTAGAAATCTAAACTGAACAAGGCATACAAATAAATAGCTAAAGTAATCAGAGATGAATTGTGAGGTCACATATAAGGCTGTAATGGTAACAGAGAAATCCCTGACTGTGGGACTAGAAAAATTCTCTTTGAACCAAAATTCTCTTTGAATTCAAAAATTCTCTTTTGAGAGAAATATTAATATAATAGATTGCCCTCGTGGTCTAGGAGGAAAAAGAGAATTCCAGGCAGAGGAAATGGCTGGGAAGTAAAACCTAGAAAGTATGAAGCATATTGGCTTGCACAGCAAACTGCTGGAATATTGTTCGAACAATGGGAAGAGATAGGAGGTAAGCCTGCTGAGGACTTAATCAGGTGTGGGGGGATGGGGGAGGTTGGTGGTGGCAATTAAAATAGAGAAACAATATATTAAGAAAAGTGTAGTCTGGACTTCCCTGGTGGTCCAGTGGTTAAGAATCCATCTGCCAATCCAGTGGACATGGGTTCTATCTTTGGTTTGGTATGATTCCACATAACTCAGGGCAACTAAGCCTGTGGGGTGGCAACTACTGAGCCTGTGCTCTTAGAGCCCACACGGCAATGAAGAGTAGCCCCGACTTGCTGCAACTAGAGAAAAGCCCACATGCAGCAACAGAAATAAATAAACAAACATTTTTAAAAAAAGATAAGCATAGTTATGAAAATTTCATAACAACTGGCTGTCCAGTGGTTAGAACTCTGAGCTTTCACTGCGGAGCAGGGAGGGGTGGGTTCGATGCCTGGTCAGGGAACTAAGATCTACAGACACATGGCCCAGCCAATTAAAAGAAAAAAAGGGGAAAAAAGAAAGGTATAGTTGTCACGACAGTGAGGCAAAAGTGAACGGGGGAAAGGAAGAGCAACTGAGTAAAGGTCCTAAATTAAAGCAGTTGTAATGAGACTGGTAAGGAAAGAGAATAGTTTGGCATCTAGAATCAGTAGGGCTTGGTGACAGATTGTCTTTGGGGGCGAGAGAGGGAGGAACTAGCATAACTCCCAAATTACTGGCTTTGGAACATAGGGATCTTTTATTATATCTTTCTCTAAACCATTATACATTATTCATTGTGAGATGAAAGATGTGCCTGCATTGTGAAACATCATTAGTTTCCGACTAAGGGAATCCCTAGTTTAGAAAGCCCCAGCCACCCCCGTGCCTGCTTTTCCTGTCCATTTGGTGCTTTTCTCTGGGAAGCTGTGGCTCCAGGCAAAAATACATATATGTGATAAAACAGATCTATTGTCCTAGAGAAAGATCTATGAAAGCCAGAATATACAATTAAACATTTGGAATGCTTAGAACTAGGTGTCCGTGGCTTGTCACAAACTGTAGCTGTACTCTTTGTGTGAAGCTCTGCCTGCTTTTCATTAAGCAAAGAACTGGCTTTAAGAACAAAAACATGAAAACTTAGTTACAGGATAATCAGAAACTCATGCTTGAACATTTAGATATGCATTAGCAAAATGATGTCTTGAGTTTTTCTACTGGGTAAAATAATGAAACAAATGCACATTATTCCAAATAAATACTAAATTTCTCATATAAAACATGTGTGAAGGTTAAAAAGTTTCTGTGAATATTATTTCTCAAATTTTTCTCCTGGTTTCATTGCTTTTGTGTCTCTGTGTGCCCATTCGGCTTTGCAGGTGGCTCAGTGGATAAAGAATCCACCTGCAATGCAGGAAACATGAGAGACTTGGGTTCGATCCCTGGGTCAGGAAGATCTCCTGGATAACAACATGGCAATCCATCTCAGTATTCTTGCCTGAAGAATCCTATGGACCGAGGAGTCTGGGGGTTACAGTCCATGGGGTCACAAAGAGTCGGACTCAACTGAAGTGATGAGCACGCACGAAAGTTCTGGCCAGTAGGGAGAAATTCTAGCATCCTGGTTAGGGAGCTATGCACTGGAGATAGATTGGCCAAGTTTCAAACACTACCTCTGTCACTGATGTCTTTGGCCAATCCATCAGTTGCCCCTGTTAACCTGTCACATGAAATCAATTATATCAGCATGATCTTTGAATGACAGTAGATCCCAATCCCAACGCAGAAATACTAGATAGAACTTGGCTTCAAGAAATGTAAAATCTCACTCAGTTGTTTTTTATCAAACTTTAATGTATGTTGGAATCACCTGGAGGGCTTGTTAAGACACAGACTGCTGGGTCCACCTATAGAAATTTCTAAGTTAGTAGATCTGGGGTGAGGATCAAAGATTTGCATTTCTGACAAATTCCAGAAGATGGTCCAGTGCTCATACTTTGAGAAATGCTGATCTCAGTGGAAAGGGAATTTGTTTAGAAAAAAGAGAAGAGATATAGAACAGTACTTAGAAAACACACACAGTTTGTCATGAGTTTGTTTAGGAAGCTAAACTATATATACTGGGAAACCAGTGGCTGATGAGCCATTTGTTTCAGTGAGAATCACTCATTTTATTTTATTACTAAGATGACCTAATGGTTTATACCATTCTAGGAACATATCCCCATAATTAGAGTGTGCATTAGTCCCACTCAGAAAAACCAGTTTATGCCAACTCACCTTTTCCAGTATTTTAGGGTTTTATGCTTGAACCTGAACCAAATCAAACATGAACCATTTAACTGGGATATACCAAGTGAATTTGTTGAACTCCTAAACCAAGTCAAATCCCAAATATCCTTTCCCTGAAGTGTGAACCAAATGAATGAGGGTTTTTTGTTTTCTTTGTTTTAAAAAAAAATAGTGAACTAGTTCAAATTAGAAACAAACCTTTTGGGTTTTTGGTTTTTTTTTTAATGGCTGAAAGGCAAGATCCTATTTCCTCACATACCAATTCTTTCAAAACAAGACAAAACTCTGTTTCAGATATCCTTCCACTAAGTAACAAGTAGTTGGCTTAATAGTAAATCCTTGTAAGAGTCTGGGTCCCAGCAAGAAAGAGCATTCTACTCATAGGGTTTGAGTCAAGCCATTGTAATGAAGCAACTTCCCACAGAGCTATGGGAAGGGAGGCAAGGAGATAAGAGAGGGATGTTGGGGTACAGAAGATTCCACACAGCAGGAGATCAGTACCACCCAGGGTCGGAAGAGGTTAAAGAAGGAGAGAATAGTCAGTGAGCCCAAGGAGAAGAGGCTGTCCGGCAGGTGATTCAGTCTTGGGGAACACCCTCCTCCCAAATATACAAATAAGAATAAGGGTTGCTAAACCAAGGAGGAAGTGGGGAGGAAATACCCCAGTCTCTCTCCTGCTACCCTCTCATCTTTGGCTGCTGCTTCCCCTTGTCTGAACCTAACCAAAAGTCAGGTGTCAGGGGGCCCCAGGGACTCATCTGCTGGGGTCAGCACTCTAGCAGAACAGGGCAAATGGAAACTGATCAGCACGTCCCCCTTGCACTAAATTAATGCTAGGCATTAGACATATTGATAACTGAGTTCATGTGTGCAAAAATCTTAGAAAAGTCTCTGGCATATTGGAGGCATTATACTCTAAACCTTAGCTATTATTATTGACACAGGTTTAGCCCTGTTTTACAAGACCAGGAAGCTAAAGTTCCTGGACTTTATGCAGCTCCTTCTTGGTTAACATTAGTAACAGAGCCCACACTCAGATCCAGGTTTTTTATTCCAATTTTGTACACTTTCTGTTATGAGAGTTGTCTATAGCACCATTATAAGTATAAGGTAATGTGTTGCATGCATAATTAATTTTATCATTTATTGCAGGAGAAAAAAAGCTTTACTCTTTATTCTCTAGACCTGACTAAAGAAATCTGTAACCAAATCAACACCTTACAAGCATATATAAAATAAAATAAAAAGCTTATTTCAAAGACAATTCTATGTATTCGATAATAATGGTAACAGGATGATGTTCGTAACTGTAAAAAATATTTGAATGTTTATTATATGTTCAGCATTGAGTTATTTTTATACTATTGTACTAATATAGTCACTAATTCATGTTACCCATTTTAAATTTCCTGTTCATTCTTTCAGGTTTGGGGAGGGAGATTATTTTGCTTTGTTTTTAACTTGGAAATTATCTACTTGAAGGATTTTGTAATTAGTGAGTTAAATAGAATTTCCTTGACTCTGCTGGCTCTTGTCTGACCACTTAAGATTTTTATAAAATCATTTAAAATATGATGTATGTTTCTCTTTAAAAACTCCCAGATAACAATATTCCCCCAACTATAACTGTTGGAGAACTTAATCATCTCATTATCCTGCTGTGATACAAAATTAGCCCTGAGGTCAGAGGCATGAATTGGCCATGCATTCAAAATTTGATTACATGAAATAAGACATCGTGAAAATAAACAGAGGTAGCTTCTTATTTGTGTCAGGTCAGCTTTTTTGGCAACAGATTTTAAACAATGAGATAGCCATTTACCCTTAGGTCTTTGCATTTTAGGGTTGTAGTTTCATTTCAAAGAGGGTACAATCAGTAAGCTGAAATATCACACACACGTTTTAGTCAGCTAAGGAAACAAGAAATGTTTTTCCTGTGGGGCTGATTTCCATGCTGTCACACTGTCTGCTCCTCTCTGGTGATGGGAGAGATGATCAGACCAGAGCCCTCTAACCAATGGCTCATGCACAAATTTAGGCTCTTTCTTGGCAGTCAAGTTTCAGAGCTGTCATTAAGAGTCTGTGTAGTAATAGTATTAGAGAGATGAGTCTACCCTGAAAACCAAATGAAAGAAAAACGTCTTATACATACACCCTTTGTTTTGCTGTCAACTTTGTTGTCTAGAGAATGCGTAGACTGGCCCATAAGAAATCGCCTAATTACAGTACAAGCTGAACTAAGTGAAATTGCCAGTATGTGGCCAATAATTGATGGTCACCAGTTTGGCATTGGACAGCAATTTCATTTGTTTCATCCTACCAATTCTGATACTGACTGAAGCAGCTCACGGACCCGCAGTATTTCATTTTCAGCTTCTTTTAAAATTCACTCCAATGGTAAACATACTACTTTTGCACATTCTGCACATCTTCATGTCACTTCTGATTTTTCTTTACCCCTCTTGTTGAGGTTTTCAGGTAAATATGAACATCCAAGAAATCTGTGGAATTGAGATTCTAAAGTGTTTATAAAGGATGTGTATGTGTAAAGATAATAACCAAATTCTGGGTACGTAGGAGGTGACCCGGAGAAGGCAATGGCAAGCCACTCCAGTACTCTTGCCTAGAAAATCCCATGGATGGAGGAGCTTGGTAGGCTGCAGTCCGTGGGGTCGTTAGGGGTCAGACACGACTAAACGACTTCACTTTCACTTTTCACTTTCACACATTGGAGAAGGAAATGGCAACCCACTCCAGTGTTCTTGCCTAGAGAATCCCAGGGAAGGGGGAGACTGGTGGGCTTCTGTCTATGGGGTCACACAGAGTCAGACACGACTGAAGTGACTTAGCAGCAGCAGCAGCAGTAGGTGACCAGAAATTAGTGATCAGGTCTCAGCACAAAAGTCACTTGGGTGTATATTATTACAGCAGCATATTGTCATATGACCTCTACTGGTTACATATTATTTTGTGTGCGTGCTTTTAAAATTTTTATTGTCATTGTGCCTTTTTTCTTTGTTAATGGTTTATTGAAGTAATTCACATACCATGCATTTCACTCATCTAAAATAAAATTCAATGGCTTTAATATGTTTGCACATTATTTCAATTTGTTTAGAGTCAAACTACCTAAAAATCCATTTCCAACACATTCAACTGATATGTCAAGAAATATATTAATAGCAAGTACTTAAAGGGTATCATTGCATTATTATATAAACACTCTCTTAACAGTTAACAGAGAAGTTGAAAACAAAGAAAAGGAAAGGACTTTCCAAACATTCGTATAAACTGGAAATTAGAAAACATCACAGTTGTGATTATTTTTTACAGTAAAATCAGAAAATGGTTTCTTACACACAGATGTCTATCTTGTAGTGAACTGGAGCAACTGATTTATGTAACTGACAAGGAAACATTAGTTTTTATAAACATAGGGAGTTTTGAAGAATGAGATCCTAATTTATAATAGTGGTGTTGTACTCAAATTCTCACCTATTGTCTCTGCCTAAACTCTTACAATTTGACAAGTTCATTAAAAACCCGTGTAAATCGTCTTCTCTCTGATGTTACAATCCCCGCTCTTACAGAGAAAAATATGTGATGCGGGCTGATGGATGCGCATATGAGTCAGCCGCCCTGACAGCTGTGCACGTGGTCCACAGGTGTTCATTTGGCTTCGGTGCACTTTAGAGGCAGAGGTTTTTAAAGGGTCCCACGCAACTTTACGCATCTGTCTTTTCTGCAGCTCCTTTGCACTAATCACAGAACAGGCACTAAATCCCAGAAGTTTTAGCCTCTAGAGTAGAGGAAATCTGGTGAATTCCACAGCAGTTTGTAGCCAAGTCAGAGTCCAGGTGCAGGTTTGTGATGCAGCTTGGATTCAGCAGGTCTGCAGCTCGAAGCGCTGCATTTTAAAGTATTTCCTAGATGATCCTGATGCTGTTGCTCCATGGACTGCACTTGACTGAGTAGCAAAGGACTAGGCAGCTCCACTTTTTTTGACCTACTGGTACATCAGCAGTGGTGAAACCAGGCTCAGATTTAACCATCTTTCTCTCCAAACCAGACAGTCTTCCCCTTGAATTCTTATTGATTTTTGCCACTTCGAATTCACCACCCAACTGCAGAGTGATATGAGTTTCCTTTCTAACCTTCAGGGTACCACATCAATTGTGGCTGTCTTCTGTTGTCGCTCATACCATTTCTCTCTCTTTTTAATGAATTAATTTTTGGGGTTGCACTGGATCTTTGTTGCTGCACGAGTGTTTTTCTCTACTTGCTGAGAGCAGGGACTACTCCCTAGTCATGTGTGGGCTTCTCAATGCAGGGGTTGGGAAGCCACAGTTCTCTTGTTGCATAGCACAGATCAGTAGTTGCAGCAGGAAGCTGGGTAGTTGTGACACATGGTCTTAGCTGCTCTGCAGCATATGGCATCTTCCTGGACCAGGGGTCAAACCCATGTCCCCTGCATTGGCAGGAGGATTCCTAGTCACTGAGCCACCAGGGAAGTCTTCTCACTCTTTTTTAGTAATTGTCACTTTGCTTTAACCCTGATAACTCAGTTGGTAAAGAATCCAGTGCAATGCAAGAGACCCCGGTTCAATTCCTGGGTCGGGAAGATCCGCTGGAGAAGGGATAGGCTACCCACTCCAGTATTCTTGGGCTTCCCTTGTGGTTCAGTTGGTAAAGAATCTGCCTGCAATGCAGGAGACCTGGGTTCGATCCCTAGGTTGGGAAAATCTCCTGGAGAAGGGAAAGGCTACCCACTCCAGTATTCTGGCCTGGAAAATTCAGTCATGGGGTCACAAAGAGTTGGACTGAGTGACTTTCACTTCACTTTAACATTTTAAATACCACACTGATATATGTTATCTGCCTCACAAGGGCTTATTTTGTTTATTTATATCTTTGTCTGCGCTGGGTCTTTGCTGTGGCACCTGGGTTCTAGGGCTCTAAAGTTCACAGGCCCCTGGGACTCCCATTCCTCACTACCCTTCCAGTTCTGCACGTGTCCACACCAGCAAACCCAATGCCAGGCGCAACCGTCATGCTAAAGCAGTGCTTATTCACACTGATGCTCTGCAGAGAAACCATCTGGAGTAGAGTCTAGAGTTCCCAATCTGGAGCTCCAGGCTCACGTTCCTGCCTCTTGTCCTTTGTTATCTCCTAATGTTTTCATACGTGAATGTTGGGGATTACTTGCCATGACCCGAATACCTTTGATGTTTTCAATTCTCCTGACCAAGTCCCATGTTCCTATGTTGCTTTAAGTGTCAAGTGAGTGCTACCAAATGTCATAAGCATCCAAAAGAGCCTGGAGTGAATTCCTTTATGACATAAGTGGCATTTCATTGACCCTGGAGCATAATAAAGATTTCCATAGAGACTACTGTTTGTTTCTACATTTCTCTACAGTTGGATTTATTTCATGGGCACTCATCATTCAGTAAGAGAAAGCCAGTCAGTTAAAAATTTTAGTGAATAGACTAATAATGACAATAGAAAGCAACCCTCGGGCCTCTGTTCCTATTGCACAATCCACAACGAGACAGGTGTCCCATGGTAATTGGTTTTCTTGTCTCACATTTATGCCGAGCTGCTTCTCAGGAAACACTGTGTCTTGTTTGTCTTGTATCTCCAACACTGAGTGTCGTGTGTGATACAGGGTGGCTGTTCCTTGGAGAATCCAGGAGGATCCAGGGTTTGGAGCCTGAACTTTATACCATATATGGTCCCCTTTTAAGAAATAGAATTTCTCTCTTCCTCTAAGTTTTCAAAAGTATATGACCTCAAGGATATATTGCTAGGGGCCCTCATAGGATCTTGGAAGACGGGCCATGCAAATACAGGGGTTTGGGGGGTTGATCTGGAAACTTTAGCCACATGGTCTAACCACCTCTGAAACAAAGTGAAAGTGTTAGTCGCTCAGTCATGGCTCAACTCTGCTCCCGTGAACTGCAACCCACCAGGCTCCCCTATCTATGGGGATTCTTTAGGCAAGAATACTCAGGTGGGTAGCCATGCCCTTTTCCAGGGGATCTTCCCGACCCAGGTATTGAACCTCGGTCTCCCGCACTGCAGGTGGATTCTTCACCATCTGAGCCACCAGGGAAGCCCCACAACCACCTCTACTGTCAATCTTTGTTTTTTCTGTTGTTGTTGTTATGGTCTGTATTATTTTAATGAAAGAAGAATGTGACCTTTTCCATCACTATGACCTTTCACGCTGTACTCTCTGAGCACGGGCTCCCAGTGTTGTACACCTGAAGGAGTTCTTTCAGGAAGTCATTTCTCTTCGGGATACATGCTGTAGAGGCACAAGGGTTTCCTGGAGTTTGCAGGAATTTCAGATACCCCTGGGATGTTTCTCAGACTGCACAACCATCACTAAAAATCGAGTGAAGGCAGCAGTTTCCAAATTCCGTGTTTGTATTTTTAAATGAAAACATTGCCATATAACATCACCATCCTCTAAGCCTTTCAAAATGTGTTTCAAATATTTCCTTTCTAATTGGAAACTTCCCTATGAAATCATAGACTTTGAATTCAGTTTATATTCTTTTTGATACTTTTCAGGGCATATTTCTTATAACTAGTTTTATAAAAGGAAACACCCTCTGTAAAAGTATGAGACATTTTTGTTGTTTCATGTAGTTTGAAGTATATTTAGAAGTACATATGTGTGTGTATATATACATATGTATATAGAAAAAGTTACTGAGATTCATTAGTGTTTGCTATTTATGTGAGTGAATATGTTCAGTCACTCAGTTGTGTCTGACTTATTATGACCTTATGGATTGTAGCCCACCAGGCTCCTCTGTCCATGGGATTATCCCAGGAAGAATACTAGAGTGGGTTGCCATTTCCTTCTCCAATGTGAGTGAATAGGTGTGGCTAAAAAGTACATGTGTGACCAACATCTCCCCATCTAAAGTTGATTCCCTGAGCAGTTATTCTGTTATCACACTGTTTATTGCATTCATAGCACTTAGCCCATACTGTTACTACTACACCTTGCTTTACTATCTTTGCTTACTGTTTCTCTAGGTACCTCCCAGATGATGGGTAAAGAGTCATTGACGTAGACTCTTTAATGACACTACTGGTTGCTAAGACTATTTACCAACAGGTCTTTAAGATTCCAGGTCTGCAAAACCCTATAAGAGCAGAGGACCACTCCCTGGTTGATGCTTGCATGCTTAATCACCTCAGCTCCAACAAACTACAACATTTACAGGAATCCCTCAGCCCCCTCCTACTCTCTGCTGATAGCCCACCTCATTCCTTTTCTTTCATCTGCCTCCTTGTTTCCACTTGAATTCTTCCCTCTGGCTAAATCACCCTGATCATCCTTGGGTGTCTTTTTTCACTTCATTCCCTCCCCTCTAGATTGCTTTTCTTGAAACTCTTGCCAACACCTGTGGAGTGATGATTTGAACCATAACTTTTCTTTTCACTAGCTGCGTGATCTTGGATAGATCTGTTACAGACTCAATTTCTAGATATTGTGAGCACCACCCTGGGGGCTATCTCTCAGCCAGCCTTTAATAAATGGCAGTCACTGTTATCATATGGGCTTCCCTGATAGCTCAGCAGGTAAAGCATCCACTTGCAATGCAGGAGATGCAAGAGACATGGGTTTGATCCCTGGGTGAAGAAGATCCCCTGGAGGAGGAAATGGCAACCCACTCCAGTATCCTTGCCTGGAAAACTCCATGGACAGAGGAGTCTGGTGGGCTATATAGTTCATAGGGTTACAAAGAGTTGGACATGACTGAATGACTAAGCAAAAGCACTGTCATCGTTATTTTCATTATTTTATTTCAGGCTTCACCTCTTTGGTTTCTCCCCAATAATCATCTATAATTATTTGTAATTTTAAAACAACTTCAAAGTCAAGTTTCATTTGTGTGTTTTTCTTCTTGAGTTGGATCTGAGCTCTGGAAGGCAAGTTACTTCTACTGTTACTGCTTTATGTATGCTGCTCTCTGTGCCCTGTTATCTGAAGAAGTGGTTGTCTGCAACAACATTAATCCCTATCGTTTGAACTTGTGCTTAAACAAAGTGCAAATTATTCCTTCTACTTGTGCCTATAGAATATAACTAAACTCCCTTTAGACTTTCTAGAAACTGTCCCAGTAAAAGTTATAAATGGAGGAGCTTTTTATGTGTCTATGGCTATAGGATTTGTTTTAATTCTTAAAGTTGCAAGACTTAATGTCATGCTGCCTCTGACTATACAAGTCAATGGGTGGGGAAAATAGAGAGGTGATCCCCTCATCTGGGAACAAGATGACCTTTAGAAAACCAACCTGGGAACAGCAAATCTGTAGAGCTGGAGATTGAATTCAGTTCAGTTCAGTCGCTCAGTCGTGTCCGACTCTTTGCGACCCATGAATCACATCACCAACTCCCGGAGTTCACTCAAACTCATGTCCATCGAGTCGGTGATGCCATCCAGCCATCTCATTCTTGGTCGTCCCCTTCTCCTCCCGCCCACAATCCCTCCCAGCATCAGAGTCTTTTCCAGTGAGTCAGTTCATCGCATGAGGTGGCCAAAGTATTGGAGTTTCAGCTTTAGCATCAGTTCTTCCAATGAACACCCAGGATTGATCTCCTTTAGAATGGACTGGTTGGATCTCCTTGCAGTACAAGGGACTCTCAAAAGTCTTCTCCAGCACCACAGTTCAAAAGCATCAATTCTTCGGTGATCAGCTTTCTTCACAGTCCAAATCTCACATCCATACATGACCACTGGAAAAACCATAACCTTGACTAGACGGACCTTTGTTGGCAAAGTAATGTCTCTGCTTTTTAATATGCTATCTAAGTTGGTCATAACTTTCCTTCCAAGGAGCAAGCGTCTTTTAATTTCATGACTACAATCAGCATCTGTAGTGAGTTTGGAGCCCAAAAAAATAAAGCCTGACACTGTTTCCACTGTTTCCCCATCTATTTCCCATGAAGTGATGGAACCAGATGCCATGATCTTTGTTTTCTGAATGTTGAGCTTGAAGCCAATCTTTTCACTCTCCTCTTTCACTTTCATCAAGAGGCTTTTGAGTTCTTCTTCACTTTCTGCCATAAGGGTGGTGTCATCTGCATATCTGAGGTTATTGATATTTCTCCGGCAATCTTGATTCCAGTTTGTGCTTCTTCCAGCCCAGCGTTCCTCATGATGTACTCTGCATAAAAGTTAAATAAGCAGGGTAAGGATTTGATTAACCCTCCCTAAAAGATGACCTGTGCATTTACAGTTGAGGGTATTAAGGAACAATCAGATTTTATCAAGTGGCAACCAGGGTGGAGGAGTCTTGAAAGCTGTTCCCTAATCAACTATATTACACCCTAAGAAAGAAAGAATATGTTAAAACTTGTAGAAGGTGATATATATGGAATCTCATTTTTAAAAAGCCAGTAAATAAGATTTGGGGCAAAATTAACCAATTATTATCTTGGAAAGAAATAATCATATGTGCTGAACTGGCTACAAAGGAATTATAGACACACACTGTAGGTGGGTGAGAATAGCTTTGAAATTTACATGATGTGCACACACTAACACCCAAGATCACCCATCACTCTTCACACTCTAAGCAACCTAATCTATTTTCTGAAGAGAAATTCAGTCTCTTGTTCAGTGGCTAGGTCGTGTCCAACTCTTTGTGATCCCATGGACTGCAGCATGCCAGGCTTCCCTGTCCTTCACTCTGTCCCAGAGTTTGCTTAAACTCATGTCCACTGAGTTAGTGATGCTATCCAACCGTCTCCTGTTGCCCCCTTCTCCTCCTGTCCTGAATCTTTCCCAGCATCAGTATCTTTTTCAATGCATCTGCTCTTTGAATCAGGACGCCAGAGTATTGGAGTTTTAACCTCAGCATCAGTCCTTGGTTTTCCCAGTAGTCATGTATGGTTGTGAGAGTTGGACTATAAAGAAAGCTGAGCACCGAAGAATTGATGCTTTTGAACTGTGGTGTTGGAGAAGACTCTTGAGAGTCCCTTGTGCTGCAAGGAGATCCAACCAGTCCATCCTAAAGGAGATCAGTCCTGGGTGTTCATCGGAAGGACTGATGTTGAAGCTGAAACTCCAATACTTTGGCCACCTGATTTGAAGAGCTGACTCATTTGAAAAGACCCTTGCTGGGAAAGATTGAAGGCAGGAGGAGAAGTGGACGACAGAGGTTGAGATGGCATCACAGACTCAATGGACATGAGTTTGAGTAAACTCTGGGAGTTGGTGATGGACAGGGAGGCCTGGTGTGCTGCAGACCACAGGGTCGCAAAGAGTCGGACACGACTGAGCGACTGAACTGAACTGAACTGATTAGTCCTTCCAATGAATATTCAGGGTTGATTTCCTTTAAAATTGACTGGTTTTATCTCTTTGCTGTCCAAGAGACTCACAGGAGTCTTCTCCAGCTCCACGGTTCGAAAGCATTAATTCTTTGGTGCTCAACCTTTTTTATGGTCCAACTCTTACATCCATACATAGCTATAGTTGTTTACTATATGGACCAAACAACTCTTCAGTTCAGTTCAGTCGCTCAGTTGTGTCCGACTCTCCGCGACCCCATGAATCACAGCACACCAGGCCTCCCTGTCCATCACCAACTCCCGGAGTTCACTCAAACTCATGTCCATCGAGTCGGTGATGCCATCCAGCCATCTCATTCTCCGTCGTCCCCTTCTCCTCCTGCCCCCAACCTTTCCCAGCATCAGGGTCTTTTCCAGTGAGTCAACTCGTCACATGAGGTGGCCAAAGTATTGCAGTTTCAGCTTTAGCATCAGTCCTTCCAATGAACACCCAGGATTGATCTCCTTTAGAATGGACTGGTTGGATCTCCTTGCAGTCCAAGGGACTCTCAAGAGTCTTCTCCAGCACCACATCTACTGGTAAACTGAGTGCTCTAGAATATGACCTCCCTTCATTGGAAATTAGCATTCTGATTTAGCCATTAGTCTCTTGCAGGAACAGATCCAGAATTTACGAGACCTGAATATATTTTTTTTGATTAGTGAAGGCTCTCTTTGACAAAAAAGGATACAAAATGGAAAATATGAAATTACTTCCAGGACGTTGGATGGGATAAGTGTAAGTGAACAGGCCCAAAGCTTTACCTTTGTCAGCATCATGACAAAGTCATTGAAGTCGCATATGGTGGAGGTTCGGAGAGTTCATCAGCTGCGGGGCACAGTCCTGTCTTGAAAAGCTGAGGGGCAGGCTCCGGAAGCCCCTCACCAGTGACCTTCTCACTCTCTCACAAGGCAAATACGACAAAGCAGTTAAATCCCATACTGCTTCTTAAAAGGATTTGGGCACTTGAACTTTATGATCCTTTCTATATTATCATCCTGTCCGAAGATCCAAAAACTCTCTCTCATTTATTAACTCTTCCCATATTATGTCTAGTTTTCTGTATTCAATTTATATAGCAATGTTAGGTAAAACAGAAAAAGAGAAAACTATAAAGATATGATTGTACCTGCAGCAAGAGTTCAGTGTCTATGGGCCAAAAAGAAGAGAAAACTGAGAGCAGTGGGCATGATGGAGCTGTGGCCGGACTTGCTCTGGGTCTGCAATGAAGCAGTCAGGCCAGAAATGTGCTCCTTGTGGGGTCACAGGGGATAAAGATGCCTCATTTGAGGCAGTAGAAGAGCATGAGATCCACAGCTTAAAGTCCTGGGCTGCAATGGGGCCCCATTGCTCCTGAGAAGAGGCTGACGGAAGCTGTAGCCTTGTGGATGGGGGTAGGAGGGGAGAGGAAAGGAGAGTGTGGGATGAATGGAGAGAGTAGTGTGGAAGCATATACACTAACGTAGGTAAAATAGCCAATGGGAATTTGCTGTACGGCTCAGGAAACTCAAACTGGGGCTCTGTAATAGCCTAGAGGGGTGGGAGGTGGGAAGGAGGTTCAAGAGGGAGGGGACATATGTATACCTGTGGCTGATTCATGCTGATGTATGGCATAAACCATCACAATATTATAAAGTAATTATCTTCCAATCAAAAATAAATAAAACTTTTAAACAGTGGTAGCCAGGAGCCATAGTTTATATTAAGATGCATACCTAGAAAGCAGGAGGTCACGGACACAATGCAGAGATGAGGCATCAAGTCATGCTCAGCTTAGTTCAGGAGTTAGTGGGTGGGATTGAGCAAGACTCTACATAATGTGGGTACAATATTAGAATCTCACTTGTGTAGGTGGGGTGTCAAAGCCTAAGCAAAGTGAGAAGGGTATTATTCTGAAGGGGCTGCCTAGTATGGGGGTGTCAAAGAGGGCTTCCACACTGGATGAAAGTGGTTGTGTCAGCTATAGGAGAATTCTTACCTGCAGAAGGATTGATCAAGTGAGAAAATATTAAGAACAATGGTATCAAGCTAGAATTGGAGATATCGTTGTGAACTCAACGGTTTTCAGCAGACAGGTGTGTGTGTGTGTGTGTGTGTGTGTGTCTCAGAGAGACACATGAGAGAGACAGAGACGTGAATACATATATTCCTAGTTTTGGCCACGGAAAGCATCTGGAAGCAGTGATATCCCAAAAGCATTGAGTACATGTAGCATTCCTATCTTGCTTTCCAAGTACCACTCTTCAGAGGTCCTTGGAGATGTGGTTAACTATGGTATTGGGTTAGAGAGAGTGCAAGATGAGCCTGGAAGCTACTGTTGAGGCTGAAATAAAGAAGTACTCAAAGAATGATGGAGATGCAGAGGTTATCTTGCAGGGGCTCCCACTGGGAAAGTCTTGGGCAATTCGAACAGCAAAATAAATAATGATAGTGGCAGAATGTAATGCACTGAATAACAGAAGAAGCTGTGAGTTCATACAGATACAAAAATTAGTGAGTAAATTAATTGTTTGATGAGAATGATATTTAAATAATCTCTCAAAAACTCTTACAAAATATTTATTAATTATGATAGGGAAAAAATAATTTCCCAGTTTAGAAGCCAAGCAGATAGGAACTTATGCATTCAAAGTTAACATTAGCAGTAATGGTACAACATAAGTCATGTGTCACTTAAATAGGATAAAGTGAGAACACAGCATCACTTCTGTGATATTCCCACCCAAGATTTATAACAGGCATTTAACCATAAAGAAGCATCAGAGAAACCCAAACTGAAGAACGTTCTACCAAATAAATGTCCTGGAAACATCAAAAGGTTGTGACAGTCAAAGAAAGGTTGAGAACTGTTTCATATGGGAGGAAATTAAGGAGATGTGATAACTAAATTTGGTGTCTGCTTTGCAAGATCTAGATTTAGGACTGCACCTTTTTCTTACCTACTACGTGACTGGAGCCATTGGAGGAACTTGAATGAAGCCTGAGAATTTTATTAAAGTACCAGGATTAACTTTCTGATTTTGCTGTTATATTGTTATTACGTAGGAGAAATGTCTTCATTTGTGGGAAAAACACACTAAAGTATGGGAGAGTAATGGGACATAATATCAGCCATTTACTCTCAAATGGGTAAGGAAAGAGTGTTTATTAAGCTGTACTTGCAAATTTTCCTAAGTTTGAGATTGCTTACATGTATATTTGGGCTTCCCTGGTGGCTCAACTGGTAAAGAATCTGCCTGCAATGTGGAATACTTGGGTTCAGTCCCTGGGTAGAGAAGATCCCCTGGAGAAGGGAACGGCTACTCACTGCAGTATTCAGACCTGGAGAATTCCATGGACTGTATAGTCCATGGGGTAGCAAAGAGTCAGATACGATTGAGCGATTTTCACTTTCACTTTTCATATGTATATTTAGGGCTTCCTTGGTGGCTCAGACAGTAAAGAATCTGCCTGCAACGCAGGAGACCCTGACTCAATTCCTGGGTCTGAAAGATCCCCTGTAGAAGGGAATGGCTTCCCACTCCAATATTCTTGCCTGGAGAATTCCGTGGACAGAGGAGCCTGAAGGGCTACAGTCCATGAGATCCCAAACAGTTGGACATGACCAAGCAACTAACACTCACACACATAGGTATATTTATTTTATAGCTTTTGTGTGTTTCATGTTTTAAATATCCATGTCCAGTCTAGTTCCCCAAAGCAGATTTTGGTGGGACCTATAGCAGAGAAGGCAATGGCAAGCCACTCCAGTACTATTGCCTAGAAAAATCCCATGGATGGAGGAGCCTGGTAGGCTGCAATCCGTGGGGTCGCTAAGGGTCGGACACGACTGAGCAACTTCACTTTCACTTTTCACTTTCACACATTGGAGAAGGAAATGGCAACCCACTCCAGTGTTCTTGCCTGGAGAATCCCAGGGACGGGGGAGCCTGATGGGCTTCTGTCTATGGGGTCACACAGAGTCGGACACAACTGAAGTGACGTAGCAGCAGCAGCAACAGCTTATAGAGGAGAAGGCCCTGGTGACCCACTCCAGTACTCTTGCCTGGAAATTTCCATGAATGGAGGAGACTGGCAGGCTGCAGTCCCTGGGGTCGCTAAGCCGACACGACGGAGCGACTTCACTTTCACTTCCATGCATTGGAGAAGGAAATGGCAACCCACTCCAGTGTTCTTGCCTGGAGAATCCCAGGGACCAGGGAGCCTGGTGGGCTGCCGTCTATGGGGTCGCACAGAGTCAGACACGACTGATGCGACGCAGCAGCATCAACAACTTATGGCGCTTCCCTGGTGGCTCAGATGGTAAAGAATCTGCAATGCAGATAGTTGTGGCTCCTGGGCCCTAAAGCAAGGCTCAGTAGTGTGCTCAGTTGCTCTGTGGCGTGTAGTATCTTGCCGAACCAGGGATTGAACCCTTGTCTCCTGTTTTGGCAGATGGATTCTTTACCACTGAGCCAACAGGAAAGCCCTGTTTTTCTTCCTAATGACAATGTACAGACTGCTCAGGAAATTTGATGGCGTGGGTATAGTTGTTAGGTCTTTATCCCCCAGTCACACAGAGGCTCATCACTGCCACCTTTGCTGAAAGTCATTCTTCAGTATTTTCTAGAAGCTGGCATGCAAATGATTAAATGATAAATGAGAACAATAATGCCTTCTTCTTTCAGAGCTTTATCACAGGCTTTGCAAACCATGTGACCAGAGAGCTAATGATTTTAACCATTTCATATCCATCCTATTGGGGCTTCCCTGGTGTCTCAGACTGTAAAGAATCTGTCTTCAATTCAGGAAACCTGGGTTTGATCCTTGGGTCAGGAAGATTTTCCTTGGGTTGGGCAGAGGAGCCTGGCGTAGATATAGTCCATGGGGTCTCAAAGAGTTGGACACAACTGAATGTCTTAAACACATCCATCCTACTGGGTACTTTTCTAGCCTCTCTTTTATCCAACAGACTTTTATTGAGCCCTACTATGTTAAAGATCCTGGACTTAACCTTAGAAATAGTGGGAGGTAGAAAAGGCCCTCACAGTTCCCACTATGAACAAAAGAAAGGGTCAGGTGAAGAAGCTAATGTTTACTGTCTAATGAAGAAGTGGGGTACTGAGGGGAAGACCCTGTCTCTCAGGAAGACTTCACGAAGAAAGGGAGTGTCCTTTTGGAGCTAAAGGGTAAGGCTACTTAAATTTTTACCAAATGTTTAAAAATTTAAGTGATATAGAAAAGCCTTTAAAAAAAAAATGGACAAAAAGACAGAAGAAAAGGAAGGGGAATAAACAGCTGCTTTTTTTTTTTTTTCTTTTAATATACTCTGGCCAAGCCACACAGCCTGTAGAACCTCGGTCCCCAGACCAGGGCTCAAGCCCAGGCTACAGCAGGGATAGCACTGAATCCTAACCATTAGGGCACAGGGAACACTGGAAAGTAGCTTTAAGTAAAATATCTAAGCAGTGAAAAAACTGTCCATATATTCATCTACATTATGTTCCAAAGCCAATCTTTTTCAAAGAACATTTTTTCAAGAGTAAAGTAGGCATTCACACATGCTCAGTCCTGTCCAACTCTTTGAGACCTCATGGACTCTAGCCTGCCAGGTTCTTCTGTCCATGGGATTCTCCAGGCAAGAATACTGGAGTGGGCTGCCATTTCCTCTTCCAGGGGATCTTCCTGACCCAGGGATCAAACCCACGTCTCATGTGTCTCCTGCATTGACAGGCAAGATTCTTTACCACTGAGCCACCTGGGAAGCCCAAAGAAGTAGATGAATAGTGAATTACTATTGTTTTATGAAACAAATAGATGTACATGCTTTTAGCTTTACGTGTTTTTTCAATACCTAATATGATTTTGTGCTTTTTTCTTTCTTTCTTTTTTTTTTAAGCTCAAATCATTTTCCCTCAGGATTCTTATTCTTGGTGGTTCCATCACATCCCACACCATCTCAAATGTGATACATTCCTTCCCACTCTGGATACTTGACTCACTTCTAAACCTTCTTTTCAGCTTCAAATCTCCCAGAACTGTAAGTCAGCTGTCAGTCTAAGGATATTGAATTTTTGGCTCCTATCAAAATTTTGCCAGTGAGTCCTAAGGCCTTCGCTCCCCTCAAGCTGATGTCTTCTTGGGGATGCAGTGGAGGAGGAGGCATTTTGACCCTCAGGAATTGAACTGTTTCAGTCTCACCAGGAACTTTCTGGACCTCATCTCCTCCCTCCTTTCTTCTGGCCTGAGTTGAAAGCCACAGTGGAAGCTACCAAGGGCCAGATATCTAGAGCGACCCTAAAAATTCAAGTCACTGTGAGCTAATAATGACAGAACAGTCACAATCTGTAATATTTCACAACTGCACCGCTTGGTACCCCTCATTTTTAGTGTTTTTGATATCATAAATGTAGATAGATACCATATCTTCCTTATTTATCATTTATCTTTTGTTTTTTTAAACATGTGCTTTAGAATTGTATTTCACTTCCTTTAAATTATCTCCAACCAGAACCTCGCTTCGATCTTAAATTATTCTGCATGGCTCTGAACGCCTTTCTGCAGAAAAGATATTTTATCTCATCATGGGAAAATAGTAGATGAATAGGCCTTTGGTATTCAGAAATTTACCGTTTCTTGTGAAAGCGCCTCAGAAATCTTGGGTAGAAATTGCGTCATTTGAAAGTATGGTATTTAATCTGAGGCACCAGGACTGGGTGGGAAGGAGACACGAGGCATGAGAAGAGGGTGTGCAGTGTGCAGGTGGTGATGTGACTCTGGGGAATCTGGGAGATGGGAAGCAAGCCGCACCCTGCTATATTCCTTATCCCCTCATCATCTACAGTGAAGATGGAGAGGGGCGGGGTCTTGAACAGCAGTGACGGGGTTTGGAGCTGATTGGTTTGGTGAGGGTGGGCTCAGCAGGGAGGCCTGGCTTCAGAGCCCATTTACAAGGAGATGGGGGTGTAGGGAGGTGAGATTCCACAAGGGTACCCACAGCCCACTCTCTGCTCAGCATTTGGCTTTGTTCTTGTTTTTGTGTCATTCTGACCCAAGAGTAAGTGATATCAATGAATTTTTAAGAATACAAAATTGATACTGACACCCTGATACATAATTGATACTGACATTGTCTTCCTTGATAGCTCAGTTGGTAAAGAATCTGCCTTCAATGCAGGGGACCTGGGTTCGATCCCTGGGTTGGGAAGATCCCCTGAGGAAGGGAAAGGCTATCCACTCCAGTATTCTGGCCTGGAGAATTCCACGGACAAGTCCATGGGGTCGCAAAGAGTCGAACACGACTGAGTGACTTTCACTTCATTATTATGTTATGGTTCTTGAAAATTTGGGTTTTGAGAAGGAAAATTACATTTGAATGTGAAACTCTATAGAGTCCACAGCAAATCCAGTTCTCTTCCTCTCCACCACCACTTCCCCAACACCCCACATGCTCTAAGTTATCACCTCTTCTGCCTCCTAACCCGTCTCCTGGCTGCCACTCTAACTGCCCCTGCCCTCAACTCCGGTTCCAATCCATTCTCTTCAGAGATTTCCTCCCTGCCCCTACATGGCTGTGGCAGTGAAAGCACCTGAGTGCTAACCACTGGATTACCAGGGAATTCCCGAGACTTTTTCTTTTTAAACTTTTTGTTTTGGAATATAGCTGACTAACAATGTTGTGATAGTTTCAGGTGGATATCACAGGGACTCAGCCATACATATATGTGTATCCATTCTTCCCCAAACTCTACCCCCATCCAGGCTGCTATATGACATTGATCAGAGTTACCTACACTATATAGTAAGTCTGAGGTTTTTTTCATTGACATTTTTACTGAGATAATTGTATGTTCACATGTAGTTTGTAAGAAATAAAACAGAGAGATGCTGTGTACCCTTTACTCAGTTTTACCCAATGATAACATCTTACAAAATAATAGTACAAAATCACAACCAGGATATTGACATTGATATGATCTATGAGTTTTATTCCGATTTCCTCAGTTTAATTTATACTCATTTGTGTGTATGTGTCTCTGTGTGTTTCCTTTTTTTTAACTTTTAAAATTTATTTTTGGGGGCACACCGCTGAGGCACATGTGATATCTTAATTCCCTGACCAGGGATGCAATCCACATCCTCTGCATTGGAAGTGTGGAGTCTTAGCCGATGGACCACCAGGGAAGTTCCTGTGTGTATTTCATTCTATACGATTTTATGTTATGTGTATCTGCCACCCGAGTCAATCACAGGGATCTCTCTGGTTGCTTTTTCATAACATCACCCACCTTCATCCCTCCTTCTAATCTCCTTCCTTAACTTTGGTCAGTCTGTCATCTACTCTTTATTCTTAATTTTTTTTCATTTCAGTTCAGTTCAGTTCAGTCGCTCAGTCGTGTCCAACTCTCTGCGACCCCATGAATCACAGCACGCCAGGCCTCCCTGTCCATCACCAACTCCCGGAGTTCACTCAAACTCATGTCCATCGAGTCGGTGATGCCATCCAGCCATCTCATTCTCTGTCGTCCCCGTCTCCTCCCACCCCCAATCACTTCCAGCATCAGAGTCTTTACCAGTGAGTCAACTCATCACATGAGGAGCCAAAGTATTGGAGTTTCAGCTTTAGCATCAGTCCTTCCAATGAACACCCAGGACCATGATGGCTACTCCATATCTTCTAAGGGATTCCTGCCCACAGTAGTAGATATAATGGTCATCTGAGTAGAATGCTAAATAGATATGATAAACAGAATCATACAGTATGTAAACTTTTAGCTTTTTTTTTTTTACTCAGCATAATTCCTTAGAGATTCGTTGAAGTTTTTGTGTGGCGTTAATTCCCGTTCACTGTTGAGTAGTAGCTATGGTATGTATGTCCTCTGGTTTGTTTAACCATTCACCCATTGAAAGACATCTGGGCTGTTTCTAGTTTGGGGCGACCACAGATAAAGCTTCTATTCATCTATGGATTGTTGTGTGAGTATAAGTTTTCATTTTTCTGGGATAAATGACCAAGGGTAAAACTGCTAAGTCATATGATTGCTGCAGGTTTAGTTTTTTAAAAAACGGAGAAACTGTTTTCCAGCAGGGGCTGCACCATTTTACAGACCCATCAGCAATGTATGAGATCCAGTTACTCCACATTCTTGTCAGCATTTGGTGGTGTCACTATGTTTAATCTTAGCCATTCTGATAGATTTGTAGCAATACTTCATTGTGGTTTTAATCTGCGTTTCCCTGATGGTTAATGATTTCTAACATCTTTTCAAACTGTGCTTATCTCCATCTGTGTATGTTCTTCAACAAAGTGTCTGTTTGTGTCTTTTGCTTATTTTCTAATTGGCTTGTTTGGGTTTTTTACTGTTGAATTTTGAGAGTTCTTTATATATTCTGGATACCAATCCTTTGAT
Organism: Moschus berezovskii; assembly: GCF_049115385.1. Classification (NCBI taxonomy): domain Eukaryota; kingdom Metazoa; phylum Chordata; class Mammalia; order Artiodactyla; family Moschidae; genus Moschus; species Moschus berezovskii. The sequence continues at coordinate 38,081,218 of NC_142475.1, forward strand.
ATGTGATTTGCAAATATTTTCTCCCTGCCTTCTGCTTGTCTTTGCATTTTCTCCACAGGGATTTTTCAGAATGAAAGGTTTTAATTTTGATAAAGTCCAACTTACCAATTTTTCCTACTATGGATTATGCTTTTGGTGTCACATTTAAAAACTCTTCACCTAGTCCTAGCCCCCAAAGATTTTCTCTTATTCTTCGCACATCTTTAAAAATACAAATTTGACCACGTTGGTCACTGAAGAAAACTTTTAGCTCTCTTCTCATTTAATTTTGAATTGAATCCTAACATCTTATACAAGGTGGTCAGCCTCTGTGCACTGTCCTGACCCCACCCCGCCACCCCACCCCCATACCTCTACCCACACTTTCTAGGTGACAACCACCTTTCTATTTCTGCAAGTTTCTTCTGCCTTGGGACCACATGCATGCCCTTTACTCTACCAGGAATACTCTTCGTGTGACTGATTTCTTCTAACACATCAGGACTCAGTTTACATGTCACTATGTCTGCGAGGCCAACTCAGGCCAACTAACTACACAGATAGTTTCTATAGCAGTGCCCACCCTTTGTCAATTATCTGGTACTTCACATTTTAGCATTTGTCATTGTTTTTGCTTGTTTAGTGTCTAGTCTCTCACCAGACTCAGAATTGCATGAGGACAAAGCCTTGGTTTCGCCTCTCACCCTGGCGCCCAGTGCTTATTTCAGGGCTCGGCAAACAGTGTGCTCTCAGTAAATATTTGCCAAGGAAACTAAATTAATGAGGGCATTTTAAGAAAACTTTCCCTCAGTGTGCAGTATTTTCTGAGGAATTTCAAGAAGATTAAAGTTTTATTGGGGATTATAACTGCTTTGGGCAGAATTCATTTTAGAGGAAGTCTTACTGTCCAGACTATCTTTGGTTTATATATTTTGTCTCATGAATTTAAAGAGGAAAAGAGATTTCAATAACATGTTGTGCCATAAAAAAAAAAAAATCTAGGCAGCAACATTAAGTTTATGTATCTTGCTCTCAAGAATTCCTACAGCATTGCCATCAAAGTTATCATTCCTGCACTCGAGAACATTCCAGCCCAGGGAGGGCAGATGCGTGTGGAAAAATGACTAATGCACAATCGTAAAACATTGTGATAAGGACCCGAGATGCTTTTGGAGCACCTCACAGAGTGAGGGTAGAAGGGAAGAGATGTGGCCATGCAGAAGATTCTTTAAATGAGGCAACACTTGGGCTGAGCCTTGAAAGATACAGTGACATTGACCAGGAGGAGAGAAGGAGGGGAGCACTGGGCAGCAGGTCGGCAGGCTCTGGACTCTGTGGTCCTGGGGTACCAAGTCCAGAGGGAGTTTTGAAGGGTCAGAGAGCCACATGACCAGATCTCTCTCTATATATATAGATAAATAGATAGATTTCGCCCTGCTATGCAACATAGGAGATCTTAGTTCCCCAGCTAGGGGCTGAACCCGTGCCCCCTGCATTGGAAACGAAAAGTCTCAATCACTGAACTGCCACTGAGATCCCCAGATTTATATTTTTGATTGAGGAGAACTTTGAACCTGGAATAATTGACTGAAGCCATAGTTTCACTGGGCAGATTCCATGTGAAAAGTGGCCACCACAGAACAGCTGCCTTTGGCATTCAGAAGAAAGCGGACTGACCCGAGGATTCCCGGAAGCTTCAAGCACCATGGCAAGCCTGCAGCTCACTAGGAACTTGCAGCTGCTCCCAGGCATGGAGGTGTGAGGAATGAGACTGTTCTTTTTGGCAAAGAATACACTGTATCTTGCAATGTCCCTGAGGCCAGGATGTAAGCAGCAACTGGACTTTCCAACAGTTCCATGCAACTGGGAAGTCGAGTGAACAGGGAATCTGAAACAATCTCTGTAGCCTGAATGATCAGCAGTGCTTAAAAGGGTAGAATTGAATCAGGATAAATAATAAAGGGCACATTAAGAATAACGAAAGTAAAACAAACAGAAACTCCACAAGTACAGATGAGAAAGCTGTGGTCGACTAGAAGCATATGTAGAAAAGATTTTGGAGTTTTGAGTGAGTCAGTGTAGGCAGCCATGTATGGTGAGGGTGCTAAGAAAGTTAATACTAATTTAAACCACCTTGATAGTATTCTGATATTCAGGTTTACGGAGGTGACAAACACTGTTCAACAAGGACAAGAAAAAAATATTTGAAGTAATTGAAGTCACAGAGAAGAGGAATGAGATCATCCAAATTAGCTCAGGAGGCCAGTATAGAGCCAGCCAGTTAAAGGAGCAGGGAAGTACAAAGTACAAACAGTCAGTGCTAGAGAGGGTGTGGAGAAAAGGGAGCCCTCACACACTGCTGGTGGGAATGTAAACTCATGCAGTTGCTACGGCGACCGGTATGGAGGGTCCTCACAAAACTAAAGGTAGAATTACCATACGATCCAGGAATCCTACTCCTGGGCATATATCTGGAGAAAACCATAATTTGAGAAGATACATTCACCCTGATGTTCATTGCAGCACAATTTAAATAGCCAGGATATGTACTATGGAAGCAACCTAAATGTCCATCAACAGATGAATGGATAAAAAAGATGTGGTACATATATATATAATGGAATATTACTCAGCCATAAAAAATAATCCCATTAGGAGCAAGATAGATAGACCTAGAGACTGTCATACTGAGTGAAGTAAGGCAGATAAAGACAAATATGTGATATCACTTATATGCGGAAACTAAAAAAATGGTACAAATGAACTTATTTACAAAACAGAAAAAGAGTCACAGATGTAGAAAACAAACTTATGGTTACCAAGGGACAAATGGGGTGGGGGGAGGATAAACTGGGAGATTGGAATTGACATATACACATTACTATATATAAAATAAATAGCTATTAAGAACCTACTGTATAGCACAGCAAACTACTCAATGCTCTGTAATGACCTATATGAGAAAAGAAACTGAAAGAGTGGAGACATATATATAGGCTTCCTTGGTGGATCAGAGTAAAGAATCCGCCTGCAGTGCAGGATTCAATCCCTGGGTCGGGAAGATCCCCTGGAGGAGGGCATGGCAACCATTCCAGTATTCTTGCCTGGAGAATTCCATGGATCAAGGAGCCTGGTGGGCTACACAGTCCATGGAGTTGCAAAGAGTTGGACATGACTGAGCAACTAACACTTTCACTTTTTTAAATAAGAAAATGTAGTGATGGCAAAGAAAACACAGAACAACAACAACAAAAACAATGGCTTCAGAAAAAAACAGGAAGTTTAAAGCATCTTGGGTTTATAACATCTAAACGAAGATCCTGTATTTCCACTGTTGCTTTGATAAAAAATAGATTCATTTTATGACACTGGAAAATAGTTTCTTAAAAGGAAAGCTAAACATGCAACTTCCACTGGTTTCTTTTAAAACGATTAAGCAAAGTTTCATCTAATAGCATATTAGGATAACATACAATATCACACAGTTTCTACAACTGGCCTTTGGTTCTCTTTACCTTACTAATCTCAGAGCAAACAGAAACCTCACGACCAGCAGTAATATTTCCACTTCCCAGTAAACCTTCTTGAAAGAACAGATATTGATAAGAGTGGCAATTAACCATTTTATTGCTCATTGTAAATTAGCAATTAAAACCCAGAATTATTCATTGTTAGGCTGGCAAGCATTCTCTTTTCAGTGGTATTTTTTTCTTGTTCTAGAAGTCTGGTGTATTCTATCAATGTAAAGTGATAATAAAATTAATCAGTCTTGAGAACTCTTTTCTGTTCTCAATGCCCCACCCTCCAGGAAGCAGCCAGAGATATTTATTTAAATGAGAGAAGATTTTCATTTCTCTTCGGATAAAATCCAAACTCTATCCCAGAAAGCAGGGTTGTGAATCTCATTTCATGCTACGTTTCCTCTGTTCATCTTGTCCCAGCCACATGGACCTTTTTCATATCCTCAGTCATGCCTTTCTTTCCCCCAAATGAGGGCCTTTAAATTGTTCTTTGCTCAGGTTACCTTTATCTGTATAGCCAAAGCTATGGTTTTTCCAGTAGTCACGTATGGATGTGAGAGTTGGACCTTAAATAAGGCTGAGTGCCCAAGAATTGGTGCTTTTGAACTGTGGTGTTGGAGAAGATTCTTGAAAGTCCACTGGACTGCAAGGAGATCAAACCAGTCAATCCTAAAGGAAATCAACCCTGAATTTTCATTGGAAGGACTGATGCTGAAGCTGAAACTCCAATACTTTGGCCACCTGTTGTGAAAGACCCTGATGCTGAGAAATATTGAAGGCAGGTAAAGGGAATGACAGAGGATGAGATGGTTGGATGGCATCACCGACTCAATGGACATGAGTTTGAACAAGCTCTGGGAGACAGAGAAGCCTGGCATGCTGCCATCCATGGGGCTGCAAACAGTCAGACACGACTGAGCAATTGAACAACAGTTTACCATTATTTAAAGGAACTCCTAAGGCCACAGCCCACAACTACTGTTTCTCTCTCAGTTCCTTGTTATCTCCTTCACAGCATTTAGGGCACCTTATAAACCCCTGTATTTGTTTCTTGGCTTGTTGTTCATTTTCATGTTTTTCCTACTAGAGAGGCAAGCAGGACCCCAACCACATGAAGATCATGATGAGAAGTGATTTGACCCCAAGAGAAATGCAGAACCAGTGAAAAGTTTTAAGAAAGGGAGAGAAAAGACTGGAATTATACTTGGAATAGCTCTGTGGCAGAAGAAATGAAGAGTGAAGAACAGTCTGGAAAGTGGCAAGTGGGAGAGCCCCATCAGGAGACTGTTGGGACGGCCTAAGCTGGGAGTGATGATGGGGTGAACGAGGCATTGAATTGAGGCCTTGAGGAGTGGAAAGAGGTAAATGGATTTAAGAAATATTTAGGAGATTGCACCAACAGACTTAGTGATTTTATGTGGGGAGAGAGGGAGGAAGAGAAATCTAGATGACACAAGGCTTCTGGCTTGGGCAACTGAGAGGATGGATGATGTTGCCTTTGCTGCCATGGCCAGATGGGACGAAGACCATCCTTGAGGGTCAGAACAGAGTCTTCTTGGGATGTGTTGAGTCTGAGGATCGTGGGAGTGGAGACGACCTGTTGAGAGTCAGAATCCCCCAAAATCCATTGGCTTAGAGAGGCAGATGCTTACTCCATACATATCTTTAAAAGAATATAAACTAGTAATATTTTTATTCATTGTAGTACCAGCAAATAGTAGACAAGAGTGGCATCATGTGTGCCAAGGATATTATTACTTCAATTACCTAGGTTAATTAGGGATGCTGAAGGGCCCAGTGACTAAGAGGTGTGTTCTGTAGTCAAAGTCACTGAGAGTCCCAGCTCTGTACTGCTTAACTGTACACCCTGTGACAAGCTGCTTGGCTTTTTTGGAGTATCAATTTCCTTATCTGTAAAATGAGACATTTTTCCCTACTTGTAGTGTTGTGCAGAGTTAATGCACTATTTCGTGCAAGGTACTTAGCGTCTGCAGTGTAGGAGAAACAGACCGCTAGTCCACCCCTTATTTAAGGATTATTCATGGCCTTTAAGGCCTTCCCTGGTGGCTCAGATGGTAAAGAATTCACCTGCAGTGCAGGAGACCTGGGTTCAATCCCTGGATTGGGAAGATCCCCTGGAGAAGGGACAGAGGAGCCTGGCAGGCTACAGTCCATGGGGTTGCAAAGAGTTGGACACAACTGAGTGACTTTCACTTTCATTGCCTTTAAAGCTGATTCCAGCTCAGTGATCTAAGATTATGTCAGATAGGACTAGTGTAATTCAATTATATGCTTTTCCAATAATAAATATTATTAATTAATTTATTTCTTTTTGGCTGCCCTGGGTCTTTGTGCTCGAACTTTCTCTTGTTGTGGTGAGCAAGGGCTACTCTCTAGTTGCAATGCATAGGCTTTTCATTGCAGTGTCTTCTCTTGTTGCAGAGCACAGGCTCTAGGCACGTGGTAGTTGGACTTAGTTGCCCTGCGGCATGTGGAATCTTCCCAGGCTAGGGATCGAACCCATGTCCCCTGCATTGGCAGGCGAATTCTTAACCACTCAAGGAAGTCCTCTGATAGTATTTTTTGATAAAACTTTGAGATTAGATCTATTGCCATTCTGACTACATTGACACAGATGGCCACAAAAGGCTAATACACAAGCCAAAGCCACAAAAATAATTTCACAAGCCGAAATCATTCCCCAAGTAAAGGGGCTATTTGGAGGAGCTGATGTCCCCAGCTTTAAGTAGGGAGACTTCAGGAACAGCTGAGGTACAATCAAGAGCAAAAAGTGCAGTATTATAAAGATTAGACACCTGTTGACCGTGACAGTGCTCAAAGGCTTCTTTCTAAGGGATATATGGTATACAGGAATGGGGATGATGACGTGTAGTAGTGATTCCGAGAGCCTACCCAATTGGAATATTGTACACAAAGCAAAGAAACCGTACAGGCATTTGTGGAGGCAACAGATGCCACTTATTCTGAGAAAAGTGTTTCATTTTGTAGCTTTATGCTTTGGAACATTCTGAGTTATAATTAACTACTAATGCTCTTCTTACTCTCTTCATTCTGTGTGTGATATTCTAACCCTTCCCCTTTTTTTATCCCCAGAAATTCTGTTTTTTTTGTTGTTGTTGTTTGTTTGTTCTTTGTTCATTTTCTTGTTGTTGTTTTTTGCCCATGCAGCATGGTTTGCAGGATCTTAGTTCCCCGACCAGGGGTTGAACCTGGGTCCCCAGCATTGAAAGTACCAAGTCCTAACCACTGTACTGCCAGGGAATTCCCAAGAAATTCTGTTTTAGATATAAACTATACATTCTTTTTCCTGGGCAGGAAATAAAAATAACATAAATAGCAGGAAGGAGTATATGTTTTATGAGGAAATATATAACAGATTAGGGAAGTAATTTTTTCTTTATCAATTTGTCCCTAAAATGTTTCTGACCTTTAGAGACATTTGAAGGTTCACATATATGACTGCCAGGAAGTAGTTAAAAATTCTTCTCTGTTTGTTTAGGCAAGAAGATAGGTTATCCAGTAAGTGGCAGCAAACAGCTTATAGATTCATCTTTTCTGATTTCCTAACTCTCAGATTCTTATGAATGAAGCAGAATCATTGATTGAGCAAATGGAAATGAACTTGAAAGTAGACCGTGCACATTATGACTCTCCAAAGAGGCAAATATAAATCTGTCACTTCCTTTTCTCTGAGAAGTTTTTAAGGGCAATAGAGTGTACTGATGTGTGAGCACTCAGAAGATACCATAGGCATTTTCTGCATGACTTAATTCTTTTTCAGACACAAGGAACAGATTCTGATGATTTACAATCATCAGTGTAAACTCATAACACTGCACGGCCAGCTAGGGATTGTAGACTACTTGTTTAAAGGATAATGAAAAGTGAGAGAGTTGTATAGGATTGTCATGGTCACCGTATATCTAAAATTTCCTGGGACAGTCCCAATTTCAAAGATTCTATGTTGTTATTCCTTTCATTATACTCCTTATCAGACCATGCATTGAGGTTTGAAAAATATGTTCTTAAAAATTCACAGTTGTTCTTAGATATATGTTAAGTAATATTTTCCAGAATCAAAGAAATTATCTTTAAAATAATTTATGAGTTTTTAAAAATTATCTTAGGAAAATTGACTTCCTTTCTTACAAATTATGGGAAAGCCACCTGAAAGGCCTTGGCATAGATTGATGATGACTTGATCAGTTTTCATAGTACTGCAATGCTATAAATACGATGGGATTTTACCATTGCCAGTTTCATGATCTCAACATACAGACACACTGAAATACTTTTGAAGGACAACTAAGAAGTAGCATTTTAGTTTAATTCAGTTTCTGTGGCTATTTCCTAGAATCTGAAAGAAACTGTTAAAGAATGTACCTGAAACAAAGTTGCTAATCAGGAAAAATATGATATTTAGACTACACTTGATACTAATGGCCAAAAAATGACCTGGAAAAAATTACCTTTAAAGGACAGTCAACATTTTTATGACAAATTCTTAAAAAAAAAAAAAAGATTCTTCTGTTGAAGTTCTTATGTTGCTGAAAATTTATTTGGATTAAAAGTGAACTGTCAGATCACCTTTCTGGGGATAGAAGCCATAGAAAACTTGAAAAATTCCAAAAAAATTTTTTTGCTAATTTTGAAAAGAAGCAGTTCAGCATACAGAAATGCTCCTTCCTTATTTATATGGAACTTGCTAAAGAACTAAGAGCTTATTAAAGGTACATTCTGCCTACAGTCAATATTTTACTGTATATTTTGCAAATAAAGTTGTTTGTTGACATCATTTTGAGGATATCCATGGTGCTTTTCAATTACTGTCCAACACTAATATTTGCTTGTCATTAAGTAATTTGCATCATCATTTGTCTAGCACCTGGCAACTTAACTCACTTTCTTATTTATTTTCTGTAAACTGACTTGTGCAAAATTTCTCCATTCTCTTTATTCTTTTCATTCCCTGAAGGGCTGAGGCTTATTATTCTGACTTGGTTTTTACATTGAAGAGGTCAAAGGTGTCAGCTGAAGGACTGGAATGTTTTCCCCCTACAAGAACCTTTCCTTTCTTCCAAGGCAGGGGTTAAGATCCAGAGATATTTGGTTGGATTATCTGAAGTGTCATACTTATTCAGCCAACAGAAATATAGTGTTTACCACAGGAAAATAAAAGACTTGTGTTTTTGTGTTGTTTTGTTGGCTGCCGTAGATCTTCATTGCTGCACGGGCTTTTCTCTACTTGGGGCAAGTGGGGGCTACTGGCTAGTTGTATTGCACGGGATTCTCATTGCTGTGGCTTCTCTTGTTATGGAGCGTGGGCTCTGAGGCACATGGACTTCAGTAGCTGTGGCTTGAGGGCTCAGTAGTTGTGGTTCAGGGATCTAGAGCACAGGCTCAATAGATGCGGCTCAAAGGCTTAGTTGCTCTGCAACCTGAGGGACCTTTCCAGACCAGGGGTCGAATGTGTGTCTCCTGCATTGGCAGATGGATTCTTTACTAGGGAGCCTAAGGGAAGCTCAAAATCAGTGTTTTTATAGTCACACAAATCAGAGTTTGAATTCCTATTCTGTTGCTTATTGCTTACAAACTATATTCCAAGTCACTCTCTCAGTTTTGACACCTATGATATAAGAAGTTCTGACAACTTCTTGAAGTTTAAGATATCTAGAATACTTACCTTTAGACTCTTGATTATAGTAGGATTCAAATGTTAGCTGATTTGTTCAAACAATGAATAATTTTCAGTATAAAAAATACAACACAATGGAGACATTAGTGGTAAATAAACAAGGCACCTTTTGTGCCTAGGTGGTATGATACAATGGGAAAAGTGTACGATTCAGTAACCTAACTATCTTCATCATGCTTCTCAATTAACTGAGCACCATGCTGCCTCCCAGAACTGTTACGGTAGAGTTAGGCTCATACAGTGAAACATTCTCTGCCCATCCCTTTCTGGACAGAAACTGACTTATAATTTAATATCACTCCATAATACTCGAAAAATAAGAGAGAAGAAACCAAATTTGAAGTGATCTAGGTTTTAGCTTATTTTTCCAATGGGATAAATATGTTGATTATCACATGTTTATAACCTGTGGGTCTAAGTTCTTAGGCAGATAAACGAAGGGCTATAAAGTGCGTGAGTTAAAGACACCCACACCAGCTCAGTAAAAAATCGAGCCATTCTGATTTGCTAATTGCGGATCATTCATTCATCTTAGATTTATTAACTGCTTGCCAGGTACAGGCATTGTACTAGGTGCTAATCATACAACTACAAATAGAACAGTCCTTGCCAACAGAGACACCTTAAACAGATTATTACCACAATGTGATAAGAAGTCTAATTCATTTATTTATTTAAGAAGTATTTACAGCATGCCTATTGGGTGCTAGGCATGGTGCTAGTGTCTTGGGTACAACAGGAAAGAAGAAAGACTCAGCCCATGATCCCATCATATATAGAGTATAGTGGAGAAGACAGAAGTTTTAATAATAAATGGTTGTGACAACAGAAGTATGGAGAACTACGAAAGTGTTAGTGCTTAGTCATGTCCAACTCTTTGCAACCCCATGAACTGTTGCCTGCCAGGCTCCACTGTCCATGGAATTCTCCAAGCAAGAATATTGAAGTGACTAGCCATTTCCTTCTCTAGAGGATCCTCCCAATCGAGGGACTGAACCTAGGTCTCCCACACTGCAGGCAGATTCTCTACCATCAGAGCCAACATGGAAGCTCTATGAGTGATCTTTTTTTAAAAAGGGAACTTAATCAAGTGTATGGTAAATAGATGGGGGGAAAGTGGAAACAGTGACATTTTATTTTCTTGGGCTCTAAAATCACTGCAGATGGTGACTGCAGCCATGAAATTAAAAGATGTTTGCTCCTTGGAAGAAAAGCTATGACAAACCTAGATAGTGTATTAAAAAGCAAAGACATCACTTTGCCAACAAAGGTCCATATAGTCAAAGTTACAGTCTTTGCAGTAGTCATACAGAAGGCTGAGTGCCTAAGAATTGATGCTTTCAAACTGTAGTGCTGGAGAAAACTCTTGAGAGTTCCTTGGACAGCAAGAAGACCAACCCAGTCAATCCTAAAGGAAATCAACCCTGAATATTCATTGGAAGGATGGAAGCTGAAGCTCCAATACTTTGGCCACCTGATGCAAAGAGCTGATTCACTGGGAAAGATCCTGATGCTGGGAAAGATTGAAGGCAGGAGGAGAAGGGAACAACAGAAGATGAGATGGTTGGATGGCATCACCGACTCAATGGACATGAATTTGAGCAAAGTCCAGGAGATAATAAAGGACAGGGAAGCCTGGCATGCTGCAGACCATGGGGTTGCAAAGAGTTGGACACAATTTAGCACCTAAACAATAGCAACAATCTAGAAAAGACCCTGATGCTGGGAGGGATTAGGGGCAGGAGGAGAAGGGGACGACAGAGGATGAGATGGCTGGATGGCATCACTGACTCGATGGACATGAGTTTGAGTGAACTCCGGGAGTTGGTGATGGACAGGGAGGCCTGGCGTGCTGCGATTCATGGGGTCACAAAGAGTCAGACACGACTGAGCGACTGAACTGAACTGAAGTGTATGATCAAGAAGGCCTCCTAAAGGAAAGGATGTTTAGGCTGAAAACTGAAAGACAGAGAAAGAGGCATGCGGAAGAGAAAGTTCTGGTAGAGGTAAAAGCATGGTTGAGGGCTTAGGAATAATACAGAGTTTGGCACACATGAGGAAATGACAAAAGTCTGACATCACTGGACAGAGAATATGGAAAGGGGATTAGATACAGGTGTTAGGGGAGCACAGAGGAAGATGCACTTAACAGCGTCCATGTCAGGGAAGGATGCCCAGAAAGGAGAAAACTAGAACTCAAGGATGAGCATTTGTTTACCAGCAGAACAAAGGGAGGTGAGAGCATTTCCACCAAGGGAAGGCAAGTGTAACTGCTCAAAGATGACAAGGAGGCCAACATATTCTAACTGTAGATCACATTTACGGTGATGGATGCGAATATAATTATGTATCTGGGAATGTAATGAGGATAGACTGCAGGATGGACCAGACTGGATGCAAGAAGACCAGTTGGGAGATGAGTGCCATCATCCAGGTAGGATAGAATGATGGTGTCAGGAGATGGGGAACTGGGAGCCTGGGGGACATCTTTAAGAACATTGATGTAAAATTGGCAGGTCTTGAGAACTGATTAGGTGAAGAGATGAGGAGCAGAAGGGATCAGAACCAGTGGAGAGAGAACTGTGGAGGAAGGAATAGATAGTGGAGAAAAGATAAAGATGACAGTTAAAGAGATTCAACTAAGGTGTCTGTGGACATCCAAATGTGAACAGTCTGTAGTCAAGGGGGTATGCTAGGATGGACTCAGAAGAGAAGTCTGGGCTAAAGATGAAGATCTGGAAGACACCAACAGTAGGCGATGATTAATTAGTGAGCTCATAATTACTTACAGTTGTTGACTTCCAGAAGTGAAAGGGTAGGGTCAATTAGAGTCAGGGTAGGGAGAAGATGAAAGTCATTTTTGAGTACCTATATGCTCTGATTTTTAAATTTTTTCTATGAAGAGTGTGTAATGGGCTATGTTTTGTCACTCAGCCGTGTCTGACTCTTTGCAACCCCGTAGACTTGTAGCCCTCTAGGCTCCTCTGTCCATGGGACAAGAATACTGAATTCTTGTCCAGGCAAGAATACTGGAGTGGGTTGCCATGCCCTCCTCCAGGGGATCTTCCCAACCCTGGGATCGAACCCAAGTCTCCCACTTCCCTGGCGAATCTGAGCCACCAGGGAAGCCCTGAGTGTGTAATACTACTAGGTAAAAATTCAAGGAATTTTTAAATTTAAGTGTTATTTACAGAGTTTTTACATACTAGGAGGAAAACCTCTTGTTCTGAGAACAAGGGATCAAATACTGGGTCTGCATGTGTGTTTGTAGGCAAGAAGAGGGAATGCAGACAAAAAGTTATTTTTTTAATGTTCATACATTTGTTTTTCTTCATCAAACTGGTCCAAGGATGAAGAAGCGGCAAAAATGTGGAACAGCCCACACAAAGGGAAGCAGAAGAGGGAGTTATGTAAAAGTAAGTTTAACAGGACTGAGATATATATATATATATATATTTAATGGTGCTAAACAAGCAGACAATGCTCTTAAACAGACAATGAGACAAAGTAATTGAAATCTGGGCTTTGTGTGATTTTTCTGGACAACATAATTGGACATGAATTGGGATATGCAGTATTATTTACGAAAGTACCATGCAACACATTCCACCAATTAATAGTTGTTATACTGCCAGGGAGGATGCAGTGTTTGTGGAGCCACGAATAGACAATAATTACATAAACTTTATATTTGCCGAGATGCACTTGTTCTCTAGTAGAATCATGAGTTTGCAAATTTAATAATGTTAGACTCCCCCAGAGAATCATTACGCAGAAACTTATAAGGACAATATGCATTTTCAAATTAATTTTATGCCAGAGAGAAAGATAATGGGTGTGGCCCAATGTGTGGATGGGGCAAGAATTCACTGTGTCTGTTTTGAGGATATCATCTTACCCATTTTGTGGCTCCTTCAATACTTTTTTTTAAAAAAAATATTTATTTATTTTGAGTTGGGTCTTAGTTGCAGCCATGGGACCTTCATTGCATCATAGGGGATCTTTTGTTGTGGCACGCAGGCTTCTCTCTAATTGTGGCACACAAGCTCAGCTGCTCCACAGCAGGTGGGATCTTACTTTCCTGGCCAGGGTTTGAACCTGTGTTCCCTGCACTGCAAAGCAGATTCTTAACCACTGAACCACCAGGAAAGTCCCTCCTTCAATAATTAACTCTATTCCTGGAATATACTGAATATCCCAGTATGAGTGGCTCCTTCTAGCCTAGAGAATTTCGTTTACTTAGTGAGAGGATTTATTGGATTTTAAAATGTTTTCCTTTTGTGATTTTTCTGACCCAGAAATATGCTTTTTATTTCAGTGACTCTCTCAAAACAGCTGAATAAATGACAGATTCTAAACAATCACCCTTAACTGTAAATCAAAATGTTATGTTTCCTCAGTTATGCTAAGATTCTTCAGTTTGTTTTCCTTCTATCATCAATAAAGAATAACCCACCACGAGAATGTTGATTAAAGGCATTCTACCAAAAATATTTACTCCATTCTGTGGCAAACACTTGTCATCTCTAACTTAAGTTGAACAGTCCATGCTTAAGTGTCACCGTGCTGCTACATGAAATAGAGGCATCTGGAATTTATTCTCCTATTCTCTTTCTAATTATAGCTTAATTTATCAACTGCACATTTTTAAGATGGTTATTCCTAGTAGGCTTGCCCATTAGAAAACCATGCTAGAAATATTCTTTTCAAAATAACATTGATTTTCCTCTTTTGGGGGGCAAATATCATACTTCTTTCTATATAATTTTTCATGTATACTCAATTGTACAATTTCTAAAGTTATCCAAAATTATCTCCCTACCTCAATATCCCCCCAACCTCAATAAAAAAAAAAACTCATCTTCCTGGGAATTCCCTGGCAGTCCAATGGTTAGCACTCCATGCTTTCACTGCTTAGGGTATGAGCTCAGTCTCTGGTCAAGGAACTAAAACCTCTGCAAGTCTCGTGGCATGGCCAAAAGAAAAAAAATAAATCTTATTCTCTCAATGACACTCTCTCTGCCACACAGTGGACACTGGTCATGATCTTTGGAAATGGAAGACACCCTGGAGATCATTAGTCAGTGGTTGTCAACCTGACAGAATATAAAATTCTCCTTGGAGCAGGGCACTCAAAGCTGGTGCTCTGGGACAACCCAAAGGGGTGGGGTGGGTAGGGATATGGGAGAGGGTTCAGAATGGTAGGACACAAGTACACCCATGGCTAATTCATGTCAATGTATGGCAAAAACTGACACAATATTGTAAAGTAATTAGCCTCCAATTAAAATAAATTAATTAATTTTAAAAATTAAAAAAAGATGTTTTCAGCATAACCAGAAAAAAAAAAAAACTCACATGCTAATGGAAGAGGCGTGATGCAGGTTCAATCCCTGGGTTGGAAAGATCCCCTGGAGAAGGGAATGGCAACCCACTCCAGTATTCTTGCCTGGAGCCATGGACAGAGGAGCCTGGCGGGCTACAATCCATGGGGTTGCAAGAGTTGGACACAACCGAGGCGACTAAGCACATACACACGCATGCAAAGTACAAACTACTATGGATTTAATCCACACCAAACCTAGCGCTCTGTGGATATGGTAATGCCTTTGGTTAGTCCTTGTCTGAATATTTTGGCTTAAAGAATAGTTTTGGTTCTCAGAGTGACTTACTCCCATTAGCTTAAAATGCTGATTGTTCTCAGAGAATTGAGTCAGGCTCCTGTCTACTAATGCTATTGAAGTAAAAGGGTCTATGTAGATTTCTGCCACTAAATGTTACTTTGAGTTTTATAAATAAATCATTTCCTTTACATTAAAAAAAAAAATCTCTCCTAGGGTGTCTGTTCTAAAAGAAGAATTAGGGACTTCAGTCCCAGAGATTCTGATTCAGTAAAACTGGAGAAAAGCCCAGTCATGTACATTTTTAAAAAACACCCCATGGAATTCTGAGCGCACAGAAAACACACTGAGGAATCTTTCTCTAAACTTTTTTTTCTACAGTAAGGATGCTGAGGGTGGAAGATGTAACCTGCTCATGATCTTGGTGATCTGATTGATGTAATTGTCCTCAAAGTGTTTCCACAGCTGTTCTCGACATCCCTCTGCTTACATTCTAAAAAACAGGGATCAGAAAGTGGCTGCCTTCTTATGAAAAGCTTCTATCTTTACCCTAACAGGGCGGGGGTGGAGGTGGGATTGGACATTTGTCAAAGAAGGTGCATACCATTGCCTTACCAAGGAAACTAATCAAACGTTGGCATCATCATAAAACAACAACCATAAAAGTATATATACTGTTTTCATGTGGTCCTCTAATAGTATTTGTGGACAGGGTATAGACATTGAATGAATAAATTAATGAATGAATACATGGTGAATAAATGAAGGATTGAAACAATGACTCCTGCACACAGGAGAGAAAAGGTTCAGACAGTGTGAAGCCTGTGTCAGGGTACCCCAAAAGCCCCCATCCTGGTCTCTGAGAGTCAAGGTTTTCTGTCAGGTAGCAGGAAGAAGGATCCATCTTTATATACTTTAAAAATAACTTTTTGAAATTGAAGTATAGTTAATTTAAATATTATGTTGAAATTCATCTCTAGAAAAGGAAATGCTTCCATGGTGAGTACAGCAGTTCCAAGCAAGTAGCTGAAAAGAACATATAGATTTCAGTGGTTTAGGTACAGTGTGAGGTTATAATTGGCTTTTTCAGAAAAGAATTTCTCTTACCTTTCTTTTTTTCCTCTACCTCTGCCAGAGGTGGAGAGGGTGTCAGCATGGGAGATTCAGTTTTTTTAACTGGTTGGCTTTTGCTGATGAAGTTTTACTTCAGTTTGTTTGGCTTCTCTATCTGTCATGTTATTTATCTGCAGTTTTGCTTCTAGTCAAAAGGAAAAACAACTGTAGTTTGTCATTCTTTAATGCTAGGAGATGACAGGAAGCTGGGTTTTATTTGTTCTTCTCTTTGAAGTATTACAACTGAATGAGCAGATGTAAGCATCATATTTTAACCAGAACTTTTGCTTAATTTCATGGAAACAGCCACTTCTTGGAGGACTGGTGGCTTGTTGGGCTTGGCTTCAGCAAAATTATCAGAGAAGATGGATGGGTGATTCCAGAAAATTGTGAAAGAACACCACTGATTGCAGAAATTCAATTTGATTCCATATTTTTAAAATTGAAGTATAGTTGATTTACAGTATTGTGTTAGTTTCAGGTGTACCACAATGTGACTCCATTATTTTTTTCAGATTATACTGTATATTATAAGATATTGAATATAGATCCCTGTGCTATACAGTAAATCCTTGTTGCTTGTTTCTTTTATGTGTCTGTTTGTATCTGTTAACCCCATTCTCTTAGTATCTGCTCCCTTTCCTCCCTATTTCCTTTGGTAACCATAAATTTGTTTTCAGTGTCTGTGAGTCTGGTTTTGTTGCTTTTATTATTTGAGTCTGTTTTTGTTTTGTATATCGATTCACTTGCATTATTTGTTTTAGACTCCACATTTGAGTGATATCATAAAGTATTTGTTTTTCCCTGTCTGAATTATTTCACTAAGTATAATAGTTTCTAGGTTTATCCATGTTGCTGCAAATGGCAATAGTCCATATTTTTATCAGTTCAGTTCAGTTCAGTTCATTTCAGTCGCTCAGTCGTGTCCGACTCTCCGCGACCCCATGAATCACAGCACGCCAGGCCTCCCTGTCCATCACCAACTCCCGGAGTACACTCAAACTCATGTCCACAGAGTCGGTGATGCCATTCAGCCATCTCATTCTCTGTCGTCCCCTTCTCCTCCCACCCCCAACCTTTCCCAGCATCAGAGTCTTTTCCAGTGAGTCAACTCATCGCATGAGGTGGCCAAAGTATTGCAGTTTCAGCTTTAGCATCAGTCCTTCCAATGAACATCCAGGATTGATCTCCTTTAGAATGGACTGGTTGGATCTCCTTGCAGTACAAGAAACTCTCAAGAGTCTTCTTCAACACCACAGCTCAAAAGCATCGATTTTTCGGCGATCAGCTTTCTTCACAGTCCAACTCTCACATCCATACATGACCACGGGAAAAACCATTGCCTTGACTAGACGGACCTTGGTTGGCAAAGTAATGTCTCTGCTTTTTAATAGTTGAGTAATATTCCACTATATGTATATAGTATGGGGCTTCCCTCATACTATAAGGCTCAGATCGTAAAGAATCTGCCTGCAATGCGAGAGACCTGAGTTCAATCCCTGAGTCAAGAAGATCCCCTGGAGAAGGGAATGGCCACCCAATGCAGCATTCTTGCCTTGAGAATTCCATGGCCAGAGGAGCCTGGTGGACTACAGCCCATGGGGTTACAAAGAGTTAGACATGACTAAGTGTGCGCGTGAGCATACACGCGCACGTGCGCGCACACACACACGCGCGCACACACACACACACACACATATATACCACATCTTAAGCCATCTTCTACGGATGGGCACTTGGGTTGTTATATCTTGGCTATCGTAAACAATGCTGGTATGAACATTGGGGTGTATGTATCTTTTCGAATTAGAGTTTTCATTTTTTTTCTGGATATATACCTGGAAGTGGGATTGCTTAGTCATATGGTAACTCTATTCTCAATTTTTTAGGAAACAGTCATACTGTTCTGTATAGTGGCTGTACCAATTTACATTCCCACCAACAGTGTAGACATTTCCCTTTTCTCCACACCCTCTCAAGCATTTATTATTTGTACTTTTTGATGATGGCCATTCTGATCAGTGTGAAGTGATACCTCATTGTGGGTTTGATTTGCATTTCTCTAATAAGCTACATTTAAATCAATAAAATTAGAACGCTCCTTCACCCCATATACAAAAATAAGCTCAAAATGGTTTTAAAGAACTAAAGATAAGACAGGACACCATAAAACTCCTAGAAGAGATCACAGGCAAAACAAACCATCCTCTGACATAAATTATGGTAATATTTTTATAGATCAATTTCCCAAGGCAAAAGAAATAACAACAAAAATAAATAAACGTGGGACTTCCCCAGGGGCACAGGTTCAACGCCTGGTTGGGGAACTAAGATCCAGCATGCTGCCTGGTATGGCCAAAAAAAAACCCTGCAAAAAACCAAATGAGACCTAATCAAACTTAAAAATGTTTACACAGCAAAGGAAACCATGAACAAAACTAAAAGACAACCTACGGACTGGAAGAAAATATTTGCCAATGATGCTGCTGACAAGAGGTTAATATCCAAAGTAGACAAACATCTCCTACAATCCAATATTAATAAAACAAACAACCTAATCAAAAAGGGAACAATAGATGGAGAATCTAAAAAGATACTTTTCCCAAAGTGTACATACTTCTTCCCAAAGGTAGCCAACAGGCACATGAAAAGATGATTCTATATTTATAAAACAATGCAAGCCTAACTGAAACGCGCCTTGGAAGCTCTGTGAAGCCAAGGGCCTTCCTCATATCTTTAATCCTAATTTAGATTCTCTACAACTATCAGGGGAAGAGCCAACACTAACAAAGTTAAAATACCCTCTCAGAGACTTTGTGAAGACTGCTACAGGCAACGTCATGTCCCTTCAAGGCCACAAACACAATGCCAATGAGCCAAGAGGGGGACAATGACAGGGTGGAGCAGGGTAGAGGAGCCACCCCAACATGGAAAGCATAAGCCAGAACCTAGCGCTTCTCTGTTTTTATGTAAAATCCTCACATTTTTTATGATGATTCATTTTTTTCCTCTCAGTTCAGTTCAGTCGCTCAGTCATGTCAGACTTTTTTCCTCTAAAACTCCTGAATTGTAACTAAAATTGCACCTCTGAAGCCAAAACCTTTGCATTCTGAAGTCTAGAGTCTCTTCCATTCTGTAAATCAATGAAATTCTGGATCTCTTGCAAGATTTCCGTATCAGCCTATGAAATTCACTTAGGAAAATAATTCCGATCTAGGGATATACTTTTCTATAAAACAAAATTGCAAGAACTAGAAGGGCTCTCTTGGGAAAGAGTGATGGAGAGAGGAAAAGCACAAACCCTCATTTTTGTGCTGTGCTAAGCTTAACAGCAAAGGGACTAGAACATTTCCATCTACAAAACTGATATAAAAAATGAATATCAGGAAAGTTTATGTCTTTCTTCATATGAAGCATCTCAGTAACCTTTCTCAAATGCACAGCTTATGGCACTACCCTACTTGTTACCCATCAATAGCTCCCCGTTTCTTACAGAGCCAAAGCCGACCTCCCTAGCGTGGTGTACAGGGCCCTTCCTCTATAACCATTGTGGGCCCTGCCCCTTCTTCCCAGGCTCTCTCAGTTAATTGTACTTCGTATTTAGTTGAGCTAATCCTTACATATAATGAAATGGAAAAATCTTAAGTGTACAATTCAAGGAGTTTTGAAAAATGTAACCAACCTATGTAACCAACTTCCTGTGATGATACAGAACGTTCCATCACCCTACCAATAAAATTTATACACTGACAATACCAAGTGCTGGTGCGTCTGGAATAACTGGAACTCTTCTACTTTGCCGGTGGGCACATAAAATGCTGCAAACGCTTTGAAAAACTTTCAAAATCATTACAAAAGAAACTCAGAAATGCAGGAGACCTGGGTTCGATCCCTGAGTCGGGAAGATCCCCTGGAGAAGGGAATGGCTACCCACTCCAGTATGCTTGCCTGAAAAATTCCGTGGATAGAGGATCCTGGTGGGCGACAGTCCATGGTGTCACAAAGAGCTGGACACGACTGGGTAACTGACAATATCCTACATGCTCTAATTTCCATCTCTAGAGATTAGTTGGGCCTGTTCTTGAACTTCATATAAGAAGAATCATACTCTGTGTACTCTTTTGTCCCTGACTTCCATGGTCTCCTATGTATCAATGATTCCTTTTTTTAATCACTGCTGCTGCTGCTGCTGCTAAGTCACGTCAGTCGTCTCCGACTCTGTGTGACCCCATAGACGGCAGCCCACCAGGCTCCCCCATCCCTGGGATTCTCCAGGCAAGGACACTGGAGTGGGTTGCCATTTCCTCCTCCAATGCATGAAAGTGAAAAGTGAAAGTGAAGTTGCTCAGTC
Source organism: Moschus berezovskii (assembly GCF_049115385.1). NCBI lineage: Eukaryota > Metazoa > Chordata > Mammalia > Artiodactyla > Moschidae > Moschus > Moschus berezovskii. The sequence goes on from NC_142475.1 coordinate 38,101,519, forward strand.
GTGTCCGACTCTTAGCAACCCTAGGGACTGCAGCCTACCAGGCTCCTCCATCCACGGGATTCTCCAGGCTAGAATACTGGAGTGGGGTGCCATTGCCTTTTCCGATAATTATACTACAAATTTTTAATCCATTTTTATTCTGATGGACATTTGAGTTGTTTCCATGTTTTGGCTTTTATGAATAAAGCTACAGGGAACATTCTTAGGCAAGTATTTCATTGGGCATTTGCTCATATTTTCCTTGAATAAATAAACACCTAGGGGTAGAATTTCTGGACTTCTTTTGTAACAATTTTGAAATGGTTTTTCAAAGTGTTTGAAGCAGTTTATGTGTCCATCAGCAACGTAAAAGAGTTCCAGGTTCCGGTTATTCCACATGCAGTAGCATTTGGTGTTGTCAGTATTTAAATTTTTAGTTACTTTATGGGTGTGAAATGGAATCCAGAAATAAATCCACTGTGGTTTTATTTTGTGTTTCTCTGATGACTACTACCATTCAACATTTTTTCATGTATTTACTGACCATTTGTAATCTTCTTTTGTGAAGTGCCTGTTTTAAGTCTTGCCCATTTAATTGCTGGGTTGTCTTTTTATTATTGGTTTATAGTTCCTTATGAGTTCTGGATACAAGATTTTTGTTAATCTTTAGTTGGTTGCCTTTTCATTTACTTAAGTCATTTCTTGAGGGGCAAAATATCAGTTTAAATTTTTGATACATTTAATCATTATTTAATAATTAGCAGAGGTTTTTTTTTTTTTACTTTTCCTAAGAAATCTGCTTATTCACATTTGAAAAATATCCTCCTATATTTCTTTCTTTGGTTTTAGCTTATACATTCAGGTCTAGAATTTATCTTAAATTAATTTCAGTATGTAGTGTGATGTAGGGACCATAGTCCAATTTTTTCATATGTTTATTTAGTTATTCCAGCACCATTTGTTGAAAATATTTTCCTTTCCCATTGAAATAGTACATTTATAAAAATCAATTGACCATATAAGTGTGGGTCTTTCTGGATGCTATTCTGCTTTATTGAGCTGTATAAGTATCCTTGTCTATGCCAATGCCACACTGTCTTGATTACTGTAGCCTTAAATTAAGTCTTGAAATACAATTCTGTGAGCATTCCAACACTGAAATTTATTTTCAGAATGACTTTAGCTATTTTAGATCTTTTGCATTTCCATTTAAACTTAGAACATATCTGTCAGTGTTACAATACAGCCTGTTGGGACTGTGCCTGAGAATGCACAGGTTCTAGAAATGAGTTTGGGGAATTGACATTTTTAGCCATATTGAGTCATTCAATTCAATAATAGAGTTTATCTTCCCATTTATTTAGATCTTTAATTTCTCTTTGCAATGTTTTCAATATACAAGTCTTGCCCATAGTTTGCTAAGTATATTAAATGTTAAGCACTGAAATAAAATTTGGGGCTTCTCTGGTGCCTCAGTGGTGAAGAATCCACCTGCCAAGCAGCATTTGATCCTCGGGTCAGAAGATCCCCTGGAGAAGGAAATGGCAACCCTCTCCAGTATTCTTGCCTGGGAAATCCCAGGCTCAGAGAAGCATGGTGGGCTAGAGTCCCTGGGGTTGCAAAGAGTTGGACACAACTTAGCAACTAAACAACAACAAAATATAATTTTAAATATTTTCAAATTCCAATTGTCCAAGTTAGTGCCAAGAAACACATTTGATTTTTGTATATTGACCATGTATCGTACAATCTTGCTAAATTTATTAGTTTTAAAAGCTTTTGGCAACCCCCTTAGGATTTTCTGTGTGCATGACCATGTTATTTGTGAATGAAGATAGTTTTCTTTCTTTCCAGTCTACATGTATTGTACTTCTTTTTGTTGTATTATTGCATCCTGTATAATGTTGACTAGAAGTGGTGAGATGGAACATCCTTTCTTGCCTGGTCTTGATCTTAGAGGGAGACAATTCAGTTTTTCAGTATTAAATATGGTGTAGCTAAGAATGCCCTGTATCAGAATCAGGAAACCCTCCTCTGTTTCTCACAAATTTTATCGAGAATAAATGTTGAATTTTGTAAAACTCTTTTTATGCATATTTTGAGATGTGTGCATAGTTTTTCTTTTTCTAATACAGTAGATAGCATTGATCTTTCAAATGTAAACTCCTGAGGTAAAACCAACTTGATCATTCCGTCTCATCTCTCTCTCCCGCTCTCTCTTTTTTTTTTTTTTTTGAGATTTATTTTCTTTTTTTTTTCACTGGGCCTTCGTTGCTGCACTTGGGCTGTCTCCAGTTGCAGCTGGTAGGGAACCCTCTAGTTGTGGTGGACGGCTTTTCATTGTGGTGGCTTCTCTTGTTGTGGAGCACAGGTTCTAGGACAAGTGGGCTTCAATAGTTGTAGTGTATGGTCTCAGTAGCAGCGGCTCCCAGGCTCTAGAGCTTGGGCTCAGTAGTTGTGACACACTGTAGCTCCATGGTATGTGGGATCTTCCTGGAGCAGGGGTCAAACCCATGCCCCTGCATTGCAGGGAAGATTCTTACCCACTGGACCACAAGGGAAGTCCCTGGTATTCCCTCTTTTATGTCTATATTGGCAACTTGTGTTTTCTTTTCTCTTGATCAATCTAGTTATTTGTCAGTGTTATTAATTTTTTTTCAAAGAATCAAATTTTGGCTTTGTAAGTTTCTCTGTATTTGTGTTTTTATTGCCTTGATTTTTGCTTTTATATTTATGTCCTATTTCCCCTATCTTAAATTTAATTTTCTTTTCATTTTCCTTGTTTCTTAATGTGGAAACTTAGACTTAAAACGTCTTTGTCTTATAAGGATTTTAAGCTACAGATTTTGTTCCAACCACTGCTTTAATATATAACACAGACTTCATTTGCGTTTTTCTTATTCAGTTCAGAATAATTTTTAATATTCTTTGTGATTCATTTTTTGATGCAGGTGTTTGTTATTTAGAAGTGTGCTGCTTAATTTCCACATATTTGAAACTCTTTAGGATTTATTATTGATTTCTAGCTATTTTAGCCATCAGAAAAACACTGTGTAAGATTTCAGTCTTTTGAAATTAATTGAGATTTGTTTCATGGCTCAGCCTTAAACTTTTCTTTTTCTTAAATAAGCACAGTTCTGTAATTTTTAATTAATTAATCAACTTTTTGCTGTGCTGGATCTTCATTTTTGCCACCGACTTTCTCTAGTTTTGGCGATTGGGGTCTACTCGTCCTTACAGTGCAAGGACTTACCGTGGTGGCTTCTCTCATTGTGGATCACAGGCTCTAGGTGTACGGCTTCAGTAGTTGCAGCTCGAGAGCCCTAGAGCACCAGCTCAGTAGTTGTGGGACATGGGCTTAGTTGCTGAGTGGCATGTGGGATCTTCCCTAACCAGGGACTGAACACATAACCCCTGCATTGGCAGGCAGATTCTTATCCACTGCGCCACCAGGGAAATCCCTCAGGCCTAAAAGTTTTAAAAATTACAGTAAGACTTTACCACTAAGCCATTGAACTACTGTGTGATAGGTCAAGACTCTTAGCTTCTATTTCTGGCAAGAATTCTTGGAACTAACAATTGTTAAGTCCCCAACAGCAATGAAATTCGCCACTGACACTGCAATAACACACACAGTAGATTTCAAGAACACAATGGATTCACATATTTTCTGCAAACTAGCTTCTGATGAACAATGTACAACCTTCCCTTTTCACAAGCCTTGTAAATTTGTCCAACTGAGCCTTTCCTGTGGCATATACATTTTTACCATCATCAGCTGTTACACACCATAGCAGATTCTACTGCAGGTTGTGCTGAATTTGTATTTATCAACTTCCGTCTCACCTCTGCTTTTTTCCACACAAACTTTTCACAGAGGTTAATACTTTGGTCACCTCAAACTCTGTCTGGACTCCTCGAATAACCAATCATTGAGGAGGATCAGTAGCATCTGTCAGCTCATCAAGAGCCAAGGAAAACAAAGCAAAAATCTTTTGTCTTGTTTTTAAATTGACTACTGATGCTATTCTCCAGGCCCTCAAGCAACTGTTCTCACTAAGCGGCTAATAGTCTTAAACATGTTTATTTTTATGTACAGATTTCTTCAGCTGTTGAAATCAAGCACAATTTAATTAACTTGTATTGGTAAATGGCTTTCTGCTTGAATAACAAATCACTCTGAAACTTACTTTAATTGCAGCCCCATTTTCATTTTTTTATTTTTGTGCAGAAATTTTGCTGTGATGAGATATTGTGTGTTAAATTAAAATTATCTATTTTTCTGACTGTGAGTTTCCTGTGAATTAAAATATTGTTACGAAGGCTTGGTCTGGTAATGCCTATATATATTGTATTCTTGTAACACAGCTATCATGTCCTTGTATAATATACAAAATTTTTTGCCATATAATAACAAAATCATCCATACTCCACTTTGCCTTAAAATGTGACATTCAAAACCTCCTTTTCACTTCCGGATGGGTGACATTCAGGCAGCCTGTTGGGGTGGCGGACTTTCTGTCCTAGAACCATGGTGCAGTTTGTCCGTAATGTTGCAGAGAAGGTCCCAGCTCTGCAGAGAAGGTCCCGGTCCAGGTCAACGCTCCTGTGACTTGCTCCAAACTTCAGCTGACCACATTTTGGCACTATGCCAAGGTTAAGCTGGTTCCTCCAACCCCTGCTGAGATCCCTATAGCTATTCAGGCTTGAAAAAAATAATCAACAGTGCTCAAACTGGTGGCTTCAAACAGCTCACAGTCAAGGAAGCTCTACTGAATGGTTTGGTGGTGACTGAGGTGTGGATGTGGTTTTACATTGGCAAGTTCATAGATTTTAGGCAAGCATGGCATCTTTGGCTATGATGTTTGAAGACTGATTTTTTGACATGTGATTATATTTGGTATATTATTCAAGTGTTCTTGGACCATGTACAAGTGTACTGCTTTTGAATAAAATAAGATGGACTTCCCTGGTGGCTCAGATGGTAAAGAATCTGCCAGCAATGCGGGAGATCCGGGTATAATCCCTGGGTAGGGCAGATCCCCTGGAGAAGAGAATGGCTACCCACTCCCATATTCTTGCCAGAAGAATTCCATGGACAGAGGAGCCTGGCAGGTTATGGTCTATGGGTTGCAAAGAGTAGGACACGACTGAGCGACTAACACTTTCACTTTCAAGACAGTATGTCAAAAAGAAACAACAACAACCTACTCTTCTTGTTTTGATAAGATAGTTATGCTCTGGTAATAAATATAAATGTCTTGGTAAATCCTAAAGGAAATCAATCCTGAATATTCATTGGAAGGACTGATGCTGAGGCTGAAACTCCAATACTTTAGCCACCTGATGAGAAGAGCCTACTCATTGGAAAAGATCCTGATGCTGGGAAAGATTGAAGGCAGGAGGAGAAGGGGACGACAGAGGATGAGACCGTTGGATGGCATCACCAACTCCATGGACAAGAGTTTGAGTTGGACATGACTGAGCCACTGGACAACAAGCAAAAACAATAGTGATATATGCTACACTCAAATGCTGTAGAGTTATAAGTGCATCACTGTAAATTATCATGCACTGGGCAGCAATGAGAGCACTTCATGCACCCTCTGTTTCAATTACTCAGCTCTGCAGTCATCACGTGAAAGCAACTATATATAATATATAAACAAGTGAGTGTGTCTGCCTTCCAATATGACTATATTTATGGACACTAAAATTTGAATTTCATTTAATTTTCATGCCTCATAAAATATTCTTCTTGTGGTTGTTTTCCAAACATTTTAAAGTGTTGTAAAACCCATTTTTAGCTCACAGGCCATAAACACTAGATGACTGACCATATTTGACCTATGGGTCAGTTTGTCAACCCCTGTTCTATAGCAATCCTGAATCATTTACAGTCTTCTTTCTCTGTTATTTCAGATCTCCCTGCCTTTGTACATTCTGAATCCCTCTCACTTGAATCTTCCTCCTCTCTACGTTTTCCTGATGTCATTTTCCAAGACACCAATAAATCGTCACCTATAGTATTTTTTATATAATTCAACAACTGTAGTTTCCATGTAATTCTGTGGTTACATTACTAAGTCCAGAAGTACATATCAAAGAGCAAGAATCTGTTACTTCACTCTTCTATAAATCACATTAAAGTAAATCTGTTATTTCATTTTGTTTTGTTTTAAATAATTAACTAGAAGTTGCCCTGAGAGGACATATGAGGTCTGTGGGATCAGCAAGAAAGTACAGAAGAATATCATTTATACCCAAAGATTGTTTTGAGAATTAAACAGCATCTAAAAGGAACATTCTGAGCGTAGAGAAGGCTGGTAATAAAACTCAGCTTCTTCTCTCTTTCCTCCTCTGAAGATGTTTGATTTTAAGAGCAAACCGGTAAATGACCACGCTCACGACCACAGACAAAATTCAGTTGCTGTGCAGTAAATGTGCATAGATTTTCTTATGCTGGTATCATCTTTATTACCTACCAGTTAGATTCCCCTGTGATCCCATTTCTATTTCTGTGATTAATACCTATTTTTCAAAATTATTTTGCTTTAATGGAAAGCCTTCAAAATATTTAGGAAGAAGAAAGGAACATTTCCCTTAAGAACTTCTTTATAAATCACATTTGTCACAAGCTTGTGGCAGATTGTAAAATATGTTATTGTTGTTTAGTCGCTAAGTCGTTTCCGACTCTTGTCACCCCATGGACTGTAGCCTGCCAGTCTCCTCTGTCCACGGGATTTCCCAGGCAAGAACACTGGAGTGAGTTGCCATTTCCTTCTCCAAGACTGTAAAATATAAGTACCTGTAAACATTTGCCAGGAACCATTGTTAAAGCTTTTGCTGTACAATAAGTGCCCTACATATGAATGAGTTCCATTGTAAGAGAGTGTTCATAAGTTCAACAAAGTTAGCCTAGGTATCCAACTAACACAATTGGCTACATAGTACTGTACAGTAATAGGTGTGTAATACTTTTCACACAAATAATATGTACATAAGAAAACAAACACAAAAAAATAAAACATTTTAAACCTTACAGTACAGTACCTTGAAAAGTACTATAGTACAGAACAACAGCTGGCATATAGGGGCTGGCACGAATGTTAGCATCTTTGAAAGTTTGCAACTTAAAGATTCATATGTAGGGGACTTACTGTATTGAAAGAAGTTAGTTCTTGGACTGTCAACGGATCTTGTGTTTCTCATACTATAAAGTGAAAAACCAGGAAATTGAGGGTGCTGAGATTACTGTTATGCCAGAGAGAGCAGAAAGGATCTCATAGACTCTATAAGGGTAAGCAAGATTCTTTTGGCCAAAAATTAAATTAATAAAAGGTTAAAAAAAACCCAACCCCCACCCCTCCAAACCTCACATCTTCAAGAAAGGGGACTAGATTGAGTTCTAGCTAAAGTAATAGGTGAAAAATAGGTCAAGTGGTCCTTCCCTCCTAAAACGTCTGCCCTCGCCTTAGCAGCCTCTGTGCTTCCACCATTGTCATATAACTGCTCTGAGCAACCACATTCAACACTACCTGCTTTTGCATTTCCTTTTTTACATTTCTGCCAACAATGCAATGCAAGGGGGTTCTCTTTTCTCCACACCCTCTCCAGAATTTATTGTTTGTAGATTTTTTTGATGATGGTGTGAGGTGATACCTCCTTATAGTTTTGATTTGCATTTCTCTGATAATGAGTGATATTGAGCATCTTTTCATTAGCCATCTGTCTGTCTTCTTTGGAGAAATGTCTATTTAGGTATTCTGCCCACTCTGCCTTGCAGTACCGAAGGAAGCTACATGCTCTACTACTTAACTCTTTAATAACTGGAGCCCTGTCATATACATCAAAGTTTGAAAACCACTTCTTTACGAGATCTCTTATCCATCTCATCTCATCTCAGAAAGTCTCTTTAAGCCTCAAAGACTCACTACTATCATGACTGTGGTCTCTGTATTTTCCTGTGAGAGGATCTGGGGCTGAATGAGGGAAAGCCCATTTCTTAGGGTTTTACTGGTAGTGTCAGACAAGGGATGCTGTCTCAGGAACCACACGGAGATAATAGTACTGTCTTTGAATTGCATCTTCATTACTTAAGGCCTTGGTATTTTCTTTGACCTTTCAGAATTTCAGTTCCTCCTCAGTAAGATGGGAGGCAGAAATCTCTATCTCAAGACTCTAATAAAGATTAAACAACATTATGGTATAAAGCACACAGGAGAGAGCCTAAAGCATGGTAGGCCATCAATAAATGGCGGTCGCTATGAACAAGGTAAGCAGAAGCTGCTGGGTTGTCTTCTGTACCAAGGGAGCAGATAAACACAGTTGGAAAGAACAGGTGGTAACAGTGGAAAGGAAACAGGCTGCCAATCCCCAGGGCTCAGAGAAGAAAAGAAAGAGGGCTTTGGGGAGCTGGCGAAAGACCCGGAATGTCCTTCGGGTTTTATGTTGGCAAGAAGCCTCAGCTGCCCACAGCTGCTCACCTACCAACTCTGGAATTTTAGATTTCAGGCACGAGATGATTTATATGGTTGCTTGAGAGTGGTAAGTAATGAAGAAACTAAGTGTCCATAAAATGACCAATTTAGTAAAACTTCTGATTTTTCTTTCTTTGCTGGTGGTGCCCTGCCAAGACCTCCAACCAAACTTGGCTCTGGGCTTCCTTGCTCTGCTCCCAGCAGCTCACTGACGAGCTCTCTATCTAGGTGATTAGCCCGTGGCCACACTGCTTATAGAGCTTTGCCCAGTCTTCTCCAGTGTGAATGCTCGGGGCTCCTCACTATGCAATGAAAATAAACAGCAGTGTAAATGGTCTCCTGGCTACTCAATCCAAACCAATAAGGAAAACCTGCTTTACAAGCTTCCACTGAAACTTCTAGTAGAATAAGCAACTGATAATTCTACACCAAATGTCTGGCTTTTAGCCAGGACTAACAACTGTTCCCTTTTTGTAAGCCACATTCTGGTGACCATGGAGAGTCAAAATAGACATTTTGATTCTAGAGCAATTAAAAAAAAAAAGGTGAAATCACAGTGCCTTTATGCAAACTAACCATAGGTTTAGGATGAGGACAAAATTAGCTTAAAACCTTTAAAGAAATTGGTCAACTGCCAGTCAAACATTCTGTAAGAAAAAAAAATAGAGCTTAACAAAGTATTACTGTTTTTTAAATTGGTGGGACTCGTTGCTGTTAGATTTGGTTGCCAGATTTAGCAAATAAAAATACAGTGCCACTTCTCTTGCCATGTGAGGTTGTGCCAAGAAGAAAGATACCTATGAACTAGGAAGTGGGTCTTCAATAGACTTCAAATCTGTCAGTGCCTTGATCTTAGACTTCCCAGCCTCCATAACTATGAGAAATAAATTTATACTGTTTATAAGCTAAAAATAAATTTTTTTTTTAAATTTAACAAGGTGCCCAGTTAAACTGGAATATCAAATAAACAACTAATAATTTTCTAGCATAAGGATGTCCCAAATATTACATGGGGCATATTTATGCTAAAAAAGTACTTATTGTTTATCTGATTCAAATTTAACTAGATGTTGTCTATTTTATCTGGCAGCCTTAATTTAGATGCATTTCTACTATGATGTCAAGAAATATGAGAAGGGCAGAGTAACGCATAAAAATTCTGATGAGATAGTTAAACCTCCTTGCTAGGTCAAAAGATAATTCTGACATAATTCTTTTTGTCATTTGCCCTCTAATTAAATTAATCTTATGTATTTCCACCAAGCTTTAAAGTTAGAATTTTTATTGTTTTTTAATATGTGTGAGGAAAATAATTAATATGAATTGAGTATTACAAGATGCCAAGCATTTTTCTAGGCACTTTAGGTATCCTTTATATTACTAAAAAAATTATTTTCCTATATGATTTCAATTTGAAAGTACTCAGCAGGGTAAAATTATTATTATCTGGATGGATCTTTGTAATATATGGGGCTGCTGCTGCTGCTGAGTCATGTCAGTTGTGTCCGATCTGTGCGACCCCATAGACGGCAGCCCACCAGGCTCCCCCGTCCCTGGGATTCTCCAGGCAAGAACACTGGAGTGGGTTGCCATTTCCTTCTCCAATGCATGAAAGCGAAAAGCGAAAGTGAAGTTGTTCAGTCGTGTCCAACTCTTAGCGACCCCATGGACTGCAGCCCTCCAGGCTCCTCCATCCATGGGATTTTCCAGGCAAGAGTACTGGAGTAGGTTGCCATTTCCTTCTCCAATGGGGCGGCTAAGACCATTTAAGTCAATAATTTACTGAACCCAAGAAGACTGTGCTAAGCAGTCGCCCTAAGGAAGGATAACTTTTATTCACTTACCTTTAGGCAAAAATAGCCTTCATTTCAAGCACAAATGCCCTTATTAGCAGCAGAATATGGTAATTCAAACATGAAGAGAAAAGAATCAATGAACTTTAACAATTTTGCTAATTACTCCTGTTTGTGGATATAATTGTTCTTGCAACTAACATCCATTGAGAGGATCTAAGTACCAGGAAAAGAGGCTAAGACTATAGTCCTTGAACTCCCATTGCTGATAATCTGGTAGGGGACAAACCAGTGTGATCTTAGCTGCAAAGGACCTCTTAGGGTGTGAACACAATTTTGCATTCCAAAATCTCCCCACAGACAGTCAACAATGTGAAAGCACCTCAAATTCTCTGTACACTCAGCACATGGATTCACATTCAGATGTGCATTTGGCACACTATAGAAATAGTAAAGGATTATAAAGGGAAGCAAATAAATGGAATGCTCCATGAATTGGAGTAAATGTGACTTACAGAATTTCCTTTGTGACCAACATCACACTATGTAATGCGGGTGCATATTTTACTAATTGGACTGACATAGTCACATTGGTCAATGAGGTCTACTTGAGTATCATTGCAATTCTGTTTTTCAAGTGGTCTAGCATAAGCAGACGGAGAAGGCAATGGCACCCGACTCCAGTACTCTTACCTGGAGAATTCCATGGATGGAGGAGCCTGGAAGGCTGCAGTCCATGGCGTCGCTAAGAGTCAGAAACGACTGAGCGACTTCACTTTCACTTTTCGCTTTCTTGCATTAGAGAAGGAAATGGCAACCCACTCCATTATTCTTGCCTGGAGAATCCCAGGGGCCATGGAGCCTGGTGGGCTGCCGTCAGTGGGGTAGCACAGAGTCAGACACGACTGAAGTGACTTAGCAGCAGCAGCACAGGCAGATAGAATACTCCATGGGGACAAGTAGAATGTAGTTGATTTTTTGTCATGAGGAAATTTCCTGGGCGTTGTTGTGATAACTGTACTAGTTTGCTATGGCAAGACAACATGGACAAGACATGCATGTTCTAAAGAGGCAAATCTCAGATATTCATATGTGAGAATATCACCTGCAGATAACCATAAATCTTTTTCAAAGATTAAATGCACCTATAGGCCACCTCACACCTGATAAAGTGCTTGGTAAATGAAATGTTTCTTAAACTCAGTGTTAACTTGATAACAGTCGTTGGCATTGATGTTCTTAAAGTCATGTATGTTCCATGGGTATTTGAGATACTGAGTTAGGTTGGCTGAAAACAGACATGTGGTGGAAAGTGAAGCATTAAGTCAATCCTTCAGTTTCATCTCAATTTTTTAAAAAACTTGACTTTGAATTAAACTGGAAACTTCAGTTTTTCAGATCCCCTAACTACCTAATTTTTCCTCTTTAAAGACACAATTTAAGAGTATGATATTGTATCATTAAGGGTTATTGTTGTTGTTTTTCAGTTGCCAAGTCATGCCCAACTCTTGTGATGCCATGGACTGTAGCCTGCCAAGCTCCTCTATCCATAGGAGTCTCCAGACAAGAATACTGGAGTGGGTAAATTGCCATTCCCTTCTCCAGGGGATCTTCTTGGCCCAGGGATCAAACCCATGTCTCCTGCTTAGCAGGCAGTTTAGCTGAGCCAGTATCTTTAAGGGTATTCACATTTTAATCAACCTAGGTGTCCATGTGGCTCAGCCCCTGTGAGTTCACCCTCAATTTCAGCACCAGTGCCTTCAGGTCTCTTCCACTTTGCTTAAAGAGGGGGTGATCTGGGACAAGTTCCCCTGTGTGTCTGGGTTACCCCAGGCCCACCTCCAATGTATTTAGAGAGGGAAACTTGGTTAAGGAACAATCTTGAAGACAAGAAGTCATCAAAGGGCAGCATGCAGAACAAGGAGTACATGAGATGGAGGAGGATTCCAAGATACAGGAGGTAAAATGAAGTATAAACAGAGGGTTCATTCTTTTTTATCCAATAGTGACTTCCATGCTTTTGAATATCTGTAATGGATTCTTCTCTGAGTTGCCATACTTTAAATTAGTGTGCAGTCAGAATGAATTCAAACTTTAGTATTTATTTCCTCAATCTGGTTACGTTATATGTGAAGCTCTAATTCTATTACCAGTCAACATTTTGGCAGTTATCAAATTAAGGCTAATTAAGAGCAAAATAATTACCAGACATCCTGCCACAGTGGAATTTGCTTTTTTCAGTCATTTATACAGAGTCTCAATTTATTTTTTATAGAGTAATTAATCTAGTTAGCTTTGATCTTTTCTGTCCCTGTTTAATTGAAGTCAACAGACATTTATCAGGAGCCTTTTTGGTGCCAGGCAATGTGTGATGATATCCTTCAAATAGGAAAGGGTTAGACTTGGAATCCTGGAATTCACTATCTTGCAGCTAGGCTAGGAAGAACTTTATAAATCACCTGGTCCACGCTCCTCACTTTACAGCGGATGAAACTTGTTGATAAACTGAAAGTTCATACACAGAAAATAAGATCAAGTAACCTATCCCAAATTACAACTTATTATTTCAAGTTGCTATGTATACCTTAAATGGAAGTTTGAGTTCACCCCATACCATCTTTCCAAGGGAAGGAGAAAGCTGAAATTTAGGATTAGAAATCACAATGTTGGACTTCCCTGGTGGTTCAGTGGATAAGAGTTTGCCTGCAAATGCAGGAGACACAGGTTCAATCCCTGCTTTGGGAAGATTCCACATGCAGCTGAGCAACTAAGCCCTTGGGCCACAACTACTGAGCCTGTGCTCTAGGGCCCACGAGCCACAACTACTGAAGCCCATGAGCCTACACCCCATGCTCCTCAACAAAGAGAAGCCACCACAATGAGAAGCCTTCACACCGTAATGAAGAGTAGCCCATGCTTGCCGCAACCAGAGAAAGACCAAGAACAGAAATGAAGACCCAGCTCAGCCAAAAACTAAATAATGAATAAATTTCAAAAAACAAAAGATGTATTTTAATAATGCACCTTTTGGCTCCTCAGACACCTTTCAACTGCCCCTACTCTTCTACCAAACATTGTCTTCACCAGTACCTGGCATGGCTCAGTCTCCAGAACTGTAGGTGTTTTCATTACTGAAAAAGAGCTGGTCTTCAAGGGTTTTAAAGGAACAGCAAGGTAAGTTTCACTATTGCAGATTCATCTTCTAAGACCTTTTGTTCCAGATATATATTCCAAAGCAAACTTTTTTTTTTCATGCGAGCTCATAATCACATCATTAGATGCAATGGGGACAAAGAAATTTTTGAATTTTTATTTTACTGAGAAACATATGAATATAGATATCCTTTTAAACCATAGAGATAATTATTTTAAAATAACTTAAGGGTATAATCCTTAAAAATATTGAATCACTATGTTGTAATCTGAAACTAACATAATATTGTAAATCAACTATATTTCAATAACAAATTAAAAAGAAATAAACCATATAGATAAACAGAGAATTTGGAAGGACAGGGATCCTTAGAAGTGGTTTTCTCTAAATGTTGCGCTTATGGGTGGTTTTTCTTTGAGATTTTACTTATTTCTGTGACTGTTTTCCATGAATACAGAAGCAGAAGAAAAAAATTTAAATCATGTTTCTTAATTTGTAAAGGACAAGCAGCGTGGGTATAAGAATATATATGTTTCTTTGTGCAGTGTTTATACCAGCACAAAGACAAAGTAAGCAAGCAAACTAAATGGTTAAAACGGTTAAAGACAATGGAATATTGTGAATCAAACTAATGTCTATCGATAGAGATTGGTTAAATCCAATGGAAGATTCAGTTCAGTTCAGTTCAGTCGCTCAGTCGTGTCCAACTCTTTGCGACCCCATGAATCACAGCACGCCAGGTTTCCCTGTCCATCACCAACTCCTGGAGTTCACTCAAACTCATGTTAATCGAGTCAGTGATGCCATCCAGCCATCTCATTTATAGGCTTGACTAGACTAGCCTATAAAGAAGGATGTTGTATATTTGTACACATTTCATGGGAAATTGTCCACAATAAATGTTATATGACTTAATATATACTTTCAGCCCATCTATATTAGAAATCACTGAAAGGATATACATTGAACCTTGAACAAGCTGGATTTCAGGGTGCCAAGCCCCCCCCAAACACAGTAAAAAATCCAAGTGTAACTTATGGTCAGCCCTCTGTATCCATGGTTCTGTCTTCTAAGAGGAAATGGTACCCAGATGACAGTTCTTATCTGTGCTGGTACTTTCTTATGGCTGGGCTTGTGATTTTATTTTTTATTTGATTTTACAATCATTACCATTTTACATGTTCTTTAAATATGAGTCCTCCAAGATTCTATTTTTTCTAAATATAAATTTCTGGTATAACTGTAGAAGACGAACATAGATTAAATGATAGTTACATGAACTTAAAGAATATAACTTCTTATCTATCCTTGAGCACTATCTATCTTCCTTATCATGAGGATAACAAATTCACATTTACCCTAGACTACTTTGAGTGAATCTGTTTTAATGCCACTGATGAATATGAAAAAGAGAGGTAAAAATATTCGAGTTTGATTGTTATACCTGCAAGTTACAGTCTTTTCTAAGCTTTATTATTGATGAATTTTGTTGCATAATATTTATGTATTATGTTACATATGATGAATTATGTTGCATAAATAAAAAAAACTATTTCAGTGAGTGGAGAAAATAAAGGATAATTTCATTTAAAATCCTAGGAAAATAGAATTTATAATAGAATTGAATTCTATTGTTTGATTTATAATAGAATTTGAATATTAAATTATGTACAATCTCTATTCTATCTAATGAACTGAGTATTTATTTACATAATGGCTCAGTGATAAAAAATCCACCTGCTAATACAGGAGATGTAGGAGATGTGGGTTTGATCCCTGGGTTGGGACGATCCCCTGGAGGAGGGCATGGCAACCCACTCCACTACTGACCGGAGAATTGCACGGATGGAGGAACCTGGTGGGCTATAGTCCATAGGGTGGTAAAAAGTTGGACATGACTGAGCGCACACAAAATTGACCCTATATCAGTTCAGTTCAGTTCAGTCGCTCAGTCGTGAAGAGGAACTCAAAAGCCTCTTGATGAAAGTGAAAGAGGAGAGTGAAAAGGTTGGCTTGAAGCTCAACATTCAGAAAACAAAGATCATGGCATCTGGTCCCATCACTTCATGGGAAATAGATGGAAAAACAGTGGAAACAGTTTCAGACTTTATTTTTTTGGGCTCCAAAATCACTGCAGATGCTGATTGCAGCCATGAATTAAAAGACGCTTCCTCCTTGGAAGGAAAGTTATGACCAACCTTGATAATATATTAAAAAGCAGAGACATTACTTTGCCAACAAAGGTCCGTCCTAGTCAAGGCTATGGTTTTTCCCGTGGTCATGTATGGATGTGAGAGTTGGCCTGTGAAGAAAGCTGATCGCCGAAGAATTGACCCTATATACTAGATGAGAAATGACCCAGCTATAGATATTATTTTCAGTGAGCTTGTGATTAAATTTAAGAGAAATATATAACAAAAATAAAACAGTGACTAATACAAGTTAGTAGGTAAATAGTGGTAAATTATGACTGGTGTGACAGGTCTAAGAAATAATCAATGTGTATAATAAATCAATGTGTATTTATCGAGGGACATATTGTGAAGGAGCTGCTACTAGATTTAAGTTTTGACTAAAAATAGGCAGAGGGAAGAAGGTAGGACCTGCCAAACCAGACCATAATATGGGGATGTGTGTGTGTGTGTGTGTGTGCTTACTTGCTCAGTCATGTCTGACTCTTTGCGACCCCATGGACTGTAGCCCACCAGGCTCCTCTTTCCATGGGATTCTCCAGGCAAGAATACTGGAGTCGGTTGCCATGCCCTCCTCCAGGGGAATCTTCCTGACCCTGCAATCAAACCCAGGTCTCCCGCATTGCAGGTGGATTCTTTACCTACTGAGCCACCAGAGAAGCCCAAGAATATTGGCGTGGGTAGCCTATCCCTCCAACACATTCAGAAAACTAAGATCATGGCATCTGGTCCCATTACTTCATGGCAAATAGATGGGGAAACAGTGACAGACTTTATTTTGGGGGGCTCCAAAATCACTGCAGATGGTGATTGCAGCCATAAAATTTAAAAATGCTTGCTCCTTGGAAGAAAAGTTATGACCAACCTAGACAGCATATTAGAAAGCAGAGACGTTACTTTGCCAACAAAGGTCTGTCTAGTCAAGGCTATGGTTTTTCCAGTAGTCATGTATGGATGTGAGAGTTGGACTATAAAGAAGGCTGAGCTCCGAAGAATTGATGCTGTTGAACTGTGGTTGGAGAAGACTCTTGAGAGTCCCTTGGACTACAAGGAGATCCAACCAGTCCATCCTAAAGGAAATCAGTCCTGAATATTCATTGGAAGGACTGATACTGAAGCTGAAACTCCAAAACTTTGGCTACCTGATGTGAAGAACTGACACATTTGAAAAGACCCTTATGCTAGGAAAGATTGAGGGCAGGAGGAGAAGGGGACAATAGAGGATGAGATAATTGGAGGGCATCACTGACTCAATGGACGTGAGTTTGGGTAAACTCCAGGAGTTGGTGATGGGCAGGGAGGCCTGGCGTGCTGCAGTCCATTGGATCGCAAAGAGTCAGACACAACTGAGCAACTGAACTGAACTGAACTGAGCCTATCCCTTCTCCAGGGGAACTTCCCGATCCAGAAATTGAACCGGAGTTTCCTGCATTGCAGGCAGTTTCTTTACCAGCTGAGCTACCTGGGACGCTCAAATGGGGATGAGAGTAAGGCTAAAGGTAAGGACTATGATGCCCTTTTAGAGCAATTAATCCATCAACCTGATTGGAGTGAGAGAGAATGAGAGAATGACATGAAAAACAGAGCTGAATAAATGGATTAGTGCTAAGTTACAGAGAACTATGAAAGCCAGGAGGAGAAGTCTGGAACTGACCCAACTCGACAATCGGAGACATTTTTTTATCTCCAAGGAGGAAAAAGATAATGTTAAAATAGCAGTCTAAGGAGATGCATCTGGCAGCAGTATGTAATGTCATCTGGGGGAAGGAAGATTCTGTCAGAGAAGGCGACCAGGCTGCGTTTGCTTTAGGTGCGTAGATAGGAGGGATGGTTTTAAAGGATATTTCAAAGGAAAAAATGCCCATGATGTAATTAAGAAAGGATATTTGCTTGACTCAGCTTATTTCCTGACCTCTGTAGCCCTCCACTTCCCCCAAAGATGTGGCGATTTAAATTCCCACCTGACCATAGTTTCCAGAACCTACCCTATACTGGGAAATTAAACCCTTCTTAGTCTCCAGACCAACACTCAAGTTTGATTACTGGGCTTCTTACTTCTTATAACTGAGCTTTTGACTTGATCTCTTCTTAGACTCTTTTAACTACTCAGTTGTGTTTTCCTGAAATTAAAAAACAAAACCAAAATCTGAAAAGACATAAGCCAAAATGGCAAATGTGATTTTCTAAAGGGCAGGAGGAGAAGGGGACGACAGAGAATGAGATGGCTGGATGGCATCACCGACGCTATGGACATGAGTTTGAGTGAACTCCAGGAATTGGTGATGGACAGGGAGGCCTGGCGTGCTGTGATTCATGGGTTCGCAAAGAGTCGGACATGACTGAGTGACTGAACTGAACTGAACTGAATATTACCCCTTTCTTTTTCTTTCTCATTTTCCTTTTCCAAATATTAAGCTTTCTTGATGAACTTTTTAAATGCAAAACTAAATGATAGAAAAAAATTCAAACCCATGTATCAGAGGGAAACATAATTGGCTAACATGAGTTGCCGACAGTACCAAAGTCGATGTTGTTGTCCTGATAAGAAACACACCTCCAGCATAGGAAATAAAAAAGAAAGTCATTTCCTGCTCATGGGTGAAAGGGTGTGGACATTGCTTCATTCATTCAAATTCAGAGAATCCATCTGCATTCTTAGTTCTCATTTTAAAGTGGAAATAGTGTTTTCTATATAAATTTAGCCACAAAGAGCCAAAGAATAAGGCTGTGTGTCCTGAAGAGATAGGTCAGTGACTTGCTGGCAAATAATACTCATTTCTTCACAAGCAGCGCAGACACTCTGACCTGATCTGACAACCAATTCCTGATGGCTACATGCAGCCCAGACACAGAATAGAAATTTGTCCTGAGAAGTCTTCTGTTCAGATCAGACCTAAAAATATTCATCTTGTCTGATTTCAGAGGATGTCCTGGTCTTTAATGATGAAAACTCTGATGGCATTTAGGAGTCTTCACAGTTGAACTTTGCCACCCAGTTGGGCTTCCTTGGTGGATCAGCAGTAAAGAATCTGCTGCAATGCAGGAGACCTGGGTTCAATCCCTGAATCAGGGAGATCCACTGGAGAAGGAACTGGCGACCCACTCCAGTATTCTTGCCTAGAGAATTCCATAGACAGAAAAGTCTGGCAAGCTATAGTCCATAGGGTCAAAAAGAGTCGGACACAACTGAAAAAATAAATTTAACAAGAGACCATGGATAGCACGTTATTAGCCCCCATCCTAACTGGCCCTACATCCTCCCAAGAATGTGACACCCTCATTAGACAGTGATGTGGAGGACTTCTGGGTATAAGAAGGCACTCCCTCATTCCCCAAAAAAGCTCCAGTCATAAGGGCTCCTCGTTACCTAAGTCAGTAATTCTCAATCCAGGCACAGCTCAAAATCCCTCGTGCTCTGCTGTGCTTAGTCGCTCAGTCATGTCCTACTATTTGCGACTCCATGGATTGTAACCCACCAGGCTCCTCTGTCTATGGGGATTCTCCAGGCAAGAATACTGGAGTGGGTTGCCATGCACTCCTCCAGGGTATCTTCCCAACCGAACCCAGGTCTCCCAATTTGCAGGAAGATTCTTTACCCTCTGAGCCACCAGGGCAGCCCCTTGAGGAGCATGTAAAAATATACTTGTGCCCAGACTTCAATCATTTCAATTCAATCAAGAATCTCTGGGGGTTTGGCCCAAGCATCAGTGTTCTTGTTTTTTGTTTTTAACACCCTATGGTCAAGAGTCATCAATGTAAGCAGTCAAAATCTTTCAAGGAACAGGTAGAACCAACATGGTCACTGCACTGATAGTGCATCTAAAAAACCCAGTGCTCAGAAAGATGCTGGCGGAGTGCCAACTCCCAGGAAGTTCTTCTTGGAACCCTGTCCCACCTGCTTGCTCTGGTACCATAACTCTTGCTGAATATTACATCCACGAATGACACTAGTCTATGTGACCCGAGACGGTAGTTCTACAGCTATAACTTAAGCTAATCTGCTTGCCACTGTCTGTGGCTGGATACAAATGCACACATACATCCTTTCACCAGGGTTCCAGAGTTTAATTCCAAACTATTGAATTAAATGCTGTCGGCTTTGTTTTTTTTCCCAAATATGAATCCCTTTCTACAGTGTTTTAGCTCTGATGTGCTCTGTATATAATCATATTTTGTCATGTTTGTTCAGTCCAGGATCATTGCTCCATGAAGATCTTTGTTCTACTTTACTGACTCCAAAATGAATCTAACCTGTCTGGATACTTAGCCATTGTCGTCACTATCTTACTTTAAAATCACCAATATTAGTGTTGCTGAGACACAACACTGAGAAAGTATAAACTAAAATCTGTGTAGAACTCATTTAAATTCTCATCTGTTTTCAAGGGAATTCTTAATTATTTTCCCCACTGAAATCTTTTGCCTCATCTTTGTAAAATGTCAACTAATTCTCTTTATAAAGTTCCAGACAGTGAAAACAAGCTTTAAAATTATACATATAATCATACATGTTTATATATAGAAGTATATTATAAATATATACAATATAAATATATATGCTATAACTATATATAAATATGTTATATAAACATATATATTACATATATATTTATCTCTAGACTTTATTTTCTTCATCTTTAAAATGAGGGAGGGGACTTCCCTGGTGGTTCAGTGGTTAAAAATCAGCCTTGCAATGCAGAGGACCCAGGTTCAATCAACCCCTGATTGGGGAACTAAGACCCCACCTACCACAGAGCAACTAAGCCCACATGCCACAATTACTGAAGCCCACCTGCTCCAAAGTCCTCCCAAACCACAACACAAGCCACAACTAGAGAGTCCATGAACCACAGCAGAAGATCCTGCATGTCGAAACTAAGACCCCAGGCAGCCAAATAAATAAATAAATGTTTTTAAATGAGGGAGCTGGACAAGATAATCAAGTCCCATCTAGTTCTATGACTTTATGACTCTTTTCTACAACTTATTTACCCCCAGACTGATGAAAACCAATCCCAAATAGCACCTATTTGGTATTGTTTTTTAACAAAACACATTTACTTATGAGACATGATACATTTTTAAAATGAGCTTTAAAAAAGGGTGGGGGGATTCAGTTCAGTTCAGTTCAGTTCAGTCGCTCAGTCATGTCCGACTCTCCGCGACCCCATGAATCACAGCACGCCAGGCCTCCCTGTCCATCACCAACTCCCGGAGTTCACTCAAACTCATGTCCACAAAGTCGGTGATGCCATCCAGCCATCTCATTCTCCATCATCCCCTTCTCCTCCCGCCCCCAACCTTTCCCAGCATCAGAGTCTTTTCCAGTGAGTCAACTCGTCGCATGAGGTGGCCAAAGTATTGCAGTTTCAGCTTTAGCATCAGTCCCTCCAATGAACACCCAGGATTGATCTCCTTTAGAATGGACTAGTTGGCTCTCCTTGCAGTCCAAGGGACTCTCAAGAGTCTTCTCCAACACCACAGTTCAAAAGCATCAATTCTTCGGTGCTCAGCTTTCTTCACAGTCCAACTCTCACATCCATACATGACCACGGGAAAAACCATTGCCTTGACTAGACGGACCTTGGTTGGCATTTCTTCTTTCTAATAAAACTGAAGAGCTCAAAAGTTTCAAGTCCTAGTGCTAAAAATAAATCATGTGACTTTCAGCTAGATGTCAGGGTGACTCTGTTCCCACATTTATCACTGTTAAAACCTCTACCATTTATCCCAAAAGTGTTTTAATATTGAAGTACTTAAGAATGAAATGATTTTTTTTTAAAGTCTGGATTCAGTAAAGAGGATGTGAATAATTTGAGTCTAGGAAAAACCACGGAGAAGGCAATGGCAAGCCACTCCAGTACTATTGCCTAGAAAATCCCATGGATGGAGGAGCCTGGTAGGCTGCAGTCCATGGGGTCGCTAAGGGTCGGACATGACTGAGCGACTTCACTTTCACTTTCCACTTTCACACATTGGAGAAGGAAATGGCAACCCACTCCAGTGTTCTTGCCTGGAGAATCCCAGGGACGGGGGAGCCTGCTGGGCTGCCGTCTATGGGGTCGCACAGAGTCGGACACGACTGAAGTGACTTAGCAGGAAAAACCGAGACAGTCTATATGCTGAAAATTGCTTAGGTTTGAAGTTTATTTTCTACCAAGTGGTTAAAAGATAAAATGGCTAAAATCTCTGAAAAGTTAAAAAAAAAAAAACACATACGCAACTTAAAACCTTTACCAATTCAAGGTATTTTTTAACAAATCTTGATTCACATGTGTGAGCTAATATAGGCATTTTCATCTTCCATGCCCTCCTGAAATTTGGAAATTGTCTAAAGAAGGTAGGTTTCTTTCAATGCAATGAATTCTAAATTGAAAACCAGACTGCAACTGGACTATCCAGTATTTCACCTCTGAAGAGTAACATATAGTTTTTAACTAAACTCACCTACATTTTCTAATTTAATCTTCCTAAACAGATCTTTGACAGAAAGGCAAGTCTTTGCCATCCCATTTTTCAGATGAGAAAATTGATGCAGCTTTTTGTTGTTATTTGTTCTAATCTAGAAGCACAGAATCAGTCACCTGATTTTAAGCTGGATTCTATCACGACATATTTTCTCCACACCTGTTGTGGTTGTAAACTTCATTGTGCTTGTAAGAAACAGGCCATAAAACCCCACAGGCTTTCCTACTGCTGGAGAAATAGGTCTCCATCCACACCAAGCCAAACTGGTTATAACCAATACCAACTTGCCTGAAATCTAACTTGAGAAAAGATTCATTGTAAATCTTTCCAAAGGAATTTGGTCCCAAAAGAATGTGAAAAAATGGACATGAACAGCAGGCCATGCTTCGTTGGGAAGGTAATCTGTGGCGACTATCTGTATGGAGAGATCAGGAAGAGTCGTAAGGCCCCAGGGAGTTTCCAGGGGTGATGACAGGCCATCTCCTCCTCCTCTTCCCACAAAACAGAAGTGGGGATTTCTTCCATTGCTGAACAGTCCTTAGGACTTCCCCAGGCTCCTTAAGAGGAGATACCAAAGTGGGGATCCCCACTCTTGGGGACTCCTGAAGCTTCCTTTAAACTGAGGTTCTTGACCCTAGCTGCATTTGGAAGGCACTGCGACAGGGAATGATACACTGATCTCTGGGCCCCATCCCAGGTCAGTGAAATCAGCCTCACTGGAGGGTGAGGGGTGGATCCCAGATGTAGGTAGTTTTAGAGCCTTCTGGGTGATGTTAATGTTGAGAACAGTGGAGAACCACTGCTTTAGGCTGTCTGCCTCGTCACTGCAAAGGCCTCTTCCATTATTCAGACCATTTGGAAAGTATGAAGATTTGGAATTTGGCATTCTTTTTTTCCCTATCCTTCAGTGGCCCTACATCCCTCCTCATGCAACCAATGATCTTGTGCTCTGTTTGGTTTTGCCTCCCTCCTTTATCGCCTCTCCATCACATCAGTTCCCAAAAAATGATTAGGAGCCCATTCACATTAGAAAGACATAGAAAGTGGATCATCTAAAATGATTGCTCTCTTAGGAGCACTGACAGAACAAGTAACGAGACTTGTTTATGTGTAGAATAAAGCCCAGGGAATCAAGCTGTAATTCACCAAAGGCAACAGGCCTTGGGGTCCCAATGTCACTCCTCTCGTGCTTAAGAAACATAGCATCTGTTTGGCCAGAAGAAACCTGCTCCCTTTGTCCTGCTGGTCATAATTCCCTGGGCTTCACTTGACACAGCTGTGTCTTGGTTGGTCCCCCACAGGGGCAGCCTCCTGAGACACCCAAAAGAAGTGGAGAAATAGAAAAAACACACATTGACACCCAGAGACTTCTATGTGACGTGAAAGCTGATCAGAAAGCAGAATAATTCTGCTCTGACAGGAACCAGCTTTCCTAACCCCCCCAAAAGGAATATTATGCCCTGAGCAAACGTGGGGGAAATAGAATATAATTCAAGAGTAAGGAAGCAAGAGGGCAGGAAAAGGGGACGATGGAGGATGAGATGGTTGGATGGCATCACTGACTCAATGGACTTGAGTTTGAGCAAGCTTCAGGAGTTCATGACGGACAGGGAAGCCTGGTGTGCTACAGTCCATGGGGTCGCAAAGAGTCGGACAAGACTGAGCAATTGAACTGAACTGAACTGAAGGAAGCAAACAAACGTTTAGCTAAATCCTACTTAACTATACTACAACAGTCAAAACCAAGCTGTGTGTAGCTCGTGTGCTTTGAATTGAAGCGGATGGATCAGTGAGAGTGTGAGTCATTTTGTGCTTTCAGGATGTTTCACTGGAGAGTAAGCACTGCTGCCCAAGCAATGCAGGTTTAAAGCAATCCGAACGGCAAAAGCCCCTGGGTCATCACAGCCTATTTACATCAAAATCAGTTTTTACTGTGTTTACGTCCTCTGGGAAAGTCACAGCAGAACAAATAAGAGCTCTGCTTCTGTGCATGTGGTTTTGCAGTTATCAGAAGAAACCCAAAAGTTATCCTTCTTGAATGGCTGGTTTAAAATATTTGTTTATTAAATGCAACCAATGTTTGAGCACAGATTGCTTATTAAATATTCAGTTCTAGTTTCTAAATGTGACAAGTCAATTCAATTATAAATGATGTACAAATAATGAGGAGGACCTAACTATGTCGCTAACTTGCCCACAAGCTCTCCGAATCATTTCTGTTAATGTGTTATCAGAGAAGGTGAATGAGAAAGAAATATAACAAATAAGTAATATTCTGGTCTAAGATCTAGCATGTGACTGATGAACGGTTGCAACGGTCAAGGATGAAAAGAGAACAAATAAGCAATTGCTACAAATACATTAAATTTGCAAGAACTTTTCCAAACCTGACTTTATGAAACAGAAGCAGTACCAGCCAAGACATTTTTAGATGGTCCTTTTGTGGTAAAAAATAATTTGAGGTTATTTTATTCTTAGTTTGGGAGGAATCTGTTGACATATGGCTCTAACAGATTACAAACACCCCCAAATTTTTGTTAGGAAAACATACTGCCTACTGTGAAATGTGTGGCTTATTACTATTTGGGAAATACTTGGATAATACTTTAATAATAATCATAGCAATACTTTAAACTTATACTTTATAAATACTACTTACTGTAGCCTGATGGCTAAGTTCACCCTGGGGGCTTCAAATTTACTTTAAGAATATTAATGATGATGATGATGGCATTTAAAATTCATGCAACCCTATCTATGTGCCCAGAATTATGTGTATTATATCATTAAATCATCATTCTTTCCATTTTGCCTATGAGGAAAGAGGCTCTGAGAAGTTAAATAACTTACCCAGTGAAGGCTACTATGAATGGACAGCAGATTTCAGTTCCAGGTCTGTCTAATTTGCATGTCTTTACTCTTAACCACCATACTGTAGTACCTACCTATAGAAGCTCATCAGCAAAGTAAGGCACCAAAGTCTGGTAATGCTATAAATTGGAAAATATAGACATGCACAATTATGTCAAATATTCAAACAATTCTCTACCATTTTGGACCATTTGGTAGCATTTTTTATCTTGTTGGAGATAAAATAAAATAAGCAAAACACACTTTATAAGAGAAATTCTCCATAACTTTGATGAAAGCAAGGATTTCTTAGGACACAAACAACTGAAATAATAAAAGAAAAAACATAAGTTGGACTTCATCAAAAATTTTAAGATATTGTATCTCCTTTTCAAAAGATACCATTAAGAAAAAGAAAAGCACTCTATGTCCTGCTGCTGCTGCTGCTAAGTCACTTCAGTCGTGTCCGACTCTGTGTGACCCCATAGACAGAAGCCCACCAGGCTCCCCCGTCCCTGGGATTCTCCAGGCAAGAACACTGGAGTGGGTTGCCATTTCCTTCTCCAATGTGTGAAAGTTAAAAGTAAAAGTGAAGTCGCTCAGTCATTTCCGACCCTTAGCGACCCCATGGACTGCAGCCTACCAGGCTCCTCCGTCCATGGGATTTTCCAGGCAAGAGTACTGGAGTGGCTTGCCATTGCCTTCTCCAACTCTATGTCCTAGGAGGAAATAAATGCAGTGCAAATAGCTGACAAAGGACTTGGGTCGAGAGTCTATAGAAAAGAGCTTACAAGTCAATCGAGAAACCCAGTGAAAAGCACCAGCAAGTGATTTGAACTGATACTTTACCAGAAGATGTTTGGATGGCTGGTCAGCAAATGAAAAGACACTTAATGTTGTCAGTCAGAGAGAAATGCAAGTTAGAACCACAAGAAGATGCCAGTACACACCCACCAGGATAGCTGAGTGTAAAAAGACTGGAAATATCAAGTGTCGCCAAGAATGTAGAGCAACAAGATGCATACACTGCTGGTGGGAAGGTAAAAGGTACAGTAACTTTGGAAAACAATTTGACAGTTTCTTATAAAGTCAAATATATACTTATGATATGACCTAGAAATTCTAAGTATTAACCCAAGAAAACTGAAAACGTATCCATGCAAAGTATTGCACACAAATGTTTTATTAGCATTCATTCAACTTTACTCATAAGAATTCCAACTTGAAAATAATCCAAATGGTCATCAACTAGCGGTTCAAGAAACAAGTTGTGGTATATTCCTTAAAATCAAATACTATCCCCAAATAAAAGGGAATGAACCACTGATACATCCAACAACATGAATGAATCTCAGAAAAAAAAAGGTGTATAAAAGACAACAGACACTGGAACCCAATTAAACTTAAAAAGCAAAGAAAACCATAAACAGGAGGAAAATAAAACCCTCAGAAAGGGAGAAAATACGTGCAAATGAAGCAACTGACAAGGAATTAATCTCCAAAATATGCCAACAGCTCATGCAGCTTAAGATCAAAAAACAAACAACCCAATCAAAAAATGGGCAGAAGACCTAAATAGACACTTCTCCAAAGCAGACATACAGATGGCAAACAAACACATGAAAAGATGCTCAACATCCCTAATTATTAGAGAAATGCAAATCAAAACTGCAATGAGGTATCGCCTCACACCAGTCAGAATGGTCATCATCAGAAAGTCTATGAACAATAAATGCTGGCGAGAGTGTGGAGAAAAGGGAACCCTCTTTACACAGCTGGTGGGAATGTAAATTGATACAGCCGCTATGAAGAGCAGCATGGGTGTTCCTTGAAAAGCTAAAAATAGAATTACCATATGACCCAGCAATCTCATTCCTGGGCATATACCCAGAGAAAACCATAATTCAAAAAGACACATGCACCCCAATGTTCACTGCAGCACTATTGACAATAGCCAGGACATGAAAGCAATCTCCATCAACAGAGGAATGGATAAAGACAACATGGTACACAGAAACAATGGAATATTACTCAGCCACAAAAAGGAACAAAATTGTGCCATTTGCAGAGATGTGGATGGACCTAGAGACTGTCATACAGAGTGAAGTAAGTCAAAAGGAAAAACAAATATTGTATTAATATAAAACCGTTTATATGTGGAATCTAGAAGAATGGTACAGATGAACTTATTTGTAAAGCAGAAATAGAGACACAGATGTAGAACAAATGTATGGATATCAAGGGGGGAAGTGGGGAGTAGGATGAACTGTGAGATTGGGATTGACATATATACACTACATATATAAAATAGGTAACTAAGGAGAATTTACTGTATATCACAGAGAGCGCTACTCAGTGCTCAGGGTGACCTCCATGGGGAGGAAAATCCAAAAAAGAGGATATATGTATAGGCATAGCTGATTCACTTTGCTGTACAGTAGAAACTAATACAACATTTTAAAGCAACTATTGTTGTTTAGTTGCCCAGTTGTGTCCAACTCTTTGCGACCCCATGGACTGCAGCACACCAGGCCTCTCTGTCCCTTACCATTTCCCAAAATTTGCCCAAGTTCATGTCCATTGCATCCGTGATACCATCCAGCCATCTCATCCTCTGATGCCCTCCTCTCCTTTTGCCCTCAATCTTTCCCAGCATCAGGGACTAAAGCAACTATACTCCAATAAAAATTAATTTAAATAAAAGACACCAGACACAAGAGAGTACATACAGCAACAATTCCATTTATGTCAAATTCTAGAAAAAGCAAATACAATCTATAGTCATCTGCATGATCTATTTTTCTTCTCTACCGGATCTTTTCTATTAGGATAAAACATGTTCTTTCTCTCACTTCCATCCCTGTCATTAAAAAGCACATCAGCGGTTGCCTGGAGCCAGGATTGGAGAGAGAAATTTACTACAAAAAAAAAAAAAAAAGCGGGGGCAAAAGGAAATCCTTTCACATGATGGAATTGCTTTATATCTTGATTGTGGCAGTAGTTACAGGTGTATAAATCTGTCAGACTCATCAAAATGTACACTTCAAATAAGAGGTGCTTTGAACTGTATCATATACATATGATGGAAGTGGTCAGGGGAAAAATAAGTGAGGAAGGATAGGGAATGCATGGGAATGTGGTGTCAGGATAGTTTTTAAGTAGGGAGAAGCAGGGAGACCAATTAGGATGTTATTGCAAAAATCAAGCAGAGAGATGATGGTGAGAGTTAGACCAGGATGGCAACAATGAAGATGGCGAGACGTGGTCAGATGTGGGTTGATCTTGAAGGTAAAGCCAAGAGGATTTGCTCATGACTTGGGGTTGAAGTGTGAGTAAGCGAGGAAATTGAGGATGAGTCCTAAACCGTAAGCCTAAGCAACTCTTATCACTGAAATGGGGGAAACTTCAGAGAGAGGTTTTCAAGGAAAGACCAGGAATTCATTTGGAGTTCATGCTAAGTTTGAGATGCATCTTAGACACCCAAGTGGAGATGAATCTAGAGGTCAGGGAGAGTTCTAGACTGAAAATAGAGCTTTGGAAGTCATTAGCGTGGAAAGAGTGTTTAAAGCACAAAACTGGATGAACTTATTAAGAAAGTAGAGGGAAAAGAGATCAAAGAACTGAGAATACATCAATTCAATGTCAAGAAGCCAAAGAGAAGAAGAGGAATCAGCATAGAGACAGAAAGAGGGACCAGTGAGCTAGGAGGAAATCCAGGAGGCGCATTTTCCTAGAAGTCCTGAAGGGGAAGGAAGTGTTTTTAAAGGGGGCATGAGCAGCTGTGCCAAATGCTGCTGATGGGTCAAGTGAGTTGAGGACTGAGAACTGACCATTGGTTTCAGCAATGTGATGGTCAATGGTACTTTGATAATGGCAGGTTTTGATGGAGAAAGAGAGCAAAAGCCTCACTGGAGAGGGATAAACGGAGAACGTGAGGAAAGAAATTAGAGACAGCAATAGAGAAAAGTTTTAAAAGGACTTTTGTTCGAGAGGGAGAAGTGAAATGGCACAGGAGCCACTGGGGGAAAGGGAAGATAAAGAAAGGATTGGAGACACATAGAAGAAATAGCTGCATTGATACTGACGGGTATGGTCCCGTAGAAAGGAAAAACTGATGACGTGGGGAAGAGAAAAGATAACGATGCTCTTGAGTAGGCTAGAGGGGATGGGAGTGAGTGACAGGTAGAGTGTAATCTGAGCATCATGAGACAGGAAAGGACCCTTGATTGTGTTGAGTCTCTCAGTGCCCCCAGCACTCTCTGTCTTCCAGATGTGGACCGCTTGATAAAGGAAAACCTCCCCTCGCCCAGCTGAATGTCTGTGGACCACATTTGCTCTGACCTCTATCCTCACTGGGACCCTGGCTCCCCATGCCACAAACCCTATTGTCAAGTTTCTGAATGTTGCAAACACTCTTCTCCAATTAATGGGATGTGAATTCTCCTTAAAAATAGCAAATGCATTTCTTTTCCGCCTAATTTTGACGTTTGCACATTTGATGGATGTTGAATTACTCTCCCAAATAGTTTTTGGCAGGATGAAACCAAGGGAGCTTATTTTAGTGTCTCTCTTGTTTTTCCTGTGGCATTTTCACTTATGCCAACCCAGCCAAGGAATGAGCCATGGTGCTGAGTGGTTGCTGTGGAACTAGTAGGCTGTGTTCCTGATGCAGGAGGTAGGTCAGGGAGCAGTCCTGTGGAGTCCACAAAAACCACTAAGTTAAAAAAAATATTTTGTAAACAAAGCCACTAAAAAAAACAACAATGGCTACATAAAGGCTCTAACCAGCCAGTTATATAATCCAAGAGGGAGTAAAAGAAATTTGAGCAGAAAAGTCCAAGGTATATATTACAGGATAAAGTCTTAACACCTATGCCAAATCAGTTTAACCACTGTAGTGACACCCTGACTGCCAGAAGCATAAATATTTTGGAAGTCTTTGCCATTTTTATTATTCTAAGAGTGTGTTTCTAGTTTCCACGTGATAGAATTTGGAGCACATACTGCTATAATTACTTTCCTATCTCTGGTTACTCTGCACGAGAAAGCTGTTATGTGAATTCATTCAAAAACTTTAATGACAGCCTTCTGTGTGTTAGGCACTGTGCTAGCCAGTGGGGATTTTAAAATGGTGAAGGCATGCTCCCTGATTTTGAGCAAGTCGCTCTCTAGCTGGGGAGACAAACAAGAGAATTGTAATACAATGTAGTAAATGGAACACATTTGAAAGTGATTGATAGGCTATTACAAGAGTACAAAAGGGGAGCCTCAACCCATCCGGGGAGCTGCGGAAGTTGAGGGGCTTCTAGAAATTTCTTAGTTAATGGGAACGTCAGAAACCAAGCAGGAGACAAGGGAGCTGTTCAACCCCACTGCTCCCTAGGTTAAGATACTGGGCTAGGAGAGACTTTGGAGGTAATGCTGATAGCTGCCAACGTCAAATGCCACATAAAGCTGTCACCTAGGTAATAAGCACTTATGAAAGCTTCAGCAGGAGAGTGACATGGTCCAATCTTTATTTTCGATGGATTTCTGATGAAGGGATTTTTCAGAGGTTCTCCCAGAAGCAGACCCTGAGCCAAGGGTTTACATTCAAGTGATTTATTTTTTTTAAGGAAATGATTCCAGAAGAAGCCAATAAGGAAGTAGGAGAAACAGGATAGGGGAAGCGAAGAAGTCAAACACAGGAGCAGTTTCAAGTTAAGTCCTAGATTGAGCCTGAAAAGTACACCTTAGTTTATAGCAGCCCTATTTACAATAGCTGAGACATGGGAGCAACCTAAACATCCATCAATAGATGTTTGGACAAAGAAGATGAGGTACAATACATATATACTACAAAATATTACTCAGCCACACACACACACACATACACAAAAGAATGAAATATGCCATTTGCATGGATGGACCTAGAGATTATCATATTAAGTAAAGTAAGCCATACAAAGACAGAAGTAGATTCTCAGACATAGTAAGCAAACTTATGGTTATCAAAGGGGAATGGGGCTTGATGGGAAGGATAAAATAGGAGTTTGGGAATAACATATGCACACTACTATATGTAAATAGAGAACAGACAAGGATCTACTGTGTAGGACAGGGAACTCTACTCAATATTTTGTAATAACCTATAAAAGGGAAAAGAATTTGGAAAAGTGTGTGTGTGTGTGTGTGTGTGTGTGCTTTGTTGGAGTCATGTCTGACTCTGCGATGCTATGGACTGTAACCTGCCAGGCAGCTCTGTCCATGGGATTCTCCAGGCAAGAATACTGGAAAAGGTTACCATTTCCTCCTCCAAGGGATCCTCCCAACCCAGGGATCGAACCCGAGTCTCCTGCATTGCAGGTGGATTCTTTACCCACTGAGTTATCAGAAAATCCCACAGACAGAGGAGCCTGGTGGGTTACTGTCCACAGGGTGGCCGAAGGGTCATGCGTGACTTAATCAACTAAACAACAGCAATAACTGAATCACTGCACTGTGTACCTGAAGCCAATACAACATTATAAATCAGCTGTACTTCAGCAAAAACAAAATTACACCTCAGAATCTGCCCCACCTTCAGGAAAGTAGCTGGTGTTTTGTACTCCCACACCGGTTAGTTGTCCTCTACTGGCCACTCCGGGGGAAACAAAGACTGTTGGGCAGTTCCTGTTTTTCCTGTGGGCTAGGCAGCTCCATTGCCAAAGGACAGTCCTCTTTCCATTACAGTTCCAGAAAAGCATGCACAGTCCGGGGGTGGACGAACAGAGGGGGTGAAAGGGATGAAAGCAATTTGAGCAGGACACCAACAGTATCCACAGGTGATAAAACTGGAGTAAAGTGGGACTTCTTGTTTCTTTTTACTCTTTTTTTTCATAAGTCTTTTTTATTTTATATTGGCATATAGTTGCCAATATATATTGACAATGTTGTGTTCATCTTAAGGGTATAGCAAAGTGATTCACGTATACATATATCTATTCTTTCCCAGACTCTTTTCCCATGTAGATTACTACAGGATATTGTGTGTATATTGAGTATAGTTCTCTGTGCTATTCATTAGGTCTTTGTCAATTACCTATTTTATATATGGTAATACGTACATCTGTGGGTGCGTGCTCAGTCGCTCAATTGTGTCTGACTCTTTGCGACTCCCATTTTTGTAGGTACTCTTTTACTTGGAAACATTGCTTGTTAGAAAAGTCTGACTCCATTTTAAAAGAATCAGCGTTCTTGATCTCCAGTTAATATGTGCTCTAGTTATCCTCCCCTCATCGCTGATTATCACCTTGTCTTTTATCCCTTTAGTTAGTCCAAGGACAGAAATGATGTCACCACTCACTCAGAAGTAAAATGGCAGTGATTTAGCAGTGGGGTAGGGGTTAGGGCTATCTATTGAATGTATTCCTGATTGTGAATTGGTACAGTCACTATGGAGAATAGTATGGAGGTTCCTTAAGGAACTAAAAATTGAGCTACCATTTGATCTAGCAATCATACTCCTAGGCATATATTTGGAAAAACCCATATTTCAAAAATATACATGTACCCCAGTGTTCATTGCAGCACCATTTACAATAGCCAAGACATGGAAGCAGCCTAAATGTTCATCAACAGATGAATAGAAAGAAGATGTGGTACATAAATATAATGGAATATTAGTCAACCATTAAAAAAGATGTAATAATGTCATTTGGAGCAACATGGATGAACCTGGAGATTATCATACTAAGTGAAGTCAGACAGAGAAAGACAAATACATGTTAGCACTTATATGTGAAATATTAAAAATGGATACAAATGAACATATTTACAAAACAGAAACAAATTCACAGACTTAGAAAACAAACATAGTTACCAAAGGGGAAAGGTGGAGGGGGGAGGGATAAACTAGGTGTTTGGGATTAGTATATACACACTACTATAATAAGGGATGGAGTAGGGAAAGGTAACCCACTCCAGTATTCTTGCCTGGAGAATCCCTATGGACAGAGGAACCTGGCTAGCTACAATCCATGGGGTCACAAGAGTTGGGCTCGACTGAGCAATTAACACACACACACACACATACATAAGGGAAGCCAGGTGGCTCAGTGGTAAAGAATCCACCTGCTAATGCAGGGGATACTTACCTGACTTGAGATAGGAAGCTAGGAGGGTATTGCTATAGCCAAGTGAGGGAGGAGGAGAGTTTGCGCGAAGAATGAAGAGGAGCCAAAGGATTCAGGAAACACATAGTACCTTAAAGACGCAGAAGAGTTTAAACGTTAGCCAAGAGTCAAGGCAGGTCCTCTGGTGTTCAGCCTGGCTGTCAGGATGGGTAGAAACATCATGAAACAGATGAAACAGAAAAATACAAGAAAAAGGATGAGTATGGGGTGAGGAAAGAATGATGATCTCACAGCATCTTATTCTTGTACATTTTGCTATTTTCATAATGAGACCCAACCATCTATACCCACATAGTCTGCTGTCTTTATTAATGTGACATTACTATTCACTGTCTGCATTAGTAGAACATGACTATTCCAAGAAAAACTCTTGCCCATGAAAATGAGGTTCCAAATAGCATTATGTGAACTGTAAACTACTCAGCTAGCCCTCAGTAGAGTAAATCACCCCTTTTGGGGTAGATGCTTACAGTTTCGGAGAAGACAATGGCAAGCCACTCCAGTACTCTTGCCTGAAGAATCCCAGGGACGGCGGAGCCTGGTGGGCTGCCGTCTATGGGGTCGCACAGAGTCGGACACGACTGAAGTGACTTAGCAGCAGCAGCAGCAGCTTACAGTTTCTTTTGAAGGGGTGCTAGACTGTTATTCTGTCTGTTTGGACCTGGTGTTTGTGATATGTGTGTGATGAGATTATACAGTGACGTTGAAGGTTATTTTTCTAAACTATGTTAGGGTTTTGAAGTAATCTCTGACTTTCAGGGGCCTAAGAATATTAACTTATCTCCTTAGTTTTATTGTAACCAGGATTTCAGAAGTGACAAGATGTTTGGCTGACATGGTCAGAATAGAGTTGCATTTTCTTTCTTTCTTTTTTTGGCTATGCTGAGCATCTTGTGGAATCTCAGGTCCCCAGTGAGGGATTGAATCCGGGCCCCCTGCAGTGGAAAAACAGTGTCCTAACCACTGAACTGCCAGAGAGTTCCCAAGCCACATTTTCAATAACCAGAACTCTTAAATGATTCTGGATCTCATAGTACTGTTGTGTTTACATATTACAGTATTTGGGGTATACAAATATACTAGCTTCAAAGAAAAACCAAAGCTCACACTACTTTTGGTGGGGCTTTATTATAAAATGTATCTTATGATGAGTCTGATGTTGAGAAATTGGAATTAGAATATATATTTGAGTATCCTAGGTCCCTGCTTACAATATTGTCAAAGTAAAATGAGGAGACTCTGAGTTAGTAAGATGTGTGCCATTCAGGTTTTAGGTGCTTGTGTGAAGCTGAGAAAGGTCACATGTATGCGAATTCATCCCTGAAGAAGCACTTTAAAGGACTGAAGATAATATAAAAGCAAAGCTAAGAACGGCATTGAAACATGTATATTATCATATGTGAAATGAATCACCAGTTCAGGGTCGATGCATGTTACAGGATGCTCGGGGCTGGTGTGCGGGGATGACCCAGAGGGAGGATAAGGGGAGGAGGGAGGTGGGAGGAGGGTTCGGGAAGGGGAACTCATGTACACCCGGGGCAGATTCATGTCAATGTATGACAAAACCAACCAATATAATACTGTAAAATAATTAGCCTCCAATAAAAAATAAATAAATAAATAAAATAGCAAAAAAAAAAAAGCAAAGCTAAACTTTACTCCAATTTCCCAACAGAAAAAAGCATTTCAGTTATATAAAATGAATCAACAAGATTTGAATACAGGCATTTAAATGTAAGAAAAACTAACAAAAATCCAAGCCCTCCTCCTGGTTTCTCTAAGAAAAATTGATTACATCAGGTACGTGAAGAAATCCAGTAGAGAATAAAAATATTCCAAAAAGCAGTTCCCCCACCCCCACCCCCTAGTGCCATTCCAGGAGGTCCCCTGGGGATAGGAAAGGGGGGACTTTTCATTCCCTATAACCTTCCCTTCTCTAAAGACATGTACCCAAGCCAACAAGTCAACAAGTCAAAGCTATGCTTGTTTGGCCAACGCAGCTTTAAGACAAGCCCTCAAGTCCATTGTGGTAACTCACTGCTGTCCCTGAACCATCCTTTATAGAAGAAATTCTGGAATCTTTGCTCGATGAAGGACACAGTACGGGGGCCTTTAGTAGGCAGCCTTGTGACACCCCATTAACAACTTGTTGTAAAAAGGCATCTCTTTGACCTTGATATTTTTCCAGAAAAGTGAATTATTTATTTCCCCCTGTATACACATATGCTGTGCAGAAGCCACCCATTTATCTGACATGTTTTATTAAGGATACCAGATGTTCCTGCAGTAAGTTTTAGGTATCATAGCCTCTGACAACAGAGGAAAAACAGAGCTCCACATCAATGTATACAGAGAAAATTCATATGTCTCTGTGAATTCAATTTCTTTTCTGAGATCCTGGCAATCAGAGGCTGAGAATTACGCAGTTCTTCCTCCTAACATGTAAATAACATTAATTTATTCACATACCCTCTCCCCCGCCCGACCCTCTCCCCCCAACCCAACCCCCCTGCCCCAGCTCTCCCTTCATCAACTACTTCCCCAGGAGTTATTGAAAGCTATTAAAATTTGCACTTTTACTGTCTATATTTATCTGTTAAGTCAGGCTTTTGGACAATAGTTCACTTTGATTCTCCTGAATCAAATAGGCCAAGCTAATTAGTCATTAGCATTTATGTGCTGCTAATTACCACCAGTGAGAAGTGCCTGGGAGACGCCAACACACAGTGTTAGAGCAATTTGTTTTGTGGGCTGGAGAGGTGGTTTGATTCCATTTCCCATTATATCCTCAGTACAGACTAGTCCAAGTGGCGTTGGAGATTTGCAGTGGCATTTCACTTTCAGCAAAGGAGAGTCTTCCTCCCACTTGGACATTTTCATGCTAAAACAGCCCACTTGTCAAACTCTTCTATTGTGGTGACAGATGTTACGTGATACACAGCTAGGTAGTAAGCTGGCATCTGACATCTTTTAGCTACATGGGCACACACGTCAATATGCCATAAAATGCAGACACTTTCCCATAGAAGCTGGATAAACACTTCTCTCAGAGCCTTTGCTATATCAATTTGGAACAGATGGGTTGCTGTTTTTCTGATGTATTATGACAAGCAGCAGCAACTACTAATCATAGCACTGAGAACTGTTGGTGTCTAATGCTGTTCTTTTTCTGTGTCACCCATTAAGTCACTGTTCTACTCTTGAACAGAGTTTTTAAAAAAGAAAAAGAAGAAGTAAAGGAAGAAATTGGACTTCCCTGGTGGCTCAAGGGGAAAGAATCCGCCTGCCAGTGCAGAAGATGTGGGTTCAATCCCTGGTCCAGGAAGATCCCCTGGAGAAGGAAATGGCAACCCACCCCAGTATTCTTGCTTGGAAAATCCCATGGACAGAGGAGCCTGGCAGACTACAGTCCATGGGGTTGCAAAAGAGTTGGACATGACTTAGCAACTGAATAACAACAATTGAAGATTAGCTGATGGTATTGGGGAGAAGAGAGAGGCTTTGGCCTTTGGACCTAGTTTTTTTCTCCTTTTCTCATGCTTCCAAATCTGCGTCTGCACACTGCCGTCTGTACTAAATTCTGAAATTTTCCTAGGCTCCAAGCTTTGAACCCAGGTATCTGGGTAGTGTCTTAAGGGGGCAGGCTGAGGGAGAAGAGCTGGTCTAGCCAGTGCCAAATAGGACCTGAAGTTCCCACCAACACAATCCGCCTTTAACATCTTTCACTCTTAGCACAGGAGTTATGGCTGGTCCCTTTTTTGCCTTCACATGTTGCCCTCCACAAATTCACTTAAACCTGATTTTGTGTTTACACGAACATCAAGGGGTAAGCAGACTGAGCTTTCTTGGGTGGATCAACCCCACCCCATGTGACAGGCCTGGGTCATGCATACCATCTAGGCATTCCTGGCACCTCAAATCAAGCATATCAAATCATCAGAGTGTTTCATCAACTGATTGGGTAGCAGAGGGTGATTTCGGGAGCCAGGGCGCCAGAAAAAGGGATCAAAGTTAGCTTAGCATGTCCCCGTGAACTTCCAAAAGCAACACTGCCTTTCCTCCACACAACGTCCACTTTCATAGAGCTGGGGGCCGCCTTCACTCCTGGGCTTGCTGCAAAGTTCAGGGGGATGTCCAGGTTTGTTTGCTTTTGAAAGAGAGTGTAAAATTCCTTCATTTCTTTAGTGACAGTCACACTGCTTACAAGCTGGCTGGTAGATACAGAATTCACTGGATGTGAAACGGGCCTCTGTGAGTCCAGAGCGGGGAAGGAAAACCGCAGAGTGATTCAGCACCCTGAAGGCTCTCTATTCACAGCTTGGGGGGAGAAAGGAGCCTGCTGCAAATCCAGGAGGGGCCACCTCTTGTCCCATGACCAGGCAGAGGGAACTAAAAACAGCTAAGCTGGGAGTTCCGTGACATTTATACTCCTTATTAATATCTACGATGCAAAAATTCCACCTGGAATTTAGAAGCTGTGTCCTGGCAAAAGATGCAAAATTTCAATGTATTGGTTCAGGGTGTGGAATTTGCAGTCAAACATTCATACTCCAGCTGCCTCTGTCACTTTGTTGTATGACCTTGGGAAAATTACTTAAATTTGGTTTCCTCATCTATAAAAAGAGGGTAATAGTATCCATCATACAGTGTTGTGAGTGTGTGTGTTAGTTGCTCAGTCATGTCCAACTCCTTGTGACCGCCAGGCTCCTCTGAACATGGAATTTACCAGGCAAGAATACTGGAGTGCGTTGCCATGCCCTGCTCCAATTATACAGCGTTGCTGCTGCTGCTGCTGCTAAGTCACTTCAGTCGTGTCTGACTCTGTGTGACCCCATAGATGGAAGCCCACCAGGCTCCCCCGTCCCTGGGATTCTCCAGGCAAGAACACTGGAGTGGGTTGCCATGAGGATCAAATGAAATATTGTATGTAAAATGCTCAGAGAGGTGTCTGACACAGAATACACGCTGCACAAATATAAACATTGTTATCATTTAGATCAATAGATCCGAGTATGGGGAAGAGAAGATGAAGGAAGAAAGGAGAAGATTTGTGTATGACTGCGGTCCCCTTTAAAGATTTTCCCCTAGATATATTATCTTGAGGGGTCAGTAAATTCAACCTGTCCCAAAAGGGCATTTAGAATTCCTTTGCATTCCTATCTACAGGATGAAATCTGACATTTACATTTACTTTATCAATTTAAATTTGCAGGGACTTTTATCTAAAATTCCTGTGAATTTTACCCAGAAGCAGGCCACACTGTCCCCAGATAATGCTTTAGGATGGCCTCCTGGAAGAAGAAATACTATCACAGGGATTACTGCAGAGAAGTTAGCTGTCTTTCTCACTTAGTTATCATTCTTTCCTTCAACAAATGGAATAACTCCCTAGGAAAGCAACCACATACAAATATTAAGTAACATTGATAAAGCCACGTGTTTAAGTAAATATAGAAAAACCCCATTCTCAGTTTCTTAGATGTAATAAACTCCAATTTGATTTGACCTTGGTTTCATCTCTGGCTTAAGGAGAATACTTCTGTCTGCTCACCAGAAAGATTTACCTTTAGATTAAAAAGGGTGAGCAAATTTATTCTTATAAATATCCAGTAATACTAAGTAGTACAGACAATTGTCCTACAACAGCTCCCTTAAGTGAGGACAAGGAAATATTTAATAATCATATATAATGTTTTATTTTTGGATCAAAGATTCAAATTTTATCCTGGATACAAACCTTTTCAATTTCAGAAACAAATACGAAGACTTCAGCAGAAAAGAAAGAAAGAAAAAACACATAAACTTCAGAGGCAACTTAATTAAAAATCCCTTGCCTTTATTTACAGATCTTATAAGATAATTTCAAAGAAAGTAGGGAAAACCACTAGACCATTCAGATATGACCTAAATAAAATCCCTTATG
Organism: Moschus berezovskii; assembly: GCF_049115385.1. Classification (NCBI taxonomy): domain Eukaryota; kingdom Metazoa; phylum Chordata; class Mammalia; order Artiodactyla; family Moschidae; genus Moschus; species Moschus berezovskii. Next base: position 38,140,511 of record NC_142475.1, read on the forward strand.
ATTATACAGTGGAAGTAAGAAATAGATTTAAGGGACTAAACCTGATAGATAGAGTGCCTGATGAACTATGGACGGAGGTTCGTGACATTGTACAGGAGACAGGGATCAAGACCATCCCCATGGAAAAGAAAAGCAAAACGGCTGTCTGAGGAGGCCTTACAAATAGCTGTGAAAAGAAGAGAAGCGAAAAGCAAAGGAGAAAAGGAAAGATATAAGCATCTGAATGCAGAGTTCCAAAGAATAGCAAGGAGAGATAAGAAAGCCTTCCTCAGAGATAAATGCAAAGAGAAACAGAGGAAAACAACAGAATAGGAAAAACAAGTGATCTCTTCAAGAAAATTAGAGATACCAAGGGAACATTTCATGCAAAGATGGGCTCGATCAAGGACAGAAATGGTATGGACCTAACAGAAGAATATATTAAGAAGAGGTGGCAAGAATACACAGAAGAACTGTACAAAAAAGATCTTCACGACCAAGACAATCATGATGGCGTGATCACTCACCTAGAGCCAGACATCTTGGAATGTGAAGTCAAGTGGGCCTTAGAAAGCATCACTACGAACAAAGCTAGTGGAGCTGATGGAATTCCAGTTGAGCTATTTCAAATCTTGAAAGATGATGCTGTGAAAGTGCTGCACTCAATATGCCAGCAGATTTGGAAAACTCAGCAGTGGCCACAGGACTGGAAAAGGTCAGTCTTCATTCTAATCCAAAGAAAGGCAATGCCAAAGAATGCTCAAACTACCGCACAATTGCACTCATCTCACACGCTAGTAAAGTCATGCTCAAAATTATCCAAGCCAGGCTTCAGCAATATGTGAACCGTGAACTTGCAGATGTTCAAGCAGGTTTTAGAAAAGGCAGAGGCACCAGAGATCAAATTGCCAACATCCGCTGGATCATGGAGAAAGCAAGACAGTTCCAGAAACACATCTATTTCTGCTTCATTGACTATGCCAAAGCCTTTGACTGTGTGGATCACAATAAACTGTGGAACATTCTGAAAGAGATGGGAATCCCAGACCACCTGACCTGCCTCTTGAGAAACCTGTATCCAGGTCAGGAAGCAACAGTCAGAACTGGACATGGAACAACAGACTGGTTCCAAATAGGAAAAGGAGTATGTCAAGGCTGTATATTGTCACCTTGCTTATTTAACTTATATGCAGAGTACATCATGAGGAACGCTGGGCTGGAAGAAGCACAAGCTGGAATCGAGATTGCCGGGAGAAATATCAATAACCTCAGATATGCAGATGACACCACCCTTATGGCAGAAAGTGAAGAGGAACTAAAGAGCCTCTTGATGAAAGTGAAAGAGGAGAGTGAAAGGCTAGCTTGAAGTTCAACATTCAGAAAACTAAGATCATGGCATCTGGTCCCATCACTTCATGGCAAATAGATGGGGAAACAGTGGAAGCAGTGTCAGACTTTATTTTTTTGGGCTCCAAAATCACTGAGGATGCTGATTGCAGCCATGAAATTAAAAGACGCTTACTCCTTGGAAGGAAAGTTATGACCAACCTAGATAGCCTATTAAAAAGCAGAGACATTACTTTGCCAACCAAGGTCCGTCTAGTCAAGGCTATGGTTTTTCCTGTGGTCATGTATGGATGTGAGAGTTGGACTGTGAAGAAAGCTGATCACCGAAGAATTGATGCTTTTGAACTGTGGTGCTGGAGAAGACTCTTGAGAGTCCCTTGGACTGCAAGGAGATCCAACCAGTCCATTCTAAAAGAGATGAATCCTGGGTGTTCATTGGAAGGACTGATGCTAAAGCTGAAACTCCAATACTTTGGCCATCTCATGCGACGAGTTGACTCACTGGAAAAGACTCTGATGCTGGGAAGGATTGGGGGCGGGAGGAGAAGGGGACTACAGAGGATGAGATGGCTGGATGGCATCACCGACTCGATGGACATGAATTTGAGTGAACTTCGGGAGTTGGTGATGGACAGGGAGGCCTGGCGTGCTGTGATTCATGAGGTGCAAAGAGTTGGACACGACTGAGTGACTGAACTGAACTGATAAGGTAATTTTCCACCTGTTCACACTTAAAAAACAAGAAGTAGCTTTGCTAGTTCTCTCTTTGATCTTAGAATAGCCATTAGTAGCTTTGTCTTTCTCAGTGTCTCCTCTGCTTTCCCAGTTTTCTGATTCTCCATTTTATTTTAAAAGAGTAGAAGAGGTTTTAAAACAAACCAAAACCAAGTAGTACCTCTTGGGAGCAGAGAGCATATTTTATTTTCTAATGAAATCTTTTTCTACCTCTCTGCAGGTAGCCCTCGACTTTAATATAACATATTTCTGTGCATTTCTGTAAATGGGTTTGAAGATCAGATTATGAAGATGGAAAATCAGACTCAGGCGTTGTAAAGGTGAACAATGGCGCCCACGAATGTCCGCTAATCCTAGTCCCCAGAACCTGCAAATATGTTTCCTTACCTGGTTTAAGGAATTCTGCAGCTATGATCAAATTGAGGGTTTTGAGCTGGATCAGTTATTCCGAATGATCCAGACGGGCCCACTGTAACCACGAGGGGCCTGAGGAGAAGAAGACAGGGTATCAGAAAGGAGAGGAGGGGCTTTCCTGGTGGCTCAGTGGTAAAGACTGCCTGCCAACGCGGGAGTCACAGGTTTGATCGCTGGTTTGGGAAGACCCCACATGCCTCAGAGCAACAAAGCCTGTCCACCACAACTACTGAGCCTGCGCTGTAGACCCTGTGCTCCGCAACAAGAGAAATTCCCGCAGTGAGAAGCCTGTGCCCTGCCAGGAAGAGTAACCCCTGCTCGTTGCAACTAGAGAAAAGCCTGCGCAGCAACGAAGACCCAGCACAGCCAAAAATAAATAAATAAACAAAACTATTATTAAAAAAAGAAAAAAAACCGAACGGACAAGCAATATCACATTCTAGCTTTGAAGAGGAAAGGGCTTCTAGAAGCTGGAATAGGAGACTGATCCTGCCCTGGTACCTCCAGAATGAGCATAGTCCAGCAGACCCTGTTAGACTTTTGACCTGCAGGACTGTACCCTAATATACTTGTCGCGTTGAAGCTGTTACACGTGTAGGAATTTGTTATAGGAGCTGTAGCAAATCAACACACGTGTTATATGGGGGAATGTGGTCCCAAAGGAATAAAATATATTATAAAGTTCCTTAATTATGGTTCCCACTTTTGCTGCCACTGTCAGGAGTGGCAGTTCTGACCTGGTAAGAATCTCCCCGGGTTCCCAGGTCCCATGATGGGAGGTGGTAGGAGGCATGTACTGGAAGGGACCCAGTCAGCTGTCCCCCTTCACTCTAGGGCCACGTGTTGCCGAATCCACCCCCAGTGCTCCCTGCCCTTTTGTTCCCACTGCCACCCAATCCAGTCATCTTCAGACCACAAGCAATTCTTTTTTTTTAAGTCTTATTACTTTATTTGGCTGTGCCTGGTCTTACCTGTGGCACACCAGATCTTTAATCTTCCTTGCAGTGTGTAGGATCTTCAGCCGTGGCATAGGAGATCTAGTTCCATGACCAGGGATGGAACCCAGGCCCCCTGCATTGGGAGCATGGAGTCCTGGCCACTGGAGCACCAGGGAAATCCCAGGCCACAGGCAATTCTGATCATTAACCTGCCTCATACAGATGCCAGGGGGTGGGTATAAAACAGGAGACTGTCCCCCTCTCCTACCCTAGCCAAGCAGTGCTCTGATCCAACTGTGCACAGCTTCCTGCCAAGCAATATTCAGCTAATTGACCAGCCAACCTGCCCTTGCTCCATGCTCACCTTTGAGAGGGAGAGGGAGGCAGGACAAGGATTGAGACCTGCCCTGGGTGTTCTCCTTCAGTAGGCCAACAAGCTGGAGGTGAGGGTGGCAGGCAAAATAGTGGCATCAGTGGGGGAGGTGCACAGGCAAGACCAGAGCCCTGCCCACTTGGGGTTTTTAAACAAAGACACATCCTTGTTTCCACTCTCACTCTGAATTTCTGCTCAAAAAGTGATAAGAAGTGATCTAAAGAACCCAGGTGAGAAAGTCTAGGGGAAAAAGGCATAATTCACTTGTGGTTTGGAGTTGCCCCAATCTGCTTCAAATCTGACAAACGTAATAACTAATACAGCCTTCATCACTTTAAGTATAGAGATGAATTTGATAACATTTTATAAAGACAAGATGTTAAGGTGGATAGGCCAAATGTTTTCTCCTGTGAACCAGTTCATACTGATATCAAACCCTTCTCCCCTTGAATTTAAAGATCTAAAATGTCAGTCTCCTGTTGGCCTAAAACCTCTATTCGTGTTGGTGGGTTGCTGACCTTGGCGCTAAAGCTTTCGTCCTTTTGTACTATGCAGAGTGGCATTATTCTATACTGTAGGACTCTAGATGTTTTTTCTTTAATTTTTGCTTATTTTTTGGCCTGTGTCAGGTCTTAGTTGCAGCATTTGGGATCTTCAGGCATGCCAGATCTTTCATTGTGGTGCCAGACTCTTTAGTTGTGGAGCACAGGCTCCAGAGCTCACAGGCTTCAGTAGTTGCAGCATGGGGGCTCAGGATTCCTTAAATTTTATTTTCAGGAACTCAGATTTTGTTTTTTTTTTCCAATTGGGCAAAGGGAAGATTCCACATATTGAGATAAAATTTGGTTTTAATGAAAGATGGAAGAAGAAAATGGAAAGAGCACTGATTTTATCATCAGACAACCTCAATTCTTCTCTGAGTTTGGCAACTTCTTAGATAGACACTGGCCAAACCATTTAACCTTTCTCAGGTTCCATCGCCATCCATAAACTAAAATATTCATAGCCCCTATCTCTTGGAATTATTTTAAGAAGTAAATAAGGTACTCTATGTGAAATGCTTAATATGATGCCTTAAACACAGAATATACTCAATAAATACTGTTGTTGCTTATTCACTAAGTCGTGTCTGACTCTTTTGCAACCCCATGGGCAGCAGCCCACCAAGCTCCTCTGTCCATGGGATTTCCCAGGCAAGAATACTGGACTGGGTTGCCATTTCTTTCTCCAGGGGATATTCCTGACCCAGAGATCCAACCTGCCTCTCTTGTATTGGCAGTCAGATTCTTTAGCACTGAGCCACCAGGGAACCCCTAATAATGAACATTAGCAATTTTTAAATTTTATTTTTATCCTTATCATCTTTGTTTGATTTTCTCACTGGGTTGTTTGGAAGCCAAATGAGATCACTGTCTCTAAGCATTTATTGAGTTGTTGCTATGTTCCAAGGATTACAATGGATGCAGAATATAAATGTGAGGTCCTTCAAAGAACTTACACAGGAAGGCACTGGCTTGATAAAATAAAGCTCTACAACTCTAAATGCAGATATAAAGTACAACTCTATAGCTCTACAGTAATAATTATTAATAGAATTAACCTCTTATCAGTTCAACAACTATAACTCATAACTCAGTTAACTATAGTAAGCATCTTCCCAGATTACCTCATAAGAAGATCTTATTAAAAAATTGGAAACCTGAAATAAACTATTGCTATATCATCTGTGTGATCTTAAAGAGTTATTATAACTCTCAGTTTTTCTTGAAAATCATTATTTACCTCTATTCTTGTTATGAAATAATTAACAAATTTTTTCTTTTTATTTTTTTATTAAAGGATAATTGCTTTACAGAATTTTGTTGTTCAGTCAAACCTCAGCATGAATCAGCCATGGGCATACATATATCCCCTTCCTTTTGAACCATCTCCCTAATTTCACACTTGTACATGTAGCTGTCCAGTTTTTCCAGCACCATTTACTGAAGAGGCTGTCTTTGCCCCATTGTATATTCTTGGCTCCTTTGTCAAAAATAAGGTACCCATAGGTCCGTGTAGTCAAGGCTATGGTCTTTCCTGTGGTCATGTATGGATGTGAGAGTTGGACTGTGAAGAAAGCTGATCGCCGAAGAATTGATGCTTTTGAACTGTGGTGTTGGAGAAGACTCTTGAGAGTCCCTTGTACCGCAAGGAGATCCAACCAGTCCATTCTAAGGGAGATCGATCCTGGGTGTTCATTGGAAGGACTGATGCTAAAGCTGAAACTGCAATACTTTGGCCACCTCATGCGACGAGTTGACTCACTGGAAAAGACTCTGATGCTGGGAAAGGTTGGGGGCGGGAGGAGAAGGGGACGACCGAGAATGAGATGGCTGGATGGTATCACCGACTCTGTGGACATGAGTTTGAGTGAACTCAAGGAGTTGGTGATGGATTAGGGAGGCCTGGCGTGCTGTGATTCATGGGGTCGCGGAGAGTCGGACACGACTGAGCGACTGAACTGAACTGAACTGAACTGAGGTGCATGGGTTTATTTCCGGGTTTTCTATCTTGTTCCATGGGTCTATATTTCTGTTTTTGTGCCAGTACCATACTGTCTTGATGACTGTAACATTGTCGTATAATCTGAAGTCAAGAAGGTTTATTCCTCCAGCTCCATTCCTCTTTTTCAAGACTGCTTTGGCTATTCAGAGTCTTTTGTGTTTCCATATGAATTGTGAAATTTTTTGTTCTAGTTCTGTGAAAAATGCCATTGCTAATTTGATAGGGATCACACTGAATCTGTAGATTGCATTTGGTAATATTGTCATTTCCACAACATTGATTCTTCCTATCCAGGAACATGGAATATCTCTCCATCTGTTTATGTCATCTTAGATTTTTTTCATCAGTATCTTATAATTTTCTGTGTACAGTTCTTTTGTCTCCTTAGGTAAGTTTATTCCTAGATATTTAATTCTTTTTGTTGTGATGGTGAATGGGATTGATTCCTAAATTTCTCTTTCTGATTTTTCATTGTTAGTATAGAGAAACCCAAGTGATTTCTGTGTATTGATTTTGTATCCTGCAACTTTGCTTAATTCACTAATTAGCTCTAACAATTTTCTGATACTATCTTTAGGGTTTTCTAAAGTATCATGTCACCTTCAAACAGTGAGGACTTTATTTCCTCTTTTCTGATCTGGATTTCTTTTATTTTTTGTTCTTCTCTGATTGCTGTAGCTAGGACTTCCAGAATTGTGTTGAATAATAGTGGTGAAAGTGGACACCCTTGTCTTGTGCCTGATCTTAGGGGGAATGCTTTCTGTTTTTCACCATTGAGAATAATGTTTGCTGTAGGCTTATCATATATGGCCTTTACTATGTTGAGGTGGGAGAAGGCAATGGCAACCCATTCCAGTACTCTTGCCTGGAAAATCCCATGGACGAAGGAGCCTGGTAGGCTGCAGTTCATGGGGTCGCTAGGAGTTGGACATGACTGAGCGACTTCACTTTCAATTTTCACTTTCAGGCATTGGAGAAGGAAATGGCAACCCACTCCAGTGTTCTTGCCTGGAGAATCCCAGGGACAGGGGAGCCTGGTGGGTTGCCGTCTATGGGGTCGCACAGAGTCGGACACGACTGAAGCGACTTAGCACCAGCAGTAGCAGCAGCATGTTGAGGTAGCTTCCTTCTATGCCCAGGTTTTGAAGAGTTTTAATCATAAATAGGTGCTGAATTTTGTCAAAGGCTTTTTCTGCATCTACTGATATGGTTCTTATCTTGTAACTTGTTAATATGGTGTATCACACTGATTAATTTCTGTATAATGAAGAATCCTTGCATTTCTGGAATAAACCCAGCTTAATCATGGTGTGTGAGCTTTTTGATGTGTTACTAAATTCTGTTTGTTAAAATTTTGTTGAGGATTTTGCAGCTATGTTCATCAGTGATATTGGCCTGTAGTTTTCTTTCTTTGTGTTGTCTTTGTCTGGTTTTGGTATCAGGGTGATAGTGACCTTGTGGAATGAGTTTGGAAGTGTTCCTTCCTCTGCAATTTTTTAAAAGAGTTTTAGGATAAGCATTAGCTCTTCTCTAAATGTTTGATATGATTCTGTAAAGCCATCTGGTCCTGGGCTTCTGATTTTGGGGAGATTTTTGATCACAGCTTCAATTTCATTGCTTGTATTGGGTTGTTCATAATTTCTACTTCTTCCTGGTTCAGTCTTGGAAGATTGAACATTTCTAAGAATCCTGTCCATTTCTTCCAGGTTATCCATTTTATTGTCATATAGTTGTTCATAATAGTCTTTTATAATTCTTTGTATTTCTGCATTGTCTGTTGTAACTCTCCCTTTTCATTTCTAATTTTGTTGATTTGATTCTTCTTTCTCTTCTCTTGATGAGTCTAGCTAAAGGTTTGTCAATTTTGTTTATCTTCTCAGTTCAGTTCAGTCACTCAGTCATGTCTGACTCTTTGCGACCCCATGAACCGCAGCATGCCAGGCTTCCCTGTCCATCACCAACTCCTGGAGTTCACCCAAACCCATGTCCATTGAGTCAGTGATGCCATCCAACCATCTCATCTTCTGTCGTCCCCTTCTCCTCCTGCCCTCAATCTTTCCCAGCATAAGGGTCTTTTCAAATGAGTTAGCTCTTTGCATCAGGTGGCCAAAGTATTGGAGTTTCAGCTTCAACATCAGTCCTTCCAATGAACACCCAGGACTGATCTCCTTTAGGAGGGACTGGTTGGATCTCCTTGCAGACCAAGGGACTCTCAAGAGTCTTCTCCAACACCACAGTTCAAAACCATCAGTTCTTCAGCACTCAGCTTTCTTCATAGTCCAACTCTCACATCCATACATGACCACTGGAAAAACCATAGCCTTGACTAGACAGATCTTTGTTGACAAAGTAATGTCTCTGCTTTTTAATATGCTGTCTAGGCTGGTCATAACTTTCCTTCCAAGGAGTAAGCATCTTTTAATTTCATGGCTGCAATCACCATCTGAAGTGACTTTGGAGCTCCAAAAAATAAAGTCAGTCACTGTTTCCCCATTTGCCATGAAGTGATGGGACTGGATGCCATGATCTTAGTTTATCTTCTCAAAGAACCAGCTTTTAGTTTTATTAATCTTTACTATTATTTCTTTAATTTCTTTTACAATTATTTCTGCTTGGACCTTTATGATTTCTTTCCTTCTACTACTTTTGGGGGGTTTTTTGGGTCTTCTTTTTCCAGTTGTTTTAGGTGTAAAGTTAGGTTGTCTATTCGATGTTTTTCTTGTTTCTTGAGGTAGAATTGTATTGCTATAAAACGCTGGGCTGCAGGAAGCACAAGGTGGAATCAAGATTGCCAGGAGAAATATCAATAACCTCAGATATGCAGATGACACCACCCTTACGGCAGAAAGTGAAAAGGAACTCAAAAGCCTCTTGATGAAAGTGAAAGAGGAGAGTGAAAAAGTTGGCTTGAAGCTCAACATTCAGAAAACAAAGATCATGGCATCTGGTCCCATCACTTCATGGGAAATAGATGGAAAAACAGTGGAAATAGTGTCAGACTATTTTTCTGGGCTCCAGAATCACTGCAGATGGTGATTTCAGCCATGAAATTAAAAGACGTTTACTCTTTGGATGGAAAGTAGTGACCCACCTAGGTAGCATATTAAAAAGCAGAGACATTACTTTACCAACAAAGGTCCGTCTAGTCAAGGCTATGGTTTTTCCAGTGGTCATGTATGGATGTGAGAGTTGGACTGTGAAGAAAGCTTAGTGCCGAAAAATTGATGCTTTTGAACTGTGGTGTTGGAGAAGACTCTTGAGAGTCCCTTGGACTGCAAGGAGGTCCAACCAGTCCATCCTAAAGATCAGTCCTGGGTGTTCATTGGAAGGACTGATGCTAAAGCTGAAACTACAATACTTCGGCCACCTGATGCGAAGAGTTGACTCACCGGAAAAGACTGATGCTAGGAGGGATTGGGGGCGGGAGGAGAAGGGGACGACAGAGGATGAGATGGCTGGATGGCATCACTGACTCAATGCACATGAGTTTGGGTGAACTCCGGGAGTTGGTGATGGACAGGGAGGCCTGGTGTGCTGCGTTTCATGGGGTCGCAAAGAGTCAGACACGACTGAATGACTGAACTGAACTGAACTGAAACTTCCCGCTTATAACTGCTTTCACTGCATCCCATACATTTTGAGTTGTCATGTTTTCATTGTCATTTGTTTCCAGAAAATTTTTTATTTCCCTTTTGATTTCTTCAGTAACTTGCTAGTTATTTAGAAATGTGTTGTTTAATCTCCATGTGCTTGTGTTCCTTACAGGTTTTTTCTTGTATTAATATCTAGTCTCACAGTGTTGTAGTCAGAGGACATTCTTGATAAGATTTCAATTTTATTAAATTTACAGAGGTTTGATTTGTGACCCAAGATGTAGTCTAACCTGGAGAATGTTTCATGTGCACTTGAGAAGAAGGTGTATTCTTCGGCATTTGAATGGAATGTCCTGAAGATATCAATGAGATCCATCTCATCTCATGCATCATTTAAGAAGTGTTCCTTATTAATTTTCTTTTTTGGTGATCTGTCCATTGGTGTGAGTGGGGTGTTAAAGTCTCCTACTATGATTGCATTACTGTCAGTTTCTCCTTTTATGTCTGTCAGTGTTTTTCTTATGTATTGAGGTGCTCTTATGTTGGGTACATAAATATTTACAATTATTATGTCTTCCTCTTGGATTGATCCCTTGATCATTATGTAGTATGCTTTCTTATCTCTCGTAATCGTCTTTATTTTAAGGTCTATTTTGTCTGATATGAGGATTGCTATCCAGCTTTCTTTTGCTTCCCATTTTCATGGAATATATTTTTCCATCCTCTCACTTTCAGTCTATATGTATCTTTAGGTAGGTGGGTTTCTTGTAGACAGCACATACATGAGTCTTGTTTTTGTATCCATTTATCCAGTCTGTGTCTTCTGGTTGGAGCATTTAACCATTTACATTTAAAGTAATTATTGATATATATGTCCCTATTGTCATTTTCTTAATTGTGTGGGATTGATTTTGTAGATATTTTTTCTTCTCTTTGATTTCTTGACTATATACGTCCCTTTGACATTTGTTGTAAAGCTGGTTTGGTGGTACTGAATTCTCTTAACTTTTGCTTGCCTGAAAAGCTTTTTATTTCTCCATCAATTTTGAATGAGATCCTTGCCAGGTATAGTAATCTTGGTTGTAGATTTTCGCCTTTCAGTACTTTAAATATATCTTGCCATTCCCTTCTGGCCTGCAGAGTTTCTGCTGAAAGATCAGCTGTGAGGCATATGGGGTTTCCCTTGTATGTTACTTGTTGCTTTTCTCTTGCTGCTTTTAATATTCTTTGTGTTTAGCCTTTGTTAGTTTGATTAGTATGTATCTTGGCATGTTTTTCCTTGTGTTTATCCTGTATGGGACTATTTGTGCCTCTTGGACTTGATTGATTACTTCCTTTTCCATGTTGGGGAAATTTTCAACTATAATCTCTTCAAAAATTTTCTCATATCCTTTCCTTCTCTCTTCTTCTTCTGGGACCCCTATAATTTGAATATTGGTGTATTTGATATTATTCCAGAGGTCTCTGAGACTATCCTCAGTACTTTTCATTCTTTTTACTTTATTCTTCTCTTCAGAAGTTATTCCCATCATTTTATCTTCCAGTTCACTGATTCATTCTTCTGCTTCAGATATTCTGCTATCGATTCCTTCTCAGTTCAATTCAGTTCAGTTCAGTTGCTCAGTCGTGTCCGACTCTCCACAACCCCATGAGTCACAGCACGCCAGGCCTCCCTGTCCATCACCAACTCCCGGAGTACCTTCTAGAGTATTTTTAATTTCAGTAATTGTTTTGTTTGTCTCTGTATGTTTATTCTTTAATTCTTCTAGGTCTTTGTTAATTGATTCTTGCCTTTTCTCCATTTTGTTTTCAAGGTTTTTAATCATTTTTACTATCATCATTCTGAATTCTTTTTCAGGTAGTATGCCTATTTCCTCCTCATTTATTTGGACTTCTGTGTTTCTAGTTTGTTCCTTCATTTGTGTAAATAAGACCAGGCACTGACTGTGGCTCAGATCATGAAATCTTTATTGATAAATTCAGACTTAAATTGAAGAAACTGGGAAAACCACCAGACCATTTATGTATGACCTAAATCAACCCTTACAATTATACAGTGGAAGTGACAAATAGATTCAAGGGATTCGATCTGATAGAGTGCATGAAGAACTATGGACAGAGATTCCTGACATTGTACAACAGGCAGTGATCAAGACTATCCCCAAGAAAAAAAAAATGCAAAAAGGTAAAACAGTTGTCTGAGGAGGCCTTACAAATAGCTGAGAAAAGAAGAGAAGCAAAAGGCAAAGGAGAAAAGGAAAGATATACCAATTTGAATGCAGGGTTCCAAAGAATAGCAAGGAGAGATAAGAAAGCCTTCCTCAGTGATCAGTGCAAAGAAATAGAGGAAAACAATAGAATTGGAAAGACTAGAGATCTCTTCAAGAAAATTCAAGATACCAAGGGAACATGTCCAGTACTCCTGTCTGGAAAATCCCATGGACGGAAGAGCCTGGTAGGCTGCGGTCCATGGGGTCGCTAAGAGTTGCACATGACTGAGCACACTTTCACTTTTCACTTTCATGCATTGGGGAAGGAAATGGCAGACCACTCCAGTGTTCTTGCCTGGAGAATCCCGGGGACAGTGGAGCCTGGTGGGCTGCCGTCTATGGAGTCGCACAGAGTCAGATATGACTGAAGCGACTTAGCAGCAGCAGCAAGGGAACATGTCACGCAAAGATGGGCACAATAAAGGACAGAAATGGTATGAACCTAACAGAAGCAGAAGATATTAAGAAGAGGTGCAAGAATACACAGAAGAACTATACAAAAAAGATCTTCAGGACCCAGATTACCATGATGGTGTGATCACTCACCTAAAGCCAGACATCCTGAAATGTGAAGTCAAGTGGGCCTTAGGAAGCATCACTACGAACAAAGCTAGTGGAGGTGATGGAATTCCAGTTGAGTTATTTCAAATGCTAAAAGATGATGCTGTGAAAGTGTTGCACTCAATATGCCAGCAAATTTGGAAAACTCAGCAGTGGCCACAGGATTGCAAAAGGTCAGCTTTCATTCCAATCCCCAAAAAAGGCAATGCCAAAGAGTGGCACACTCATCTCACATGCTAGCAAAATGATGCTTAAAATTCTCCAACCCAGGCTTCAACAGTGTGTGAACTGAGAACTTGCAGATGTTCAAGCTGGATTTAGAAAAGGCAAAGGAACAAGAGATCAAATTGTCAACATCCGTTGGATCATCAAAAAAGCAAGAGAGTTCCAGAAAAACATCTACTTCTGCTTTATCGATTACGCCAAAGCCTTTGACTGTGTGGATCACAACAAACTGGAAAATTCCTAAGGAGATGGGAATACCAGACCACCTGACCTGCCTCCTGAGAAATCTATATGCAGGTCAAGAAGCAACAGTTAGAACTGGAAGTGGAAAAACAGACTGGTTCCAAATTGGGGAAGGAGTATGTAAAGGCTGCATACTGTCACCCTGCTTATTTAACTTACATGCAGAGTACATCACGCAAAATGCCAGGCTGGATGAAGCACATGCTGGAATCAAGATTACAAGGAGAAATATCAATAACCTCAGATATGAAGATGCACAACCCTTATGGCAGAAAGTAAAGAACTAAAGAGCCTCTTGATGAAAGTGAAAGAGGAGAGTGAAAAAGTTGATTTAAAACTCAACATTCAGAAAATTAAGATCATAGTATCTGGTCCCATCACTTCATGGAAAATAGATGGGGAAACAATGGAAACAGTGGCAGCCTTTATTTTTGGGGGGCTCCAAAATCACTGCAGATGGTGACTGCAGCCATAAAATTAAAAGATGCTTGCTCCTTGGAAGAAAAGTTATGACCAATCTAGACAGCCTATTAAAAATCAGAGACGTTATTTTGCCAACAAAGGTCTGTCTAGTCAAAGCTACGGTTTTTTCAGTAGTCATGTATGGATGTGAAAGTTGGAGTATAAAGAAAGCTGAGCGCTGAAGAACTGATGCTTTTGAACTGTGGTGTTGGAGAAGACTCTTGAGAGTCCCTTGAACTGCAAGGAGATCCAACCAGTCTATCCAAAAGGAAATCAGTCCTAAATATTCATTGGAAGGACTGATGCTGAAGCTGAAACTCCAATACTTTGGCCACCTGATGATAAGAACTGACTTGTTAGAAAAGACCTTGATACTGGGAAAGATTGAAGGTGGGAGGAGAAGGGGATGACAGAGAATGATATGGTTGGATGGCTTCACTGACTCGATGCACATGAGTTTGAGTAAGCTCTGGGAGTTGGTGACGGACAGGGAAGCCTGGTGTGCTGCAGTCCATTGGGTTGCAAAGAGTCGGACATGACTGAGTGACTGAACTGACCTGAACTCTCTGCCTTTTCATTATTTTTTTTAACTTATTGTGTTTGAGGTCTCCTTTTCCCAGGCTTAAAGGTTGAATTCTTTCTTTCTTTTGGTTTCTTCCCTCCTAAGGTTGGTCCAGTGGTTTGTGTAAGCCTTGTATAGGGTGAGATTTGTGCTTAGTTTTTGTTTATTTGTTTATTTTTCCTATAATGGGCAAGGCTGAGTGAGGTGGTAATCCTGTCTTCTGATGATTGCATTTGTATTTTTGTTTTGTTTGTTGTTTAGATGATGTGTCTTGCACAGGCTGCTACTGGTGGTTGGGTAATGCTGGTTTTGTATTCAACTGGTTTCCTTTGTGTGAGTTCTCACTATTCAATCCTCCCTAGGCTTAGTTGTCTGGTAGTTTAGGATCTTGGAGTCTGCTCCCACTGCAAAGGCTCAGGGCTTGATCTCTGGTCAGGAATGAAGATTCCACAAATGGTTTGTTATGGCATTAAGTGAGATTAAAACAAATATCCCAATATGAGAAAGCAAAGATGAACTCCAGAAAAATGGAAGTTACAAAATCAGGCAAATAATAATTAAAATAATGGAATATACACATATACATGTACACCCATGAGCAAAGTCACAACAGTCCAACAAAAGTAAAGTACAATAGATTGACCCGGCATACAAAGGAAACCAAAAATTATATTTGCCAGAACAAAACTAACTAAAGCACAAACTGGAAGACAAAACTAAAGCAAGGTGCCAACTGGAATAAAGCAATGAAACTAAAACTAACAAATGTTTTGAGAGGAAAGGAAAGAAAAAAGAAAGAAAGAATAGATATGCAAAGTTAAATAGAGGTAGATGAAGATTTGTATACACTGAAGATTAACTGCAAGGGGAAAAGAACAGTAGGAAAGGCAAGCAAAGGAATAAATGTAGAAAAACTATAATAGGTTTAAGAAAATTAAAAATTAAAATATAAAAAAAAAAAGAAAAGAAAGAAGACAGAAAAAAGGAAAAAAAGGAAAACTCCTCAGAACTGCAAAAGCCCAATGTAGCTACTGCTGCTAAGTGACTTCAGTCCGACTGAAGTCGTGGCAGACCACGAGGCTCCGCCATCCCTGGGATTCTCCAGGCAAGAACAATGGAGTGGGCTGCCATTTCCTTCTCCAATGCGTGAAAGTGAAAAGTGAAAGTGAAGTCGCTCAGTCGTGTCTGACCCTTAGCGAACCCATGGACTGCAGCCTACCAGGCTCCTCCGTCCATGGGATTTTCTAGGCAAGAGTACTGGAGTGGCTTGCCATTGCCTTCTCTGGCCCAATGTAGAGGCAGAGGTTTACAACAACAATAAAAAAAACGTGACTGAGGGGGAAAAAAAAATGCTTTTGAACTGTGGTGTTGGAGAAGACTCTCGAGAGTCCCTTGGACTGCAAGGAGATCCAACCAGTCCATTCTAAAGGAAATCAGTCCTGGGTGTTCATTGGAGGGACTGATGCTAAAGCTGAAACTCCAATACTTCAGCCACTTTATGCAAAGAGTTGACTCACTGGAAAAGACTCTGATGCTGGGAAGGATTGGGGGCGGGAGGAGAAGGGGACGACAGAGAATGAGATGGCTGGATGGCATCACCGACTCTATGGACATGAGTTTGAGTGAACTCTGGGAGTTGGTGATGAACAGGGAGGCCTGGCGTGCTGTGATTCATGGGGTCGCAAAGAGTCGGACACGACAGAGTGACTGAACTGAACTGAACTGAAAGTCAGTAAAATCGACAATTACAACCAGGGTCAGGGGGAGCAAAGAAAAAGAAAAAAGTCGAAAAGAATCTATGGAACAAGTCAAAACATAAGAACAATAAATGTTTTTCTTGAGTCACAGCTGTCAGAGTCCTTTCCCTCACCAGGAGTCACAGTCAACCTCACCTCCCTAGGATGCCCTCCAACACTGTGCTGATCTCTGGACCTGCTGTGGGGGCAGCTCAGATTCTAATCTGGTCCTGCGCCTCTGTGTTCTTGCCTCCAATGTCCAAGCTATCAGAACTAGTGCACTTTTTGTGTGTGGGGGAGCGCTCAGTGACCTTTTATATACTCCGTAGACACAGAGTCTGCCTAGTTGATTGTGTGGATTTAATCTGCAGCTTGTACAGCTGGTGGGAAAGTTTTGAGTCTTCTTCTTTAGCCACACTATCCCTGGGTTTCAATTGTGGTTTTATTTCCACCTCTACATGTGGGTTGTCTACTGGGGTTTGCTCCTGAGGCTGCCCTGGAGGACTTGGGTTTGCCCCTGTGAGGGCCAGGTGTGGAGGTGGTGCAGCTGCTTGGGTTGCAGCACCAGGTACTCAGGGGGGTTGGCGGCTGGGGCAGCAGGAAATATAGTGCTCTAGAAGGGTATGGCAACCAGCATTAGCCAATACGTGCCAGTATTCTTGCCTGGAGAACCCCCTTCCCTGACAGAGAAGCCTGGCAGGCCAGAGTCTACACCACTGAAGCATCTGAAGACACTACTGAAGCAACCCTGCATGCATAGACGGAAGACTTTTTTTGCCTGTGGCAGCTCTGACCCATCGAGAACTGAGCAGGAAGGTGGTATAGCTGCTTGGGTTGCGGGGACCCTAGAGGCATCAAGTGTGCAGAGACACGGACTGCCTCCACCACAGGAGTTATGGCCCTATCAGAGCCTTTTTTTGAGCCTCTTGTAGCTGGCAATCAGAAGGCTTCTTGGGCCAGTCTTTCTCCCTAGCTCCGCCTGTTCAGGCACTTACAGAGCTCCCTTGCCTGGCCTCCTACTCTGTAGTTCAGCTGTCAGGCGTTAGATGGACCAGCCTCTCTATTGTTCAGCTCCTGATGCTGGCGTGGGAGGGAGTCTATGGTGTTGGCTCTACCCTCTATGTGTGACTCAGCAATAATGCCTACTTCCATGGCTGCCTGGCTTTCCTCCACAGGCATTTCCCACCACAATCTCCTCCCTCACATCCTCTTGATCTGTCTCTCCACAGTCAACAACAGCCCTTGCCCTCGGATTGCTCCACAATCCCTAAACTCCAGCTCCCAGCCACTGTGCCTTCCAGGGGATCTACATCCCTGTCAGGGGTACGTATGGCTGCAGCAAGGACTGTCTGATTATCATTCCATTTAGGCTGCCACAGATCTGCTGTTTCACTCACAGCCTTAAATGTTTCTCCTCTGACTCAGACAATTGCCCCTATGTGGGAATCAGACCCTGCTTCAGTTCCCCCACCTGCTGAGGGCAGGTCCAGTCCTACTAACACTCCTGTTTTTCCCCCCCAGTTCCTTCCTCCTCCCAAGTTTTGCATGGGTCTATATATTCTTTTCCACTGGCTGGGTACTCCTGTCTGCTCTAAGCTGGTGTTCTGCATGGACTTCTGTGTCTGAAGGTGTATTCCTGATGTATCCATGAAGAGAGTGTACTCCACGTCCACCTACTCCTCCACCATCTTGTTCCCCCTACAATTTTTGAATTAAATACAAAACCAGTATTCTCTATTAGGTACCACAAAAGAGTCAGCAGAAATATAAGATATGACAAATTTATAGCCTATTTAGCAAGATAACATGTAAGCACGTGAAACTAGACAACTCAGAAAAGTGTACAATTGGTGTCGTCTACATGGAAAGTCATAAAGAAGAGGTATCAATGGATAGAAATGTGTTGCTAACCCTTGGTCCTTGGTTCCAAAATTACACACAAAACATGTAAAACAAGAACCACGATAATTATGGCTGAAGATGGGACACAGAGAATCATTTACCGTGATCATTCTAGAAACCACCGAGCAAATGAGTTTGAAAACCTTTACTTGACCTTTGCTCTCCAACCAAGCATTCTTCCTACTTCTCTTTTTTTTTTCACTGACAAATTTTTCTTAGAAAAATAACTTATGGGAATTCCCTGGCAGTCCAGTGGTTCAGACTTGGCATTTTCACTGCTGGGGACTGGGGTTCAATTCCTGATCAGGGAACTAAGATCCCACAAGTAGCAAGGCACAGTCAAAAAAAGAAAAATAACTTATGCTCATCATAGAAAATTCAGAAAACTCAAAAAGTATAAAAACTTAATACTACAGAGATAAGTACTAGTAACATTTTGTCTTTTTTCAAGGAATTTCTTTTAATAAGATTTCATGTCTTTAAGTGAGATATCAACTGAAATTACCTTGAACTTTGAGATAATAGGATAAGGTTCCTTCCATATCTCGATGGAGTTGCAATTCATTCTTTAAGATTGTTTCAAATTCCCAGGGGTTTACATAATCATTTCTGGCTCCTACTTCTGATTCCACTGAATTTAACCATAAATTTACCTTCTCAAGCTGTTCTTTTTCTCTGTTCCCTACTAGTCTACAGGTGGAATTCCGTCTCTTTCGTTCAGATTTTTTCCCCTGAAACTGCCATAAAAGACATTTTTTTCTATATTTAGCAGATTTTCTGAATGTCTGGGGAAACAGTTCAGTTCAGTTCAGTCTCTCAGTCGTGTCCGACTCCTTGCGACCCCATGAATCACAGCACGCCAGGCCTCTCTGTCCATCACCAACTCCCAGAGTTCACTCAAACTCATGTCCATCGAGTCGGTGATGCCATCCAGCCATCTCATTCTCTGTAGTCCCCTTCTCCTCCCGCCTCCAATCCTTCCCAGCATCAGAGTCTTTTCCAGTGAGTCAACTCGTCGCATGAGGTGGCCAAAGTATTGGAGTTTCAGCTTTAGCATCAGTCCTTCCAATGAACACCCAGGATTGATCTCCCTTAGAATGGACTGGTTGGATCTCCTTGCAGTCCAAGGGACTCTCAAGAGTCTTCTCCAGCACCACAGTTCAAAAGCATCAATTCTTCAGCGATCAGCTTTCTTCACAGTCCAACTCTCACATCCATACATGACCACGGGAAAAACCATAGCCTTGACTAGATGGACCTTGGTTGGCAAAGTAATGTCTCTGCTTTTTAATATATTATCTAGGTTGGTCATAACTTTCCTTCCAAGGAGTAAGTGTCTTTTAATTTCATGGCTGCAATCAGCATCTGCAGTGAGTTTGGAGCCCCAAAAAATAAAGTCTGACACTGTTTCCACTGTTTTTCCATCTATTTCCCATGAAGTGATGGGACCAGATGCCATGATCTTTGTTTTCTGAATGTTGAGCTTCAAGCCAACCTTTTCACTCTCCTCTTTCACATTCATTAAGAGGCTTTTAAGTTCCTCTTCACTTTCTGCCATGAGGGTGGTGTCATCTGCATATCTGAGGTTATCGATATTTCTCCCGGCAATCTTAATTCCAGCTTGTGCTTCTTCCAGCCCAGCATTCCTCATGATGTACTCTGCATATAAGTTAAATAAGCAAGGTGACAATATACAGCCTTGACGTACTCCTTTTCCTATTTGGAATCAGTCTGTTGTTCCATGTCCAGTTCTGACTTTTGCTTCCTGACCTTCATACAGGTTTCTCAAGAGGCAGGTCAGGTGGTCTGGTATTCCCATCTCTTTCAGAATGTTCCACAGTTTATTGTGATCCACACAGTCAAAGGCTTTGGCATAGTCAATGAAGCAGAAATAGATGTGTTTCTGGAACTCTCTTGCTTTCTCCATGATCCAGTGGATGTTGCCAATTTGATCTCTGGTGCCTGAGGAGGCCTTACAAATAGCTGTGAAAAGAAGAGAAGTGAAAAGCAAAGGAGAAAAGGAAAGATATAAGCATCTGAATGCAGAGTTCCAAAGAATAACAAGGAGAGATAAGAAAGCCTTCCTCAGTGATCAATGCAAAGAAATAGAGGAAAACAACAGAAAAGGAAAAACAAGAGATCTCTTCAAGAAAATTAGAGATTCCAAGGGAACATTTCATGCAAAGATGGGCTTGATCAAGGACAGAAATGGTATGGACCTAACAGAAGCAGAATATATTAAGAAAAGGTGGCAAGAATAGACAGAAGAACTGTACAAAAAAGATCTTCACGACCAAGATAGTCATGATAACGTGATCACTGACCTAGAGCCTACGGTCTTATTTGGGTTTTTTTACCTTGGTCGTGGAAAATCTCTTCACAGCCGCTCCAGCAAAGTGAAGCCACTGTACCTTACCTTGGATGAGGGGTATCTCCTCAAGGCCGCCCCTCCTGACCTTGAACGTGGAGTAGATCCTCTTGGCTCTCCTGTGCCTGCGCAGCCACCGCCTGTTGGACGTGGGGCAGCTCCTCTCGGCCCCTGGCCCTGGCCTCAGGCGTGGGGTAGCTCCTCTCGGCCGCGCCTCTTTGCCTGATCGGTTGTGCCGGGGCCGGCATGGCTCAGCAGAGACATTACTTTGCCAACAAAGATCCGTCTAGTCAAGGCTATGGTTTTTCCCGTGGTCATGTATGGATGTGAGAGTTGGACTGTGAAGAAAGCTGATCACCGAAGAATTGATGCTTTTGAACTGTGGTGTTGGAGAAGACTCTTGAGAGTTTCTTGTACCGCAAGGAGATCCAACCAGTCCATTCTAAGGGAGATCGATCCTGGGTGTTCATTGGAAGGACTGATGCTAAAGCTGAAACTGCAATACTTTGGCCACCTCATGCGACGAGTTGACTCACTGGAAAAGACTCTGATGCTAGGAAGGGTTGGGGGCGGGAGGAGAAGGGGACGACCGAGAATGAGATGGCTGGATGGTATCACCGACTCTGTGGACATGAGTTTGAGTGAACTCCGGGAGTTGGTGATGGACAGGGAGGCCTGGCATGCTGTGATTCATGGGGTCGCAAAGAGTCGGACACGACTGAGCGACTGAACTGAACTGAACTGAACTGACCTAGAGCCAGACATCTTGGAATGTGAAGTCAAGTGGACCTTAGAAAGCATCACTACGAACAAAGCTAGTGGTGGTGATGGAATTCCAGTTGAGATATTTCAAATCTGGAAAGATGATGCTGTGAAAGTGCTGCACTCAATATGCCAGCAAATTTGGAAAACTCAGCAGTGGCCACAGGACTGGAAAAGGTCAGTCTTCATTCCAAACCAAAGAAAGGAAATGCCAAAGAATGCTCAAACTACCGCACAATTGCATTCATCTCCCACGCTAGTAAAGTCATGCTCAAAATTCTCCAAGCCAGGCTTCAGCAATATGTGAACCGTGAACTTGCAGATGTTCAAGCAGGTTTTAGAAAAGGCAGAGGCACCAGATCAAATTGCCAACATCCGCTGGATCATGGAGAAAGCAAGACAGTTCCAGAAACACATCTATTTCTGCTTCATTGACTATGCCAAAGCCTTTGACTGTGTGGATCACAATAAACTGTGGAACATTCTGAAAGAGATGGGAATACCAGACCACCTGACCTGCCTCTTGAGAAACCTGTATGCAGGTCAGGAAGCAACAGTCAGAACTGGACATGGAAAAACAGACTGGTTCCAAATAGGAAAAGGAGTGCATCAAGGCTGTATATTGTCACCTTGCTTATTTAACTTATATGCAGAGTACATCATGAGGAACGCTGGGCTGGAAGAAGCACAAGCTGGAATCAAGATTGCTGGGAGAAATATCAATAACCTCAGATATGCTGATGACACTACCCTTATGGCAGAAAGTGAAGAGGAACTCAAAAGCCTCTTGATGAAAGTGAAAGAGGAGAGTGAAAAGGTTGGCTTCAAGCTCAACATTCAGAAAACAAAGATCATGGCATCTGGTCCCATCACTTCATGGGAAATAGATGGAAAAACAGTGGAAACAGTGTCAGACTTTATTTTTTGGGGCTCCAAACTCACTGTGGATGCTGATTGCAGCCATGAAATTAAAAGACGCTTACTCCTTGGAAGGAAAGTTATGACCAACCTAGATAATATATTAAAAAGCAGAGACATTACTTTGCCAACAAAGGTCCGTCTAGTCAAGGCTATGGTTTTTCCCGTGGTCAAGTATGGATGTGAGAGTTGGACTGTGAAGAAATCAGATCGTCGAAGAATTGATGCTTTTGAACTGTGGTATTGGAGAAGACTCTTGAGAGTCCCTTGGACTGCAAGGAGATCCAACCAGTCCATTCTAAGGGAGATCAATCCTGGGTGTTCATTGGAAGGACTGATGCTAAAGCTGAAACTCCAATACTTTGGCCACCTCATGCGACAAGTTGACTCACTGGAAAAGACTCTGATGCTGGGAAAGGTTGGGGGTGGGAGGAGAAGGGGACGACCGAGAATTAGATGGCTGGATGGCATCACCGACTCTGTGGACATGCGTTTGTGTGAACTCCAGGAGTTGGTGATGGACAGGGAGGCCTGGCATGCTGTGATTCATGGGGTCGCGGAGAGTCGGACACGACTGAGCAACTGAACTGAACTGAACTGCCTCTGCCTTTTCTAAAACCTGCTTGAACACCTGGGAGTTCATGGTTCACATATTGCTGAAGCCTGGCTTGGAGAATTTTGAGCTATATTAAATATATGAGACAAAAGTGAATATTAAAATCCCTTCTCTAAAATCTTTTGTCACATCATCAAGAATTTCTTACTGACTACCTCTCTCTGTGGGAGCCAACCTTGTATCCTTAATGGTATTTCGAACTGATTTATCAAGTGACCCCAAGAGTACACTGGGGTTTTGACTGGAGCTTTATTAAGCTCTTACATTCATTTGAGGAAAACTGATATATATACAGTGTTGAACATCTTATGTCTTACTGCTGATTCAGTCCTTCTTTTTAGTCACCCTGAATTCCCACTGCAAAATGGATTGTTTTTTAATTAAATGATGTGTGTGTGTGTTAGTCATTGAGTCATATCCAACTCTTTGCAACCCCACTAACTGTAACCCACCGGCTCCTCTGTCCTTGGAATTCTCCAGGCAAGAACACTGGAGTGGGTTGCCATTTCTTCTCCAAATTAACTGATGGCCATATATAGTTACTTTGTAATTAATCACCTTGTGGACTATTGTATTAGCCTTGTTTCTTTCTTTCTTTTTTTTTTAGTTCAGTTTTTTTTTCAGTTTGTATCTTGAGGCACCGTGAGTGAAAGGTAATATAAATAGTGAATATGATTTGCTGACTCATTTTCGATTGCTATTCCTCTTTCTTTCTCTTGCACTTGTACATTGGATCAGAAGTTTCAAATCAATGTGAATTAACAGCAATAATAATGGGCATCTTTGTCTTGTATCCAAATTTGTAAAAGGCTATTATTTTATACTAGCTGCCTCCAAGAGCTTACCTACGTTTACTCCGGGACCCCCTTCATCAAATGCTTACCTCTACTCTCCAACTAGAAATACACATCTTAAATTGCACTGTTCGTGTCCAGGGATCTCTTTAACAGCTCTAGTAACCTTTGGCCTCTTTGCAGTATTTGACACCACTGACAGCTCTTCCTTCTTCACATTCTCTCCTCCATGGGCATCCACGACACTGCATCGTCATGATTTTATTCTTTTCTCTCTTTCTTCACACACTCATGTGCTTCCTTTTTTTTCCTCCTCCTTTTTCCTTCCTTCCCTTCTTTCAACAAACATTTCTTTCCCCTTTTCTCCTTCTCTCAAAGGCCTTTGCATTCAGGAACAGTTCTTTCTCACACGTATAAATCTCCAGCTTTTCACCTCTCACCTGAATTTGAATCCTGCCTGCAACTCTGTCTGTCCTCTGAACATCCCTACTTCTGTCCTCCACAGGAAATACTCATTGTGTGTCCAAAGTTGCACTCTTCAGGACTTCCCTGGTGGTTCAGTGGTTAAGATTCCATGCTTCCTATGCAGGGGGCATGAGTCTGATCCCTGGTCGGGGAACTAAGATTGCATATGCCATGGGGTGTGACAAAAAAAACCTACACACACAAAATTACACTCCTCATTGTTCCTCAAGTCAGCTTTGTCTTCTCTCATTTCCCACACATACAGCTCCAAGCCTTGGCACATGCTGCTTTCTCTATGTAAAACACCTTCCTCCCTTTTATTTACCCAATTTTTTTCTCATCCTAAAAAGTCCAGGGTCCTCCTCCCTTCCTCACATGGCCTCCTTTCTGCGTTTCCTTCGCACTGGCCTGTCCTACTTGTGGTGGTCATGCACACCAGCAGGCAGACATACAGCCTGAATTCAAAGCCAGGTCTGTTTGATTCCAGACCCAGTGCTTCTAACTACGGGGTCTTGTCCGTTGATGTGTTTTAATACTCGACTAAAACAATCTCCTGAAAACTATAAGTGAATCTCAGTTGATGAAATGCCTTTGACCAAAAGCTTAGTACAGTAGAGGAAATGGAGAAAACCTATGACTTGTGCTTGATAAATGGCTTTGCAGGACAATGATATTATCGAAGCTCCAGACACTCTGCTCCACGTGAGCCTTCCACAGACTCGTAACATTTTACCAGGTAGGAATGGAAGGCAGAATGACTAGTGCTATTTATGGGAATCTGTTCTGGGCAGTCCTGATTCTTTGCTCATGTACCTCCCTCCATGGATCAGCCTGTCTTGGCCCCTTTTACGTGGATAACTCCTCCTCATCGCTTAAGTGTCTTTTAGAAAAACTTTGATCCCCCCCCCCCACCCCAACCCTCCCACAACAACAACAACTGATTGGCCTAGAACAGAGTTTCTCAACCCTAGCACTATTGACATTTTGTACTGCATGGTTCTTTGTTGTGGGAGGCTGTCCTGTACATTGCTAGGATGTTCAGCAGCAACCCTGGCCTCCATCCACTAGATACCAATAACATTCTCTCCACCCCACTAGTCATGACAAAGTTACACATCTCCAGACATTGCCAAATATCCCTTGAGAGGCATAACCACCCAAAGTTGAGAATCATCAATCTAGAGGTCGGATATGACCCAAGTGAGTTGATGTGAGTTCTACCCTGGGATTTTTTAGATTAGAATTGAAAAAGAGGAACCGGTCCTCTCTGAGTCAGACCCTGAGCTGACATGAGGCTTAGAATTGATGGAGAAGCTGCTTCTTGACCTGTGAGGAGAGCTGCTCTATAGTAAACGAGGAAAGCGCCTACATGTGGACCAAGAACAGCAAGGGTCCTGGGTACATTCAAGTGCCTGGGTCTGGTTGGTGCTGAGTCCTTGCTGTGACCCTTCTCAGTGGTTCATTATTCCAGTTACTTTTCCTTAAGCCAGTAAATGTTAACAGTTTTGCCTAATCAATTTTTCAGTTGGGTTTAATGACTCTTGTCACCATGAACTAACCTTGCAACACTCTTCTCATGCTCTTTCAATGGCATGTGCTATATTTGCTCATCTGCATCTGTGACTAGACTATAAGCTCCTTGAGGACAGGAATTTTTCCTTCCCTGTTATGTCTTCAGCAGCTAATGTGCAGCTTGGCACAGAGTAGATGAGCAATAAGTATTTGCGGAATAGAGTTAGTTAATCAAGGGATGGATGATTGAATGAATGAAGTAAGATGTGTTATGCTCCAGCCTCCCTCTTATGTGTTCACTGCTTCACATACTTAAGCACTTGCAGAGGCCTCTTTGGATAGGAGTCAAATGTGGGTACCCTGCAGAATCCTCCTTTCTGAACACTGTTTAGGAACGGCAGTGTTTAAAAAAAATCACAAGGACTGGTTACTGTGGCCTCAAGGGCAATGCATGACTAGATAAATTCCTCTGGCAGGAATGAGATAGGATGGAGCCAAGTCAACTGGGGAAGAATCTATGATGCAAGAAGCAACACATGATGAGAGACAGTTCTCTGGCAGCGTGGCCTGAGATCTCCCTAGGCAGCCAGGAAAGAATCCCGGTCATTATCAGAATCTAGTGTAACTGTAAAATATGACCTAATTAAGAGGTGTGTCAGCAACAGATGGAGAGTGTGCCTTCATGCTTCCCTCATGCGATAAACAAAATGATGGCAATCACACTCCAGCGCAGGGGTGAAAGTAGCAAACACCTCACAGAGTTGTTTTAAATTCATTAATACACTCTTTGCACTGAGAACTATCCCTGCAAAATAGCAAATGCCTGGCCAGTGACAGCTGTTGATGTTATTGATTTCTCATTTGGGAAATCTTTTTTCTTCTTCACAGATGAAACCCTCTCCACATAGAGACATGAAGTCTTAGAAAATTATCTTTTTTTCTTAAGACTTCAATTTACTTACACATCATTTTTCAGAAAGTTTTTTTTAATCTTCATACTTCCAATTATTGCAGTCTAAAGAGTGAAAGGAGTTACTCAAATCTTTTGTTATAAATAAATTTAAAGAAGTTAATTCACAGAAGTAAAAGATTTATCAAAAATAGATTATTCCTGGGACTTCCCTGATGGTCCAGCAGTTAAGAATCTACTTTCCAATGCATGGGACACAGGTTTGATCCATGGTCCAGGGAGATCGCATGTGCCAAGGGGCAACTGAACTCATGTGCCACAACCACTGACACTGCACTCTAGAGCCTGTGAGCCGCAACTGCATAGCCTACATGCCTAAAAGCCTGTGTGTTGCAACAAGAGAAGACACCACAAAGCTTGTGCACTGCAACTAGAGTGTAACTCCACTAGCCACAACTAGAGAAAGCCTTCGAACAACAAGGAAGACCCAGCGCAGTCAAAAATAAAATAAATGATGAATTATCCCTCATCAAATATTTGTTCTATACTACTATGTGTCAGGCACAACGCAAGTTCACTGTCACTGTGGAGCTTATAGATTAGCAGCTGGGAAGACATTGAACACTTATGCAAATAAAATTGTGACAAGGCTGAGAAAGTGCAAACTGTTATATAAGGGTTTAGAGAGTTCACAAAGCCTTTTCAGGGGATGGAATTTTTATGTTAAGACTGAAAGAATAAGGTAACCATGTTAAAGCTGTAGTCAGGGACAGTCTGGAGAATTATGGGGGATGACAGAAGAAGGAAAGCAGCAGGGGGCCTGAAAATTAAGCTAATGTATTCCAGGCAAAATCCCAAGGTAAGAAGAAGGGTGACCTCTCATCACAAAGAACCAAGAGGCCAGTTTCTGAAATGGAAAAGAGTGAGGAAAAGAATGACACACAACAATCCGAAGGAAAATCACACAGAGCCTGGGAAGCCTTCATCCTCAAGTCAATGAGAAATCATTGAAGAGTGTAAGGAGAGAGTGACACAATCAGATGTGCTTTATGGGAGGGTAAGAGATTGTCACAGAATCCAGTTGAAAGATGATGATACCTCGGACTTGGTGTGATGATAGTGACAATTTAGAAAAGTAAATGGATTAGAGAAGTGTGTAAGAGATAGAATAGAAAGGAGTTGGTGATTAATTAATGGGGAGAAGGAGGCATGGTGAGGAAGACAATTAAAGTATAAATCAACGATGACTCCTAAGTTACTGGCTAAAGCAACTGAGTGGATGGTGGTGGTCTTTACTAAGTTAGAGAACACTTGAGAAGATAAAAATCTGGGAGTAGGAAGGTGAGTTCTATTTTAGAAAACATTGAAATGTTTATGCTTATTATGAAACATTCTGTGGCATACCTGGCTGAACACTAGAAAGGCAGATAGGATGTTCTGGGGAAGATATTTTGCTGGAGAAGTGAATTTGATAATCACCAGCATGACGATGGTAATGGGAGTCTCAAGAGTAAGTGAGACTCCCTAAGGAGAGTTGATAGAGTGACCAGGGCTGAGGAACTCAGCAAGGAGCCCTTAGGAACTTCGATGTAGAATGAACAGTAGAGGAGAAATAGTCAACAGCAAACAGAAGGAACAACCAAGGCGGACAGCAGGATATAATCCATCACAAAACCCGGGAAAGAGAAGTTGTCACCAAGGAGTTATCAGCTGCATCAAACACGACTAGGAAGTTGAAATTCAAATCTACATTTAAGATTATAGTGGATTTAGTGGAATGGAAGTCTTTGCTGATCTTCAGAAGAATGTTCTCAGATAAGTGAAGGCAACATTCTCTCAGGTAGACCAGTTGTTTTTGTAGCAGGCCAAACATTACTTTGCCAGCAAAGGTCTGTCTGGTCAAGGCTATGGTTTTTCCCGTGGTCATGTATGGATGTGAGAGCTGGACTGTGAAGAAAGCTGATCATCGAAAAATTGATGCTTTTGAACTGTGGTGCTGGAGAAGACTCTTGAGAGTCCCTTGGACTGCAAGGAGATCCAACCAGTCCATTCTAAGGGAGATCAGTCCTGGGTGTTCATTGGAAGGACTGATGCTGAAGCTGAAACTCCAATACTTTGGCCACCTCATGTTGACTCACTGGAAAAGACTCTGATGCTGGGAAGGATTGGGGGCGGGAGAAGAAGGGGACGACAGAGAATGAGATGGCTGGATGGCATCACCGACTTGATGGACATGAGTTTGAGTGAACTCCGGGAGTTGGTGATGGACAGGGAGGCCTGGCGTGCTGTGATTCATGGGGTCGCAAAGAGTCAGACACGACTGAATGACTGAACTGAACTGAACTGATGTTTTATTCCTTTAGTGGATTAAAAAGTCAGTGTGGCTGCTATGACTATAAGAAACCTATTCACCTGAAAAAAAAAGTCACATAAGCAGAAATGGGAGCATATGGATGATCTATGTGGCATTACAATTTATTTGGCACTACAACCAAATTCTATATATTTATTCTTTATTATACTACTTGTAGAATAGTATACACAAATTCCTGTGGGTTAAACTTTGGAAGAAAAAATAGCATTCTTGGAGGAAAAGGGAATTTGGAGACTAACTTGGGAGGTTAGGAGTGGAGAAGAGGATAAAATAGGACTCTAGGAAGAGACTTCGTTGGAACACGTTTGGTGTAAAGGATAGAGAGTCAAAGCAGTGCCACATGGGACCTGTGGACAGCGTGGGGAGTGAAAATGTTTAATGCTGACGAGAAAAAACTGCAGTGAGGGCGAGGTTAGAGCCACAAGGAGAACAGAAGGCACAGAGAGTGGAGGAGTTCCAACAGGGAGTAGGATGCTTCAGAGTCAGAGAAGAGGTCCAGGGAGAAGAGGAAGGCAGTGTCGCCATGGAGATTCAGAGACAGGAAGTTGGCAGTGGTCCAGCTGGCTCCCTCTAGTTTCTTCACGAGGTTGCAGACAAGGTCACCAGTGAGAGTAGGAGGGGACAGCAGGTAATCAGGAAGTAAAGAGAGTAGGAAAGGGTTGGAATACATTCCCAAGAGCTTTTTATTTTTATTTTTTCAACAGAGTGGTAACATTTATTAGGAAGGAGGGATTCAATTAGATTTCCCCATCACACATAAGAAACAGACTGTAACCATTGTTTCTAAAGAGGAAGGAAGGGAGGCAGAGCACCCTGAATCTCAGGAGACAGGCAGCTTCAGCTGGACAAGGAGGGGATTATGGGCTGAGGGTGGATTAAACTACTGCTCACCACTCCTGCACAGTGAACTTTAGTGACTCCTACACCGCCTGGCCCCACAGAGCCTGCAGCCCAGTAGAAAGCTGTGTTCTCTAGCAAACACTTGGGTTATGGCTGGTGGCAGGGAGGAAAAAGGTCTTTTGCTTTCTTTTGCTGCTCCTCTGGGGTTTTTTTGCCTTTACTGACATGGTTGCTGGAGGGGCCAGGAGGGCAGAAGCTGTGGTTGGGCTGACTTCAGATAATTCAAGTGCTGGGGGAGTGGGGTTGGAGGGAGTGTGGAGGGGTGCAGGCCAGCACCAGGACCTGGTGGGGCGCTCAATCCAATGCATTCTGGCTCTTAGAGGCTGGAGAAGTGGCAGGGAGTCCAGGGAGCCATAAGACTGCTGTTCTGTACCATCTTGTTGGGTGCCTGCTGGGCACTGTATTCTGGGTTTGGCTCACTGAAGTTAGGAACCTCGGAATAAACCATACAGAATTCTCCAATCTTCTGAAGATACAGAATTCTCCAATCTTCTGAAGATCACACCCATGACCAGTGCACAATGGCACACAACCTTTGAACACCGAACAACTTTAGTGAGCTGGATAGTGTCGCCAGGCTGGATCAGGTTGCCCAAATCGTCCCAGAGATATTGATGCCGCCAGTTTTGTCTGCCACTTGGCAGGTCACACATCATGCCCACTCTTTGTCGTGGTCACTCAGACTGTCTCCAGCACAATGAAATGAGGTTCAAGTTCTTGAGCCCAGGCTTCATATACTTCACGAAAGTCTCCATCATCATACTGCCCAAGCCTCAGCACCACACTAGCAAGACTGCTGGACAGTGCATGCCACTGAGCTGCTTGCAGGCCAGAGAGCTTTTTATTAAAGTAAGCGTAGTTTGGTTGGGGAGCTTGTAGTCTTGACTATTCCTACACTTTGCAATTTAAGTCATAAGTATTTGGGACTCTTGACATGGTTTGCATTATACTCTAGAGATCGAGTAAGAAAATTATATTAGTCTTAGAAAAATGAGTGATTGCAATAGAATATAAAAACTATGAATTACTCTTAAGATATATTTTATTTATTATATATATGATTAAGTTTTAACACTTGGTGCTATATTTTTAATTTTTTAAATTCATTTCTATTGGAGTATATTTGCTTTAAAATTTTGTGCTAGCTTCTGCTGTACGGTAAAGTGAATCAACTATACATGTACATATATTCCCTCTTTGGGGATTTTCTTCCCATTTAGGTCACCAGAGAGTGCTGAATAGAGCTTCCTCAGCTATACAGGAGGTTCTCATTAGTTTTCTGTTTGAAGCTGTAGTTTTAAAACTTTACAGAAACTTGCCGCAGTTTCATATTGCACAAGTTCTTTTCATCAAAGTGAATGTAAGTGGATTATGCCCTCTCCTTTTGCAAGATTTTTGTTGACTGTTTTGCCATTTTCAACCCCTTCTCATAGCTGCACTGATCTATGTTGCTGTTTAGTGGCTAAGTAGTATCTGAGTCTTTGCGACCGCATGGACTGTAGCCTGCCAAGCTTCACTGTCCTTGGGGTTTCCCAGGCAAGAATACTGGAGTGGATTGCCATTTCTTCCTCCAGGGGATCTTCCTAACCCAGGGATTGAATTCGCATCTCTTGAGTCTCCTGCATTGATGGCAGGTTCTTTACCACTGGACCATTCAGGGAAACCCTATATCCATTCTTTAAGATGTTGAGGTTTTCCATATCTTCCCATCTTCTGAATAAACCGTCCACTATTAAATGGTCCCACTCTCTTCTCCCAACCTGCTGGTTTTCCCTTTATTGAACAATAACTAATAATGTGCTCTGTTTTAATTTTTTTCAAAGTGCTATCACATACCTGATCCTATTTATTACCATAAAAACACTGTGAATTTTATATTGTGCTCATCATTCTGTAGATAAAATTGAGACAACCTGTTCAAAATTGCATGACTACCAAAGAGCAAGGCTGGGATTTAAACCAAAGTCTTCTAATCTTTCAACTGAATGCATTTCACTCTGTATTTCCTAAGTGGAACAGCAATACCTTTTTACTTAAGAGTTCCAGTGCTCATTTCGGCAGCACATATACTAAAATTGGAACGAAAAAGAATTCTATATTGTAACATAACTATACACAGACTACTTAAAAGTTGGTCTATTTAAATAAAAACAAAAAGTAAGTAATAATAGAGATGGTTAGGCAAAAGACACGAAGATATGTGTAAATGAGACTTCCCTGATGGCACAGTGGATAGAAATCCACCTGTCAACACAGGGGACATGGATTCGATCCCTGGTCTGGTAAGAATCCACATGTCACAGAACAAATAAGCCAGAACTACTGAAGTCCATGTGCCTAGAACCTGTGTTCTGCAACAAGAGAAGCCACCACAATGAGAAGCCTAATCACTACAACTAGAGAGTAGCCCCCTGCTCGCTGCAACTAGAGAAAGTCCAGACATAGCAACAAAGACAGACTGCAACCAAAAATAAATAAATATGTAAATAAATAAAAATTTAAAACTTTTATGAAAGAGTTGTGTCTCAACTCTGATTTTAAAAAAAAGAAAGGTATGTGTGAATAAATGAAATTTTCTTAGTCTTCATAGTCACTGAAAATGGACAAAAACCAGGGATAATTCTTCTAGTTTAAGATGAAGGCTAAGTTAATGAGTGGCTATGATTTTTATCAGAGTAATAACAGAAAGGTGTACCTTCCAGATTATTTAAATCCAACTCCCTCTCCTCCAAAAAAATCAAGTAAAGCAGAAATTATTTTTCATTGTGAAGGTCTTTAAATAATAACTGTAGGTAACCTTTACATGCCTGGGGCTTTCCCTGGACCCTATAGGCATCTCTTGTAATCCTTCTACCACCTTGTGAGGTAAGTAGGTTTATTAATCTAATTTTTCAGATGAAGAAGTGTAGTAAAATACAATCTGTCATATCCTACATAGAATGTGCACATAGTTTCATGGAACAGCAAGTTCCAATTAATGACGATGTATAATAACACTCCATAAAGATTCTGTTCCCCCTCTCCTTTTTTTCCTCTAGAATAAGAATCAAGAGAGCCAGATCTTAACCCTGGTTTTATCACTGCTGCTGCTGCTGAGTCACTTCAGTTGTGTCCGACTCTTTGTGACCCCATAGACGGTAGGCCACCAGGCTCCCCCATCCCTGGGATTCTCCAGGCAAGAACACTGGAGTGGGTTGCCATTTCCTTCTCCATGTGTGAAAGTGAAAAGTGAAAGTGAAGTCGCTCAGTCGTGTCCGACCCTTAGCGAACCCACGGACTGCAGCCAACCAGGCTCCTCCATCCGTGGGATTTTCCAGCCAAGGGTACTGGAGTGGCTTGCCATTGCCTTCTCCAGGTTCTATCACTAGATGAGTCGTAATCCTTAGACAAATCTCTCAAATTCTAAGCCTTGGTTTTCCACATCTACAAAATAAAAAGTTTAAATTTTGCCATCCCCAATGCCCTCTTTATTTCTAAAACTACATTTTTACCCTTCACATTGCTAATAATATGAATCTAGATCATGCCAGGAATGCACAGACTGCCTAAGTCAGATGTCCTGCTGAGGAGTGAAGTGAAGTGAAGTCGCTCAGTCGTGTCCAACTCTTTGTGACCCCGTGGACTGTAGCCCACCAGGCTTCTTCGTCCATGGGATTCTCCAGGCAAGAGTACTGGAGTGGGTTACCATTTCCTTCTCCAGGGGATCTTCCCGACCCAGGGATTGAACCTGGGTCTCCCGCATTGGAGGCAGACGCTTTAACCTCTGAGCCACCAGGGAAGTCCAACTGGTGAGGAACTACTGCTCAAATTGCTCCCAACTGGTCTGACAGAGCACAAGTACTATGATTCTTCTCACTTGTCCTCAAAGAAAGAAACTGGGTTCATTGACCTATTTCCAGTAATAGGATTGGAGGAATTATTAATGCATGGCACTTTAAGTGATAACCCAGAAAATCGACGAACATTTCTGGAGCTACTATTCCAGCAGGACATTGGGAGGGGACACTGCACACAGAGATCTTCTCATCCTTAAAGAGCTTATGAAGGAAACTAAGGAAAATATAAGTTGCTGATCCAAGTATAGACTTGGAAAGGCCCTTTGACTTCGTCTAGTCACAGATTTACAGAAGGTAAAGGCTGAAAAGGACCTTAGAAATGCATCCCCATCCCAGTACCACCCCCAGACGAGAAGACCAAGGGCCAGAAGAATGAGATCACTGGTCGGCAGAGACCGTGAGTTCACAAAAGAGCAACGATTAGAGCTCCATTCAAGAGCCACAGTAGGTCCGTTTAATTGAGGGAAGGATATAGGTTAAAGGATAGTTACCAATTGAGATGGTTATGGAGGACTTTCTGGGTCCTATCTGAGAGCTGAGAAGTCAACAAAGGTCTTCATGGTGGAGAAGGGTTCACTGGACAGTCAAGAAACACAGTCATTAACAATGAAGTTAAGCCCATCTCTACATATTTGATGTGGGACAATTAGCAAGTACTATTTTAAAAATGAGGGAATTCCCTGGGGCTCCAGTGATTAGGACTCCATGCTTCCACTGCCAAGGGCACAAATTTAGTCCCTAGTCTGGGAACTGAGATCCCATATGCCATGTTGCCAAAAAAACAAAAACAAAAAAAACAAAACTAGAGATAAGAAAAGAGAAAAAACAATATATTCAGCTCTGTGTGTGTGTGTGTATGTGTATAAATGTGTAAGATATCTCTGGACAGGTTAAAATCTCCTAGCTACTATGTTTGCCTAGGGAATTGGATGGTTGAAGTACAGATGTGGGAACTGGATACATTTTTCCTTGTATGTCCTTTTGAACATTTGACTTTGGAAACTGACATATATATTACCTTCATAAAGTCATCATTTTTTAAGAAGACATTTTTGTCTAATCTGGAAAGCTTCTTTTTATAATTAAATTAAATCTGTTAGTGTTACAGATAGTACTTTCTAGTAAAGTAGTCATTGGACTATACAGAGATAAGATCAAGACTAATTATATCATAGTGCCTCATTTATATCCAAAAAACGTTAGAGAGGGTGTGACATCCTGACATTAAAAGTTGATTTATTTTCCTTTGTGCTTACTCTCCCAGTAATGACTGCAGCTGTTGAATGGGTGCCAGATACTGTCATATACAACTTGGATGGGAATCTAAACGCAGTCACATCCTCCCACAACTGGCTGAGGACTCAGTGGGTGCTATAAATAGCAGGGACAAACAAATTCAATCCTGCTTTCCAAATGCAATTCATGAGAGCTCGGCAGAAAAGTGAACTTGACAACACATTGGAGTCTTTCTCTAATGAAACTAGGAGACAGAAATACCCAGTTTGATCAGACTTTGCCTTTACTAGTTGTCCCGTTTCTGGAACGCAACTGGACCCAGAGCACATCTAAATCCACTTAACAGGTTCTGTTATAACAGGAATAAATCTACAAAGAGGAAGGTCAGAGAAAGACATTCCCAGCTGAGTCTGTGGTTATGTAGGAACCATCTGCTTCATCTAATAACATTTCAAAGCTTTTGTGTGAATGCATCCTCAGTCTCAGAACTGCATATATTAGATAGCTTTAGGTTTTCTAGAAAGTAAAAAGGCATCTGCCAAGTGAACTGTGTGTAACTCAGTCTTTAAACCCTTTCTGGGCAGCAGAAGTAGCAACGGTGACCTCTTTGTGTAGAACATCTGGCTAGTGACTTGCCAGTTTGGGAATTTTCCTGGCCTGCTTTGTAGGGCTGTTGTCGTTCATCACTCAGTTGTGTCCAACTCTGCGACGCCATGAACTGCAGCATGCTGGGCTTCCCTATCCATCACTATCTCCCAGTGTGTACTCAAACTCATGTCCATTGAGTTGGTGATGCCATCCAACCATCTCATCCTTTAAACCTGCTTCTCCTCCTGCCCTCAATTTTTCCCAGCATCAGGGTCTTTTCCAAACAGCTGACTCTGCATCAAGTGGCCAAAATATTGGAACTTCAACTTCAGCAACAGTCCCTCAAATGAATATTCAGGGTTGATTTCCTTTAGGACTGACTGGTTTGATTGTCTTTCTGTCCAAGGGACTCTCAACAGTCTTCTCCAGCACCACAGTTTGAAAGCATTAATTTTTGGTCACACAGTCTTCTTTATGTTCCAACTCTCACATCCATAAATGACTGCTGATCTGGACCTTTGTAGGCAAAGTGGTATCTCTGCTTTTTAATACACTGTCTAGGTTTGTCATAGCTTATCTTCCAAGGAACAAGTATCTTTTAATTTCATGTCTGCAGTCACCATCTGCAGTGATTTTATAGGGTTGGCCCAAGCCAAACCCTCATGCTAACAGGTACAAACTTACCATAACACAATTTTCCAATGGTTCCATCTTTAGTCTATTCACTTCAACCATAGCAGTGGTTCAGAATCACCTAAGGAGCTTTGGGAAAAATTCAGGGACCTGTATCTTCTCTGTCTCCAAATATCCTGAGCTGTGAGGATCCTTGAGGAGGAAGGGCAATGGAGCAGATGGAGAACTATGTTCTGAGGTACAAGAAGAGACTGGAAGGTAGAGCAGGAGCAACTGGTTCCCGGCCTCTAGGCCACAGTATGGATTTTGATTTTCAGTCTAAGAGCAAAAGGGCATCCAAAGAAACTGTTAAGAGGAAAGACTGCTTAGGTAGTTTTTATTTCTTGAAATAATTTTATTTATTTATTCATTTAGTCCATGCTGGGTCTTCGTTGCTGCATGGACTTTTCGCTAGTTGCGGCAAGCGGGGGCTACTCTCTAATTGCCCTGCATGGGCTTCTTTTTGCAATAGCTTCTCTTGTTGCAGAGCTTGGGCTGTAGAGTTTGGGCTTCAGTAGTTGTGGCACATGGGCTCTGTAGTTGTGGCTTCTAGGCTCTGGAGCACAGGCTCAACAGTTGTGGCACATGGGCTTAGTTGCCCCACAGCATATGGTTCCTCGCTGACCAGGGATCGAACCTGTCTCATGCGCTGACAGGTGGCTTCTTTACCACTGAGCCACCAGGGAAGCCTTTGCTTTGTTTGGTTCGTTAATCCACCTGGCCGTAGTGTGGGCACTTAGAAGGGGACAAAAGTGGATCTTGCCCACTTGGGAAGATTTTTAATAATCCAGCCAGTCTGACCTAGTAAAGAGGCAGTAGAGAAAAGAGTGGACAGATTGGGGGACATAAGGAGATGAAACCAGTTGAGCCACGTTGGTAATTGATTGGATATAGGAAGAGGGAAATGAGACAAATTGAGAAGAGTTGCCA
Organism: Moschus berezovskii; assembly: GCF_049115385.1. Taxonomy (NCBI): domain Eukaryota; kingdom Metazoa; phylum Chordata; class Mammalia; order Artiodactyla; family Moschidae; genus Moschus; species Moschus berezovskii. Next base: position 38,177,276 of record NC_142475.1, read on the forward strand.
AATTCCTAGGATTCTGACAAAGGTAGAAATTTGTACTTTTGCCTAGTCCTTCTTGGCCTGGTTGATTCACTGCTGCTGGCTGAACTTGGCCTGGGGTCTGGATGAAGGCCATTCTTGGCAATGTTTCATGAACCAGTGGTTCACCACCCTGGGTGCCCACATAACCACTACTCAGACCCCAAAGAATAATGCAGTCACCAAATCTTTTGTGCCTCTTCTTAACTAGAAAATACTATTTACAAGCATTAGAAGGATATTTTATTTAATATTTAGAGACCCAATCACCATGCGATATTTAGAAAAGTTTGTACTATGCAAAAATAAAATTGAAAAGAGCAATATTTATTGATAGAAAATATTTGCTATTGCTTAATAACATAAAAGCTATTTACAAGTTTACCTTAATTTAGTTATTTTACTTGTATGTATGTGTAGGTGTGGATGTATGGAGGTGTGCATTTGTGTGTCATGTCCGACTCTTTGCAACCCCATGAACTGTAGCCCCCACTGCCCCCACCCCCCACGCCCCTCTGTCCATGGGATTCTCCAGGCAAGAATACTGGAGTGTTTTGCCATTCCCTCCTCCAGGGAATCTTCCCAACCCAGAAATCAAACCTGTGTCACCTGGTTCTCCTGTATTGGTAGGTGAGTTCTTTACTTCTAGCTCCACCTGGGAAGCCAATAGATATATGCATAAACACACACCTATATATGTTTAGGATGTCTCTGTGAGGTAGTTTTGAGAATCTGACTGAACTTTCATATTTTTGCTTCGTAATCCCTTAAAAACAATATATTACCATGTTTGTGGTTAAGGAAGCAATTCCATCTTTACAGAATGTTTGATGTTTAATATGTAAATCAATCCACAATTGACTAGACAGATTGGTACTGGACCTCCACTCTCTTTTTCCATTTAATTTTTAATTGAAATATAATTGACATACAAAATGATATTAGTTTCAGGTGTATTACATAGTGATTTGACATTATTATACATTATTAAATGATGACCATAGTAAGTCTAGTAACCATCTGTCCCTATAAAAAATTGTTACAATATATTAGCCATGTTCCTTATACTATATATTACATCCCCATAGTTTATTTATGACTGGAGATTTGTATTTCTAAATCACCTTCACCTATTTTGTCCCTCCCACTCCCACTTCCCTCCCCTGTTTGTCCCTATATCTATATGTCTATTTTCATTTATTGTTTGTTTGCTTTTTAGATTCTACACATAAGTGAAATCATATAGCATTTGTCTTTTCCCCTCTGACTTATTTCTCTTAGCATAACACCCTCTAGGATCCATCCATGCTGTTGCAAATGGCAAGATTTCATTTATCTTTATGGTTGTGTAATATTCCCTTTTATATATGTACCACAACTTCTTCATCCATCCATCTATCAGTGGACACTTAGGTTGCTTCCATACCTTGGCTATTGTAAATAATTCATCAATGAACATTGGGGTGCAGTTAGGGACCTCTACTCTCTTGATTCCATGGCTGATAAAAAGGTTCTGAGAGGTCTGAACAGCTCAGAGGGGATCATTTTTGGCATTAAAGGGAGGGATATAAATTCCAGAGACACCCCTCTGAGCTGATACTTACTGTCACTGGCTGTTGGATAAATGCACTAACCCCCTTTCAGTCAAGACAAGACCCCTGAAAAAAGTGTTTTCTCTATAGAGGAAACTACTTGAAAGAACTTGAGAGCAAGCTCATGGAGCCCTCCATCGTACCTCTCCTTGTTGAAACAGCTTCACCAGTAAATTGCTGTTAAATAGGTGGTTTATCTGGTTTTATTGCCCTTAATTTTATTACCTGCCCAATATAATCTTGGCCCAAGCTTCCCCTGCTTAGAGGCATGGTAAAAACTTTATGTCTAGGCAAGCGCCACCCAAGGAAAGATTTTGCTTTCTTGGGTGTGGGCTCCAAGCCAGCCCTGTAGGCTGAGGCACACTCTAACAGCCTCATTTAGAAGCTCTAAACCATTCTATAACCTTCCTTTCTGGTCTAGGGGGAGGTGGAAATAATTCAGAGAACCAAGATTAAATGAGTAAGCAAAAAGAAAGAGGCAACAAGCAGAGATCTTTTTCTACATCCTCAGAGATGATCAGAATCTCTGTTCCAGATGTGACTTGCTTTAGCATCTAACCACTGAGAAACACTTGTGGTCAAAGGAGACATCTATCATCTAGAGTCTTAGCTGCGGATTGAGGTCTAGCAAAGCCCCTCACAGAAGTGAAGTGAAGCAGTGGGGCTGAGAGCAGCGAGGTGGGAGAAGAAACAAGCAGGTGGAAAGTGGAGGAAGTGAAGCTGAGCTTTCAGTGAAGAAGGGCTAAGTTTCTCCTTCTGTTCTCTGGCGTTGGGCCCAATCTCGCTATCTTGCATTTCACATTTCTGAGGGGATCTCTCTCTCCATCTCTCTCCTCTCTTTCCTTTACTTCTAGGGAACAAGTTTGACCACAGGGACCCCAAGGCCTTTCTCACCGCCCACAACACAGCTTGAGCAGCTGTTGCTACTACTTTAAGAGCCTAGTCCTTCATTGCCTTTTAATCCTTTCTAGAACATTCTTCCTGATACCTTTTATTTAAATGCGTGTAATAAAACATTTTTTGGTGCTGGTTTCTTAGGTCAATTCGATTCTACTCCTGTTGCTCTTTTTCAACAACTCATGGAAAATTTGTTTTCTCTTCCTTCTTTACTACCCACACCCCCACTCCCACTCTCTGCTGCCGGTTTGACCACAGCCGGCCACAGGCCAAGAAAGCGTGGGTGGGCAGGTGCCAGTCTCTGACTGCTAGAAGCTACAGGACCTGGGACTGCGGAGTGCGGGGGTGGAGAAAGAAGTTGAGTGCAGCCCGCAGACTTTCTCAAGAAGCTTAAGAGAACTTTTCTTTTAATTTTGTTGAGAATGTTAAGAAATACTCGTCCTGTAGATGAACAACAAAGTCCTACTACATAGCACAGGGAACTATATTCAGTATCTTGTAACAACCTATAATGGACAGCATCTGAAAAAGAATATATGTAGAAATGTATACATACATATATACACACACACATTTGTTGTTGTTTTCCAGTCGCCCAGTCATATTGAACTCTTTGTGACCCCATGGACTGCAGCATGCCAGGCTTCCCTGTCCCTCACCATCTCCTGAAATTTGCCCAAGTTCATGTCCATTGCATTAGTGATGCCATACAGCCATCTCATCCTCTGACGCTGTCTTCTTCTGCCCTCAATCTTTCCCAGCATCAGGGACTTTTCCAGTGAGTTGGCTGTTTGCATCAGATGACCAAAAATACTGGAGCTTCAGCTTCAGCATCAGTCCTTCCAATGAGTATCCAGGGCTGATTTCCCTTAAGGTTGTCCGGTTTGATCACCTAGCTGTCCAAGGGACTTTCAGAATTCTTCTCCAGTACCACATTTCAAAGGCATCAATAAACACATATATGTATTTTAAAAAGCTGAATCAGTTGTATACCAGAAAATAATACAACATTGAAAATCAACTATATTTTAAGAAAAAAGAAAGAATTCTGAATAAAAACAATATATGCTGCTCTAAGAAAGCTCTCCACTACACACTCAGAAGTGAGAATGCTTAGTGACAACTAGTTAGCAGTACCTGATTGCATTTGCTGTTTGTGGTCTAAGAATGTGCATATGCGTGAGACTTTTCTGGAAGGGGAGACAAAGGATTGTTCAGTGATTACCTCTGAGGAATGGGTTGTGAGTGTGTGGAAGGGGAGGTTCCACTTTTTATTGTATAGGCTTCTATATTGTTTGAATTTGTTTTTTCCTCAAGAGTATGTATTGCCTTTATAAACAAGTTTTAAGATTTTCAAAGAGAAATGTTTATTTTCTGTCCCTTGATGATTCATTGACCCATGGTAATTAGAATCATTAATAGAATATTAAATGGAAGTTGAGACTCCATAATACAGAATAACTCTGTCTTAAGTGACAGGTTGAACAACTAATAATAATATCATTTAAAATACTTGTGATATGCCATAGAAGCAGTCATTTCTTTAAAATAATGACTTAATACTTGTCAAATCAAATGAAGTAGCTACTTTACAATCCTCAGTTTGTAAATAAGGAAACAAGCTCTGAGAGGTTACATAATTTTCTCAAGGTCACACAACTAGTTAGTAAGTGCTTGGGAGCTTACCACTTCCTAAGGGCAGGATAAACACCTACCTTGTCTCCAAATCCTAGCCAAGTGCCTAGTATGTGACCAGGGACACAAATATACCTGTTGAATGAATAATATATAAAGCTTATGGCCTAATTAACTACAACATTAAATTCCCCTCAAAAACCATACTCTGGGTGGCCAAAAGGCACTTCATCAGCACATTCACAGGTGCAGGCACAAGTTCTGGATCAGAGTGGCATTGAAGGCAATGCAAAACCTAAGGTAAGTGCTCACATCCTTGTGCTATAGTCCCTGCCTGCTGGTTCCTGCTCTGAACTCTTCATTCTATACTCCTCCCTCAACTACTGAGGTGATAAAACCATTTTCGCTTTTTCTGACTTATTTACTACCCTAGCTTTCACTCATTTATTCATTCACTCACTCATCAAATATTTAGTGAATACCTACCATTTGCAAGGCATTAAGGATGCAGCAATGGACAACAGAGATAAGGCCATTTCCGCCTCTAGCAATTATCCTAGAGGAGGAGAGAGACAAAAGAAAAATAAAAAATAAATAAGTGAGAAAATATTAGGTAGTCTTAAGTATGTTAAAGGAAAAACATGGTGTCACAAATCCCAATTATATTATGAAAAAAATGTAATCTTTATTTTTCTAAATTCCTTTCTTTAAAAGTTATTGGAGGGATTTTCCTGGCAGTTCAGTGGTTAAGATTCTACATTCCCAATGCAGGGGTGCAAGTTCAATCCCTGGTCAGGGAACTAAGATCCCACATGCTGTGGGGCATGGCCAAATTTTTTTTTTTAAGTTATTGGATGCACCACTATGTATAAAATAAATAACTAATGAGAACATACTATATAGCATAGGGAACTCTACTCAATACTCTGCAGTGACCTAAATGGGAAAGAAACTTTTAAAAGACAAGCTATAGGTACATGTACAGCTGTGAAGAAAGATGATCGCCGAAGAATTGATGCTTTTGAACTGTGGTGCTGGAGAAGACACTTGAGAGTCCCTTGGACTGCAAGGAGATCCAACCAGTCCATTCTAAAGGAGATCAATCCTGGGTGCTCATTGGAAGGACTGATGCGAAAGCTGAAACTCCAATACTTTGGCCACCTCATGCGATGAGCTGACTCACTGGAAAAGAGTCTGATGCTGGGAAGGATTGGGGGTGGGAGGAGTTGGGGACGACAGAGAATGAGATGGCTGGATGGCATCATTGACTCGATAGGGGTGAGTGTGAGTGAACTGCAGGAGTTGGTGATGGACAGGGAGGCCTGGCATGCTGTGATTCATGGGGTTGCAAAGAGTCAGACACGACTGAGCGACTGAACTGAACTGATGGCTGATTCACTTTGCTGTACAGTAGAAACTAATACAACATTGTAAAGCAACTACAGGTAGGGTAAAGTGAAGTCACTCAGTCATGTCCGACTCTTTGCAACCCCCTGGACTGTAGCCTACCAGGCTCTTCCATCCATGGGATTTTCCAGGCAAGAGTACTGGAGTGGGTTGCCATTTCCTTCTCCAGAGGATCTTCCCGACCCAGGGATTGAACCCAGGTCTCCCACATTGTAGGCAGACGCTTTACTGTCTGAGCCACAACAGCAACCTACTCCAATAAAAAAGCTTTTTAAGTTATTGGATGCAAAAGATGAATTTAGGCCCTTACCTTACACCAAAACCAAAAAAATCAACAAACAGGGAGCAGAGACCTAAATGTAAGTATGAAAACTATCAAACTTTTAGAGAAAAACATGGAAATGTATCTTTCTGGGCATGGGCAAAGACCTCCTAGATACAATACCAAAAGCACAATACATCAAAGAAGTGAACTTCATCAAAATTTCAAACTTTTGTGCTTTAAAAACACTATTAAGAAAATGGAAAAAAAAGTGAGAAAATATTTGTAATCATATATTTGATTAAAAAAAACTTGTATCAAGAACTTATAAAGAACTCTTACAGTTCAATAATAAGACAATCAAATTTTTTAATGGGCAAAATATTGTGCATATGTTTACTGAAATTTATATACATATACACATATATATATGTAGCTAATAAGTTTATGAAAAGATGCTTAACATCATTAATTATTAAAGAAATGCAAACTAAAATCACATGAAATACCACTTAACACCCTCTGGAAATGTAATTTAAAAGATTGTTAGTCACACTGAGACACATTTTTTTAACTTCTGAAAATTTAATTATAGACAAGGAGAGAATCTTAAAAGCATCAAGAGAAAAACAACATTATATACAAGGGAACACCCATAAAACTATCAACAGATTTTTCAGCAGAAACTTCGCAGGAAAGAAGTAAGGGGTATGACATATTCGAAAAGCTGAAGGAAAAATACTGCCAACCAAGAATACTTCCCCAGCAAAGTTTTCCTTCAGAGTTGAAGGAGGAACAAAGAATTTTCCAGAGAAGCAAAAGCTGAAGGAGTTCAGCACTACTAGACTGACGAAGTAAAAAATATTAAAAGGACTTCTTAAACCTAAACAAAAGGATGCTAATTAGTAACAAGAAAACATGAAAATATAAATCTCACCAGTAAAGGTAAATATATAGTTAAACTCAGAATACTCTCCTGCTATATTGCTGTTGGGTAAATCACATATAAATCCAGATAGAAGGTTAAATAATAAAGAATTTAAAACAGTTAAAATTAAAATAATTTGTTGATGGATATACAAAGTAAAAAGAAAATGTGATATCAAAAACATCAAATGGAGAAGGATAACAAAAATATGTAAGTTTAGAATGTGTTCAAAGTTAAGTTGTTATCAACTTCAAATAGATTGTTATAAATATAAGGTGTTTTATGGAAGCCTCATAGCAACAACAAAATAAAATTCTACAGTAGATACACAAAAGATAAAGAGGAAGAACTCTAACCATGAAAGAGAGTGAGTGAAAGTCACTCAGTCGTGTCTGACTCTTTGCGACCCCTTGGACTATACAGTCCATGGAATTCTCCAGGCCAGAATACTGGAATGGGTAGCTGTTCATTTCTCCAGGGGATCTTCCCAATTCAGGGATTGAACCCAGGTATCCCGCATTGCAGGCAGATTCTTTACCATCTGAGCCACCAGGGAAGTCCAAGAACCGTGGAGTGGGTAGCCTATCCCTTCTCCAGCATAGCTTCCTGACACAGGAATTGAAGCAGGGTCTCCTGCATTGCAGGCAGATTCTTTACCATAAAGAGGAAGAAATCGAAGCACACCACTACAGAAAAATAGCAAATCAAAGGGAGACAGCAAAGAAAGAAGATAGGAATAAAGGAATGAGAAGGCAGTCAGAAAACAATAAACAAAATGGCAGTAGTAATCTCCTATTTATCTATTATTGGTTTAAGTGTAAATGAAATAAATTCTACAATCAAAAGACCTAGAGCAGCTAAATGGATTAAAAGCCAAAGTAAGGGACTTCCCTGGTGGTACAGTGGATAAGAACTCACCTGCCAATGCAGGGACATGGAATCAATCTCTGTTCTGGGAAGATTCCATGTGCCATGGAGCACCACAACTACTGAGCCCATGTTCTTCAGGCCACAAGCCACAGCTACTGAGCCTGCATGACACAACCGCTGAAGCCCAGGCACCCAGAGCCAGTGCGTCTCAACAAGAGAAGCCACTGCAAGGAGAAGCCCATGCATCACAACAAAGAACATACCTGGTCTCCAGAACTAGAGAAAGCCCATGCCTAGAGGGTGCGGAAATAGGGAGAAGTAAGTAAAAGGGTCCAAACGTTCAACTATAAGATAAATAAGATCTGATGACCTTATGTAAAACATAATGCCTATACTGATAACACTCTAGTATATAGCTGAAGTTTGCTAAGAGAGTAGGGGACTGGAATGCAAAAGTAGGAAGTCAAGAAACACCTGGAGTAACAGGCAAATTTGGCCTTGGAGCACTGAATGAAGCAGGGCAAAGGCTAATAGAGTTTTGTCAAGAGAATGCACTGGTCATAGCAAACACCCTCTTCCAACAACACAAGAGAAGACTCTACACATGGACATCACCAGATGGTCAACACCGAAATCAGATTGATTATATTCTTTGCAACCAAAGATGGAGAAGCTCTATACAGTCAGCAAAAACAAAACCAGGAGCTGACTGTGGCTCAGATCATGAACTCCTTATTGCCAAATTCAGACTGAAATTGAAGAAAGTAAGGAAAACCACTATACGATTCTGATATGACCTAAATCAAATCCCTTATGATTATACAGTGGAAGTGAGAAATAGATTTAAGGGACTAGATCTGATAGATAGAGTGCCTGATGAACTCTGGACGGAGGTTCGTGACATTGTACAGGAGACAGGGACCAAGACCATCCCCATGGAAAAGAAATGCAAAAAAGCAAGATGGCTGTCTGAGGAGGCTTTACAAATAGCTGTGAAAAGAAGAGAAGCGAAAAGCAAAGGAGAAAAGGAAAGATATAAGCATCTGAATGCAGAGTTCCAAAGAATAGCAAGGAGAGACAAGAAAGCCTTCCTCAGGGATCAATGCAAAGAAATAGAGGAAAACAACAGAACAGGAAAAACAAGTGATCTCTTCAAGAAAATTAGAGATTCCAAGAGAACATTTCGTGCAAAGATGGGTTCGATAAAGGACAGAAATGGTATGGACCTAACAGAAGCAGAAGATATTAAGAAGAGGTGGCAGGAATACACAGAAGAACTGTATAAAAAAGATCTTCATGACCAAATAATTACAATAACATGATCACTGACCTAGAGCCAGACATCTTGGAATGTGAAGTCAAGTGGGCCTTAGAAAACATCACCACGAACAAAGCTAGTGGAGGTCATGGAATTCCAGTTGAGCTACTTCAAATCTTGAAGGATGATGCTGTGAAAGTGCTGCACTCAATATGCCAGCAGATTTGGAAAACTCAGCAGTGGCCACAGGACTGGAAAAGGTCAGTCTTCATTCCAATCCCAAAGAAAGGCAATGCCAAAGAATGCTCAAACTACCGCACAATTGCACTCATCTCACATGCTAGTAAAGTCATGCTCAAAATTCTCCAAGCCAGGCTTCAGCAATATGTGAACCGTGAACTCCCAGATGTTCAAGCAGGTTTTAGAAAAGGCAGAGGCACCAGAAATCAAATTGCCAACATCCGCTGGATCATGGAGAAAGCAATAGAGTTCCAGAAAACCGTCTATTTCTGCTTCATTGACTGTGCCAAAGTCTTTGACTCTGTGCATCACAATAAACTGTGGAACATTCTGAAAGAGATGGGAATACCAGACCACCTGACCTGCCTCTTGAGAAACCTGTATGCAGGTCAGGAAGCAACAGTCAGAACTGGACATGGAACAACAGACTGGTTCCAAGTAGGAAAAGGAGTACGTCAAGGCTGTATATTGTCACCCTGCTTATTTAACTTCTATGCAGAGTACATCATGAGGAACGCTGGGCTGGAAGAAGCACAAGCTGGAATCAAGATTGCTGGGAGAAATATCAATAACCTCAGATATGCAGATGACACCACCCTTATGGCAGAAAGTGAAGAGGAACTCAAAAGCCTCTTGATGAAAGTGAAAGAGGAGAGTGAAAAGGTTGGCTTGAAGCTCAACATTCAGGAAATTAAGATCATGGCATCTGGTCCCATCACTTCATGGGAAATAGATGGGGAAGCAGTGGAAACAGTGTCAGACTTTATTTTTTGGGGCTCCAAAATCACTGCAGATGCTGATTGCAGCCATGAAATTAAAAGATGCTTACTCCTTGGAAGGAAAGTTATGACCAACCTAGATAGTATATTAAAAAGCAGAGACATTACTTTGCCAACCAAGGTCCGTCTAGTCAAGGCTATGGTTTTTCCAGTGGTCATGTATGGATGTGAGAGTTGGACTGTGAAGAAAGCTGATCATTGAAGAATTGATGCTTTTGAATTGTGGTGCTGGAGAAGACTCTTGAGAGTCCATTGGGCTGAAAGGAGATCCAACCAGTCCATTCTGCTGCTGCTGCTGCTGCTAAGTCACTTCAGTTTTGTCTGACTCTGTGTGACCCCATAGACGGAAGCCCACCAGGCTCCACCATCCCTGGGATTCTCCAGGCAAGAACACTGGAGTGGGTTGCCATTTCCTTCTCCAATGTGTGAAAGTGAAAAGTGAAAGTGAAGTCACTCAGCCGTGTCCGACCCTTAGCGACCCCACGGACTGCAGCTTACCAGGCTCCTCCATCCATGGGATTTTCTAGGCAAGAGTACTGGAGTGGCTTGCCATTGCCTTCTCCGAACCAGTCCATTCTAAAGTATATGAATCCTGGGTGTTCATTGGAAGGACTGATGCTAAAGCTGAAACTCCAATACTTTGGCCACCTCATGCAACGAGCTGACTCGCTGGAAAAGAGTCTGATGCTGGGAAGGATTGGGGGCGGGAGGAGAAGGGGACGACAGAGAATGAGATGGCTGGATGGCATCACCGACTCAATGGACATGAGTTTGAGTGAACTCCGGGAGTTGGTGATGGACAGGGAGGCCTGGCGTGCTGTGATTCATAGGGTCTCAAAGAGTCGGACATGCTTGAGCAACTCAACTGAACTGAACTGAAGAGAGTAGAACTGACAAATTACACACACACAAAAGAAATACATGAGGTGATGGATGTGCTAATTAACAAGATGGGAGAATCCTTTCACAGTGTATTCATATACCAGATCACAGTGATATACACTTTAAAATCTTACAATATCATGTGTCAATTATACCTCAATAAAGTTGAAACTTAAAATATAAAAATAAAAGGCAATAAGTTGGCAAGGATATGAAGACCGGCGTGAGAATGTAAAATTTTACAACCAGTTGGAAAATCATGGCAGTTTCTTAAAATATTAAACATACCATATGATTCAACAATTCTATTCTTTATTATGTAACCAAGAGAGATAAAAGCATATGATCACATGTTCAAAGCAGCACTATTTCCAACTGCTAAGATATTGCAGAAATCTAAGTATCCATGGACAGATGGATTGAGAAGAAGATGTGGTATATATATATATAACAGAATATTACTAAGCTATAAAAAATGAAATTTTGCTATTTGCAATAACATGGATGGACTTAGAGGGAATTATGTTAAGTAAAATAAGTCAGAGAAAGACAAATACTATATAATATCACTTATATGTGGAATTAAAAAAACTAGTGACTAGAACAGAAAAGAAACAGACTCACAGATACAAAGAACAAACTAGTGGTTGCTAACGGGGAGACAGAAGAGTGAAGGGGTAAGATAGTGTAGAGAATTGTGAGGTACAGACTATTACACATAAAATAAGCTATAAGAATGTATTATACAACACAGAGAATATAGCCAATATTTTTAACAACAATAAACTGAATACAACCTTAAAAAAAACATATGATTACATAAAGACTTGCATAGCAATGTTCTCAGCAGCATTATTCTAAAAAACCAAAAAGTGCAAATTGGAAATAATCCACATGTCTATCAGCTGGTGAATAGGTAAACAAAATGTGGTATTGCCATACAATAAAATACAATTCAGTAATAAAAGACTGAAATAGACATATTTGCAACAACAAGGATGACCTTCAAAAACAATGAAAAGTCAAGAAGCCAATCGCAAAAGATCATATACTGTATAATTTCATTTATGTGAAATGTCCAGAACAGTCAGATATCTAGAAACAGGAAGTAGTTCAGTGGTTGCCTGGGGCCTGGAATAGAAATGGAAATTAACTGCAAATGAGCATGTGAGATCTTACCTGGGTGATGGCCAGGTTCTAAAACCAGAAGATGGTGATAGTTGAACAACCAAGTAAATTAATAAAAGATAACTGAAGTGTATATTTAAAACTAGTGAATGTTATAATATGTTAAAAGTTATTAAGAAGAAAGATTTGGGAATTTGGGGGCAAGGTATCACAGTGAGTTCAGTCTCTCAAAACATCACTCAAGAGCAAATGAAAACAAAAAGTTCAAAGCAAAAATGTATTAGAAAAAAAATCTTAATTCATTATAGAATCCTGTCTTAACTTTAGTTTCCTAAGTAAATCACAGTAAGAATGTCAAAATTCAGTTTCTCATTTTCCAGTCATTCACTCTCCAGATAAATGAAGAAATTTTCCATTTAGATTTCCAAGTATATCATCCTGAAAGACAGGGAAGGGATGAGATCCCCATTCAACAGTGTTTACCTTCCGAAGTGTGTTCCTTTCCCCTGCCTGTGATTCCCAGCCTTTGGCCTTTACTGATAGACCTCTGACCTGCTTTTCTATCATCCTCCCTAACTTACATGAATGGGTTTCACCCTTGGGATTGTCTTTGTTCTATCTGACCCATCTTTCTACGCATTTGACCCACTGTCTCCCCCTAGTTCATTTGCCATTTGTTTTCCAGCCCCATTTCCTTTTCTACTATGCCTCCCAGCCTTTACTACTCCTTCCTAGCCCTCCTTTCAAAAAGCAGAAACAAAGATTCTCATCCATTCTTTCCAGAGGCCTGTGTGGTTCTCCTGGCCAGGGAAGGTGCTGGAATGTGACTTCAGCACATTCCAGTCAACCTGGACCCTGGCAGGGAAGAATGAGCCCTTGCACAATTAGGGGGAGTGTTTTACGACCTGTTATTGTTACTGTAACATTGTCAGACTTTTTGAAGAAAGAGAAGATTAATTATTGACAAAGTTGCGATGAAACTTTCCCTAAAATACTTTCACACTTAGTGGGGGGAAAGGAGGCTAGAAACCAAGCGTTCGAAGGAATTAAAAACAAAACTGTGTCTCTCCCATTTTAATTTTCATTTCTCTGTAACATTCTAAAGTTGAAGGAAAGAAAGGCTCTGTGTGAGAGGAAACTATTGAAACTTTTTAAAGGGAGCTAAATTATTTTTACTATTTTTTCCTAGCTACAAATAGCTATATAAATGAATAATAAATTTATTTTAAAGTCTGATAATTTTTTACAGCGTGTAGAGAGACTTTCATGAATAATCATAAATTTCCTTTACTTCCAGAGTGCCTGTGTGTAAAGAACATTCCATAAGAGAGAGGTTCTAATCATTGGTGGTAATTACACGAAACCTGGAGTCATTAGACACTATTAATTGTCTGAAATATAACCAGAAGAAAAATAAACATCAGGGAGGAAATCTAGCATGACTATAATTAGTTTAATTACAATCCCTCTGGTCTATAAGAAAAATCTCAAAGTTGGTATTTCAAAATTGATTTAATTAAATTTTAAGTAACTTTTTTGTAATGTTTAAGTAGCTTTTTAGTTATTTAACCAGTTAGCAATCTTTGTTCTTTGTTTAACCAGATATGAGTCCTAAACTCTTTTTACCTGGTGTTTTCTGATAGCATCTTTTTTTTTTTTTTAAATCAAAGGTGTTCATGTTAACATTTAACAGGAATCCACTCAAGTAGAACACTTCGACAGGAGCCAGATGCTCTAGCCATCACACCCAGGTGGAGAGCTGCTAAGTCTGACCGGGGGGCCAGGACCTTGGAGCCCTCTCAGGGACTCTGAGTTGTCATCTGCCTCATGTGTCTCTCCATCTCCTCCCATCACCTTGAGCTCCACACACCCTAACCCCAGAACCTCCCCTCTTCTTGCCCTAGGTAAATACACCCATCCCATTTGGGGGGTCCTTTCCAAATTCAAAACAATCTGCATGATCCCACCCTCCTTCTCCTCTACACCATAACCATCAACTCAAGTTGAATGGGTCTCAGCCCTGAAATATCGCCATCTAGCCCCCAGCTCAGCCTTCCCCTTCATTTCATCTTAACTACAGTTGCCTCGTAACTAGTCATCCGGCCCCCAGTCTCTTCAGGCTTCAGTCCTCCAGACGTACCATTTCACTTTTGGCCTTCAGATCTCTCTCTCTTTAGCCGGGTGAGTAGGTGAAGCCCTGGCTTGTCAGTCAAGAGCTTCCGGGCTCTGAACACACTGTGTTGTCCCAGAGATGCTACCTGAGAATCCACTAGATCACTTTCTACTCCAATCAGAGCAGACCCCACACCCTGTGCCGAAAGAGTGTGTCCCTTCCCTACTGGGCATAGGCTCTGCCAAACAACTCCAAACATCTTTTAGCTGCCCTGAACGTCTGTTCCCAGGAAGCATTCTAGAGCAGCCTGCCTTCAGCAAGAAACGATTTCCAACTTCATTTTTATTTTCTTCATTGTTTTGTTTTTTTTTTAATTTCAAAACTCTGTTTATTTAGACTTTAAAGTATCACTTCTAAAATAAATTTGTTGATAAACATTATGTGTTTAAAAGCCTTGACTTTGGATTTCCCGTTTAATTTTTTAATTGTTTCCACAATTTTTAAAGGTCCATTCATAGTTATTATAAAATATTGGCTACATTCCCTGTGTTGTACAATACATTCTTATAGCTTATTTATTTTACCTCATTAAAAAAATTATTTTTAATTGAAGGATAATTGCTTTACAATGTTGTGTTGGTTTCCTCCGTACAATGATGTGAATCAGCTAAAAGTATCCATATAACTCCTCCCTCTTGAGCCTCCCTCTTCCTCCCCCATCCCTCGCCTCTAGGTCATCACAAAACACCAGTCTGAGCTCCCCGTATTATATAGTAGCTTCCCACTAACTGTCTATTTTACACATAGTAATGTATATAATTCAATGCTACTCTCTGAATTCACCCCACCCTCTCTTTAGAGCTTATTTATTTATACATATTAGTTTGTACCTCTTGATCTCCTACCTCTATCCTACTCTACCCGCCCCCCAATTCCTTTTAGCAACAAACTTAAACCTCTCAAACATTTGCCATGATCTTTCATCTTTATAGTCATACCCCTCCTTCCTAAACAGACAGAAAACTCCAGAAGGGCAGGCAAAATACTTTCCTCCTCTTTTGACGTAATAGGCAACTAAATATAGCAGAAGGAATATGGGTTTCAGAGCCAGCAGGTATGAGTTTGAATCTTGACTCTTGCTACTTATGAGGTGAGTTACCTTGAGGAAGTTACGCAACCTTTCTGAGCCTGTTTTCTCTTCTCTAAAATGGGGATGATAAGTAATACTGTCTTTCAGTTCAGTTCAGTTCAGTTCAGTAGCTCAGTCGTGTCCGACTCTCCACGACCCCATGAATCACAGCACGCCAGGCCTCCCTGTCCATCACCAACTCCTGGAGTTCACTCAAACTCATGTCCATCGAGTCGGTGATGCCATCCAGCCATCTCATTCTCTGTCGTTCCCTTCTCCTCCCGCCCCCAACCTTTCCCAGCATCAGAGTCTTTTCCAGTGAGTCAACTCGTCGCATGAGGTGGCCAAAGTATTGCAGTTTCAGCTTTATACTGTCTTTAGTGAGACATTAAAATCTCACTCTTCTTTAATGAGAATTAAATGATTATAGTGCCTCGAACAGCATATATTCAAAATACAGTCTTCAAAAAGTATTACTTTACCATTTTTATTCTCCTTATGTCAGTGTCTATATTATGCCTTATACATAGTAAGTGCTAAACTATAATAAATTGATAAGATCTCAAGATATGTCTGATGTGGATTAGCAGCCTTAACAGCAACTTCCTGCTCAAGAATAAAGCTATAGGTCCAGCATCTAAAAGGCTGCGCTGTGCTCTTGTGGGTTTGCATTCCACTCACTTTGCTGTTGTTCAGTCACTCAGCTGTGTCCAATTCTTTGCAACTCCATGGACTGCAACACAGCAGGCTTCCCTGTCCCTCACCATCTCCCGGAGCTTACTCAAACTCATGTCCATTGAATCAGTGATGCCATCCAACCATCTCGTCCTCTGCCATCCCCTGCTTCTCCTGCCCTCAACATTTCTCGGCATCAGGGTTTTTTCTAATGACTCAGCTCTTCATATCAGGTGCCCAAAGTAGTGGAGCTTCAGCCTTAGCATCAGTCCTTCCGGTGAATATTCAGGATTGATTTCCTTTAGGATGGATAATTTCATCTTCTTACAGTCCAAGGAACTCTCAAGAGTCTTCTTTAGTGATTTGTAAATGCTCTGAGTTTCTACTTTATGTGGTCTGGGGTGAGACCCTTTAAAAAAAAAATCTCCTCCAATAATTCTGCTATGTAGCCAAAATGGAGCATTACTGGTCAATCACTCAGTTTTATGACTTGGTGAAAAAACCTGACCGATTTTGGTTTTGGTTTCATTTAGTTCCTTTTCATCTGTCACCCTCAGCCTAACACACCTCCAGGCACTAACTATCCAGGCCCTATCTGAGCCTCAGCGGGGATCTATGTTGTAAGAGATAAGATAATCAGTGAGAAACATAGATCAAAACCCAGAGTATGTCTATCACTGAACGGCAATGTGTTTCATAGTTATTAATGGTATTTTAATGAGTAGGCTTCATAGCCACTGTCCACAGCAACTGAAGTAACACCAGCCTCTCAGCTGACTGCCCGGATGGTATACACCGATACGTGTGTCCCTGTCTGTGTATGCCCACTCAGTTTTCCTTTGAATCAGTCAGGATTTGAATGGAAAGAAGGGAAATTTTTGAAAAGTATCAGTTAAGCTGCTCTTGAACTTCAGAGAACAAAAGAATTACCTGGAGTCCTTGCTGGTCATGCAGAGGACTCAGGGTAAACATTGGAAATACCAATACTTGAGTTGCAGAGAACAGTTAGAATACCAGTTATAAGTGATAGTTGAAATCATGGTGGGTGTGGGGGTGTGATTCTCCAAAGTAAGTAAGTAAAAAGCAATCAATAAAAGAGATTACAAAGGATCTACAACAACCAAAGAAGTAGAAGAAATAAAACAGAGTGGTGTCCTTGAAGCCATGGAGAGGAATTTCCAGGCCTTCCCCCCAGAAAATCAGATTCAGTTAACTTGAGGTGGGGCCCAGAAATCCACAATTCCCACAGTGTACCTGAATATTGTGTATAGCCACTTTGAGGCACAAGGGTACGTTTCATTTTATAAATAAGTGAAAAAAACCCAAAGCAAAATGTTTAATAAGAGTTCATTTGATATCAAATTTCTCTCAAGTATTTCTAATATGGACCTTATCACATGGGAGACAAGATTTTATCTTTTGCTGCCCAAAGACCTAATTAACACTAGGAGAAGCTTACATTAATTAAATGAAATTCAAGTTAGCCTCAAGAGTAATTTTCTTTGACTGAGTACAAGATTCAGAACTTTTGCAAGCCAAAGCGCAGATGCGACACACGTTATAGTACCAACTAACTTTGCTCTACTAGGAAAAACATCTGAGACAGTAAATGCCATAGGTAAGGGGGGATCAAGCGGATAGTTTCATTTATTCCTTTGTTCATGCCTTCATTCAGCATATATTTCAATTCAGTTCAGTTCAGTTCAGTCGCTCAGTCGTGTCCGACTCTCAGAGACCCCATGAATCACAGCACGCCAAGTCTCCCTGTCCATCAACAACTCCTAGAGTTCACTCAAACTCAAGTCCATAGAGTCGGTGATGCCATCCAGCCATCTCATTCTCGGTCGTTCCCTTCTCCTCCCACTCCCAACCTTTCCCATAATCAGAGTCTTTTCCAGCGAGTCAACTCGTCGCATGAGGTGGCCAAAGTATTGCAGTTTCAGCTTTAACATCAGTCCTTCCAATGAACACCCAGGACTGATCTCCTTTAGAATGGACTGGTTGGATCTCCTTTCAGCCCAATGGACTCTCAAGAGTCTTCTCCAGCACCACAATTCAAAAGCATCAATTCTTCAATGATCAGCTTTCTTCACAGTCCAACTCTCACATCCATACATGACCACTGGAAAAACCATAGCCTTGACTAGACGGACCTTGGTTGGC
This sequence comes from Moschus berezovskii, assembly GCF_049115385.1. Lineage (NCBI taxonomy): Eukaryota > Metazoa > Chordata > Mammalia > Artiodactyla > Moschidae > Moschus > Moschus berezovskii. The sequence goes on from NC_142475.1 coordinate 38,195,249, forward strand.
AAAGTAATGTCTCTGCTTTTTAATATACTATCTAGGTTGGTCATAACTTTCCTTCCAAGGAGTAAGCGTCTTTTAATTTCATGGCTGCAATCAGCATCCACAGTGAGTTTGGAGCCCCAAAAAATAAAGTCTGACACTGTTTCCACTGTTTTTCCATCTATTTCCCATGAAGTGATGGGACCAGATGCCATGATCTTCGTTTTCTGAATGTTGAGCTTCAAGCCAACCTTTTCACTCTCCTCTTTCACTTTCATCAAGAGGCTTTTGAGTTCCTGTTCACTTTCTGCCATAAGGGTGGTGTCATCTGCATATCTGAGGTTATTGATATTTCTCCCAGCAATCTTGATTCCAGCTTGTGCTTCTTCCAGCCCAGCGTTCCTCATGATGTACTCTGCATATAAGTTAAATAAGCAGGGTGACAATATACAGCCTTGACCTACTCCTTTTCCTATTTGGAACCAGTCTGTTGTTCCATGTCCAGTTCTGACTGTGGCTTCCTGACCTGCATACAGGTTTCTCAAGAGGCAGGTCAGGTGGTCTGGTATTCCCATCTCTTTCAGAATGTTCCCCAGTTTATGGTGATCCACACAGTCAAAGTCTTTGGCATAGTCAATGAAGCAGAAATAGATGTTTTTCTGGAACTCTCTTGCTTTCTCCATGATCCAGCAGATGTTGGCAATTTGATCTCTGGTGCCTCTGCCTTTTCTAAAATCTACTTGAACATCTGGGTTCTCGGTTCACATATTGCTGAAGCCTGGCTTGGAGAATTTTGAGCATGCCTTTACTAGTGTGTGAGATGAGTGCAATTGTGCGGTAGTTTGAGCATTCTTTGGCATTGCCTTCCTTTGGGATTGGAATGAAGACTGACCTTTTCCAGTCCTGTGGCCACTGCTGAGTTTTCCAAATCTGCTGGCATATTGAGTGCAGCACTTTCACAGCATCATCCTTCAAGATTTGAAGTAGCTCAACTGGAATTTCATCACCTCCACTAGCTTTGTTCGTAGTGATGCTTTCTAAGGCCCACTTGACTTCACTTTCCAAGATGTCTGACTCTAAGTCAGTGATCACGTTATCGTGACTATCTTGGTCATGAAGATCTTTTTTGTACAAATTTTATTGAAGTATAGTTGATTTACAAAGCTTAGTTAGTTTCTGGTGTACAGCAAAGTGTTTCCATTGTATATATATATATATATGTATATATATATATATATTCCTTTTCAGATTCTTTTCCATTATGGTTTATTACAGCATATTGAATACAATTCTCTGTGCTATCATAGTAGGACCTTGCTGCTCATCTATTTTAAATATAATGGCAAGCCACTCCAGTACTCTTGCCTAGAAAATCCCATGGATGGAGGAGCCTGGTGGGCTGCAGTCCCTGGGGTCGCTAAGGGTCGGACACGACTGAGCGACTTCACTTTCACTTTTCACTTTCACAGATTGGAGAAGGAAATGGCAACCCACTCCAGTGTTCTTGCCTGGAGAATCCCAGGGACGGGGGAGCCTGGTAGGATTCCGTCTATGGGGTCACACAGAGTCGGACACGACTGAAGTGACTTAGCAGCAGCAGCAGCAGGTTGTATCTACTAATCCCAAACTTAATTTATCCCTGCCCCACCCTCTTTACCCTTTGGCAGATGGTCAACACTGAAATCAGATTGATTATATTCTTTGCAGCCAAAAATGTAGAAGCTCTTCACAGTTAGCAAAAACAAGACCAGGAGCTGACTGTGGGTCAGATCATGAACTCCTTATTGCCAAGTTCAGTTCAGTTCAGTTCAGTCGCTTAGTCGTGTCCGACTCTTTGCTACCCCACGAACCACAGCACACCAGGCCTCCCTGTCCATCACCAACTCCCGGAGTTCACTCAAACTCATGTCCATCGAGTCGGTGATGCCATCCAGCCATCTCATTCTCTGCCGTCCCCGTCTCCTCCTATCCCCAATCCCTCCTAGCATCAGTCAAATTCAGACTTAAATTGAAGAAAGTAGGAAAAACCACTAGACCATTCTGATATGACCTAAATAAAATCCCTTATGATTATACAGTGGAAGTGAGAAATAGATTTAAGGGTCTAGATGTGATAGATAGAGTGCCTGATGAACTCTGGACGGAGGTTCGTGACATTGTACAGGAGACAGGGACCAAGACCATCCCCATGGAAAAGAAATGCAAAAAAGCAAAATGGCTGTCTGAGGAGGCCTTACAAATAGCTGTGAAAAGAAGAGAAGCGAAAAGCAAAGGAGAAAAGGAAAGATATAAGCATCTGAATGCAGAGTTCCAAAGAATAGCAAGGAGAGATAAGAAAGCCTTCCTCAGTGATCAATGCAAAGAAATAGAGGAAAACAACAGAATAGGAAAAACAAGAGATCTCTTCAAGAAAATCAGAGATTCCAAGGGAACATTTCATGCAAAGATGGGCTCGATCAAGGACAGAAATGGTATGGACGTAACAGAAGCAGAAGATATTAAGAAGAGGTGGCAAGAATACACAGAAGAACTGTACAAAAAAGATCTTCATGACCAAGATAGTCACGATAACGTGATCACTGACCTAGAGCATATATTTATTCAGTATCTTTTATGTGTCAGGTACTATACTAAAGTGAAAAAAAAGTCCCAGCCTCTAATTGTTACTATAATGACAATCACATAAAAAGATATAAACATATCAGATAAATATGTTGTACACCTTAAGTTTATGTTATATGTCAAATATATTTCAATTAAAAATAAAAGAAGTTTGCATTTCAAAATATGCCAACCATTCCCTCAGATCTTTATTGAATGCAGTCTGGGTGTAGGAGATGTGCAAGATTAAATGAGATGTTCCCTTTGGAAGAGATGATAACCAATTATTCAAAAGACACTCATTTCCTAGGCACTCTTCTAGGTTCTTTAGATACAGAGATTAATAAGGACTGGTCCTGACATCATGGAGCTGAAAGTACAGAGAGATAACTAAACATCTAATTCTAACACAACGTAAAGATATACACAGAAGACTTTTGGAGCATGGATTCTTGAGAAGTGAGGCTGGTAAAGTATGTCAGGGCCAGATTATGAAAATAATGAATGTCATGGTCAGGGATCTGGACTTGATTCTGTAGGTTGTGTGGCCTTGGAAGATCTTTGAGTAAAAAAGTGACACCATCAGACTTGTATTTTAGAAACTCACCTGGAGACAGGCAGGACAATTAAGAAGCTATTACAATAGACTTGGAAGCAGATAATGAAAGTCAGAGCTGAAATGTGACAATGAAAATAAAATGAGAAGTCAAATTCAAGACTTCCAGAATCAGAAATGGCAAGATATAGAACAGGAAGGATGTGGGGAAAGAGGGAGGAGGAACTGAAACTCCTAAGACTTAGTTTATGTGACTGTGTACATGGGAACCCTATCAACCCAGCTAGAGAAGAGTAGAGAGTTCAGTTTGAAGTCTGGGAATGAGGGTAGAAATAATAACCCGTTCCACTTGGCTACATGTGAAAGGTCTGGTTGGAATATTTATGAGCAGTTGGAAATACAGGTCAGGAGTTTGGGAGCAAAGTTGAAGCTGGATGTGGAGATAACAATCAATAAGAGATAGTTGAATTTATGGGGGAAAAAATAGATGTCTGAGAGGTGAACAGGGTAAAAAAAGAAAATGAGAGAAGAAAAAAGGAGAGAGACCAGAGAAGATCTATTGCCAAAAATAGCGGAAGAAGTAGAACTGGATGGTATCCTTGGAGCCATGGAAAATAGTTTCCAGAGGAAAAATAGGTGGTCAAAAGGCGACAGATCAAGTATGAAGGCACACACCTCTGATAGCTCTTCTCTCTACATGCTGATCACCCTTAATTTACATCTATCTAGATCTCTCCTCCAAATTTCAACACATTCATCTATCCATCTGAACAAAATGTCTAAACTATCCTTCTGTGGGCCAGCACTATGTTTGCAAGATAGTGTTCCACAAGATAATCTGGTACTGCCTTCCAGGAGCTCCCAACACAGACATTTACAGACACATATCAGTGTGATAAAGGCCAGGAGAACACAGAGGAGGGCCCCCCTCACCCAACCCAGGAGGGAGGAGTTAAGGAAAACTTCCCGTCGGGAGGGACATTTCAGCTGAGACACAAGGAGGAACAAAGGTGAACCACGGGAAGAAAAGACGAGCGGGGAGAGTGGAGAGAATACAAGTCTGGAAGGGAGAGACCAGTGTTTTCGATGAACTGGAAAATTTTTAATGCAAGAGAATGGGAATCGAAGAGTCTGGGAAATGTACAGAGGACAGACTGAGGGCTTTGACAGGTGTATCAGTGATTTATAGAATCATAATTAATTATAATCACAAACACTCACATGGTACTCGCTCTGCACACTTATTGCATTTGAAGTGTTAGATTTGCACCGGCAACCTGATGCTGGGAAAGATTGAGGGCAGGAGGAGAAGAGGACCACGGGGAATGAGATGGTTGGATGGCATTACTGAATCAATGGACCTGAGTTTGAGCAAACTCCAGGAGATGGTGAAGGACAGGGAAGCCTGGCATGCTGCAGTCCATGGGGTCACAAAGAGTTGGACATGACTGAGCGACTGAACAGCAACAACAATCCTAGGAGGTTAGCAGTCCTAGTCCCCATTTATCGAATAGCAATGGGGGTTCGCAGACAAGCTGTGAACAGAGAATCAGTAGCAGCAGGATGCTCCAACATGAAACACGCAAGTCATCACCATCATCCTTCTGAGCCTGCAGCTCACTCGCTGCGCTGCTCACCTCACCTCTGGTGCTACCAGCCTCCCAGTCACTAACCTGGAACCCCTGGGAAGTTCATCTTTGCTACCTATGTCTAACTACTGACTAACCCTTGCCAACTTTACCTCCAGTTCTATCTGCTCCTCAGTCTCTCCTCCTGGGTTCAGGGTTTCCTGGGGTTCACACTACCACAACCTCCTTCTCACTGACTTCTGGCCTTCTCAGGACGTCTTTTCCTCTTTTAAATCCATTCCTCTCTGAGTGCAAACATGACCACATGTGTGTGTGCTCAGCGGTTTCGGTGTCCAACTCTTTGCAACCCTATGGCCTATATCCCGCCAGGCTCCTCTGTCCATGGGATTCTCCAGGTAAGAATACTGGAGTGGGTAGCCACTTCCTTCTCCAGGGTATCTTCCCCACTCAGGGGTCGAACCTGTACCTCCTGTGGCTCCTGAATTGCAGGCAGATTCTTTACCGCTGAGCCACAAGGGAAGCCCAAACACAACCACATAAGGTCCTTACTTTAAAGACACCAAGGCCCTGAGTATGTCTGAAGCTCTCCGTGTTCACTGGGCTCACTTCCAGGACAATGACAAGCCCTCTGGGAGACGGATTAGCAGCTAGAGGGTAGCCAGCACTTAACATATGCTGGGCTCTACCCTCAGCCTTTTACACGAATTCTCTCAATTCTCACAATAATCATGCCTGTCACGATTGTGGAAACTGAGGCACAGGTAATTTAAGGAACTTGCCAAAGGACACAGAGTTCCTGGCACTGGAATGGGCACCGTGGCTCCTAGTCTAATTGGGGGAGAGGGGAGAAAAGCAGGCCCAAATGGGTGGGTGAGGAAATAAACTGAAGGAAAGCCTCACAAAGCTCTGAGATGATTGTGCTATGACAGCTGCTACTGTCTCCTCTCGCACACTTATGTATGTGTGTGCTCAGTCGTATCCAACTCTTTTGCGATCCATGGACTGTAACCCATCAGGCTTCTTTGTCCACGGGATTCTCCAGGCAAGAATACTGGATAGGGTTATCATTTCCTCCTCCAGGGGATCTTCCAGACTCAGTGATCAAACCCACATCTCTTGTGTCTCCTGTATTGGCAGGCAGGTTCTTTACCACTGCGCCACTTGGGAAACCCACACACTTGGAGAATCACAAATGTATAAAGTCTGTCTGCTCAGTGTGGCCCAGTCCCATCTCTCCACATCCTCTCTGAACTCAGCCTGCCATGTGGCTGCTCAGTTTCACTCCCCATCTCTGGCTCCCTTCCCTCTGCCTGCTTCTACCTTGTAGAGGACGCTCTTATTTTTTTTTCTTCTGGCTCTCAGCGTCTTCTTTCACTCACAATCCAGCCCAGCATCTAGGACACTACACACCACTGGAATAAGGCTGTGTATACACCACTGGGCTGTGCCTGCTTTTTCTAACCCACCTTAGATTTCTTTCAGCTATTCAGGTTTCTGAGGTTACATCAGTATTGAAACCGTCTAAATTCATTTCATTCATTGGGCATGTATTTTGTTCTACTATTTGGCAGTCACCATGCTAAGTTCTGAAACAAGTCCATGGTGGAGACCACCCCAGAGCATGGGCCCTTTCCTGAGCCACGCTAAGATCAGATCACAGAGAAACAGCAGATGCCCCCAGCCAGGTCCCACAACCCCCCAGTGCATACACACTTGATCTATTTATTCATTTTAATCACGTGTTCTCTGCTTTTTTTGGGGGGGTCTTTGTTGCTGTGTGCAGGCTTTCTCTAGTTGTGGTGAGCAGGGGCTGCTCTCACAGGATTTCTCATTGTGGTGGCTTATTGCAGAGCACAGGCTCTAGGGCCCGTGGGCTTCAGTAAGTGCCTTGTGTGGACTCAGTCGTCATGGCTTCCAGGCTCTAAAGCACAGGCTCAATAGTTGCGGCGCGTGGACTTTGTTGCTCTGTGGAATGTGGGATCCTCCTGGGTCAGGGATCCAACCTGAGTCTCCTGCATTGGCAGGCAGATTCTTTACCACTGAGCCACCAGGGAAGTCTCACTCTTGGTTTATTGTGTAACACACGGGATTATAAATATCTGCTTCTATGTCTGTCTTCACCTCTAGACCAAGTTCCCCGAAGTCTGGGACATTTTCTTCCATCTATACCCCATAGTCTAGTGTGATACCCATGGAACAAAATGAGCACTTTTCAGTAATACAGCATTCATAATACTTCAGTTCTACTGTATGTGAATAAAGGGCCAACTATGACCCCAAAGACTTTCCATATATTGTACCTCATTTAATCCTCCCAAGTGAAATGAGGTAGGAACTCTTATCACCTCCATTTTCCAAATGAGGAAACTGAACCATAGATATCTTAAGTGACCTTTCTGAAAACAGTCTCCAATATGTATGTATATTCCTTAGGGTCCATCACTGGTCTTATTTTTAGTCTTAATTTAGCTGTCACCTGAAACTCCCTAACCCTACTGGCATACAGCATGCTTGTTTGAAAAGAAGGTTCCCAGCGTGCTGTCGTTAGAGCCCCCACCCCCAACAGCAGTCAGGGATAGAAGAGCACGGCTCTGTTCGTGCTTACCTGTGGGGTGTTAAAGGAGCCCCATTTGAGAAGATGAGCTCTAGACACACCGTGGGATATTACTCAACCTCCATCAAGAATGAAATGTTGCCATTTGCTCATCAACATAGATGGAACTGAAGGGTATTATGCTTAGTGAAATAAGTTAGAGCAAGACAAATTCTGTCATGCTATTATTGTTACAGGGAATCTAAAAAAAAAAAAAGAATGAATACAAAAAATTTTAAGGAAATCCACTACTGTAATTACTATGGATGGAGGTAGGGGAAAGATTCAAAGCAGATGGTTTATTTAGAAGTGTCCAAATTCCAGCCAAAAGAAAAAAGCTTTTGTAATGTGAGCTGTCCCGTTTTTCCTCCCATTTTAAAGGAAAAAAAACCTTCCCCACCCCCTCCCATACCCTTCCCCCCAAGACTGGATTTAGATAAGCCTAGAGTCAAAACCACTGGGTAGATTGCAGAACAATTGGCCTTCAGCTGGGGTTTAATGAAAGACTTTGAATTCTTAGGGGTCACCTGAGTGCTGGTTTTGCAGAACCTCCCTCTGTTCTCCCTGGGGGAGTTGCTCATGCTCACTCTCCCCACCCTCATTTATCTATGTAAAGGTTCTTCAGAGGCCTGGCTCCCCGCAGATATCCTGACCTGACTCTCCTTCAGTCCCCACCCTTCCAATCCTACCTCCAGCACCCAACTGGAAGCTCCCGCTGGGCCTGTTACCCTACACTCCAGTCTGAGGACCTGAGCAGAGTCAGGTGATTGCTCCCTCCTTCCTGGAAAACCCAGCTGTCCCTCACTGCAGACCTGTCTATCTGTGCCTGGTCTTCTTGCAACAAGCAGCAAGCATACCTTCTCCAGTCTTGGACTTTACTTGCTTGTGTTCCCCACTCCCCACCCCAATTTCTCCCTGTCCTCTAAATGCCCTCCACTCTAGGCCACCAAATACAAAATCTACCTTACATGACATTTCCATACCCCCTTTAAAGATAAGGGCTTCCCTGGTGGCTTAGATGGTAAAGAATCCACCTGAAAGCGGGAGACCCGGGTTTGATCCCTGGGTTGGAAAGATCTCCTGGAAGAGGGCATGGCAACCCATTCCAGTACTCTTGCCAAAGTTGAGGGACTTTCCTGGTGGTCCAGTGGTTAAGACTCCATGATTCCAATGCAAGGCGCTCGGGTTTAATCTCTGGTTGGGAGAGTAAGATCCCACATGTTGGATGGAGCCAAGAAAATTTTTTAAAAATATAAACTTTAATTTATTAAAAATTCAATTATTTCCCAAAGGCAGCTATCAGTAACTTTATTAAGTTTTAACTTGAAACGTAATGGCATATATATGTTTGCTTCTGTTTGTTCATTCACCTCGGGCTTCCCAGGTGGCTTAGTGGTAAAGAATCTGCCTGCCAATGCAGATGGCACAGGTTTGATCCCTGGGTCAGAAAAATCCCTTGGAGGAGAAAATGGCAACTGAGTCCAGTATTCTTGCCTGAAGAATCCCATGGACAGAGGAGCCTGGCAGGCTACAGTCCATGGGGTAGAAAAGAGTCAGACATGACTGAGCACAGCACACACACACACTTCATTCACCTAATATTTTTACTGAGAATCTATCATATGTTTGCCTGGTGTGGTGATAGGCACTGATGAAAGTCATAGAAAGCAGGCTTTTTTCTCAAGGAGCAAAAGTCCCTCATGGGAGACAGACAAATATGAACATAAAAACTCCCCTTGGGTATCTTCCTGGGAAATGTCTTATTCTACTGACTCATGTACTCACTCACTCATTCAACAAATGTTCTTGGAGCCCCACTTGCATCAAGCCCCTATTTGAGGCACTGGGAAACAGTGTGACAAGACTGTGCCCTGTTGGGGGTGACATTCCCATCGTGGAGGAGTCAGGCGTGAATATGTCAGTTCACGGAGGAATGCAGACTGAGCAGATGTAACACAGCAGGAGCTAGAGAGCTTCTGAAGTGATGGTGGACCACTTCCTCAGAAAGGAGGAACTAAGGACGGCAAGCTGGGATGAGCCTGAAAGATGGGAAAGCCTCCCTTGCAAAGATCAGGCTGAAAAAACACACTCAGATGAGACCAGCAGATGGGAATGAATTGGGCAGGCTGGCAGGGCAGAAGTTAGGCCAGTGTGTCTGGAGCCCGGGTCCCAGAAAGGATGGAAAGTGGCACGAAGAGATCGCAGAGGGGATGGGTTAGGTCAGGAGGGCCTAGTAGGGACCCCAAGCACGGATTTGATCTTAGCACCCAGTGAGCAACTTCCAGTTCATCATTTTGTAAACAAAATTGAAAGCTCACCCCGTACCAGCTCCTGAATGCTTCATATCTGTCTACCAATATGATCTTAACAGCAACCCTGTGAGGTCAGCATTACTATTGTCCATTTGGGGGAGGAGAAGGAGGCCTAAAGAGATCCAGTGGCCGGCCCAGGGTGACTCGCCTGATGTCAGGGTTTGCATTGCAGCCTTCTGACTCCAGTCCATACTTTCCAGACCTCACAGAAGCCTGAAGAACCAGATATTAAATGCTGTCTTTAAATAAAGAAGAAGGAAAAAAATATTCCTTCGCAGCTTTTTGTCTCCATCAGGAGTTTTTCAAATTCTTAGAAACACTTCTTTGCCCCCAAAGTCCCTTAACCTGTTAAAAGTCCTTCACACATTCTTTGGACAGGTTTATCTGCTAGGCTGAGGGGTTCGGAGGCGCTCTGGCCTGAGGCAGGAGCACGTGCTACTCGGGGCGTGTTTTGTTTTGTTTTAAATACCATCAATTAAATGCTTTTAAGACTGTAAACCCTCCTTTGTCCTCCTCTGGGCTCTGTAGAAATGTAACTTAGTAGCCTGCTATCTCCCTCCTTTGAAATTCCGATGAACCCTACAGTAATTAATCGGTATTCATGGTTCTCAGGCAGAACTTCGGCCCTGAGAGAGGAGATGGGTGCTCTCCTCTGCCGCAGGCTGGGCTCCTCAAACTTTAATGTGCGCACAATCACCCGGGGGTCTCGTATCAAATGCGGATTCTAACTCAGAAGTTCTGGGGTGGGCCTCGACCACCCTCCTTATCCACTGGCAGTGAGCACACGAAGAATCGCCCGCCCAGAGCAGATCACCGAGAGCCAGGGAGGGGATCTTTTTCCAGGCTCAGCAACAATCAACCAAAGGCATAATGAAGTTCAAGTCTTCCCAGGTGGCTCAGATAATGAAGAATCCACCTGCAATGCAGGAGACCGGGGTTCGACCCCTCGGTCGTGAAGATCTGTGGAGAAGGGAACGACAACCCACTCCAGTATTCTTGCCTGGAGAATTCCATGGACAGAGGAGCCTGGCCCCCCGCGGTCCAAGGGGTCGCAAAGAGTCGGAGCAACTAACACTTTCTCATAATGAAGCACAGAGAGCCTCACGTGGAACTTTTCCTCTGGAAACCTGGCCCAGCATTAAACAATTTCATCATAAACTCTCTGAACACACTGGGAAATGATAAGATCACGCTAAGGGGGCCTGACGCAGGCCTAGCTTCCACGTGGTTAGAGGACCGTCTCAGAATCTTTAAACCCTCAGGACAGGAGTAGGGCCTGGTGAAAGCCTCAGAAATTCCTTTCCCAGTAGCAGGAACCTTCAGTACCCACACATCTAGAGACTGAGGACGGTAAGGAGCCCCCATGTGGGTAGGAACACTGCCTCTCCCCCTCGCCCAGCACTGGGGCTGAAGGCAGGGGTGGGGGAGGGGATCAGCCCAACCCCCACCACTTCCTCCACACATTCCCGAGGGCCAGCTGTTTGCCCAGGAGTGGCAGCTGGCAGGCTAGACTGCCATCCAGGAATCTCTCAAGATCATCTGACCCCTAGTGTAGGATAGGAGCAGCACAGAGTGAGCCAACCCAAAGCTGAATTTTTTTTTAATATAAATTTATTTATTTTAATTACTTTACAATATTGTATTGCTTTTGCCAAATATTGCCAAAGCTGAAATTAAAGACTGAGTTGAAAATAAAGATGGTCATTTATAAGATGTGAGAATTCATTATGTCTTAAAATAATCAATTGGAAAAACCTATGATCTAACAAGTAAAATATGACTGTCCCCTGTCTCATCACCTTAACTGTTCTACAGTTATATCTATAATGTATTTGACTTGAATTCTGCCTTTAATAGTAGTATGTTTAATGTTTTAATTTTGCAGTAAGTCCCCTACACACTTACTTAGAAAAGACCCTGATGCTGGGAAAGATTGAAGGCAGGAGGAGAAGGAGATGACAGAGGACTAGATGGACTAGATGGTTGGATGGCATCGCCCACTCAATGGACATGAGTTTGAGCAAGCTCTGGGAAATGGTGTAGGACAGGGAAGCTTGGCATGCTGCAGTCTATGGAGTCGCAAAGAGTCGGACATGACTGAGCAACTGAATAACAACAACCCATACACATGAATGTTCATAAGTCCAGTTTATATGTATAACCAACAAAGTTAACCTAGGTACCCAGCTAACACAGTTATATAGTACTGTACTGTAATAGGTTTATGATATTTGTCACACAAATAATACCTTAAAATGTTAGACATTCAATTGTGTCTGACTCTTTGCAACCCCATGGACTATAACCCTCCAGGCTCCTCTGTCCACGGAATTTCCCAGGCAAGAACACTGGTGTGGGTTGCCATTTCCTCTTCCAGGGGATCCTCCCCACCCAGAAATCAAACCAAGATCTCCTGCATTGCAGGCAGATTCGCTAGCGTCTAAGCCACCGGCAAAGCCATAATACCTAAATAACAAACACTAAAAATGAGCATTTTTAATCTTAGAGCACAGTACCTTGAAAAGTACAGTAATATCAGGTACATCCCCTCTTGCTTCCGGACATCCTGGGCTTGAAATAAAGATACTTTACTAAAGTACACAACAGGACAACCACTTGTAGAGAATGCACACACGTGACAATGAACTAACTTACATGACTGGACACGCAAATGCACATCAGCAACTTAAAAAGTTCGTAGCTTGAAGGTTCCTATGTAGGGAACTTACTGTATAAGCTACAAACTTTAGCAGCAACGGTTAAGCTCTGGGGTAGATACAAGTTTCTTTGTTGCATTATTCTGTGCATTGGGAGCTTTTAAAAATAAAACATGAATTCTTGTCACCACCTCCCTACCCCCTTCCATAGCCAGTCCATTGTTGACTCGCCATCTATTAATAGAAAACCTTCTTCATTTGCTGCCCCTTCTCCCTCCCAGGCCTTCCCTCTCACACAGGCCCAGTGTTCCTCACCCTGGTCTACACTGGTGCAATCCTTACTGATTTTGCCAGATCTTTCCTCCCCTACCTAAGAAAAACCCTCCTAAAGTATACTTTCCATCAAACCATGCCCCAGCTCAGAAGTCTTCAGCAATTCCCTCCCTGGCAACCAAACAGAACCCAAATTCTGAAGCCTGGCACTGAAGGTCTCTTTCCAGACCCTCCCGCTTCTGTCATAAATTACTCAACCTCTCTGAGCCTCCATTATTCATTTAAAAACCGTGGTTTTTGGTACCAACTTCTCAAACATTGAAGTAAGCAAAGGCCCTCTCATCAGACAGCCTAAGACATAATAAGCTCTCAGAAAACGTGATTTCTACTTTTGCCTAAAGAACATACACTCGCCCCAAACCGGATTACTTATTCTTAGATTTACTGAGCTCTTTCCTGAGGTTGTCCATTTGTTGAAGTGTGTAACTGTGCTCAGCATTCTGGGTCCACACCTCCTGCCTGTCCTCGCTTTGTTTCTTATCATTTTAGGTTTATTTGTATAATTCTGATGAATGGCCCTCTCCCACTCTAGACTAGAAATTCCTTGTAGGCAGTGGGCAGTGTCACACACACACACACACACACACACACAAAGAAAAACAACAAAAACTTTTCAGCAAATACAAGCCCAGCTGACATATCACATTTTTCCTAATCTTTTCCGTTCTTTCCAACCACCTCAGCTGCTAGTCTCTTTTGACACAACTCACTGGGTCTTGTTCATTGGTCATGTGTGAATAAATATTATTCTCTTACAATGGCACCAGATATACTCAGTGTAAATTTATTTGGATTCTAAAGACCAAATAAGAAGGAGGAGAGAAAGAATGCAAGAAAAACAACAAGGTAATGAGCGAAGTGATGCTCCCAGCAAAGAACACAAGTCACCCCCCTGAGGAGGGTCTAAATGATGATGAGTGACTAAAGATTATAGAGCCAGGAAACTGAGTAGTGGTGGCATCTCTAGGAAGTTGAAGAATTATATAAAGACCAATATAAAGTTCCCTGGTGGCTCAGAGGTTAAGCGTCTGCCTCCAATGCGGGAGACCCGGGTTCGATCCCTGGGTCGGGAAGATCCCCTGGAGAAGGAAACGGTAACCCACTCCAGTATTCTTGCCTGGAGAATCCCATGGACAGAGAAGCCTGGTAGACTACAGTCCACGGGGTCGCAAAGAGTCGTACATGACTGAGCGACGGAATGGAACGGAAAGTAAGTAAAATCTTAGTCTGTCATAAATGCGTTATAGGGTGCACACTAAGAAAATTCCTGGAGACGGTGAAAGAGAGGGAAGCCTGGTGTGCTGCAGTCCATGGGGTCGCAAAGAGTCGGACATCACTTAGCGACTGAACAACAACTATACTTAGAAGATGACTGAAATATTTTCAGGGGCTACTGTGCCTTGGCACAATCTTTACCTTGAAAGCCTAACCTCCACCATCCCTATAAGATTCAACTCCACTAAATTATAAGCACTTAAATTGGGGTCTTTTATATCTCGGTGTGGTCACATGTCATAAAGAAATGGGAAAACTTAGAAGTCAGTGTATCTTCTAGTGATAATCAGCCAACACCTCCCTTAAGCAATTCCCTTTGGCTATAAAGCAAAACTTATTCAATTAGCACACCTTTATCAAAAACTGGGACTACTTAGTCTCATTAATGAATTTGAAATTTCAAATACAGACTTGGTGAAATGACGCCATTGTGCTGTAAGTATGCTAGATTTTGCCAAGTGCTGATAACATATTTGGCACAGTTTCAGTACTAAGTGGAATTATATATTTGTTACTTAAATTATGTAAGCTATCCATACTTACTATAAAAAGAAAGGAATAGGTATATACTTCGGAGAAGGCAATGGCAAGCCACTCCAGTACCCTTGCCTGGAAAATCCCATGGATGGAGGAGCCTGGTAGGCTGCAGTCCGTGGGGTCGCTCAGGGTTGGACACGACTGAGCGACTTTACTTTCACTTTTCACTTTCACACATTGGAGAAGGAAATGGCCACCCACTCCGGTGTTCTTGCCTGGAGAATCCCAGGGACGGCGGAGCCTGGTGGGCTTCCATCTATGGGGTCACACAGAGTCGGACACGACTGAAGTGACTTAGCAGCAGGTATATACTTAAGAAAAAGAAAAAGTATATACACAAGAAGAAGGTATATCAGTTCAGTTCAGTGGCTCAGTCATGTCCGACTCTTTGCGACCCCATGAAGCACAGCACGCCAGGCCTCCCTGTCCATCACCAACTCCCGGAGTTCACTCAAACTCATGTCCATCGAGTCGGTGATGCCATCCAGCCATCTCATTCTCCGTCGTCCCCTTCTCCTCCCGCCCCCAAACTTTCCCAGCATCAGAGTCTTTTCCAGTGAGTCAACTCGTCGCATGAGGTGGCCAAAGTATTGGAGTTTCAGCTTTAGCATCAATCCTTCCAATGAACACCCAGGATTGATCTCCTGTAGAATGGACTGGTTGGATATATCCGTTCCGTTCCGTTCAGTCACTCAGTCGTGTCCGACTCTTTGCGACCCCGTGGACTGTGGCCTACCAGGCTTCTCCGTCCATGGGATTCTCCAGGCAAGAATACTGGAGTGGGTTACCATCTCCTTCTCCAGGGGATCTTCCCGACCCAAGGATCGAACCCCGGTCTCCCTCATTGGAGGCAGACGCTTTAACCTCTGAGCCACCAGGGAAGCCCGGTTGGATATATACTTAAGCCAAAAAACAGAAATACAATTCAACTACCCAAAGATAGAGATTATTAACATTTTACATTGCAATTGTTCATATTTTTTCCAGTATGTGTATGTGTGTGTCCTTTGTGTGTGTGTCTTTTTAATGACTGTAAAATTACACTGGTTGTTTAAAAAACTGAATCATAGAATGTAAAAATTGAGTGATTGTAGCCTAAGCCCTTCATTTGACAGTTGCAAAAAACTGCAGGATTCTTTCCTAAGGGTAGAACATGGCTGAACTATAATTACACTGACTTTGAAAATATGAGTCCTTTGGGTCCCAGAATATAATTCATGTTCTTGCTTGTTTGCATCTCAGTGATACAGAACTCCAAACACTATGCTCTAGAACCAAAAACTACACAACAGGAAAGAAAAGGTGAAATTCGATTGATGAGGTTTCAAAACAGTCAGAAAATGTCATACAGAGTGAAGTAAGTCAAAAAGAGAAAGACAAATGTTGTGTATTAACACAAACATATGGACTCTAGAAAAATGGTATTGATGAGCCTATTTGCAGAGCAGGAACAGAGGTGGAGAACAGACTTGCAGACACAGTGGGGAAAGAAGAGGGTGGAAGGAACCGAGAGTAGCATTGACCTATACACACCACCATGTGTAAATAGGCAGCCAGTGGGAAGCTGCTGGAAAGCAAAGGGAGCTCAGTTCGGTGCTTTGTGATGACTTTAGAGGGGTGGGATGGGGGGAAGGGACAGGGGCTCAAGAGCGAGAGGATCAGTCAGTTCAGTCGCTCATTCATTTATTCGTGTCCTACTCTTTGCCTCCCCATGGACTGCAGCACACCAGGTTTCCCTGTCCATCACCAACTCCCAGAGTTTGTTCAAACACATGTCCATCAAGTCGGTGATGCCATCCAACCATCTCATATATGTATATTAATACATATGAGTGATTCACATTGTTGTACAACAGAAACTAACACAATATTATAAAGCAATTATATTCCAATAAAAAAAGTTATCAGATTGATACTGAAGTCACTTTTTTCCATAAAAGGACTTTTAACTAAGAATCAGAAAAACTGCATTGTGATTCCAACTCTGGTAATTTCAGTCTTGTGACTTGTTAACCTCTCTTCCTATCTCCTCATCTATAGAACAGAAATGATCGCTTTTTCCATTCTTATTTTCATTAAACCAAATGAAATTCAGAATGTGAAAGCATTTTCTAACTGAAATGTCACAGAAAGTGAGGTGCTGTTGAAAACAAGTGAGAGGAGACCTAAATGCATAGATCACTGCTCAAGCAAATCATAAATCTCATCTTCCCTCAGGCTGCAACGCTCTTCTCAACTTGGTTTGTTATTGTGTATGTGTGTGTGTTCATATCACTCTGTACATCTCTCTTTCACACAACTATCACAACGTATTATCATTCTGGGATTCTATTTCTGTCTTGCTCACTAGATAATAAACTCTTTTTTTTTTAAATGATAAACTCTTTAATGATGAGAACTGTCTTGCAACCTGAGGCTTGGGGACACTTTAGTCCAGCTCCATCAATCTCCCTCAGCCCTGCCCAAGACAAGCTGCCTCCAATCCTTCACTCAGTGTTTGCCACCCTGATCATCACCCTCAAGCCCCATCTCTCTCACAACACCCCTCCCCACCAAGAAGCTTTAGAAGCACCATTAACCGTTTTCATTTTTAGATCTCCAGCATCTGAAATAATGCCTCGAGGCTAACACTAGACAGTGAGTGAAAAGTTGATAGAGGGATGAATGAGTGAGACTGCTGAATTACTGTCTCTGTCTTGAAGAATGCTCTTTTCCTGTCAGTCAAGGCCTCCTCTATTTAAATCTCTGAAATCTGATCATGGACAATTTTGGTTTGATTATTCAAGAAGGGTCATGACTTGTAATAACTTGTGAGTTCCTGAAGAAAGAATGTGAGTGAGGGCCAGGGTCAGAATCTGTGCTCTCAGTTCCTAGGTTAACCTTTCCAGCCTGCTGCCTTTTCAACGTGCCTTTATTATCACAGACTTTGTCCTGTATTCAGTGATGCTAGGAATCCACCTCTTTTGACTCTGAAGTCCAAGTTCTTTCTTCTATAGCTCTCAAAAAGATTAGCATTTTCAAAGCACTTTGTTATCTCCTTCCTCCTTTACAGATTAGGCAAGAGGCTCAGAGAGGTTCAATAATGTGCTGAAGGTCACCCAGCTGATAGGGCTTTCCAAGTAAGCTCAGCGGTAAAGAATCTGCCTGCCAGAGCAGGAGACAGCTGGTTCTATCCCTGGGTCAGCAAGATCCCCTGGAGGAGGAAATGCCAATTCACTCCAGTATTCTTGCCTGGAAAATCCCATGGACAGAGAACCTGGTCAACTACAATGCATGGGGTCGCAAAAGTATTGGATCCAACAACTGAGAACATACCCCGCTAGTAAGTGACAGAGAGGACCTGGAAATCAAGATCTCTGATTCCATATAAATGTTTATTTCTCCATACAATAGAATACAATAATGTTGGACAAAGAAATCACCCGATACATTATGGACTGAATTAAGGAGAAACAGAAGTTAAAAGAAGGAAGGAAGGGCAAAGGGAGCACTGATTCAACATGTGTGTAAAATTTGTTCTATACAGAAACTTCTTAGAGATTTAATATTAGTTGTTGACAGTATTTATGAGCCCTTGGAGGGCATGCTAATGTATCTTATATATATGCTCTTGCAGGTGTAGTAAGATGTTTTCCACAGTTGCTGCTGTTGTTCAGTCGTTCAGTTGTGTCCAACTCTTTGCGACCCCATGGACTGCAGCACGCCAGGCTTCCCTGTCACTTCCCTGTCCATCACCAAATCCCGGGAGCTTGCTCAAACTCATATCCATTAAGTCAGTGATGTCATCCAACCATCTCATCCTCTGTCGCCCTTTCTCCAGTAATACTGCCTTCAATCTTTCCCAGCATCAGGGTCTTTTCAAATGAGTCAGCTCTTCCCATCAGGTGGCCAAAATATTGAAGATTAAGCATCAGTCCTTCCAATGAATATTCAGGATTGATTTCCTTTAGGTTTGACTGGCTTGATCTTCTTGCTGTCCAAGGGACTCTCAAGAGTGTTCTCCAACACCACAGCTCAAAAGCATCAATTCTTTGGCATTCAGCCTTCTTTACGGTCCAACTCTCACATCCATACATGACTACTGGAAAAACCATAGCTTTTACTCTATGACCTTTGTTGGCAAAGAAATGTCTCTGCTTTTTAATATGCTGTCTAGGTTTGTCATAGCTTTTCCATAGTAGGGCTCAGTAAATGTCCATTTGAGTATTACTTGGAGGAGACAAATGGACGAGTTTATTAGGTAACTCCTGCCATGCTAGGTAGTTGAAAGTAGACCTTAATAGAGGTTCTGGTGAGCAGTGCACAGGCTAAAGTGTTAGTCATTCAGTCGTGTCCAACCCTTTGTGATCCCAAGAACGGTATCCTCCCAGGCGCCTCTGTCCATAGAATTTTCCAGACAAGAATACTGGAGTGGGTAGCCAAGCCCTTCTTCAGGGTATCTTCCTGACCCAGAGACTGATCCTGGGTCTCCCTCATTGCAAGCAGATTCTGTACCATCTGAGCCACCAGGGAAGCTCAGAGGCTAAAGAATGGGAATCAACTCTGGAAGCACAGTGCTACATCCTAGGGACCCCATGATCTGGAAGTGCCATTGGTTGGTGGAGTCCAAACAGAGGAAGTCCCCAAGGCCAGGAAGGCAGAGTGGGTAAACGGGAAAGCCCTCAGGCCTCCAAGGCTAGGGCCTGGCTCTGCTTCCAGGTTAGGTCTCTTTTTCAACTTATGTTTCCTCATCCTGAAAAATGCTTTCTAAGATCCCTTACAGTTCCACTTAATAGAAAAATATTAACTTAAGAATAATACAGATGGTGTGCAATCTACAAATAAAGTCATTTGGTGGGTGAGTCAGCAATTTAGCATTTTTGGGAAAGCATACAGGCTCTGGAGAGACTGAGCATGTATCCCAGCTCAGCTACATACTATGTGTGTGAACAAACTTGGACAAACTGCATAGCCCCTCAGGGCCTCCAATTCCTCTTCTATAAATAGGGATACTAATTCCTACTTCATAAGGTTGTTGAGACAATTAAATAACTTTAAAATTGCCTAGATTAGTGACAACACATATGATAGAAGCGTTAGCTCTTGTTACTAACATTGGAGCCTGTGGACTTTTCATTAGAAAAATACAAGAGCGAGCACTTTGGGCAAGTCAATTTTTAAATACTTGAAAGTCATGAAAGCTGACTTGGATGTCTGAAGTGTTGACAGAGAGCAGGAGAAAGACAGGAAGAGACAGAAGAGAAAACCAAATGCCTGATCTTTCCCATCGCCATAGATGGTGACCAGGATAAGGAAATATTGATCAGAGATGCAAGAGTAATTATGAACAGATAGCTCTTTAAATTGTGTTTCAGAATGCTAGCAAGGGACTTCCCTGGTAGCACAGTGGATGAGAATCCACCTGTCAATGCAGGGGACACGGATTCAATCCCTGGTCCAGGAAGATTCCACATGCTGCAGAGCAACTGAGCCTGTGTGCCCCAGCTACTGAGCCCGTATGTATTGACTACTGAAGTCCATGCACCTAGAGCCTGAGCTCTGCAACAAGAGAAGCCACCGCAGTGAAAAGCCCAAACACCCAACAAAAAGTAGCCCCTGCTCACAGCAATAAGAGAAAGCCCACACACAGCAATAAAGACCCAGTGCAGTCAAAAACTAATTAATTTTTTAAAAACAGAGTTCTATTTCTGAAAAAAACTTGCAAGAAAAGGAACTTTTATTTGAAACAGAGTACAGCTTCCATTAAAAAGACCTACAGTATATGGTTAATTAATTTTCAACAAGGTGCCAAGATGATAATTCAATAGAGAAAAGATTGTCAATAATAGGTAATGGATAGTCCATATGGAAACAAATTCACCTTGACCCTCACTTTACAACATACAAAGATTAACTCAAAATGGATCATAGACCTAAATGTAATGATTAAAACTAATCAAATTTACAGGAGAAAATCATTTTGACATTAGATTAAGCAAAGACTACCTAAGAAAGACAAAGTAACACAAACTATAACCTTTAAACATGACAAATGGGTATTATCAAGCTTAAAAATTAATATGCTAAAAAGATAAACCACAAGACTGGACATATTTTACAAAACTTATATCTGGCTTAAATTTTAAAGAATTTAAATAATAATAAGATGAACAACACTATTTAAAAAAACAGGCAAAAAATTTATAAACACTTCACAAAAAAAGATATATGAGTAACAGATACATACATTTTTTAAATGGTCAAATCTAGTCTTCAGAGAAAAACAATTAAGACCATACTGAGATATTTTAGAGCTATATTATTAGATACATTAAACTTTAGAACTGTCAAAAAGATTGATACAGTGACATCATTCTTTAAATTTGATTTGTTGTATACCAAATGTTGTAATACTTTGGCCACCTCATGCGACGAGTTGACTCATTGGAAAAGACTCTGATGCTGGGAAGTTTTGGGGGTGGGAGGAGACGGGGACGACAGAGAATGAGATGGCTGGATGGCATCACTGACTCGATGGACATGAGTTTGAGTGAACTCCGGGAGTTGGTGATGGACAGGGAGGCCTGGTGTGCTGTGCTTCATGGGGTCGCAAAGAGTCGGACACGACTGAGCCAGTGAACTGAACTGAACTGAAATGTTGTGAATATATTTTTAGAATAATATTTCTTAGAGTTTCTGGAACACATTTCCTCTAAATATATACAAATATATTTTGAATATATATGCTATATATAATCTTGTTTGTGTTTTTAAAATTAGTTATAACTAATAAGTTTTTAGTGAAAATATCAATGAGATATATACCCACAAATGTCTGAAAATTAAAAGAACTGGCAATAGCAAATATTAACAAGAATGTAAAGCCACTGTAACTCTAGCCACTTTGGAAAATAGTATGGTAGTACCTTATAAAGTTAAATATACTTTTAGCATGTGGCCAAGAAATCTGCCTGCAATGAGGGAAACCCAGGTTCGATCCCGGGCCTGGAGAATGCCATGGACAGGAGCCAGGTGTCCATAAATAGGACAATGGATAAACAAACTGTAGTATATTCATAAAACATTATGCAACAACTAAAAAGGAATAAACTATGGCCACATAACAATGTGAGTGTATCTCCAAAACATACTGATTGAAAAAAGAATAACACATAAGAGTACATACCACACAATTCTATTTTCATGAAGCTCTAGAATAGGCAAATTTAACCAAAGATGGAAACATTTGAAATACTGATTGCTTCTGCAGGGATGGAGAAGAGGAAAAAAATTCCAGGAGACTGAGTTCAAAAATTATATGAAGACGTGCACTGTTCCTCTCTTTCTTTAGCTTACACTTAAATGGCTCAGTTTCCTATTTAGTTTCTTTAAGCAGTTCTTTTTCCTTGTCTCAGCAGATTTTACCTCCTGTACTGGAAAGGGATCATCAGTTACCTCTAAATCTATTTAATATCTAGGGCTTCCCTGGTGGATCAGATGGTAAAGAATTTGCCTACAATGTAGGAGACCTGGATTCTATCCCTGGGTCAGAAAGATCCCATGGAGAAGGGAAGGGCTACCCACTCCAGTATTCTTGCCTGAAGAATTTCACGGACAGAGAAGTCTGGCAAGCTATATAATCCATGGGGTCGGAAAGAGGCAGGCACGATTCAGCAACCATGTCACATGCACGCATTTAATATCTATCCATATTAAAATTGCTGAAAACTGTTGTTTGGATTGGGGTGGATATTTTGTAATATTACTCTCTGTACTTCTCTGTGTGTTTGACACTTTTCATAGTCAGACACAGCAAGAAGATTGAGGCAGACATGAGCCTTGGGGGCTGGACAGCCCTGGTACTGGTAGCATCTTTCCCAGTATCTGACTGCCTTGAAGCATTCAAAAAAAGGAAAAAGCTATGCATCACCAAGAATAATTTTTTTTTTAATATTTGTTTATTTATTTGGTTGCACGGGTCTTAGTTGCAGCACTCAGGATCTTTAGTTGCTGTATTTGAACTCTTTAGTTGTAGCATGCAGGATCTAGTTCCCTGACCAGGGATTGAGCTCCAGCCCCCTGAATTGGGAGTGCAGAGTCTGAGCCACTGGACTACCAGGGAAGTACCACTAACAGTCTTCTTAGTATCATCTTAGAAAAGGAAAGTCTCCTTTCCCTCTTAGCAAGTCCTCTCGAGAAAAATCTATTGATAACTACATCTTCCCTTTTCTGAGTATCAACTTCTATCAACCTATAATTCCCAAGAAACAGAGCTCAAGTCCAAAACAGATCAAGTCAAACCAGTCTTGTCTGAACCACATAAGGGGAATTTCAGCATAATTAATGGTCCCTTTAAACCTGGAATTTCTATGATTGATCTTTTTTTTCCAGAACATTTTTTATGTTACAAGATGCTTTTCTCCTCAACCACCAATAGAACAAACTATCAGTTATACCTTCAGGTTCAAATTTTTGGTTTTGCTTTTTAATAATGTAGTTAGCAACTTGGCCACTGGATGCTACTCTGTTGTAAGCAAAATAGCAATAGAAAATAACCCGTTTATCTGGAAGCAGCATCTAAAAATCTCAAAGGAGTTGTTAACTATCAGTAGTGACAGGATTGCTTTATCTGGGACACTGAGATGATCAGAGAAACTACAATATACTATTACCATAAAAAATTAAAAAAAAAAAAAACAAACAGAAATTAAGCTCCAAGACCAGCATTAAGTTTCCAACCAGTGGACTACCAATGTTAGGGCGTCCCTGGTGGCTCAGACAGTCAAGAATCTACCTGCAATGCATGAGACCTGGGTTTGATCCCTGGGTTGGGAAGATCCCCTGGGGAACGAAATGGCAACCCACTCCAGAATTCTTGCCTGGAGAATTCCATGTTAGCATTCACTGATGGTGGTTCAGATTAAATGAGTGTCCACATTAAATGAATGATTTGGATAGTCACCTAAATCTATTTATATTTTTCCCAGAACACATATCACATTTCACAATATCTCTTAATTTGCTTATTGGTTTTGCTGACTGTGTCTACCCGCTCCAGAATATAGCTGATGCCTGAGAGCAGGCATCTCGGTCTGTGCTGTTCACTGCCTGTGACATAGCTGCTGCTGCTGCTGCTAAGTCACTTCAGTCGTGTCCGACTCTGTGCGACCACATAGACGGCAGCCGACCAGGCTCCGCCGTCCCTGGGATTCTCCAGGCAAGAACACTGGAGTGGGTTGCCATTTCCTTCTCCAGTGACATAGCTAGTGTTCAGTAATTAGTTGTGGACTGAATGAATTTCTTCATTTCATAATCCCTATCTGCCAAATAAGGCTTCCCTGATAGCTCAGTTGGTAAAGAATCCACCTGCAATACAGGAGACCTGGTTCAATTCCTGGATTGGGAAGATCCACTGGAGAAGGGACAGGCTACCCACTCCAGTATTCTTGGGCTTCCCTTGTGGCTCAGCTGGTAAAGAATCTGCCTGCAATGCTCAATGATGATCTTAACAATAAAACAAATATGGCTACTTTTTTATTGAGGACTGACTATATGCCAGATGCTAGGCTAAGTGCTTTACATACGCTTCATTTACTGGTTTAACAGCCCCCTGTGACCCAGGTATGTGTCTCACCTTGTGAATAAGAGGAAACCCAGACTTAGGATAAGTGAACTGCCTTAGGCCATACAACGAAAAGGAAGCAGAGCAGGGATTTGAATTACAGTCTGTGAAATGCCATGAAATGAAGTGAAAGTCATTCAGTCGTGTCCAACTCTTTGTGACCCCATGGACTGGACTATACAGACCATGGAACTCTCCAGGCCAGAATACTGGAGTGGGAAGTCTTTCTCTTCTCCAGGGGATCTTCCCAACCCAGGGATCAAACCCAGGTATCCTGTATTGCAGGCAGATTCTTTACCAGCTGAGCCACCAGGGAAGCCCATGAAATGCCATAGTAGGCTCCTAAACCCTGTCTCATGTGCCAACATAATAGGGGCCTTAGACTTACATGTCCAACATGGGAAAAAACTGATTTCTCTTGGCTCCAGTTAGAACTGGTAACTTTGCAGTGTCCAGTAACACCCTTGCCCTTTACCAGCTCCCTTCCATTGTTCCATGTGACATACTCATAGAAAAACTGGTGTTCCCTCACAAATTCAGACTTGTCCTCACCCCTACCACATGGCACATGACCTTGTCACAAGGTCACTTTGATTAATAATGATGTTGCTTTGTCAAGCACATTCACTTTTTTTTAAAAAAAGTTTACTTTTATTTATTCGGCTGCATGGAGTCTTTCAAATGGGATCTTCACTTGCTTGCAGCATACAAACCCTTAGTTGTGGCATGTGGGATCTAATTCCCTGACCAGGGATCAAACCTGGGCCCCCTTCATTAGGAGCTCAGAGTCTTAACCCCTGAACCATCAGAGAAGTCCCCACATTCATTCTTGAAGTCAAGAGACAATCATGAGGTTCTTAGAAGTTTGGTTTAGGGGGAAAAGCTTGAGCTTTGGAATTGGACAGTCCTGGGCTCAAACGTTCTTTCTGTATTTGCCACCAGTGTGACATTTGAAAGCTATTTGATCCTTCAGGGCCTGGGTTTTTCACTAGTAAAGTAGAAATGCTGACACCTACCTCTTGAAGTTATTGAGATGTTAAAGAAGATTCTGGCAATAAATACTAAGGGTCTTTCTCTTTCACATGGAGACATAGGAACAAACTAGTCCCCCCGCACTCCCCCACCAGTTAGAAAAAAAAGGAAGGAGGGTCAAAAAGAGTCGGACACGACTGGGCAACTGAACATCTAGAGTGAAGACATAGCAACGTGTCTCATCTTGTTTGAGTCCTGTTCCGAGGAGAACGAGGTACAAGGCAAGGAGAAAGGCACTGAGTTGTTTCTCTGTAAGACCCCTCTTACTCTGGGCATTTGAACTTCCATCGTGAGTGACAGAGAGGGGCTAAGAAGCGAGGAGAGGGACAGTCTTGATGGTCTAGTGGTTAACACTCCGTACTTCCAGTGCAAGAGACACAGGTTCCATCCCTGGTCTGGAAACTCAGATCCCACATGCCATTGACTCAGCCAGGAAAAAAAGAAGCACAATCTCTCCCTTTCTCTTCACCCACAAACCCAAAAAAGAAAGGAAGGTTTGTTGATGAAAAAAAAAAAAAAAGAAGTGAGGAGAGGACCAGGGAAGGAGAAAACTCAGGGAGATTGTCCAGATCTGCAGTTGCCATAAAACAACCAGAACGAGTTCTCTTTTTCTCACTGATTTGTACAGCTCCTTACATATTCTGAAGAGTAATTCTTTTATCTGTTAAAAGTACGTATCTAAACACCCCTTTGCAATCTGTGACTCTTTTTTTAAATTTATTTTTAATTGAAGGATAATTGCTTTACACTATTGTGTTTGCAATACATCAACGTGAATCCACCATGGATATACATATGTCCCTTCCCTTTTGAACCGCCCTCCCACCGCCCACCCCATTATGGCTGTCTTTTTTTATTGGTGTTATTTTTTTATGGTATGAGTATTTATTGCTTTCAAAGTTTAAAAAGGCAAATAAAGCATTTTAAAAATAAAGCATTTAGCATTTTAAGAAAACTGAGGTAAATGCATATTTAACTGGTATACGAGTGTTAGGCTATTAGTTATAGCTACTCTTTTCTATATTTTGTGATATTTTATAAAACAAAAATAAAAACAAACACCGAGGAAATTTTTGACCCTTATTCCTCCCTCTTTCTTTTCCTGATCTTAAACATACTTTATGGAAGGTTATTGAACACAGGACAAGAAAACTGCATCTAAAAATGACTTGGAATTCTGGGGAGGTTATTGAACACAGGACAAGAAAACTGCATCTAAAAATGACTTGGAATTCTGGGGACATTCTTGGCTAAGACACCCAATCATAGGAACAGCCCCAGGCCAAATTGTGAAAGAGTTACGTGTCTCTGGGCGCCTCCATTCCTGAACCCCCACCCTGTCCTTTCAACATCTTCTCCCTCCAGGCACCTGGTAGTCTCCTTGGATTCTCAAAGTCACCTCTCCCAGCCCTGGTCACATAGAGTCACACAAAAGTAAAAAACCAACTAAACGTGAATTCAACCCCAGAAGCTGTTCCAGGTTGAAAGTCTTTAGAGAATGACAAAGACAGACAAATGAAAACAGTCAGAATTCCTCAGCATGGTTTCTCAAAAGCAGGCACAAAATGACCCAGAAGCTCCCAACACTTCCACACCCACCACTGCCAGAGTGTGGAGTTGCCATCTTGTTACCCACCAGAGCCCAGGGGCCATCCAGCCCACAGAGCTTCCCTTGTCTTGTCTGCACCGGGCTCTGTCGGAGACTTGGGTCGGGGGGAGTGGTATCTACAAAGAGAACACCAAACTCCTCTCCTCAGGGGGCATTCAGTCTGTTTGTGATGGGGAGAGGAGAACAGTAAGGGTCTTGAGAAGGTCTACAAATAAAGTGAGTCAACTCACATTACATTATCTTTGACCATAAGTACTTTGGAGAAGAACCAAGCAGGAAAGGGGACCAGCAGAGCAGGGGGAGGGACTGATGCACTTTGACCAGGTAAGGTCGGGGTGTCATTTGAGCAAAGACTTGAAGAAGAAGGTGAAGGGTGAGCCAGGAGGCTCTGTAAGGAAACGGGGGCAGCAAGTAGGTGAACCGCCCCACCTCCCAGCTCTCCACATTCCCTGTCCTTCAGGACTGAACCTCTCAAGTTCTAAGAAGACATCAGGCGATGTTTTGCTTCACTAGTTTGTATACACTGTTCCCTTTGCCTGAGATCCACTGCCTATCTTTTCTGCCTGGCCAATTCCTACTTGTCCTTCCTGACCCAGATCAGATGCTACCTCCCCCATGAAACCTTCTTCAGTGCCTCTAGACAGATACACTTGCAAAATACTGCATTCACTTCTTACTAGAAACCCACACTCCTTTTCTGGGGGAGTGTTTCACAGTATTCTCATAACAAGGGGTAAACTATTACTACCATCATTGCTGTTAGACCTACAAGAAAACAAGTTCTAACAGGTTGAGTAACTGGTCCTGGGTCATCAGCTAGGTTTGGAAGGCAGGACGTTAAAGTCAACAACCTGTGCTGCAAAACAAGGCTCTTCCTGAAAAATCTAGGAGCCTCATCAGGCACTGGGTAAAGTATATTTGCTTCAGCATGTCCTGCTGTTTCTCGATCAACTTGAGGACAGACCCCATTTTTGTTTGGACGGAGGAGAGGTTGTCTAGAGAGTATCAAGAAAATATTTGTTCAGTGAATAAAGGGATGAATTAATCACCAACAGTGCAGGCACTCATGTGGAATTTATTTTCAAGCAGGAGCCTTCCTGTGCTACCTAAATCATACCTCAGGGGTGACTACCCAGTCCACCTGACCTCACCAGAATCAGGTAATGCTAGGGGAAGGGATTCTTTCGGCATTTGGCTATACTCTTTCCACTTTGGGCACCCTTAAGTAAGTCGGGCGGGGGTCAGGTCAGCAAATGGAGATATGGAGCATACAGGTGGCAGGACAATAGCACCTGGGGCCAGAGGCCACTAAGCAGCTAGACCTGGGGACTAAGCCTCTCTCGCCTCTGCATCTTAGTTGCCTCAGAGTTTCTCTCCTAAACACACAAGTAAACACCAGACCCCAGATCTCCAAGCAGGACAGGAAGAGAGTGCATTTTCCCCAGACTCTCTGAAAAGGCAGAGAGTGTGGTTTTCTATTGACTGGACCCTAAAGCTTCCCCAGTGGCTCAATAGGTAAAGAATCTGTCTGCAACACCGGAAATACAGGAGATGCAGGTTCAGTCCCTGGGTCAGGAAGATCCCCTGGAGAAGGAAACTGCAATTCACGCCAGTATTCTTGCCCAGGTAATCCTATGGACAAAGGAGCCTGGTGGGCTACAGTCCAGAGGGTGGCAAAGAGTCACGCAGGTCTGAGAGACAGCACACACTCAAGGAAGGTAATAAATGAGATGCTGTGTTCAAACTCTGGTAGAAGAGAAAAGGAAGGGAAGAAGGTCTAAGAGTGACCAAGAATGAAGGGAGAGCAGGTCTTGAAGGTGACTTTCTAACAGATGCTTAATCTCTGTTCCAGGTAGGCACCTGTGAAATATTTACCAAGTAAATTAGCTGGATCTATGGGAGGGAAACTTTTTTTGCTTCCGGCAGTTGGAGATGGTGTTTTTCTTCCAAATCAGGATGAGGAAACATTTATGTCACTCTTTTCAGTTTCTAAAGGGCTTTCCACATGCAACGTCTCAATGTGAAACTGGGGGTGGCTAATTGTTGCTTCTTCACCTCCTTCGTTCACTCATCTGCAACCGTATTCATACAACACCCAGGACAGGCCAGGTATGTGCAATGAGCTCAGATACCTAGAAGCCACGGCCTGTCTACCAAGAGCCCTGGTCCCGAAGGGATGCCGTGCGAGTGACTGTGGAGATAGTCAGAGGAGCCAAGAGAGTTGTCTGTCAGGCCCTCACATCAGCCCAAAACAGGGGAGAAAGTCTCCAAAGATGAGTCCTATGTGAGCAAAGTCTAAGAAATCTGTTCAGTGTTTTTCTTTTGACTGAATTATCTTATTGTTTAAATGTGAAAGCAGTGTCCTATGTTCTAAGGGAGGTGGAAGGGCTGAGATAAAAGCCCTGAAGTATTCTACTTCCCTAGAGCCCCAGCACCCCCTCCTGGGTGGATGAGCTCTGGATGAGCTCTCAGCTCCATGTGGAGGCAGGGAGCAAAGGGGAAACCCCATCCCCATTGGCTCGTTACAGCCTGGAACACCAAAATCCAAACTCTACTCTTATCTAATTCTGTTAAACATGTAAAACACTGGCAGAGGCAATGCATGACCCAGGTGCCTCTTTGCAAAACACAGAGAAGGACATATGTATAGGGAATGTGTGAATGTATGCTAAGTCGCTTCAGTCGTGTATGACTCTGTGCGACCCCATGGACTGTAGCCCCCCAGGCTCCTCTGTGCATGGGATTCTCCAGGTAAGAATACTGGAGTGGGTTGCCGTTCCCTCCTCCAGGGGATCTTCCCAACCCAGGGATCAAACCAGATCTCCTGCATTGCAGGCCGGATTCTTTACCATCTAAGCCACCAGGGAAGCCCATATATATGTGTGTGTACATATATATATATGGACATCTCCTCTAAGGTTGGCTCCAGCTCTAGCTTTTCTTTTACAACTCACAGCCTTATCAACCATTTTCATCTCAGGCGCTTTCATGGTATGTTATCTTGAGAACTGAGGGTTTGTGATCAGAGAACAAGGAGTCAGAGTGGGAAGGGGAAGAGTCTGGGAGGCTGAGAATGACGGAGTGCTTTGGTGAGGTGGGTGGGGCAGGGAAAAGGTTTGAAAAGGGGAAAACTCCTCCCACCTTTATCCCTCTCTCTTTGGAGGTCATTTTCTTTTCTTTCCTGGTGTCCCTTGATGTTCCTCCACTAGAAATGATGTTGAATATCAGCATCACCAAGGTGTCCATCTCACGCTATGGCCCCAGGTCACAGTCTTAAATTTTTAGGCCTGTTGTGGGTCGGGCACTGAGTACTTTCTAATACACTTGGAGAGTGTTTTGAAGCAGATGCCGTCAGACCACACCATAAAGAATAAATAGGTAGAGGGACTTCCCTGGTGGCCCAGAGGTAAAGAATCCACCTTGCAATGAAGGGGAGGCAACTAAGATCTCACATGCTACAGAGCAACTAAGCCCACGTACGCTGGAGGCCATGTACCACAACTAGAGAGACCATGCGCCGCATCGAAAAGATCCCTCATGCAGGAACTAAGACCCGAGGCAGCCAAAGAAAGAAAGAAAGAATAGGTAGAGTAAAAACAAAGAAACTTTGTGTGGAATCTCACAATTGACCAAGAGATATATTACTTCATCATCCCTTCGGCACAGCCCTTTGAGCTGGGCAGTCCCCACGTCTCAAAGACAAGGAACAAGGCCACGTAGAGTCAGAAAGCAAACCCAAGGTCACGTGTCTGGTTATCCCTGGGTGTAAACAGTGGGACGCAAACCAAGGAAGAAGTTGCAGGGAGAGTTCAGAACCCACTCCATTTGTGGCCAGTGGGCCAGCAGGGTAAACCATACCACCCAACTCCAGTATGCCAAAGGAGAAAGGACCACCTCAAATGTACCACAGAGTGAGACCTAGCATCTCCGTCTCTGCAGCTTCCTTTTTCCTAAGATTTGAAAACTAGAGGGTATGAAGAAAAGGGAACCCTCCTACCCAGTGCTGGGAATATAAATTGGTGCAGCCACGATGGAGGTTCCTTAAAAACTAAAAATAGACTTACCATATGATACAGCCATCCTACTCCCAGGCATATATACAGAAAAGAAGAAAACTCTAATTCAAAAAGATGTTCACAGCAGCACTATTTACAGTAGCTAAGACATGGAAGCAACCCAAGGGTCTTTCCATTGACAGAAAATTGGATAAAGAAGATGTGGCACATGCATACACAATAGAATATTACTCAGCCAAAGGGGAGAGGGTTAGGGAGGGATAAGTTAGGAGTTTGGGATTAATAGATGCACACTACTATATATAAAATAGATAAACAACAAAGATCTACTGTAAAGCACAGGGAACTATATTCAATATCTTATAATAACCTATAATGGAAAAGAATCTGAAAAAGTATACAGATAAATATATATGTATAACTGAATCATTTTGCTGTATACCTGAAACTAACGTAACATTGCAATTGAACTAAATTTTAATTATAAAAAAGATTTGAAAACCAAGTAAGGAAAATCTACTAAAGAAAATCAATTATTTGATCATAATCCCCCCCCACCCTTTATTCTGCTTAGAACCAGCTGTGTAAGAAATAAACCTCTTCTGGGGCATTTAAAACTTGCAGTTTTTGCCAGTTCAACAAACAGTTACTTTACTTTTCTACCCTGTTCCATGTGGAGGGTGGGTCATGACTCAGCAGACACCTGGGGGTGTCCGCAGGAGAGTACCAAGGGGTGGCCAGGGGTTAGTTCCAAGGCTCCTCCACCCGGAGCAGCGGACCAAGTCTTCAGCTGTGACCTTGTGTCCTTTCCCAGCTCCAAAGGCACTTCCACTCAGACCTCAGGCTTGGACAGAATCCTAACGATAAAAATACAACAATTAAAAATAGAAAAACAAATATAAATACTACTGCCTTGCTCATAGAAACATGAGCAGATTATATAGAGTCTCTATCATAATGTCTTGTTCAAAGAATTTTTGGTATTAACATCCTGTCAAGTCGATGGCAAGGTGAATTCAAGGTGAATCCCCAGAGCCTAGGGAGGCGCTTGCTGCTCAGCAAGTATTTATTGACTGACTCTCCCAACCTGCACCCGGACACACCTCAGGCAAAGAAGACATGCAGGGAGATGGAGCAAGCCCTCGAGTCTGCTGCGGAGGGCTAAGGGCTTCTCTGGTATGTGCAAGCGAGGGTTTTAAAGTTTAATGAAGACTGCTGCGGTGTGGGTTAGGTCAGGACCCACAGCAATACATTCTGTTGGACTGAAACATCAGAGAATAAGGTGGTGCCTGGGAGCTCTCCTGCAGGCAGGCTCCCTGAGAGCAGGCAACACCATCGAGTTTACCCCTTGTCAATTAGAAAGTAGACTGGCCCTGGAAGGAGTCACTTAAGCCCTCCTCTCTTCAGTCCCACATCTGTGAAATACGAAAAAGGAGATGCCCGTGTCAATGGCTGTTTAAAGACTTGTGTGTGTGCTTGGTCGTGTCTGACCCCATGGACTGTAGCCAGCCTGGCTCCTCTGTCAGTGGGATTTTTCAGGAAAGAATACTGCAGTGGGTTGCCGTGCCCTCCTCAGGGGATCTTCCTGACCCAGAGATCTCTTCTATCTCCTGCATTGGCAGGTGGATCCTTTACCATTGAGCAGCTTAGATCAGGGGCTTCCCAGGTGGCACTAGTGGTAAAGAACCCACCTGCCAATGCAACAAATATAAGAGTTCAGTCCCTGGGTCAGGAAGATCCCCTGGAGGAAGGCATGGCAACCCACTCCAGTAGTCTTGCCTGGAGAATCCCAAGAACAGAAGAGACTGGCAGGCTACAGTGCATGGGGTCACAAACAGTCGGACACCACTGAGGAGGTTTAGTATACACACACACACACCTTAGATCAAACAATGTCTGTGAAGGTCTCAGGAGATTAACATTCCCCCGGTAAGTACAGGTCTTCTGTTTGTCTGCCCAGCATTGTGTAAAGGGACTTTACAAGCACGCGTGAGACAGAATACAGGAGATCTCATTTAAAATGGAATCAGAAGGCTAGAATGGAGAGCCCTTAGGAGCTGTCACTTGAGGTCAATTACAAACAGAAGCAAGTCAGTTACAGACCCCAACAGGAAGAGTTCTCCATGCCCAGCAACAAGCCCAGCCAATGGAAAACTGCCATCCCAAACTCTTGCTTTCCTCCAATGGACTTGCATTCAAAACAATTCTTCCAACTTCCTCCCTTTTCTCCATAAAGTCATGCTTGTTTGCCGTTGGGCTCACGTATATTTTTGCCATAACTTTGTTGTCCAAATTGCAATTCCTCTGCTATTCTCAAATCAACCCATGATGCTGGTAAAATAACTGGCTGCTTTATTTTTTATAACAATACAATCATGGAAGAATAACTAAAGGATGGTGAATTGCTCTTTGTAGATTCTGGGTGGGCAGAACACTGGGAGAATATTTCAGGGCAGTACACTAGGAGTGAGCAAGTGAAAGGTGCTCAGTCGTGTCCGACTCCTAGTAGACTAGGAGGAGGTGCTCAAATGAGTGAATAGAGGGGTGTCAGAGGTGTCACAGGCACCACCGGGGTGCATTAGGGAGTGGTGGTAGCGGAAGTGGTGGTTTAGTCGCTAAGTCATGTCCGACTCTTGCAGGAGTTCAGTTCAGTTCAGTCGCTCAGTCGTGTCTGACTCTCCGCGACCCCATGAATCACAGCACGCCAGGCCTCCCTGTCCATCACCAACTCCCAGAGTTCACGCAAGCTCATGTCCACAGAGTCGGTGATGCCATCCAGCCATCTCATTCTCTGTCGTCCCCTTCTCCTCCCGCCCCCAACCTTTCCCAGCATCAGAGTCTTTTCCAGTAAGTCAACTCGTCGCATGAGGTGGCCAAAGTATTGCAGTTTCAGCTTTAGCATCAGTCCTTCCAATGAACACCCAGGATTGATCTCCTCTAGAATGGACTGGTTGGATCTCCTTGCAGTACAAGGGACTCTCAAGAGTCTTCTCCAGCACCACAGTTCAAAAGCATCAATTCTTCAATGAACAGCTTTCTTCACAGTCCAACTCTCACATCCATACATGACCACGGGAAAAACCATAGCCTTGACTAGACGGACCTTGGTTGGTAAAGTAATGTCTCTGCTTTTTAATATACTATCTAGGTTGGTCATAACTTTCCTTCCAAGGAGTAAGCGTCTTTTAATTTCATGGCTGCAATCAGCATCTGCAGTGAGTTTGGAGCCCCAAAAAATAAAGTCTGACACTGTTTCCACTGTTTTTCCATCTATTTCCCATGAAGTGATGGGACCAGATGCCATGATCTTCGTTTTCTGAATGTTGAGCTTCAAGCCAACCTTTTTACTCTCCTCTTTCACTTTCATCAAGAGGCTTTTGAGTTCCTCTTCACTTTCTGCCATAAGGGTGGTATCATCTGCATATATGAAGTTATTGATATTTCTCCCAGCAATCTTGATTCCAGCTTGTGCTTCTTCCAGCCCAGCGTTCCTCATGATGTACTCTGCATAGAAGTTAAATAAGCAAGGTGACAATATACAGCCTTGACGTACTCTTTTTCCTATTTGGAACCAGTCTGTTGTTCCATGTACAGTTCTGACTGTTGCTTCCTGACCTGCATACAGGTTTCTCAAGAGGCAGGTCAGGTGGTCTGGTATTCCCATCTCTTTCAGAATGTTCCACAGTTTATTGTGATCCACACAGTCAAAGGCTTTGGCATAGTCAATGAAGCAGAAATAGACGGTTTTCTGGAACTCTCTTGCTTTCTCCATGATCCAGCAGATGTTGGCAATTTGATCTCTGGTGCCTCTGCCTTTTCTAAAACCTGCTTGAACATCTGGGAGTTCACAGTTCACATATTGCTGAAGCCTGGCTTGGAGAATTTTGAGCATGACTTCACTAGTGTGTGCGATGAGTGCAATTGTGCAGTAGTTTGAGCATTCTTTGGCATTGCCTTTCTTTGGGATTGGGATGAAGACTGACCTTTTCCAGTCCTGTGGCCACTGCTGAGTTTTCCAAATTTGCTGGCTTATTGAGTGCAACACTTTCACAGCATCATCTTTCAAGATTTGAAATAGTTCAACGGGAATTCCATCACTTCCACTAGCTTTGTTCGTAGTGATGCTTTCTAAGGCCCACTTGACTTCACATTCCAAGATGTCTGGCTCTACGTCAGTGATCACATTATTGTGACTATCTTGGTCGTGAAGATCTTTTTTGTACAGTTCTTCTGTGTATTCTTGCCTAGCAGGAGTACTGGAAGCCAAAGGAGAGAATCCAAGTGTCTTGAAGAGTCCCATGAGGATCTGTGAATACAGTCATCAAGTGAAGGGGAGTTTCAGTGAAACTTAAGGGGACAAGGGGTGGCTTGGCATATTGTATACAAGAAAGAATCTAAGTTGAAGGCATTTTAAAAAAAGCACAAAATACACTGAAACATAGCATCTATCCAGGATTACCTGCGAGCTGACGACCACGTGGAACTCAAGAATTCTGTTCACTCAGAGATCTTGTCCAGGAAGTAACTTTTTGACCTTCTCTGTGGGGACTTGGTCCAGTCCCTTTGATGGTCACTCTTAGCTCAGGACTTGGGAAGGCACTTCCTAAAAATCCGTCCAGTTCTCAATCCAAGCTCAGGCTTTTTCAGAACGCAGTCACAGGATGAAGCCTAAGTTTTGCTTTAGAAGGCCCCTTCTTTCTCTATATATCCTCATTGGTGAGGTTCTCTCACCAATGTGTGTCGTTTCTGGGTGGCAAGGGAATGAAGACAGGTGGAGAACTGCTCTTCTGAGGCCTCCAAGCTCCACTCAGACCCTCTAGGGGGGTCCTTCTCCCTTTATTCCATCCCAGGCTCTGCTCTGGACCAGAGCCAGTGCTGCTTTGAGAAAAGAGGCAGAGTCAAGAACTCTTTTCTCTTTCTCTATTTTTTCTTCCCTTTTTAATTGGGAAAGTTTGAGCGCATGTGCAACCTAAGAGAAAGAGGCCAGCAAAGAAGAAGAGATGTTATTTATAATTGCCATATTTCATCAAACCCAATATGCTCTCAATTTTAAAATGAATGAGCCATTTTGTATATCACCATTCTTACTCGCCAAATTATGACATCCCATCCTGATTTCAGAGATTTTTAAATGGGGGAAAATATGTAATATATCTAATATAAAGAGGTACTGTCATGTTCATTGGAAAGTTAAGCAAAGCAGTAGTTAGTATTTGTTTAAACAAACCATTATTTAATGTTACTGTGTTCCAGGCACTGTTTTTAGAACTTTATAAATAATAATTAATTTACTCCTTGGAACAACTCTGTGAGGTAATTACTATTGTCATCCCCATTTTACAGATCAGAAAACTGAGGCTTTAAGAGGTTAACAAATTATCCCAAAGTCATTAATTAGTGGATGCATGCTACAAATCCCAGTCACTGCCCTCAGAGACTTTCTTCTTTCATTAATCCATCCAACTTTGGTTCACAGTAAAATTCTGGTGACTAAATGAATGAGTGAATGAATGACTTAAAAATGAACGAAAACTGAACTTCAAGCCCCGAACTTAGTACGAATGTCTCCTTTTAGTCCCCTACTCCTCTTAGGTAAAGGCCAACATGGCTTCCCTAAGTTCAAGGTCAGAGGACTTTAGTTAAGCAGGAAAGGAACTGAGAAGACAAGAACGGGGATAGTGAGATGCCGGGTACAGAAAAGAAACAAAAGTTGCAAAATAATCAGCATGACTGTTGTAGCTGTGACTCTGCAGTTAGCAGTAACGGGGTCTGGACTGTGAAGGGCAGTGTTCTGGGAGAGAGCGCCACCTACTGAATGACCATCCCCACAACCGGAGAATTTCCTCCAAGACAGCTGAGACGACAGGAGAGGCGACAGACAGCTTGAGAAATGGACCTACAATGAGAAAGTCAGTTTACCAACAAATGCTCTTGAAATTAAGCTAAATTCTTCTCCAGGCCATAAAAATGGTAATAGCTCAGATAGTCTTCTACGGAAGAAGTTAAAGAATCCAGAAAAGATCCGCTTGGCCTGAACAGGCAGGACTCTGCTGAATTCCATGACCTGTGGTCTAGCTCATTTCCACGTCACACAGGGAGACAACGAACGCAAAGGCAAGCCCATATTCTTAAAGAAGAAAAAACTAGCAGTTATTGAGTCTCTATTTTGCGCTTTACCAGTGTATTCATTTCACTTTCATTCGTTCGGTAAATATTTGCTGAGCAGTTACTATGTGCCGAGCACTGCCCCCAGACAATGGCAAAACAGCCCTGAACAAAGGCAAGGGTTCCGCTTGCAAGGCGGAGGAGGAGCGATGGACAGAAAATAAACAAGCACTCCGGTAATTTCAGGCAGTGAGAATCACCGTCAAGAAAATAAAACCAGAAACTGGGGAAGAGTGATCACATCATTTAAAACTACCGATCAAACGGAGAGAGCAGCATTGACGTATATACACTACCCCGTGTGCTAGCGGGAAGCTGCTGTGCAGCAGAAGGAGCTCAGCCTGGTGCTTTGTGATGACCTCAGGCTGAGACGCGGGGGTGGGAGGGAGGCGCAAGAGGGAGGGGAAATATACATATATGTAATTATGACTGATTCATGCTGCTGTAGAGCAGAAACCATCACAACTTGTAAAACAATTAACCTCCAATTAAAAATAACTATCAATCATCCTGTGAGATAATATTATCACTCCAAAAATAATATATAGCGTATACAATATGTATTTTACATTTATGAATATTTTTGTATTTTTATGTAATTTTTTGTATGTGTATATATAATCACTCCCACTCTACGGGGCTCTGAGAGGTGAAGTATTTACCCTGAGGCCCATTGAATTCACTTGTTAGGGAGGGAAGGGAGGGAGCAATCAAGCTGGCTAGGAATTAATTTTCTGCCTTCCTGAATCCAAAGCCTAACTCTCTTCACTCCTGAGAATGCCCAGGAAAAGAGGAAGATGGACAATCAGGCAGGATGTCCTAACTGGCAGGTTCCGTCAGTCAACATCTCGATTTCACTGTAAGAGTTGTTTAC
The DNA here is from genome assembly GCF_049115385.1 of Moschus berezovskii. Lineage (NCBI taxonomy): Eukaryota > Metazoa > Chordata > Mammalia > Artiodactyla > Moschidae > Moschus > Moschus berezovskii. Next base: position 38,232,975 of record NC_142475.1, read on the forward strand.
AATACCTAAGTGTCTCAAACAGGGCACACACGTGGTATGCATGTGGGTTCTCAGAATCTGATGGTCCTCGATCTTTCTGAGTACCCTTAAAAGAGAAAAAGCAAGCAAAGATGCTTCAGTTCTTGCTGTGGGAGCCAGTATATTTATCCATGAGGCTTATACTGCTCTTACATTAATCCATCCAAGACATTTTTTTAGCTTTTTTTATTATAGGAATCTCATCACTTTAGAGGATGTGTAGGCTTCCTTGTACTTTCACAGTAAACCATCATTTCCAAGAAAATGGGAAGAGAAGCCCGGGAGAGAGTTCTGTGGTCTGCCTCTCTCCGAGTCATCTGAAGGACAGGGAACCTCCTAGAGGAAGAAGCCGCTCTTTGTGTCTGAGGTCGGAAGGATGTTGCCATCCCCTCGGAATGTCCACAGCAGGCTCCTCACATTGTCAGAGCCCCTCTTGGCCAGCTTGTTGCTTCCTCACTCCCTTCACTCCCCTCGGAAACCGGAAAGGACATGTGTTTCCTCACACCCACTGCTTTTCTCCTCCAAGGGCCAGGCGCGGGTTCGCGGGCTGCCAGGGAACGGAGTGGCTGAAACCACCACATATTACATCGTAAAGAATTTATGGTAGTTTCCAACCAGCAAAGATGACTGTGCATCCTACAACTGGGCTTCATTGGAAAGGAGCTGCTCCTCTTGACAAGCCCAGCTGCCAGATGATTTGAAAACCTAGTTCTTCTCCGGCTCACAGATGCCAAGGAGGAACTGCATTATTAACACGCAGGCCCTGGGTGCAGCGATGTCTCCATGGACAACGGTGACCACTGCAGACGCGGCCACTGCCTCTGTCCCCCCAGCCTCCCTCTTGTTATTCCTGCCGGCTGGCTGCTTTCCTTCCCCAAAGCCTGATGTTATTTAATGGACTGTTATTGAATTTGAAAATGGCTACAAGCCTTTTGAAAAAATTGCCCATTAGGAAACATAAAATAACCAGAGCAGACTCTAAAGTGATTTTGAAAAATGACATGGGCCGATAACACCAACACTTCACCCTCCCAGTCTTCCCTACCTCCTTCAGGGTTATATGTGTGCATCCTGCAGTTATCCTTGAGGAAAGTGGTCCGCAAAATGTTACTGAGGTAAAACTGAATTACAGCCTGATTTCACATGGGGCTCCCCTGGTAAGATCATTTCTGTGCAAAGCTTAGCGGGTTGTGCTTTTGCACAGTTTCCCCTTCCCCCCACCCCCGTCTCACTATATGAATCCTCAATCCCAGGATTCAGAGTTTCCTCCTGTCTTTAAGTAATTTCTTTATCACTGGGTTTTGCATTAGATACCATAAGCAGTCCAGGATGTTCAAGAGCACAACCTCTGGGAAATGGCACTTTCCCCTCTCTCATAAGGTCCTCCAGCTATCTTCACACTTAGAATGTTTCCAAATGTCTGTAGCTTTTATTTTCTCTGCCGTGTTATCATCATGGGTCTTTTAATGTAGATCTGTTAGGAATTTGCAAGCTCATGCTCAGTCTCTCGTTCATGTCCAACTCTTTGTGACCCTATGGACTGTAACCCACCAGGCTACTCTGTCCATGGGATTCTTCAGGTGAGGATACTGGAGTCGGTTGCCATTTCCTTCTCCAGGAGATCTTCCCCACCTAAGGAACAAACCACGCAGGGATGTCCTGCATCTTCTGCTTTGAAGGCAGATTTTTCACTGCTAAGCCATCAGAGAAGCCCCTCTTAGGAACTAAGTACCTTGCTATCTCCGTATCCTGAGCTGCAGACATGTATTGCTGTCATGGACGATCTTTCTTCCTAAGATGTTTCATTTATTCAGCCCAGGGTTTTTGGAGAACCAGAGGCACTAACCAGTAGTGGTTCAGAAACCTGGGGTAAGTAGGGATAAGCAGGCCAGGTGAACAGGACTGGGGAAAGAACAGTTGGAGGAAGTCCTGGAGGCACGCCCAGTTTGAAAGCACTGCTTTGCATTTTGAACAGAGGGAGCAGTTTAAGGAAGGGTTTGGAGGCATGTCAAGTTTGGAGCAATGTAAGCATTGTAATTCAGTAAGGCAGGGGTGGGAGGAACACTGACGGACAGTAAGAAGAGAGGCGAGGGGACCCGGGGCATAGATAAACTTGCTTTAATATACCCACAGGCCAACAAAACGCCCCATGCCTTTGTGCATGAGTGCTAAGTCGCTAAGTCGCATCCCACTCTTTGTGACCCCAGGCTTCTCTGTCCATGGGATTTTCAGCAAGACTACTGGAGTGGGTTGTCATTCCCTTTTCCAGGGGATCTTTCCAACCCAGATATATTCTTTACCACTAAGCCAGCTGGGAAACCCATGCTTTGATTACTAGCCAAAAGTCTGATCAAATGCCTTGAATTTAGCTAGACAGACACACACTCACCCTTTACTTTTGGGAGGGGGGATTTTTAAAGTTTTTTAAACATCAGGGAAGCCTGAAGAAGCTCTTTAATCCTGAGGAAAATTGATATATTATAAGCATAAAACAGAAATCAGTGTTCACAAATTTAAAAAGAAATTATACAAATGAACTTACTTACAAAACAGACTCACAGACTTAGAAAACAAACTCATGGTTGCTGGGGGGAAGGGATAGTTAAGAACCTTGGGAAGGTCATGTACACACCACTATACTTAAAATGGATAACCAACAAAAACCCATTGTATAGCACATGGAACTCTACTCAGTGTTATGTGGCAGCCTGGATGGGAAGGGAGTTTGGGAGGAAATGGATACATGTGTATGTATGCTGAGTTGCTTTGCCATTCACCTGAAACTGCCACAACATAGTTGATTGGCTATACTGCAACAAAATGGTTTTGGTGTTAAAAATATAAAACAAAACAAACCAAAAAATTTACTTTAATGTCTTGCCATACAAAAAGTTACATGTAATTAATGTATGCGACTTGATGAGCTTGGGGACAAGTACACCCCAGTGAGAACACACTAGTCTTTCCATCACCTCCAAAAGTTCCTCCTGCCCTCTTATTTATCTATCTTTTGGGACAAGGAGGAATCTCTTTTTAATTTTTTTACAAAACAACTTTTATTGAAGTATAGTTTATTTATTATTATTAGTTTTACTTAAAAAAAAAAATATGGCCATGCTGGGTGGCTTTCAGGATCTTAGTTCCCAGAGTAGTGATCCAGCCTGGGTCCTGGCAGTCAAAGCACCAAGTCCTAATCACTGAACTGCCATGGAATTCTCCAGTTTTACTTTTTATTCTTTTGATTTAAAAATACTATGCCCTGTCATTAATAGGAACGTGATTATGGCACATGAGAAGATTTGTTATAATTGGTTCCCCTTCTACAGCCTCCATATATTCAGGTATTCACTAACTGTTCAGTTAAACACTTTGCTTACAAGCTCCTTTTCAAAATCATCTTTCCATCCTAAATAATGGAATATATAAAGCATAGGAATATATCTGTATAATTCGAGTTTAAGCTTAAAGTCATTCCATAAATCTATATGCTAGATTTGGGGAAATTCTGAGAAAATTGAAAAATTAGATGTGCAATGATACAGATGTTTAATTAGCTGTTAATTAGAGAAAACAAAATACCCTAGTCTGTAAAGACTGTTCATTGCTTAAATCCCCAATGTGAAAGGCTGCAGTTTACACGCCAGCCCCTTGCACAGCAGTGGGTGTGAATAATTCTCCCCTCGCTGATGCCCGTGGCTCTCCATCTGTCGATACATGACTGTCTGAATTTCAACAGTGAAGGCATATTTTTAAAATCTTGTCTTCCTTTTTGCATTTCACTCTGATTTTCTACCGAAGCAATGTTAATTTCAGCTCAGGCAAACAGTGGTCCCAGCTCGTTAGGAATGGGGGCAAGTTTACAGGTCCTTTTTCTGATCGTCACAGATTATGAGGTGATACTGACAGAGGTGAACTCAGATCTGTATGACCTAAGAGAGCCAGGGAGAGAATCAAACGGTTTTTAACTGGAATGAAATGCTGGCATCTTGGTTTCCGGGCTTTGAGAGTCAAAAACGCAATGAAAATAGTTTAGATCACACACATATATCACTTTCTCTTCAATGAGCACATCTAATAATAACCAACATTTTGGTGGGAATTCAGAGATATCCAAAGCCAACAAAGAGTTTGGGGTACTGATTTGCAAATAAAGATGAGAGTTACCAAATCTAAAGATGTAGATAGCAATTTAAGTGAAGGAGGAACTGAAAGAAATTGAAATACAATTTGAAAACCTCTGGGCTCTAGAAGAGTGTGTTTTTAAACAAGGACATAGAAAATTTTAGCAAGCACACATACATACACACAAGTAGAAAATGAAAAAAGAAATCTGCAATTGAAGAAGGGACAATCACTTAAGGAAAAGATAATCATGAAAGAATAGTATTTTTTGTACATCATTAAAATCTAAAACCCAGTCAGGTGTTTTAAGGTTTATTGGAAAGAATGTACAGATATAAAACAATTCTCTATACAAAGAATTGATATTTAATGGACGTGGCAGTCTCCCTCTTTGATCTCCTGTCTGTCCAAATCTGTCCAGTTCCTGTCATCCAACTACACCCCCGGCCTTACTGACAAACCTGAGTCTTGGAAGGAATTCTGGCACTCTGTGAAGAGTTACTGTTTAATATTGATTTTTAATGCCAGATTTGTTCCCCCCACCCCCTGTTTGTGTTTTGCTTTATTTTTTCCCCGTCCTTAGCTGAAGTTTCCTTTGACTGAATATGGAAGCGTCTTTAAGGCTCACTCCCACCAAGAAATCTTGATGGAAGAAAAAAGGAAGTGACCCAGAAAGCATCTGATAACAGAGCTCACTACTGTAGGTCTCTGCAAAGAGTGATGCTGGAGAATCTCCGTGTTACCTGGCTGCAGAGCGCGATGGAGCAGGTGGAACGTGCCCGTGGAGACCCCCGGGCTCCAGCGGCTTCCGCGGCCAGCACTTCCGCCGAGTGCCGCGCGGGGGCACTGCGGGGCCACCTCCTCTCCCTACATTTCACGCTGAGCCTGAAACCTAGAAGCGCCTACGGAGTATTAAGCCTGGGAGGGGGCGAGGACTGGAAGCTGGAGGCCAGACACTGAGAACAACGATCCTGTTCGCTGAATGGAGACTTGGGTACAGGTCAGGTTAATCTTTAAACACCAGGGCATTTACAGATTTGATGCTGGGTGTTAGGGAGGTCCGAGAAGGAGCCTTACTAGAGGCAGTGACCACGCCCTCCTTGGAGAGCAAATTTACTCCTCCCAGGAAAACAAAGCCCTGCAATCTGGGGACATTTTCCCAAGGCAGCTTGCTGATCATCTGTCGTTTCTTAAGCTTGTCCCAGGAGGGGCTCACTCCCACCCCTGCCCCACCCCACGTTGCCCCACCCCCAAGCAGCTTATGAAAAGAATTCCTTCCAACACCCCCAAGACGCTTTCTGAAAGCAGTTCTGGCAAATATGGCTTCCATTTTCTCTTTACATCCGCAGGGATTTTAGTGTCCCGCGCAGTAACCAAGCTCCCGGGAAAATAAAGAAGGCGTGTGAACTCAGGGCTGCCTCTTAAGACGACTGGACTGTACACTGCTCCCTCCCGCTGCCCATTACTGCGTTGGGCTATGTAGAGCCTGTGGGTGGAGGAGCCTGTTAATTTGAAGTCTGCCCCTCCAGTGGATTTAAAATGTCAGGGTATGTCCTGGTTCAGTCCAGAGTAGTCTCAATGTATACTCTTCCTTCAAGATCGTGTTGCTGTTTTTGCTGAAGGATTCTGAGAGGCACAGAAATATCTGGTAGCATGGCATAGGCTGAGCTCCTGAAGAACTGATGCTTTCGAACTGTGGTGCTGGAGAAGACTTTTGAGAGTCCCCTGGACTGCAGGGAGATCAAACAAGTCAATCCTAAAGGAAATCAACCCTGAAGATTCCTTGGAAGGACTGGTGCTGAAGCTGAAACTCCAATACTTTGGCCACCTAATGCAAAGACCGACTCACTGAAAAAGACCCTGATGCTGGGAGAGATTGAAGGTGGGAGGAGAAGGGGACGACAGAGGATGAGATGGTTGGATGCCATCCCCGACTCAATGGACAAGAGTTTGAGCAAACTCCAGGAGACAGTGAAAGACAGTGAAGTCTGGCCTGCTGCAGTTCATGGGGTCACAAAGAGTCAGAATCAGCTGAGCGACGGAACAACAACGATGTATTGTCACAAGATTACGAATCAAACATGCAGACAAAACACCAAGAGGCATGGGCGAGCACAGAAAGCAGCAACCTCTGTGGGCAGGAGGCTCAAGGAAAGTCTCTCAAAGGACAGGGGAACTTGCTGGGACTCCAAGGGGTGAGGAAGGCTTGAGTGGCTGGCGAGAATTATGTGGGGCTGAGAACCAGGCAACCTGTCAATCAGTGTCTATCCAGGGCTCATTTTGGAGAAGGAACACATTCTAGGGAGTGTCCCGAGTGCTCTGAAGATAGTAAGCTGACCTCACTGTTAGATCTTGGGGGCTCGTAGGAGAAATAGTTGGAGAGGCTAAGGCCAGTTTGCTGAGTCCCTTGAAGGCAAAACAAAAAAAGTTTGAAATTGACTCTGTGGGCCAGAGTTTCCCACAAGTATGGGTCATGCTGGTGTGGGTCGATGAGTTAGAAGCGAAGGGAGGCAGTGACCCACTTCAGGGAGGCTGGATGGGGATGAGGCCTGGACTGGCCAGGGAGCTTCTTTCTGCTCAGCACTTTCCTTTGTGTACCCCAGTGTCCGTGGAAATATCATCCTAGTCTGTATTTCCCATAACTAGGAAATGTTTGGCTGTCACTGCCCTACAGACTTGAGTTGCTAAGGACACTGGGACATGTGTGTGATATTTTGAGTTGTAATTTTATTTTCCTCCCCAACTAGATTATAAACCTCTCCAGGAGAGGAACTCTGTCGTCTCCTCTTGTTCCCATTTTGCCACATACGGAATAAAAGCTCAAGAGGCACATGATAGTTTGAGTAATTGAATATTATGGCTTTAAATAACTAAACCTCACAAATCATCTAAGACTGCTCTGCTTGCTTCTAAGAAGACTTAGAAATCATAAAATTCTGAGTGGGAGTAACTCTAAGACATGAGTCAGAAAACTGTACTTCAAAGGAATGTGAAAACATTTCTGCTGGTGGTCACGTTTCGAGCTGTCAAGAAAGAAAGATCAGAGAGTCTCAAATGGTGAATAGTATAAAGGAATAATTCAGTTAAGACCTGGGCTTTTGGTCTTAAAGAATCAAGGATGACTCACTTGCATATTAGAAACCTCCTGAGCATAATTTTAGTAACATTCTATTTACCAGTCATCAGAATAACAATATTTTCCTCCTTAAATCTCTCTTTACTCTTAGGTGGGGTGGGTCATGAAGTTTCACTTAAAGGTAAAGGGACATGCACAGCTTGGTTGTCCCTCAAGATGCTAAGCTAGAATTACCCTGCATGCGTGTGTGTTAAGTCACTTCAGTCGTGTCCAACTCTTTGCAACCCTATGACTGTAGCCCACCAGACTCCTCTGTCTATGGGATTCTCCAGGCAAGAATACTGGAGTGGGTAGCCATGCCCTCCTCCAGGGGATCTTCCCGACCCAGGGATCGAACTTGTGTCATTTACCACTTGTGCCACCTGGGCAACCCCTAGAATTACCATATGACCCAGTAATTCCATTCCTAGGTATCTTCCCAGGAAAAATGAAAATATATGTCCACACAACAACTGTTAATTGCATAGAGGCATTATCATAGCCCAAGAGTGTAAACAGCTCAAATGTCCATGAACTGGCAAATGGACAAGTAAAATACACTATTTCCATGCAATGAAATAAAATTCAGCAATTAAAAGGTATTAATTACTGATCCATGCTATGACTTGAAATCACGTTAGTGAGACAAGTCATTCTAAAAGGACCACGAATTGTCATTTCTATGAAAAGAAAGTGAAAGTGAAGTCGCTCAGTCGTGTCCGACTCTTTGCGACCCCATGGACTATTGTCTACCAGACTCCTCCGTTCATGGGATTTCCCAGGCAAGAATACTGGGGTGGGTTGCCATTTTCTTCTTCAGGAGATCTTCCTGACCCAGGGACTGAACCCCGCATTGTAGTCAGACGCTTTATGGTCTGAGCCACCAGAGAAGTCTCTGATTTCTATGAAATGACTAGTCAAATTTATAGACAGCAAGTAGATTGATGATTGCTTAGAGCTGAAGAGAGGTGGGGGAGACGAGCGTGATTGCTAATGGGTATGGAATTCCTTTCTGAGATGGCAAAAATGTTCTAAAATTAGATTATGGTGGTGGTTGCACAACTCTGTGAATATACTAAAAACCATTCCCCCCCCAAAAAATAAGATGATGATTGAAAAAAAGATGATGTAATCACAGTGAGAGGAGCCCTGCTCAGCTTGGTGGGCAAGGGGCCTTAACCCGAAGACTTGTTTTCTCAGGTTTCCCCAAAGGAAAATCAAAGGGTGAAATAAGGGGCACGTGGAAAGGGCTGACAATGCAACTAAGGTTAAGGAAGAGGAAGATGAAAGATGATGTTGAGGTTAGTGTGGAAAAAAGGTCAACAGAGCAAGTTAGTGCTCTTGAGAGGAGGAAAGGGCAAGAAATCATAATCAGCTTTTTTCTCCTCTCAGGGGATCCTGGTAGGTTTCACATGGAAGTTACCCAGCAGCTCACCTAGAGAGTCGCTCTTCCCTGCATGGTCAGCTGCTAGATGGCCACTCTCTTTCCTTTAAAGGCAGATGCGATTTACCTTCCAGGGGTAAGTGAATCCAGTCGTCTGAATTTTGATTTGTATCAATAGTTCTAGGGATTGGAATTGGGGGCACAAACTTGTTCCTGAACAGTAGAGGGCGCTGTGAGCATGTAAAGTTTGGGTTAGAGACTGCATTGCTGAAGAGCACAGGAAGCAGGAAGTTGTTGTGTTAGAGTCTGCATTGCATTAGACTAACGGCAATCAGACTAGAAAAACGTAGTTTGGTTTTTGAAACACAATTGCCACATTCTTAAAATAATGATTTGGCATACATGCCACTGTATTACAATAAAACCAAACCCCAATAGCACTGTTAATTCTAAGAAGAATGATTTACTTAAACAGTCTGGACATTTCTTTCATCCAATACACATTTATTGAATGCCTCCTATTCACAAGGTATTGAGTATTTTGATACAGCCTAAAACCATAAATTCAGAGAGGGACCAAGTGCTGCTATTGATGGATTTAAAAAATGAAAACCATGTTATCTGTATGTACATTCATCACATGAACTCAGAATGCAGTAGAATTCTATTCAAAGATGCAGTATTGTCAGGAAACATCTGATAGAGAAGGAGGGGAAGTTGTTGGCTTTTTAATCTAGTTTCCCTGGCAATTCTACTGTGTGAAAGCGTAACGATGGTTACATTTATTTAGTGCAGACTGTGTGCCAGGCACTGTACTAAATGCTTTACTGCCTTGATATAAGAGTGTGGTCTGTGGGCCAGCAACATCGCCGGAAACTTGTTAAACATGCAGAATCTCAGGGGCACCCCAGACCTACCGACTCAGAAACTGTGTTTTAGAGAGGTTTATATACACATTAAAGTCTCAGAGGCACAAAGAAGAGTCTTTGTATTTTCTTATTTAATCTCCATCATGACATCGGGGTCATGCTGTCATGTCCAGCTCCTTGCAACCCCATGGACTGTAGCCCACCAGGCTCCTCTGTCCATTGGATTTTCCAGGCAAGGATACTTGGTGGGTTGCCATTTTGTTCTCCAGGGGATCTTCGTGACCCAGGGATTGAACCTGCATCTCTTGAGTCTTCTGCTTTGGCAGGCAGATTCTTTACGACTGAGCCACTTGAGAAGCATTCAGTTCTGTCGCTCAGTCATGTCCGACTCTTCGCGACCCCATGAATCACAGCACGCCCGGCCTCCCTGTCCATCACCAACTCCCCGAATTCACTCAAACTCATGTCCATCGAGTCGGTGATGCCATCCAGCCATCTCATTCTCTGTCGGCCCCTTCTCCTCCCACCCCCAATCCCTCCTAGCATCAGACTCTTTTCCAGTGAGTCAGCTGAGAAGCATAGAGGTGTACTGTTACCTCCATTTTAAAGTGGGAAGCTGATGGAAAGAGAAGTGAAGTAATTTGCCCAGTGCAAAGTTGGGATTTTTTTAACTTGGACAAAATATCTTCCAGGCTCATACTCTTAATCACATTGCCAAACTTTTCTTAATCCTCTGTCCCTCAAATGCATAAAGAGGGCATAATAATCACGTCTACTTATTATCATATTGGTTAAGTAGTCACTGTTAACAAATCTATTTGAGATCCTTAAAGTAAAAGTATTTTTTATGGTTATACAAAGTAAAGGCTTCCTAGATGGCTTATCTGTAAAGAGTCCTCCTGCCAATGCAGGAGACACAAGAGACGAAGGTTCGATCCCTGGATCAGGAGGATCTCTTGGAGGAGGAAATGGCAATCTGTTCCAGTATTCTTCGCTGGGAAATCCCATGGACAGAGGAGCCTAGCGGACTACAGTCTATGAGGTCACAAAAGAGTTGGACATAGCAACTAAGCAACCACAGCAATATAAAGTAAAACCTAAGAACTCTTTTCCTGGGAGTACTGTTTTACCACAGGTACCTTTTATAACAGTGTGTTTTTGTGTCTGCCTTCCCTGCCTTTAACACACCAGGCACACACCTACCCCAGGGCCTATGAGTACTGTTTTACCACAGGTACCTTTTATAACAGTGTGTTTTTGTGTCTGCCTTCCCTGCCTTTAACACACCAGGCACACACCTACCCCAGGGCCTATGCACTTGACGCACATTATTTGCATGCCTAGCTCTCTCACTTCCTCAAATCTTTGTTTAAATAGTACACTCTCTAGAAGCCTTCCCTGACTGTTCTACTTGAAATGACAACTGTCCCTTTTTTAAGGTGATTCAGAAAGAAAAGAAGACTTTGCAAAAACTGAAGCAAAAGAGAAGTTTTCTAAGCAAAGAAGGCCACGCAGAAAGAAGTTGACAGATTAAAGAAGAAAAAGACCCATACACCTCCCATCTTCCTTTGGCTTCAGTTCAGTTCAGTTCAGTTCAGTTGCTCAGTCGTGTCTGACTCTTTGCCACCCCATGAATCACAGCACGACAGGCCTCCCTGTCCATTACCAACTCCCAGAGATCACTCAAACTCATGTCCATCGAGTCGGTGATGCCATCCAGCCATCTCATTCTCCGTCATCCCCTTCTCCTGACCCCGATCCCTCCCAGCATCAGACTCTTTTCCAGTGAGTCAACTCTTCACATCAGGTGGCCAAAGTATTGGAGTTTCAGCTTCAGCATCAGTCCCTCCAATGAACACCCAGGTTTGATCTCCTTTAGAATGGACTGGTTGGATCTCCTTGCAGACCAAGGGACTCTCAAGAGTCTTCTCCAACACCACGGTTCAAAAGCATCAATTCTTCAATGATCAGCTTTCTTCACAGTCCAACTCTCACATCCATCTTAGTAGCTTGTAAATATATCACTTTTTACTTAATGCTATTGAGTTACTTCAACAAGGTTCTCTTTATGTCAGAGTTGTAAAAACTATTATTTGATGTAGCAGTTGCCAAGGTAACCATCTTAATGAGCAATTAAGCATGCAAAGTCAATGGAACTCATCCATGTATAAAATTTCAACTCCAGTGGTTCAGAAACAGACATATAATTATTTCATGTTTTAAAATGAAATTAAAATTTTAGTCATGTAGACAGGTCAAAGACATCAAGCCTCACTTTTCATTAAAGTGTCTCATTTGCATTTTAGGTCTTGTTGGAGTTTTCAGAGTGTTCTGTATAATAGTCTTCTCTTCAACCCATAAGTTTCAAACTAGTAAAGAGTGAGACATCAAAGTCTGGCAGATTGGGATAAAATTATCCATCCCATGATTGATAAAACTGAATTGGGGATAATAACTTGAAACTTTGGCCACAATCCAGTCTGTTGCAAGTCTAGATCATAGAATGATTCATCTGGAGGAGATTCTGTAAATTCACCTACTCAGATACTCCTTTGAGGGGGCTGATATGCTAGGGCACCAGTGTGGGAAAGAGGAGCAGACCTAGAAGGCCAGCTAAGCCTCAAATGGACTCGGTTTACCAGATGGAAGTGGGAGAAGAGTGGACCAGAGCACAACCATTCTATGGCCATCTGGAAAAATTGAAAACTGAGCCATGTGAGGTCAGGTCTTCTCCACAATTCACAAGGAAGTCCCCCCATTATCACCTGAGGAAGATCAAGTGGGGGACCAAGAGACAAACAGATGCTGTCTTCCCATTACAATGTTTAAAAAGTGAACTTATTAAATGGGATGTCTGTTAGTGTACTATATATACAGAACAAGGCACAATCATTAATGTGTTCAGTAAGTTTTACAAAATAAACACATCCAAAAATAAATAAATAAATAAACACATCCGTGTAGCCAGCATCAAGATTTTAGAAAGAAAAGGACAGTACCCAAGACCTCAGGAGTCTTTCTCATGCCAACTGGTCTGCAAACAACTTAACTGCATGATAAATCAAAGCTCAAAACTGCTTAAATGTTTAAAACAAAATTCAGCATTCAATAACACAAAATCATAATGTCTACAAACCAATAAAAAATTATTCATGAAATTAAGCAAGAGATATGACACAAAGCCAGTACAGAAGTCAATGAAAAGAGACTCAGAAATGACAGAAAGATGGAATTATCACATAAATCTTAAGGAAGTTTTTGTTATATGTTAAAAAATATAAAGAAAAACATTAACAAAAGGAGGAAAGAAAAGAAAAATATTTTGAAAATGAATTTGTAGACATGTTATAACACATGATTTGAACAGTGTATTAGATGGAATATCAGAAGATTAAGCACTGAAGAAGAAACAAATTGGTGAAATTAAAGCTATAATAGAAATCATCCAAAATGAAACAGTGAGAAAGAAACTGAAAAACAAAAACAAGAAAACAGAGCCTCAGGGATTTGTGAGGCAATATCAAACTGCCTAACCAACATGTAACCGAAGTTTCAGAAAGCTGAGTAAAAAGGAAAAAAGGATATTATTTGAAGATATAATTGCTGAAAATTTCTAAATATAATAAAACAGTTTTCTTTGTGTCTGTTTCATCTATTTCTGCTCTGAAAGAAAATAATTGCAAAGATCAGTGAAGCTAAAAGCTGGTTCTTTGAAAAGATAAACAAAATTGATAAACCTTTATCCAGACTCATCAAGAAAAAAAGAAAGAGGACTCAAATCAATAAAATCAGAAATGAAAAAGGAGAAGTTACAGCTGACCCCGCAGAATTACCAAGGATCGTAAGAGACTGCTATGAGCAGCCATATGTCAATAAATTGGACAACCTGGAAGAAATGGACCAATTTTTAGAAGGAATGGACCAATTCTTAGAAGGGTACGGTCTCCCTACATTGAACCAGGAAGAAATAGAAAACATGAAAAGACTAATCATAAGCACTGAAATTGAACTGTGACAACCCACATATTGGGAGAAAATATTTGCAAATGATGTGACTGATGAGGAATTAGTCTTCAAAATTTATAAGCAGTTCATGACATTTAACAGCATCTAAACAAACAACCCACTCAAAAATGGGCAGAAGACCTAAAAAGACATTTCCCCAAAGAAGACACAACAGGCACATGAAAGATACTCAACATCACCAATTATCAGAGAAATGTAAATCAAAACTACAATGAAATCCCATCTCACACCAGCCAGAGTGGCTACCATCAAAAAATCCACAGACAATAAATTTTACAGAGGATGTGGAGAGAAGGGAACCCTCCTACACTGTTCGTGGGAATGTAAATTGGTATAGCCTCTATGGAAAACAGTATGGAATTTCCTTAAAAAACTAAAAATAAAGCTACCATAAGAGCCTGAAGGGCTTCCCTGGTGGCTCAGTGGTATAGAATCTGCCTGCAATGTAGGAGCCTCAGGAGACACAAGGTTCGATTCCTGGGTCAAGAAGATCCCCTGGAGGAGGGCATGGCAACCCACTGCAGTATTCTTGCCTGGAGAATCGCATGGACAGAGGAGCCTGGTAGGCTACAGTCCATAGCATCAAAAGAGCAGGACACAACTGAAGCGACTTAGCACGCACACACACACAACACATGAGCCTGCAATCCCACTCCTGAGCACATGGCCAAAAGGATCCAGGCACCCCAATGTTCACTGCAACACTGTTTACAATAGCCAAGACATGGAAGCAAGCTAAATGTCCTTTGACAAAAGAATGGATAAAGATGTGGTACATATATACAATGGACTATTACTCAGCCATTAGAAGAATGAAATAATGCTATTTACAACAACATGGATGGACCTAGAGAGTGTCATAGTGAGTGAATTAAGTCAGACAAAGAGAAATATCTATCGTATGCCATCCCTTATACATGGAATCCAAAAGGAAACGATACAAATGAAATTGTTTACAAACAGAAAGAGTCACAGACTTAGAAAACAAACTTACGGTTGCACAGGGGAAGGGACAGTTAAGGACTTTGGGAAGGTCATGTACACACTGCTATGTTTAAAATGGATAACCAGCAAGGACCTACTGTATAGCACATGGAATTCTGCTCAGTGTTATGTGGCAGCCTGGATGGAATGGGGCTTTGGGGAAAATGGATACATGTATATATATATGGCTGAGTCCCTTCAAGGTTCCCCTGAAACTAGCACAACATTATTAATCAGCTATATCTCAATACAAAATAAAAAGTTCAAAAAAAAATTAAGGTGCAGTCAAATGCCAAAAAAAAGAGCAAGAGAGAAATATTTGTAACACAACATAGACATTTATAATAAAATCTCACAAAATTTAATTTTTACGTAGTTAGATATGCTTGTTTTATCCCTTGTGATTTTGGGCTTTTTTGTCTTCTTTACAGAGGTCTCTATCATCCTAAGGTTATAAATATAGTCTCCTAACAGTTCTACACTGTTGGTAAATGTAAGTTGGTGCAGCTACTATGGAAAACTGTATGGAGGTTCCTCAGAAAACTAAAGATGTAATTACCATATATGATCCATCAATCCCACTCCTGGGCATATGTCCAGATAAAACTCTAATTCAAAAACATACATGCGAGGACTTCCCTGGTGGTCCAGTGGTAAAGATTCCACTCTTCCACTGCAGAAGGTGAGGGTTTGATCCCTGGTTGGGAAACTAATATCCCATATGCCTGCTGCTCATGGCAAAATTAAATTAAAAGGGCAAGTTTGAATAGACACTCCACCAAAGGCAAAATGTGGATCACAAGTTAGTCAACAAACATATGAAAAGATGTTTAGCCCAGCTGCTGCTGCTGCTGCTAAGTCACTTTAGTCGTGTCCGACTCTCTGTGACCCCATGGACAGCAGCCCACCAGGCTCCTCCGTCCCTGGGATTCTCCAGGCAAGAACACTGGAGTGGGTTGCCATTTCCTTCTCCATTAGCCCAGCTAGTATTTGCGTATTGGGGAAATGCAAATTGAAACTGCAGTGAAATCCCACTGCACAAGCACTAGCTAGCTAAAAAGGTCAATGATAAGAAGTTTTGTGGAGGACGTGGAGCACCTGGAACCAGCATGCTTTGCAAATAGTACAGACACACTGGAAACACTTTGTCAGTTTCTAATAAAGTTCAACATACACTTACACAACCCAACAACCTTGCTCTTATCTATTTGTCCAGGAGAAATGAAAAGTCTTCACAAAGTTGTATTCATGAATGTTAGTAGTTTTTTTTTTTTAGTAGTTTTTTTTAATAATGGCCCCAAACTTTAAACAATCACAATGTTTATCAATAGATAAATTTTAAAAGTACTGTAGAATATTCATTCAAATTTTCTAAACAAACTAAGAGAGGAATATGTTTGTATATAGATATGTGTGTGTGTGTGTGTGTGTGTGCGTGCGCATATATCAGAGGGTTGGTAAATGGGCAGGAAAGAGTAAACAGGTGGGCATATTTATCCACCTTTAGCACTTTAAAGGAGTAAATAGGTGGACATATTTACCCAAATTTAGCACTTTCCCACACTCTTCATTCTTTTCTTCCTGTAGGTGGAGTTTATGTACGACGTCAATTCCCTTTGGCCCAAAGAACTTTCAGCATTATTTTTCAGTGTGAATCTGCTGACTGTAAAGTCTATCAGTTTCGGTTTATCTGTAAATGTATTCATTTGCAACTCTTTTTTCTTAACAGTTTTATTGAGATATAATTTACATACTACACAATTCACCCGTTTAAAGTGTACAACTTAGTGGCTTTTAGAATATTCACAGAGTTGTTCTCCATAGTAACAATCAATTTTAGAGTGATTTCGTTACCCCCAAAGAAATTTTGCACCTCCTAGCCAGGACCCCAATACTGCCATTCCCTCCAGCCCTAAGGTAACTACTAATCTACTCTTAGTCGCGATAGATTTGTCTGTTCTGGATATTTCTTGTAAATGGAAGTATACCATATGTAGTGTGTTTCTTCAGAGCACCCCAGTTCTGGTACTGACTGTTGCAGACTGGACTCCGGGGAAGCAGATGTGGGAGATGAAGACTGGCACACAGATGCTTATCAGACAGTGGGCTTGGGATCCCCTGCTCCTGGGAGGGCAGCGAAGGAAACCGACCTGGGTTGAGGGAGGAGTGGGACTGTGCTGCCATCACCCCAGAGGCCTCAGTCAACCACGTGGGGCAATCTGAAACTGGAGTTGGGCTGAGGGGAGGTCAGGCCTTTATGCACCTGCATGCACCAGTCACTGGAATGTGGACTGCCGAAGGGAAGTGGTGGGACAATTCCTAGAAGGGGCTGACAGCTGAGAGCAAGTCAACCAGTCTGGGTAACTCCCAATGACTGAGAATGAAGTCCTTCAATGCAGAAGAGACATCTGGGTGGTTTATAACACCATCCACGACACAGGCTATATTAGGAATGGTCGTAGAGGAAAGAGTGGTTGTCAGGGTAGAGCTCTCTTTTATGAAGTACTTTTCCTGGAGGCAAATGTGTTTTTGGCGATGTCTTCAGTAGGGCCAAGAGCCAAGTTGAGGTCTTAAGTAAGCAAATCAAATCTTTGAAGGGTGTCTGGACACAGTCACTGAGACAATACTGATGCTAAGTCGCTTCAGTCGTGTCCGACTCTGTGCGACCCCATAGACGGCAGCCCACCAGGCTCTTCTGTCCCTGGGACTCTCCAGGCAAGAACACTGGAGTGGGTTGCCATTTCCTTCTCCAATGCATGAAAGTGAAAAGTGAAAGTGAAGTTGCTCAGTTGTATCCGACTCTTAGCGACCCCATGGACTGCAGCCCACCAGGCTCCTCCATCCATGGGATTTTCCAGGCAAGAGTACTGGAGGGGGTTGTCATTGCCTTCTCCAAGAGACAATGCTAACCCTTTGCAAATGTCCCCTGTGAAGAGATACTTGAAGAGATATTGCTCTGACTATACGCGGAAGCCCAGAAAAACATTTCTGCTGTGAGCTGCCATGACTACTTCACATTCAGAGTAAGGCAACTGACCAGTGAAGAGTGGTTATTTATGGCTAATAAGTTTAAAAGGACAGTGGCAAAAAGTGGCCAATTGAATATCGGGGGTGGGGGATGAGGGGTGAAGAATACATTCCCTTTCCTTCCATACATTTCTTTAAAAGCTAAAATAATTGTCTCCCTTCCATTCAATTGTTTTCTTCCAAGTATTTTCCTGTTCTCTTTTTTCCAGCTTGCTTCTTGGTGTTTTTTTTTTTTTCTTTCACTCCTAACTTTTCATTTCTTGCACTTTTCTTCTTTCTCACTTTTTCCTGTCTTTTTCCTTTTCCTTTCTGACCTCTTTCAACCTCCTTCCTGGAAGTTATTTTCATTTCCTCTCTTATAATTCATTTTTATACCAGTTTTATTGAGATACAATTCACATACTATGCAATTCACACATTTAAAATGCATATTTCAATGGTTTTTTACTATATTCATGAAGTTGTACAACTGTCTCCTCAATCAATTTTGGAATATCTTTATAATTCCCCCCCAAACCCTCTGACCTTGAGCCATTGCTCTCTGATCTGCCTATTTCTCTTAACCCCAGGCTAAGAGATTTGCATATGATGGACATTTTATGTAAATAGAGTCATATAATATATGATCTTTTGTGACTGGCTTCTTTCACTTAGCACTTAGTGTAATGTCCTCGAAGCTCATTCACATTGTGGTATTTATCAGAGCTTCTTTTTATGGCCAAATAATATCTTATTATATGGATATACCAATTTTGTTAATCCATTTATTAGTTAATGGATATTTGCGCTGTTTCTTGGCTATTAGGAGTAATGCTGTTATGAACATTCATGCACAAGTATTTGCGTAATTGTATTTTTCATTTCTTTTGGAGTGGGATTGCTGGATCCCATGACAGCTCTATGTTAAACTTTTTTGGAGGAATTGCCAGGCTGTTTTGCAAAGTGTCTCCACAACTTGACATCTCTACCAGCAGTATATGAGAGCACTGATTTCTCCACATCCTCACCAACACTTACCTGTCTTTTTGCTTATAGCCATCCTAGTGGGTATGAAATAATATATCATTATGGTTTTCATTTGCATTTCCCAGGTACTAATGACAGCGAGCATCTTTTCATGTGCTTACTCAGTTCAGTTCAGTCGCTCAGTCATGTCCAACTCTTTGCGACCCCATGGACTGCAGCACGCCAGGTTTCCCTGTCCATCACCAACTCCCAGAATCTACTCTAACTCATGTCCATTGAGTCTGTAATGCCATCCAACCATCTCATCCTCTGTCATCCCCTTTTCCTTCTGCCTTCTATCTTTCCCAGCATCAGGGGCTTTTCCTATGAGTCATTTCTTCACATCAGGTGGCCAAAGTACTGGAGTTTCAGCATCAGTCCTTCCAATGAACACTCAGGACTGATTTCCTTTAGGATGGACTGGTTATATCTCCTTGCAGTCCAAGTGACTCTCAAGAGTCTTTTTCAACACCACAGTACAAAACCATTAATTCTTCGGCGATCAGCTTTCTTTATAGTCCAACTCTCACATCCATACACGACTACTGGAAAAACCATAGCTTTGACTAGATGGACCTTTGTTGGCAAAGTAAGGTCTCTGCTTTTTAATATGATGTAGGTTGATCGTAACATTTCTTCCAAGGAGCAAATGTCTTTTAATTTCATGGCTGCAATCACCATCTTCAGTGATTTTGGAGCCCAAAAAAATAAAGCCTCTCACTGTTTCCATTGTTTCCCCATCTATTTGCCATGAAGTGATGGGACCGAATGCCATGATCTTAGTTTTCTGAATGTTGAGTTTTAAGCCAACTTTTTCACTCTCCTTTTTCACTTTCATCAAGAGGCTCATGTGCTTATTAGTCATTTTCATGTATTTTATGAGGAAATGTGTTTTCAGTTACTTTGGCCAGTTTTCAACTAGGTTGTTTTTTTGTTATAGAATTACAAGAAGTTTTGAAATGTATCTATTCTAGGTACAAATTCCTTATCAGAAATACAATTTGTGAAAATCTTCTCCCATTTTGAGTTTTGCCTTTTCACTTTCTTGATGTAAGGTTGAAACAGCCCAATGATGTTAAATAAAAGAATCCAGATGGCAAATAGATAATGTAACAAGCTTTAATGGCTAGGCACCCCCGGGGCGGTGGGGGGGATTCCCGTACCTAACAGAGCGAGGTCGGGAAAGTCCGCTCGGAACAAAGGCAAGAGGCAACTTATATAACTTTAAGCAAGATTTGGAGTGGTGGTCTCGCATAGGTCAGTCAGCCGGGGGGCAAGACTGGGTTGGTTGCCTGATCTGCTCAAGGTTGTGCTGATGCAGCGGAATAGTTCTTGCTGTTTCTGGGCAGAATGCTGTTTCTGGATAGGAGGTTAGGAGGGGGAGGTTAGGAGAGGGTTGATCTCTACCAGGAATGGACACCTCAAGGACACTCCAGCAGTGGGGGAGGGAATGAGAGAATAGAGCACAATAGTCAGAGTCCGGTGGGACTTTTTTCCCGCCAGCGGGAAAGGGAAGAGGGGGAGGAGAAGTCCAACAATGGCCACTGAGGTCCGACCTTACACTGATAGTGTCTTTTGAAACACAAAAATGCTTAGTTTTTAAGAAGTCATAATTATTATTTTTTCTTTTGTTGCTTGCCTTTGGTGTCATATGAGGAACCATTGCCAAATTCAAGGTAATATTTTTCTTCTAAGTGTTACAGTTTTAGCTCTTGTGTTTAGCTCTTTGATCTATTTTTAATGAATTGTTGTACACAATGTTTAACTTCATTCTTTTGCATGTGGATATCTTCTTGTGTTAACTCGATTTGTTGAAAATGTTACAGAGAAGAACTGAGTCCATGTTTGGTCTGTTTCTTTTACTTTAACATTTGCTTTCCATTGCTTTTGCTCACTAAAATGATGCTGTCCCTATATAATGGCCTACCTCAGGGAACCCTGCCCCCTGCCTGAATATTAAACCAAAGTGCTTTTGTTCAGGACCCTGTCCACCTGTGGATGGTTATAGGAAGGAAGAAATTAACACATCCCTCCCTAAGGCTAGCCATTCCAGGAGATATTTGCAAGATTAATGACCTTTTTACTTTATTTCCTCATCACATGCCCTGTGTTCTATAAAAGAACCTGGCATCCAGACCTTGATAAGGTGGTTATTTTGAAACATTAGTCTGCCATCTTCTTGGTCTGCTGTCTTTCCAGATAGAGTCATACTCCTTGCCTCAACATCTCATCTCTGATTCATTGGACTGTCATGTGGCAAGCAGAGTGAGCTTAGACTCTGTAACAAAAAAGACTATTTGCCCCTGAATAGTCTTAGTACATTTGTCAAAAAATCAGTTCATGGGTTTATTTCTAGACTCTCAATTGTGTTCCTTTGAACAGTCTGTTTATCCCTATGTTACTATTACACTGTCTTAATTATCATTGCTTTGTAGTAAGTTTTGAAATTAGTAACTGTGGGTTGTTGAACTTTGTTCTTCTTTTTCAGGATTGTTTCACAATTCATTTTAACTTGGAATATGTTTTTCATCTTCTGATTACCAGGAAATATGTGAAGGGAACAAGATTAGAATGGTCAGCCAGGAGAGAGATTCATGTGAAGAAAAATTAACAATGTATGATGGAGGGAATTCCCTGGTGGTCCAGTGGTTAGGATTTAACGTTTTCACTGCTGGGGACTGGGTTCAATCCCTGGGCAGGAAATTAAGATCTTCCATGACTTAGTGTGTGGTCAAAAAACAAAATACTGTATGATGGATATTATATTGTGGTAGGACAATTATAGATACAGTATTTATAAAAACATGACAAGGCGTGTTAGCCAAATCTGGTAATTGTGAAAGACTGAGGAGTTAAGGTTCAGACTGAGAGCTGGGGAAGGAATAAGAGATAAGGAGAAGAAGAGAAAATACACTGCATTCTAAGTCATTTCGGAAATAGCCTTTGTAAATCCTGGGGTTGAGGCACAGCGATAAAAAGAACAAAAGCTTTCAGGATAGCTTTAGTAGAAAGTGCAAGAAGAGAGTGGTAAAATTTGCGCCTGGAGAAAAAGGCCTGATTTTTATCTCAAGGACAAGGAGTCAGTGTGGACTTTGAATGAATGATGGGAGCCTCAGGGGCATGATCATTTCACATGCACAAGAATCCCTCTGGCTGTAGAGGAGACAATGGAAAACTAGTATGGGGTCTTTTGAAATGAAAGATGATATGGCCCAGAGTGTGATGGAGGCAAAAAAGAAAAAAAAAAAAAGTGGAAAGACTGTGAGAAACTTCCAAGGCAGAGTCCAATAGGACTTGGTGATTCCTTAGATATGAGGGATAAAAGAGAGCCAGGAATCAAGGATGGCTCCTAATTTCTTACAATATCAGACTTGTCTATATTTTGAGTATGCTGCAGATAGTGAATAAAGGTGAGCCAGTTTTAAAAAAATTAAATTAAAAAGAGAATGTTTCATTTCTCAAAAATCTCCCAACAAAATTAAGTTGCCTGTAACTTGTGTAGCTTCCCGGGTGGAACAGTGGTTAAAGAATCTGCTTGCCAATACAGGAGAAGTGGGTTCGATCCCTGGGTAGGGAAGCTCCCCTGGAGGAGGAAATGGCAACCCACTCCAGTATTCTCGCCTGAAAAATCTCACAGACAGTGGAGCCTGGTGGGCTACAGTCCATGAGATTGCAAAGAGTTAGACGTGACTGAGCAACAGAGCACGCACTGTCTATACGTGTGAGCTCCGAGTATTCTGTTTTGTTGTTGTTCTTTTGAGACCACTCTGAGCAATGCTTTTTTTCTTTTTTAAGCAACCAGGAAATATGAAAACCAAGTGAGAGAGTGTGACTGTAGGAGTTCCGTGGCACCAGGAGGTGTGCCTGAAGATAAAAGGACTTCTCTCCATCTACTGTCATCTCCCATCAGGACTGCTCCTCAAGGGTCTCCCAGCTTCTTGCCTGGTCTTTTCCAATCATACCCTCTACCATTGCAGTGCAACCAGAAAGATTTCTTACAAAGATACATCTCAGCTTCTCACCTCCTTTGCATAAAACTTTTCAGTGGCTTCCTGTTGCTGCGAGGACAAAGTTCAGACCTTCGACACAGGTTTCGTGTTTCTGCATAATCTGGCTTTTGTCTGCCTGGCTGGCCCCTGACCACTTCCTCCCTTATTGTCTGTGCTCCAGACACACTGAACTGGCACCTTTCGTTTCTTCAACATGCTGTGCCCTCTGTCTTACCTCTTGGCTCTCTTTTACATCATCTTTCTTTGCCTGCTTCTATGCCTACTTATCTTCCAGATCTTGCCTTAAGCATCACTTCCTCTGGAAAGCCCCTCCTGATCTGGATTCAAAGTCTCCAGCTTCAAATGCCCAGGTCAGTGGACCTGCTGGGACTCAGCTCTCTTTTGGTCTGTGTTGGTCCAGGAGATTTTGATAAAATCTGATAAAATCTCTTTATCAGAGATTTTAGACTCTGATAAAGACCTCCCAGGTGGTCCTAGTGGTAAAGAACCAATCTGCCAATGCAGGAGATGTAAAAATCCAGGTTCGATGCCTGGAATAGGAAGATCCCTTAGAGCAGCAAATGGCAACCTGCTCCAGTATTCTTACCTTGGAAATCTCATGGACAGAGAAGCCTGGTAGACTATAGTCTTTGGGGCTGCAAAGAGTTGGACATGACTGAGCCTGCCTATGCGTGCATGCGCGCCCGCACGCATACACACACACACACACACACACACACACAAACACACACGCACAGGACTGTGTTTTCTTTGAGTACCCCATAAGGACATTGATTTTTCTCAACCACTGGGTGATAATGAGCTGGTGATGTTCTACAGATACCAGTAAGTACCTGCTCTACCATGACTTGATTTTGCTAAGAGAGTCTGAAGATAGAGTTATGTCCCTCTGTGAAGGCTGAGGAGATAAATGGGGAATCAGATTTTACAAG
Source organism: Moschus berezovskii (assembly GCF_049115385.1). Taxonomy (NCBI): domain Eukaryota; kingdom Metazoa; phylum Chordata; class Mammalia; order Artiodactyla; family Moschidae; genus Moschus; species Moschus berezovskii. The sequence goes on from NC_142475.1 coordinate 38,256,467, forward strand.
GCTCAACCCACATCCAATCCCCAGAGCTCCACCCAATATTTTTAGCTTGGGCAATTATAAAGGCAGTTGTATCCAAACCTCCCTGTAAACAGCAAAAACAAAGCTTTGTTTGTAAACCATTCCTCCAATTCCTTGCATTGAGTAATGCTACTTTCTGACATTTCTTTTACCATCAACTCCATGCAAAATAGACTCCAAGATAGATAAATGAGGAAACTTGCTACATGAAATTGTTACCTATAAATCAGTTAAAAGTGAAGCAACTACTTCTTAAAAAGAACAAAAATTCAGACAACAGAGAACAAGAATAGTTGAACTCTAATGCTTCTCTCTGGGCATAATTACCGACCCAGCCAGGTATCTATCTGTCCAGGCTACTCTTACTTCAGTTCAGTTCAGTCGCTCAGTTGTGTCCAACTCTTTGCAACCCCATGAATCATAGCGCACCAGGCCTCCCTGTCCATCACCAACTCCCGGAGTTCACTCAAACTCATGTCCATCGAGTCGGTGATGCCATCCAGCCATCTCATTCTCCGTCGTCCCCTTCTCCTCCTGCCCCCAATCCCTCCAGGCATCAGAGTCTTTTCCAGACTCAACTCGTCGCATGAGGTGGCCAAAGTATTGGAGTTTCAGCCTCAACATCTGTCCTTCCAATGAACACCCAAGACTGATCTCCTTTAGAATGGACTGGTTGGATCTCCTTGCAGTCCAAGGGACTCTCAAGAGTCTTCTCTAACACCACAGTTCAAAAGCATCAATTCTTCGGCACTTAGCTTTCTTCATAGTCCAACTCTCACATCCATACACGACCACTGGAAAAACCATAGCCTTTAATAAATGGACCTTGGTTTGCAAAGTAATGTCTCTGCTTTTTAATATGCTATCTAGGTTGGTCATAATTTTCCTTCCAACGAGTAAGTCTTTTAATTTCATGGCTGCAATCACCATTTGCAGTGATTTTGGAGCCCAGAAAAATAAAGCCTGACACTGTTTCCACTGTTTCCCCATCTATTTCCCATGAAGTGATGGGACCAGATGCCAGGATCTTCGTTTTCTGAATTTGAGCTTCAAGCCAACTTTTTCACTCTCTTCTTTCACTTTCATCAAGAGGCTCTTTAGTTCCTCTTCACTATCTGCCATAAGGGTGGTGTCATCTGCATATCTGAGGTTATTGATATTTCTCCCGGCAATCTTGATTCCAGCTTGTGCTTCTTCCAGCCCAGCGTTTCTCATGATGTACTTTGCATATAAGTTAAATAAGCAAGGTGACAATATACAGCCTTGACGTACTCCTTTTCCTATTTGGAACCAGTCTGTTGTTCCATGTCCAGTTCTAACTGTTGCTTCCTGACCTGCATATACTTCAAGGTAGTGTTATAATCAAAGAAGACCCATCTTTCTGGTTTCTTTATTTATTTGCATCATGTTGGATCTTTCATTGCAGCACGTAGATCCTCTCGTCTGGTCTCATTCTCTGTTTGACTGTTTCCTGTCTTGGTTGCAGCACGAGGGATCTTTCCTTGTGGTGCGAAGACCCTTATTATGGCACACGGGCTCAGTAGTTGCAGCTCAGTTGCTCCGAAGCATGTGGAGAAACTTCCTTCCCCTCTCTCTTGGAAATTTGATTAGTCCTGGGGAAGGGAAGCAGGCAGCTGCTGAGAGTGCCACAAATCCTCGCCATTTCCCATCGATGGGGCGGTTTCTGTGCTGTGCTTGGTGAGGGGCAGGGGGGAGGCAGTGGGAGGGTTCAGGATGGGGGACAAGACCTGGTGGATCCGCAGCCAATCCAGCAGCTTGTAGTCTGTGAATGAGACCTGGGGTCCCTCTGGTTCTGGGACAGCAGTGCTCACAAGGTTTTAGGCTCCCGGGCAGTCTTCACACCATCCTTCTTGCCCACCCCAGGGATGGTGTAAGTCAGGGGGGCATGTTGGCAGCAGAGGGCCTCTGTGCTGTCATTCCTCATGTCCAGGGGACATGATAGTTAGATACCAGGGCCACCTCCCACACAGCTTAAGGGAGCAGCCGGCGTTACAGCGTGGCATTGGCCTGGTGCAGAGTGAGGTCTCCTTTCTGGTTCTCCAGGAGTTGCCTGCACAGACAGAGGCCTAGAGTGGGCGCTTCCCCTGGGTCTCCTTGGTCACCACCTCGTCCTTCCAGCTCTGGCCCTGCTCAGCCAGCGGCTCGTGGGCAGCCTGGCAGACCCTGGACCAGGGAAGGGGACAGCAATGTGGGGTGGCAGGGGAGTGGCAGAGCTCACACCAGCGTGGAGGATCTTCTACTGAGGTTGACCTGGAGGAAAGGGACCACCAGGGTCTGCAGAGGAATTAGCATAAATAACATCAGTAGCAACCAGAGCAGGGCAGACCACATCCCCCTAAACAGCTGGTTTCGAAGTGGTACCAATAACTTGGCTGCTAAACTTCTGTGCCACCTCCTTTGCCAGTCTCTGAGGTTTATTACCACCTGCTTCCTGACCAAACCCAGGCCATTTCCTCAACATCCACCTCCATGTCATCACTGCCTTCTGTCTTGTGGTTTAACATTGGCAGTTAGCCTCAAATCCAACTGGATCCCAGAGGTTTTACCATAAGAAGTCTTTTTTTTTTTTTTTGGCCATGCTGTGTGGCTTGTGGGATTTTAATTCCCCAACCAGGGATTGAACCTGAGTCCTAACCACTGGACCACCAGAGAATTCCCCCACAAGAGATGTTTTTACATAATTGCCAAATCATGTAACTTTTCAATATGTAACACTTTTAAAGCAAATCTAACCTGTCCTCCTCACTGTGAAATTTGTGGCTGTGAAGAGACTTAACCCTTGAGTTTGCTGAGTCTCCTTGGAGGTAATTCTTTGGAGAGAGACTGGCTAACTGCCCTGGGAATTTGCTTTCATAGGAGGCCAAGGGAGCAGGTGCCTGAGCAGCTGGGAGAGAGTGTCTTGTTTACAATGTAAACCCTGTGTGGTTCACACTCCTCCAGGCCCAGATTCTGGCCAAACAGTACAAAGATGAGTCATCACGAAAGAATACAGGGAAACAAAGGGGGAATGTAATAGTATAAAAGAGGGGAAAGAAATTAAATAGATAAAACCAGTAATAGCTGAAATGAGACCTGCAAGAGACAAAGAAAAACAATAGGTTAGATGATTAGAGCTAATATTTCCAACTTTAGGAATTAAAAAATGAAATATTTTGGAAGGCAATTTTTCAACATCTGATAAATTTTATTTGTTTATTTACTCACTTTATTTAAAGCAACTTTATTAGGTGAAACTCTTTTCTATACAATATACTATATATTAAAGGAAATATCCAATACAAGGACATCTAATTCTAAAGGAACTCAATTCCAGTATTTTTTTTAAAGCATTTAATATATTTTGACAGTAATTCAATCTAATATATCAATAAATTACATATGTACATTTTCCCATCTCAGAAGTGGTTTGTTTCACAGGCCAAATTTCTTAGGGAAAAAAAAAACCCACAAATGATAATGACACTTTAAAAATATTTTTAGAGAATCTCCGTATCAATTAACATATTATTACTGCAGGTACTTATAAAGTGCTTAACCTAATAAAATGAAAGTGTTAGTCGTTCAGTCCTGTCCAACTCTTTGCAACCCCATGGACTGTAGCCAGCCAGGCTCCTCTGTCCATGGAATTCTCCAGGCAAGAATACTGGAGTGGGTTGCCATTCAGTAAAAAATAATTAAGAAGTAAAATAGCAGAAATTAAAAAAGAGATGTTTTAAAGAAGGAAATAGGTAAATATTTTAGAAACATACCATAGCAGCTTTTATCGAACATGTGACAAAATTTGATCTTCCCTGGTGACTCAGATGGTATAGAATCTGCCTGGAATGCAGGAGACCTGGGTTTGACCCCTGGGTTGGAAAGATCGCCTGGAGAAGAAAATGGCAATCCATTCCAATATTCTTACCGGGGACATCCCATAGACAGAGGAGCCTGGCGGGCTACAGTCCATGGGGTAACAAAAACTCAGACAGGACTTAGAGACTAACCAACAACAAAATTGCATAAACACATGAAGATAAATGTAGTTTATCCAAAGCGATATTATATTTTAAAATGAAAAATGTGACACAACCTAAATTCCTTCAACAAAGATTCAGGAAGCACCCATTAGGACCCTTCACTAAGCCTAACATCTTCATCTGTGCCTCCCAGCTCATCCCTTCCCACATTTTCAAAAACACTGCTTGTGCTGCCAGCCCTGCATCAGAATCACCATTTTTCTCCTCTCAACTAGAACTTTCCCGTTAGTGTAAAGCATGATGTCATTATCATCATTTCAAAAACAGACAAAACACAAACAATGCTCCTCCTTGACTTGGTCCATTTTTAATTGATCCATCTTTTGCTGAGCTTAGAGGAAATTCTTTGAAAGCCTTTTCTCTCCCAGATGTTTCTATTTCTGCACCTTCCATTTTCTAGAAACCCAACTTGTTTGTATCCCCATTTCTCTCTGACCCTCATCAAGGTCCCCACTGACCACTGTCTTGCCAAATCCTATAGCAATTCTTGGTAGTCATCTTACTTTCTCTGTCAAAGCTGTATGACTGAGTTGGCCTTTATAAAACATATTCCTGTTATTTGTGATGACTGCTTCTTCTTTATCACTTTCCTGTTCTTTCCCCTGTTTCACGGTTGAAAGCTCCATGGTTTGGGGCCCTTACCTGCAATGGCATTCTCTTCCAAAATGACCTCATCCATCCCCGTGGCTTTAAATAATGTCCATATTAGATGACTTTTTTGTTTGTTTGTTTTTGGCCAAGTGACAAGCATGTGGGATCTTAGTTCCCCGACTAGGGATAGAACCAGCAACCCCAGCAGAGGAAGCATGGGATCTTAACCACTGGAGTGCCAGTGAATTCCCTGTTGATGACTTTTAAATCAATATCTCCAAGCCCAATAATCATCTCACCTCCCCTTGGAGAACTCAAACACCTAGCTACCATCTCTACTTTGACATTTAATAGATCATTCAATCTTAACATTTCCATATCACAGTTCTTCATTTTTTCCACCTCTTGTTTCAAAACCAGAGCTTCCGTAGTCTCTCCCATGTCAGCTGATGTAGCCAGCAATAACCCAAATAATGACTCCTGTCAAAAGCCTAGAGTCGTTCTTGATATTTGTCTCCCTCACCATCACTCTTCTCCTCCATTCAGTCCATCAGCATATCCCATCAATTCTCCATCCAATACATAGCCTGGGTCTGGCCACACCTCACTATATTCCTAGAACCTCACTGGGTTATAACTTTTCTCTGAAATGAACTCCTACCTGGTCACTCTGCTTTTGTTCTTGCCCCCTGAACAGTCCACCAGCTACTTAGCAGTCAGACAGATCTTGTGAAATCCTAGATAAATTCATGTCACATCCGTGCTTTAATCTTTCACGGTTTTCTGTTGCCCTGAGAATAAATTGCAAACCTCTTCCCAGGACCCTCATGATCTCTCACACCAGCTACCATCTTCCCTTCCTGCTCACTCCATCCCAAATCCACTGGTCTCTAGGTTCAAGCCAAGCTTGCTCCCATTCCTGGAACTCAGCCCCAGCTCTTTCCTCTGCCTGGAAAGCCCTTCTCCAGATCCTCAGGTAGTCTGACCTTATTATTCAGTTATCTGCTCTAGTTCATCTTCCTGAGGAGATTCCCTCATGACTAATCAAGAATAAAACTTCTCTTGTTATCTCCACCCCCTTACTAGATATGCCCTAACTTATCACTTATTTGTTTGCTCTCTTTATTCCCCTTCTGCTCACCTACATTGATGTGAGGGACATCATCGATTTCACTGCTGCCTCTTCAGCACCTACAACAAAGCCTGCCACATAATAGGTGTTGGTATTTTTTGGATGAATGAATGAATGCTGGAAATCTTCTTAAGATATATATTTAACTGTAAGAAAAAGCAAACTTCAAAATGATACATACAACACTACTAAATTTAAAATAGATAACCAATAAGGACCTACTGCATAGCACCAGGAACTCTGCTCAATACTCTGTAAAAACCTGAATGAGAAAAAAATTTGAAAAAAATAGATACATGTATATGTACAACTGAATCACTTTGCTGTACACTGAAACTAACACAAAATTGCTAATCAACCATACTCCAATATAAGATAAAAAAATAACATGTAAGTCAAGCCCCATTAATACCTTAACATTAATTATTATTCAGTTCAGTTCAGTCGCTCAGTTGTGTCCGACTCTTTGCAACCCCATGAATCACAGCACGCCAGGCCTCCCTGTCCATCACCAACTCCCATATTATTATACATTAAATAATTTATATAATATAGTCATATATTATATAATATATAATAATAAATATTAATAACAACAAATATCTTAGTATACACTTATAAAATGTTTTATATATAATATTTGAATGAATGCATGGGAAATTTTTCAAAATATGTTTTTATTGATATATAAGTAACATGTAACATTGTGCAAGTTTAAGGTATATAATTTGTCAATTTGATACTCTTATGTATTGCAATATGATTACCACCATAACTTTGTTTTTTTATTCAAGACTATTTTTTTAAATTCATCTTATTTATTGATTTATTTTTGGCTGCGCTGGGTCTTCATTGCTGTGTGCGGGCTTTCTCTAGTTCGGTTGAACGGGGGCTGCTCTCTCACTGCAGTGCGCAGGCTTATCTGTGCGGTGGCTTCTCCTGGTGCGGAGCACAGGGCGTGTGGGCTCAGCAGTTGTGGTGCACAGGTTTGGTTGCCCTGAAGCATGTGGAATCTTCCTGGACCAGGGATCAAACCCGTGTCCCCTGCATTGGCAGGCAGTGTCTTAACCACTGGACCACCAAGGCAGTCTGCCACCATAACTTTAGCTTGCAACTCTACCACTTCTGTTTTGTGATGAGAACGTTTAAGGTCTAGTCTCTTAGCAACTTTGGGGTTATAAACACAGTATTGTTGGCTCTAATCACAAGGCTGGGCATTAGATCTCCAGAACTTATTCATCTTTTATACACTTTGACCAGCCCATCTACAATTCCTCTACCCTCAGTTCCTATTAACTACCATTGTATTCTACAAGTTTCCACAAGTACAACTTTTTTGGATTTTCACACACACATATATATATATCTCTGTTTCTTTATTCCTTCATCCATTGAGGAATATTGAGGTTGTTTCTAGCTCTTGGCCACTGTGACTATTCCTGCAATAAACGTGGGAGTGTAATTTTTTTTTTTTCCATTGCACAGTGTGGCTTGCAGGATCTAAGTTCCCTGGCCAGGGATTAAATCCAGCCATGGCAGTGAAAGGCTGCCCTCTTAACCACTAAGCCACCAGGGAGCTCCCAGATATCTTTTTGATATCTTGTTTTATTTCCCAAATCATTATTAACTGAGAAAAAGGGAAACTTTAAAAATGGCATATAAAGTCAAGTACCATTTCTCTTACTGCTAATGTCAATAAAATATCTTTATATATATGTATCAGTTCAGTTCAGTCGCTCAGTTGTGTCCGACTCTTTGTGACCCCATGAACTGCAGCACACCAGGCCTCCCTGTCCATCACCAACTCCTGGAGTCCACCCAAACCCATGTCCATTGAGTGGGTGATCCCATCCAACCATCTCATCCTCTGTCGTCCCCTTCTCCTGCCCTCAATCTTTCCCAGCATCAGTGTCTTTTCAAATGAGTTAGCTCTTCACATCAGGTGGCTGAAGTATGGAGTTTCAGCTTCAACATCAGTCCTTCCAATGAACACCCAGGACTGATCTCCTATAGGATGGACTGGTTGGATCTCTTTGCAGTCCAAAGTACTCTCAAGAGTCTTCTCCAACACCACAGTTCAAAAGCATCAATTCTTGGGAGCTCAGCTTTCTTTATAGTCCAACTCTCACATCCATACATGACCACAGGAAAAACCATAGCCTTGACTAGACGGAACTTTGTTGACAAAGTAATGTCTCTGCTTTTTAATATGCTGTCTAGGTTGGTCATAACTTTCCTTCCAAAGAGTAAGTGTCTTTTAATTTCATGGTTGCAATCACCATCTGCAGTGATTTTGGATCCCAGAAAAATAAAGTTAGCCACTGTTTCCCCATCTATTTGCCATGAAGATATGGGACCAGATGCCATGACCTTAGTTTTATGTATACATTCACTCAAATCTTATTGAATATACCAATTATTAACAATGATTATCCTTGCTGAGGGGTTTGGGGGACGTTTGCTTTCTACATTATATATTTCAGTAAAATTTTAACTTTTATATTAACCACAAATTTTTTAACGTGAAAAAATATATATTAAAAATAAAATCAAGTAAAGTACAAACATTTAGAATGAAAATGATGCTGGAAGCCAATTAGATAAAATATTAAAATGTGGAAGCTTGATATAAAATTGCCATCCTATAACTTTATATGACTAGATGAAATTTAAATGTATGGGGGGGCTTCTCTGGTGACTCAGTGGTTAAAAAAAAAGCCCACTTGCCAATGCAGGAGAAACAAGTTCAATCCCTGATCCAGGAAGATCCCACGTGCCACAGAACGACTAAGCCTTTGTGTCACGACTATTGAGCTTGTGCTCTAGAGCCCAGGAACCACAGCCACTGAGCCCCCTTGCACCACAAATAATGAAGCCTGTGTACACTAGAGATCACGCTCTGCAACAAGAGAAACCGCTGCACTTAGAAGCCAGTGCACCACAGCTAGAGAGTAGCCTCTGCTTGCCACAACTAGAGAAAAGCCCCTGCAGCAATGAAGAGCCAGCACAACGATAAATAAATAAATATGCATTTTCCATGTAAAATGCATGGGTAAAAAGTTTCTTTAAAATGCATGTCTCCATGAAGAAAGCGAAGAAGAATTAAAGAGCTTCTTGATAAAAATGAAACAGGAGAGTGAAAAAGTTGGCTTAAAACTCAACATTCAGAAAACTAAGATCATTACATCCAGTCCCATCACTTCATGGCAAATAGATGGGGAAACAATGGAAACAGTGAGAGACTTTATTTTGGGGGGCTCAAAAATCACTGCAGATGGTGACTGCAGCCATGAAATTAAAAGACACTTGGTCCTTGGGAGAAAAGCTATGACCAACCTAGACAGCATGTTAAAAAGCAGAGACCTTACTTTGCCAATGAAGGTCCGTTTAGTCAAAGCTATGGTTTTTCCAGTAGTCATGTTTGGATGTGAAAGTTGGACCATAATGAAAGCTGAGAGCCAAAGAATTGATGCTTTTGAACTGTGGTGTTGGAGAAGACTCTTGAGAGTTCTTTGGACTGCAAGGAGATCCAACAAATCCATCCTAAAGGAAATCAGTCCTGATTATTCATTGGAAGGACCAACTCCTTTGAAAAGACCCTGTTGCTGGGAAAGATTGAATGCAGGAGGAAAAGGAGTTGACAGAGGATGAGATGGTTGGATGGCATCCCAGACAAGATGGACATGAGTTTGAGTAGGCTTCGAAAGTTGGTGATGGATAGGAAAGACTTGGGTGCTGCAGTCCATGGGACTGCTAAGAGTTGGAAATGAACTGAACTGATTGTTGGCAATTTTATCTATTTCATATGTAGTGAAGTGTATATGTTAATCCCATCCTTCTAATTTACCCCTTCCCTGCCCCTTTTCCCTTTGGTAACTATCAGTTTGTTTTCTATGTCTGTGGGTCTATTTCTGCTTTTTTCTTTTTTTAGTATTTCATTTTTATTTATTTGGATGTGCTGGGTGTTAGCTGTGGCACAGGGAATCTTTGATCTTTGATCTTCATTGCAGCGTACGAGATCTTAGCTGCTGCATGTGAACTCTTAGTTGTGCCTGTGGGATCTAGTTCCTAGACCAGGAATCGAACCTGGGCCACTTGCATTGGGAATACAAAGTCTTAGCCACTGAACCATCAGGGAAATCTACTTCTGTTTTGTAAGTAAGTTCATTTGTATGCTTTTTCAGATTCCACCTTTTGATTTAGTATCATAGACTTCGAGAGTGCTGTCATCTCTGTTTTGGCTACTGTACTCTGCCAGAGTAGCACCAAAGTGGCCACATCCAAGAGGTCCATGAATGGCTTGCTCCAGACACTCAAGGAAGTCTCTTAACACATTATTATCCTGTAACATGTTTGCTGTGGAGTTTTGTTAGCTACTCTTCATAAAGCCTTAGGAACACAATATTCGTAACCTCCATTTTACAGATTAGGAAACAAAAGCATCGAATTAATAGCTTGTCATAAGTCTCATAGGGCTTCGCAGATGGCTCTAGCAGTAAAGAACCTGCCTGTCGATGCAGGAGATGTAAGAGGCACAGGTTCAATCCCTGGATCAGGAAGATTCCCTGGAGGAGGGCATGGCAACCCACCCCAGTATTCTTGCCTGGAGAATCCCATGGACAAAGGAGCCTGGTGGGCTCCGTAGGGTCACACAGAGTAGGACACGACTAAAGCAACTTAGCATGCACAAGTCTCATAATTATGTGGGGTAGCAGCATTAATCCTCTGATACCAAATTCTTTGCTTCCATTACTACACAGAATATCTTTGAGCAAGGTATTGTGAAGGCAGTATTATTCTAAAGAATGATAGATTAGTGAGTGAGCTATTTGAGGTTACAGGGCTTGAGGGTTTGTTGGAAATCGTAGTCTATTGGTAAGCTCAGTTCTAGACAGATGTAACACTGAAGGATTGTATATATTTTGACAGTAAGATTCTAGAAAAGAAATGAGTGTGTAGAGGGAAAAGTGTGACACTTTGTCTCTGTAAATGGGTTCTTCAGATATCATACAGCTGATATCTGAGCTGCTAAATTCAGGCTGCCCTATCTCTAAATTAGTTATTTTATTGTTAAGCAGTTCTGGTTATTGTTAACTGATTATTAATAGAATTGAGCTTTCTTACCACTGAAAGCATGGTAATAGACAGAAGCCAGACCTTCCTGCTATTTATTGATCTAGAAACCAAAAGAGAATATTTAATAACCCCAAAGCTATTGGATCTATAATACCACGGGTGTTTGCTTATTGTCTCCTGATCCTCCTTTCTGCAATGCTCTAAGCTTTCCAGAAATAGGTCAAAGTGTTTATTTTGCATATTCAGGAAAGTTTATTAAGTATATTGATGACCCAGAGATACACTTGAATACATATGTTGTTTGAAAACTTTTGATAAATTAGGGTGAAAGCAGGTTATATAAAATCATGCATTTTATTGTTACACTTTTTAAAATTCACAGTTATTGTTTAAATGGTAATTTATTACTGATAAAATGAATTTTGGAAAGTGATGATTGGCAAGGTTTTCAGTTTGTTTGCAGGCAAAACAATGGCTATCCTGCTGTGAGAATACTGTTAACTGTTGCTATTCCAATAAGAAAAAAGGGAGGCACTTTGGGGAAAAAGAAATTCCAAATGTTTTTAATGCTTTGTCTGGTCTCTGAAGTTCTTTTTGTTCTGTTGGAATAACCAAGTCAATGAATTCAGTATTGATTTATTTCAAGGGCCCTGAGGCTTGGAGCTTTGAGAGAAAATGAAAAGAACGAAAGAACGATTTTTCATAGGTTGTATTAAGCCTCCAGGCATAGAAAATGTACAAGTGAAAAGCACATCAGAGACATCTTTGCTCCTTGCTAAAGCCTGTGGAAAATCACTTATCCAGGGTGGAAAGGTATAGTACTGATTACTGAAAAGAGTTATAATTGAACCAGGATTTCTTAATTCCACCAAAGCAAAGATTGTAATATCGTGACTGTTACCGGTACTCCAGAATCACCTACCCACATGTCACGAGCTCTGCCACGTCCAGTGGTGCAGGTCCTGGCTTGCACACACTGGGCATCCAGTAAATACTTCCTGACTGGCTGGCTGGCTGCTTGAATTAATGGGAGACGGCAAAATTCGTTTAACTATTAATATCTTTTTGATACAAATTTTGCTCCAACACTGCCCGCTTGGGCACATTAAATATATTCATTCTCTGTTTTCAATTACAAAAAAATCCGTAGGGTAATAAAAAGTAATGAGGTCCAAGAGTGTTTTGTTACTACTGTCATTTAACGCTTTACTTAATATAATACATCACCTCTCCATAAAGAACAGAGTTGGCAATAGCTGATAAAAACAGTAACATTTACCAACTTCTTGCTCTGTGCCAGACAAGGAGCTGTATTCTTCACAGGAAATTAAAAAATTCACCTTACAACTTCCTAGGTAAAAGTAGTAGTATTTTTCTTGTTTTACAGATGAGAAAACTGTGTAAACTATGTTGGCCCCAGGACTATATGAAATGCATGTGTTTATTTGCGCAGAAGGAAAATAAGGACATTAATGATCCCTTTACAAAGAGATTCTTTTTTTTTTTTTTTTTTTTGCCATGAGGCTTGTGGGATCTTAGTTCCCCACCCAGGGATTGAATCTGCGCCCTTAGCAGTGAAAGCACAGCATTTTAACCGTCAGACCCCCAGAGTATTCCCACAGAGATTTTTTGAGTGACAGAATTCCCTCTAGTCTTTTAATGTAACAAATACTCCTCATTCATTCAAAAACCTTTCACTTATAATAATTCAACTTGTATGCTTTTCAGTTATAACAACTCTTCAAGAACACACTTTTATACTTGAAAACAGAACTCCAAGTTATTACCCCATCGATGATGTTTTTGTATTTGAAAGAGAGAAAATTGCTTGAACAAAAATAAATTACTACTCCGTATATGTTTAAACCATAACTAGAAAAAATAGCTATAAATATGTGTATTTGAGATTTTTATTATGGAAATTAAATGCATACTTATCACACAGCTTCAAAAATTAACAAAACTTTCCAAGGTACAAATATGGCTTTGAAATATTTAATAGAGGTGTTGATCATATAATTTATTACCCAAACTAAGACAAATAGGTAAAATGAGGTGTTATTAATAACTCCACCAGAACAATAGGCAGAAAACCCAGATGTACTGGGGAAACCATGGCGTGTGATCAACTGAGAACACGTTCGTTTCTATAACATTTAGGGTATTTAATAACATACTCCTATCTAAGGATATACAGGACAAATAGTTCTGATGAGAAAGAAAACACACATCTCTTGTTGAACGGTTTTCTATGTTCATTGTTGTTGTGGACTGAATGTGTCCTCCCAAAATTCATAAGTTGAAGCTGCTCCACCCAGCCATGGTATTTGGAAATGGGGCCTTTGGGAAGTTATTAGGTCATGAGGGTGAAGCTTTCATGATGAGATTAGTGACTTTACAAGAAGAGACCAAAAGAGCTCCCCCCCACCCTTCTCTCTCTCTCTCTCTCTCTCTCTCTGCCATATGAGAGAGAAGACAGCCATCTATGATTCAGGAACCAGGCTCTCACGCGAGACCAAATGAGCCAGCACCCCGATCTTGGGCTTCCCTCCTCTCCAGAACGGTGAGAAATAAATATATGTGGTATTCTGTTAAGACAGCTTGAAGAGACTAACATAATCATGCTGAACAGGATTTGCATTTGCTATTGTTGTTTAGTTGCTAAGTCGTGTCCAGCTCTTTTGTAACCCCATGGATTGTATAGCCCGCCAGGCCCCTCTGTCCATGGGATTTCCCAGGCAGGAATACTGGAATGGTTGCCATTTCCTTCAGGGGATCCTCCCGACAGGGATAGAACCCATACCTCCTGCATTGCAGGCGGATTCTTCACTGCTGAGCCACTGAGGATTTGTATGGGTTTTTACTGTTCTGTTGCAGAATTAAATAAAACATATTCATTTTTAAGAGCACATATTTGGCAGTAAATCTATTACTGTAATTTATAGAGGATGTAGTAATTCTAGCTCTAGCCCAGCAGTTAGAGTGCATGGGAGGAGACAAGCCTACATGTGTGACAGCTGCCTGCCACCTGCGAGCCAAGTGTGTGCCTCAGCCTCTCAGAGGCCCCTGGTCCTCCTTCATCCCGTAAAAGGGAGATAATAACAGGATTGATTTCATAGGGCTGTCGTGAGGACAATTCAGGCAGAGAATATAGCCTGTCGCCTGACACACGTGAACGCTCAGTGACAGGGGTCCTTCCTTTCCTTCTTTCTTCGCCTTTCCTCCCCTTCTCTCTCCTCCCGACTCAAGCTCCCCTGGGGCCTGAGCAGCAGCAGCAGCCCGTGTTGGTAACTTCATGAGGAGTGAGGCGGAGGTGCAGGAACTGCACCCCAGGGTCAAGACACTCGCCTGAGACACTTGCCAGTTACTGTTTCCTCAGAGGGACTGCAGAGCAGCCTCACTGGAGGATTTGAAGCCCAAACCCTGTTTATAATCAAAGACTGATGAGGCGTGAATGTATTACTTAAAAGTAAAATTGGGGTATTGTTCACCTCAGAAGGTTGGTACTGAGAGTGGTAGTTTGGCCCATTGTAGGCCTCAAAACTCATACCGTCTGAGTTTGTTTCTAGAAAACTTTCTGAGGAGACAAAATGAATGGAGAGGAGTCACAGGGAAGGTTCTTTCTCTGCCCCAGAGAAAGAGCCAAGTGCCCCCTGCCCCTCACCAGCCCTTGGAGGATTTCTCCCAACAGCCAGCTCGTTTGTGAGTGGGCTCAGAGGACCAAGACAATATTTAGATTGAAAAGCTCTCACTCCTGACCAGAGGTGAACAAAGGTAAAGGCAAAAGAAAAAAAAAAAGTTTAAACTCTCCTGCAGGAAATTCCCTGGTGGTCCAACGGTTAGGACTCTGTGCTTCCACTGCAGGAGGCACGGGTTCAGTCCCTGGTCAGGGAACTAAGAACCCACAAGCAGTGTGGTGTGGCCAAGAACAAAAATAGAAGTGAAAAAACAGAAACAAACAAATCTTCTGTGAAAATTTTATTCATTACTGAAGTTTCATAGCTTATGATTTTTGTCTGTAAAAACAACTTCATGGAGAAGGAAATGGCAGCCTTCTCCAGGATTCTTGCCTGGTAAATCCCGTGAACAGAGGAGCCTGGCAGGCTACAGTTCATAGGGTCACAAAGAGTTGGACACGAATGAGTGACTAAGCAACAACGAAGTGAATGGGAAAGAGCTGGCTTACAAAGGTCCAAGTCCTCAGTCTGTTTACAAAAGGGAGTCTTGTGTACAGCTGGTTCAGTTCAGTTCAGTTCAGTTCAGTCGCTCAGTAGTGTCCGACTCTCCGCGACCCCATGAACCACAGCACGCCAGGCCTCCCTGTCCATCACCAGCTCCCGGAGTTCACTCAAACTCATGTCCACAGAGTCTGTGATGCCATCCAGCCATCTCATTCTCTGTCGTCCCCTTCTCCTCCTGCCCCCAACCTTTCAGCTGGTTAAGAGGCAGTAAAAAACACTAAAGATTTTAGTCAGAAAAATGACCTGCAGAAAAAGAAAAATCTGACCCCCCAACCCAAAAGGGTAAGGATAATAAAACAGAATTATTTAACCTGGTTGGTGTTATAATGAATGGTGATTTAAATTAGTCAGCCATAATGGTGTTTATTTACAGCCTAACCCTTCAATGCTATTCGATAAGCCAGGATTCAGACTGCAAGCCAACCAGTCTGTTGGTTATTTAAAATGTTTTTATGGGGACTTTTGTGTAGAGGCTGAACAGCAAGGTATGTGTAATTAATTGGGTTGATTTGGGACAGGATCTGTCTTGTCCCTCTGAGTCATATTATAAAGATCCAGGAAGGCCTTGGGGTCCAGTTGTCTGTTCCATTGGATTTGTACGTAACTGCTTAAAGAATGGTGAAATAAACTTTGAAACTCCTACCAAAAAAAGCTTCTTAGAATACTTAACAAATATTTCATTTGGGGGCAGTGACACATGTGAGGAAAATGGTAGCATTTTGTTCTTCACTCATGTGAATGGGACTAAAGAGAAGAATGCTTTACAAGCCGTAAGTGCCCTGCTGCAAGTTGCCTGTACTCACATCAATAAAGATAAATCTCCTCAAAGGAAATTAAGTGGAGCTGATGGGCCATTAGCTAGTGCTTCTGGAATAGTTCATCCTACTCATAGAGAAGAGACTGAAAGACATTTAAGATCTGGCAAGATACAGGAGGTCATCATCCAAAGTAAAACTGTTTATCTCACTTCTCTATGTTTCAATAGGCAATATTTTACTACTGAACTCTATGAAGAGTTGAGCAAAAATTTTCCCAGACATAAATATCTTAATTGAATTGCACATATAAAATTGTAGTGTGGGATGGAGATAAATAACAGGCTCATGGTAGAGTTGAATTGGGGCATTGATTCTTTTCAAAACCACAAATGGACCAACAGGAGAAGCAAAGCCACAGAGACAGTGAAGCTTCAAATTTGACCAGATGAACAAATAATGACCACATTATTTGTACTGAATACGGATGGAGAACTTACTGTTTTTCGCATGTGGCTTTCTCTGACTCCTCTCACCCCTGAGGTAGGGTACTTCTTCAAAGCCACTCAATGTAGGGCTGCCAGGGAAAACAGGGCAGCCTGCTGACATTGACAGGCACCCACAGGACTTCTGGGAGCTCCGTTTCTCTCCCTGGTCCGAGGTTCAGTTTCCTGTCTCCCTGAGTGACACATGGTTTCAGAGCCCCAGGTCAAAGGCACATTTCACCCACACCTGCATATATGTCATGCACTTCCAGATTTGGACATGCAAACTGAATGGTCCAGAAACTGGTATAAGAGCTGTGATTCAAGTTGTTCTCCAAAGGCCAAAGGCTACTCAGCCAGCTCAGCACCCGGTCGGCAGCCCCACCAAGACAGAGTCCTTTTCTTCCTCTATCCCTCTCTCCTTCCTTTCCCTTTCTCCCTTCTTTCCTTTCTGCTCTCCTTTCCAAACTACTTTCATCCTAACATTAGGAGCCAGAGAGATGTCAGTAGCTTTCATCAGCAGTGACAAATAGGTGTCTATCAGGGCTTCCCAGGTGGCACTAAGGGTAAAGAATCCACCCGCAGGAGACAAAGTTTCAGTCCCTGGGTCAGGAAGATCCCCTGGAGGAGGGCATGGCAACCCACTCCTGTATTCTTGCCTAGAGAATTCCATGGACAGAGGAGCCCTCACACACCTCCGGAATAAAAGTTTCAGGACCTCAGGACCTAAAAGTGTCTCATTCTAGCTCCTTCTGAATTAAAAAAAAGAGAAAAGTGCTCAAAAGAGGAGTGAAATTGTGATCCCTTTATCCTCACTGATAGAAGCTGGTGGTTATTGCTGCTCCGTGTTTCCTGCTACTCCTTTCCACACACAGTCCCTTCTCTCTACTTCCTTCTTGCTTTTCTCTTTCCTTTCTCTTCTTCTGCAATTATTCCCTTTTCCTGAAGCCCCTCAGTTGCTGAAACCTCAAATTCCTGTGTTTGCTTTTGTTTCCCCTCCAGGATTCCTCCCCTCAGCATG
The DNA here is from genome assembly GCF_049115385.1 of Moschus berezovskii. NCBI lineage: Eukaryota > Metazoa > Chordata > Mammalia > Artiodactyla > Moschidae > Moschus > Moschus berezovskii. The sequence continues at coordinate 38,273,826 of NC_142475.1, forward strand.
TAAATAGGGCTTCCCAGGTGGCTCAGTGGTAAAGAATCCACCTTCCAAGCAGGAGATGATCCCTGGGACAATCCCCTGGAGAAGGAAAGGAAATGACAAGCCACTCCAGTATTCTTGCCTGGAGAAGTCCATGGACAGAGAAACCTGGCAGGCTACAATCCATGGAGTCACAAAAGAGTCAGACACGACTTACTGACTAAACAACAACATATAAATAGCATCAACATTTTCACCAGAAAGAAGGCACTTTAAAATGTGATAAAAGCAAGCAATGAAAACAGTCAGTGTTAACAAACTCTTTATTAGGAAATATGGTTATATGTTCCTCTAAACTCCAGTCATAGTGAAGTATTTTCAACAATTTCTAGTGAGGAAATTTCTTGAGCAAATATATATTATATCTATGGTGGTCATCATTGCTTGAATTCCTACAAGTAGGGTTAAACTCCACATTTTAAAAATTTAAATCAAATGTCCAACCTCAATCCTTTCACTAAAGTAGTTGTAATTAAGAGAGTAACTGAGGTAAGTCACCAACTTGATTACAAAAGACAATTCCAAATTAATGAATGTGCTAACTGTCCTTCCCAGTTGCTGCAGCAGTTCCCACTGGCCTTCAGTGTGACACCTATGCTTCTGTACTTGTATGCTGTTCCTCTTGGAAATTCCCTCTGGGAAACAGAAGTGGGTCTTTGTTTAATTCTGTGTAACACCGAGTACAGTGCCAACTAGCTATTAGTTTATCTTTAGGTGATCATTTTAATGGTAGGTAATTAATATGGTTGTTGGGCTCAAGAAAATGTACAAAGTAAATCCCTATCTGATTCTTATTGATGGTGTGGTCACCACAATCCATGTAATAACCTCTCCCACAATGAAACACATCTGTTCATATCAACTGGCAGCATTACTTCTGGGTACACAATAAAGAGTAGAAGTTGCTGCTGAGATTCAGAACTTGGGTTCTGATTCACAAAGCTGGAAGCTTCCTGGCGGTCCAGTGGTTAATACTGTGTGCCTCCACTGAGGGATGTGTAGTTTCCATTTCTCGTCGGGGGAACTAGATTCTGCATGCTGCATGGTTTGGCCAAAACAAAAGACAGTGATTCACAGAGTCCATCATCCAAGAAGCCTTGACTCCCTCATTGGTTAGCTAGGCATGTGCAGAGGCAGCATGGAGCCCTCAAAGATGCCCACATCCTAGTCCCTAAAAACTGTCAATATGTTGCCTTGCATGGCAAACATGATTTCGCAGTTACGATTAAGAATCTTGAGATGGGGAAATTATCATGAGCAAATGTCTTTATCCAGGAAAGAGGGAGGCGGGAAAGTGAGAGGTGATGTGACAAGAGAAGCAGAGGTCAAAGTGATGCCATGACCCAAGGCTGGCGATAGTTTTCTAGAAGCTGGGAAAGAGGAGGAAATGGATCCCTCTGGAGTCTCCAGAAGGAGTGGAGCTCTGCAGACCTATTTTAGATTTCCAATTTCCAGAACCGTGGGAGAAGAGGCTTAAGCCAGTAAATTGTGGGTATTTGTTACATTAACAATAAGAAACTAATGCGGGGTTATGCAAGGATTAAATGGAAACTGCCATGTAAAGACTTAACAGTGTGCCTGATACATAGAAAGAGTGAAATACATGCTATTATTGATTTATAAATCACCACCTGTAACCCCTTGAGCTCTTCCAAAGCTCCCTACAATGTGTAAAGAACAAAAAGATAGAAAGCAGAAGGAGGAAATTATAATGTATTGACCTAGACAGTTCACGTAATGGAACACCCACAATGAACTTGGGAGGTGGGGCTTCCTGAACTCAGAAAGGTTAAGTAACCTGTTTACTCTTGCACAGCTAGTTAAGATATTAAACTCAGATTGAAATCCCTGTCTGTCTGACTTAAAAGTTCTGGCCTTCCTTCAGATTTTATAATAGAAAATGTAGTGCAAGTTCTGTCTTGAAACAGAGTTTAGTTTTTTAAGAAGACATGTTAATGTATCCTTATTATGATCATTTTTGTACAGAATTCTGTCCCAAGTTCATAATACAGGGAGAAGGTGACTGCCTCTCCACCGGCTCTGCAGTAGCATAGTAATAAGATTATCACTCTTATTACTAATAAGAGTGATAGAGGTAGCACTAATAATAATTTGTTACATTTGTAAAGCACTTTTACAACTTAAAATATGTATCAGTTCAGTTCAGTTCAGTCGCTCAGTTGTGTCCGACTCTTTGCGACCCCATGAATCACAGCACGCCAGGCTTCCCTGAACTCCCGGAGTTCACTCAAACTCATGTCCACAGAGTCAGTGATGCCATCCAGCCATCTCATTCTCTGTCGTCCCCATCTCCTCCCACCCCCAATCCTTCCTAGCATCAGACTCTTTTCCAGTGAGTCAACTCGTTGCATGAGGTGGCCAAAGTATTGGAGTTTCAGCTTTAGCATCAGTCTTTCCAATGAACACCCAGGATTGATCTCCTTTAGAATGGACTGGTTGGATCTCCTTGCAGTCCAAGGGACTCTCAAGAGTCTTCTCCAGCACCACAGTTCAAAAGCATCAATTAGACACTTTTAAAAAAAATTATGTATTTATTTGTTTTTTCTATTTTTGATTGCACTGGGTCTTCATTGCTGGGCATGGGCTTTCTCTAGGTGCAATGCATGGGTTTCATCTGGCAGTGACTTCTCTTGTTGTGGGGTAGGGGCTCTAGAGTGAGGGCTCAAGAATTGTGGCACACAGGCTTAGTTTCTTCTTGGCATGTAGGATCTTCTCAGACCAGGGATCTGCATTGGCAGGCAGATTCTTATCCGCTGTACCACCAGGGAAGTCCTATAAACACTTCTTTTAAAAACTGTTTATTTACTTATTTGGTTGCATTGGGTCTTGGTTGCAGCACACAGGATCTTCGATATTCCTGGCAGCATGTGGGATCTTCAGCTGCAGCGTGTGGCATCTAGTTCCCTGTGTGTGTGTCTGTATGTGTGTGCTCAGTTGCTCAGTCATGTCCTACTCTTTGCGACCCCATGGACTATAGGTCACCAGGCTCCTCTGTCCATGGAACTTTCCAGCAAGAATACTGGAACCAGTTGCCTTTCGTCCTCCAGGGGCTCTTCCTGACCCAGGGATCAAACCTCAGTCCCCTGTATTGGGAGCTTGGAGTCTTTATCACTGCATCACCAGGACAGTCCCTAAATACTTAAAAAATGTATGTTTTGATCCTTCTGAGAGTCTCATGACTCTTGGTGGGAGCAACTAAATCACTAGGTCCTTATATGGGAGTTGGAGAGTGGAGGTGGAGAAGAATCTCATGACCTCTGGAAGGCAACTTTTATCTTTCTCTTCTTCTGATAAGAACTCAGAGGATCACAAGCCCCTTTGCTCAAGGCATAGTTATAAATGACATGCCAGAAATGAGTTCCTTGATTCTAAATCTCACCTCATGTCCATTATGTTGATCTTTGGGACCATCCTTCCTGATAGCTCAGTTGGTTAAGAATCTGCCTGCAATGCAGGAGACCCTTGTTCAATTCCTGGATTGGGCAGAACTGCTGGAGAAGTGATAGGTACCCACTCCAGTATTCTTGAGCCTCTCTTGTGGCTCAGCTGGTAAAGAATTCGCCTGCAATGCAGGAGACCTGGGTTCGATCCTTAGGTTGGAAAGATCCCATGGAGAAGGGAAAGGCTACCCACTCCAGTATTCTGGCCTAGAGAATTCCATGGACTGTATAGTCCATGAGGTTGCAAAGAGTTGAAATGACCTGAGGGACTTTCACTTTCCTATCACGGTGAGAAAGTGATTTGCAAATGACTTTCAGCAGAGCGTCTCAGCTGTGATCAACTGGCAAGTATGTATTTAGGTAAATGAAGCTGGAAGCAGTGTGCTGAGCTCTGGAGTTATTTTGAGGTCAAAAGCCAGTTCTTATGCTGCATGTTAGATTTCCACAGAAGAAATTATTGCTTCTAAGGGGCTTGGAGTCAAGTTTTGCTGAAGGTCATTGTGTTTTATAGCCTGCTCAAAGCTCTGTTTTCTGTGTAACAGCTGTAAACTCTTCACTTGGCTATGCTTGGCTCTTATATTTTATTTTTAGTTGCAATAGTGTAAAAAAAGAAAATAAACTGTATCTCCCTTTGAAGTTCTTTTGTACAAACAGTAGTTTCTCTTCTCTTTCCAAGTTTGGTAGCCTGTATTCACTTGTTTCCAGGAATTTTACTTTGTACAATATAAATTCATTCCCACAGCCTTGAGATGACTACACCTCAGCCAGTTCCCTTCCTTTGTAATTCTCCAGTTGCTAATCCTTCTTTGAGGATGTAAATATACTTACTATTCTCCTTGCTTTCATGTACGCTTACATGCTTTTTTGAAATGTGCATGAATTGTTCAGAAAACTCCTAATTTTGCATTCAGTTTTTATGATGGCAAGTGTTATTGTATGGCCCCACCAATGTTCCTTGTATGTTTAAAATTTTTGTGTTTATATATACATATATATATATATATATATATATATCCCTGGAGAAGGAAATGGCAATCCACTCCAGTCTTCTTGCCTGGAAAATCCCATTGACAGAGGAGCCTGGCAGGCTACAGTCCATGGGGTCCCAAGAGTATGACATGACTTAGCAACTAAACTATCGTCTGTGTATATATATATATGTATTTATTTATTTATATATATACGCACACACACACTGTTTTGAACTTCAAAACTCATTGAATTTTGTGTTTGGTTTTATTTTGAAAAAATAATCAACCTCTCCCATTTATTTTCTTCAGATTCATTAATACAAGCTATTTGATTTCTCAGCATTCTTATTGCTAGAAATGGGAGTACAGTGATGATTAAAATGGTAAAATGGGATAAATGATTCTTTTTACCGACACATACACACATTTTAGCTAGTCACAGTGCTAAAACCTTATTAGTAAGGCATGTTATAAGCATGCTGCTGTACTTCATTCATTCCAGGACAGATATTTTTCATATTTTACCATCTCTGAGATTGAGATGAGTCTTACAAAGTGGGAGTAGATGATAGTTTAATTAATATTTTTTTCTTGGAAATTCTATATAAAATTATGCTGTATCTTCAATTTGATAGCATTTTAAATTAAACTAATATAGTTCAGTTCAGTCACTCAGTCATGTCCAACTCTTTGTGACCCCATGGACTGCAGCATGCCAGGCCTCCCAGTTGACTCCATCACCAACTCCCAGAGTCCACCCAAACCCATGTTCATTGTCGGTGATGCCATCCAACCATCTCATCCTCTGTTGTCCCCTTCTCCTCCCACCTTCAATCTTTCTTAGCATCAGGGTCTTTTCCAATGTCAGGTCTTCTCATCAGATGGCCAAAGTATTAAGAGTTTCAGCTTCAACATCAGTCCTACCAGTGAACACCCAGGACTGATTTCCTTTAGAATGGACTGGTTGTATCTCCTTGCAGTCCAAGGGACTCTCAAGAGTCTTCTCCAATACCACAGTTCAAAGCATCAATTCAAGTAATACAGTGTGTGGGTTTCCCTGGCAGCTCAGTGGTAAAGAATCTGCCTGCAAGTGTAGAAGTGGGTTCCACCCAGGTCAGAAAGATCCCCTGCAGAAGGACATGTCAACCAGCCCCAGTATTTTTGCCTGGAGAATCCCATGGACAGAGGAGCCTGGAGGGCTATAGTCCATGGGGTTGTAAAAGAGTCAGACATGACTTAGTGTCTAAACAACAACGATAATACAATATGTACCAAGACTGTTCTAAACGTTTTATAAATCCTCTAATTCAATCCTCTGAGCAGTCCTATGATAGGACACATTTATTCTCCATATGGTCATAATCCTTATGATTGAGGTCATGTAAACCCAGAGGGATAGCTGCTGCTTTTTCTTGTACAGTCAAGATACTTCTGAGGCCAGGTCAGCTGCATTCTAGAAAACACAATTTGCATTTGGCCAGTGAGGCTCGTTTGAGCCTTTTCTACATTGTTAGTCCTTGATTGCACATTGACAGTCCTTCAAAATAGGAATATCAGAAAGATGAGACACAAGGTCTAGGAATGTCAGGAATTCACCTTCTTCCACAGCCCAGTATTTGCTTCTAGCTGCAGTTTCTCTCATTTTTTTTTTTTTTAAGTGTCTTACAGGAGATTTAATATAGCAAGAGATAAACACCTAATTCCCCACTCAAAGCCTGCAGAAACTCTAACTGCTTCTTTACTGAGGTGACAATTCCAAAAGCTCAAAGGTTCCTCCCTACAGAGCCTGCCTTCCTCTGCCAAAGTCTCCAGCTGGCAGAATCATCAGTCAGAGAGACTTAAAACTCAAAGTTGTTATTAGGGTTGTGAAGCTCCAAGGGAACTAGCACTATCAAGTCTTCTCCATGAAGAAAGACAATCCTTTTTGAACTTTATCATCATTCACAGGACAAGCATTTGAAGCATCAACACCAATTATACATCATCAGCGAAAGTTCAACAAAACTTTGGCCAAAAGGGTCTCATCAAGAAGATCACACTAGCTTCTTTTCCATTTTCGAATCCCATTAACCTAGTCTAAACCCAAGTACGCCTGAATTTGACTTCACCCTTCTTATTTCCAGTTATGTGAGCCAGTAATTCCCTTTTTTTAACGTAAGCTATCTTGAGTTGGGTTTCTATCATTTGCAATCAAAACAGTGCTGATGAATTTAGTAGAAACTTACAAGATATGCTACTAAGTACAGTTTAAACCTTGAAAGTCATGTGTGGTCATGTGTAGTCACAAGTGAAGGATTTTAATCACATGAGTGTATGGTCAGCCTAGTGGGCTTTTTCTCCTTGGTCCAGGGAGTTGGAAGCTAGGATGAAAACTAGAGAGGTTGGCAGTCATTGACCAAGGTTCCTTATTGTTCAAGGCTGTTTACTGCAGAGGCTGCGATTTGGCTTCCTGAACTGGTTGTGGTTCAGAGTTCTATTGTCATATATGATCTGATTATTATCCATTTCTATAGTTAGTCTCTCAGGCCTCCTTTTGGTCATTCTGTCACTCTTTCCAGAAGCTGAAAAACTCAGGGAGCTTGAGTTTCAGACCTTTACCTCTTGGGAATTGTCTAATTATTTCCATAGCCACATGTTTTGAGAGATCCTCTTGACTTTTTGTTTTATCATCATGGTGATTATCTGGCAAGAGGGTGACTAAGCAGAAGCAATAAAAACTTTCTCAAGAGACTACAATGCACCAGCATCATGACCACCATGACAAACATGAGAAAAAGTAGTATTACCTGTAAGAGGCTTCAAAACTAGGAATCTCAGTTGCCCAATCCAGGACCAGAGAACAAATCCCATTGCCCTTGAGGACCAAGCTTAGGAAGTCAAGTAGCTTTATTACTTCATAAGACACACAGTCTGCTTGTCTCACCTGCTTCATTGATTTAAGCACAGCAAGAAGTACTAGTGATGATACAGAGGCTCCCGTGACCAGCCAACATGGAGTCCTGCTACTGCTGCTGCTAAGTCGCTTCAGTCATGTCCAACTCTGTGCGACTCCATAGACGGCAGCCCACCAGGCTCCCCTGTCCCTGGGATTCTCCAGGCAAGAACACTGGAGTGGGTTGCCAGTTCCTTCTCCAAGGCATGAAAGGAAAAATGAAAGTGAAGTCGCTCAGTCATGTCCGACTCTTAGCGACCCCATGGACTGCAGCCTACCAGGCTCCTCCGTCCATGGGATTTTCCAGGCAAGAGTATTGGAGTGGGGTGCCATTGCCTTCTCCAACATGGAGTCCAGAACTATGCTATTATCTGTTTCCCCTTGTGCCAAAGAGTTGTGACTGATCTATAGTCCATCAAGGGCAGAGGTGGTCTTGTTAATAACTTCTGCCAGAGTTAGTGACATGCTTCCTACAGTCTTGTTTTATAAAATTTATTTTTGGCTGTGCTGGGTCTTTGTTGCTGCATGTAGGACTTTGGTTGCGGCAAGTGGAAGCTACACTCTAGCTGTGGTATGAGGACTTCTCATTGAGTAACCTGTGACTCATTGGCTTATTTGCCCTGCAGCAAGTGGAATCTACCCTAACCAGGGATCGAACCCTGTGTACCCTGCATTGGCAGACAGATTCTTAACCACTGGACCACCAGGGCAGTCCTACAGTCTTTTTTATTTGTATGATTCCTACTGTTAGAAACATTGCTCTGACTATTCACATAAGCAGTGAATCAGTAATTCCTTAAGATAGAGTGCCTGAATAGTCAAGTGTGCCTTGTTTCTCGTTCAAGTCTGAGTTAGAGTTACCAGCGCTAGAGATTTAGAGAATTAGGGTCTCTGCTTAAGACAAGTCTTGGAATATTATCTGTTAAGTGCAGAAGATGCTGCTCTGAGGTAAACAGGATCAGGTATCTTACCTCAAAGGTAGTAGTACCTAGGATTGGCATATAGAGACCTAGGAAAAGAGAATTTACTTACAAGATTGGAATTTGAATTTCTGGTTGTCTGTTCCAGCAGCAAAGGTTTGGTTTATTGCCCTATGTAGTTTGTCGAATTCAAATTTAGAATTACCCCGAGTCTGAAGAGCTGACTCATTTGAAAAGACCCTGATGCTGGGAAAGATTGAGGGCAGGAGGAGAAGGGGACGACAGAGGATGAGATGGTTGGATGGCATCACCAACTCAATGGACATGGGTTTGGGTGGACTCTAGGAGTTGGTGATGGACAGGGAGGCCTGGCGTGCTGTAGTCCATGGGGTGGCAAAGAGTCAGACATGACTGGGAGACTGACCTGAACTGAACTGAGTCTGATCAATAAATTGTAATAATTGGATTTTTTGTGAGTTTGATTGTCTTGGGTGGGAGGGATGCTAACAAAGTCACAGGTTGATTTGTTCAAGGCTCTTTAACCATGTAGGAGAAAATGGAGATATCATCAGCTATAATTTCCTATTTTTATGTCAGGAGACCAGAATTGCCCAGAAGCTTTTTTTTTTTTAATCATGGGAATCCAGTGATGGATGACTTATTTAGGAATCAGTAAGATTTAGACCAGTTTAGAATTATCTGAGAGTGGCATTAGAATGAGTGTATTCTAACCTAACAATTATAATAAGGAGGAAATAAATTTTAAAAAAGGTCATTGTGGGTAGATGACAACTGGGAGATCTGTAGAAAATAAGAAGAATGGTTATAAATAAGCAGATTTACAAAAACAACAACAACACAGAAATGAGGCAGTGGTCTTAGCTCAACATTTGGATGGAAGCTATCTACTTTCTGAGGTCATCAGCTTGTTCCAAAAGTCTTGGTTCAGCTGTCTACTTCCACAAAATCTACTGCTTTTAGTGGATCCATGATGATCCGCAGTCTGAGTTCCCCAATGGAGTAGCTTGCTGATTGTGTGTGGAATTCTGGATCTCTTCTTCAGTGTGGAATTATGGCCTATTCTATTTGTTGCTTACAGTGCTTGATAAGATTCCTTCTGACAAAGTCCAAGAGCCTCCAATAGGCAGATGTCTCTTCCAATAGACAGATCTCTTGGTTGAAGATGAAGAAGAGGCTATTTCAGAAGATTCAGGAAGAGAGTCCTGATCTATTAGCAATAGGTCTTGGCATAGTACATGAATCTGTTGCAATATTTTGCTATATCTGCTTGCAGCAAGCCTGAACTGATAATAGAGGTGAAATTCCTAAATGCATGGGCCATAGGGTTACTGGGAATACTTTTGGCCAAGGGAGCTCAAGGATATCTGAAAATTTTGCTTATGTTAATTTAAGAATGCCATTGGTTCTTTTGGTTTTTCCAGGAGATTATGGGTAGAAAAGGGTATGACATTTTTGAGTAAGAGAGAACATGTTACACAATTCTTTTATAATAGCTTCCCTAAAGTGTGGGACTTGGTTATTTGATATAAAACTTGGTATTCTCCAGGTTGGAACACAAAATCAAATAGCTTTTTAGCTAAATTATAAGAACTGCAGCTTTTCAGCAAGGAAATACCACAACTCCTCTAGAAAATAGATGTACAATAACTAAACCATATTCAAATTCCATAGAGAGGATAAAATACATGCAGGAAAAATCCACCTAAAGGGATTCAAAGGGCCTGTGAGTCATCAGATCCTTGCCATCCCCCAACCTTTACAGCTTTTTTCAGGATTATGTTGTTGACAAACCACACATGACCTGAGAATAATTCCAGCTGTCTTTTCAAACTTTCCCTACTAATGTTGATTTAAGCTGGTAACCAAATTTCGTGCACCATAATGAATAGTTTCATGGAGAAATTTAGCTCATATCCCTCTGAAATCATCTGGTGCCACAAAGTAGCGCTTTTGGTGTTACCAGGTCCCTCATGACAGGCCAATAATTCAAGATGAGGTATTAAGACAAGGAAAGGACTTTACTTGGGAGAAGACCGCAGGCTAGCGCTTCAAAATAACCATCTTGTCCAGCCTGGTTGCCAGTTTCTTTTATGGATCAGAGATGAGGGGGAGGTGAGGAAACAAAGTAAAAGACTATTCAGTCTCTGCAAATGTCCCCTAGAATGGCAAGCCTCAGGCAGGGGAATGTGTTCGTTTCACTTCCTTACAGTCCTTCACCGGTGGGCAGCTCAGGTTATCTATCTCCTTGAGTTAGGCCATTATATATGCCTACAGTAACAAAAGCAGTAAGTGAAAATCTCTCAGTCATGTCCGACTCTTTGCAACCCCAAGGACTATACAGTCCATGGAAATCTCCATGCCAGAATACTGGAGTGGGTAGCCTTTCCCTTCTCCATGGGATCTTCCCAACCCAGGGATCGAACCCAGGTCTCCTGCTTTGCAGGCGAATTCTTTACCAGCTGAGCCACAAAGGAAGCCCAAAGTCACAGGAGCAGATCCAGCATAAATTCAAAATTCACCCTTCCTGGTTACACTGGGGGCATCAGAGATTACCTGTGTGAAGAGCACAGCCAGATTTTCCCCATCATTCCTTTCCAAACCAGGGACTAAGAAGTGGTATTCTGTAATGCCTCATTGAATCTCTCCAGAGATTTATCTTTTGAGGGTGTAGTTAAGATCATAACCTTGGTTAAGTCTTCTTGTTTGGAAATGTTGCTAGAGCATTTCTTCAGCTTCCATATTCTTTCTTCTTGCTAGAAAATGTTTGTCGCTCAGTTGTGTCTGACTCTTTGCAATTCCATGGACTGTAGCCCGCCAGGCTCCTCTGTCCATGAAATTCTCCAGGCAAGAATACTGGTGTGGGTTGCAATTTCCTCCTCTAGGGGACCTTCCCGATCCAGGGATCAAACCTGGGTCTCTTGCATTGCAGGCAGATTCTTTATCATTTGAGACACTAGGGAAGCCTGGTGACTTTTTGCTTGGTCTCAGTTTTTGTGAAAGCCACCTCTCCAGGAAGTAGGAAGTGAAGTGAAGTGAAGTGAAGTCGCTCAGTCGTGTCTCTTTGCGACCCCATGGACAGTAGCCTACCAGGCTCCACCGTCCATGGGATTTTCCAGGCAAGAATACTGGAGTGGGCTGCCATTTCCTTCTCCAGGTGATCTTCCCAACCCAGGGATCGAACCCGGGTCTCCTGCTTTGCAGACAGACGCTTTACTGTCTGAGCCACCAGGGAAGTAGGAGTGCATCTAAAAGGTCCTTACATTTGTTGTCCATGTTGGAAGGAGATTCCAGCAGAGGTGTGAAGCCCGTTCTGTTTCCAAAACATGTCTTGCCAAAAACATGCCTGCTCTCTGCGTGTATGTTGCCTCTTTGGTCTTTGGATAACGGACTAATTCTACTAAGTGTAAAAATCCTGTCATTGGTGCTGATTTTACATCAGGTAGAGGACTATCTTCTAAAGAAAAGCTTAAATTACTAGGTGGATAATCGGTTTGGCCTCCAGTTTTGATTCTGAGGTATAATCCATCCATAAGTAATATTAGGTTAGGGTTCTCAGTAGGAGTTTCTAATATATCTGAGTAAGGTGAATACTCTGGAGAAGGAAATGGCAACCCACTCCCAGTATTCTTGCCTGGAAAATTCCATGGACAGAGGGGCCTGGTGGGCTACAGTCCAGGGGCTTGCAAAGAGTTGGATGTAACTTAGCGACTGAGCACAAGGTGAATACGCTAACTGGGGTAAGTCAACCGTGGGGTTCCCCTCTTTTGGTAGAGTCAGGGAGAAGCCAGAATTGAGAAGCCAGTGTTGAGATGGTGAATAGTGATGTGAGGGGGAGAGAGCAATAGGATATCCGAAGAAGTTAGTTGGCTGGGTGAAGGAGTTGTATGTTTTCAGTAAGTAGTAATGTGTGGATTGTATGAGGAAGTACAAGGTCAAGAAGGGAGCCTGGAACTTATTCATTAGAAACACTGACAGTTTTGTACTGGCAGTTACACTGCCCCCAAAATAAGGGGAATAAGCCTTTATAACCAGGTCAGAGATGCAGTGCTGATAAGCAATGGATGATGATGCTTCCCGTGAACTTGAATTAAAACTCTAAGGGTTTGTCTAGATCATTCAGGCCACTGTTAATGTAATCTTTAATTTACAAATGTTGCTGAAAGTGATTTTCTAGATCATCCCCAAGTCATCAATAGCTTTAGCTTTTTGTTTATTTGCATGCTTGAGTTATGGTCCAATTGACTTAATAAGAAGTATTTCAGGTTTGACTACTAGGGGGATTTGCCCTACTTTAAGGATGATTTTTTTCCTCAAATTTACTGTGTAAAGATGAATCCTCTGGAAACTTTGCTGAGTCATAGCAGTCAGCTTTTGCCCTCCAGCATTTAGCATCTGAGGTTGTGACCAACACATAGCTGATATAGCTCAGGTAACCAGGTTTATACCCACCCAGGTCATACGTAAGATAATTCTAAATATTTCTGTTAAGAGTTGCTGATATTATCTCGGTTTGCAGCAATTCTTAATTATGGCTCTTAATTCAGCTAGTTCCAACATGTAACTTTTACAGTTGCTTGCATACTGGCTCATGGGCTGTTTGATCTTTAGAGGCAACTAGTGTTTTCAGGTCTTCGGAGCATTGTTGGGAAAACGTAGGAGTCTGGGCAAGGGGAAGTGGAGGGAGAGAAACGGGGCAGGACACTATGGTCTTTGTTTTCCATGTTCTCAGCTTGCCTTTTGTTAGTGGAAAAACTTTAACTAAAGAATAAGTTTAATCAGAGAAGTCAGAACATGCAGGTACAAAGGAAAACACTCAAAGACGACCCCGTAATAATGATGTAGTCATCAAGCAAAGTTAAGGTCCTTTAGTTCCTTCTCAAGGGCTATAGATAATATTCTGAGTCATATCCTGAGAGCTGTCTTATAGATACGGAAACCCCCACCAGCTGAAAGAAGTTAACTACACAATGACCAGACTGTAGCCATGATATAAGCTGCCACAATTCTGAGAACTGGCCTGAAGAAATGGAAATAAATCGATCCTGGAATTGAAGATTAAGTGTATCTAAAGCAATCAAGATGTTGCTGGTCAGCTCGCTGATGACCGATTTCAAGATGCTGCTGCTAAGTCACTTCAGTCGTGTCCGACTCTGTGCAGCCCAATAGACAGCAGCCCACCAGGCTTCCCCGTCCCTGGGATTCTCCAGGCAAGAACACTGGAGTGGGTTGCCATTTCCTTCTCCAATGCATGAAAGTGAAAAGTGAAGTCGCTCAGTCGTGTCCGACTTTTAGCGACCCCACAGACTGCAGCCCACCGGGCTCCTCAGTCCACAGGACTTTTCAGGCAAGAGTACTGGAGTGGGCTGCCATTGCCTTCTCCAGATTTCAAGATGAATGACAGCTATTTCTGCATGTAACCCCCTCCTTCTGTCTATAAAAGCTTTTGCCCACTGATTGTCAGTGGAGGCAATGGACCTCTGGACAGACACCCCATTCCCCCTGGTTGCCAGCATCCAAAATGAAGAAAATTTTCCTTCCATCAGCCTGGCCTCTTTATTGCCTTTTGAGCGGCAAGTAACTGTGAGGGTAGGAGAGAGATCTGATGGGGAAGGAAGAGGCCAGCAAGCTGGAAGCAGACAGGCAGTGGGGTAGAGGGATAGGGTGGGGGTGGGAGGAGGTTTATTGAGGAAAGGAGCCTAATTTCTTACTGTTAAATTTGCCAGATTCTTTTTAACTTTGGCCAAATAATTTTTTAGTGAAGCAATCACTGAATCAGAATTTCCTTTGAAGGTCTCCACATACCAATCAAGAAACACTGAGCCTGAGAAACCTTCTTCCCTTTCTTTATTAAGGTGCCTCTCAAATGAACAGTATTTGTCATACTAAGTGTTTCCTTAGGGGGGCCATTGAGGACCCACGTCACCTGTGATGAAGTTATGTCATTGCTGGAGGAGGTCACCAGAGGACGTGACCTCTGGTTAACCTGCAAGATGGAAACCAGGTGATTGGAGGCTCCTGACTCTCTCCCCTGTCCTTGGAATGTACTACTTGCCCACCATTCCTGTATGAAGAGCTGTTTCAAGGATGCAGCCTTGAGAGAGAAACGTGTTCTTTTTTTTGAGTCTCATATTTTTATTAGTCCCCACAGACACGTGAAATTAAATTTGTTTTTCTCCTGTTAGTCCATCTTCTGTCAATTTAGTTATTAGACCAGCCAAAGAACCTAGAAGGGAACAAAGGAAATGATTTTCTCCCCTGTAATAGCAAAATCAGACAAGGAAACTATAGACCAATTTCACTTACAAAATCAAACTAAATATTAGTAAACATAATTAAATAAGCAGGGTATATTGTCACCCTGCTTATTTAACTTATATGCAGAGTACATCATGAGAAATGCTAGACTGGATGAAGCACAAGCTGGAATCAAGTTTGCCAGGAGAAATATCAATAACCTCAGATATGCAGATGACACCACCCTTATGGCAAAAAGCGAAGAAGAACTAACGAACCTCTTGATGAAAGTGAAAGAGGAGAGTGAAAAATTGGCTTAAAACTCAACATTCAGAAAACTAAGGTCATGGCATCGAGTCCTATCACTTAATGGCAAATAGATGGAGAAACAGTGGAAACAGTGAGACTTTATTTTTTGGGGGCTCCAAAATCACTGGAGATGGTGATTGCAGCCATGAAATTAAAAGACACTTGCTCCTTGGGAGGAACGCTATGACCAACCTAGACAGCATATTAAAAAGGAGAGATTTACTTTGCCAACAAAGGTCCCTCTAGTCAAAGATATGGTTTTTCCAGTAGTCATGTATGTATGTGAGAGTTGGACTATAAAGAAAGGTGAGTACCGAAGAACTGATGCTTTTGAACTGTGGTGTTGGAGAAGACTCTTGAGAGTCCCTTGGACTGCAAGGAGATCCAGCCAGTCCATCCTAAAGGAGATCAGTCCTGGGTGTTCATTGGAAGGACTGATGCTAAAGCTGAAACTCCAATACTTTGGCCACCTGATGGGAAGAACTGACTCATTTGAAAAGACCCTGATGCTGGGAAAGATTGAAGGTGGGAGGAGAAGGGGAGGACAGGGGATGAGATGGTTGGATGGCATCACCGACTCAATGAACATGAGTTTGAGTAAGCTCTGGGAGTTGGTGAAGTACAGGGAAGTCTGGCGTGCTGCAGTCCATGGGGTTGCAAAGAGTCAGACACGACTGAGCAATTGAACTGAACTGAACTGAAATACAGAATTGGGCTTCCCAGTGGCTTCCCTGGTGGCTCAGAGGTTAAAGCATCTGTCAGCAATATGGGAGACCCGGGTTTGATCCCTGGGTTGGGAAGATCCCCTGGAGAAGGGGATTTAATGGGCTTTAATGGGCTTAATGGGCTTTATGCAGTCCCTATCACTCTCTGTCATATGTAAATAGAGTTGATATCAGAATTGGGCTTCCCATGTGGCTCAGTGGCAAAGAATCCACCTGCCGGAGATGTGGGTTTGATCACTAGGTCGAGAAGATCCCCTGGAGAAGGAAATGGCAACCATCTCCAGTATTCTTGCCTGGGAAATCCCATGGACAGAGTTGCCTGGCAGGCTACAGTCCATGGGGTTGCAAAAAAGTTGGACATGATTTAGTGACTAACAGCAACAACAACAAATACAGAATTAATAACACTAAATAAACAAAAAGTTTTTCTGACCAAATAGGGTTTATATCAGGAATGCAAGCATGTTTCAATATTGGGATGTAAGTCTCTAGGGAAAGATTGAGGGCAGGAAGAGAAAAGGATGACAGAGGATGAGATGGTTGGATGGCATCACTGACTCAATGGACATGGGTTTGGGTGACCTCTGGGAGTTGGTGATGTTCAGGGAGGCCTGGCGTGCTGCGGTTCATGGGGTTGCAAAGAGTCGGACATGACTGAGCGACTGAACTGAACTGAGGTCAACAATAAAGGAGAGAAATAATCGATATTTCAATCGATTTGTAAAATTAGAGAGTAAAGTGTTTTTATGGCCATCTGGATGGTTGGTGTGACTAAATCTCATTAAGGCCTCTGTACAAACTCTTGGTATGGAGTTGGTATAGAGTGTAAACTCTTGGATGGTATGGAGACCTCCTCTTCTTGTGTCCACCCAACACAAACCTTATATGTAAGTTCTCTTGTTTATGAAACCAGACACCCACCAATCTGGAGAGGTCTGCCTGTTTCTTGTTCTCTGTGTGTACAGGGGCCAGTTTCTAATTTCACCCAGGAAACTCTTGATATTTTGAACTGATAGCCATTTGGGAAAAATAGTCACAAGATTTAGGGTTGTAATGAGCATATCTATAAGAAGCAGAAGTTTTGTTTTTTTTTCCTCTGGAGGAGGAGAAGATTTGGACTTAGATGACCCCACAAAAGCTGGTAAAAATCAGTTGAAACCTCATCTTTCAAGAGCCACCCTGACAACAGGCAGGCACACAGACAGGGATTTCCCCCTGGTAGGCAGGAAACCAGACAACATATCCTCTCAGGTTCAAAGGCAAGCTCTCAGGATGGAAAAAATAAAATAAAAATAAAGGCAAACAAGATGAACCTTATGCAAGTTTGTTGGTGACCCATAGCAAAATTTCCCTGAATCGCTACAGGTTTAGTGAAAACCACAAACTCAGTCTTTGAGGCTGAAAATCAGGCTGATAGGGTCTGTGTCTGTGTCCTGCCTTGTGATCCTCCATTGATGACCAACAAGACAAACAAGAGAGCAACACACTTTCAAATTACTGAATAGAGTGAAAGAATCAACAGAAATGGCCTGATTCTACAAAAGATGCCAAAAAGAGGGGGAACCGATACATAACCTGGGTACCAAACTGAGAGGGCTTCCCAGGTGGTGTTATGGTAAAGAATTTGCCTACCAGTGCAGGAGATGCAGGAGACATGGGTTCAGTGCCTGGGTCAGGACGATCCCCTGGAGAAGAAAATGGCAACCCACTCCAATATTCTTGCTTAGAGAATTCCATGCACAGAGGAGCCTGCGGTCGCAAGGAGTCAGACAGGGTGAGCGACTAACACTTTCACCAAATTAAGAATAAATAGCCAAGGCACTCAATTTAAAGAGAATGGAGTCTAAACCTGGTGCTGACTTCCTATGTCAACATGGACTCAAAAGCCACAGCAAGAGAAGGGGCCTCCATGGTACCACACCTGGTTGAAGGATGCGGTCCGTAGCAATGGGCAAGGCAGATCATATCTTGTTGGAGCCTCCAGGGAAATTGTGGAAATAAAGAGCACCCAATGAGAATAAACAGCAGCTATTTATTCAGAGCTTGTGATATCAAGGAAGTCAGCCACCATCATTAGCGTTTGGCAGAGCCTCAATGGCAGACAGGAGAGTAGGAAGATTTATACGGTCCGCCTCCCATATCCATGAATTCTGCATCCACAGGTTCAACAAACTGGGGGTAAAAAATATTTGAAAAAATATTCCAGAGAGTTCTAAAGGCAAAACTTGAATTTGCTATGCACTGGTAACTATCTACATGGCATTTATATAGCAGTGGTAAAGAAACCAGCTGCCAAAGCAGGAGACGCAAGAGACACGGGCTCAATCCCTGGATCAGAAGATCCCCTGGAGTAGGAAATGGCAACCCGCTCCAGTATTCTTGCCTGGAAAATTTTATGGACAGAGGAGCCTGGTGTGCTATCCTTGGGGTCACAGAGTCAGACATGACTGAGTGGCTGAACACGCACAGGTATTGTAAGTAAACTAGAGATGAATTAAACTGGAGGATTGTGCAGGTTATATGCAAATACTGTGCCATTTTATACAAGGGACTTGAGCATCTCTGGATTTTGGACCTGGAAACAACCCCATGTGAATACAAGGGATGGCCGTAGTGAAAAAATGGGGAGGCTTCAGGTATATTCTGATTGGAGGTTATTGGCGTATGGAAGCTACAGGTAGGTTGAGTAGCAGTGAGCATCTCATGTCATTGGTTTGGGGAACATATTTGGCTTTCTCTAGTTGGCCATGGGTTGAAAGGGTGGAGAGCAAGTAGGAAGGCTGGCAGTCAGTGACCAAGTCCTGACTGCTCTGGGCTTATCACTGCAGAGGTTGTGGTTTGGCTTCCTGGACTGGTTTCTGCCGGTTGTGGGTGAAAGTTCTACTGTCATATCTAGTCTGCCCATGGCCTGTTTGTTTATTCAGTCTCTTAGTAGTAATCAGTGAAAAGTGCTAGTCGCTCAGTTGTGTCCGACTCTTTGTGACCCCATGGACTATAGCCCACCAGACTCCTCTGTCCATGGGGTTCTCCAGGCAAGAATACTGGAGTGGGTTGCCATTGCCTTCTCCAGGGGATCTTTCTGACCCAGGGATCAAACCTAGGTCTTCCACATTGCAGGCAGATTCTTTACTGTTTGAGCCACAGGGAAGCCCCAGTAGTAATCAGAGATCCCTTAAATTATATTGTGCAGACAGATGTCCACTCCATCCATTGGGATATTGTCCTTTCCTGGGCTGCCCCAAACATGACCACTATCAGTTTAGAAGAGTCTGACTGTTGCCTATACCACAAAGTGGTTGTGAGAACTCAACCCGAGTTCACCTCAGGAATTAGAAGAAACCTGGGTTCCGGCTATCCCTTCATTAATAATTATGCATTCTAGGTATTTATCATCCTCTTTGGAACTCAACTAAAATGGACGTAATGATAAAGTTATTTCCCTGAAGGCAAAGGACCAAATCAGATGTTCACTTGAAATAGTTTCCAGCCTAGGGTCACATGATTATTCTACAATTTTTTGATCTCAAGTCTATCTCCTGGGATGGCACCAGGCTGGTGGGTTGAATAGGAAATGTTCACTTGTGTGTTTTTCATCCCTGATAGAAGCTGTGTCAATGTTTTAGTTCATCCTCAGAGCTGTTTCGCTGTTTTAGTATACTAGATAGCTCTCTAGACTCAAAGGGAGATCTCTAATGAGTTACAGATCTTACATTTACAAGATTTTGAGTAAGTTTTTAACATCTTTGGTTTATAACATAAATGGCATTATTTTGAGAGAAGGATAACTTAGGTATGGCATTGGGTTTTTTATCTTTTTACAGCCTGAGGCAGTTGTAAAATAACTTAATGTAGCTTTTTACAACTGTGTATTCTATAGTATTTTTTCATTTGGTGAAATTTTAACTGTTAATGTTTTTGGCATTTTGCTTTGTACCATTTATTAAAAAAAAAAAAAAATCTTTGTCTCAAGGTCCTCATTTGCAAGACGTCATCCTGTCACCTCAAGGTTGTTGGGGAAATCAGAGTATTATTAATAGTATGTGACCTTGCGTTGATTTTTGGTTCCATTAAAATTTCCATATTGAATATAACAAAAAGGGGATTGGAGGAAATAGTTCAATTTGTTTTTCAATATATGGATAGAGGAGCCAGGCAGGCGACAGTCTACAGGGTTGCAAAGAGTCAGACACAACTTAGCACACAAACCACATGACTTAGCACGTGTAGTTTAAAGCTTAGAAAATGTTGAGAACCATAGGAAATACTTTTCAGACAGTTCATCTGTAGGCCAGCAAGTGGGATTTCATAAGCCCCTTGACTAATAGGAACCCTCAGATGATTTATTAGTGGAGGCTGAAGACAGGCTATTTTTCTTTCTTGTGTGTTAGAAGCAGTAGCTCTTGGGTAATTACTTTCACATCTGCATCTAATGGTTTACTTTAGAAGCCTCATGCCTCTTTGGCATTTTCCCTGGGGAGGAAGCAAGAGAGCAGATAAGTGAGGGAAAGAGAGATTCTCTTCAGTCATCCATCATTTTAATTTTGCTCCATTTGTGGAGGAAGGGCACTCACCCTACTACATAGCTTGGGCTTTAGGACAGAGTCTATGAAATGGCTTAAAATTCTTCCTTTCTCTTTTCTTTCTCTCTCTTCCTTCCTTCCTTTTACTTCTTTCTTTCCTTTTTTTTTTTTTTTCTTCTTGAGTATGAGAACTGGGCTTAAAATACACCATGAGTGAAGCTCTCTGGAGCTTTTTGAAACGATTTTACTGGTAATATTATAGTACATCATTATGATATCATTAGGAGAACATTTTTGGCCCTTTGAAAATAGCAAACATTCTGAGTCTAAGGCCTACCATGTGGTCAATGGGATATTTTTCTTAAATTCCAATTTTATTAGAAGGCAGGTTTAATTCTTACTTCTTTGCTTGGCACTACTAAGTTCTGTTCTGATTTTATTACTAGTTTATTCAGTGGGGAGCAGTGCCCGAGAAGTCTGTAGAATATGATGGAGAGGATGCGGAGCGGTATCATCCGGGTGCTCCCTTTAGAACTGGGAGTGTTAGCAGCTGCTGCTTTCAGCTTAGTTTCTCTAGGAGAGTGGCCCTCATCAGGAGAAAGCCACCTTGCTCAAAATCATTTCCTGAGGGCAGCCCACTTTCCAGGATGGGTCAACATAGGGATAATAAGGCAGGGCTCTTTGCTTCAATTTGGGACATTCTGAAGGAGTTCCCCAGCTGCAGAGCTCCCAGAGGTGGGGAATCAGGTGTTTATTGTGACAGTCTCAAGGTGTGCTCTTAGCCTTATCTTGCTTGCTTCTCTACCCCAACAAGTTCACTCCCTGGAGGACTCACCAATAAGCTTCCTTCCTGGGGAATCTGTAACAATGACCAAAACATTTTGCATGAGGGGATCATACTACTCTCTTTTTCTTGTTCCCTCTTCAGAATCGATTATCTCTTAATTTCCCAAATCTAAGGAAATTAAAATATATTTTATTGAGATAAAATTAAAATGTATTTTATTAGCTTCCCCGGATGGTAAAGAATCTGCCTCCAATGCAGGAGACCCATGTTCAATCCCTGGGTTGGGAAGATCCCCTGGAGAAGGGAATGGCAGCCCATACCAGTATTCTTGCCTGGAGAATCCCCATGGACAGTAGCCCGTCAGGCTCCTCTGTCCATGGGGTCACAAAGAGTCGGGAGCGACTGAACTACAAACACTTGCACTGTTTTCCCCTAAAGGAAGAACAACTAAAATTTATTTCATGATAGAAACTTTGAAGTTGCATCACATCAAGGACTGCCTTCAGAAAACATGGATTGGTAGAGATTTTATAGCACTTGTCATCTTTCTCAAACTTATTCAACATTTTCTCTGCCCCTCCATAATAGTCAACTATTATTTATAATGGTCAGTTAGAAGTGAATAAAGTACAAGTATGGGATAAGCCTTTTTTTTTTTAATTGTGGAAAAATATAAAGGACATGAAATTTACTATTTTAACCATTTTTAAGCATATGACTTAGTGACACCTAAGCCATAGGTATGTGTAACTGTCACCAGGCTCCATCTCCTGAACTTCTTCATCATCCCATACTGAAACTCTGTGTCTGTTAAACAACATGGATAATTCTTGACCTGATGCTGTAGTTTTTATTACTCTTCATCCTAAAAAGTTGAATTTGGGGAAAGAGGAGATGACAGAAATCCCAGATGATTCCAAAGATCTTGGCTTTGTGCAAAGAGTGATTGTTAAGGGTAAAAACAGAGTGACTAAAAAGGTGCTGGGAAGCTGAGTGTTTGCAGATTATTCTAAGACTGGAAGTTTTAAGACTTACATGGGATAGAAAGAGTTAATACAAAATATGTTGGTTGTTGACTCTTTAGATTTTTTTCCTCAAGAAAAACACCTTTATTGCTTTTCACAAGCTCAGTGTTAAGAAACATAACAAGAAACAACAGAGGACAATGTGAACAATTTGATCCTACCATCAAAAAATAACCATTATTAATGCTTGGTCAGTATCTTCCTGCTGCTGCTGCTGCTGCTAAGTCACTTCAGTCGTGTCCGACTCTGTGTGACCCCATAGACGGCAACCCATCAGGCTCCCCCGTCCCTGGGATTCTCCAGGCAAGAACACTGGAGTGGGTTGCCATTTCCTTCTCCAATGTGTGAAAGTGAAAAGGGAAAGTGAAGTTGCTCAGTCATGTCTGACTCGTAGCGACCCCATGGACTGCAGCCCACCAGGCTCCCCCGTCCATGGGATCTTCCAGGCAAGAGTACTGGAGTGGCTTGCCATTGCCTTCTCCGAATATCTTCCTAGATATCCTTTTAAGCATATGATCAAATACTCAAATGTACATTTCCAAAATGTGATTGCAAACTGCCTGGTGATATATTTGGATCTCCCACAGTATATTTTTTCCATCTTCTTAGGCACCATAGATCTTTAGAGCTGAAAGATAGATTGGAAATACCAGGAGGCTTATATCCTGCTGGAAATGTGAAGGGTTTGAGAGCTTTCTGCACAGAATAAATACAGATATTTCACTGGCTATTTCAAGGCCAACACAATCCAAGGGAAATGCAAAATAGCTCTCTTTGAAGTTTTTTTGGATTACTGAATGTTTTCAAGTCACTTTACTTATTAAACTTAATCACTTTAGTTATTGACTTTGTTTTCTCTGGTTTATTTCCACTTCCTAGGCTTTAGTTTTCATTGAAGTTAAACATGCACATATATTAGAGTGGAAAAATCAGAATTGTTGCAAAAAAACTCCCTAAGTCTACCCTGCCCCCACCCTTTGTATGAGCTTCCCTGAAGGCAACCACTTTAAAATAATTTTTTTAAAAATTTCCTATCTTTATTAATAAATAACATGTATATGCGGGTATTTGTTCAGTTTTAGGGATTCCCAGGTTGTGCTGGTGGTAAAGAATCTACCTGCCAATGCAGGAGACGTGAGAGACACGGGTTCAATCCCTGGTTGGCAAGATTCCCTGGAGTAAGAAATGACAACTCACACCAGTTTTAGACATTATTGATTTTAGGCATGATCCACCAACTTTCCACTATGACAGGTGAGGCTTTCTGCCCTGTATCACGCCTCTATGCCACCTGTTCTTAACTTCCTTTCCTGTCTACTCCTACTTTGTCCCCTCAAAGCAAAGAGAAAATGAGGAGAAAATCACTTTAGTAAATTAAAGGTAGTGCCCCATTGTCCTCTAGTCTTATTCAAAAGTTAAAAATCATTTTTTATTTTTACTTTTGAAAGTGACCATTTTTTCCATCTTTGGATCTGTCTTCAGTGTTCTGAATTTCATAAATATTAATACATGCCATGCTGTCAGCATTTCCTCCCATTTGGGGAAATCCCTTGAATTATTAAAAAAAACAAAAACAAAAACAGATTTTCTTCTGTCTGCTTCCTCCGTCTCTCTGTTGGGCTCATTTTTGGATATTGAATCCCTGTGATCAGTCTTCTAATTTTCTTCTATTTTCTCCTTCATTTGTCAGGTCTTCGTCTTTTGTTCTCTTTTCCAGGAAATTTACTTGGCTTTCTATTCCATAAAGTGACTTAAAATAACACAAATGCACCATCTTATACTTCCGAGGGTCAGAAATCTAACGTGAGTCTTATGGACTCATGAGTCAAGGAGTCAGATTCTAAGTCAAGGACTTAGAGTCAAGGAGACTAGAGGGCTTTCTGGAGGTTCTTGCTATTGTTCTTATTTATTTGCTCAGTTGTATCTGACTCTTTGCGACCCCACGGACTGCAGCATGCCAGGCCTCCCTGTCCATCCCCAACTCCCAGAGTTTGCTCAAACTCATGTCCATCGAGTCGGTGATGCCATCCAACCAACCCATCCTCTGTCATCCCCTTCTCCTCCTGCCTTCAATCTTTCCCAGCATCAGGGTCTTTTCCAATAAGTTGGCTCTTGACATCAGGGAGATTCTTGGGAAGACTCTTTATTTGCCTATCCAGATTGCTGGCAAAATTCAGTTTCATACACTTATAGGGCTGCAGTCCGTGTCTTCTTGATGGCTGTCAGCTCAGGGCTCTCCCAGCTTCCAGAGTTATCCATATAGCTTGGGTCATGGTCCCTTCCTTCATCTTCAAAGCCATTAACAGTGAGCGGGTTCCCTCTGATGTATTTCATCTCTCTTCTCCTTCTACTGT
This sequence comes from Moschus berezovskii, assembly GCF_049115385.1. NCBI lineage: Eukaryota > Metazoa > Chordata > Mammalia > Artiodactyla > Moschidae > Moschus > Moschus berezovskii. The sequence continues at coordinate 38,298,121 of NC_142475.1, forward strand.
GGCATCTCTTAGCTTCCAGCTAGAAAAGTTCTCAGCTTTCAAGGGCTCATTTAACTAGCTTGGGCCCACTTGATAGTCCAAGGTGATCTCTTCATTTCAGGATCCCTAACCTTAATCACATCTGTAAAGTCCATTTTGCCATAGGTTTCAAGGGTTTAGAATGTAGACATCTTCAGGGATCCTTACTCTGCCTACCACAGGTATTTTAATGTCTACTGTAATATAACTGGGGGGCTTCCCAGGTGGCTCAGTGGTAAAGAATCTGCCGGCCAATCAAGCGATGTAAGAAGCACAGTTTGATCCGCGGGTTGGAAGATCCCCTGGAGTAGGAAATGGTAATCTGCTTCAGTATTCTTGCCTGGAAAACTTCATGGACAGAGGAGCCTGGCGGGCTACAGCCTGTGGCAAAGAGCTGAACATGATTGAGCACGCACGCATAACATATTTAGCTTCTAAAAATTCTTTAGTTTCTGAATGTTCCTTTTTTATATATAGCAAGTATTTGTTTCCTGTTTGGGATATCTTCTGTCTGAGTATAATCTTGATAGTTAGTATATCAAAAGTTACAGCAAAAAAATGCTTTCTTTACCCTGTATAGTTTGTTTCCTGCAAGTTGCCTTTCTTTTGAGTTTATTTTGGTTTCTGTCTTCTATTGTGGAATTCTCTGTTAGTTCATGGCCACCTGTCATAGGCCTTAACAGCTGACTGATCTCCCTGGTGTCTAGGCATGACTTGTGGACCATGAGTTTGAGGATTAGGTTATCTGGCTTCTATAAGATCAACATTTCAGACTTTGTCTTTCTTGTGTTGGTCAAATTCTAAGAGTTGGGTCCTTTAATCTCCTACTTCCAGGGTATTCCAACTTTCATAGACCTGGCTGTCTGCCTTCTTGAGAACTGAGGGAAGTTGGGGAATCTTAGCATTTGAGATACAAATGGCTAATGAACTTCTCTCCTTGTGGTAGGAAATCACCTGTGCTCTAGTCAAGAGATAGGCCAGTTTCCTTCTCCAGAGAAACTGCTTCAGTCTTCTGAGTAGATCTGGGGAGGGAATTACAACCTAACTCCTTCTTAAGTAGACTTTCAATCAATCCTCCTGTATTGAGCCTCACCATCTTCCTACATCCGCAGATACCTGGTGTCAAGTCCTGAGGTTTCTGGATGTTCTATATTATTAATTAGGTTCTTCTTTACTTTCCCTACTGCCAGCTTAGCAATCAGCTTTTTTTCTCAGATCTGCAAGGTCTGAGAAATGCAACCTCTTGCATTCTTTTTGTCCTTGTGGGTTTTCCCCTTCTCTGTAACTTTAGTAGCATTGGGAGGAAGTAAGAATAAATGAAAGTTCATTCAGAATTGTGAGGTTTAAAAAGGTGAATTTTATGGCATGTGAGTTATATCTCAATAAAATACATTTAAAAAATGAAAGGCTGTGTGTTATATGCTATCATTATCCCAACATATGCCTCCTAATTTTAGAGGACAGTGAGTCAAAGAAGTTTAAAGTGAGCAGCTCAGGACTGTGACAGTCTTAAGTCAACTTTTAAATGACTTTCAACTAAATCCACACAAGTTTTCTAAGTTGTGTCTGACCTTGCTGAGTTACATTTTGGGACAGTGGCATATACTTTGGCTTCTCAAGCCCCAATCTTGGTCATTCTAGCCTGCACCATTTCTAGAAGAGGAACATTGATGCTCCATAAAAACTAAACATCTTTGCAGGGTGAAATGGACTGCATGTCATTGAGTCCAATGCCAGTTAAAAAGTGTACAAATACTTTTGATCACTTAATGATTGAATCTATACATAACTAATACAATTTGTATTATGCAATATCTTAAAGATAGATGAAAATACTGAGAACAGTGATATTTAAGGCTCCAGGAGGAAAGGGACCATGGCTATCCCTGCATTCCCCTCCCTACCCAGCTCCCATGATGTAATTTGACAAACACACAGAACTCAAAGTGGCTTAGAAAATACAAGGAAGTTTAAGTGGTCTATGGCTTTTCTTAACATAGCCAAAATCAATAATGTGAGATCTCTTCCTGTTAACATTAGGGATTTACATGTCTCACTTCCATTAGTATTAAGTACTCTTTCCTGCCAACATCCATTTTCGTGCATTTTAAAATTGTTTATAGCATATTCACAGTGAGTTTTTTTCATAGCTGAGAAAATAAAAGATGGCTGTAATATATTCTAAAGCAGTTAACTGTTAATTACCTGTCATTCAATCAATATTTCTCCAAATCTTCTTGATTTCTTGGCCCTCCTAACCTTCACCTAGCATATGGACCTTGTTTACTTCCACAGCTCAAGTACCCAGAGTCTGTCTTCCTGCTGGAAAATATGATGACTTTTTCAAAATTGTGGTATCATAGGCCTTTAGTGGTTTGACTGATCAGAGTGCTAGAACTGTCCTTAGAAAGAGTTTGGGTTGATAGAGTCAGCAAATAAAAACACAGGATCCCATTAAGAATTTCAGATAAACAGTGAATAACAATTTTTAGTGTAAGCATGTCACAAATATTGCAGGGGATATACTATAGCATATATTTTTTTTTAACCTGAAATTTAAATTGCACTGAGTGTCCTGTATCTTATCTGGCAATCCTAGACCCAGGTGACTTGGGACCTCTATACTGGGCCCCAGGCTTTAGAGATCACCCATGGGTGCCTTTCAAGGATGAGGAATCTTTGGCACAAAACAGACATACCCACACATTCCTGTACCCTCTTTATACATCATGTTCTGGGTATCTGCAATGCTAGTCTAAAGGTGTGAGCAAGGAGTGGCTGATGGGAAAGGGTGGATCGAGACGGTCTTTGGGGCTGAAGTGCCTGTACACAGGAGCATGCTAGGCTGGTATGGCCATAGGACAGAGTCCCAGGGGAGAAGACCGAACCAGAAGGAAGGGCTGGGGCCTTTGTCACCTTACCCTGGGTTCCACAAACGTCAAGCCTGCAGAGAGCATCTGACCACGTACACATTTTGTATGCTTTCTGCTGGCTATCAGATGGGGGATGGGTACAATGAGGGCAGAGCGTAAGTTTTCATTTCTAACGTATGGCTTCTGTTTCTATTCTCTTTAATATCTTCATTTGCTTCAATTCATCTGCCTTTTGGTACATTTGCTTTTTTTTTCTTTTTCTGTTCTTTTGCCATGCTGCATGACTTTTGGGATCTTAGTTTCCCAATCAGGGGTTGAACCCATAACCACTGGACTGCTAAGAAATTCCCTTGGTACATTTCCTTGTAGAAATTTCACCAACGAATGTGTATTTGAAAAAAGAAACTGAAAAAAAAAAAATTCCATATCACCATCAACAACAACAGCACTGCAAAATGAATCTTGTTTCTCTTTCCTATACCTAGGCTTTTAAAGGATAGCTCCGGTAATGCACCCAGGTGCTCAGTTTAAGTGCTAACTATTCCCCAGAGACCCTTTGGTGTGCTGAAACATAAGCTCTGTTCATTTTAGAAGTAACACAGCGTGAGTTACAAGTGCAGATTCTATTTGTCAAGAAAAAAAAAAATTAAGTAGCTGGAAGACACAAGAGAAAAGTAGGCTTTTGGGGAACTATCATATACTAGGTTTTTATAATATAAACAGTGCTTATTTAGCCTCACAGAGAAAAGTTTAATATTTGCCTAAGGCCCAGGGTTGCATGAAGCCACCGCTGTTGGTATGTGCCAGCAAGGGAATTTTAAAATGGTATGTTGTATCAGTTAGATTTTTTTTTTTTTTTCTCATTGTAACAGGAAGTCAACTCTAGTGGCTTAAAAAAGTCAGGCATTAATTTTTCTCCCGTAAGAAACAGCTCTATGATGCCACTGAATACCCAGGTTCTTTCTGCCTTTCTACTCTGCCAAACCTGACTTTCTTCCTCATGCTTTCAATATGGCTGCTGCCCTTCTAGACTGGAAGGAGGAAGCTGAAGAAAAAGACAATGTTGTCAAGTCTTTTTAAAATTGAGGTATATTTGATTTACAACATCGTGTTAATTTCGGTTGTACAGCAAAGTGATTCAGTTACATATATTCTCTTTCTAGTTCTTTTCCATGATAGGTTATTATACGATATAGAAGACAGCCCCTGAGGTATACAGTAGGCCCTTGTTTATCTGTTTACGTACAGTAGTCTGTTTCTACTAGTCCCATGTGCTTAGTCACTCAGTCGTGTCCGACCCTTTGAAACCCCATGGACTGTAGCCCACAAGACTCCTCTGTCCATGGGATTCTCCAGGCAAGAATACTGGAGTGGGTTGCCATGCCTTACTCTAGGGGATCTTCCCAACCCAGGGATCGAGCCCAGGTTGATTCTTTACCGTCTGAGACACCAGGGAAGCCTGTCAATCCCATACTCCTAATGTATCCCTCCTTCAATTTCCCTTTGGATGCGACGAGTTGACTCACTGGAAAAGACTCTGATGCTGGGAGGCATTTGGGGCGGGAGGAGAAGGGGACGACAGAGAATGAGATGGCTGGATGGCATCACCGACTCTGTGGACATGAGTTTGAGTGAACTCCGGGAGTTGGTGATGGACAGGGAGACCTGACGTGCTGTGATTCATGGGGTCGCGGAGAGTCGGACACGACTGAGCGACTGAACTGAACTGAACTGAACCATAAGTTTGCTTTCTACGCCTGTGAGTCTGTTTCTGTTTTGTAAATATGTTTATTAGGATTGTCTTTTTAGATTCCACATATAAGTGATATCATATAATAATTGTCTTTCTTTATCTGACCTAGTACTTCATTTAAATGATCATCTTGAGATCCAGCCAAGTCTTTCTTTTCTAATGATTTCTTGAAGGTTTCTAGTTCATATCTCATTGGTGATGAATGTGTCAGAGAGCCACCTCCAGCTGCAAGGGAGGTTAAAGTGACCAGTGTTTCAGCTGGACACACTGGTGCCCCAAATTATATTTGAGTTCTCTTAGGAAGAAAAATGGTAAGGTTGGATATGGGTAGGTAATTAGCCATCTCTGCCACAAATGGGAACAAGCATATAAACTCTTCAAAATACAAGTCATCTCTCTCCCAACATATATTAATAGGATCATTACTGTATAGCAAATTAAATAGATACGAATAATAACATTTTGAAACATTGCTATTTTCAAGTGCTATTTATTTGTCCACAAGTTAGTTCATAGGTTGAGAGATTGTCTTTCCAATTGTTTATCTGTGCAGCAGCTAGTCAAAAATTATTGACCACATTGTATTTCCTGCCTATGCAAAAATATACTACTGTTACATTTAAAAGGTCATTTAAGAGCAAAATGTAGGTGACTTCCTTGGAGGTCCAGTGGTTAAAACTCTGCACTTCCAATGCAGTGGGTCCAATGCAGGGTTCCATTCCTGGTCAGGGAACTGGGAAGTAAGATCCCATACAATGTGCCATGCAGCCAATAAATAAATATTTTAAAAAGAAAAAGATATATCATTGCACTTCTTTGTTATAAACACTGGATTGTTAGTAATAGTAGATAAGATATATTAATATCTTGGCTTCCCAGGTGGCATTCGTGGTAAAGAATCTGCCTGCCAATGAGAAAACTCAGAGAAGCAGTTTCGATCCTGGGCTGGGAAGATCCCCTAGAGTAGGAAATGGCAACCCACTCTCGTACTCTTGACTGGAAAACTTATGAACAAAGGAGCCTGCCGGTCTACAGGGATCCCAGAGAGTCAGACATGACTGAGGACACAATTTATCTTATTTTGAAATTTTAGTCTGAAAGCTAAACTTATAATATTGATTCATTGCGTGGCATAATTAAAGCAGTGAAAAGATGACCCAAATGATCTTTGACTTCCTGGAGCTCATAAACTGCTGGGTTATAACCTAGAGGGGCTGGGAATATAAACCTATGACTGTGGCGGGCTGGTCTGGGAGATGAGTGAGAGTAGTGGGTGCTACAAGAGAGAAGCCAAGTGCAGTGGGAGTAGGCAGAATCAAAGAGGAGAGGTCTCATCGGATTGAGATAAACCGAATTGAATAAAATTCAGAAGAGGCTGTCAATGCAGGTGGGAAACAGATACACTTACATTAAGTCCCTTCAAGTAACTATGGCTAATTTAAAAACATAGTAGCAACAGCCAAACTCCTGTGATGTTTCAGGCAACGTGCGCTGGAGGCCTAGCCAGAGTCTCTAAGTAGCACACAAGGAAGCTTGCCTTCCTTCTTAGACCCAGATGGCTTAGGAAATTAGGCTACCACCTTGCTGCTGCTAGGTCACTTCAGTCGTGTCCGACTCTGTGTGACCCCATAGACGGAAGCCCACCAGGCTCCCCCGTCCCTGGGATTCTCCAGGCAAGAACACTGGAGTGGGTTGCCATTTCCTTCTCCAATGTGTGAAAAGTGAAAGTGAAAAGTGAAAGTGAAGTCGCTCAGTCGTGTCCGACCCTTACCGACCCCACGGACTGCAGCCTACCAGGCTCCTCCATCCATGGGATTTTCTAGGCAATAGTACTGGAGTGGCTTGCCATTGCCTTCTCCGAGGCTACCACCTTAGCACTATGTAATAATCAACGTGACTTCACGGAAGACAGTAACTGCAGAACACTTACACAGAATGTTGATGCTAATTACAAAAAGTGTTATTACAGGAACTTCAAACTGTCCCTTGATCAATGGATGTGAAGCCTTTTGATATTTTCAAAAGATCCCTGTTGATAAGTCTACCCTTTGGTTAATTTAATCCATTTAACTCATTTCAGAGTGTGGTCCTTAACCCTGCACTCAAAATAGTCAGATTTTATTACACGAAAATCTTCTGAATTTGTCACTTAAAACCTTGCACTCTATTAAAAAGACAGGGCCACATCATTTTTTCGAGAGATTCTTTACAATTTTAACCTCTTGGCCTGTTTCGGACCTACTCTGGTAGACAGTCTAGGGTATTATTTTGGGAGCAGAACATGAGGAATGTGCGGGAAAAGGAGCCACTGGCAATTGAAAATAACCTTCCTGCGTTTGCCATAAGCACAGAAGAGCGGGTGTTCGGGGAGGCAGAGAAAGGGCATCTTCAATGCCCGGGAGGAAACTTCTGATGATAAATAACTTGAGGGTGGGACTAACGCCATCCCTGTCTGCACGCGGTCCCCATGCAGCCTCCACGGTGCTGCCGCGTCTTCGCCGTCCCCGCCTTCCCCGCTCTCCTACAGGGCGGGTTCCAGCCTGCGCTCACCCGGCCCTCCCCGCCCCGCCGCCCGGCACCGCCCGCCGGTCCTCCTCCCGCGCCGACGCGGCGGAGCACACCGGCCCGCGGGGTCAGGTGGTTGGGTGACGCCCCGGGACAGCGCTCCCCACCGCGCGCGGGCGGCGCCACCGCGCCCGACGCCTCCGGGGGAGGAGACTTCCCGGGAGCAGCCGGCGGAGGACGGGAGGAGCGCGGCGCGGCGGGCGGGCGGGCCGAGCGGGGACGGGCTGCCGGCGGGAGGGAGACATGGACCGCAGCGAGCAAGGTGAGGGCGCGGGCGCCTCCGGGCTGGGCGCGGGGCCCGGCGCGGCGCGGCTGGGGGTCGGGGTCCGGGGTGCGGCGGCGCGCGGCCTGGCGCCCGGGCAGGTGCGGAGCCTGCGGTGCCGGCGCCGCGAGTTGCGTCCCCGGAGCCGGATCCCGGGTCCTGGTGGGGCCGGGCTGCCGGGAACCGGCGGCCGGAGGGGGCGGATGGGACCGCGCGAGGGTCCGCGGGTGTTGGAGACAGCCGAGAGGAGGGCAAAGACAGAGAAGGTTCTGGGAGGCGGCGGAGGGCCAGCGCCAGGCGTTCGGAGCCGGGGCGGCCGATCGAGAAGCGCTTTGGTGGAGAGCGGCGCCCGGGAGCCCTGCTCACCCCGGTCTGGGACCCGTGGAAACTGAGGGACTGAGGACGGTGGGTCGTTTGGCCCCCCACGAGGGGCGCGTGAAGCCCTCCCAGCCGCATGTGAAGACTTTCTGCTCTCTCCTTCTTACGTGGTTAGGATTTTTGGTGGCATTTGAGCCCGTGGCGTTGGTTTTGGTTGCGAACATTTCGCATCCCCCAATTGTGGAGCAGTGTCTCTAGGTTTGTTTGGAGGCGGGGAATTTTTCTTTACGAGGGTCCCCTTTTATCCATCAAAGGTGAAACCCCCCAACACAAAACCTTAGTCTGATTACTCTAGCTTTGGATGCACTTGTTTCTGAAAATAGTATCTCAAGGGAAATTGCCTCCAGTAAACATTATTTAAGAGAGATGTGGCATAGGAGAACTAGGTTTTCAGATTTAAATATTGCCACATCCTAGAAATCTTTACTGATAATAACACAGTAACCACACTAACCATAACACAGATTCGTGGCAAGATTTTAAATGTATACGTATAAAGGCTAAAAAAAAGTAACAATATTGAGGTTAGTTTTGGGAAGTTAATGGAAATTATTACTATTTTGAGTCTTAACACATTTTTTTTTTTAATGCACTACCCTCCAGTATCTGCCTTCATGCATATGAGTTTTTATTTAAGTCAAACCATATTCCATGTATACTATTTTGTAGTTTACTTCTGGTCAGTTGTAAAATAGGATTTTTGGAGCCTTCCAATCCAGCTTTTCCTTTCTCTCAAACCCTCAAATTAATCTCACATTCATTTTATACAGTATGTACATGTGTGCACAGTTGTGTTCAACTCTTTGCCACCCCATGGACTGTAGCCCACCAAGGTCATCTATCCATGCAGTTTCCCAGGCAAGAATGCTGGAGTGGATTGCCATCTCCTTCTCCAAGGGATATTCCCCACCCAGGAATTGAACCCAGATCTCCAGCACTGCAAGCAGATTCTTTACCAGCTGAGTAATGGGGAAGCCCCATACAATATGTAGTTTATAGAATATATGTAATACATTATGTATGTACATATATACACATGTCCACATATTGTCTAGATTTCAAACTTTCTGAAGTTAGAAGCATATATTTCATTTTTGTCTGCAGTTGAGTAACCTGGTGATTTGCACATGGTAAACATTTAAATGTTTGAGTTGGAAAGCTCCTCACAGGTCTCAGGTGTATTATTGTTAGGAGAAGGCCTAGGGGCCACCACGTAAGTCAGCATTTTTCTATCTGGATTTTGATGGGGTAGTGAGGGTGTCCAGCATATGAGCATGCATACGTGTATATGTCTTACACTATGATATTTAACATAATGATGTTTTTAGAATATGTGGCTATGTTTGGTACTCCTCCAAGTAGATGAAATATTAGTGTTTGAATTAGGTGAATGGAGTGACTGATTTTATTAGATTTTGTATTCTAGTTTGGCTGGTAAGAGTCACGGCCAGTAGTACTTCTGTAATATTCCAGTTTGCTGATATGCTTTATGTGGTTATTGTAGGATTACTGTTTGTGCGTGTGTTTGTGTGTATGTGTCTAAGATATGTTTAATAAATCCCTTGGTTTATAAGAGGAGTCTTTTTCTGCCTCTAATTTTCAGATGTTATTCTTTGGTAAAGATATTTGTTAGTCATGTTACTCCTTGCGTGTACTTGTCATTCTTGGAGGGCAAGGGAAGTCCATCCTCTTAAAGTGGAGAACCTGGAGGCTAGACTCTAAATGAAAGATGAGCTTGCCTGGGCAAGGTCAGCTGAGGCTACATAGCTTTGCGGTCTTAACAACGACATGGCCTTTCCTTATACTTTGGGTTCCTTCTGCCTCTTTTTTGTCGTTTCATCTTTATGTTCCCACGGCACACAGTTTTTTAGAAATGTTTGTTGACTGCCTCAGATGAAAGGTAAGGGCCCAAGGGCCAGTCTCCTCCCAGCCCCTGGAACCTACTGATTCCCTCTGAGTTGGTCACTTGCTTCCCACTTCCTCCTGTTCTTTTTCCTCTGTGTTTTAAAGAAACAGAACTCTGGTTGGGTGGACAAAGTTGCTGATAAGACTGCAGTGGGTGTGGAGAGTAAGTTTATCTGTTAGCTCTCTGAGCTAGCAGAGACAGTTCCGTCTTGAGCAAGTCCATGTAGACTCTGGCTGAAAGTGAGGAGGAACCTGGATTTTTAACTTGCAGTTTCACCAGCAAAGCGTGTTGGCTGGAATAAAGTTTATACAAAATCTGTGATTGTCTGGTGAATTGTGATTTTTTTTCAAAGTGCCTAAAACCAAATCAGAATATTTTAGGATTTAACTTACTCTTTTGACATGTGTGGATTTTGTTGTATTTGTTCCTTAAAAAAATACTCTAGGGACTTCTCTGATGATGCTGTGGTTAAGATTTTGTGCTCCCAATGAAGGGAAACCTTGGTTGAGGAACTAAGATCCCACATGCTGCACAGTGTGGCCAGGAAAATAAAATCCTCTAGATACAAAATTAAATGGCCTACTACTTGTCTTGAATGCATGTCTCTGCTGAAATGTCTCCTTATCCGTTCCTTCTTATATGAAGTTGTCAAAAGCTACCCTTTGCTACTGATTTTATTTAACAGAGCTATAATGTTTTGAAATGAACAGTTTTATTTTCAGTGCTGTATTCTGAATGCTTTTCATTATCAGTCTGAGATTTGCCTATTTTTCATGCCCTCCCCCATACCCAGACTCTATATACAGTACTCTGCTTATGTAGAGAGCAGTCAACATCAGATGATTTAAAACTCACCATAAACAACATACTGCCTCTTAGGAGTTTCTATAGGTTCAGCACACTTAACATGTGTGCCATTTCCCACCTTGAGAGTGCAGCGGCCTGCTAACTGTAGAATACACCGTGTAAACAAAACTCCTGACTGCCTTTTATGGGGCTGAAGAGATAATTGTGCTCGAGTACTCTCTTATATTGGCTTCCCAGGTGGCGCAGTGGTAAGTAATCTGCCTGCCAATGCAGGAGACACTAGATGTGGGTTGGGTCCCTGGGTTGGGAACATCCCCTGGAGGAGCAAATGGCAACCCACTCCATATTCTTACCTGGAAAATTCCATGGACAGAGGAGCCTGGAGGGCTACAGTCCATGGGGTTGCAAAGAGTCAGACATAATTAAGCATGTGCGTGCATACACACACACACACAGACATGCACTCTCTTATATTAGTAATAACTTGTAGTTTAGCACCATTATATTGACAGTCACCTAGCCACTAAGCATTTTATCTGTGTTTGAATTAAAACACCACCACAGCTTTTTATTTTAAGGGAGTAAGGGAAGGCTGCTGTGGTCGAAACAACTGGGGAAAGGGGAAGCCTTCAATGAAACAGTGACACAATAATAGGCCACTATAACTTCAGGTTGGTAATTATGCCTTTGAAATAACGAAATGGTGAGGTGTTGTTGATTTACAGATAAACGTAGAAATGAATGGGTAACAGCTTTGAGGGTCTGCTCACAGATCTCTGGGTGTGAGTCACTCAGCTTCATGGTTTCTTTGGTCAAGTCTTGCTTTCCATATGGTGCTAATATCTTTGTTAACTTGCATTCACTTCCTGCATCTGTTTCTATGCAGCAGTCTGCCTGGTCCCTAGGGGAGAGCTGAGTGGTAGGAGGGGTTGTGATCCATCAGTGATCTCAAAACAGAATAATCTATGTACACAATAAAAGCAAATACACAGAACACCCAAATCCCCTGACTTTCTGTGCTCCTGGTCCTTGTATTGGAGGCTCACTTTATTTTATTTTCCTTGTAGAAAATTGTTTCTGTTTATTTGTTGAGTGTTTTAAAATCTGTCTTCTGAGACTCTCCCAAATTTTATTTAAACTGGGTGGGTACCAGAAACTGTAGTCTTGGTAGTGTATTTTTATTAGAATACATGTCCAAGGGATCAAGGGATTTAAAGTCTAGTGCAAGTTGAAAAATGTTTGAATTAAAAATACTTCTTGGTAGCTGAGAGGAATTGTTCATTTTAGAAAAATCAGAAAATACAGATGGAGAGAAAGAACATAAAACCACCTATAATCCCATCCTGGAAAATCACTGTTAGCATGTTGGTTTGTATTCATCCATATAGCTGTCCTTTTAAACAAATCACAAAATAATCTCTTATTGAACATGTCATCTTGTATCTTGCTTCTTCTTTAAAACTCAGAATATTTAAAAAATATCCTTCTGCAGCATCATTTTGACTAGTGTGACCGGGTAATTAATGCACATGATGGAGATCAGAATGATTAAAAGGCGCAAAATGTTAAATCTCCCTTCCATTCCTGTCTCCTTGGCTATTTCCCTTGGGTAGTGATGTCACCATTATTAACAGTTTCCTCTCCATCCATCCAGAGAGATTCTACTTATGTAGGTATACACACTTATATTTAAATACGTACAATATTAGTGTGTGTGTTATATAAGCTGTAGTGCACACATTATTTAGCACCTAACATCTTCCACTTAAATACAGTGTATATTTTAGAGATCATTCAACACATGTTATATAGAGTTGTTTCATTTTTCAGGGCTATTTGTAGATGTCTATTTTTAGATGTACCATGTTATGTACCATAACAGATGATACTTGTTCCCTATTGAGGGACATTTAGGTTTACCCTGATATTTTGCTATTAAAACAAAGCTGCAGGAAATAAATCTGAATGCAAATTATTTGATAAATGTGCTGGTGTATCTGTAGGAAGAATTCTTAGAAGAATGTGACTGTTCAATTTTGATAGTGGTAGATTCTGCTCCAAAGAAGTGGTGCCAGTTATAATCCACCAGCTATGTGTGAGCATCTGCTTCTCTCTATCATGTGGCCAGGGTGTTGTCACATTTTTCATCTTTGCTTCTCTTGTGGGGGGAAAGATGTTTTGCAGGCTGTGTTTTATTATATATTTTTCTTAATATGAAGGCCATTATGCTTCTTTTGCTATGTTTGAGATCTACCTATATTCATTTTCTGTGACATGCCTGATCATATACCTTGCCAGTTTTTTCTATTGTTTGATCTTTTTCTTCTTGATTTCTTCATGACGTGAATTGCTGTTATATTTTTTCCTAGTTTATCATTCCTTTTTTGACTTTCTGGTGATTTTTTTTCTGAGCAGAAATATTAGTTGATGGCAATTTTCATTTAATAGCTTCGAGCTTTTGAATCATTCATAGAGGTGCTATCCTCACTTTGATTTATGTTTTTATTTTTTGCCTTTAAATCTTGCATCCATCTGGAGTTTATTTTGATTAAAAAACGTGGGTTATGAATCTTAACCTCCTTCCCAACTCAGCTGGCTCCTCAATTGTCCAGCACCGTTCATTGACTAATGGGTCTTTGAAATCCTGCCATGTCAGCACTAAATTTCTGTATTCTTTTCTTTCCCCCTGTTCTGTCTGTTCACTCCTAGCAACTAAACTGTTTAAATTATTGTGGTTTTATAACATGTTAAAATGTCTGGAAGGACTAGTCGCTCCTGATCACTCTATTTTTCTTTTTATTACTAGATAATTTTTTAGCTGTTCTTGCCAGATTTTCTTTCCAAATGAACATTAGAATCAACTTGGTCTGGATAAAAATCCAACAGAAATGTAGTTGATATAGCTTTCTTCCCTTCCCCTGTTCTCTGTCCTCCTCATTTCCCTTTCTCTCCCTCTCTCTTTTTTTTTATTAGACCTGTTTCCTTGTTTTTTTCTTTATTGAATGTCCCAGTATATGTTCATCATAGTTGTATTGTACATACTATATATATAATTTTATATTGCATTTTGGATACTGCTAGATAATAAGAATTTGAATGTACCATTGAAAAAAGTATCTTCAAATTATATTTTTTGACAACTGTACTCTTTCAGCATTTGATGTTTGTTTTTTGTGTGTGGGAATATAGATTGCTTTTCGTTTTAGCTATTATAATACTTTAAAGAGAAATTGTTTTAAGATAAATTTCTTGAGACATGACAAAGGATGTGAATATGCTTAGGTTTTTCATGCCTTTGGCTAAATTGCTTTCTGGGAAACATAATTATTACTGCTTTTTTATTGTAGTAAAAATGCATTACAAAAAATATATCATCACAACTGTATTTAAGTGTATAGGATAGTATTGTTAACTCTATGTACTTCATTGTGTAACACGTCTCTAGAACCTTTTCATTTTGATGACTGAAACCCTGGACCCATGAGCAACACACATTTTTCTCTCTCTACAGCCCCTGGTAACCACTATTCTCTTTTCTGCTTCAGTGAGTTTGATTACTTTAGATACATCATTAAAGTGGAATCATGCAGTATTTGTCTTTTTATGACTAACTTATTTCACCTAGCATAATGTCTTCAAGGTTCATCCGTGTCATTGCATATTGTAGGCTTTCTGTCTTTTTTTAGGCTGTATAATATTCCAGTGTGTCTGTATGCCACATTTTCTTGATCACCTTTTATTTTTTTTGTTCATCCTTCGCTGGACATTTAGGTTGCTCCTGCCTCTTGGCTGTTGTGATCACGGGTGTGCAAAATCTCTTTTATGTCCTGTTTTCCACTCTTTTGGGTATATATTGTAGGAAAGGAATGTTTATTTCCCCTACCTTTCTTAGTTCTTTGGCTTGTCTAATAATTAAATTAACACAGGGCAGACTAACAGGAGAAAAACAAATTTAGTTGTATATGTTTGGGGATCTTACAAGAATATGAAACCCTCAGGCATTTAGCCAGTTGAGGCTTACATTACATTCTGAGCTATGGAGAAAGGGACAGGGCTCTGGGTCTTGAAAGGTGAGAAAGACAATTCACAGGAACATGGCGAGAAGGTTTGGTAAAGTGTTTTCCATTCCCTGCAGGACAACGGGGCCCAGAGAGGACTTTGATCCCTAGCCCCAGTCTGGCTGCCTGCAGTTCACCCCACCTCACCTGTACTATTTGTAGTTATCTCTTGTGATAGTTCCATTCCTGGACCAGACCCTCTATCTAAATTCTTTTAGTCAGGTAAGGGAGAGATAAAGGTTTTCCTCAGTCTGCTGGATTTTGATCGCCTTCAACTCAAAACAGTCACAATTCCAAAGTGGTATGTTTGAGGGAGACTTGTTCTGAGCTCCTCAATACTCAGAAATAAAATTGCTGGTTCATATGGTAGTTCTGTTTTTAGGTGTTTTGTTTTGTTTGTGAACTTCTCTCCTGTTTTCCATTGTGGCCGTACCATTTTACATTCTCACCAGAATTTATTTTAAAAAGAACATTGTAGGGACCAAACACCTGCAGAGAGAGGGAACCTGTGTGGGTTCTAATTTTTCCATATCCTCAGCTACACTTTTCATTTTCTGTTTTTGATAGGGGCCTTCCTAATTGAGCTGAGATAATATAACATCTCAGTGTGGTTATGATTTGCATTTTCCAGATGATGAGTGATGTTGAGTGCTTCTTGGTCATCTGTATGTCTTCTTTGGAGAAATGTCTATGGTTGGATTATTAATTAGTAATGTATTCTGGATACTTAGCCCTTATGAGATATGTGGTTTACACATATTTTTCTCCCATTCTGTAAAGTGCCTTTGTCACTCTTGGTTGTTTCTTTTTCTGCACAGATGTCATTGCCTTGGAAAAAAAAAATTATAAAGCTTATAGGTAAAAAAAAAATGCCATCCAACTTCTTCCACCTTCTAAGAGGCTGTAGATGACATTAGCCATTGTGTTCCCCTTTTGACACTGGTTGTTCTTTCATTGTTTTAATATCTTTTTATTTTATTAAATTAAAAAAGTTTTAATTGACTTATTGATTTTTGGTGCACTGGGCCTTGGTTGCTGCATGCGGGCTTTCAGTGGTTATGGTGAGCAGGGGCTACTCTGTGGTGTGCGGGCTTCTCAGTGCGGTGGCTTCTCTTGTTGCGGAGTCTGGTTCTGGGTGCGTGGGCCTCAGCAGTGGTGGTGCACAGGCTCAACTGTTGTGGCTCATAGGCTTAAGAGCAAGGGTCCAGCTGCCCCAAAGTGCGTGGGCTCTTCCCAGACCAGAATCAGACCCATGTCCCCTGCATTGGCAGGTGGATTCTTTACCACTGAGCCACCAGGGAAGTCCCCTCCTTCACCTTAAAATTGTGCCTTTGCCTTCTGCTGCTGCTACCCACCTCCCCTGTTCATATTAAACCTTTGTGTTTTGTAGGAAATATTTATTTTTTCTATTTTTTGGTTTTGGCTATGTTGCATCTTTTATGTTATTTTTCTAATGGAGGACATTATTAAGAGCAGATATTTTCTTGGTAACAGTTTTTAGAGTAACTTTCATGGATCTCAGTTGCCTCGATACTTTTTTCTCTGTGTATGTCTTCTCTTTAGATGCTTTTGTAATCAATATTAAAAGTAGTGGGTTTAGGTAGGACTATTAATTTACATGCTTTGGCTTATAGGTGTGGTGACTGTATTTCATGTTACAGCTATGCAAATGTAAATGTCAGCTTAAAAATGATATAAAACATCACCATATAAAGTTTTGGATTGAGAATTTGCTTAATAGGATTAAACTTCACCCCTTGTATTCTGAGCTTTTTGGAGGCATTGTGGTGTGGTAAAGGAGCTTATGGGGTAATGAATAGGGCTGTAGGAATAGAGATAGCAGTTTATCCAACCCATTAAGATTTGTACTTGGCTAGAAATGAAGTGTCAGTAGGAAACTGCTCTTCTGTTTGTATACCAGACTCTCATTCAAGTGTATAGACAGTTGGTACTCCATAAATATTTGTCCTATTGTACATATGTTCATTAGAAAGATTTCTAGCATATATAGAGTCATATGGGATTAGTTAACAGGGAAAGATAATAGTTTGGCAGGGAGACAAGAATACCTGTTCCAAATGTGCTTATAGTTTTATACATAATCACTGAAAGTCTGATCTGTAAATAGAAGCCAAATTGGTACTTTACTTCTCAAGTGTCTATGTAAGAGTATTTATGTATACATTTACAAGTAGAGGAGGGGACAGTGCTGATTAAATGTTTATTCTCCAAAGGAAGTTGGATGTAGTGCTCACTAAGTAACTTTCTTAAATGTTTTCTATGCTGTTTCATCAAAAGTAGTTATTTGCTTCTAATGTATCCTGAATTTAAGAGGCACAGATGGTGTTGATACATTTTAGAAGTTTTCTTTCAATAATTGAGAAGGGCAGTGGGGATGTTGACAGTGGTGGAAAGGGTTTGCTACTAGTTAACCAAAATGAAAATTATATAAAGAGGGAAAATGCAAACATTTACGCTGGCTGGAGCATTTTAGCAGATTGATGACCAACTTTCTATTTTTGTATATACTGATTATATCACTTTTGGTATATCTGTTTGTTAGCAGTGGGAATGATGATGATTCTACCTGCTTTTTTCACAACTCTAATTTTTCTTCATATTATTTCAATTCAGTCTTTCCTCAGTTCAGTTCAGTCGCTCAGTCTTGTCTGACTCTTTGCGACCCCATGAATCACAGCACACCAGGCCTCCCTGTCCATCACCAACTCCCGGAGTTCACGCAAGCTCATGTCCATCAAGTCGGTGATGCCATCCAGCCATCTCATTCTTTGTTGTCCCCTTCTCCTCCCGCCCCCAATCCCTCCTAGCATCAGAGTCTTTTCCAGTGAGTCAACTCGTCACATGAGGTGGCCAAAGTATTGGAGTTTCAGCCTCAGCATCAGTCCTTCCAATGAACACCCAGGATTGATCTCCTTTAGAATGGACTGGTTGGATCTCCTTGCAGTCCAAGGGACTCTCAAGAGTCTTCTCCAGCACCACAGTTCAAAAGCATCAATTCTTCGGCGATCAGCTTTCTTCACAGTCCAACTCTCACATCCATACATGACCACGAGAAAAACCATAGCTTTGACTAGACGGACCTTGGTTGGCAAAGTAATGTCTCTGCTTTTCATTATGCTATCTAGGTTGGTCATAACTTTCCTTCCAAGGAGTAAGCGTCTTTTAATTTCCTAATGCAAGGTAATAGGATTGGTATCATTTTTGTTTTATGTATGAGGGAACAGAAGCTGAGAGATCACGACTTCTCCATTCTCTGCTAGATGTGGAGATTGTTACAAAACCTTTGTCCCGCACCTGTTGTTTCTCAAAGGGTAACCAGGTGGCCAAGAACAGTTTCAGCTACATTTGCAAATCAGTTTAAAGGGCTGGGAACACTTCACACTTTTTAGAAATGTTTTCCTTCCAACAAATTAAAACAGAATTGGAATCTGAAGGGACTCCACTTCAAGCTCTGCATCATAATGACCTAAGTTTTCCAGCTGGGGTTTTACTGGGCAACTTTTAGTAATACCGCTACTACCACTAATACCAGCAACAACATCTGCTCAGGGTTTTCTGTATACCAGGTTCTGTTCTAAATGTTTTTCATGTTTCATTTTGAAAATGTTTAGAGCAAACCTATGAGCCACATCCTTGCTTTACAGATGAAGAAACAAGATGTGAGAAAATGGAGTAATAACTTCTGCAGGGGCACAAAGCTTGACATAGACAGAGCTGGGTTTTAAATCCGAATTATTTGGCGATAGTGTTCCTGTCCTTATGCTCCCTAACAGTTTAATGAAAGCTGTTGTTCAAAATGATGCCATTCTGTGGTAGCTACCATGGGGAAGGGAGCTCTAGGACTGGTATCCACACCAGAATGTGGTCTGGCCTCATGCACCAGAACTGATTGTAAATATTCAGGGTAAAGAATGCTAGAGCCGAAGTTATGTCTGGGTTGAAAACTGGCTTCATCGTTTTCTGGCTATGAGACACTGGATAAGTCACCCAACCTCTTGGAGGCTGATTATACCTCAACTATTTGTGAAATTTAAGTAAAACTCTGTGACTGGCATAGGGGCTCAATAGATACTAATTCTAAACTGGACTGTTTGTATTTCTGTAAAATGCCAATCCACTGATTTCCAATTCAAATTAAACATTTCATTTATTTGGAGACGGTTGTGATGCGGGCTTGCCTGGTGGCTCAGCAGTAAAGAATACACCTGCAGTGCAGAAGACACAGGAGATGTGTGTTCAGCCCCTGGGTTGGGAAGATCCCTGGAGGAGGGCATGGCAACCCACTCCAGTATTCTTGCCTGGAGAATCCCATGGCCAGAGGAGCCTGGCGGGCTGCAGTCGGTAGGGTCACAGAGAGTCAGACACGACTGAAGTGACTGAGCACGCACACACACATGATATGACGCCTGCCCTCACAGGCCAGGCTGGAGAAACGTACAGAGAATTCGGCCACTGTGTGAAGTGGAGGTTGTAAGGACTGCTTGGCTGGCTGAGAAGGAAATGAGGAACTCTGGCTTGTCATCAGGACAGGAATCTAGCCTCAAGTAACCTTTGAACTTAAAGGTGAAGTAGGAATCCTGGTTAGAGGTAAGAGAAGGAAGGGTGTGGAAGAGGATTTGGGAAGAAGATTCAGTATATGTAAAGGTGCAGAAGCATGAAAGGGCAAAAAGATACTCAGAAATTCCCTGTGACTGGAGTTCATGGTGGTCACTAGGGGTGTGTGAGCTGTCTTGTGTGCTGGGATCAAGATTCAGGACTGTGATGTACAGCAATAGGCTGGTGGTGGCAGGTGGGAGTTTCATTTTAGAGTAACATTTTGGCAACTATGTAGAAGGGGCTAGCTAACCAAGCCTGGGGTGTCACTGTGTTTCATGCCAGTGGTGGGGGGGCGGTGCTGGATTCCTGAGGGATCTTTGGGTAGAATGGGTCAGATGTGAAGGGCAAGGATCTGAGAATAAAGAGCAGAGAATAAAGAAAAGCCCTTGGACTTTTCAGACCGCATGGACTTGGAAAGGGGCCAGAGGCAAGGGAGAGAGAGGGAATTTCATTTGGGGTGTGTGTTACATCTGAGGTCTGTTCCATTTGTCCAAAGTTGTATAACAGACCATCCCCACACCTAGTGGTTTAAAACAACAGCATTTTTTTTTTTTTTAAATGGTCACAGACCTGTACGTGGGCAGAGCTTGGTGGGGACAGCTTGTCTCTCCTCCACTCAGCTCAGCTGGGAGGCTTGTATCATGAGGCAGGGCTCATCTGAAGGCTTCGTCACCCACATGGGGGGCAGCAGTTGGGGCTCCTCAGGCACCTGGTTCAGTCCCCATGGGCTCTGGTAGGACCAGCATGGCCTGTTTGAGGATGGTGACTTGCTTGCCTGTTTTTAGCTGGAGACCATGCTGTGGATGCAGCAGCAGGCCCCCTCAGGATGCCCCGTAACAGGCTTCTTACATGACCCCAGTGCTTCCAACCCATGGGTCCTAAGAGAGAGGCTGGCAGGGGCTGTGTGGCTTTGTATGACCTAGCCTCAAAGTCATGTGGAGTTGCTTCCTCCTTGTTCTGTTAGGAATGTGTCACAAGGGTCAGCCCAGATTCAAGGAGGGAGAGTTAGACACCACTTTTGGTGGGAAGAGGGTGCATGCAACAGATGTGTGCATGTGTTTTAAAACCACCGCCGGGTCCTTGTGGGATGTCAGTGTGGCTGGGTTAGGGGTGAACTATGGATCTTTAAGAGAAGGAGCTGGGCAGGAGAGCATGTGATCATTTGTAGCTGTTAATTATTAGCATGTTACTTCCATATTAGCACGTGTGATATTTGAAGCTATTAAGTTGCTGAGACGGCGAGGAACAAAAGTAGAACAGAACATGGAATTTGAAGATTTCAGGGCAGGGAAAGAAAGGTGCAGGATAGGGAGTGTGACTTTCACAGGCTCTGGAGAGGCCAGGTAGATTGAGGGGAAACAGTAGATAATGGCTTTGGTGATGAGGACCAGTTATGGATAATGCTGAGAGATTCAAGCTCCAATGATTGGGAGGGAGTTGAGGAGAAGGAACAGGGCAGATGCTATGGATTTGGGCCTTTGAGAAGGGTCAAATGTGTGTGTGTGTTTTGGTTTTTTAAAAATACGAATTGAGAGACTGACCTTTTGAGAAGCAAGATGGTGTTTTAAAGGGAAATCTGGATTACCTGGGTGATTTGCTTGCCTGCACTGAGTGTTGTCTTTTGTTTCCAGACACAGAGAGGATTCTGTTTTGACCTTTGGGTCTGTTTGTAAAATGAGAGAAGAAAGCGAGGCAAGGGAGAATAACTGGGTGCACCAGTCCTGTGTAGGTCACTGGTTTTGGTTATGATGCTTTTAATGCACAATGTATTTTAATAGCCATATCCTAGAGTCTGACCTTCAAGGTGCTCAAGTCTGTAAGCAATAATTCACTTGAATGTGTAAGAACCTTGTGGGGAATAAGTACTTTCTAAATATCTGCGAAATGAAAGCATGATACATTCTCCAGGTGGAATGAGGGCCACAGAAACAATTTAGCCTCGGGTTGACATTAGAGCCAAATCATAGTAAAGCTGTGATTTTTTTTTTTTTTTTTTTTATATACCAGCAATTTCTCAGGGCACATCTGAAGTTGTGAGCGCTCCCTTTTCTTCATGGAGCGTCTCCGCTGCAGGATTGATTTATGCCACATCTGAATTTGTGAAGTAGTCTCTTGAGAAATATTTTCCCTCCAGAATGGCAGTCCCCCCACAGGAGAGTAAGCCAACTGGGTCACGGTTGACCTTCTAGTCAGCTGCCCTGGTGATTTTTCAGTAGGTGGCTACTTACTATTTGCTGCTTCAGGCATTCAGTGAAGACTTTGACTAACAGTAAAAAGATAGGCGCCGGAGAAGGCAATGGCAAGCCACTCCAATACTGTTGCCTAGAAATCCCATGGATGGAGGAGCCTGGTAGGCTGCAGTCCGTGGGGTTGCTAAGGGTCGGACACGACTGAGCGACTTCACTTTCACTTTTCACTTTCCACTTTCACACATTGGAGAAGGAAATGGCAACCCACTCCAGTGTTCTTGCCTGGAGAATCCCAGGGACAGGGGAGCCTGGTGGGCTTCCGTCTATGGGGTCACACAGAGTCGGACACGACTGAAGTGACTTAGCAGCAGCAGCAGCAGCAGCAGTAGCAGCAGCAAAGATAGGCGCAGTGGTAAAGAATCTGCCCATTAATGTAGGAAGCATAAGACATGCAGGTTCGATCCCTGCATTGGGAAAATCCCCTGGAGTAAGAAATGGCAACCTGCTCCAGTATTCTTGCCTGGAAAATGAAAATCCCATGGACAGAGGAGCCTGGGGGCTACCGTCTTTGGGGTTGCAAAGAGTTGGACGTGCCTGAGTGACTGAACACATAACACACACAAAGATAGCATGGCAGATTTCTCGGCTTTTATTTTTCCCTTTATTACAGTCCCTCCCCAAACTTCCTGCCTCTTTTTGGCCCCGGTTAGAGACTCCAGGGCTGGGCATCTTGCTGTCCTGCAGTGACCTCTGGCTGGGCCTGTGGTCACTGCCCATGAAGAACTGATGACATTTTCCTAGTCTGATTATTCTCTTCACAATGGCAACATTGCTGTTAAATTTGAAAAGCAGTGACTTATGATGAAACAGCCAACTTTTCAGAGTGCACAGGGTCCCTCCTATTTGTAGCAACATTGTTTACAAGCTTTCCAGTGTTCACAGCAGCATTGTTTACAATTGGCAAGGTACGGAAGCAATCAAAGTGTCCATTGACAGATGATGGATAAAGAAGATGTGGTGTATATATACAATGGAATACTACTCAGTCATAAAAAGAATGACATTTTGCCATTTGTAGCAGTACAGATGGACCTGGAAGGCATTATGCTAAGGGAAATAAGTCGGAGAAAGATAAATGCTGTATGATAATCACTTATATGTGAAATCTAAAAAATACAGCAAACTAGTAAGTAAAACAAAAACGAAGCAGACTCACAGATACAGGGAACAAACTAGTGTTTAGCACTGGGGAGAGGGAACAGAGAAGGGCAGTGTAGGGGTAAGGGGGAAAGGTTACTATGGGATTATGTGAAATTGAAAATTGAAGCACTCTAGAATTTAAAGACTCTTTCATTCACTATAAAAAACAAACAGCAAACAAAGTGTAGTGGGTTACTTTGGTAATTTTCTAAAATCCAGTGCTGCATAAACCTCACATCCCACATCAATTTGTCTGTTCCCCTCAGTTTGGGTGTGTGCATGAACAGTTGTTTCTCTGAGTTTTCTGTTGTCCCTCTTTGCTTTTCCGTTCTCCTTCCCTTTTCGTGTCTTTTTAGTCTACCTAATTTCCATTTTCGTCTTTTTCTTTTTTATCCTTCTCCATTTGGGACATACTGTGCAATTCAGAGGTTTTGTTGCTGTTGTTCTTTTTGTTTTGCTTTTACTTAAGGGATGTCATGGATTTATTCAAGATGTTTTTTATGTTTCTTATTAGTATTAATTTTTTTCTGTAGGAGTTAAAAAAAAAAGCCCTGAAAACAGATTTCCTAGTTTGTTTATTTATTATTAATTTCATTGCTATCGTGTAGCTTATTTAGATCCCCTCTGCCCCCATTGGTGTGTGTATAGTGATTCAAAGCTTAGAAAAAATTATTTCAAATTATTAATTGGGAATTTTCAGGAATGATACTTCAGTAGTTGACCTATTTGTGTTTCTCTGTGTGGAGTCTCAGCAAAGTTAGAAACACTCAGAGGCTATATAATTCTTAAAACTTAATAGCACCCCAATGTTCATAGCAGCACTATTCACAATAACCAAAACTTGGAAGCAATCTAAATGTCCGTTGACAGAGGAATGGATAAAGAAGATGCAGTATATATACATAATTATTCAGCCATAAAAAGAATGAAAGATTGCCATTTGAAGCAGCATGGATGGACCTAGAGAGAATCATGTTAAGTGAAGTGAGTCAGAGAAAGACAAATATCATGTGATATCACTTATATGTGGAATCCAGAATATGACACAAATGAGCTTATTTATGAAACAGAAACAGATTCACAGACATAGAGAACAAACTCATGGTTACCAAAGGATAAGTGCATGGGGGAGGGATAAATTATGAGTTTGGGATTAGCAGACACACACTGCTGTATATAAAATAGATAAACATTAAGGTCCATTGGATCGTAGAAAAAGCAAGAGAATTCCAAAAAAACATCTACTTCATTGACTACAGTAAAGCCTTTGACTGTGTGGATCATAACAAACTGGAAAATTCTTCAATAGATGGGAATACCAGACCACCTTGCCTGCCTCCTGAGAAATCTGTGTGCAGGTCAAGAAGCAACAGTTAGAACTGGTCATGGAAAATGGACTGGTTCCAAATTGGGAAAGGGGTACAAGGCTGTATATTGTCACCCTGTTTATTTAACTTAAATGCAGAGTACATCATGAGAAATCCTGGGCTGGATGAAGCACAAACTGGAATCAAGATTGCCGGGAGAAATATCAATAACATCAGATATGCAGATGATACCACCCTTATGGCAGAAAGCAAAGAGAAACTAAGGAATCTCTTGAAAGTGCAAGAGGAGAGTGAAAAAGTTGGCTTTAAACTCAACATTCAGAAAACTAAGATCATGGCATCCGGTCCCATCACTTCATGGCAAATAGATGGGGAAACAATGGAAACAGTGGCAGACTTTATTTTCTTGGGCTCCAAAAATCAATGAAAATGGTGACTGCAACCATGAAATTAAAAGACTCTTGCTTCTTGGAAGAAAAGCTATGACCAACCTTGACAGCATATTAAAAAGCAGAGACATTACTTTGCTAACAAAGGTCCGTCTAGTCAAAGCTATGTTTTTTCCAGTAGTCATGTATGGATGTGAGAGTTGAACCATAAAGAAAGCTGAGTGCTGAAGAATTGATGCTTTTAAACTGTGGTGTTGGAGAAGACTCTTGAGAGTCCCTTGGACAGCAGGGGGATCAAACCAGTCCATCCTAAAGGAAATCAGTCTTGAATATTCATTGGAAGGATTGATGCCGAAGCTCCAATACTTTGGCCACCTGATGCGAGGAACTGGCTCATTGTAAAAGCCCCTGATGCTGGGAAAGATTGAAGGCAGGAGGAGAAGGGGACGGCAGAGAATGAGATGGTTGGATGGTATCACCGACTCAATGGACGTGAGTTTGAACAAGCTCAGAAGTTGGTGATGGACAAGGAAGCCTGGCATGCTATAGTCCATGGTGTTACAAAGAGTCAGATAGAACTAAGCGACTGAACTGAACTGAACTGAACTGAAGGTCCTACTGTATAGCAGGTAACTATATTCAGTATCCTGTGATAAACCATAATAGCAAAGAATATGAAAAAGAATATATATGTATAACTGAGTCACTTTGCTTTGCAGCAGAAATTAACACATTGTAAATAAAATATACTTCAATAAAATAAATTGAAGGAAGAAAGGAATTAAAGGAAGTGGTTAGTTAGTTGCAGTTCTAGTCTGTTGCCATGCCAGGATATGGACCTTTTGTCCTATTGTCACTTCCACCTTGGACTCTAGATATGACAGGTTGGTCACCAGCAGGTGCTCCAGCTCCCTGAGCTGAGGGAGGGGCCTCTGGGTAGGTGGCCCCTTCCCCCTGGGTTCTGGGTGCTGTTACTGGGTGAGCTTCAGGAGCCCCTGTGCTCTCTGACTCTGCTGCTTCTCCTGACTAACTTGCCTGTCTGCCCAGCCACCCTCTTGCTTTTGACAGTGAAATGCCATTTGGGGGAATATTGTATGCGTGTTCATGTTCCGGTTAATAGCAGTATGTTGCACCCATAGTTTCCACACTGAACATTTTTTTCAAATGTTGTGTCCTTTGCAGGTGCATCCTGCACCAGAGAGTGGCATTTCTGCTGTCCTTTCTTTCGAGTTTGCAAAAGGTGAATGAAAGGGTACAGAGGACAAGGTGGGGATGGTTTTGGTCTTTCAGTTTTGGAAGAATTTTAAATTCTTATTCTTTTCCACTAGTACTATGTAGAAAGGAACTCTTCTGTGGCGATGATGCTAAAACATTAAGTAGGTGCTGTCTTGGCTCCAGCCAAGAAGTGGTGGGTGACAAATGCCTCTTCCTACCCTCGCCTCAGCTCTCTGTAGATGTTCTCTTCCTCTTCTGTTTTCCTGGTGAGAGGGTTTGATATGTAGAGGACTTAGAGAGCCGCCCCACCCAGGATCATGCAGTTTCTATGCAATATTTATCACCTCGCAATACGTGCATTCTCAGTTGCTTCAGTCTTGTCCGACTCTTTACAACCCTATGGACTGCAGCCTGCTAGGCTCCTCTGTCCATGGGATTCTCCAGGCAAGATCACTGGAGTGGATTTCTGTGCCCTCCTTCAAGGCATCTTCCCGAACCAGGGATCGAACTTGCATCTCGGATTCTTCTGCATTGGCAGGTGGATTCTTTACCACTGAGGCACCTGGGAATCGGGTAGAGAGATCTCATTTTAAATTAATTTGTTGCAGACATAGATTTGCCTCAGTGGAGCTGATTTATTTAATAATATCAAGTCTCCAGTGTAAGGAATCTTGCCTATGAAACGTTGTGGGAACCGCAGATGTGTGAACTATTTTGATACCCATATGGCAAAAATCCCTGGGTCTGGGACTTACGTGGTGGTGCAGTGGATAAGAATCTGCCTGCCAACGAAAGAGACTTGGGTTCAATCTGTGGTCCAGGAGGATCCCACATGCCAAGGAGCAACTAAGCCCCTGGGCCACAACTCCTGAGCCCACGCTCTAGATCCCATGCTCCACAGTGAGAGAAACCACCACGTGTACTGCAAACGGTCTCACTCTTTGCAATTAGAGAAAGTCTGAGAGCAGCAATGAAGACCCAGGGCAGAAAAAAAAAAGAAATTTTGGATCTGTAAATGCAGTCTTGAGATGGCTATTGTAGGGAAGAGGCAGAGATGGAGGCAAGAGAGAACTGGGAGGGAGGCGTGTCCTCACCTCCTGCCGCTGCCCGTGGAAACCTGGACTCCCTTTGAGGAATTGTTGTTCATACTGAGGCTCATTCCAGTGGGAATGAGAATAGTGAGCAGTGGGAACAGTGGGAACAGTGAGCAGCTCTCAGGCAGTCCTATAGGCCCCAACTTTTTTTTTTCCTTCTTTTTCGAAACAACAATGGCTAGCCTGGCTATGGTTCATAGAGTCGCAAAGAATCAAACACAACAGAAGTGACTTAGCACATAGAACACGGCCATTGTTGGGGCTTCCTTGGTGGCTCAGATTGTAAAGAATCTGCCTGCAGTGCAGAAGACCTGGGTTCAATCCCTGGATTGGGGAAATTCCCTGGAGAAGGGAATGGCGACCCATTCCAGTATTCTTGCCTGGAGAATTTCATGGACAGAGGAGCGTGACAGCCAGTCCATAGGGTTGCAAAGAGTTGGACACAGCTGAGCAACTAACACTTTTAACTTTCTCTTTCGTGGCTGTTGTTAATTTCCTTCAGTTCCTGGGCATTGTGTCATTAAAGTAGCTGTACGTAACGTGTTTAGCATTTTTATATGCTTTGCAGAAATTCTTTGTCATTCTAGGGGGCATAAGTTAAACATAATCTTATTAGAGAAGCATGTAGAAATGCAAAGTAATAAAACATTTCTATTTTTGAAGATATTACATAATTATAGACTGTAATAAAGCATTCCTTTTATAAAGAACTGAGTGACCTCTGTAATCTTAAGTACTCCTCTCCTACATTTATTTGTTGGTTTGTAAGCATCATTCTGCCTTTGAATATACATGTTAATAAAGGGACAGATATACTCATGGAAGTAAAGAACGTTCTAATGAAAGTGAAAACCAAGGTGCAGGCCTCATTTTCTTTATTCAGTAATACTTGTCTGCCCGCCCTCCTCCCCATGCCCTGCACACACCCTGTCGAGTTAGGACTCAGGTTCTTAATCACAAGCATTAACTTGAAACTCAGGCTGCTTTCTTTGGCAGGCCTTCAGGAGGTCAGGTTTCCTCAGTTCAAAAGAAACCTAAGAACTGCTTGTGCCTGACTTCTTTCACCCAAGAGATCAACTTTAAAGCTGGGATTGCCAGGCACAGTTTCCAGTATTCAGTGCAAGGGACGTTTTGGTGGGGGTGGGTGTCGAGGCGGACAGATGTTTTCACAGCTGCTTTGGGTACCTCCTCTGGGAGCTGCAGCTGTCTTGGGTCCCATCGCAGCCCAGGTGGTTCATTTCTGCCACGTGGTCTTGTCAGTTATGGTGGTGGGCTGGCCTGGCTCCTCCAGACTACCCTGGGAATGTGGCCAGCCCCTCATCTCAGCATCAGCGCTATACCTCTGGGTGGAGGTGATGAGGATGGAGTTGGGGCAGGGGAGAAAAAAGATGTTCGAGACTGACCTGCTCCCAAGGTCAGGGGGCCCTGGTGGGGAGGTTGAGGCAGGGCTAACCTTTTCCCTTTCTTTAGCTGATACTGGACATTCAGAAATGTCTGCTCCGCAAGGTGCCTTTCAAGCCCACATGCCCCCAGAAGGCACAGCTTCCCAGAGTTGCAGTGCTCCTTTGTTGAACTAACAGATGCCAGGCTCTTGTTTATACTGAGAGCTGCTTATCAGTAAATGCTTAGGCCTTCTCTGACAAATATTGACCTAAAGGCAGTTATATTCCATGTCTTGCTTTTACATGAACTTGCTTCCTAATGCATTTAGACATAGATATATTGCAACAGACAGATTGCAAAATGATCTTGTAATATGGTTTACACCTTACAGTTATTCTCTGTTTCTTAAGTCTGTTCTCTTTTTCTTTGGTTGAAGTATAGTTGATTTACAATGTTGGGTTAGTTTCTACTGTATAGCAAAGTGATGCAGTTATGCATTATATATATATATGTATATACACACACATACATTCTTTTTCATATTCTTTTCCATTATGGTTTATTACAGGATATTGAATATAGCTCCCTGTACTGTACACTTGGATCTTGTTGTCTCCATTCTATATAGAAGAGTTTGCATCTGCTAATCATTCCCGAACTCCCAATCCTCTCTCCCACCTCTCCTGCCCCTTGGCAACCACCAGTCTGTTCTGTCTGTGACTTTAGTACTCTTGATGTAGTGGTAATTTTTTTAAATTGGGCATTTCCATTATATGAGAGTGTCACAACATTTTTTGCTTCGTCTTCTCTGTGTAAAGAACCCAAGCTTCTTGCATGGATACAAGTAAAAATTTGGCCTTGTTAAAGGAAGAAAGATAATTGGTTGAATGACGGAAAATGAGGAGAACTGTGCTTGCTTTTAGGCTAAAAAAAGAAATTAGTTTTCTCTGTACCATGGAGAAACATGGCCCAGAAAATTGAATGGCATACAGCTGTTTTTTTTTTGTAGTTCTGCAGTTGATGCCAGCATGGCGTTTTGCTTGTATCAAAGAACAAATGGGTTGTGATGACCTCGATATATCCAAGAGGATAAAGCTTGAAATTGTTGGAGCTGATGTTCCTAAAACCCCAGAGTGAGAGTGTACTTTTATTCAGCTTTTTCTCTTCAGTGAAATTTGAAGAGCACTTGTTATAGAAAGCAGAACTTTTACTTGATCTTTTGTTGCAAAGTTAAGGAAGAGTATCTAGGCTGTTTTAGATGTTGGCTGTTAAAATTGTTGTGTCAAGGGTGACACCATGCACTTTTGATACAAAGTCAGCTAAGTTCTCACTTTTTAAAAAAACTTAGAATTGGAAAATTAATAAATCTTTATAAAATACCACTTATTTGTATCTCTGGGTTAGAGCATGACTTTTACCAATAGTATGGAGGTTGATAGGTTACCTCTTATTGCCATCTCTCAACTGAAAATTAAATATATAGGTTTATGTTTTAAATATACAGATTCCTCTATATGCTTAAATATTTAGGCTTTAAATACATGTTCCTATAAACCTTATTTTAAAGAGGATTCCTGACTACGTTTATGTGTTTAGTTTTTTAAATATTGACAGTAATGGTTGATTTTACTTCTGATGTTCAAGTTAAGAAATAAAATACAATGTGTGTGGAGGTCTTTGTGTACATGTGTGTTTCCAGGTCCCACTCCCTTGAAGGGGGATAATCAACACTTAGAAGCATAGTGGCTAGAGGTGAGCACTAAGATTGTTACTTCGGTTTCAAAGCTCCATTTTTTGTCACCTGCAGAACAGTCCCCGTAGATGTGAGGATGACAGTGGCGTAGTGCGTGGCCTTGACGACTGCAGAGTGATGCTGAAGAGTCCACAAAACAGTGCAGCGAAAGACTTTATCCAAGTTCAGCTTTTCCAAAACAGTGTTTGCACTGTTCTTTTTTCTCCTTTGGTAGCTGCTGCTGCTGCTGCTAAGTCACTTCAGTCGTGTCCGACTCTGTGTGACCCCATGACGGAAGCCCACCAGGCTCCCCCGTCCCTGGGATTCTCCAGGAAAGAACACTGGAGTGGGTTGCCATTTCCTTCTCCAATGTGTGAAAGTGAAGTCGCTCAGTCGTGTCCGACCCTTAGCGACCCCAGGGACTGCAGCCTACCAGACTCCTCCATCCATGGGATTTTCTAGGCAAGAGTACTGGAGTGGCTTGCCATTGCCTTCTCCGCCTTTGGTAGCTAGCCGTCCTTTACTAGAGTTGACTGTCCTGCATTTTCCCCACAGGAGACACCAGTAAGACCAATTGAACTCTGGAGTAAAATTCCTACAGGGCTTGTTTTTCCTGTTTGTGACGTCCAACATTTCAGCAGCCCTTAGGGAACTTCTATTCTCTCTTTCCATCAACGTTTCCTCCACTGTTGTGTAGTTAATCATTCCCTAATCTCTACATGTAGTATCTGAAAAAATTTATTTCTGTCTTATGGAGCAATGCATGAATATAGTCTCCTTGTTTAAAAAGGGGGTTAGGTGTATAGATAAAGATAGTTGCTCAGAGACCTCAGTTGGTATGAGTTCTGTCAATCCCTTCCTTGGGGATGTGTTGATAGAGTTGTGAAATGAAAACAGTCCTCTGGCTTTGCATGCATCAGAGGGCTTGTACAGATATGTGTTGCTGAATCCGGATGGCTGATTCAGTCCTTTTTTGGGGAAGGTCTGAGAACTTGCATTTTGAGCTAGTTGCCAGGTTCAGGTACCACAATTTGGGACACTTGAAGAATTGATTGGTCCATGTTTGTGCTCACCTATTAAAAAAGCAAATACTATAGGACTTCCCTGGTGGTCCATTGGATAGAAGACTCCACTCTGCCAATGCAGGGAGCATGAGTTCAATCCCAGGTCAGGGGACTAAGACTCCACATGCTCCATATGCCATGGGGCACAGTCAAAAGATAAAATATAAACACATAAATACAAGAATAATTCATTTAAAAATTTAATTAAAAAGCAAACGTTATTAGTACCATACATGGTTCTATATTTTTCATCAGCTCTGGG
Organism: Moschus berezovskii; assembly: GCF_049115385.1. Classification (NCBI taxonomy): domain Eukaryota; kingdom Metazoa; phylum Chordata; class Mammalia; order Artiodactyla; family Moschidae; genus Moschus; species Moschus berezovskii. The sequence goes on from NC_142475.1 coordinate 38,329,214, forward strand.
TTGTGGGGAGCTTTCTAAATTGGTGCATATTGACCATTTCATTCTTAACTGCTGCATAATGTCCCAGAGTATAAATATGCCTTAGTTTGACTTCTGTTAATGGGCACTTAGATTCATTATATTAATAGACTTTCTTGGTAACTGAGCTGGTACAGAATCTACCTGCAATGCAGGAGACCCCAGTTCGATTCCTGGATTGGGAAGATCCCCTGGAGGAGGGTATGGCAACCCACGCTAATATTCTTGCCTGGAGAATCCCCATGGACAGAGGAGCCTGGCGGGGTACAGTCATTGGGGTCACAAAGAGTCAGACACGGCTGAGCGACTAGGCACACATATTAATAGTATTTTTCAAAAAAGCTATAATAAACAAATGCTGCACTGAGCATCTTTTTATTTTAATTCCTGTTTCATGTAAGCTGTTTTGTCTAGGGTAATATGAAGAAGTGAAATTGCTGAGCACGTATCTTTTTTATTTTATTTTTGTTCTAAGAGATGATATCTCCCTGACTCTCTGCCATATTTACCACATTAATGCCCAGCACTGGGTAATTTGTTTTAATTCTTCCAATCTAGGGCCAAGCCAAGTTGCTAGGAAAACTGTAAGAGTGCTGACTGGGCTCTTTGCAAATTCAGCCTGCTATGAGCTTCAGGCTGCTGGGCGGTCTTTTTTCAGTGTTTGTGGACTTCCTAAAACAGTGATATTCAACTGTTTTCCCCCTCAGCACCCTTGATGGATCAGCATTGTCCTCAGTAACAGTGGCTAAACTAGGGAGTTTAGGTCCAAATGTGTCTTTTAGGTAAAGTCATTGTTAGACTAATCTTGGCTCTTCTCCCCCCGCCCCTTCAGACTCTCTGTTTATAACCAGATGCAACATTCCTTGTGCCCTCCATCTTGTACGCCAGTTATTCCTGTTTTTCTGCTCTCTCCTGGGCAGTGATATGTGCTAGATGAGTTGGGAAGTATTAGGGGGGCTGTGGTCATAGGCAAGTGCAGGCTAAGTGGGTGTTCCATCATAGAACTAACATTCCTAATACTTGGGATTTCATGGCAGTGAAAGTTGCTCAGTTGTGTCCGACTCTTTGCGACCCCCATGGGCTATACAGTCCATGGAATTCTTTTAGCCAGAATACTAGAATGGGTAGCTGTTCCCTTCTCCAGGGTATCTTCCGAACCCAGGGATCGAACCCAGGTCTCCTGCATTGCAGGCGGATTCTTTACCAGCTGAGCCACCAGGGATGCCCTGGCATTTCATAGACAGGTAAGATTAAACTTGGGTTTTCCAAGTGACTCAGTGGTAAAGAACCCGCTTGCCAAGCAGGAGATGTGGGTTTGATCCCTGGGTCAGGAAGATCCCTTGGAGAAGGAAATGGCAACCCACTCTAGTATTCTTGCCTAGGAAATCCCATGGACAGAGGAGCCTGGTGGGCCTCAGCCCATGGGGCTGCAAAAGAGTCAGACATGACTTAGCCACTAAACAACAACAACAAAATTAAAATTGGGGTTGGGGAGCTCACACTGGGTCCTCACATCCTTGTTTTGCCAAGTCATTAAAACCAACAAACACAAAGTCACCATTTCTAAAGTTAAAATATGAGATTTTTTTTTTTTAACATTGCTCTTCCTCCTCCAGAATCAGAAAGATACCTCAAAATAAGGGTTATTACTTTTAAGTTCAGTTTCAAGAAAATTTTTTTTCTCTTTTGCCTCAGACAAGTGAAAATTGACGATTTAGTCTGGAGTCATAGTACTCTTGCCTAGAAAATCGCATGGACAGAGGAGCCTGGTGGGCTGCAGTCCATGGGGTCGCTACTAGTCGGACACGACTGAGTGACTTCACTTTCACTTTTCACTTTCACACATTGGAGAAGGAAATGGCAACCCACTCCAGTGTTCTTGCCTGGAGAATCCCAGGGATGGGGGAGCCTGGTTGGCTGCCGTCTATGGGGTCGCACAGAGTCAGACACGACTGAAGCGACTTAGCAGCAGCAGCAGCATATTGTGTAAAGGAAACTGGCCATTTCTTGAATGAAAGATTTGATGTCTGCACTAGGTGTTCCTGGGCTTCCCAGGTGACTGTAGTGGTAAAGAACCCACCTGCCAGTGCAGGTAGATGTAAGAGGCTCAGGTTCGATCCCTGCATCAAGAAGATCCTCTGGAGGAGGGCACAGCAACCCACTCCAGTATTCTTGCATGGAGAATCCCAATGGACAGAGGAGTCTGATGGGCTCCAGTTCATAGGGTCACACAGAGTCGGACCCAACTGAAGCGACTTAGCATGTGTGCATGCCAGGCTTTACTGGTTTGTCAGACCATCAGTCCACATTGCTGGCGTGGACTGCTGTGGGTGGGGTGGTCCTGTCATGCCAGGCACTCAGCGAGTCCTGGAGAAAAAGAAGCAGAGGAAGGACTTCTTACATTTCAGCAGCTCCCTTATAGTCTGGCTTCTTCTGGAACACACAGATGGCTTTCTCAGGAAGATGTGTTCAAACTTTCATGGCGACAGCTGCCACGCATGCCTAGGATCACTCACCATCAAAATCTTTCACTTCTGTCCCCAGGCCAGGTTTAAACAAGGTCACTATTGTATCTTTGAGCTTCTTGGGAGAATCAGCTTTTCATGGAAAGAAAATCCTTTCTGTCATTAAGGAAACCTGGGTATCTGTTACCTGCTATAACGCTTCTGCCCCTTTGGGATGTGAAAACACTCTAATCAGTGACAACAAAATTTGTGCTGATTTTACCATGAGAGCGTCCCAGGTACAGGGCAGCCTCCTCCAGGGGTACTTGAGCTGAGCTTGAGACAGCTGTGCATCTTGTGGAATCTTACTTTGTGTGTGGAAACAAATTAAAAAATAACCCAGAGAGTAACTTATTACAATGTTAAATCTTTCCAAATAGCCAAGATCTAAGAGGCTTATTAGATTTTAGGTACAGTGCTTTATTAAAATTTTGTTTTCTGTTACAGCTTATTGGATGAGGTACTTGAGGGGATTGAGATGACATTAAAAAAAAATGGAAAACACTTAGATTTGATTAAAATGGGCACTAAACACCCAAAATAGACACTGAATATACCATGTAAAAAGGGACAGACCTGTGCCTACCTGACCCAAGGAACCAGTTGTGGACACTCCCTTTCTGGATTTATTCCAGTGAATCTGATAGAATGTTTGGGGACTTCACTGGTGGTCCAATGGCTAAGACACCACGTCCCCAATGCAGGGGGCCTGGGTTTGATCCCTGATTGGGGAACTGAATCCCATGTGCCATAAGAGTCTGCATGCCATAATGAAGATGCTGCATGCTGCAACTGAGACCCAGTGCAGCCACATAAATACATGAATAAATATGTATATATTTTTAAAGAGTGTTTTGGGGGAATTCACTGGTAGTCCAGTGGTTAAGACTCCACGCATTCACTGCTGAGGGCTAATGTTCAATCCCTGGTCAGGGAACTAAGATCTTGTAAGCCAAGTGGTGCGGCAAAAAAAAAAAAAAAAAGAGTGTTTTTGAAGGAAGAAAGGTGGACTCTGAGTGGTGTGTGCTTCCCATGAACTTCCCCAAGATGCCCGCTATTCTGAAACTATTAAGTATTTAAGGGGAGGCATCTAGTGCCCTTTCAGGCACTGGAGGGCTTGCTACAGTTGCCATGGAGACTGACAGGTGCTGGTCTCAGCTGTGAGACAAGACACTCAGGCGCTTCAGGAAGGGGAGCAGGAGCCAAAGGTCATTTATCCTCAGTCAGCTTGACGAGCCCTGTTGGTTGTGATGAGTATTGATCAATTTCTCTGCAGTTTTCCGTACTGTAAAATGTCGATGTAAAATGTCATTTTTAACTGTTCAGTATTTTTTTTAAGTACTGTATTACTTTAGTCAGAATTGGTTTTCTGTTGCAAAATCCTAGTTTTGTGTATTGGTAGAACTAAGATGTAAATTACTTACATTGTTTGAAATATTATCATGAGATTCTTCCTAGTAGATAAAAGAGCAGAACATTATGATATACATTTGCCTGACAAGGAGTACTTTCATTGGAAGAAGCATGACTACCCTGGTTTGGTTCTGACTATACTTTGAACACTTTTTATTTTAAAGCAGATTACAAAATTTGTCATATGTAATCTAAATTTTGGAATCTTTTACATGGATTTCACCTTACAGATTGACCAACATGTGAACTAATTGTGGCTTTTGCGATTGTTTAAAAATGTAATCTTTATATGTCATGAATGTTATGAGAGCATAAATAACATTTTTTGAAAAGTGCTTTGCTGCTTTTGTCTGCTTTAGTGTTTAATACCGTGGAATGTACTAGAATCTTATCTGGGGATCTGTGCTGGGTCTTAGTTGCTGTGCAGGTTTTCTCTAGTTGCAGCGGTCAGGGGCTACTCTCTCATTGTGGTGCACAGGCTTCTCATTGCGCTGTCATCGCTTGTCATGGAGCACAGGTGCTAGGCCCACGGGTTTCAGTTGTGGTGCTCAGGCTTAGTTGCACCGAAGCATATGGGATCTTAGTCCCTGGATCAGGGATAGAACCCATGTCCTCTGCATTGGCAGGCAGATTCTTAACAACTGGACCATCGGGGAAGTCCCTAGAATCTTAATAGACGTGCTTTATGTTGAAAATTGAACTATCCAGGTTTTTTAATGTTTCTAATTTCTTGGTTCCTAGAGTAGGCTTATGTGATACTTATATGTTCTAGAATTAATAATCCCTAGTTGATTGGTCAATTATTTGCCACTTTTTTAAAGTGGTGGACATTGTGCTAATTATGAAGCTTAACACACACAGACAGTGGAAATGAATCCCTGGCTCTGGCACCTGAGGAAGCTACAGTCAAGTGGGGGATGCCAGCTTATTAATTAGCTACAGTAAGTTCTCTGGACTGAGACTACGTGTAGTTGGCTTAGAACATGTTTATGGGACTGGGTAGACAACCCCCATATTCACTTATATACTTACATACAGCCCCAATTTAAAAATCTGACTCCTTCCAAACAAATATTTTCTCTTTTATCAGAACTCATTAAAACTTAGCAAAAGTTTTAAACATAAAACAGAAATATCCTGTCTGCATCTTCACTGGGGAATTCAGCAGAGCAGGTGGTCTTGGAAGCAATAGAACACCCCCCTCCCTGAGTCAGCTGCACTGGATTCCAGTAGCTGATCTCTTCTGATGGGGTTATTGGGGAAGGTATAGGGGTGCAGCGTTCCTTGGGCTTCCCAGGTGGCTCAGTGGTAGAGTGTGCCTGCAATGCAGGAGCTGTGGGTTTGATTTCTGAGTCAGGAAGATCCCCTGGAAAGGAAATAGCAAACCATTGCAGTATTCTTGCCTGGGGGATCCCATGGTTATAGGAACCTGATGGGCTGCAGTCCATGGTGTTGCAAAGAGTCAGACATGACTTAGTGACTAAACAACAACAACACAGGGTAGGGAAGGGAAGGAAGGGTTGGATTCTGCCCAGGACCAATCTGATTGTGCTCTCCTCCACTTTCTTTGACTTACTCCATTTTTCAAATTGTGGTCTCAGCTAGAACTGGTTTCTCCATGGATAATCAAGTCTTTATTACTGAGGACCAGCCAAACCCTAACTAAAGTCCAATAGAATTACTCTGTAGCCTGTTCTGTACACAGGTGTGAGATGGGTGAGAATCACTGACCCGATCTGTGCCTTGGAGAGCTTATGGGGTGCAGGCCTGTGAGCCTTAACTGCAATATAAGACAAAGGAAGCTCTGTGTTAAAGAGTGACCTGTGTAATTTGAACTGAGGGGAAAAGTAAGTAATTCTGGTGAGGGGACAGTCCAGTGCACTTTCATAAAAGATAAGCCACCGTCACTGGATCTCAAATTTGAGAATTTTGGTAGTTAGAGCTAGGAAAGAACATTTCAGATAAAAGTGGTGTGGAGATTGCTTTAGGATTTATTGCTGCATAACATAGTATTTCAAACTTGTTCAGCGGCTAAATTGTGTCTGATTCTTTATGACCCCCTGCACTGCAGCATGCCAGGCTTCCCTGTTCTTCATCATCACCCGGAGCTTGCTCAAACTCATGTCCATTGAGTCGGGGATGCTATCCAACCATCTCATCCTCTGTCATCCCCTTCTCCTCCTGCCCTCAGTCTTTCCCAGCATCAGGGGCTTTTCCAATGAGTTGGCTTTTCACATCAGGTGGCCAAAGGATTGGAGCTTCAGCATCAGTCCTTCCAGTGAATATTCGGGGTTGGTTTCCTTTAGGATTGACTGGTTTGATCTCCTTGCTATCCAAGGGACTCTCAAGAGTTCCAAAATTTAACAGTCTTTTTTAAAAAGCCCTAACATTTGTTCTCTCACATAGTTTCTGAAGGTTGGGAATCTGAGACTGGCTAGCTACATGGTTCTGGCTCAGGGCTTCCCATGAGGTGGTAGTAAGATTGTTGGCTGGGGCTTTAGTCATCTCAAAGTTGACTTTGGGTTTGAATGAGAAAAAAAGTGAAAATATATGGTGTTTAAATCAGTAGTGCAGAAGAAGTATGAAGGATTCATTCATATTTTGGAATTATCTTTGTCCTAATAGAAAATAAGCCATAAATATCAAGAGGGCCAAAAATGTCTTGTCAACTTTGACAATATCCACCTTTACAAGTCTTTGAGAGGAGATGTCAGTTCCTTACTCCATGGGCATTCCTGTAAGACTACCTGTGAGATTATTCCCTGAGAGTGAATAATACTAGAGAGAACCCAGGAGCAGTGTTCTGTAGTTCATGTAGACCATCCCTGGTACCATGTGGGTACCATCCAGCCATCCTTGGCCACCATCTTGAAAACCATCTTGTGGCTTTTGGAAGAGATGGCCTGGGGAGTAACAGGTGTGGAAAAGGTGCTGAGCTCTGCCATTGGAACCTATGGGGGCAGAGGGTGATGTCTAGGAGGTGAAATTGACATCACTGCTGTGTGAGCTCAGAGGGGTATGAATGGGATGTGAAATTAAACTTCAGACAGCTTAGTCTTGTGGGAAGTTACATTTTATACATAACTGTGCTCCCAGGTGGAAAGCAGTTTACATATAGAGCTATAGATCACACATGTGGGAGTTCAGAGGTTACTGCCGGTTGGGGAGCTGAGTCAGATTTGTGCATGCATGCATACGCACACTGTGTTTCGTCCCTGTAAATGCCTCTCTTGGCTTATTCCTCCTACCAAGATGAAAGAATTTGGAACAAATACTGGATTTTAAGGTTCAATTTGAAGTGTCCTCACTAGTTGGTATGATAGCGTTGAGCCCTCCACTTTTTTTCCATTTTTGCATCTTCTGGAAATAGAAGGTGTGGAAGTGTTAGTTTCCTAGAGGGCAGTGCAGCTAACCATTAATTAATGTGGAATTGTGTAGAGTTTGTTACCATATGTAACCAATTCAGATAGAGTAAGTGCAGGAGGTGTGTTGTCAGTGTGTGTGGTGTGTATCTAAGTGGGTGGCAGTGTTTAGATATCCTGCACTGTGGGTATTTTCTGTAGGCACTGGGGAAGCCATAGTCATTGTTACTTACAATGGATTACTTTCCAGAGCTTCGTTAATCTCTTTCAGGCCATTAAAAGCTTAGTGACTAATGAGTAAACCCACTAAATACTACCCTGTCTGAAAAAGGAGTTCATGTTCCTGGAAAAAGTGAAAAGCTGTTTTCTCTTGTTAACCTGGTGGAGCAGGGTGTTCCCAGTGGTTCAGGTTATATTAAGCACTTGGTGAGTAAGAGATGATGTGATTCTGGAGACAATTAGAGTGTTAAGTAATTAGAATTTTACCTCTCTTTAATTAAAAGTGTCTAACCCGTCTGGCCAAGCATCCGGGCAAAGTACTGGTACGTCTCCTCTTGAGCCTGGCTCCATTCCTACTTTGGCTTGACCTCAGGATAGCCCGGACAAGGGCTCACGTTTTCAACACTAAACAAAGAAAAAACATTTGCAGGGGCCATCCAACCAGTGTATGTGTGTCGCAGCTGGGCTAATGCTGACCAAATCTCCAGGGCCTTCTCATAAAACAAAGGCATGTTTTGTTGCGTTGAGGGTATAAATAGGCTTCCTTTCTTTTCCTTTCTCTAGGCAGATATAAAATTGCAATTGCTTAATGGTCACACACAGCCGGCTCACTGCGCTGGCTATGAGCTTCTTCCCTGGGGTGGAACAGTGGAGAAAGTGTGGGTCCAGTGAGAAGACTGGGAGTCAGAAGAGCTGGCCTGGGGGACCCGCTGGGGTAAATTTGTGGGTCAGGCACACACTCTTACACTTAAGGATCCTGGTTCATTGTAAAAGCCCTATATTTAACCTACCTGGATGCTTAAGAGTGTGGGAAATAAAAGTCCACCGAACGAAACCTAAAGAATGGACTTGGAGACACCGCGTGCAGCAGGAATCCAGGCTCTAATGACGGTTTGCAAGGTCGGGTGTCTGGTGGACAGGCACACCCAGAGTCGTTCTAGCAAGCAATTTATCCTCTAACACTCAAGTCCCTCCCCCAGTTCTTCATTGGCTGAGTACTGTGGGGTGAACCATCTTTCCAGGTGGCTCAATGGTAGAGTGTTTGTTTCCTCCCTCTTTATGGGCAGGCCCCTCCCTGACATCTTGTTTCCTCCTTTCCTGCGGACCTATTCCCATTATTATGTTTTGAATTCACCAATAAAATCAGCCTGCGTGAAAATCCTAGGCATCCCATCCTCCATCTGTTTGCCCAGACTTTCCAGTTTTGTAACCCTTACAGCTGCTACATCAGCCAGCTGTCACTCAAAGCTAGCTATCCTTGGAAATGGACCGCTTTAGATTTTTATTTCTTACAAGAGGATAGAAAAAAGCCGTGTATTAAGTGTGTTTTGTAAGCCATGAGGCACTATCCAAGTGTAAACTGCTCTTTTCTGTTGCTTGTTAATAGTTGTACTGAACTTTTCCCCCAACGGAAAGCCCTACCTCTGCCCTTTAAGTTACATTATGTCCAACAGTGAGTAATTATTAACCATTTTAATCTAGACCACATACTATACAGTTTTTTGATAGCATGAATGTTTTATAATTTTACGTGTTCTAAAGTTTGCATGTCTGAAACTGCAAAAAAATTGCAAATGGGTAAATGCATTTGGGTACAGGGTTTCTTTTAGAGCTGATGAAATGTTCTAACAGTAGATCGTGGTGAGAGTTTCATAGCTCTGTATAGATTAAAAACTACTGAATTGTACCCTTTTACAAGGCAGATTATTTGGTACGTGAATTTTGTCTAAGTAAAGCTGCCATTGAAAAATAAAGCAAAACACTGTCCTAAATGTTATCAACAAAAACCCCATCACCGCTGCCTCCGCACTAGTGTCTTGGATGTAGAGGCTGTTCAGTGCATATGGGTGACTCAGGGTTGAATAGTGTAAGTGAAATAACCTGAAGAAACACAGATAAATGAATGTGGAAGCAGGGCCTGCAGTGGTGGGGGTGAAACAACAGGGGGCCGTGCAGCGATGGGTAGGGACTCCTAGGGCAGGCTGGTATGGAGCTGAGGCAGGCTTTTGTAGACTGAAAAGATGCACAATGTTTGAGAGTTGCGAGTTAAGTTTTGTTTGGGGCAAAATGAGGACTGCAGCCCGGGAGTCAGTACCTCGGAGAATTCTGAGAGACTGTTCCAGAGAGGCAGTGGGGGGAGGTCAGTGTATGATTTTGATGAAGGAGGAGTTCAGTACAATCGAGCTCTCGTTTTACAGAAGGTTTTCTGCTAGTCACGAGGAGCTGCTGTCACCAAGAAGGGATTTAGTGCTTTTCTAGGTATGTTGGGAAGATCCCCTGGAGAAGGAAATGGCAACCCACTCCAGTATTCTTACCTAAAAAATCCCATGGATGGAGGAGCCTGGTGGGCTACAGTCCATGGGGTTGCAAAGAGTCAGACATGACTGAGTGATTTCACTGTTTCCACTATTTATATTATAGATATGAGGAGGTGCAAGAATTGGGATCATGAAATCAGTACCTGAAAATATCTGTCCAAAGACCTGTTCCGTCAGTTTCCTTGGAGCACGGAGTGCCTCGCTTTCCAGCCTGAATTCCCTCCGGGGTGTGCCGCAGGTCTGCAGCTGCAGCAGGACAGGCGTGTGGCAAATGCGCTTGTTGTTCAGTCGCTGGCAAATGCTCTTGGCAGGAGCCATTTTGTAGTTGACATTTTGTTGGGTGATGGGGGTCTTGCGGCGAGCGGTGGTGGTGATGGTGGATATTTGTCAAGGTGGCATAGAAGATGCATCACATCCAGGTGAGGAGCTGGGTGGGAGGGGCCGTGGCTGGTCTTGGGTGAAGGTCACCTGTGAGTCTCCTGTTTCACCGTTGGGAATGCTAGTATTTCATGGTCCAGATTCTGGGTACCTTTGCCTTCTAAATCCGGAAGCCAAGTGGTGACAGAGCAGGCTGAAGGCAGAGGAGGACTGACCACCACATCTTAGGAAGTTGGGGGAAAGGGGATGTGCTGAGTCACAAGTTCCTAATCTTCACAGTGTCCTTGAGCAGCCAGGTGAAGAACCCTTTCAGGTCCTCTGATAAACAAAAGCCAAGAAACGGGGTGAGGCCAGAAGGCAGAAGCCAGGCCTCCATCTGGGGTGGGAACCAAGATCTGGTTATGAGCTTCGAGACTGTGGTGTTCAGTGGCCTTTTGGGGTTCATCTTTAGCTCTTTCATTTGTGTATTCTTCTTTTTAAGTTCTTTTTTATTCATTTGGCTGTGTTATGGTTCGTTGTTTGGTCTTACTTGTGGCACACAGGGTCTTCATTACAGGATCTTTCATTCTTGCACACAGATGCTCTATTATGGCTCATGGGCTTAGTTGCTCCGAGGTGTGTGGGATCTTAGTTTCCTGACCAGGGGTCAAACTCGCGTCCCCTGCATTGCAAGGTGGATTCCTAACCACTGGACCACCAGGGAAGTCCCTATTCTTCTTTGTGGTCAATCTTGATGAGGAGTATATTTTCCATTCCCTAGTTGCAGTAGTCCTGTACAGATAGAGAAGGTATTGAATGCCTTTTCAGATGGACAGTTGCAAAGCAGAAACCACTCTGAGTTCTCCTCTAGCAGGACTGGAGCTGACTGCTCAATCTTAGGAAACTGTTTTCCTCCTCAAAGGGCCTTCTCATTCTCTTCCTGTTGGGTTTTATGCAGTAAGGATTGAGGAAAGATTGTGTCACTGTTCGTCTCTTATTGTCAGTCTCCTGGTTAACATAGTCTTCTACTGAGAAATATTTAAATTCTAAAGGACCAGACAGGTCCCTCCCTCAGACAATATGAACTAGCATCATAATTTACTCAGGACTCCTGAGAGTCCTGCCTATGAGGCCTTCTCACGAGCTTATTTATGTACTTAATGTTAAAGAGAAAAGATTTCAAACAGTACAAAGGGATATACAGTTAAATTAAATCTCTCACCTTCGACCCTGGTGGTTCAGAGGGGTAAAGAATCTGCTGCCTCCAATGCAGGAGAACTGGATTTGATCCCTGGGTTGGGAAGATCCCCTGGAGAAGAAAATGACAACCCACTCCAGTATTCTTGCCTGGAGAACTCTGTGGTCAGAGGAGCCTGGAGGGCCGCAGTTGATGGGGTAGCAAAGAGTCAGACAGGACTGAGCGACTAACCTTCGACCCATTTCTCAGAGACAGCTATCTTAATCAAGCTCCTTGGATGTCCTTCCAGAAATGTCTATGCAAGCAATGTGTATAAAAAATCCAAGTGGGGGACTTCCCTGGTGGTCCAGTGGTTAAGACTCTGTGCTTCTAATGTACAGGGCACGGGTTTGATCCCTGGTCAGGAAACTAAGAGCCCACATGCCACACAGCCAAAATAAAGAAATCCAAATTGGAACATGTCATATGAATCAGTGTACACTTTGACTAATCTGACTGCAAATGTGCTGTGCTGTGCCAAGTCGCTTCAGTCATGTCCAACTGTTTGTGACCCCAGGGACTGTAGCTCACCAGGCTCCTCTGTCCATGGGATTCCCCAGGCAAGAATACTGGAGTGGGCTGCCGTATCCCTTCTCCAGGGGATCTTCCCAACCCAGGGGTTGAACCTGGGTCTCCTGCATTGCAGGCGGGTTCTTTAACACTGAGCCACCAGGGAAGCCTCACTGTGGTATAACTCATAAAATAGATAATTTACCTGGAAATTCACTAGCTTTAAGTGTACAGTTCAGTGACTTTTAGTAAACTTAGAGTTGTGCAACTATCACCACAACCCAATTTTAGAACCTTTTCATCTGCCTTCTCTATTTGCAGCCCCTCCACATTCTCACCCCCAGGCAACCACTAATCTGCTTTCTGTCTCTGTAGATTGATTGTACTCTTCTTAACTGCAACCAGCAGTCCATTTTGTGGAAGTACGAAAATATGTTTACTGTCTTCTATCCAAGCAAATTTAGTTTTTTGCTGATGTTTTATTTTGCTGCCTTCCTGCTTCCTTTTTAAAAAACATTTAACAAGATTGAATATTTGCCTTTGAGTCAAACTTGATAAGAATGATAAGGGAATTTTAGCGAGGGTTGTGTGTGGATTTTCCAGTCTCTAGCATTAGGACTGGAAGAAGAATTTTAGGGCCTGGGTGATTATCTGCATTTGAATAAAACTGCCTGAGGTTGTCCTTGATTAGGTGGAAGCCCAAGTATTAATGTGTAGTTTATGAATGTGGGGAAGTGGAACAGAGAATTTACATGTCATTGGGGCTGAGTGAAATTTATGATGTCAACTTTTCTTTTTTTTTTACTTTCTAACTCGGAGGATTCCTGGAGTTGCTGAGTGTTCAGTAGTATGTCACAGGATATATTTTTCACACCAAATGTTGGGACTCATTTTTGGGTGTAGATTCTGACCTTTTTTTTTTTTTTAAAGTAGAACAAAATAATACTAAAATGCCTTGCACATTGTAATGGTAAACACTTTTTTCTGAAAAGTCAGTTTTAATTGTAAATTATGTGTGTATGTGGGGGTTTCCCTGATGTCTCAGATGGTAAAGAATCTGCCTGCAATGTGGGAGACCTGGGTTCAATACCTGGGTTAGAAAGATCCCCTGAAGAAGGGAATGGCTACCTTCTCTAGTATTCCGTATTAGGGAATTCCATAGAGGAGAATTCCATAGAGGAGCCTGGCAGGCTACAGTCCATGGAGTCGCAAAGTGTCAGACATGAATAAGCGACTAAGCTCACAGAGCGCATGTGTGCTGTAATTAGCAAAACAGACTTCTCATCCTCAGAATAATAGTTTCATAATAATGAAGAGAAACATGACAGTCATGCTGAGTATAAATTGGGTCAGTTGGGCAACTTATTTCCCCGTACTGCATGCATGCATGCTCAGTCGTGTCTGATTCTTTGCGACCCCATGGACTGTAGCCCACCAGGCTCCTCTGTCCATAGAGTTTTTCAGGCAGGAATACGTGTGGGTTGCCACTTCCTCCTCCAGGGGATCGTCCCGACCCAGGGATCAAACCCATGTCTCTTATGTCTCCTGCATTAGCTGGCAGTTCTTTACCACTGGCACCACAGGTGAGCCGTTTTGGACATCTCAGAAGTCTACTTTGCTGATCCTCCCTCAGCATCTCAACATGAAGCTTTCTTCTTGGCCCTGCGCACCTTTGTTGTGACTCTCTCCTTAGGTTATCTTGCCCAGGACCATGGCTTTAATTGCCATTCAGTCACTGACTCTTACAACTGCAACCGCTTCCCCCTTCAGTGGTTTCCAGAAGGCACTCTGCATGTGAGTGGGAACAAAAATAACTAAAGTCTTGGGGAAAAGTCTGGGGGAACTTCCGGGTAAACTGCTTTCTTCCTGGAACTCTCAAAATTTTTTTCCTTTTGTGGCCCTTGGATGGAGTGATAATTTATTTTGAATGGTGAAAACAGTTGAAACATGTTAAAATGGTTCCTTAATGAAACCTTCTTTTCCTTAATGAAACATGAAATCAGATACTTTTTTCCATCTTTTAGTTGATATTGTAGGGCTTCCCAGGTGGCGCTAGTGGTAAAGAACCTGCCTGCTGGTGCAGGAGACGTAAGAGATGTGGGTTCGATCCCTGGATCAGGAAGATTCCCTGGAGAAGGGCATGGCAACCCACTCCGGTATTCTTGCCTGGAGAATCCCGTGGACAGAGGAGCCTGGCAGGCTGCAGTCTGTGGGTCGCACAGAGTCAGAAACGACTGAAACCACTTAGCAAGCACACATGTAGTGTGAATTGAAGACTGTCATTGGAAGAAAATATTCCTGATGGGCTGGATGAAGGGTTACTGCTGACCTGGAGGGCAGGCGAGGTTCAACTAGACATCTCTGCCCCATCCAGCTGGTAGCTCTGCGTATTAAGGTTTAACTGATACCACAGACTGTTACTTCAGTCTACAAGCTTGCAGAATTGTTTCTAGTGTATTACTTGTGATTTTTTGACTTCATATGGCCCATTTCAGTTGAGAGGGTATCTACAAATCCCTGCTCTGGGCAAAAAGAGGGCTTTGGAGAACAGATGTGAAACTGCTAACTGAAGAGAATGGTCAGTTTATGGGATGTGATGGGGGTGTATGCAGGGGACTAAGGATCTTCAGTGCTACATTAACGAGTAAATCAGATCCTAGGGGCATTGGGGAGGAGAAGGCAATGGCAAGCCACTCCAGTACTCTTGCCTAGAAAATCCCATGGACAGAGGAGCCTGGTGGGCTACAGTCCATGGGGTCGCTATGAGTCGGACACGACTGAGCGACTTCACTTTTACTTTTCACTTTCATGCATTGGAGAGGGAAATGATGACCCACTCCGGTGTTCTTGCCTGGAGAATCCCAGGGATGGCGGAGCCTGGTGGGCTGCCGTCTATGGGGTCACACAGAGTCAGACATGACTGAAGTGACTTAGCAGCAGCAGGGGTATTAGGGAGCCTTTGTGGGCTTTTATGCTGTGCTGTAATATGATCTGCTTCCCTTGTGGCTCAGCTGGTGAAGAATCCACCTGCAATGTGGGAGACCTGGGTTCGATCCCTGGGTTGGGAAGATCTGCTGGAGAAGGGAACAGCTACCCACTCCAGTATGCTGGCCTGGAGAATTCCATGAACTGTACAGTCCGTGGGGTCGCAAAGAGTTGGACACGACTGAACGACTTTCACTTGTGTTATAATATGATCTGGCCTTTGCCCAAGCATTGAAAAATGAGAGTTTTTAAAAAGTGGTTCTATGCAGCCTGTAATATAGACTCCATGTGCCTTTGTCTGTGTCAGTTGCCTCGCTCACTCTTGCCACTCTTATCATCATGTCTTTTCAAACTTGGACAGTGTCTCCAAGCCCCATATTCAGCCCCTGCCTCGTCTTCCTCCCACCACAAGCTCTTGCTTCTTTCACCCAAATCTGAGCCAGTTACACGTAACCCTCTCACCTTCTTAACTTTAAACATTCATCACTTGCCCTGTTCAGGTGTGAAGTATGTGAGCCGACCGTCCTCTTATCCAGGGTACACATTTAGAAATACAGCGAGAGAATTGGGGTTTCAGAGGAACACAGTTCAGTTCAGTTCAGTCGCTCAGTCATGTCTGACTCTCTGCGACCCCATGAATCACAGCACGCCAGGCCTCCCTGTCCATCACCAGCTCCCGGAGTTCACTCAAACTCATGTCCACAGAGTCGGTGATGCCATCCAGCCATCTCATTCTCGGTCGTCCCCTTTTCCTCCCGCCCCCAACCTTTCCCAGCATCAGAGTCTTTTCCAGTGAGTCAACTCGTTGCATGAGGTGGCCAAAGTATTGCAGTTTCAGCCTCAGCATCAGTCCTTCCAATGAACACCCAGGATCGATCTCCCTTAGAATGGACTGGTTGGATCTCCTTTTGGTACAAGGGACTCTCAAGAGTCTTCTCCAACACCACAGTTCAAAAGCATCAATTCTTCAGCGATCAGCTTTCTTCAGAGGAACACAGGATGCTTCTAACTTCTAGCCCTTCCAGTTGTTGAAGTCAGTGAAGTCAGCTGCATGGACCCTGGAATGTGGTGAATTGTGATTTTGGGGGAAAAAATAAAACAATGCCACCAAAAGCATAAAGATAGAAGACGAGAGCAAAGAAAAGCTACAAGCACTTAGATAACTCAGCCAACAAACTCCAGCATTGACATTTCTGTGGCTGACTTGCTGTTCCCAGTGCCTGGGAGATTGTTCCTGCTGGAGCTTTAGCTGATTTGGCAAAGCTGGCATGTGAGTTTCAATACAAATTTGGTGGATATATAACTTTCAGTTTAGTAATGTTTAATTTTAATGTAAAGGATACGCTTTAATTATTTTAGTATTTTATAATTAGACATTTGCTTAATATTTTGTGTCCGGTTGTGATTTTTAAAAAGAATAGCAATTATGCAAAATTTTCCTTTTTAAGGATTCACGTTTTGAGGTATGAGTGGTGAAGTGAAGTTATTCACTCAGTCATGTCTGAATCTTTGCGACCCCGTGGACTGTGGCCTGCCAGGCTCCTCTGTCCATGGAATTCTCCAGGCAAGCATACTGGAGTGGGTTGCTATGCTCTTCTCCAGGGGATCTTCCCAACCTTGGGATTGAACCTGGGTCTCCTGTGCTGCAAGTGGATTTTTTAACCATCTGAGCCACCAGGGAAGCCCTGAGATATGAGTGGTAGGAACAATTAAGAGCCTAATAAATAAATTCATGTATTTATTACTGATGAAAAATGAATTTATTACTGATGAGAAGTCGTTAGTTTTCCCTGCCACTCATACCTCATACGGTGATGAGAATGAGGATCCTGCTTGTACACTTTCACTCTCTCAAAAATAAGTGAAGGAATGTATCAACCAAAAATTTACCTGTTACAAGACATTCAAGCAGACTTGAAAGGTTTAAAGATTTAAAAGATGCAATAATTTATATATTTTATAGATGAAATATAACATTATATTGGGTGACCGTATTCTGGTAGTATTCTACCCTTACCACCCAAAAATCAAGAAGGAAAAATGATCTGGAGAAAGTTAAAAGCATGAAAGAGGTGAAGGAATGAGTGTTTTAAAATTTTTTGCAAATTTTGATGAATAAGATAAAACATTCAATGACAAATGATTATCTGTGCATGTAAGACAGAAGAAATGGAATGTACCTGAAATTCACAGTCAGATGTTCTACTTACTGAAAACAGAATTTACCATTATAAAGTATGACAATGTCTTTCCCTTCAGAGTATAAAGATGAATAAAAATCAGAATAAAAGCTAAAGGTTAAAAAAAATTCATTTTATGAATTCTAAAGCTTAATATGTACAGAATGAACAAATTTCAAGTAAAATAAGAAATGCTGAAATATAGTAGGGCATTATAAATGAGATTACCGTTTCTTCTGTTTGTACAAGATGGTCAGTAGAACTATGGACAGCTGGCAGTTTGTTTAAGGTCATCTTTCACATATTCAGCAGATATCTGCTTTCATGAATTATTTTTTAGTGATTGTACAACAACAGCATCCAAAAAATCAAATAGCATGAAGGAGTATAAGGTGAAAAACAAAAACATCCCCATCTATTTTCTGACCCCAGTCCCATGTCTGAGAGAGAACAGCTGTTAATGATTTAATATTTATCTTTATATTTTATATGATATATCAACATGTGTGTGTATGTGTGTACTCACACGTGTGTTTGTTTAGAAATCAGGAATGGGACCTGTATTTGTCAGGTTATAGGCTGTAGGATGACACCTGTTACCATCTCAAAATTTAGGGGATTTCCCAGTAAAATTTTGAATCTCATATAATGGTCAAGTGTGTAGTGTCTTGGCTGGGTGGTGCTCCTTGGCAGCTTTGTATTAAGCAGAATCTTGGGGACCCAGGCTCCTTCCGTCTGGTAGCTTTACTCGAACCTGTAGGGATATGAAAGAGAGAACTCCAGAGATCTCACAGGAGGTTTTTCTGGGCCAGGTCTGAAGGTGGCAGGCGTCACTTTCACACACGTTCTGTTAGCCAGTTTCAGTCACATACTCCACATGTCTGCAGGGCAGCCTGGGAAATGTAGTCTGGCCATATGCCCTGGAGGAAGAAGAGATGTGATTTAGTAAACAAACAGAAGTCTCTGCCATAGCAGTTTTTTTTTCCATTCATTTTAGCAATGTGATGAGACATGTTTTCGTATTGACATTTACAGCAATCTCACTTTAAAAATGGAGTCAGACTAGTCTGTTGCATAGCAGTATCCTAATGACGCTGTTTTCCTCCCTTCTTCATAATCAACAGTGCTATAAGGATAACCTCATGTATGATGTAAGTATACTAATAGGATAAACTTGTATAATTGTTGAACTATAAGGTCTGTATTTAACATTTTTGTAGATATTATCAAATACGAGCAAGAAATTTGCAATAGTGTGTCTTCAGTAGTGAATCAAAGAGCTTGCCTGGGGTCTCAGTGATAAAGAATCCACCTGCTAATGCAGGAGACCATAGGTTCAATCCCTGGTCTGGGAAGATCCCACATGCTGCAGAACAACTTTAAGCCCATGAACCACAATTATTGGGGCTGTGTTCTGGAGCCCGGGAGTCACAGCTACTGAGCCCATGTGCTGCAACTTTTGAAGCCCCTGTGCTCTAGAGCCCATAACAAAGAGGCTGCTGCATGAGCACTGCAGCTAGAGAGCAACCCCTGCTTGCTGCAACTAGAGGAAAGCCTGCACAGCAGGGAAGACTCAGCACAGCCAAAATAAATTTTTTTTTAATTTAAAAATTCATTAAATTAAGAAAAAATAAGTGACCCAGAGTGCCTGTTGTCCATCTCCCCAATATTATCAAACTTTCCACGTAGAAGTTTTCTTTTTCTTACTGGTTTAAATAATTTCTTTTAACATTAAGAAAATTACCTCTTTGCTTGTCACATAGTCCAAATACCTACCCAGTTATTTAACTTTTGACTTTGTTTATGGTTCGGTTCAGTTCAGTGCAGTCTCTCAGTCGTGTCCGACTCTTTGCGACCCCATGAATCACAGCACGCCAGGCCTCCCTGTCCATCACCAACTCCTGGAGTTCACTCAGACTCATGTCCATCGAGTCGGTGATGCCATCCAGCCATCTCATCCTCTGTCGTCCCCTTCTCTTCCTGCCTCCAATCCCTCCCAGCATCAGAGTCTTTTCCAGTGAGTCAACTCGTCGCATGAGGTGGCCAGAGTATTGGAGTTTCAGCTTTAGCATCAGTCCTTCCAATGAACACCCAGGACTGATCTCCTTTAGAATGGACTGGTTGGATCTCCTTGCAGCCCAAAGAACTCTCAAGAGTCTTCTCCAACACCACAGTTCAAAAGCATCAATTCTTCGGCGATCAGCTTTCTTCACAGTACAACTCTCACATCCATACATGACCACGGGAAAAACCATAGCCTTGACTAGACAGACCTTTGTTGGCAAAGTAATGTCTCTGCTTTTTAATATACTATCTAGGTTGGTCATAATTTTCCTTCCAAGGAGTAAGCGTCTTTTAATTTCATGGCTGCAATCAGCATCTGCAGTGAGTTTGGAGCCCAAAAAAAGTCTGACACTCTTTCCACTGTTTTTCCATCTATTTCCCATGAAGTGATGGGACCAGATGCCATGATCTTTGTTTTCTGAATGTTGAGCTTCAAGCCAACCTTTTCACTCTCCTCTTTCACTTTCATCAAGAGGCTTTTGAGTTCCTCTTCACTTTCTGCCATAAGGGTGGTGTCATCTGCATATCTGAGGTTATTGATATTTCTCCCGGCAATCTTGATTCCAGCTTGTGCTTCTTCCAGCCCAGCGTTCCTCATGATGTACTCTGCATATAAGTTAAATAAGCAGGGTGACAATATACAACCTTGACGTACTCCTTTTCCTATTTGGAACCAGTCTGTTGTTCCATGTCCAGTTCTGACTGTTGCTTCCTGACCTGCATACAGGTTTCTCAAGAGGCAGGTCAGGTGGTCTGGTATTCCCATCTCTTTCAGAATTGTTTATGGTAGATATTTCCAAATAGAAGTTATGAATCTTCATGAGGTAACGTTTGTCCATCTTTTCCTTTGTAACTGAGTTTTCTGTCATATTGGAAAGTCCTTTCAACTCCAAAATTAATTCTGAAAAATTTCATAATATATTTTATAGATGGAAGAAATGTACAAAATAAATGTACAAGAAAATATACAATTATTTTTTTCACCTGGAATGTTTTTGTGTATAACAAATTACTGAGGTGGGAAATGAAGCTTTATGGTATATGATGTGAGTTTTTCCTAATGGCTATCAGGTTGTTTCTGCCAATTATTGAATAAACTGTCATTTCTTTGCTTCTGCAGCTAGCTATCTTGATAAAGTCAAATAACATCTTCAGTTATTGATGGCACTTCTTTAATGAATGTATGCAGGCATTAAAATAATTTATTTGCAGCAAAGTGAAATTGATTTGAGTAAAGTGTGTGTTCAGTCCTAGCATGGCTCCATTTTTTGTGAGTCGAGAATTTTACTTGTATAATTAGAGAAAAAGAACCATTAGCTCTGTACTTATGCTGTCATACACATCTTCTGAGTTTATAAGTAATTAGATTTTGTGAATATGTGAACATTCTGTTAATTTTTTGTCAGTCTGTTTCATTTTACAATTATATTCATGCTTTTATAAAATGATTATCAAATTATCAAAATAAATGTAAGCAAAGTGAAAGTACAAAAGGCAGGAAGAATGTAATCTATCAAAAACATTCAGGCCATAAAGTGAAAATTAAGAGCTGGAGGATGTTAAAATGTTGCAAGTTGTATCAAAAAATTCTTTAAATGTACAATTAGCTGCTGAATCAGTTAGTTGACAGTGGTTTCTACTTGTGACTTTATTTAAAATTTCTTTTAATGTACTATCTTGAATGAAAATATTCTGAAGACTTTAAAAGCAAAATTTTAAACTTTTGTCTTCAGAAGCATTATTTCAGTCAGAGAGAAATAATAGCTATATTTAAAATCGATTTGGAAAGAATAGAGAGTGTTTGCACAGATCATCTCAAAAGGTTTCAAAATAAAAACAAAAGCAAATTAAAGAATGAAATCTTTCCCTTTTGAAGAGAAGAATAGAACCTGAAATAATAATGAACTGTGGCATTTTGGATACACATTTTCCCCTTTCTCAAAATAATAAGATTTATATTCTCATGCATGGATATAGATTTGTTTTCAGGCTTTCAGAAATTAATTAGAGCAAAATGGAGGCAACATATGAATTATCTAAATAAACAAAATACACGTTTAATAAAACAAACATCAAAGGAGTAGGAGAATTTTAGATTCTATGAGTGTGAGCATTTGATTTTATTGAAACTGTGCAGTGCTCAGCTTATCTATATTTGTCACCTTGTTAGTACAGGTTCTCTGTTTACTTAGTGTGGTAAACAGCATGTATGTATGTATGGCTTATTTCCTAGAGTGAATGTATACTACTTGATGTGACTATTCAGGGCAGCCAATGGAGAGTGCTCATTTCCTTCTAACATACTCATGTGGACCATGGGTGCTGATTCTGGGATGGGATTTGTTTCTCTTCTTTTTTTTTTCTAGCCATGCTGTGTGGCTTGTGGGCTTTCAACCAGGGACTGAACCTTGACCCTGCCACCAAAAGCATGAGTCCTAACCATTGGATAGCCAGGGAAATCCCTGGGATGGGATTTCTTCTCTAAACTAATAGAGCATGTGGCTGTGAATGGTTTTATATAGAACTGTGTTGTATCACCTTAGACACTGTTACTGAGTCTAAGCTCATACTGCTCGCTGTATGACAAGCCAGTAAATCAAGATGTGTGGTGTTGGGGCAAGGAATAGCGACTTTATTTAGAAAGCCAGCACACCAAGAGGGTGATGGACTAATATCCCAAAGAACCATTTTGTCCGGGTTTGAATGCTAGTTTCTTTCTTTTAAAAAAAAAATTTATTTATTTATTTATGTGGCTGTGGTGGGTCTTAGTAGTGGCATGGAAGATCTTTAGTTGTGGCATGTGGGATTTAGGGATCACCAGTGATCAAACTCAGGCCCCCTACATTGGGAGTGTGGAGTTTTAGCCACTGGACCACCAGGGAAGTCCCTGGATGCTAGTTTCTTTTTATAACAAAGAAGGCTAGGTAAGGAGATAAAGTAAAAAGGTAATAAGTTGTTGCAAATATTTCATGGTTCTAGTCAGACTCTGAAGGGGATATGTAAATTTCTTTTTTCTTGCAGCAGATGTGCTGGTCAGGCTGTTTCCTGTTAGCTGAACAAAGGTATTTTAGCTTTACACTCAGGCATGGGAGGCATTGTTCCTAGAGACAGGCCATCATATATACTTTATAGGCAACATCCCATTAGTGATTAACTTAAATGTGTCTGACTCTTTGCAACCCCATGGACTGTAGCCTGACGGGCTCCTATGTCCATGGAATTCTGCATGCTAGGATACTGGAGTGGGTTGTCATTCCCTTCTCCAGGGGATCTTCCCAACTAGGAATCAAAACTGGCTCTCTTGCCTTGCAGGAAGATTCTTTACCATCTTAGCCACCAGGGAAGCCCCATAGCAAGAGTAATAGGCCATAAAGTTTGAAGTATAAGAAATGGATCCAGTATGGAGTCAGATTTGTTATTCCCTATTGCAGGATGGACAATGATTAATAGTTTATCTTTAAAACGTGCTGTGTTTTCATATTTCATATTTAAACTTGTAACCATTCCAGCAATCTTTCGGACCTTAAACTAAAATTGGGATGACATCATAGAAATGAACAATTATTAAAATACTGTATTTTATTGATTCTAAAATTGGGGTACATACCATAGTCAGTAGCATCTGAGATAAGATGAAATGCAGACATTTTTTTTCTAATGAAAAGGACAGATTAATTTTGAAAAACATTAACTTCAGATCTCTCAAAATTTTTGACTTGCTTATTCATCACTGCCTGGAAAAAGAAAGACCCATATCATCTCTCCCTTACCCTGCACTAGGGTTGCATCTTCATCTCTACCTGAGATTCTCTTGCTCTTCAGTCAGCCTTTCCCTGTTTTGAACCTTCCCTCTTCCATTTCTGATAAACTAATACCTCTGACTCCAGTGGTTCTTGAATCAGCTGCACATTAGCACCCTCAGGGGAACTTTTAACGATGACTGATGTCTGTCTCAGGTGGAGAACCATTGTTTCATCTGTGAAACATGCCCGCAGTCCCTTCTTTGCCCATTGGTCCCTCTCCAGTACTGTCTATTATTTTACCTCTGTTTCTGCAAAGTTCTCCAGAGAGAGGGCAGCTATCATAGTCTTCACTTCCTCAGCTTTTGGTCTTGGTTGGGTCTAGGAACTTCACCACTTTTCTGAAGTGCTGTTGCCAAAATCGTCAGTCACCACCTGCTTGCCTCTGATTTTTCCTTCCTTAGTTTACTGGGCATTTCTGTTGTGTTGAACACCACTGCCCATTCCTTTTCTTGAAACTCCTATTTCCTAATCTTTCTAGGTGTTGAACTTTCCCAGTGCTCCTCATACCTCCTTGACCAGGACTTAAAGACTCTACATTCTCTGTCCATCACTTAAAGATTCCTTTCCTTGCCCCCTTGCATATGCTCCTTTAGAGAGCTTATATGTCCTCACATTTTCAGCTACCAGTGTATGCGAACATAAACCTATTTCCTTGGTTATTCTGTCAGTATCATAATCTTATTTCCAACTTGTGCCTTCTCAAATTGCTCCTCCATTGTAATCAGAGGGACTCATCTAAGATGGACATCTAGATTGTCACCTCTTTACTTTCCATCACCTACATTTGTCTCCTGTCACCTCTCTAACTTTCCATCACCTACATTTATCTCCTGTCACCTCGTTACTTTCCATCACCTACATTTGTCTCCTGTCACCTCTCTAACTTTCCATCACCTACATTTGTCTCCTTAACCCCCTTTCCCACTCCCATTGTCTTTCTTGAGTCTCAGCTGGTCTCTCCTGCCCTGAGGACCTGAGTGGTGCCCGTGACCACTGTGTTTGCTATGCTTGTTCCTCGTCTGCTCTTCTTTGGAGGCAGAAGTCAGAATTCTGAGCTTGGCAGTAAAGGTTCTCCAGACCTTGCTTTCTAGTAAACCAATTTGCTTATTGTTCTGGAACTGTCATGTCCTTGTTTATTGCCATTCATTAAACCCAAATGCTGCTTCCTGTTCAATGCCTTTTTCCCTCTGTGCATTCTTGGTTTAATCTTGTTTTCTGTGTTGTTTTGAGATGCAGTGGGTTGTAATAGAGAAAGACATTGTTATAATGTAAGATCTGATTTCTAGTTCTCAGGACATTTTAGCCAAATGAAATAATTGATTTGATTTTCAATTTTCTCATCTATGGGCTTCCCTGGTGGCTCAGATGGTAAAGAGTCTACCTTCAGTGCAAGAGACCTGGGGTCATTCCCTGGGTCGGGAAGATTCCCCTGGAGAAGGAAATGGCAACCTACTCCAGTATTCTTGCCTGGAGAATCCCACGCACAGAGGCGCCTGGCCAACCCCAGTGCATGGACCTCAAAGAGTTGGATAAGACTGAATGACTTAACACTTTCACACTTTCACTTCCTCATCCCTAAAATGGTATTAATGATGAAACATAGTTGTCCAGGGTTTTTTTTTTGGAAGGCTTAAGTGAGATAGTATGCTGAAAGCACAAGGGGAATCTTTAAAATAGAAATAATAATGATGAACATAGTGAAAGTGAAAGTCACTCAGTTGTGTCCAGCTCTTTGCAACTCTGTAGACTATACAGTCCATGGAATTCTCCAGGCCAGAATGCTGGAGTGCATAGCCTTTCCCTTATCCAGGGGATTTTCCCAACCCAGGGATCAAACCTATGTCTTGCTCATTGCAGGCGGATTCTCTACCAGCTGAGCCACAAGGGAAGCCCAAGTATACTGGAGTGGGTAGCCTATCCCTTTTCCAGTGGATCATCCTGACCCAGGAATTGAACCGGGGCCTCCTACATTGCAGGCGGATTCTTTACCAACTGAGCTATGTGGGAAGCCCATGATGAACATAATTCCTTTATTATTAATTATATAATTAATAATAATTGAAAAAGACTTATTAGCTGAGGCTCTTGGAAGTCGGGTGGAGATCAGTAAAACTCTTCCAAATGAATAAAGAAAAGGGGAAAAGTCAGACTGGAACCCTATCTGTAAACCTGGCTATCTGTGTGAACTCAAGGAAAGAAAAAGTGATCAACCAACACAAATTTTGCATCTTAAATACAACCTGGTGAAGTCCTGGCTTGATTTGTTTTGGAATTAATTTCAGGCATTTTTACTGAGAATGCAAGCCCAGTAGGAGCTCCTTGTAACAAACATATGGAGTTCAGGGGGAGATAGTTGTGGTTACATTTTCTGAGTGGCTCCTGAGGTCTCTAAGAACCATTTGGCCGATCTGTTGGGGGTTGGCTATTTTTATACAGTGTATTTGTTAGTTTTGCATCATGGTGTTCATGAGGAGTAATGACTGCATTAAGTAAGAGTAACCCTAAGACTTTCTGAGAGCTCCTTACACAAACCTCCAGTCTGTGTGACCATCATCTTTGAACTGAATTCAATAATGTGACCTCTTATGCTGCACAGAGAAGGATTCTGTCACTTCATGGGCATTTGGGACTCCTGTCATGCCTTGCTTTTCTGGGACCATGAAAGGGTGGCAGTTTTGACTTGTTCACCTTAAATAATCCTTAGTTTTAAATTGATTATCCATTCTTAGTGGAAAATGGTAGAGTATTAATTTTTATCTTCTTGTACCTGACTGGGTATACACAAATTTGTGTAGGTAAAGAAAGAGAAAAACAACATAAATCAATTTGAGTGTTTACTTTAATATGAAGTTTTTGTTTTAAATACCACACACACATACATCTTTGTATTATAGGATGTGGTCATTGAAGCAAACATGCTCAATAGTTCTATGCTGAGAAATAGTCATCTCAGATTTTTTTAGCTGAAATTATTATAATCAGGTTTTTTTTTTTTAACTTTTTCTATG
Source organism: Moschus berezovskii (assembly GCF_049115385.1). Classification (NCBI taxonomy): domain Eukaryota; kingdom Metazoa; phylum Chordata; class Mammalia; order Artiodactyla; family Moschidae; genus Moschus; species Moschus berezovskii. Next base: position 38,355,192 of record NC_142475.1, read on the forward strand.
TTGAAAGCATTGCTTTTTTTTTTTTTTTTTTTTTACTATTATTAAGTTTCAGGTGTACTGCATCATTTGCTATCTGTATACGCCGTAGAGTGGTCACTGCCATAAGCCTAGTTACCAATCCATCACTATACAGTTGACCTCCTTCACTTACCCCTCTGGTAACCACTAGTCTGTTCTCTGTATCTATGAGTTTGTTTTTGTTTTATTTTGTTTGTTCCTATTTTGCTTGTTTTAGATTCCACTTATGACTGAAATCACATGGTATTTGTCTTTCCGCCATGTATTTATTTTAGTTTGTATAATACCTTTGGGTCCATCCAGGTTATAGCAGATGGCAATATTTCTTTCTTTTTTATGGCTGAGTAATATTCCATTGTAATATGGACTCAGTAGTTGTAGCTCTGGAGAAGGCGATGGCACCCCACTCCAGTACTCTTGCCTGGAAAATCCCATGTACAGAGGAGCCTGGTAGGCTGCAGTCCATGGGGTAGCTAAGAGTCGGACACGACTGAGTGACTTCGCTTTCACGTTTCACTTTCATGCATTGGAGAAGGAAATGGCAACCCACTCCAGTGTTCTTGCCTGGAGAATCCCAGGGACAGCGGAGCCTGGCGGGCTGCCGTCAATGGGGTCGCACAGAGTCAGACACGACTGAAGCAACTTAGCAGCAGCAGCTGTGGCTCACAAGCTTAGTTACCCTGTGGCATGTGGGATGTTCCCAGATCAGAGATCAAACCCATGCATTCTACATTGGCAGGCAGATTCTTAACCATTGAACTACCAGGGAAGTCCTGCAAACTACTTTTAAGTTTAAAGCTGTTCTTCACTGCTCTTCATATACATGTAAGAATATATATATACAATATTAATATTGTATATATATACAATATATATTATATTTGAGTTTTATCAACCTGTAATTCAATATATTCATTATTTTATTAAAAATGGTAATTTTGATTTTTTTATTTTAAGATACGTCTATTGAATTGTTATTACATGTATGGTTTAAAGAAGTATGTAAACTCCCTTTTGTTGTAAAAATTTTCTTGCACTGTCACTTGTGTTTTAAGTTTTCATGTAATAGAGTTTAAATTTTCATGTAACCAAATTTGTCAGCCTTTTAGTGACTTTACATTTTAGAAAAGTCATCACTCAAATTATGCAGGTAATCACTCAAATTATGCAGGTAACTCCTTATTGCCAAATTCAGACTTAAATTGAAGAAAGTAGGGAAAACCACTAGACCATTCAGATATGACCTAAATCAAATCCCTTATGATTATACAGTGGAAGTGAGGAATAGATTTAAGGGACTAGATCTGACAGATAGAGTGCCTGATGAACTCTGGATGGAGGTTCGTGACATTGTACAGGAGACAGGGACCAAGACCATCCCCATGGAAAAGAAATGCAAAAAACCAAAATGGCTGTCTGAGGAGGCCTTACAAATAGCTGTGAAAAGAAGAGAAGTGAAAAGCAAAGGAGAAAAGGAAAGATATAAGCATCTGAATGCAGAGTTCCAAAGAATAGCAAGGAGAGATAAGAAAGACTTCCTCAGCGATCAATGCAAAGAAATAGAGGAAAACAACAGAACAGGAAAAACAAGAGATCTCTTCAAGAAAATTAGAGATTCCAAGGGAACATTTCATGCAAAGATGGGCTCGATCAAGGACAGAAATGGTATGGACCTAACAGAAGCAGAAGATATTGAGAAGAGGTGGCAAGAATACACAGAAGAACTGTACAAAAAAGATTTTCACGACCAAGATAATCACGATAACGTGATCACTGACCTAGAGCCAGACATCTTGGAATGTGAAGTCAAGTGGGCCTTAGAGAGCATCACTACGAACAAAGCTAGTGGAGGTGATGGAATTCCAGTTGAGCTATTTCAAATCTTGAAAGATGACGCTGTGAAAGTGCTGCACTCAATATGCCAGCAAATTTGGAAGACTCAGCAGTGGCCACAGGACTGGAAAAGGTCAGTCTTCATTCAAATCCCAAAGAAAGGCAATGCCAAAGAATGCTCAAACTACCGCACAATTGCACTCATCTCACACGCTAGTAAAGTCATGCTCAAAATTCTCCAAGCCAGGCTTCAGCAATATGTGAACCGTGAACTCCCAGATGTTCAAGCAGGTTTTAGAAAAGGCAGAGGCACCAGAGATCAAATTGCCAATATCCGCTGGATCATGGAGAAAGCAAGAGAGTTCCAGAAGAGCATCTATTTCTGCTTCATTGACTATGCCAAAGCCTTTGACTGTGTGGATCACAGTAAACTGTGGAAAATTCTGAAAGAGATGGGAATAGCAGACCACCTGACCTGCCTCTTGAGAAACCTGTATGCAGGTCAGAAAGCAACAGTTAGAACTGTACATGGAACAACAGACTGGTTCCAAATAGGAAAAGGAGTACGTCAAGGCTGTATATTGTCACCTTGCTTATTTAACTTGTATGCAGAGTACATCATGAGGAACGCTGGGCTGGAAGAAGCACAAGCTGGAATCAAGATTGCTGGGAGAAATATCAATAACCTCAGATTTGCAGATGACACCACCCTTATGGCAGAAAGTGAAGAGGAACTCAAAAGCCTCTTGATGAAAGTGAAAGAGGAGAGTGAAAAGGTTGGCTTGAAGCTCAACATTCAGAAAACGAAGATCATGGCATCTGGTCCCATCACTTCATGGGAAATAGATGGAAAAACAGTGGAAACAGTGTCAGACTTTATTTTTTTGGGCTTCAAAATCACTGCAGATGCTGATTGCAGCCATGAAATTAAAAGACGCTTGCTCCTTGGAAGGAAAGTTATGACCAACCTAGATAGTATATTAAAAAGCAGAGACATTACTTTGCCAACCAAGGTCCATCTAGTCAAGGCTATGGTTTTTCCTGTGGTCATGTATGGATGTGAGAGTTGGCCTGTGAAGAAAGCCGCCAAAGAAATGATGCTTTTGAACTGTGGTGCTGGAAAAGACTCTTGAGAGTCCCTTGTACTGCAAGGAGATCCAACCAGTCCATTCTAGAGGAGATCAATCCTGGGTGTTCATTGGAAGGACTGATGCTAAAGCTGAAACTGCAATACTTTGGCCACCTCATGTGACGAGTTGACTCACTGGAAAAGACTCTGATGCTGGGAAAGGTTGGGGGCGGGAGGAAAAGGGGACGACAGAGAATGAGATGGCTGGATGGCATCACCGACTCTGTGGACATGAGTTTGAGTGAACTCCGGGAGTTGGTGATGGACAGGGAGGCCTGGCGTGCTGTGATTCATGGGGTCGCAAAGAGTCAGACACGAAGAGCGACTGAACTGAACTGAACTGAACTGAACTGAATCTCATATAGTTCTTCAAACATTTTTATTGAGTATATTTTTTCATGTTTTTAAATAGCTTTTTAATCCAGCTGGAATTTCTGGCTTGAGTTAAGGAATGGTTTATCTTTTCTCCACTGATCCTGACCTTTGTCATATATTAAATTCTTTTGTATACAGAGATCTGTTTATTCTCCTGCCAGTGCCGTGTGGGTTTTTAAAAGTTTTTATTGACGGATACTTGATTTACAAAATTAGATTAGTTTCAGGTGTACATCATAGTGATTCAGTATTTTTACAGATTATTCTCCATTAAAAGTTATTACACGATAATGGCCATAATTCCCTGTGCTATACAATATACCCTTGTTGCTTATCTGTTTTATACCTAGTAGTTCGTAGTTCATGCCTCTTAATCCCATGTCTCTAATGAACCCCTCTCTCGTTCTTCTCTCCCTAATGGAAACCACTAGCTTGTTTTCTACATCTGTGAAGTACTGTGTGGTTTTAATTACCATGCAAAGGTCTTGTTTTTTAATTTTTAAAGTTTATGTTTTCTTCTTTTATTTTTTGGCCGCACCTCGTGACTTAGGGGATTTTAGTTCCCTAACCATGGATTGAACTCGGACCCTTGGCAATGAGAATGCAGAGTCCTAACCACTGGACCGCCAGGGAATTCCCTACATTTTCTTTTACATGGTGTAAAACAGTTTATAAGCAAGGGACGAAGTGAAAATTGAAATCCCTTTCTTTAACCCATTCACCATAATTTCCCTTCTCTATTATTAATTATAGCTAAAATTTTTATTTTTTTTCCCAGAAAACTTTTAGCCATGTTCCAGGACATTCATTTACTATCAGTAAAAATGTATACAGATGGGATCATACTATAAATACAATCTTTTATACTTTACCTTACTTAAAAAAAATGGCTTTATTGAGATAAAATTCTTTACCATGCAGCTTACTTATTGAGTATATATATAATTTGTTTTTTTTAGTATATTCATATACTTGTACAATCTCTACCACAGTTTTATTTATTTTACTTTTATATTTTTTGGCTCCAACTTGAAACATGCAGGATCTTAGTTCCCCAAGCAGGAATCAAACCCATGCCTCCTGCAGTGGAAGCGCAGAACCGTAACTATTGGACTGCCAGGAAATTCCCTATCCCAATCAGTTTTAGAACATCAACACAAAAGATACCCCCCACCATTAAAAGTTATCATTCACCTCTTCCCCTCTAGCCCCCTGCCTTCAGCCCTAGGCAGACACTAGTCTGCTTTCCCTGTATTTACCTATTTTGGACATTTCACGTTAATGGATTCATACCTATATGGTCTTCTGTGACAGGCTTCTTTCACTTAGCCTGATGCTTTCAAGTTTATCCATAGTATAGTATGTATTCATATTTAATTTTTTTATTGTCAAAAAATATTTCATTGTGTGGTTATAACACATTTTATTTAATCCATTCATCACTTAATGAACATTTGGGCTATTTCCACTTTTTGACAGTTTTGAGTATTCAGGTACACTTGTGTTCATGTATCTTTTCATTTCTTTTGGGTGTATATCTAGGAGTATAATTGCTGACTCGTCTGATATCTCTGTGTTTAACTTCCTAAGGAACTGTTGATTGTTGTCTGGGCTTCCCTGGTGGCTCAGATGGTAAAGAATCTGTCTGCAATGCAGGAGACCCGGGTTCGATCCTTGGGTCAGGAAGATCCCCTGGAGAAGGGAATGGCAGCCCACTCCAGTAGTCTTGCCTGGAGAATCCCATGGGCAGAGGAGCCTGGTGGGCTACAGTCCATGGAGTCATAAAAGAGTTGGACATAACTTAGCGACTAACACACACACACACACAAACTGTTGTCTACAGTGACTATACGAACTTACATTCATACTAGCAGTGTATTCTTAGTCTGAATCTTCACCAGTACTTGCTATTACCAACTTTTTGATATTTGGTAGAATTTACCAGGTAAATATGGCAGAATTTACCATTTGGGCCCCGGCTTTTCCTTATGGGTATTATTTTAATTACTAATTCAATCCTTATACTATGGAATGTCATATTCAGTTTTAGTAGATATTAGCAAAGTCATAAGAGTTTTCACCAGTATGTATGAAAGTTTCTTTTCAGTCTTTCCAGCACTGAGAATAATGTTACTTTTTCTTATTTGCCCCTATGATGTATGAACATTTTTTAAAATATATTAGCTATTTACATTTATTTCTCTGCAACAAACTTTTATCCTTTACTCTTTTTTGTTGGGTTATTGATTTTAGTGAATTTTTTGTTACGTTTTGGAAATTAGACTTTGACATATGTCTTTTAAATATTTTTCCCCACTTGTCATTTCTTTTACCTTTTTTGGATGTTTTTGCCTTATTGAAGTTTTACATTTTTGTGTGGTCAAATTTATTACTCTTTCCTTTCTGATTTTGGCTTGGTATCAAGTTCATTTTCTTAACCACTGTTTATTGCTGCTTCCCATGTAGCTAAGCTCTTTTAGACTTGGAGAAACAAATATACTTGGTTTACCTCTGTTGATGTGTTTTATTGTAAACATTCATAGAGAACAGGAAGAATAGAATCCGCCATGTAATCAAGTTGTGTCGTTGGGACACAGCAGTAGTCCTGAGGTTAGTCTGCAGACTGTTCTCTGCAGGTTGTGTATGTTCAATTGGTAAGAACTGTCCAACTCTTTATGATCCCATGGACAGTAGCTCTCCAGGCTTCTTTGTCCATGGGATTCTCCAGGCAAGAATACTGGAGCAGGTTGCCATTTCCTTCTTTAGGGGATCTTCCCAACCCAGGGAAGATCGAACCTAGGTCTCCTTCATCTCCTGGATTAGCGTGCGTGCATGCTAAATTGCTTCAGTCGTGTCTGACTCTCTGCGATGCTATGGACTGGAGCCCACCAGGCTCCTCTGTCCATGGGATTCTCCTGGCAAGAATACTGGAGTGGGTTGCCATGCCCTTTTCCAGGGGATCTTGCATTGGCAGGTGGGTTCTTTCCCCCTGAGCCACCTGGGAAGCCCTCTTTGCAGGTTGCTGCTGCCTCGCTTTAGTCGTGTCCGACTCTGTGCGACCCCACAGACGGCAGCCCGCCAGGCTCCCCTGTCCCTGGGATTCTCCAGGCAAGAACATTGGAGTGGGTTGCCATTCCCTTCTCCAATGCATGAAAGTGAAAGTGAAGTCATGTCCAACTCTTCGTGACCCCATGGACTCCCCATGGAGCCTACCAGGCTCCTCCGTCCATGGGATTTTCCAGGCAAGAGTACTGGAGTGGGGTGCCATTGCCTTCTCTGCTTTGCAGGTTAGATGAATAGAAAATTCTGAAACCATCTCCTTAGAGACAGTCCTTTCTTGTGCTCTGCTGTAGTGTTCAACTGCTAGGTTCCTCCACCTTTTCTTCTGCTTAAGTGACTTGATCTTTCTCCTCTGCTGGCTGGCTTCTGTGCTTGGCTTGTTGTCATCTGTCTTTATGCCATCATGGCTTCTGTTCTCATTACTGACTCGTTGTCTCCATTTTAGCTTCCCATTCAAAGAAAAGATCAGATTGGCTGGCTGCTCACACTGTTCATTGTAAGCCACCCCAGATGGGTCGAAATTTTCTGTCCAGCCTCTCTTCAGTCTTCCGATTGGTTGCTCTTTGCACTTGGGGGAAGCTCCCTAACTGATCAGCTGTGACTTCAAATGTGGGGTCAAGTGATAGAAACTAGGACAAGTTTTAAGTTTAAAAAAGTTAAAAAGCTTGAAAAGGTGCTGCTGCTGCTGCTAAGTCACTTCAGTCATGTCCGACTCTGTGTGACCCCATAGACGGAAGCTCACCTGGCTCCCCCATATCCCTGGCATTCTCCAGGCAAGAACACTGGAGGGGGTTGCCATTTCCTTCTCCAATGTGTGAAAGTGAAAAGTGAAAGTGAAGTCACTCAGTCGTGTCCGACCCTTAGTGACCCCACGGACTGCAGCCTACCAGGCTCCTCCGTCCATGGGATTTTCTAGGCAAGAGTACTGGAGTGGCTTGCCATTGCCTTCTCCATGAAAAGGTGCATGTGACAGGAATTTTGAAAAACTGGAGGGAGCGTGATAAGTGGTAGGCACCTTGCTTGACTTGACCTGTGAAATGTGCAGCACACCAGTCACCTGTGCTGTGGGGAGCAGGTGTACCCCCAGCCCCAGATGTGATCAGTGGCCTCTGTTAATCACATCAGTGGAGGAGATGTGGCTCAGATATGACTCATCCTAGCGGGAAGTAGATGAAGTCGGGTACTTGACAGAACTAAGCCGTTGGAGTGGACCCTGTTATGCTTCTGAATTCAGGCAAGTATTTGAAAAAAGACATCCTTCCAGAGGCCTTGGAGAGTGGAATCTCTTTGACAAGTGGTATGAGGTTGATGGTAAGGGCTTCATAGAGGACAAGGCATTCCTGGGAGAGGAGATGCATGAACAAAGGCAGCAGGGAGCAGAGGAATTGCTGACTCCCTGGGTTTCTGAGCCTGAGTTATGGGAATTAAAGTTGGGGAGAGGTCAGTTAGCATCCAGAATCTTTGAGAGGATGCTTGGACTTTGATAAGCAGCAGGCAGTTTTGAAGGGACTTCCCAGGTGACCCTAGTGGTAAAGAACCTGCCAGCCAATGCAGGAGATTTAGACACAAGTTCAATCCCTGGATCAAGAAGATCCTCTGGAGGAAGCATGGCAACCCACTTCAGTATTCTTCCGTGGAAAATTCCATGGACAGAGGAGCCTGGTGGGCTACAGTTAATAGAGTTGCACATAGTCGGACATGACTGAAACGACCTAGCACAGCATGGAGCTATTGAAAATTAGGGTTGGACAGTGATGTTGGTTTGTACTTTCATTCAACAAACATTTATTCATGTCAGCCACTGTCCTGGGCACAATGTGCATAAAAAACCAAAAAAGAAAAAATGTTGCTCTTGTATAACTTACAGTCTAGTGGGGGAGACAGGTCAGTAATCAGTGTGCATAATTAAGTGTATAGTATGGTAGGTATTATATACCATTGATAAATAGAACAAGATAATGGGAACTGGTTATGTGTGTGGAGGTGTGTTTAGGAAAGAACGTAAATATAAGTTGAAATAGGTGATCAAGGTAGGCTTCAGTGAGCAGATGATAGAACCTGGTAGTTCATTAGGGAGAAGAGTCTGGGGAGCCAGGTCCTTGGGGTTGAACAGGGAGAGGGAACGGAGAGATCTGGAGGTAGGAAGATCACATGGGTGCTGATTTGATGCACCAGTTTGGATATTGAGTTTCTTTTCCACTTGCTATGTCTTTTTACCTTAGCAATAAAGTCCAACAGTTAACTAACCTGATAAACTCTCCTTTTCTTTTTAGATTGAGGAGAGAGACAGTTTTGAAACTAGCATTATTCTTTATTACCAAGAGTTCAGTGTTTCTTGAAGTGTATTTATGGACCACCTGTATCAGAATCACTCGGAATACCACTGAAAAATAGATGTGCCTGGGCCCTGCCCTTGACCTGATCTTAGAGATAGAGGGGATAATGGTTAAGAACAGACTTGTGTGATTAGTCCCTTTGAGTTCAGCTTCTTAATCTTGCCTGTTACTTGACTGGGCGGTCTTAGGCAAGAGACTTAACCTTTCTGTCCCTGGTGGCTCAGAGGTTAAAGCGTCTGCCCCCAGTGCAGGAGACCCGGGTTCAATCCCTGGGTCGGGAAGATCTCCTGGAGAAGGGAACGGAAACCCACTTCAGTATTCTTGCCTGGAGAATCCCATGGACGGAGAAGCCTGGTAGGCTACAGTCCACGGGGTCACAAAGAGTCGGACACGACTGAGCGACGGAACGGAACGGAAAATGGGAATAGTACTAGTGGTAAGGATAGTAATATCTATTTCACAGCACTGTGAGAGTTAAATACAGTTGATTGTTGAACAACACAGGTTTGAACAGTGTCCACTTATATGTGGATTTTTTCAATAAATATAGTATCTGTATTTTCATTTTACATATCTGTTAGCTAATTGGAGGGGAGGAAGTTTTGTGATCAGTTAGACATCACAGTATGTGGAATCAAAAGAACTAGGTTTGGGGCTTCCCTGGTGGCTCAGTGGTAAATGCAGGAGACACAAGTTTGATCCCTGATCTGGGAAGATCCCACATATGGCGGAGTAACTAAGCCCATGCCCCACAACTAATAAGCCTGCGCTCTAGAGCCTGAGAGCCACAACTAATGAGCCTCCTCATCCTGGAGCCCGTGCTCCACCACGAGAGAAGCCCTCATGTTGCAACTGGAGAGTAGCCCCAGATCATGGCAGCGAGAGAAATGCCCATGCAGCGATGAAGACCCAGCACAGCCAAAAATAAATAAATAAACATTAAAACAAAAAAGAATTAGTTTTGAATCCTGATTCTATACAGACTGTTTCAGCTTCTTGCCCTTGGGCAAGTCATAGTCAATTTCTTTGCTTTTGAGGCAGGTTTTTTGAGTGTGCTGGGTCAATGCCCTTAACCTCCACTTTGTTCAAGGGTCAGATGTCAGTCAGTTCTTGTGAAGTGTTTAGAACACTGTTTGTCATATTGTAAGCCATTAGTTTTAGATACAGTTATTTTGTTTTTGCTAAATCATAACTTCTGAAGGTGAGGCCATTAATCTTCATTTTTAATAGATACCCTGAATGGCTCATTTGCCCATGTGCTATATTGTTAATACTTTCAGTGTTAGGGTAATAATACTTGGTGACTTTTGTTAAAACAAGAGTCAATTAATGTCTTAATTTTCCAGATAGAGTGGTTTATTGGATAACAAATGCTGTTGTTTGCTGGGTGTATGTGCTAAGCATGTTCTAGGCTGTTTGCAGCAGCCCTAAAGGGGTGAAAGTGAAGTCACTCAGTCCTGTTCGACTCTTTGCGACCCAATGGACTGTAGCCTATCAGGCTCCTCAGTCCATGGAATTTTCCAGGCAAGAGTACTGGAGTGGGTTGCCATTTCATTCTCCAGGGGAATCTTCCCAAACCAGGGATTGAACCCGGGTCTCCCACATTGCAGGCCGACGCTTTACCATCTGAGCCACCAGGGAGGCCCAAAAGGGTAGGTCGATATTAATCAGTTTCACAGATGAGAAAGTTGAGGCTTATGCTGGTGAAGAAGCTTGCAGAGGTGAGACAGCCAGTGAGTTGTGGAATTGTCATGGATCTCCAGCTCTGCCCAACTCCAGAGCACTTGCTTCTTCCATGAAATCAGCATCTAGTTACTCAACCTTTTACTCTTGCAAGTGTATGCTCTTTATGCTCAGATGCATTTGTGCAAATCCCTCCCAGTACTGGAGAAAAACCTCATTGGGCATGCTTTATCTATGTTAGGCAAGTAGAATCACTCTGTACAGTTGAGAACTTAAAAACATTTTATCTTCATGAGATACGCTTGAAGCCTTTATTATTTGCAAATTTGCACGCTCAATCACTCAGTCATGTCCGACTTTTTGTGACCCTATAGACTGTAGACCAGGCTCCCCTGTCCATGAAATTTTCCAGGGAAGAATATTGGAGTGCGTTGCCATTTCCTTCTCGATGGTTTCTTCCCGACCCAGGGATCAAACCCACATCTTCTGCACTGGCATTTGTCACTGTGCCACCGAGGAAGCCCATTTTCCAGTTTTCAGTTTTGCAACTGATGACTGAGATGTTCTTCCAGAACCCTTGTAGAACTAGCACATACTGGGTGGGTATAGCCTTGGGATATTTCCAGCAATCCTGGTATTCACACCTTTGTGTAGTCTCCTCCTGTGACAAGGTACCAGGTGTAGAATATGGCAGAAATGATGATATCTGATGTCACTTCTGAGATTAGGTTATAAAGGACTGGCTTCTGTCTGTCTCTCTCTTTTGATTCTTGCTCTGGGGGAGCTTGCTGCCCTATTGTGAGCTGCTCTTTGGAGAGGGCCACATGGGGAAGAACTAAAACCTCCTGCCAACAGCTCCGTGAGAGCTTGGGAGCGGCCCCTCCAGCCCAGATGCTGTCGCCTCAGTAGATGCCTTGCCTGCGATGTCATGAGAAACCCTGAGTTAGAACCACCCAGATCAGCTGCTCTCTGACACCTGGCCTTCAGAAACTGTGCAGTAATGAATGGGTGCAGTTTTAAGTTGCTGAATTTTGGGATCATTTGTTAGACAGCCTTAGATCACTAGTACATTTTGCAATTTTATTATGAATTTCTGAGTTATACCCATTCATTCCAAAAACATCCTGGTGCCCCTGCATGTCACATACACATTTACAGGCACATCTTTCACTAGGCTGCCTAATTCACTCCTTCGTTAGGCTTATTGATTACCTAGATCGTTTCTGCTCCCTTTCTCCTAAGTATATCTGTGACTGGGTCCCAGGTGCTATTTACTTACAAGTCTATCACCCAGCACTCAGTGCAACACTCAATGAGCTTCCCTTGTACAACACTCAAAGAGCTTCCCTCGTAGCTCAGTTGGTAAAGAGTCTGCCTTCAATGCAGGAAACCCGGGTTTGATTCCTGGGTTGGGAAGATCCCCTGGAGGAGAAAATGGCAACCCACTTCAGTATTCTTGCCTGGAGGATCCCATAGACAGAGGAGCCTGGCAGGCTATAGTCCCTGGGGCTGCAAGAGTCGGACACAACCGAGCAACTCAGCACACAACACTGAAACTTACACTGGTTGCGTGGCTGAGGGCAGCAGATCGACTCATCCTTGTTTAAGATGCCACTTGGTGAGCTGGCCTCCGCCAGTAGCCAGACCAAACCTCGATTCAGTTTCCCAGTGATGAGGATTCTAGTTTCTCTTGTAAAAGCTCTGTGGGTATTTAAATGAAAGGGCTGAGAACACTCCATAATCTTCCTGCTTCTCTTCCTCTGCTTATTCTTAAGCACCAGAGCCAACCATGGGGGAAGGGAGGATGGGATGGATTGGGAGATTGGGACTGACATATATACACTACTCTGTATAAAACAAATAACTAATGATAACCTACTGTATAGCATAGGGAGCTCTATTCAATAGTCTGTAATGGCCTATATGGGAAGGAAATCAAAAACAAGAGGGGATATATGTGTATGTATAGCTGATTCACTTTGCCTTATAATAGAAACTAACACACCATTTTAAAGCATCTATACTAAAAAAAAAAAAAGGCACAGTCAACTCTAAAAAGAAAAGTTGTTTGGGGTAGTATTTATGTTTTTGTTTAAAAGTAAGAGAAGGTGGCAAAGAAAAATTGTTAGGGCATGTATCAGCTTATTTAAATCAATAGTGAAGTGAAATGAAAGTCTCTCAGTTGTGTCCAACCCTTTGTGACCCCATGGACTGTAGCCTGCCAGTCTACTCTGTCCACAGAATTCTCCAGGCAAGAATACTGGAGTGGGTAGCTGTTCCCTTCTCCAGGGGATTTTCCCAATAAGCAGTAAGTGTGGAAGCCCCTTATCTTGTGGGCTTCCCTGGTGGCTCAGCAGTAAAGAATCTGCCTGCAGTGCAGGAGCCGCAGAAGACATAGGTTCGATCCCTGGGTCAGGAAGGTCCCCTGGAGAAGAGCATGACAACCCACTCTAGTATTCTTGCCTGGAGAATCCCCATGGACAGAGGAGCCTAGCAAGTTAGAGTCCATAGGGTCTAAGAGAATCAGACACAACTAAAGTGACTTAGCACACATGCACACATCCCCTTATCTTAATGGTTTGGGTCTTTGGGAGCATTTTCTGGGTGTCATTCTCCCCCTCTGCAGTTATCAGCCTTGGACTTCCAGATCTCAAAATTTGAAGGCCAGATTTCTCTAGAGGTTTATCTTTCTAAACCAAATCCTCTTATAGAGAATCTAAATTTGGTATTGCTCTCTGTTTTGATCAACATGATGGTTAAATATTTATAACAGTCTTTAGTGGATACTCTGAGGCCACATCTGTCTTCTTAGGAATCCACAGAAAGGCATGAGGGCTGCCCACTGGAATTACATCATTGGGCAGTAATGGGTTTGCTCTCTGGCTAGGGTTTTTTTCTCTGAATTTTGCCAGGAATAAAAGACTTTCAGGATAAGTGTAGTCCTTGAACTCTGTATTGAACTCCTACTTCTGTGTTGAATAGATAACTGTTTCTGGTTAGTTCTAGAGAGGTATTAGCCCACTAGCTAGTTCTATGAGCTAACCTCACTTGTAATGAAAGATTCTTTGAAGATGACAATGCTGCTGCTGCTGCTGTCACTTCAGTCGTGTCCGACTCTGTGCGACTCCGTAGATGGCAGCCCACCAGCCTCCCCCGTCCCTGGGATTCTCCAGGCAAGAACACTGGAGTGGGTTGCCATTTCCTTCTCCAATGCATGAAAGTGAAAAGTGAAAGTGAAATCACTCAGTCGTGTCCGACTCTTAGTGACCCCATGGACTGCAGCCTACCAGGCTCCACCATCCATGGGATTTTCCAGGCAAGAGTACTGGAGTGGGGTGCCATTGCCTTCTCCAATGAATGTCTAGTTTGCGTTAATAATGCAGCTTAATCATTAAGTCATTATCTCTTATGTTGAACTCAGACCTGCTCTAAACATGTGAAGCCTTGACAATAGCCTAAGCAGATGAGTTTCAGTGTCCTGGTGCTTTCCTATAGGCTGAATGGCAGAGTAGGTGAAGCGCGTTTGTTTAATTAGTCAATTATTTTTTAGAACAGTTGTAGGTTTATTGAAATTGAACAGATAGTACAGCATTCCCATGTTTGCCCCGCTGCCCTACCTACTTCCCCTATTATTAATATCCTGCATTTGTGTGGAACAGAAGTTGTAATTAATGAACCAGTACTGACACATTATTATTAACCAAAGTTCATAGTTTATAGTTGGGCTCACTATTTATGTTGTACTGTTTGCTGAATTTTGACAAATGCAATTTTGGCAAATGTCGTGTATCTACCATGACAGTATTGTGCAGAATAGTTTCACTGCCCTGAAAATCTTCTGTGTTCTTGTCTCCCTCTCCCTGAACCCTTGGCAATCACTGGGTCTCCTGCATTGCAGGCGGATTCTTTACTGTCTGAGCCACCATGGAAGCCCCAAATTTGTATAGTGCTTTATGTCAATTATATCTCAATAAAACTGAAGAACAAAAAATAAAAAAGGAATTTAAATAATCCATCTGAACTGTGTTTAGGAAACTCTTTTTGTCATTCAGCTTCCTCTTAAATTTTGCCTGCAGAAAGGGCTTCCACGTCTCAGTGGCTCTCAGCAGTCTTTCTTTGCCCCTCATGTTAATAGCCATCACTTTCATGCTGCCAGGGCTTAGTCATCTGGCCCCATCTAAGTGCAAGGGAGGCTGGGAAATGGAGTCTAGCTGCATGTGTAACAGTAAGAGGACATTGGTTGTGTGATTAGTTAGCAGTCTTAGCCATATTAAGTGAATGACTAAATCATACAATAGTTCTTTACTTCGGTCTTTCAGGGATGACAGGACAGTACTTATGTGATATCAGAGTTCTGGGGACTTTTTAGAGAAGCATTTCCCACTCTGTGTCCCTTCCTATTGCATCTTGAATTATCCTATCACTTTATCTCGGAGAGAGCTTATAGGAATAAATGAAAATATGTATTGTTTCAACCAATACCTGGTTGATAACCATGGCTCCTGAAACTGAGAAAAGCCTGTAAGAAGCCTTAACAGTAATAAAAACGGTTGTTATTAAGTCAGATATTTATTTATTTTTTTTATTTTTTAATTTTTTTTTTAAGTCAGATATTTAAAAATTGGCAGATCCTTCGTCCTTGTGTCAGAAGACGGAGGCAGTCTTGAAGCCTTATGGCTTTGATTCACCTTCAAGATAACAGATTCCTCTTCGCTTTACTCGTGACATCAGTATTCTCCTCTTGCCTTTAAAAAGGAAAATAGGTGAAATTCGGTATTGGCATTGGCTTTCCTTTTTATTCAGTTTCCTTTTTATTTCTCTTCAGCTGAGCATGGACTTTCTCCAGTCGCAGGTAGTGGGAGCCACTCTTCGCTGTGGTATTCAGGCTTCTCATTGTGGCGACCTCTCTTGTTGCAGAGCACGGGCTCTAAGTCCCTGGGCTTCAGTAGTTGTGGCACCTGGGCTTAGCTGCTCCGCGGAACGTGGAATCTTCCCAGACTAGGGATTGAACCTGTGTCCCCTGCATTGGCAGGCAGATTCCTAGCCACTAGGCCACCAGGGAGATCAGGAAATGACTTTTCTTCAATGAAGTAGCATGTTTTTAGAAAGAAATGCTGTATATTTCAGCATGAGATTCTATTAAAACAATTTAGAAAGAGATGGGTGATATTTGTGCTGTGTATTTTTTTAACGATCAATCCACTGGATTATTTTATTTGCCCAGTTGTGTTCAATTCTTTGCAACCCCATGGACTATATATAGTCCATGGAATTCTCCAGGCCAGAATACTGGAGTGGGTAGCCACCCATTCCCTTCTCCAGGGGATCTTCCCAACCCAGGGATCAAACCCAGGTCTCCCACATTGCAGGCGGATTCTTTACCAGCTGAGCTGCAAGGGAAGCCCTCCACTAGATGTGTCCAGGTAACTGATAATAGTTAAAAGGAAGCTCAGTTGCTATACATGTATGCTTGGCCTCAGTTTGCTGATGATTGAAGTTCATGACCAGATGTTAATTTTAAATAAGTGCCTACTGTTCTTGAGCAACTCCCATTCCCTTAAGGAAAAGCATTTCCTGTGAAGCCCCTAGTTGCTGAGGATAGCTGTGTAAGCACTGTGTAAGTTTATTCAAATTAAAATTTCCTCCTCCAGCTCATTTATTCCTTTCAGGTCTCTGACAGGCAGGCGTGTTTATCTCCCCTACACCCCCAAAGCCCTGTTTAAACTCAGTCAACAACTTGGAAACATTCAGCTTGGGTGAAACCTCTTTATCTTCCAATAATCTCACCATAGATATCCTTTGCTCTTAAATACATTGTTAATATCAGGCAGGATGGCCTGCTGTCATTTCCTTCAGTTCAGTTCAGTTCAGTCGCTCAGTCGTGTCCGACTCTCCGCGACCCCATGAATCACAGCACGCCAGGCCTCCCTGTCCATCACCAGCTTCCGGAGTACACTCAAACTCATGTCCACAGAGTCGGTGATGTCATCCAGCCATCTCACTCTCCTCCCGCCCCCAACCTTTCCCAGCATCAGAGTCTTTTCCAGTGAGTCAACTCGTCGCATGAGGTGGCCAAAGTATTGCAGTTTCAGCTTTAGCATCAGTCCCTCAATGAACACCCAGGATTGATCTCCTTTAGAATGGACTGGTTGGATCTCCTTGCAGTATAAGGGACTCTCAAGAGTCTTCTCCAGCACCACAGTTCAAAAGCATCAATTCTTCGGCGATCAGCTTTCTTCACAGTCCAACTCTCACATCCATACATGACCACGGGGAAAACCATTGCCTTGACTAGACAGACCTTTGTTGGCAAAGTAATGTCTCTGCTTTTTAATATACTATCAAGGTTGGTCATAACTTTCCTTCCAAGGAGCAAGCGTCTTTTAATTTCATGGCTGCAATCAGCATCCGAAGTGATTTTGGAGCCCCCAAAAATAAAGTCTGACACTGTTTCCACTGTTTTTCCATCTATTTCCCATGAAGTGATGGGACCAGATGCCATGATCTTTGTTTTCTGAATGTTGAGCTTCAAGCCAACCTTTTCACTCTCCTCTTTCACTTTCATCAAGAGGCTTTTGAGTTCCTCTTCACTTTCTGCCATAAGGGTGGTGTCATCTGCATATCTGAGGTTATTGATATTTCTTGCAGCAATCTTGATTCCAGCTTGTGCTTCCTCCAGCCCAGCATTCCTCATGATGTACTCTGCATATAAGTTAAATAAGCAAGGTGACAATATACAACCTTGACATACACTTTTTCCTATTTGGAACCAGTCTGTTGTTCCATGTCCAGTTCTAACTGTTGCTTCCTGACCTGCATACAGGTTTCTCAAGAGGCAGGTCAGGTCGTCTGGGATTCCCATCTCTTTCAGAATGTTCCACAGTTTATTGTGATCCACACAGTCATTTCCTTACTCCTGAGCAATTGTTCCAGACTTCATATTATTGTAATTCCAGACTGAAGTAATTATTACATTGAAAAGACCAGGCAGGTATACACCGTCATGACATAGCCAGTTTTGTCCCCCCTCTAAACTTGGTTGCTTCATTAACTGCTAGGATAATAGAAACACAAAAACAAACCCCATAGAAGCACATGCCCTTTGTCTACAAAATCTCTCTCTTATTTTCCAAAATAGATATTTAGAAAGTGCTGAGGTCATGTAGAATGCAAGTGTTAGATTTATTTTTTTAGAACTAACCATTTTATTTATTTTTTTGGCCATGCTTCGAGGCATGTGGGATCTTCCCTGACCAAGACAGGGAAGGGAGGGATCAACCCATCCCTCTGCAGTGGAAGCGCATAGTTAACCACTGAACCATCAGGAAAGCCCCACAGGTACTAACTTTTTCAGTTTTCTTCCACGGACGAGGAAGCCTGGTGGGGTACAGTCCATGGGGTCACATAGAGTCGGACACAACTGAGCAAGTAACAACAGCTTTCTTCTTAAGGGCAATTTAGCTGCTGTTGTCCAAAGCAAACATCAGGGAATACCTGGGGCTTGTCCAGAAGGCAGAGTCTCAGGTCCCACCCATAACTATTAGGTCAGAATCTGTAGTTTATCACCGTCCCAGGTGGTTTGTGAACATTAAAGCTGCAGAAGTGCTGGTTGGAGAACTTTAGCTTGATCCTGACCGAAACAACCCATCAGTGAGAGAAAGGACCATAACATTTGAACTCAAACTCTATACAATGAAAAATTTGTATATTGTAGTTAACTATCTGGGCACATGGCGAAAAAAAGAAAAATCTGTATATTGTAGTTACCTATCTGGGAACATGGTGAATATCGAGTTGTTCTATTATTTCCTGCTCTGTTAATGAAACCTCTTCAGTCAGAGGGCAGTTGTGGCAGGAGCTTGTCCAAATGGATAAGAGATGACCTCATTGAAAGATTTTTTTTTTTGCACAATTTTAGCTTCCCGTCCCCTAACGGTAGAGAATTCAGGCATTTTTGAGATTTCTCAACAGGTTCTTGTTTTCCCAGTTCAAGGACTTATCAGACAAGGTTTGGTTGTAGGTTGAGGGGAGGGAATGAAACCTCTTGACCTTTAATGGTTCAAAAAACATTTCTTAAAGGAAAAAAAGGCCCATGACCTGTTTATTGGGCCGAAATTCAATTATAATTGTTTTGAGAGGACAGAAAAACACTCCACCCAAAGTATTCTGTTCTTTTGGAGCTCCTGCCAAGTATGAATTTCTTTGCAAGTCAATAGGTTAAGTTAGAGAGTTGTTTTATCACTTAAAGAGTATTTGTATTTAGATCTGAGTAATATGAATCCGTTTATTAGTTTATGCGTTTTTGTTCTGGAGGAGTTTCCAAAGAGGATTGGTTTTTCTTATAACATAGTTCCGCAATAACTCTTCCCTTTGCAGTAGGAAGGGCTTTCCTAGTGGCTCAAATTTGCCTGCAATGCGGGAGACCTGAGTCCATTCCCTGGGTCAGGAAGATCCCCTGGAGAAGGAAGTGGCAACCCACTCTAGTATTCTTGCCTGGAGAATTCAGTGGACAGAGGAGCCTGATGGCTACAGTCCATTGGGTCACAAAGAGTCAGACATGACTGCGTGACTCATACTCTGCAGTAGAAAAGAGAAAAAGTAATGGCATTCCCATAGGGAGTATTTCCTAAAATCCTAATGTAACATTTCTAATCTGATGGCTGACATAATTTTAAAAGAAAGTCAAATTATCCAATGTAGGAATTGAAGCCTCCTCCCGAGCCTGGGATGTGGCTCCGAACTGCCTCCTGTATCTCATTCATCACACACGCAATGAAGGAACAAACAGACCAGGCAGCCCCACCTCCTGTTCACTCACTTCTAGCCTCTCTTCCCTCCACTGTCTGCTCCCCTCATCTGTCTTCCACCATCACTCTGACTAAAATTTCTTTGCAAGATCTCAGGACACCAAGTCCAGGGGCTCGTTTGCGAGTTTGTGTAGCATTTGGTCCTGTCCGTTTTCTCTCCTCCCATTATTCCTGTGATATTGGTCACTAAAGATTTTCTTCCATGTTTTTGCCTCTTGAGGGCACTTGAGCCAGAGCTTGAATTTGAATCCTTAGCTTCAGTTCAGTTTTGTTCAGTCACTTAGTCGTGTCTGACTCTTTGCAACCCCATGAACTGTAGCACGCCAGTCTTCCCTGTCCATCACCAACTCCCAGAGCTTGCTCAAACTCATGTCCATCGAGTGGGTGATGCTATCCAACCATCCCATCTTCTGTCATCCCCTTCTCCTCCTGCCTTCAATCTTTCCCAGCATCAGTCTTTTCCAATGAGTCAGTTCTTCGCATCAGGTGGCCAAAGTATTGGAGTTTCAGCTTCAGCATCAGTCCTTCCAATGAATATTCAGGACTGATTTCCTTTAGGAAGGACTGCTTGGATCTCCTTGCAGCCCAAGGGACTCTCAAGAGTCTTCTCCAACACCACAGTTCAAAAGCATCAGTTGTTCAGTGCTTAGCTTTCTTTATAGTCCAACTCTCACATCCATATATGACTACTGGTAAAATCGTAGCTTTGATTAGACGGACCATCATCAGCAAAGTAATGTCTCTGCTTTTTGATATACTGTCTAGGTTGGTCATAGCTTTTCTTCCAAGGAACAACCGTCTTTTAATTTCATTGCTGTAGTCACCATCTGCAATGATTTTGGAGCTCAAGAAAATAAAGTCTGTCACTGTTTCCATTGTTTCCCCATCTATTTGCGATGAAGTGATAGGACCAGGTGCCATGATCTTAGTTTTCTGAATGTTTAGTTTTAAGCCAACTTTTTCACTCTCCTCTTTGACTTTCATCAAGAGGCTCTTCAATTCCTCTTCACCCTCTGCCATAAGGGGGGTGTCATCTGCTTATCTGAGGTTACTGATATTTCTCCCGGCAATCTTGATTTCAGCTTGTGCTCATCCAGCCTGTCATTTCTTGTGATGTACTCTGCATATAAGTTAAATAAGCAGAGTGACAACATACAGCCTTGAGGTACTCTTTTCCCAGTTTGGAGCAAGTCTGTTGTTCCATGTCCATTTCTAACTGTTGCTTCTTGTCCTGCATACAGATTTCTCAAGAGGCAGGTCAGGTGGTCTGGTATTCCCATCTCTTGAAGAATTTTCCACAGTTTATTCTGATCTACACAGTCAAAGGCTTTGGCATAGTTAATACAGCAGAAGTAGATGTTTTTCTGGAACTCTCTTGCTTTTTCTGTGATCCACTGGATGTTGGCAATTTGATCTCTGGTTCCTCTGCCTTTTCTAAAACCAGCTTGAACATCTGGAAGTTCATGGTTCACATGCTGTTGAAGCCTGGCTTGGAGAATTTTGAGAAAAGCTAGCTTGTGAGGTGAGTGCAATTGTCCGGTAGTTTGAACATTCTTTGGCATTGCCCTTCTTTGGGATTGGAAGGAAAACTGACCTTTTCCAGTCCTGTGGCCACTGCTGAGTTTTCCAAGTTTGCTGGCATACTGAGTTAGCTTCGTCCCTTGCTATTAATAGTTATTTGTCTGGGGCAAGTTGCTTAACTTTTGGGTGCTTCAGTGTTCTCATCTATAAAATGGGGGTAGTGAAAAAACCTACCCCACAGGGTTGGTGTGACATGCATAGGAAAATGTCTGGCACATAGTAAGGATTTCTCAGGGGTGAGTCATCATTATCACCATCATCTTCATCACCATCACCACTATCATAACTGTCACCACCACCACCACCATCATCGCTACCACCACCATCATTACTGTCACTGTCACCATCTCCACCACCATCATTATTACTGTCACCACAACCAACCACCATCATCACCACCACCACCATCATCATCAGGCATTTCTTGCTCTTTTCAGGCTCTTTGGCCTGCTTCTAACCTGCAGGCATTCACTACTTTTGAATGTTTCTTTGAGTCTAACTGTCATGTCTTTTTCATCTCCTTTAATATGAACCATTTCTACAGCTTTTTATGACAACATTTTTGAAGAATGCCTCTTCCTCCTCTTAGAAAAAAGAGAAACTTTCTCATTTTGGATTTGTCTGCTGTTTCCTCATAAGGTTCATGTTTTGTGTTCTTAGTGTGAGTATCTCATAAGTATTCGGTTCATCACATTTGAAAACCTGGGTCTACCTGACTGTTTGGTAACGACAGTGTTGATCATCCTCTAAAGGTGGGCTTCAGTTTTTCTGCTGGGTTGTTACTGTATTTTCCCTCCCAATATCTAATTAATCTGTGGGGAGATCCCATAAGACCATGTGTATATCTGCTTCTTATTTAAAATTTTCTCGCTTGGGTTAGCATCCATTGATGATTTTTGCCTGAATCTTTATGGTGATGGTCAACATGAAGTTTTTCTGTAGGTCTTCTTTCTTCCTCTGTTTATCTATTTATTACTTGTAAGGCATGTTAGCCTGAATTCTTCAGAGAAATAGACCAATAGTATATCCATATGTGCCTCTATATCTATGAATAAGAGATTTATTAGAAACAATTACCTCACAGTTATGAAGGAAGAACTCTCCCAAGCAGTCACAAGCTGGAAACCCAGGAGGGTCAGGATACACAGTCATTCCTTCTCACCTGTGGTTTCACTGTCTGCAGTTTCAGTTGCCTGCAATTCAAAAATAGCAAGCCAGAAGTTCCAGAAGCAAATACTTCATCAGTTTTAAACCATGCGCCAGCCTGAACAGTGCGGTGGAATTGTGTGCTGTCTCACTCAGGCTTCCCTTCCTTAGATGTGAATCACTCTTTTGTTCAGTGTATCCTGCCTGCTAGTCACTTGGCACCAGCTCAGTTATCAGATCAACTCTTGTCATGTCACAGTGCCTGTGTTCACATCGCCCTTGCTTTACTTAGTAAAGGCCCCAAAAGGCAAGAGTCGCAATGCTGGCAATTCAGACATGCCAAAGAAAAGCCTGGAAGTGTTTCCTTTAAGTGAAAAGCTGAAAGTTCTTGACTTAATGAGGAAAGAAAAATATCACATGCTAAGGTTGATAAGATCTGTAGTAAGAATGAATCCTCTGTTTGTGAAACTGTGAAGAAGGAAAAAGAAATCGGGGCTAATGTTGCTGTCACATCTCAGACTGTGAAAGTTATGGCCACAGGGCATGATAAGTCCTTTAGTTAAGGTGGGAAAGGTGTTGCTGCTGCTGCTAAGTTGCTTCAGTCATGTCCGACTCTGTGCAACCGCATAGACGGCAGCCCACCAGGCTCCCCTGTCCCTGGGATTCTCCAGGCAAGAACACTGGAGTGGGTTGCCATTTCCTTCTCCAGTGCATGAAAGTGAAAAGTGAAAGTGAAGTCGCTCAGTCGTGTCCAACCCTCAGCGAACTCATGGACTGCAGCCTTCCAGGCTCCTCCGTCCATGGGATTTTCCAGGCAAGAGTACTGGAGTGGGGTGCCATTGCCTTCTACAGGAAAAGGTGTTAAGTTTGTACAATAAGGTATTTTTGAGAGAGACCACATTCACATAACTTTTCTTATAGTATATTATTATAATTGCTCTATTTTATTACTAGTTATTGTTAATCTCTTCCTGTGCCTAATTTATAAATAAAACTTTATCATAGGTGTGTATGTACAGGAAAAAATATAGTATGTGTTTTTTCCACGGTTTCCAGCATCCGCTGGGGGTCTTGAAACATATCCTCTACTAACAAGGGGAGAACTACTGTACATCCATGGGATTTCCTGGTGGCTCAGATGGTAAAGAAACTGCCTGCAATGAAGGAGACCCAGATTCAATCCCTGAGTCAGGAGGATCCCCTGAAGGGTATGGCTACCCACTCCAGTATTCTTGCCTGGAGAATTCCATGGCCAGAGGAGTTTAGCAGGCTATAGTCCATGGGATCACAAAGAGTCAGACACAAGTGAGTGGCTAACACACACTGTACTTCCAGGTTGAGTCTGAGAACTGGGAAGGCTGATGGTGTCAGTTTCATTTCAAGCCCAAATCCAGACACAAAAGACTAATATCCCAGCTTGCAGACAGGCAGAGTGAATCCTCCCTTCTCAGCCTCTTTGTTCTGTTTAGGCCTTCAGCAGATTGTATGAAGCACATCCACTTTGGGGATGGCCATCTGCTTTATTCAGTCTGCTGATTAGTGTTAATCTCGTCCACAAACACCATCAGAGATGCAACTATATACAATGTTTAATCAACTATCTGGGCACCTCATGACTCAGATTGACACATACAATTAACCACCAGATACAGACTCTGGGATTCCTGTTTTTAATGGTTTATCATCACCGACTCTGTGGACATGAGTTTGAGTGTACTCCGGGAGTTGGTGATGGACAGGGAGGCCTGGCGTGCTGTGATTCATGGGGTCGCAGAGAGTCGGACACGACTGAGCGACTGAACTGAACTGAACTGAATCCACTGCTGTCCTTAATTATGTTGGTGATCAAATTGTCCTATATTTGGCCAGCTGGCTGCTGTGGCCTCATGACATGTCCACAGGGTCTGATATCTGTGACCTGCTCCTGTTGGGCAGTCACATTGTCTGTCTGTGTGCCATTCAAGGCCCCTCCAGTAACATTTTTGTATGTATTACGTAGATTTCCGCCCCCACGCCCTGGAGGATGAAATGGCGACCCACTCCAGTATTCTTATCTGGAGAATCTTTGGATAGAGGAACCTGGTGGGCTACAGTCCATAGGGTCGCAAAGAGTCGGACATGACTGAGTGACTAAGCATATACAGATTTTACATTTAACTCCTTCAAAATTAGGGAGTACCTACACAGACATATGTAAATGATGTGTTAATAGGTAGGTAGAAACTTAATATTCTTTACCGATATTTGTATTCATTCCATTTCCACTAATGTGAGTCATCCACTGTATTGTTACCATGTAGTTAGTACGCACTTCACTGGCTGGACAGTTAACTTCTGAGCTGCCTGTGGGTGCCCCCTGCTGGCCTTGCAGCACATACACACTTTCCTGGGATTTCTGCCAATGTTCGTTCTCTTTGGGTTGGTTAGTCTCTCCAGTTATCACACAATTATGGATCATGTAGTGTAAACAGTTTTGGAATATTTACTGAAGGTATCAAGAATATCTTTCCCGGGGCTTCCCTGGTGGTCCAGTGATTAAGAATCCACCTTGCAATGCAGGGCTGCAGTTTCGATCCCTGGTTGGGGAATTAAGATTCTACCTGTTACAGAGCAGCTGAGCCCATGTGCAGCAGCTACTGAGCCTGTGCACTCTGGAGTCACATGGGTAGCACAGCTAGAGAGCCTGCATGCTTCACTGAAAGGTCCTGCAGGAGGCAATGAAGATCCCATGAGCCGCAGCTAAGACCCAACACAGCCAAATAAATATTTTGAAAAAGGATATCTTTCCCTATAAAATATATACATTTCTACATCATCATGTTTGCATACTTTCTTGCTACATGAATATTTAGCATTTAAATAATCCCCCTTTAATAAGCATTTGTATTATTTATTTTTTCCATTTCGTATAGTGGAGTTGGCAATGCAGTAGAGAATGCAGCCCCTGCTCTGGAGGTAAGGCTGTCAGGACTGCCAGGTGGGCATGTCACATCCTGTGTGCTGTTGCCAGAAGGGAGAGGCAGAGAGGGAGGGAGGCCTTCGGAGAAGAGGTGGGATTTCTGCCGGAGTCCTGAAAGATGAATGAGTTGAGCAAGCAGGAAAAAGGCATTTCGGGCAGAGGCT
This sequence comes from Moschus berezovskii, assembly GCF_049115385.1. Classification (NCBI taxonomy): domain Eukaryota; kingdom Metazoa; phylum Chordata; class Mammalia; order Artiodactyla; family Moschidae; genus Moschus; species Moschus berezovskii. The sequence continues at coordinate 38,380,283 of NC_142475.1, forward strand.
GTAGCATGGGAGTCAACACCAGAGGTCAAGAACATGGACATTTTGAGGGATCTGAGGACCTCGGAGGTGGCTGTGACCTGCATCATTATGTATATCATTGTTAGTATATTTGTCTTAGTTCTGGCTGCTATCATATAAGTTTCCACAGAATGGGAGGCCTATAACAAAGGACATTTGTTTCTCACAGTTCTGGAGTCTGGGAAGTTCAAGATCACGGTGTGGGTTGATTTGATCCCTGTGAGAGTACTTTTCTTGTTGGCACAAGGCTGTCTTGTGTCCTCACACGGTGGAAGGAGAGCTCGAGTTAGCACTCTTGTTGTTGTTCATTTGCTAAGTCGTGTCTGACTCTGACCCCATGGACTGTAGCATACCAGGCCTCCCTGTCCCTCACTATCTCCCAAAGTTTGCCCAAGTTCATGTACACTGAGTTCATGGTGCCACCCTCTACTCCTCCTGCCCTTAATCTTTCCCAGCATCAGTCTTTTCCAATGAATCAGTTCTTCCCATCAGGTGGCCAAAGTATTGGAGCTTCAGCTTCAGCCTCAGTTCTTCCAATGAATATTCAGGATTGATTTACTTTAAGATTCACTGGTTTGATCTCCTTGCAGTCCAAGAGACTCTCAAGAGTTCTCTCCAGCACCACGGTTCAAAGACATCAGTTCTCTAGTGCTCAGCTTTCTTTATGGTCCAACTCTCACATCCATACATGACTACTGGAAAGACCGTAGATCTTTTGTAGATTATGAGGGCTGCTCCATTTGTTCTATGGGATTCTTGCCTCCAGTAGAAGATATAATGGTCATCTGAATTAAATTCACCCATTCTTGTCCATTTTAGTTCACTGATTCTTAAGAATTTGATGTTTATTTTTGCCATCTCCTGCTTGACCACATCCAGTTTACCTTGATTCGTGGACCTAACATTCCAGGCTCCTATGCAATATTGTTCTTACAGCGTGGGATTTTACTTTCACCACCAGACACACCCACAACTGAGTGTTGTTTCCACTTCATTCTTTCTGGAGCTATTAGTAATTCCCTCCGTTCTTCCCCAGTAGCATATTGGACACCTTCCAACCTGGGGGGCTCATCTTTTGGTGTCATTTCTTTTTGCCTTTTTGTGCTGTTCATGGTGTTCTCGCAGCAAGAATTTCATTGAGTTATGCAAGCCCTTTCGCCACAACAAGGCTGTCATCCATGAAGGGGCTTCCTCTTCTTATAAGGACACAGATCCCAGCCTGGGCCCCACCCTATGGCCTTATCTAAACCCAGTTCAGTTCAGTTCAGTTCAGTCACTCAGTCGTGTCCAACTCTCCGCGACCCCATGAATCACAGCACGCCAGGCCTCCCTGTCCATCACCAACTCCCGGAGTTCACTCAAACTCATGTCCACAGAGTCGGTGATGCCATCCAGCCATCTCACTCTCGGTCGTCCCCTTCTCCTCCCGCCCCCAACCTTTCCCAGCATCAGAGTCTTTTCCAGTGAGTCAACTCGTCGCATGAGGTGACCAAAGTATTGGAGTTTCAGCTTTAGCATCAGTCCTTCCAATGAACACCCAGGAATGATCTTCTTTAGAATGGACTGGTTGGATCTCCTTGCAGTCCAAGGGACTCTCAAGAGTCTTCTCCAACACCACAGTTCAAAAGCATCAATTCTTCGGCGATCAGCTTTCTTCACAGTCCAACTCTCACATCCATACATGACCACGCGGAAAACCATAGCCTTGACTGGACGAACCTTTGTTGGCAAAGTAATGTCTCTGCTATTTAATATACTATCAAGGTTGGTCATAACTTTCCTTCCAAGGAGTAAGCGTCTTTTAATTTCATGGCTGCAATCAGCATCCGCAGTGATTTCGGAGCCCAAAAAAATAAAGTTTGACATCGTTTCCACTGTTTTTCCATCTATTTCCCATGAAGTGATGGGACCAGATGCCATGATCTTTGTTTTCTGAACGTTGAGCTTCAAGCCAACCTTTTCACTCTCCTCTTTCACTTTCATCAAGAGGCTTTTGAGTTCCTTTTCACTTTCTGCCATAAGGGTAGTGTCATCTGCCTATCTGAGGTTATTGATATTTCTCCCAGCAATCTGGATTCCAGCTTGTGCTTCTTCCAGCCCAGCGTTCCTCATGATGTACTCTGCATATAAGTTAAATAAGCAAGGTGAGAATATACAGCCTTGACGTACTCCTTTTTCTATTTGCAACCAGTCTGTTGTTCCATGTACAGTTCTGACTGTTGCTTCCTGACCTGCATACAGGTTTCTCAAGAGGCAGGTCAGGTGGTCTAGTATTCCCATCTCTTTCAGAATGTTCCACAGTTTATTGTGATCCACACAGTCAAAGGCTTTGGCATAGTCAATGAAGCAGAAATAGATGGTTTTCTGGAACTCTCTTGCTTTCTCCATGATCCAGCGGATATTGGCAATTTGATCTCTGGTGCCTCTGCCTTTTCTAAAACCTGCTTGAACATCTGGGAGTTCACGGTTCACATATTGCTGAAGCCTGGCTTGGAGAATTTTGAGCATGACTTCACTAGTGTGTGAGATGAGTGCAATTGTGCGGTAGTTTGAGCATTTTTTGGCATTGCCTTTCTTTGGGATTGGAATGAAGACTGACCTTTTCCAATCCTGTGGCCACTGCTGAGTTTTCCAAATTTGCTGGCATATTGAGTGCAGCACTTTCACAGCGTCATCTTTCAAGATTTGAAATAGCTCAACTGGAATTCCATCACCTCCACTAGCTTTGTTCGTAGTGATGCTCTCTAAGACCCACTTGACTTCACATTCCAAGATGTCTGGCTCTAGGTCAGTGATCACGTTATCGTGACTATCTTGGTCGTGAAAATCTTTTTTGTACAGTTCTTCTGTGTATTCTTGCCACCTCTTCTTAATATCTTCTGCTAGGTCCATACCATTTCTGTCCTTGATCGAGCCCATCTTTGCATGAAATGTTCCCTTGGAATCTCTAATTTTCTTGAAGAGATCTCTTGTTTTTCCTATTCTGTTGTTTTCCTCTGTTTCTTTGCATTGATCACTGAGGGAGGCATTCTTATCTCTCCTTGCTATTCTTTGAAACTCTGCATTCAGATGCTTATATCTTTCCTTTTCTCCTTTGCTTTTCGCTTCTCTTCTTTTCACAGCTATTTGTAAGGCCTCCTCAGACAGCCATTTTGCTTTTTTGCATTTCTTTTCCATGGGGATGGTCTTGGTCCCTGTCTCCTGTACAGTGTCACGAACCTCCGTCCAGAGTTCATCAGGCACTGTATCTATCAGATCTAGTCCCTTAAATCTATTTCTCACTTCCACTGTATAATCATAAGGGATTTGATTGAGGTCATATCTGAATGGTCTAGTGGTTTTCCCTACTTTCTTCAATTTAATCTCAATTTAGCAAAAAGGAGTTCATGATCTGAGCCATAGTCAGCTCCTGGTCTTGTTTTTGCTAACTGTATAGAGCTTCTCCATCTTTGGCTGCAAAGAATATAATCAATCTGTTTTTGGTGTTGACCATCTGGTGATGTCCATGTGTCTTCTCTTGTGTTGTTGGAAGAGGGTGTTTGCTATGACCAGTGCATTCTCTTGACAAAACTCTATTAGCCTTTGCCCTGCTTCATTCCGTGCTCCAAGGCCAAATTTGCCTGTTACTCCAGGTGTTTCTTGACTTCCTTCTTTTGCATTCCAGTCCCCTATAATGAAAAGGACATCTTTTTTGGGTGTTAGTTCTAAAAGGTCTTGTAGGTCTTCATAGAACCGTTCAACTTCGGCTTCTTCTGCGTTACTGGTTGGGGCATAGGCCTGGATTACTGTAATATTGAATGGTTTGCCTTGGAAACGAACAGAAATCATTCTGTTGTTTTTAAGATTGCATCCAAGTACTGAATTTCGTACTGTTTTTGACCATGATGGCTACTCCATTTCTTCTGAGGGATTCCTGCCCACAGTAGTAGATATAATGGAACCCAATCACCTCCAAACACCATCACACCAGGAGTTAGGGATTCAACATATGAGTTTTGAAGAGACACTAATTTCAGCCCATAGCATTTGCTGACACTTGTGACTAGGAGGAAGAATGAGAATGGAGAACTTTTTTTTTTTTTTTAAGCAGTGATTTGGTGACCAAATGTAGAGTATTGAAAGGGCCGGGGACCCCAATAACCATTTCTAGTCTAAGAATGTAACCATAATACCTGCATTACCTCAGTGAGAGATACCGTGGACTTCAAGAAATTGACCAATTCATTTTTTTCAATTAATAAAAAGAAACCATTTATTTTATTTCTAAATAGAGAACAAATAGCATTTATCCTTACCCCAATTTTGGTATCTCTTAGAAAAATACAGATTGATCTTTTTTTATTGTTAAAAATAAACTTTTTTTTTAATGTAGTTAATTTATTTTTTATTGGAGGCAAATTATTTTACAATATTATATTGGTTGGTTTTGCCATACATTGATATGAATTTGCCCCGGGTTTACATAAGTTAAAAATAAACTTTTAAAAACTCTTAAATAAGATGGACTTGCCAAAAATAGAGTACAATAGGAGAGTAATAGAAAAAAAATAGAAGATGAATCATAAGTTAAGATGAATGTAAACTGTGTTGGTGTTTATATAGTTTTATACACACTCAGATTTCTTTTTTAGTGCTTCAAATATTTATAACTTAAAAAAATTTCCTACTTGCTTCCAATCTAGGGAGAGTATATTGTATTCCCTTTTTATGAGAAAGATGTGAAAAGGTGGAACGTGGCCTTTGTTGTTTTGGCTGTGCTGGGTCTTTATTTGGGGCAGGAGAGATCTTCATTGTGATGCGCAGGCCCCTCTAGCTGTGGCTTCTCCTTTTGAGGTGCGTGGGCCCTGGAGCATGTAGGCTCGTAGTTATGGTGCCAGGCTCAAGGCAGGTTGGATCCTAGTTCTCCTGACCAGAGATTGAACTGGAATCTCCTGCATTGGAAGGTGGATTCTAAACCACTGAACCATCAGAGAAGCTTCTTTTAAAAAATATTTATTTATTTTTGGTTGCATTGGGTCTTTGTCGCTGCAAGTGGGCTTTCACTAGTTGCAGCGAGTGGGGGCTACTCTTCATTGCAGTGCACGAGCTTCTGATTGCAATGGCTTCTCTTGTTGCAGAGCACAGGCTCTAGGGTGCACGGGCTTCAATAGTTGCGACTCTCGGGCTCTTGAGTGTGGGCTCAGTAGTTATGCCACGTGGGCTTAGTCTGCATGTGCAATCTTCCCAGACCGGGGATCAAACCTGTGTTTACCAGGTTCTTTACTGAGCAAACAGGAAAGTCCTTTTTATTTATTTATTTATTTAGTTAACTTGGGCTTTTTTTGTCAGGCAGTAACAGACCACCGCTGATGTAAGGGAGGTTGCTTTTAACATGGAGGTCCTCTTTAACATGAGCTCAGCCACAACGGTGAAAGCAGAAGGAACGATACATGATGTCACTTTGGCCAAGGCCAGAGTTCTGGCAGAAAGGGTCCGTAGAGAGGCTGGGGAGTGGATCTGGAGACTGAGAAGTCTTGGTTTACAAACTGACCAGGGTGGCCATCCTGTAGGCCTGGCCTGGGTTAATGCAGAGAGGGTGGGAGGACTTGAGCCCTTCACCTGCGTGGAACTTCTTCTTTTCTCAGTACACATCAGGCAAACACCATCTTTGCACAAAAGGAAAGGGAAGGGATAGAAAAGCAAGGTAAGAACGACAAGTCAGACTGACATTTCTGTTACACTCAAGCCAGACGTTGCTTTAGATAAAGTTGTTTTGGAAATGGAACTTTATTTCTCTACCAACATACACACACAGAAAACTGATCGCTCAACCAGGAAGCTCGGCTCTCAGGCTGCCCCTGTAATCCAGGGTGGAAAAAACAGCCCCCAGATGGCCTTTGTGGGAGATTACTGGCCGGTAATCCTTCCTTGTCCTAGAAGATTAAGTCTGCCCTGGTGCAGTTGTGGTCAGCTGAACGGCTTAAAAAATAATAATTGTAAAAAAAAATAAATCTGCCAGTGTCTGACGTTTGTCTGAACTGTTTGTATGTGGAGGCAATGATACAGCACTGGACCCTCCTTTGTTTATTGAAGAAAGTTCTAGGAAGCTCTGCTTCCTGCCTGGATTGTTGGCTGTTGGCTGAAATGAACAGCAGGTGGTGATCAGAGCTGTTCCTCGAGTTGCTGGGGAGAAGTCACTTATTAAACAACCTCCTTGTCCTGAGGGTGTGACGGCTGCACCTGTCCCAGGAAGCCAGGCTCTTGGAACCCGGGGCTGGATCTCTTCCTTGCGGTTGCCTGGTGCAGTGATCCAGAGCGGTGCTCAACCCAGGAAGAGGCAGTGGCGGTAGAACCATGCGTTCTGCATTCTCCTGGAATGGACGGTAGAGAGATGGATTTTTATGAGGACTACCAGTCCCCATTTGATTTTAATACAGGAGTAAACAAAAACTATCTCTACCTGTCTCCCAGTGGAAATACATCCCCACCAGGATCACCTACTCTTCAGAAGTTTGGTAACTCCTAGTTTTCTAAAATGATATTTGCTGTGATGAAACCTGTATGCAACTGGGGATTTGCCTGGCTTTATAATTCTTAGTGTGAAAAGGGTGTTGCTGTGTTGCTACTGGTTAGTAAAGCTGTTAGGGGATTCCAAGTAGAGAGCTAGATGGCTTGTTAAATGTTTAGAATTTTATGTATATATATTTAAAAGTGCGTGCGTGCATGCTGAGTTACTTCAGTTGTGCCCAGTTCTTCGAGATCCTGTGGACTGTAGTCCCCCAGACCCCTCTGTCCTATTTGGATTGACTTATATGTACTTGGGGCTTCCCTGGTGGCTCAGATGGTTAAAAAAATCTGCCTGCAATGCGGGAGACCTGGTTTCAGTCCCTGGGTTGGGAAGATCCCCTGGAGGAGGGCATGGCAACCTGCTCCAGTATTCTTGCCTGGAGAATCCCATGGACAGAGGAGCGTGGTGGCCTTACAGTCCTTAGGGCCACAAAGAATCCGACACAACTGAAGTGACTTAGCACAGCACCTCACAGCATAGTTGGTTTTATAATGCTGTGTTAGTTTCAGGTGTGCAGCAAAGTGATTCAGTTATACATATAGATATATTTGTTCTTTTTCAAATTCCTTTCCCATGAAGGATATCACAGGATATTGAGTAGATTTTTTAAAGGTGGACATATCTGTATAGGCGTTAGAGGTCTTCTGATCACCTTAAGTTCATCGACCTAATAAATAGCCAAAATGGGGGAATCCGGAGGTCTTTGCTTCTGGTCACCTATGTAATTTAATTTAGGAAGGACCCCCACCCCCAATTTCGTTTTTGTGAAAATGAGGCTTAAGCAGGTGAAACACTGACTAAATTCAAGGTCCTGCTAACGGCGGGCCAGGTTTTGGGCTTGGAATACTGTGAGCAACGTGCAGGAATGCCCAGGTGGGAGATTTTTTTCCCTTGAATGGTACTCTTAAAAAAAAGTTCTCAATTTTTAATTGGAGTATAATTGCTTAACAACATTGTGTTGGTCTCTGCCACACAACAGCATGAATCAGCCATAGGTATACATGTGTCACCTCCCTCTTGAACCTCCCTCCTACCCTCACCCCACCCTCTAGGTTGGCACAAAGCCTGGGACTGAGCTGTCTGCATTATACAGGTGAGAGATTGTAAAAGAAAAACTCGCCGCTACTGTGCCTTTGGAAGCAGGCACTCCTTCCCATGTGCCACTAGAAGATTGTTTTGCAGGCCGGGAGCCACCATCAGGGCAGCGTTTAAGTTTATGAGCAAGCAGCATGAAGCTAGAAGTTGCCTCAGCCACGTCCAGGCCAATCCCCTCATTTTACAGCTAACGGTTGGAGACGGTTAGACGACCTCTGTGACTTTCCAGAGAAGTAAGCAGATTTTCCTTGAAGTTAATGTTTCCCTTTTTAATGAAGATTAGGTCACATTTCACTCTTCTTAAGCTTAAAAAGTAGGTAATTAAAAAAAAAAAGTAAAGGCTACAACATGAACTCTAGTTATAAACATTTTAGAGAGCATACAGCCTTCCTGTCACCATTGGTCACAATCTGTGGTCACCTTTGGGGCTGTAGCTTGGTTTTCCAGGAAGGGGAAGAGGTTGGCAATAACTGGGTTGAGCAGGTCTCCGGAAGTTGGGGACTGGCAGGCAGCAGCTGGATGTCTGTTGTGGGAACTGGATTGCCAGGAATCTGTCTTTTGCTGCCGTTTCCTGGCCCTGTAGTCCACCATGGACTCTGCAGAAAGTGCATCCTCCACTGTGCCTGTCCCCAAAGGATGGCTCCCTCCATCCTCACTGCTCAGCCCTTTGTGTAGGAAATGCTTCAAGAACAGTACACAGAAGGAAGTTAGAGCTCGAGGACGAAGAGAATCCTAAGTGACATGGGGCCATGAGAGCCAGGACTGCAGTAACCCAACCTCAGGTAGACCTCTGCAATCACCGTGCAAGGCTTTGAAATTCCCAGGATGATTCTGCCACTTGTTGGAAGTCTCTCTCTTTTTGAATCGCTGTTTTACCTCCTTTCCTTTTCCCAGCTGTGGCAGTTGCCACTCTTTCGGTGTTTTCTCTTAAAACAGAAGCAGTGGGAAGGGTTGAGTGTGTCTCTATTTTGAACAATTACATCCCTAATTACTTTAGTTGCCATTTGTAGGAGTTTGGGCTCATGGGGTTAGACACAAAATGATTTTAAAAAGCAAGCGAACAATAGAAACTGGAAACACACTCATGCATCCAGTTGTGCTCACCTTTATTGGTTTGTGTGAATTTTTGAAAAGGATTGAGGGGAGGGAGAACATTAAACCAAACAGAAATTGCCATAAGCAGTCACCTGATAAGAACACGATTCTAAAATAAGCAAATTGAAGCTGGGATCTACAACAGGAATCTCCAGTCTTCGTGCCTGTGACTCCTCGGGGCACAAGAAGCCTGCAAATCCCTTTGAATATCAAGAGGGAGGCGTAGATGGAATGAATGCTGCCTTCTGTGTGTTTGCAGCCTTTGTATTTTTAGATAAGAGCTCTCAGGATGGATACATACGTTATGTGCTGTGTGTGCTTAGTCCTCAGTCATGTCCAACTCTTTGCCACCCCATGGACTGTAGCCTGCCAGGTTTCTCTGTCCATGGGGTTTCTCCAGATTCCATGCCCTCCATTTAAAAGCTCACATGGCTATTGGCCACTCTGAATTTTCCCAGTCAGCAGACAAGTATTGCACAAGAAGAACTGATGTTAAAAGGAATCATACTCAGAAAAGGCTGGAGACACTGATCTTGGAAGCACAGTCCTTGATATTTATACAAAATGCCATCATGGGGCAAATGAAAAGGTAAAGAGATTTAATCTCTGGGCAGAATGTTCCTCAAGCAATCTGAGTGAAGGACAGGATGAGGGCCAGTGGCTGGAACAAAAAGAATTCTTTTATCAGAGATGTTAAAACTCTCTTGGTACAACCAGCCCACATTTAGAAATGCCTTATACTTCTTGATCCACAACCCTCATAGATATAAATGTCAATCGCTAAAGCAGGAGTCTGTGAAACAGAACTTACCCTTACTATGTGTGATATACTCTGATATTTTATATTATTTTTGTTTCTTCTTTTAAAGATGCTCATTTGGTACTGCTACAAGGATTTCACAGCCTATAGTTTGAAAAACACTGATTTCAGAATCTGGAATACAAGCTCCATTAGGGATGTTTTTCATTTACTGCTTTTCCCTTAGCACCTAGAACAGCACTCGACAGCTGTGGCTCTACAGATATTTGTTGGTTGAATGAACGAGTGAATGAATGAAATGGAACTGGCAAAGACTAAATCATGCTGTAGATCATCTTACAGATGTGAACGTGGAGGCCCAGACTGGTGTTGTGAAGTCCCCAAATCACAAAGCTTAGCCCAAGTCAGTACTCAACGTCACCCCTCAGTTCTCAAGCCAGTGGTTTTGTGTGTATGTGCTTTGTTTGTTTTTTGATCACATAAAATCTGCACCTGCCCAGTAACGGATATCATAGAACAGGTTAATCATTCAAGGCGGAACCTTTGCTTTGATCAAGGGTCTTACTGTAGGGTAGTTTGTTGGGAATTCCCTGGAGGTCCAGCTGTTATAATTCTGTGCTCTCACTCCTGAGGCCCCAGGTTCAGTCCCTGGTCATGGAACTAAAACTCCCACAATCCATGCAGTGTGGACTTGAAAAAAAAAAAAGAAAAGATTGCCATGGGTAATTTGTTGATTCCTCATGTGCCGCTTGGACCTGAACTTTCCATGTTGCCGTGCAGTCGGCACAGTCGTCTTGTTCCTGTTGTCCTTGGTTGAGTTTTCTTTTCCAGTCTGTGAACACTTACAAGGATAACTTTCAGTGTTATTTATGTAGATTCATTCTTCCTCTTAAGGATTTTCTCATGTGCAGAAAGATAAAGCAAGCCCTGCCTTATATATATATATTTAAAAAAACTTCTGGTTATTTCTAGTGATTTCAGGAAATAGGAGCCATTTAAAACTCTGGCATTTTAGTTTTATGCTGTCATATTTGAAACTCTAAGAACACTGAAGAAAATAAAATTGAAATTCTTTAGCTCAGAGTCCTTTTCATTCTGCTTCATTCCCCTTTTTGATTTAGACTCTGAGTCATTCTCTCTTCTTTTTAGGAAAGGGGTTATCATTTCTTGAAAGCTTTTCAGGATTGTCCAGGTCTTAAATAGTAAATATACGGGTTTACAGAAAAAAAATCCGAGCAGAACTGAAGAGCAGTAGAACCTTCTTGTCCCTGCAGAGGAAATTTAAAGACTTCCCCTCTGGGGGTCTCCAAGTTCCTCCATGGCTGATCTTCTGCCACCCTTTTTATAGAGTGACCCAGTTTTGCTAGTTTTACTTGATTGGTGTCAAGGGAGCAGATGACTCGAAATAATTGGCTAAAGATTTTCTCTTTTTTTTTTTAAGATGAAAGAGATTCAAAAATCAGTTTAAGACTATCTGGAGGAGCACATGAAACATTTGAAAATACTAATGTGTTCCTTTGCCATCTTTTCTCTCTCCTCTCCTCATCTATCAGGTGAAGTTTGGGGAGAGTGACCTTTCTTTGGACAGGAGCTTGACCGCTGTGTGGGGTCCCACTTTCAGAGTTGAGTCCTGGAACGGGTGGCCTGTCTGACTCGAGAGCTGTCTTCCCACTTTTGTGTCCGTGCTGTCTGCCTCCCCTCCTTTCTGCAGGAATTTCCTCCTTGATGACCCTGCCACTGCCCAATTCACCTCCTGGGTTCCTGGGTTCCGGCCCACCCCCCCACCCCCGCACCCTAGTGGAATGACTCTAGTTTTGTCTGCTTTCTTATTCCTTGCTGCCTTGATGACGATTATTCTCATTTTTTTCTGCCGAGGTTTTACTGTTTTTACCATGAACAAATATAAGAAAATAACAGCCTTAAGGAGTGTCAGTTACATGACCCATGCTCCCTAATCTCTCTCTCCTGAAGATGCTATGCTAAGTCACTTCAGTTGTGTCTGACTCTGTGCGACCCCATAGATGGCAGCCCACCAGGCTCTGCCGTCCCTGGGATTCTCCAGGCAAGAACACTGGAGTGGGTTGCCATTTCCTTCTCCAATGCATGAAAGTGAAAATTGAAAATGAAGTCACTCAGTCGTGTCTGACTCTTCGCAACCCCGTGGACTGCAGCCTACCAGGCTCCTCCGTACATGGGATTTTCCAGGCAAGAGTACTGGAGTGGGTTGCCATTGCCTTCTCCTGAAGAGAGCTCTAGTCTTTCCTATTCTGTTTTCTCTATTTCTTTGATTCCTCTATTTCATTGATCGCTGAGGAAGGCTTTCTTCTCTCTCCTTGCTATTCTTTGGAACTCTGCATTCAGATGCTTATATGTTTCCTTTCCTCCTTTGCTTTTGCCTTCTCTTCTTTTCACAGCTATTTGTAAGGCCCCCTCAGACAGCCATTTTGCTTTTTGGCATTTCTTTTCCATGGGGATGGTCTTGATCCCTGTCTCCTGTACAATGTCTCGAACCTCCGTCCATAGTTCATCGGGCACTCTTATCTATCAGATCTAGTCCCTTAAATCTATTTCTCACTTGCACTGTATAATCATAAGGGATTTGATTTAGGTCATATCTGAATACTATAAGTATATGTATAATTCTGAAGATAATCAGAGCCAAATAGCAAGTTTCAGAGGCTCCGTTGCCTGAAGTCAGTGAGGGTGTTTTTGGTCTCCACCCCTCCGAGGGCATCTGACCGTATCTAGAGAAGATTTCAAAATGCTTTTTGGTTGTTACCACTGGGTGCAGGGTGAGGGGGGTTGCTGCAGACATGGAGTGGGCACATGCACAAGACGTCCCATGGGACGCAGATAGAACACCCCTGCCCCCGCCCCCGCCCCCGCCCCCCCCAAGAACCTTCCTGCTCAAAATGTCCATCATGTAGCAGTTGGAAAGCCTCGCCTTAAGTGGATCCTTTGCTTTTAGGATCTGTTAAGGAGAACCACTTTGAAGTGGGGGCCTCCAAGTATTCCATCCCCATTCTGGATTTTGTTACATCTGGAAACAGAATAAGGCATAGAAAGTTAGAGCCTCAAGTGAAGACTTAAAAAAAATTTTTTTAAATTTATTTTTGGCTGTGCTGGGTCTTCGTTGATGGTCTTTTCTCTAGTTGTGGTGAGCAGGGTCTCCTCTCTAGTTGCGACAGGAGAGCTTCCCGCTCCTGTGACTTCTGTTGTGGCGGAGCGTGGGCTCTTGGGTGCGTGGGCTTCAGTAGTTGTGGCCTGTGGACTCAGGAGTTTCAGCTCCTGGGCTCTGGGGTGTGGGTTCGGTAGTTGTGGCACAGGGGCTTAGTTGCTCCTCGGCATGTGGGATCATCCCAGATCAGGGATCGAACCCGTGTCTCCTGCATCTCGTGCACTGGCATAGAATAAAGTGGATACTTTACCACTGAGATGCCAGGGAAGCCCTCAAGTTCAGACTTTTAAGGGGGAATATTTTTATCTTGTCATCTTTGTGGGTATGACCACTGAAGATATTTTGAACTATGTAGTTTTTCTTTTATTTTTTTGTATCTTTAGGTTAAAAAAAGGGGAACTCATATTTCTTCTTGTATGTGCTTAAAGACAAGCCCAGAGACTGATGTTTCTTATTCCTACTTTTGTCTTAAAGCTGTGTCGCCTCTTTAAGACTGTGTAAAGCGAAAGCGAAGTCGCTCAGTCGTGTCTGACTCTTTGCGACCCCATGGACTGTAGACTACGAGGTTCCTCCGTCCATGGGATTCTCCAGGCAAGAATACTGGAGTGGGTTGCGGTTTCCTTCTCCATAAGGCTGTGTAAGAGAGGTATATATACAGTTTTACTTTCCAGAGAAGCTTCTGTGGCTTGATTGTGCTCTTACAAATTCTCTCGGGTAGGGAGTGTTAACATTCAGACTTCAGTAGAAGGTATCTTAGACTCCTCTTACTTCTGGCAACTTCTCCCCTCCTGACTGACTGTTCTTGGGGATAGCTGATGTTATATTCCTGCTCTGTTATCATTGGCCCCACCTATTTGACCATGGAGTGTTTGCTGTGTACACACCTCTGTCACAGGAAGGTAGGAGCCCTGCTCCGAATGGTAACAATCTTCTGATAGATGATGCGTTAGACAGAGTTGTATTTCTACAGAAAGTGACATTTTGTGTCTGTTTTCAATAAGAGAACCTTTTTAGGTGAGAACAGTGAAGTGGGAATGAAGTATATAAAATAATAAGAGAGGCAAGGTAGGCTGTGATGGGAGACTGGGTTCTCATCTCTCCCTCTGACTTCATGAGGTGGTGGTTCTTGCTCAGTTGCTGAGTCGAGTCCAACTCTCTGTGACCCCATAGATTAGCCCGCCAGGCTTCTCTGTCCATGAGATTTCCCAGCCCTGATTACTGGAGTGGGCTGCCATTTCCTGACTCCAGAGGGTGCTTTCCTGCAATTCATTTATTCAGATACTCTGCACCACATTTTGTGTGGGGTGGAAGCTGTGGGATCAGAGCACAGTGCTCGGGTCAAAAATGCCCAGCCAGCTCTTTCCGAAGTACAGTAGACAATACACAGAGGGCGTTATGCCCAGAGTGGGCCCAGGCCACCAGGGCCAGAGAATTCCTCCAGGAGCAGGAGAGTTTTCCTAATCCTTTATTGAAATGAGTGGGACTTGGAAATAAGGAGAGGGTTTCAGGAAGAGAAACTAACATACGCAGAGACATAAAAAAAGGAGAGCATGATCCTGAAAGAGATGGTGAAGGTGGTCTTACAACACTGCTAGTGTAATTAATGCCACTGACTTTCGTGCTTAAAAAATGGTTGCAGGGGGAGGGGAAGGGATAGTTAAGAACTGGGAAGGTCATGTACACACTGCTATATTTAAAATGGATAACCAACAAAAACCTGTTGTATAGCACAGGGAACTCTGCTCAATGTTATATGGCAGCCTGGATGGGAGGAGGGTTTGGGGAAGAATAGATATATGTATATGTATGGCTGAGTCCCTTCACTGTTCACTGGAAACTATCACAGTGTTGTTAATCAGCTGTACCCCAATACAAAATGTTTTTGTTGTTTAAAAAATTAAATTATTAACAGATGGTTAAGATGGTAAATGGTATGTTATATATTTTACCATAATAAAAAAATTGGGAAAAATAACATGGGAGGCCATTTACTTTATCTTACCCTTTGCGTTAATACATTCCTTAAAAAAAATATATCAGTAAAAATGATTCCCCAGAGGAACTGCAGTTTGGAAGATGCAGTGAGAGCCCCGAGTGGGGAAGGGGCAATGAGGACAGGAGCAGGAGGTGGAGTCGGTGGGCTCCAGATTGTCAAGAGCAGTGAGCTTTCCTAGGCGGTGGGCAGCCATGCAGGGATTGAAGGCGAGGAGTGCCCTAGTCCGGGTCGCGTTTTAGACAGCGCACTCTGGTGGCAGGATAGTGAATGGGGTGGAGGAGACAGACCGACACAAGCTTTGGGGCAAGAATCGATAAGCAAGGCACAGTGAGAGCCTGAGTGGGGTGGGATCAGAGGTGGGGCCTGAAGTGGGCTCGTAGAGAGGGAGACGGAGCCACATCTCAGAGAGGCAGGAAAAAACCCTCGGGAGGGCGAGGAGGTGGGGAGGAGTCAGGGGACCAGAGACTCAAGAGTGAGGTTCAGTCTGCGCAACTTGGAGCTGTCGAATGAGATCCTGATGCAGAACTGTCCTTAGCTGAAGGGGGAGGAGGGGGTTGGAGAGTGATGGGAGGTGAGGAAGTGAGCCCTGTGGGGCAAGCTTCGTGGAACAGGAGAGGAGAGGAAATAGCCAGGATGACTGGTAGGACCCGGGAAAGTGAGTCACAGCAGGTACTCATCGAACATTGAGTATGTGCCCTTTTATTTCATGACCCTTTAAAACATAAAAACCCAGAGAGCTAGATGGTATTACTGCCTTTTTATTTTTTAAACAGGTAATGGGTTTGGGCTTCAGTTTCCCGGAGCTCAGTTCTCTGGGGCTACCATGACAAAGTGCCCCAGACTGCGTGGCTTAAAACGACAGAAATGTATTACCTCTATGGTTTTGGAGGCTGGAGGTTCAAAATCAAGGCGTCGGCGGGACCATGCTCCCTCTGACACCTGCAGGGAAATCTTTCCTTGCCTCTTCCTAGCTTCCTGCTGGTAACCCCTGTCTTTTTTTTCTTTTCTACTATTTATTTATTTTGGCCGTGCTGCGTCTCGCTGTTGCTCGGGCCTTTCCTTAGTAGCAGTGAGTGGGCGGCTACTCTAGTTGTGGTGCACGAGCTTCTCGTTGCGGTGGCGTCTCTCCTTGTAGAGCACGGGCTCTCGGGCATGCGGGCTTCCGGAGTTGTGGCAGGCGGGCTCGGTAGCTGGAACTCCCGGGCTCTAGAGCACAGGCTCCATAGTTGTGGGGCATGCATGGGCTTAGTTGCTCGATGGCATGTGGGATCTTCCTGGACCAGAGATCGACTTAGGTCCTGGACCTACACCTCCTGCATTGGCAGGTAGATTCTTTATCACTGAGCCACCAGGGAAGCCCCCTGGCTTGCTTTTGCTGGCCCTACAGCATCACACCGGGCGCTCCCTCTGTCTCTGTGTGCTCTGGATATTTACACAGTGTTCTCTCTGGGTCACTGATCCAAACTTCCTTTTACTTGTAGGGACACCAGTCATTGGGTTAGAGCCCACTCCACCCTCCAATCCAGTATGATGTCATCTTGATTACATCTTGCAAAGACCCTGTTGCCAAATAAAAACACATCGTTTATGGGCCCTGGGAGTTGGAAGTAGAATGTATCTTTTTTGGGGGGAGATGGAAGTCAACCCAAAACATCATCTGATTTTAAAAATCTCTGCCCTGTGTTTCCTATCTTTACACAATGAAGTATTTGAATTTAAATGATCCAAAATTCTTTTCAGATTTAAAATTGTATGAAGATGATTGTAAAAGTTTTAAGTGATAATCATAGAAAGTCTTGAAGGGAAACAGTTGACCTTAACTGGAAAAAATAGTCAAAGATGAAGAACTGGAGGGAAGAGAGAACCGCTTAGGTGAGGGGTTCCACTCTAGGGTGGCCTGGGCTGAGCTTTAATGGTAGGCTCTAAATTTCTATTTAAAGAACTGGTTTCTTCCCTGGTTGAAATTTTGGGAAATATATGGCAAATGGATGGCTATGCATGGGGCATAGGGAGGGGAGGAGAGAAAAGAGAAACTTAGTTTGAACAAATCTTTAATGAATGAGTCAGTTCAAATGAAGTATTTACAAACATTTGCTTTGTTCTTGGTGCTGTGAGTCCTGAGGTGTAAAGATAAAGGTGTGACATTAGGACCTTGTTTTCTAGGTTTGCACATTTAGAGGCAGGTGATGAACAATATACCACAAGGACCAGTTAGCCAGTTGGTTGTACAATGATCTCCAGTAAAAAGACGTAAAATGTAGAAGAAGACATTGTGTCTTGGGACTTAAGGGCGCGTCCCTCCTGGTTCGTCTCTGTTGCTCTTTTGGCTGTGGATCTCCCAACAGATCGCCTATGCGTGGAGTCCAGGCTCTTCTCCCCAGATGAAATTCTTTAGGGTGATCCCATGTGTGCAATTGAAGACAGGTTGTCAATCTGTTTGCACAACTAGAATTATTAAGCAAGTGGCTGAAATGGTAAAAATCTGACAGAACAAATTATCACCAATTTGCAGTCACTTGGGCTCAATATTGGCATCTGTGACTTTCAAGCCAGGCATCCCTTTGTGTTCTCACAGCCTCAATGAAGTGAAAAGCCCTCTGCTTCCAGTTTTCCTCTGACCTGCTCCTTGTCTTCCCAGCTCTTTGGAATTTCTCTAAGAAAAGTATACATGAAGGAGCAAGAATTTAGAGTCAGAAAGACCCGTGTTTGAATTTCTGCAACTCTGGGCACATTACTGAACCTCTGAGGGCCTCAGTTTCCTAATGGGAATAAATATTACAAATACTACTTGTCTCACTGGGTGATGGTTGTAAGAGTGTGTGTGTTTTAGATAACGTGTAAACTTTTAAATCTCTCGTCACAGTGGCTAGTGTATTTGACCTCAATAAATATGTAATATTTTCTCCTGCTTATTCCGTCTTTTAAAAATAGATCTCTGTCAGACTCTGAGGAGAAACATTAAAATTAATGATCAAATAGGAATTTTTTGAATTATTCAGTTTTCAGTAATCTTTAGAGCGTTTCCATTTCCCAACTTCTGTGTCATGAATGAGAATTTCCCAAGTGCCAGATTCTACCTCTGCAATATATACTCTCACCCCCCTTTTTTAAACTTTTTATTTTATACTGGAGTACAGTTAACAATGTTGTATTAGTTTCAGATGTACAGCAAACTGATTCAGTTATATATATTCTTTTATAAATTCTTTTCCCATTTACGTTGTTACATTATACTGAGCAGAGTTCCCTGTTCTGTACAGTACGTCCTGATTGGTTATCCAGTTATATACTCTTACTGAACATGTACAAAATAGGATAGATAATACCTGCTGCTGCTACCTCGCTTCAGTTGTGTCCGACTCTGTGCGACCCCATAGACGGCAGCCCACCAGGCTCCGCTGTCTCTGGGATTCTCCAGGCAAGAACACTGGAGTGGGTTGCCATTTCCTTCTCCAATGTGTGAAAGTGAAAAGTGAAAGTGAAGTCGCTCAGTCGTGTCTGACTCTTCGTGACCCCATGGACTGCAGCCTACCAGGCTCCTCCATCCATGGGATTTTCCAGGCAAGAGTACTGGAGTGGGTTGCCATTGCCTTCTCCAGATAATACCTAGGAACTCATTTAAGGCAAAATTTGGATTCCCAGGCTTGGGGAAAATATGGTCGGAAATGATGAAAAGACTGCTTTTGATCTATTCTACATTTTTATTTATTACTGGTTCTAGGTATCTTCCAAGTCTGACCTTCAGCCCCCTACTTTTGTCTTTATTTGTGTTTTGTACAATCAGTGATTGAAAGCACATGCTTTCAATTTACATGTTCAGGTTCACAATCCTCTCCACCATGTATTCAGGTATGTCACCATGGGGAAGTTATTTAATCTCTGTAAGCTTCAGTTTCCTCATCTGTAAATGGTGATGGTGACCCTTGTCTCACAAGTGTTTCACGTAAATGATGTAATGTATTACTTAGCTCAAATTTGGACGTAAATAGAATGCACTTTGTGGCAGCAGCTATGGTTATTAATAATTTTCCTAAGTCGTGATTGTTAGGTTTTTTCAGATGAGTTCTGTATCTGTCTTTCTGTTCTTCCTTCATGTCCTTAATTTCCAGTTTTTTCTCTAGTTGATGATCATAAAACAAACCTCATCTTTAAATTTTAATATTGGTAATTTGCTGCCACCTACAGGCTAATATGAAAAAACATGTTTTCTAGCTTTCTTAGACTGAATATAAAATCTCAAGGTCATTTGGGTAGTCTGAAGGACTGATGCTAAAGTTGAAACTCCAATACCTTGGCCACCTCATGCAACGAGTTGACTCACTGGAAAAGACTCTGATGCTGGGAAGGATTGGGGGTGGGAGGAGACGGGGACGACAGAGAATGAGATGGCTGGATGGCATCACCGATTTGATGGACATGAGTTTGAGTGAACTCCGGGATTTGGTGATGGACAGGGAGGCCTGGCGTGCTGTGATTCATGGGGTCGCAAAGAGTCGGACACGACTGAGCGACTGAACTGAACTGAACTGAAAGCTAACTGTGGACAATCCCAGAACCCCATCTTCTGAGACACTTATTTTCCCTGGTAGCTCAACTAAATTCTTGATTAGTATTAATAGAATCATCTTGGATTATTTTTGGAATTGGACAGTTATTCATAAAGCATTATTAGATATTATTATTATCATCATCATCAGATATTGCATCTTCCCCCATAGGCAGATTTACAAAATAGTGTTTATTAAAAAGCACAAGAGAGTCTTTGTTATTTAAGGTAGGTTTAGCGCCTGAGTTTTGTTGGGCTTTGTTGCATCCTAGTGAACTTGAGACGTCTGAGCAAAACATTAAAAATAAAATTAAGAATGTTTATACTGAACTCTGTTGTGGTTCTTACTACCTTGCCTTATACAATTGCTGCCTGTGTGCTTCTCTTCCATTCTCTTGCTTAAGCTTCTTTTTCAAATAACCTGGTGCATGGGATCCATGTGCAAGCATCCATGGTCCGTCCTCAGTGGTTTCTTTTTCTTTTTTTGGCTGTACCATGAGTCTTGTGAGATCCTAGTTCCCTGATCAGAGGTTGAAACCAGGCCCTCAGCAATGACAGCACAGAGTCCTAACCACTGGACCACCAGGGAGTGCCCTCCTCTGTGGTTTCTGACTGTACATAGTACAGCATCTTGGCACAGTCTGATTTGGCTCAAGCTTCCAGTGCCAGATAGCAGGGGATGGGTCCGGTAAGGTTTATGTGCTAACTACAGGGTTGAATTTTGCCTTGAAAATAATAGGGATCCACTAAAGGAACCACTTTAAGCCAGAGAGTGACGTGATAAGATTTCGATCATGACTTGGGCAATCCGTTTGCAGATATGTTGGAGGGACCTGCATAAGCAACTATTCATTGAGCCTTTCCTTCCACTGATTGTACCTGTCACATATTGTTTCTGCATGAGAGGACTTAATCATATCCTATTCATCTCTCCAGTTTTTGAACTGTTTTATTTGTATTACTTTTATGCCTTGAACAATTCTGTAAACACCTTTCGTGTAGGCACTGTTGTGCTATTGATTGTTGTCATTTTAATTATCAACTGCTATTGTCCCGTGAATATACAATAGACCAGGAGCAACTGTCTTTGTAGCTTTTACTCAGTGTGCATATGGACATACGAATACTTCTGGGCTGGCCATGGTGCTTGCTGCTTGTTGAACAGCAGGCTTGTTCTCTCTCCTTCATCTCTGCCCGCCTGCTAAATCTGTCATCTGCCACCTGGCATCTTGCTTTGGGCGGATGCCACATTGCCACTATGGTTGAGCTAGCCCTTCCCAGAAGTGGACGTGGGGGCTGGTGTGATTACTATAACGCTCACTGGCAGAAAGAGGTGAAGAGCAGGAAGAGGAGGACACCTTTCGCTGGTTCCCTCTGCAAAAAAGCCTTTGCCATGGGACTTCCCTCCTGGTCCAGTGGTTAAGACTTCGCCTTCCAATGCGAGAGGTACAGGTTTAATCCCTGGTTGGGGAGTTGGGATACTACATGCCTCATTGTTAGAGGACCAAAACATAAAACAGAAGCAATATTGTAACAAAATCAATAAAGACTTAAAAAAAAAAAAAGCTGTTATCAGAGGAGATTGCAAATTCCAAACCATGGAAATGGATGGCAAAATAGTGACTGTGAAAAGGTGAGCGAGGCCTTGTTTCAGGTGTAAAATTTAATGGGGCATCGAAAAGCTCTGCAGTCCAGATAAGTATTATGTTAATGCATTATTTTAAGAAATTTAAAATTGAAGAAATTCATGATGAAGAAGGGCTTCCCCTGTGGCTCAGCGATAAAGAATCTGCCTGCAGTGCAGGAGATGAGGGTTTGATCCCTGGGTCCAAAAGATCTGGAGGAGGGCACAGCAACCCACCATAGTATTCTTGCTGGAGAATCCCATGGACAGAGGAGCCTGGTGGGCCACAGTCTATGGGGTCACAAAGAGTCAGATGTGACTAAGCACCCATGCGTGATGAACAGAATACTAACATTTTAAATAAAGACAAGATCTGAAACAGTGCTGTGATAAGCCACTCCTGGAACCTGAGGAAAAAAGAAAAATCAGCCATACTGAGCCTGTCTGTTTAAGAATTTGATATTCTGTTCATCATGGATTCTTTGAATTAACTTTGATTTTTAAAAAAATGTTGCATTAAGATATTAAAATTATTTATATTGAATTAACTGCCCTCATAAATTCTGCACCTAAGGTTCAGGGGCCTCACTGAACTTGCCCTTAGCCTTGTAGTTGGTTGGTTGGGCAGAAGAAGGGGGACTTGCTGAGAGACAGGTGCCTCCCTGGCTGCCCTCTGGAAATACAGAATTCTTCCTGGTGGATGGGTAGACACTGGCTGTTATTTCAGGGCAGTGGGTGTGGCAGGATTGGTCTTAAATAATGTAGAAAGCTTTTATATGGGTGTTGGTCATTGTGTTTGCCAAAAAGTTCATTTGGATTGTTCTACAAGATGTTACAGAAAAACTCGGACGAACTTTTTGGCCAACCCTAGATAAATTAGGAGCTTCCCTGGTGGCTCAGTGGTAAAGAATCTGCCTGCCAGTGCAAGAGGCTCAGGTTCAAGCCCTGGATCGGGAAGATCCCCAGGAGTAGGAAATGGCAGCCCACTCCAGCATTCTTGCCTGGAAAATGCTCTGGACAGAGGAGCCTGGCAGGCTGCAGTCCCTGGGGTTACAAAGAGTCGGATATGATTTGGTGACTTAGCCCGCGTGCATGTAAATTAGGATTTTATTCTAATGGGTTATCTGGATGAGACATATTTTTTTAAATTTTATATTTTAAACTTTTTATTTTGTATTGGGGTGCAACTGATTAACAGTGTTGTGATAGTTTCAGGTGAACAGGGAAGGGACTCAGTCATACATATACATATATATATATATATATATATATCCATTCTCCTCAAAACTCCCCTCTCATCCAGGCTGCCACATGATGTTGAGTAGAGTTCCATGTGCTATACAGTAGGCTGTTGTTGGTTATCCATTTTAAATAAAGCAGTGTGTACATGTCCATCCCAAACTCCCAAATTAGCCTTTTCCCTTTTCCTTCCCTCTGGCAACCATAAGCTTGTTCATGAAATTTGAGTGGATGAGAGTGTGCATGCTAAGTCATTTCAGTCATGTCTGACTCTTTGTGACTCTATGAACTGTAGCCTGCCAGACTCCTCTGTCCGTGGAATTCTCTTACCTGGAGTGGATAAGACATATTTTTAAAAGTTACAAGAAGGTGTCTCCTACTTCCAGTAGGGAAAGAAATGGCATACACTTTCTTTAGGCGGTTCTTCACTGAGGCTATAAGAGTTGAATCTGAATAGTAGAGGAAGCTAAAGACATTTACAGTCTCCTTCTGTGAATATTAATCATACTGATTTACTAGTTAAGCATTTAAACTCTTGGCAATATCTCATTCTTGGCCTCTTAACTCTTCTGCTTTGCAGTAAGTATATTGTGACTGGAGAAATGAACAGAAGCTGAGAGAATGCTGTATTTTCTAAATTCCTATTTTGAAAGAGTGTAATTTGGTGGGTTTTAGTAGTTAGCGCATAAGTTTTTTTTTTTTTTTTTTTGTCCTTTCCTAGGAGAGCCAGGCCTTTTGAAGGCAGATAGATGAGATATGGCTCTTACCTCATTGGCTTTCTTCTGGCTGGGGCTGTGAAGGAGTCCAAAGGAGAATTTTACTTAACTTTCATACTTTACAGACTTTTTTTTTTTTGTCTTCAACAAGGTCTGCTGAGAACAGACCCAGTACCTGAGGAAGGAGAAGATGTTGCTGCCACGATTGGTGCCACTGAGACTCTGTCAGAGGAGGAGCGAGAGGAGCTGAGAAGAGAACTTGCAAAGGTAAAGGAGCCATCCTTCTGGAGCTTTGTTATGCACTTAAAATATGTCGTCATTTGTTTTTCTAAAGTACCTGGTGATATTGTATAGTCAGTTTCAGGGGAGAGAAAGCCATGTGTGTTTACTCACCCTAGAGAGCTTGAGTGAGGAGGAGAAAATGGGAACATAGAGACCAGTTGATTTTTAATATAAGGAAGGGTATCTATGGGTAAAGTGGGTCTGAGAAGTAGAGTTCGTGAAGTTGGAAATGGATGAGGGCTACTAGTGAATGTTTTCTAAATGACCTCACTAGCCCTGATGCACTTGGCTTTCAATTGCTTTGCTGACTTCTTTCTACCTTTGGCAATGTTGTGGATAGAAGCTCTTTGAATTTTCTTTCCATTCCTCACTCTCTCCCTTCCTCTTTAAAAAAAAATTAAAAAAAAAAATCAACCATTTCAAAGTGTACAGCTGAGTGGCATTTAGCAAACTCACAATGTTGTGCAGCTATTAATTCTATCCAGACATTTTCATCACGTCCAAAGGAGACCCCATACTCACTAAGCTGGCATGCCCACGCTTCCCTCCCTCATTCCCTGGCAACAACTAATTGCTTTCTATCTCTATGGCTTTACCTATTCTGGATATTTCATTTCAATGCAGTCACATAGCATGTGATTTCTGGTATCTGACTTGTTTCATTTAGCATAATATTTTCAAGGTTCATCCTTGTTGAGTTTGTATTGGTACTTCACTGCTTTTTAACGGCTGAATAATATTCTCTTGTATGTATCTATTATATTTTGTTTATCTGTCCATCTGTTGAGTGGATATTTAGGTTAACTATTGTAGATACTGAGCTAAGGAATACTTGTGTAAAAGAAATCGTTTGAAAACCCATTTCCAATTCCTTTGGGATATACCCAGAAGTAGAATTGCTCATCACATGGTAATTCCATGTTTAACTTTTATTTTCCAGAATTGCCAAGCTGTTTTCACAGCAGGGTGGCCGTTTTACATTCCATCACCAGCTTCTCTACATCCTTGCCACATTTTTTATTTTCTGTCTTTTTGATTATAGCCACCTTCAGTTCAGTTCAGTTCAGTCTCTCAGGCGTGTCCGACTCTTTGCTACCCCATGAATCACAGCACGCCAGGCCTCCCTGTCCATCACCAACTCCCGGAGTTCACTCAAACTCATGTCCATCGAGTTGGTGATGCCATCCAGCCATCTCATTCTCTGTTGTCCCTGTCTCCTCCCACCCCCAATCCCTCCCAGCATCAACTCTTTTCCAGTGAGTCAACTCATCACATGAGGTGGCCAAAGTATTGGAGTTTCAGCTTTAGCGTCAGTCCTTCCAATGAACACCCAGGATTGATCTCCTTTAGAATGGACTGGTTGGATCTCCTTGCAGTCCAAGGGACTCTCAAGCATCTTCTCCAGCACCACAGTTCAAAAGCATCAATTCTTTGGCGATCAGCTTTCTTCACAGTCCAACTCTCATATCCATACATGACCACTGGAAAAACCATAGCCTTGACTAGATGGACCTTGGTTGGCAAAGTAATGTCTCTGCTCTTTAATATGCTTGGTCATAACTTTCCTTCCAAGGAGTAAGCGTCTTTTAATTTCATGGCTGCAATCAGCATCCGCAGTGATTTTGGAGCTCAAAAAAATAGTCTGACACCATTTCCACTGTTTCCCTATCTATTTCCCATGAAGTGATGGGACCAGATGCCATGATCTTTGTTTTCTGAATGTTGAGCTTCAAGCCAACCTTTTCACTCTCCTCTTTCACTTTCATCAAGAGGCTTTTTAGTTCCTCTTCACTTTCTGTCATAAGGGTGGTGTCATCTGCATATCTGAGGTTATTGATATTTCTCCTGGCAATCTTGATTCCAGTTTGTGCTTCTTCCAGCCCAGTGTTCCTCATGATGTACTCTGCATATAAGTTAAATAAGCAGGGTGACAATATACAACCTTGACGCACTCCTTTTCCTATTTGGAACCAGTCTATTGTTTCATGTCCAGTTCTAACTGTTGCTTCCTGACCTGCATACAGGTTTCTCAAGAGACAGGTCAGGTGGTCTGCTATTCCCATCTCTTTCAGAATGTTCTACAGTTTATTGTGATCCACACAGTCAAAGGCTTTGGCATAGTCAATGAAGCAGAAATAGATGTTTTTCTGGAACTCTCTTGCTTTCTCCATGATCCAGCGGATGTTGGCAATTTGATCTCTGGTGCCTCTGCCTTTTCTAAAACCTGCTTGAACATCTGGAAGTTCACGGTTCACATATTGCTGAAGCCTGGCTTGGAGAATTTTGAGCATGACTTTACTAGCGTGTGAGATGAGTGCAATTGTGCGGTAGTTTGAGCATTTTTTGGCATTGCCTTTCTTTGGGATTGGAATGAAGACTGACCTTTTCCAGTCCTGTGGCCACTGCTGAGTTTTCCAAATTTGCTGGCATATTGAGTGCAGCACTTTCACAGCATCATCTTTCAGGATTTGAACTTTCTCAACTGGAATTCCATCACCTCCATTGGCTTTGTTTGTAGTGATGCTCTCTAAGGCCCACTTGACTTCACATTCTAAGATATCTGGCTCCAGGTGAGTGATCACACCATTGTGATTATCTTTGTCGCCACCTTAGTGACTGTAAAATGGTATCTTGTTGTGCTTTTGGTTTGTATTTCACTAATGAATAAGATATTGAGCATCTTTTCATGTGCATATTAGTCATTTACATACCTTTTTTGGAGAAAGTCTATTCAAATCCTTTCCCACATTTTAAAAACATTATTTGTCTTTTTGTTGTTGAGATATAAGAGCTTTTTATATATTTGGATACTAGATCCTTTATCAGATATATTTATTGCAAATATTTTCTCCCATTCCATACATTGTCTTTTTACTTTTTTCATACTGTCTTAATGCACAAAGTTTTAAATTTTGTGATGAAGTCCAATTTATTTTTCCTTTAGTTGCTTGCCCTTTTAGCATTATATCTAAGGATCCATTTCTAAAACTAGATCATAAAGATTTACACAATATTTTCTTCTAAAGCTTATATTTAAGCCTGTGGTCCATTGAGTTAATTTTTATATATGGTTTGTGGTAGGGTTCAATTTTATTCTTTCACATGTGAATATTTAGGTTTTTTAATGCCATTCATTGAAGAGACTTATCAGTGAATGCTCTTGGCATCCTTTTCAAAAATCAGTTCATGTATATTAAAGGTTTATTTCTGGATTCTCAATTCTGATATATTCATCTATATGTCTGTTCTCCTGAGAGTACCACACTCTTGATTACTATAGCTTTGTAGTAAATTTTAAAATCGAGAAGTATGACCTTTTCACCTTTTTCTTTGTCAAACTTGTTTAAAGTCGCATGCAATTCTATATTAATTTTAGATCTACACTTCCACCCCCACACAAAAAAATGCCATTGGGATTTAGATAGGTTTATTACTGAATCTGAGGATTGATTTGGGGAAGTATTGTATTATTACAATACAATTAAGATTGTAATCATCTTAACAATATTAAATCTCACAATCCATGAACATGGAGTCTGTTCATTTATTTAGGTCTTCTCTAGCTTAGCAATGTTTTGTAGTTTTCAGGGCACAAGTCTTATACTGAAGTTGTTTTTATTCTTTTGATGTGATTATAAATAGAATTTTCTTAATTTACTTTTAGATTTTTCATTGCTACTGTGTAGAAATATTAATGCAACTGAAGTTTGCATATTAATCTTATATCCTACAGCATTGCTGAACTTGCTTATTAGCTCTATTAAATTTTTTGTGAATTATTTAAGAATTTTCTCTATAAAACATAATGTTTTCTGCAGTCAAAATTAGTTTTACTCTTCCTTTCCATTTTAGTTGGCTTTTTAAAATTTTTCTTCTCTATTGCTCTGGCTGAAACCTGCAGTGCTGTGTTGAATGACAGTGGTGAAAGTGGGCATCCTTGTCTTGTTTTTGATCTGAGGGGAAATACTTCCAGTCTTTCATCATTCAGTGTGATGGTAACTCTTGGTTTTTATAAACACACTTATTCATATTAAGGAAGTTCCCTTCTATTCATCGTTTGTTCAGTGTTTTTATCATGAAAGGATCCTGGATTTTGTCAAATGCTTTTCTTCACCTGTTAAGATGATCATGTATTTTTTCCCTTCATTCTATTAATATAGTATATTACATTAATTGATTTTCATCTTTTGCATCATCCTTACATTCCTAGAATAAATTCCGCTTTATCCTAGGAGTATGTATTCTAGGCCTTGATGTGTAATCCTTTTAATATGCTTCTGGATTTGGTTTGCTGATATTTTACTAATATTTTTGTACCTATTTTCATGAGAGATACACTCACAATTTTCTTTTCTTATATCTTTGTCTGCTTTTTGTATCATGGTAGTGGCTGGCCTCTTGGAATGAGTTAGGAAGTTTTCCATTCTCTTTTGTGGAAGAATTTGAGAAGAATTGGCTTAAATTCGTCTTTAAGTGTTTAGTGGAATTCACCAATGAAGCCTTCTTGTTTTGGACTTTTATTTGTTGGAAAATTTTTGATTATTCATTCAGTCTTTTTATGTGTTATAAGTCTGTTCAGACTATTTTTTCTTGGTCAGTTTTAATCATTTGTGAATTTCTAGGAATTCATTCATTTCATTTAGGTTATCTAGTTTATTGGCATATAATTGTTCATAATATTCTCTTACAATCTTTTTATTTCCATAAAGTTGGTAGTATTGTCGCCACATTCATTTCTGAGTTTAGTTATTTGCATCTTCTCTTTTTTACCTTCTGTCAGTCTGACTAGAGGTTTGCCAATTGCATTGATCTTTCTAAGGAATAGCTTTTGATTTCATTTTCACTTTTGGTTTTCTGTTCTTTCTTCTGTTTAATCTTTAATTTAATTTAATCTTTAATTCCTTTCTTTTTGTTAGCTTTGGCTTTAGTTTGCTCTTCTTTTCCTAGTTCTGTAAGAGTGTACAGTTAGGTTATTGATTTGAAATATTTTTTTTTAATGTAGGCATTTACAGCTATAAATTTCCCTCTGAGCACTATTCTTACTACATCTCATAAGATTTAATATGTTGTGTATTTGTTTTCATTTGTCTCAAAGTATTTTCTAATTTCTTTTTGATTCTTCTTTGACCCATTGGTGGCTTAAGAGTATGTTGTTTAACTGGATAAATTTATAAATTTTCTAGTTTTCCTTTTGTTTCTGGTTTCTAGATTTATTCCATTATGGTTGGTCAAGATATTTTGTATGATTTAAATTTATTGAGATTTGTTTTGTTGCCTAATGATATGCTTTGTCCTGGAGAATGTTTCATGTACATTTGAACAGAAGGTGTATTCTGTTGTTTTGGGGTGAAGTGTTCTGTTTATAGTTGGTTAATAGTGTTCAGATCTCCTGTTTCCTTATTCTTTCTATCTGCCTCTTTACATCAGATTTTATAAACTAGGTGGGGATAGGATGGGTAAGGCAGACTGGTGATAAGCCCTATCAGGAGAGTAAGAATGAAAAATACAGAGTATCTGGTATTAGTACATGCCTAATACTGTTATTTTGAAAAGAGAAAACAAAAATACTTTTTACACACGTTGCACATGTTTATCATAAAAACTAAAAGCACTGAAGAAAAGCAAAATTACCTTTACAGCATAAAAGTTTTAGATTATGTTTCCAGACTTTTTTCTATGTATGTATTGCTATAACATTTAAGTATTTTAAGAAGACATCAGAATACAAATTTATAACCTTTCTTCACTTAATTTCAAAAAAAATTTTGTGGCAGTAAATAATCTTCTACAATTTCATTTTAAATTGGTGCAGAATAGCCTGTTTTTTTAATTGCTGCAAGCCCATTTTTAATTAATGGGCATAGCATTTAATTAATGGGCATAACTTTTCAGTTATTTCCTTTTTTTGCTATTATAAACAGTATTTTGATGGAGATACATATAATCCTTTCAGTTCAGTTCAGTTCAGTTCAGTCGCTCAGTCGTGTCCGACTCTCCGCGACCCCATGAATCACAGCACGCCAGGCCTCCCTGTCCATCACCAACTCCCAGAGTTTACTCAAACTCATGTCCACAGAGTCGGTGATGCCATCCAGCCATCTCATTCTCTGTCGTCCCCTTCTCCTCCTGCCCCCAACCTTTCCCAGCATCAGAGTCTTTTCTAGTGAGTCAACTCGTCACATGAGGTGGCCAAAGTACTGCAATTTCAGCTTTAGCATCAGTCCTTCTAATGAACACTCAGGATTGATCTCCTTTAGAATGGACTGGTTGGATCTCCTTGCAGTCCAAGGGACTCTCAAGAGTCTTCTCCAGCACCACAGTTCAAAAGCATCAATTCTTCGGCGTTCAGCCTTCTTCACAGTCCAACTCTCACATCCATACATGACCACGGGAAAAACCATAGCCTTGACTAGACGGACCTTGGTTGGCAAAGTAATGTCTCTGCTCTCTGCTCTTTAATATACTATGTAGGTTGGTCATAACTTTCCTTCCAAGGAGTAAGCGTCTTTTAATTTCATGGCTGCAATCAGCATCTGCAGTGATTTTGGCACCTCTTTAATTAGTTCTTTTTTAAAATGCTATTACTTTTGGTTGTGCTGGGTCTTTGTTGCTTTGCTTGGGCTTTCTCTAGTTGCAGTGAGGAGGGGTGGTGCTTGGGCTGTTGAGTGCGGTGGCTTCTGTTGCAGAGCACAGGTTCTAGGCACACCGGCTTCAGTAGTTGCAGTGCACGAGCTTAGTTGCTCCGAAGCACGTGGAATCTTCCCATACCAGGGATCGAACCTATGTCCCCTGCGTTGGCGGGCAGATTCCTATCCACTGTGCCACCAGGGAAGTCCTTTAATCAGTTCTTTAGAATGAATTCCTAGAGGTATTAATAGAATCCCTGGGCCTACTGGGTGTTAAGAACAGTCATTACCATGTACACCAACAAGGCCAAAACGCTAGCCAGAAGATTCCTCACAGTATGTGAGAGAACAGTTTTTCCAAACCCTTGCAGCCCTCAGTATAATTATTTCATTATCAATGATATTAATAGTAATAGCAACTAATATTTACAGACTATTGCTGCATGGCAGGCACACACTGCTTGCTGGGTGGCTGAACTCTTCATAGTCATTATCTCATTAATCCTCATAACAGTGTTATGAGGCAGGTATTACTGTTTTTATGGTTTGACGGAGGAGGAAACAGAGATCTAAATCTCCCAACGGATTATGTAATGTTATTTAACAAGTGAAGTTATCAGACATATGCAACGTGAACACTTTCTCCCATTCTATAGGTTTTCCTTTTCACTCTTTGAAGCACACAAGTTTTTAATTTTGAGGAAGTTGCATTTGTTTTTCCTTTCGTGACTTGTGCTTTAGTTGTTACTTGTCAGAAACCATTGCCTAATCCAAAATTATGAAGATTAAGGTCGAAGGTCTTACATTACAACATTGGGTCTTGTGTCCAGGTCCTTATGAGCTCTGATGCGTGTGCATTTACCTTTTTATTTGTATAGTATTTACACTCAATCAGAAATTTATACAATTTTTATGAAAACTCCATGAGATGTGGCAGATATATTCTTACTTTGCATGCTTCTGTGCTATTTCTCTTCAGTCATGTCCAACTCTTTGCAGCCCTATGAACTTTAGCCTGCCAGGCTCCGCTGTCCATGTGATTCTCCAGGCAAGAATGTTGGAGAGGGTTGCCATTCCCTTCTCCAGGGGATCTTCCTGACCCAGGGATCGAACCTGAATCTCCTGTGGCTCCTCTATCACAGCAGATTCTTTACCACTGAGCCACCACAGAAGCCCATACTCTTACTTTACCTCCCATCATATATAGATTCAGTTCAGTTCAGTTCAGTTCAGTCGCTCAGTCGTGTCTGACTCTCTGCGACCCCATGAATCACAGCATGCCAGGCCTCCCTGTCCATCAACACTCGCGGAGTTCACTCAAACTCATGTCCATAGAGTTAGTGATGCCATCCAGCCGTGCTATCGTAATAAAATATGATAATAATGATCCTAATAATTAGATGTAATAAAATCATTTACATTTAAAACATGATAATTTTCTGTTTTTTATGTTAGAGTTACTGCTTGAAATAGTTGTAGAAATTAAGAGATAAAAATCTCCTCCATCCATTTTTTTAAACTTCTTTTTGAGATGTAATTTACATCAGATTTCATTCTTTTAATGTGTATAGTTCATTGGTTTATGTATATTCACAAGTTTATACACGTATCAGTACTATCTAATTCTAAAACATTTCCTCACCCTGAAAAGAAATCCTGTTCCCTCCAGTGTTCACCCCAATCGTCCCTCTCCCTAGTCCCTGGCAACCACTAATCTACTTTTGGTTTCTATCAATTTGCCTGTTCAGGGCATTTCCTATAAATAGAATCAAACAACACGTGGTCTTTTATGACAGGCTTCTTTCATTTAATATAATGTTTCCGAGGTTCATCAATGTTGTAGTGCCTATGAGTACTTCATTCCTTTTTATGGCTGAATAATATTCTATTGTGTAAGTATATACAACCTTTTGTTTATCCATTCATCAGCTGTTGGACACTTAGATTGTTTCTACTTTATGGCTGTCATGAATAATACTGCTCTGAACATTCATGTACAGGTTTTTGGGTGAACATATGCTTTCAGTTCTCCTGTTTTGTACGTAGGAATGAAATTTGTGGGTCATATGGCAACTCCATGTTTAACTTTTTGAGGAACTGTCATGCTATTTTGCTGCCAAACTGTACAATTGTACATCCCAGTCAGCAGTGTGTGAGGGTTCCAATTTCCTCTACACCCTTGTCAGTGCTTGATATTATGTCTTATTGGTATTGTCTTACTGATTATTGAACGCCATACTAGTAGGGATGAAGTGGTATCTTATGGTAGTAGTGATATTTTCATATGATTATTGGTCATTTATATATTTGTTTGGTGGAATGTCTATTTAAATCCATTATCCATTTTAATTGGGTATTTGCTTTTCTATTACTGAGCTGTCTTTTTTTATATATTTTTGGATACTGGACCCTTATCAGATTTGTAATTTGAAAACATTTTCCCAATTCTGTTAAGCTGTCTTTTTACTTTTATGATGGTATCCTTTGAAGCACATCAGTTTTAAAATTTGATGATATTGGTTTATTTTTTGGTTTTTGTGCTTGAGGTATCATATCTAAGAGATGTTGCCTAATCTGAGATTATTTAGATTTACCTCTTTATTTTCTTCTTAAAGTTTTATAGTTTAGCTCTTTCACTTAGATTTCTCTGATCCATCTTAATACATATGGTCTGACTTAGGGGTCCAACTTCATTCTTTTGCATATGGAAATTCAGTTGTCTTAGCACCATTTGCAGAATAAAATTATTGTTTTCCACTGAATTGCTTGGTATCTTTGTTGAAAATCCGTTGACCACAAATGTATGGGTTTATTTCTGGACTCTCAAGTCTACCGCACAATCTTGATTACCATAGCTTTGTAGTAACTTTTCTACTCATTATTCCATTTTTCTTGATTCATGTCAGAGATTCTTGTGTGTGTATACATACACATACATATATATATATAAATGTTGAATTAAGAAATTGTCGCTCTGTGTGCTGAGATTGAGCTAGGTATGTCAGCACACAATTACCAACAAAAGCAGGAAATATATTGGGTCATGTATTGTTCAGAAAGATTAACAGTGGTCTTTCTTTGTAAGTTTCATCAGGGCAAGTGAATACTTCAGAGATATGTCAAGGGGTACAAAACTTAACATTTAAGTCTACTCTTTGAAGTGAGTGCACATTTGTAGTTAAGGTAAAGAAAAGTATTAGAAAGCTAACAATGTGCAATGAGAATTAGCCAGTAAACTGAGAAGTGGAGTCAGAAAACCTGAGTTAAAATTCTTATTCCTGTGTTATTTAGTGACTTGCAGCAAATAATTTAATTTACTTGATTCTGAACCTTATTCATTCATACATTTATTGTTGCGCTTTCACTTTGTTAATATTTCTCAAAATGTGACTTCCAAAAACAGGTATAATTTGTGGAGTCCTATCTTATAGACTGTGTTAGTTGCTCAGTTATGTCTGACTCTTTGCGACCCCATGAACCCCATGTAGCTCACCCCGATGGAACCCATGTAGCCTGCCAGGCTCCTCTGTGCATGGAATTTTCTAGCCAGGAATAGTGGAGTGGGTTGCCATTGCCTTCTCCAGGGTATCTTCCTGACCCAAGGATCGAACCCAGGTCTCTTGTATCACAGGCAGCTTCTTTACTGTCTAAGCCACCAGGGAAGCTTGGAGTCATATAAGCATGGATGATTATCTTTGTTCTGGACCTGTATTCTAATTAATGCCATCTAAAAGTATGTTATTTGGGGGTTTTTTTGGCAGCCACATCACTTTTGATTTATTCTTCTTTCCTTTTGTTGAGTGCTCTCAGTTTGCTTAACAATACTCTATGTTGTTTTTAAAGGCCATGTTGTCTTTGAACTCATAGAAGTGTTGTGTAGGTCAAGGCTGAGATGTGGCTTTGCAACAAGCCTAGAGAAGCTTTCTTCTGAGGGTCTTGAATATTAATGAATATACAGTCATCCCTCAGTGTCTGCAGGGGGTGGGTTCCAGGACCCCTGTGAATATCAAAATTCACAGATGCTCACGTCCCTTATATAAAGTAGTATAATATTTGCATATAACCTATGCATGTCCTTCCATATGTTTTAAATAATCCCGATTACTTATAATACCTAGTGCAATGTAAGCGCTATGTAAATACCATGTAAATGCTATGTAAATAATTGCCAGCACATGGCAGTTTCAAGATATTGCTTTGTGGAACTTTCTGGAACTTTTTTTTCCCCTGAATATTTTCAATCTGCAGTTGGTTGTGATCTGTGGATGTGGAACCTGTGGATACAGAGGGCCAGCTATACTTCAGGGACCCGAGTTTTTCGACTTCTGGGATGAAAGTCTTGGGCGTCTGTTTCTCTCTGGGTCTGCCCTTTTCCTCTGTTTTCCTAGCTGTGCCTTTTCCTCTAGTCTGGTTTTTTTTTTTTTGCTTCATAGCTTCTGTTTATAATTTTGGCCTCCTCGAGTATATTTAAGCTTCTGTAACATCACATAATCTCGCTGTGCCTCACCTGTCCTTCCGGGCTTCTTTATCCAAGTCTTTTCAGTTTCTCCTCCCCATGTGATCTTAGTTTCTCAAACTACATTCCTGTATGAGACTCTGATTATTCGAGCATCCCTTGGCAATTCACTGGCTAGTAGCCACTTGATGGGTCAGGAGCCCATTTCTAACCAACAAGCTGAGGCTGGTCAGTCAGCATCAGAGGGGCCCACACTTCTGCAGGACTCTGGGAGAGAGTGTGTTTTATTTCTGCCTGTGACTTTGACAGGTACAAAGATTGACAGTATGAACTGTGATTTATATTGGAAGCATAAACTCATATGGGGCTTTCCCGGTAGTGCTAGTGGTAAAAAAAAAAAAAAACAACAAAAAAACACACCACAAAAAATAAACCCACCTGCCAGTAAAGGAGACACAAGAGACATGTGTTCAACCCCTGGGTTGGGAAGATCCCCTGGAGGAGGGAATGGCAACCCACTCCAGTATTCTTGCCTAGAGAATCCTGTGGACAGAAGAGTCTGGCGGGTTACAGTCTCTGGACTGGGTTCATAAAGAGTCGGACACTACTGAAGGGACTTAGCATGTATGCATGCATAAACTTATATGAAATATGCAATATGGCTATGTTTTGATTTGGCATGGTTGTATGTATTTTGGTGGGAATTCAGATTGTTTGGGTGGTTGATCCCTGGGTCAGGAAGAACCCCTGGAGAAGGGAGTGACTTCCCACTCCAGTTTTCTTCCCTGGAGAATCCCATGGACAAGAGAAGCCTGGCGGCCTACAGTCCATGGGGTTACAAAGAGTTAGACACAACTGAGAGACTAACACTTTCACTTTTCACTTCAGATTAGTTTAACTTAATACATAAATGTGAGTTTTTATGGGCATTCAAGCAGCAGTGTTCAGCTGGAAATGCAGACTCAGCAGTCAGGAGAGTAGCTGTTAGAATAATTTGAATATTATTTGTGTAAAGGTTTGAACCCTGAGCCTCTATGACAAAACTGAGTAAGGAAGTATAGGAAGAGGGAGAGACTGAGAACAACTCAAGACTGAAATATAGAGAAGAGAGAAAAGCAGCTTTACAGGAGAGATCAACAAGCAACCCATTTGCTTAACATATTATTTTAAAAGAGGCAGAGAAATGAATCCAAAATGTTTTAAAACGACTGGAATTTTGAGTATAATTTTGGGCTTATGCTCTTAACTCTGACTTTATTCCTACCCCAACCCTGCTCCTTGCAGGTAGAAGAAGAAATCCAGACTCTGTCTCAAGTGTTGGCAGCAAAAGAGAAGCACCTAGCGGAGATCAAGCGGAAACTTGGGATCAATTCACTACAGGAACTAAAACAGAACATTGCCAAGGGGTGGCAAGATGTGACAGCTACATCTGCGTATGTGCCCTTGACCCTGCCTTTTTCTAGGGAACACAGAGGATGCTTCGCTCATTTTGTCTGGAAGCGGGGAGGGGTGGAAAGGGACTAAGGAGGTTTCTGCAGCTTTTGTCTATACTGCACAGGGCAACCTTCCCCACCATTCCCATTCTTAAGTGTATCTGTCAGTCAGTCAGTTCAGTCGCTCAGTCGTGTCCGACTCTCTGCGACCCCATGAATCACAGCACGCCAGGCCTCCCTGTCCATCACCAACTCCCGGAGTTCACTCAAACTCATGTCCATCGAGTCGGTGATGCCATCCAGCCATCTCATTCTCTGTCGTCCCCTTCTCCTCCCGCCCCCAACCTTTCCCAGCATCAGAGTCCTTTCCAGTGAGTCAACTCGTCGCATGAGGTGGCCAAAGTATTGGAGTTTCAGTTTTAGCATCAGTCCTTCCCGTGAACACCCAGGAGTCTTTTCTAACTGGTCTTTTGGACTGTTCTAGGATATAGAGAAAAAACCAGCCTCCTATGTGAGTTGAAGAAATAAAATCTAAGCTCTTAAAACGTTATATACTGACTTACCAGATATATACATGAGTCACTTGTTCCTCAGAATAACCCAGTAGAGTGGGTAGTGAGATAGCCGTAGATAAGGAAACAGGATCAGATCAGTGTTGAGGTCACAAATCTCTCAAAGTCTGGAGGCACTGTTTGAACTAAGATCTGGCCAAGTACAGAGCCAGTCTTTTATTTTTTTTAACTCTGCTTTATACACAGCATGAGACTCTCTCAGGTCACCATCTCTGATGTGTGCCAATGGCAGAGGACCACTCCTTAATTTTCTGGTCTTTTTTGATCACATGGTTTCGGTACAGCATTATCAAGATGCAGCTTCGTTTCTTGAGTTTCCAAAAGGTGTTCTCTGTGCAGTCCCATCTGCTGAGCTGGTGACCAGCACCAGTGAGGCTGACTGCATCCTAACATGACAGTACGGGGGTACCCACCCGCTTGGGTTCTCTTTCTACCCATATAAGTAGGCAGCGGGAGAACATGCAGGACGCCATTCCTTGTATCATCTTAAACATTTTCTCTTTTTCTCTTTTTTGGTATTTGATCTTGACAAGGTAAGTAAAAATGCCTGAACATCCCTTTCTACAATGTGGGGATCTTAACCTCTTTGGGGTAAGAACCATATTCTTTTGTCTGTTTTAGTTTTTCCCTTCACTAATCCCTGCGTAGATGGGAAGAGGGAGGTGGTAAATTTTCTGCTTTTGTGCTACAGCAAAAAAAGCAGTTGAGTCAATTGAAGTGTTGTACCTTTTATGTACCCTGTTGAGAATGCACCAGTCCTTATTTGGTAACTCTGCATATAGGGAGTACTGAAAAATCTCTTTATGCTGCCCCAAATTGATTTGGGTGATAAAAAGTACTCCTGGATCCCACCTTGCTTCTGGTCCCTTTTAAGAAAATAAAGTTGTGAAAGGAATGTGAGGAATTTGATTTCATTTTTGTTTTGTTTAGCTTAAGTGAAAAAGGAAAAAAAAAAAAAAGATATAGTTTCATTTAACCTCTGGCCCATTTTGATCTTGCCTTCATAAGTGTTTTTAACTCTTACCCAGATTTCTTCAGCCTTGCCTTTACAGGCCTTTCTAGCTGTCTAGGGTGCTGCAGAAGGTTGTATTTGGAATGGTGGTTAAGTAAAAGATGATGTGATGATGTTGACTTGGCAGTCATGAAGAATTTTGGATGTTCTATTTTTTTTTTTTCCCTTGAGAATTCTCCAAGAGGTGGTGATCACTGAACTCTACGTAATGGATATTAGAAAGATTGTTGTTGTTCAGTCGCTAAGTTATGTCCAACTCTTTGCAACCCCATGGACTGCAGCACGCCAGGCTTCCCCGTGCTTCACTATCTCCCAGTGTTTGCTGCTACACAGGGTCACAAAGAGTCGAGTACAATTGAAGCAACTTAGCACGCACACATGTATCCATTGAGTCGGTGATGCCATCTAACCATCTCATCCTCTGTTACCACATAATGGATATTGGAAAAGTTAGCTTACTTTCTTTGCTCTGTTCTTTTATAATTTAATATAGGTACAAGAAGACCTCTGAAACCTTATCTCAGGCTGGACAGAAGGCTTCAGCTGCTTTTTCGTCTGTTGGCTCTGTCATCACCAAAAAGCTGGAAGATGTAAAGTACGTCCTCATTTTTCTTTGCTTAATTAAGCTGGGGCAGATTAAAATCTGTTATCGTGGTTGCATTTCCTTCCTGCCTGGTACTGGCTGATGTTGGACTCCCCCCCTGTTTGAGTGAGGAAGAGCCCTCCTTCAAACCAGGACCTGAAATGCATCCCTAAATCCTTCTAGGCATAGCCTTCAAGCTGATTATCTTATGAATACATTTAAAGTTGTAGAAAAATTCTGGTTGTGAACTTTCCTCCATTTAGCCTTTCTTGATTACATGGGGTAAGTATGCGGCTGCAGACCTGTGGTTGTGAGCAGAGCCTGGTGTCTGGTGGGGATGAGTCTGGGAGCATTGAGTCCTGCCTTCACTTCCGGGTGGTACATCTTTAGCCCATGGTGTGCTTGTCACATGCTCATTTGTGTACTGCTTTGTACCATCTGTGTTCATGCCCAGGCCAAAATCTTGTTTTGAGCTACTGCTTTTTATTTTGCATTTTATTTTCAATGTATCTGCAGAATTTTCCTGGTCATTTTGAAAAAAACCACTTCAGAGTGCTTTTGTGTCCACCGGTAACCTTATGCCACCCACCATGTGGATTAAAATAGTGCTGAAAATGACAAATGTGGATTAAATTGGCTGTGTTTCTGTTGGCATGCAAGATTTATGTGTTGTTTTTTTAAAAACCCTACGGATTGCATGACCTTGTGTTTTCTTTTTGTGGGGAAAGTAGATTTTACAACCAGAATTTTGTTGGTTGAATAAGTTTGGTTAATTGGTGTTGTACTTTGTGCCAAAAATACCCAATGACTTGCCCATTGTATTTGGACTATTATCATTTCAATACAACGTAATAAACACAGCTCTCTTAAACCCTTTTGACCATTATATATACTTCTCTTTGGTAAGCTCTTTTCTTTCTGTACTAACTCCTGATTGTGTAGCCCTTTAGAATTCAGTTAAAACTTTACACAGCTCTTAAAAAGTAGGTTATTTAATTGTTTTAGATTTACCAGAACTTCCTTTCTTTTTTAATGCTTACTCTGGCTTCTTGCAGATTGCAAGCTTTTTCACATTCCTTTAGGTAAGGAGAGTGTAAACCATCGTTGCAGCCCAGCTCTCGTCTAAGACAAGTGTGCTTAGGCTATGATGCCACACTAGATGGTCGTGTTTGTCCACTACATAATCTTGCATTTTGGAATATCTTTTCTCTGGTGCATTCCTATTTTCAAGGGAGGGTTTCTTGTATACCATGGGTAATGGATACATTAAAAGGAGAATAATTTGACACGTGATTCAAGGAATATGGAAATGATTTAGACATTTTACTTTCTTTTTGTATGTGTGTGTGTTTCGTAAAAAAGAATCAGCTTTACCATGGCATGCAGAATTCCTCCCTTTTAATGTCTGACTTTGTTTGTTTTTGATGCTTTAATTTCTTTGGTGCCTATGTCAGGATGTTGGAATCCCCCTTCACCTGGCTCCCATTATGCAGTTGTAATAGACAGCATATGTACTGTCTCACAATGTTAGTCTTTTCTCTTTCCAGGTTACTGTGACATTTTTTTATTATTATGGTAAAATATGCCTAAGATAATATACCATGATTCAGCATGTTTTAGTACTCGTTTTGTTAGCTTCTAGTGTTTACTATTTTATTATTTCTTTACACGAGTTGTATTCTGTAACTCTACACACAAGGACATTTCATAGCTGCAAAAGGAGAAATAAAGTGTAATAGGACAAAAAAGAAAGCACATTAAAAAGATGTAAGCCCACACCATCCCTTCTGGAAAGAATCTTTGTGATATTGAGCAAACCTCTCTTCTCCCTCCTGTACAGACTCTCTGATTATCCAATTAGTAGAGAAAATGAAGGTGGAAGGAGGTCTTTTGAGTATAAGTAGGAAAGTTAACACACTAGTCTCTATCTCTGTTCCTGTTAACGTGAATTGTCTTCTCAGGCAGTCACTTTCTGTGGCTAGCATTTTGCCTTCTTAAGTAATAAAATAGATACTTATAGCTGAGGCTTTCACTTATCTCTGAAAGAGTAAGTCAGGGAGATAAACAAACTCTTGAGTGTTAAACTATTTACTGTTAGAATTGTGCTTTGAAAAAAACCAAGAAATCAGTGATAGGAATCAATTCTGTATCTTTGGTGTTCAACTGAAAATGGCCTAAGTGCTTTAGGAAACTATTAAGAGAATTTTATCTAACGTTATGGGGTCATGTGAGGATGTGTTCACTCACATAAGCCATTCTGCTAACATTGAGGTGTACACCGTGGATGGCTGCAAAGGCTATAGCCTATACCAGACACAGTTCTTATTAAGAAAGAGCTTTAAATCTTTGAGTGCATGGAATGGGGGAAGGGAGGTGGGGCCCAGGAATGAGTTAAGACTGGAAGAGCCCTGGGACTTCCCTGGTGGTCCAGTAAGGGGCTGCATTCCCAGGGCACAGCTTCAACCCCTGGTTGGAGAACTAAAATCCTGCATGCTGTGTCGTGTGGCCTTATTATTGCTGTTTGTATTTATTGGGCTGCCTTGGGTCTTGGTTGCAGCCCTTGGTATCGTCATTGTTTCATGCAGGCTCAGTTGTTGTGGCACTTGGGTTTCATTGCTCTGGGGCATGTGGAATCTTAATTCCCTGACTGGGGATCGAACCCACGTCCTCTGCACTGCAAGGTGGATTCTTAACCACTGTCCAGCAGGGAACTAAGATCCCGCATGCTGTGTGGTGTGGACAGCATTGAAAGAATGGAAGAGCCCTGTTCATAGTTGATTATAAAACAACAGTAGGTGTAATATAAACAAAAATAATAAAACTATGTAAGTGCTGTTGAAGAAGGATTTCATCAGTTCATACCACTGTTTTTTCTGAATACCTTTGAGAAGATTAAGCAAATGTACCTAAGTATGGCTCAGTATATGCTCTTATTAATTCATTGGAAATAATATGAGTTGGGTGGCTCTTGCCGCTTACACAGTCCCTTTTTTTAATTTCATTTAAAAAATTCAATTAATACCATACTCTAACATTTTCAGTCCAGTTATTAATGAATAATGTATTCTTTGCATATCAGTATATTATGTATCAGTGCAGGTCCTGGTTAAAGTTAGGCTTCATATTACAACTTGGAAGTGGGAGATGTAAGAGAGCTACATTTTGCAATTATTTCTTACAGGTTAAAAGTTGAGTAAAGCCCTTAGTCGTTGGCATCTGGTTTCAGGACCTAATAAAGCTCAGGTTCTTGATGTTTCATCTCAGAAAGAATCCAGTGAGAGACAAAGTGAAAAATGAGAAGTAGGTTTATTTAGAGAGAAACTCACTCCACAGACAGTATGGGACATTGCAGAGGGTGATGGAGAGGCTCTATACAGTCAGCAAAAACAAGACCGGGAACAGACTGTGGCTGAGATCCTGGATTCCTTATTGCCAAATTCATATTTAAATTGAACAAAGTAGGGAAAACCACTAGACCTGAATAGGTATGACCTAAATCAAATCCCTTACGATTATACAGTGAAAGTGACAAACAGATTCAAGGGATTATATCTGATAGACAGAGTGCCTGAAGAAATATGGATGAAGGTTCATGACAATGTACAGGAGGCAGTGATCAAGACCATCTCCAAGAAAAATGCAAAAGGGCAAAATGGTTGTCTGAGGAGGCCTTACAGATAGCTGAGAAAAGAAGTGAAAGGCAAAGGAGAAAAGGAAAGATGTACCCATTTGAATGAAGAGTTCCAAAAAATAGCAAGGAGAGATAAGAAAATCATCCTCAGTGATCAGTGCAAAGAAATAAGAGGAAAATAATACAATGGGAAAGACTAGAGATCTCTTCAAGAAAGTTTGAGATACCAAGGCAACATTTCATGCAAAGATGGGCACAATAAAGGACAGAAATGGTATGGACCTAACAGAAGCAAAATATATTAAGATGAGGTGGCAAGAATACACAGAAGAACTGTACAAAAAAGATCTTCATGACCCAGATAACCACGATGGTGTGATCACTCACCTAGAGCCAGACATCCTGGTGAAGTCAGGTGGGCCTTAGGAAGCATCCCTGCGAACAAAGCTAGTGGAGGTGATGGAATTCCAGTTGAGCTATTTCAAGTCTTGAAAGATGATGCTGTGAAAGTGCTGCACTCAATATGCCAGCACATTTGGAAAACTCAGCAAGGCCACAGGACTGGAAAAGGTCAGTCTTCATTCCAATCCCAAAGGAAGGCAATGCCAAAGAATGCTCAAACTACCACACAATTGCACTCATCTCACATGCTAGCATGTGGATCCGTTGGATCATTGAAAAAGCAAGAGCGTTCCAGAAAAACACTTACTTCTGCTTTAGTGACTACACCAAAGCCTTTGACTGTGTGGATCACAACAAACTGTGGACAATTCTTCAAGAGATGGGAATACCAGACCACGTGACCTGCCTTCTGAGAAATCTGTATGCAGGTCAAGAGGCAACAGTTAGAACTGGACATGGTACAACAGACTGATTCCAAATCGGGAAAGGAGTACGTCAAGGCTGCATATTGTCACCCTGCTTATTTAACTTTTATGCTGAATACATTATGAGATATGCTGGACTGGATGTAGCACAAGCTGGAATCAAGATTGCCAGGAGAAATATCAATAACCTCAGATATGCAGATGATACCGCCCTTATGGCAGAAAGTAAAGAAGAACTAAAGAGCCTCTTGATGAAAGTGAAAGAGGAGAGTGGAAAAGTTGACTTAAAACTCAACATTCAGAAAACTAAGATCAAGGCATCCAGTCCAATCACTTCACAGCAAATAGATGGGAAAACAATGGAAACAGTGACAAGACTTTATTTTTTTCGCTCCAAAATCAATGCAGATGGTGACTGCAGCCATGAAATTAAAAGACATTTGCTCCTTGGAAGAAAAGCTATGACCAACATAGACAGAATATTTAAAAGCAGAGAGATTACTTTGCCAACAGAAGTTTGTCTAGTCAAAGCTATGGTTTTTCCAGGAGTCATGTATGGATGTGAGAGTAGGACCATAAAGAAAGCTGAGCAGTGAAGAATTGATGCTTTTGAACTGTGGTGTTGGGGAAGACTCTTGAGAGTCCCTTGGACAGCAGGGAGATCCAACCAGTCCATCCTAAAGGAAATTAGTGCTGAATATTCATTGGAAGGACTGATGCTGAAGCTGAAACTCCAGTCATTTGGCCACCTGACGTGAAGTGATGATTCATTTGAAAAGACCCTGATGCTGGGAAAGATCAAAAGCAGGAGGAGAAAGGGACGACAGAGGATGAGATGACTGGATGGCATCACCGACTTGATGGACATGAGTTTGAGCAAGCTCTGGAAGTTGGTGATGGACAGAGAAGCCTGCCGTGCTGCAGTTCATGGGTCACAAAGAGTTGGACAAGACTGAGTGCCTGAACTGAACTCAACTCTCAGTTGAGTTAATTTCACTTTAAAAAATATTTTCTCGATCATGGTGTCCTGATTGTAATCTGATTTATATATAATAGAAAATATATGAAAACATATAGGAATATATAAAACGTATATAATAGAAAACATGTATAAAAAATCTACATCTTTTTAGGTGAGTGAGGCACAGAGGCAAATACTGACCACACGCCCCCAAGACCTGTGCCAGAAGGGGAGCATGGGCAGCGGGCTTGAGGGTTTCCATCTGGGCAGCATGGCC
The DNA here is from genome assembly GCF_049115385.1 of Moschus berezovskii. Lineage (NCBI taxonomy): Eukaryota > Metazoa > Chordata > Mammalia > Artiodactyla > Moschidae > Moschus > Moschus berezovskii. The sequence goes on from NC_142475.1 coordinate 38,423,757, forward strand.
TTTCGTCTCACGGAGATGGATGCAGGGGCCCCTTTTTGCCAGGGCTTGCAGTAGTTGGGTAATCCTGTTGACTACCCTTTGTTCCAAGTTCATGCTAAACCAGATGACCTGTGGCGAGGATTTCAGTCTCTGATGGAATTGTGGGCATTCTGCTGACTTGCATTGTTAGAGCCGGCAACAGTTTTGATTGTACTATTAATACAGTATCAGTTAATAAGTTAGCACTTGAGGTGTAGATATTGTCTATGCCTTGGGTGGGTGAGTAAGGAAGAGGAAGAGGAAGGGAGGGATGGGGAGAAGGAGTGAGAGGTGAAGAGGAGAGAAGAAAGGAGGAAGAGAGAGAGAGATGTCTGTTTTTGGCAACCTCACAGGTGCCAGCCGCAGGCCAGAGGAGCCCTCTGAGGACAGACGTCTTGTCCAAGGTGGTGTGTTCATAGTCACTCCTCTGCTATTGGCTTGTTTCTGCACATACATGATAAACATGGACTGATGCCTTTATTTTTGTTGAGAGAAACTTTAAAGGAGTGTTTTCATTTCACTTGGTGCAGGTTTTTAATTGACGTTCATGTTATTAAGGGCATGCTCTAATAATTCAGCAGCCTCATTAGACAAATATTTCTGATATGTTCAGGAGGAATTGCCTTTCTCTTCAAAGGAACCTTCTCCTTTTGGCCTGTGAGTCTCTTCATGTAAACCTCTAATTTTTTAAAATTGGTTTGGGGTTCATTCAAGTTATTCCAGACGATTCCATTTTGCTGAAAATTTCTACCACTTAATAAGAAATGATCTCTTTGTTGTAATAGGGTTCCTTTTGATTTGAATTTGTAAAGGTTTTTTAAAAAATTTATGTGGCTGTGCCAGATGTTAGCTGTGGCATGTGGGGTCTAGTTCCCTGACCAGGTACTGAACCTGGGCCTCCTGCATTGAAGGCGTGGCATCTTAACCACTGGACCACCAGGAAAGTTCCAGAATTTGAAAAACTTTAATGCACTTTCCTATCTTTCATGCTCATACATCCTAATTTCAGTTGCTGCAGTTATTTATTCATTTGTTCTTTAATTCAAAAGTATTTATAGAATGACAGCTTTGTGCCAGGCACTGTCCTGGACTGTAGGGTTTGAGTTACCAACCAAAATAATAGCTGGGTGAAATTTGATAGTTTTAAAGGATATAATCTTAGATAAGTATTAATGTGTGTTTCAGTTAAAGTCATCTGTAGGGACTTCCCTAGTGGTCCAGTGGAAAAGAATCTGCCTTGCAATGCAGGGTACACATGTTCAATTCATGGTCGGGAACTAAGATCCCATATGCCATGGGGATGCACACCACAATTAGAGAGTCCGTGGGGGTCCTACAAAAGATCCTGAATGATGCAAAGGAGGTCTTGCGTGCAATAACTAAGACCCAACATAGCCAAATACATAAATAAATAAAAGTAAAGTCATCTGTAATAATAATACAATGGTAAACAGTTATAGTAGGTACTGTTAGTTTTTTGAGTTTTCAGATGAGGAAAACTGAGCCACAGAGAGGTTAAGTGACTTCCCCAGGGTCACACAGACATCTGGCTGAAGGCCAGGACTTGAACCCAGGGACACATGAGTTCAGGAGCCTGTGGTCCCCTCTGCCTTGTTCTTTCTCCCCAGGGCAATGATAGCTTAAGACTTTGACCCTCCAGCCACTGTCTGGCAGTTACTTTGGTTCATCACCTGTGATAAAGAGATTATTTTGAGGGCAAAAGGGAATAATAATACATGGATGGCTCTTAAAAGCATGCTTGGCACACAGTATGCTTTGAGACATGTTGACCAGCCTCTCTTCTTTGTCTGTCATTTGCTACATTCTTCCTTCTCCTTTTCCTTCTACTCCTTCCCCTGTAATATTATTAGGGATGAAAAGTTCAAACAACTGTGTAAGAAACAACAAAAATTTAAAAAGTCAATTCATCTTTTTAAAAGAATAACTTCCAAAATAAGAGTAAATATTAGATTGTAAAATACTTATTGTGTCTGAGTGAGAGTCAGGTTGTCCTCTTTGATTTTTTTCCTTTAGTATTTTGAGGAATCCAGATTTAATTCCTGCTTTGATTGTAGGTTACCATCTTTAAGGGTTGAAATCCAGTTGGAGAAACTTGCAACAGAATTTGCTTTATAGATGCTAGCTAATCTTCCCAATATATTAACATATATTAGAGACAGTTCTGGTCCAGTAGCAACGTGGCTTTTTGCTTTTGAAGTTTTCCATATTATATCTGAACATCAGTGAAATTGGAGGTGATATGTAAATTGAAGCAAGTTGAAACTTTGTGGAGCCTTGCATAGGGAAGCTAGGAATACCAAGACAGCTGACCGATTGTTAGATTACAGACTAGCCACCAATAAAATAGAATTTCATTTGAATATGGGTTGTAGAGATGTTCAGGTAGAGAAACCGTGGTTGGACTTGAAATTAATATGCACTGCTTGTTCTTGCTGCTGTAATGGCTACTTCAAAAATGGGGACACCTTGACTTTGTATTACTCTAACTGATTTCATTCTCTGTTCGCTTTAATCTTTTCTTATTGTGAAAAGTAACACATACAGAAATTCAACTGTGTTTATCACAAAATGAACACCTTATTGTAATTACTTCCTGGCTTTTTGTTACATATTCGCACTTACATGTATTTAGTGAGTGCATCCTTCATGGTACTCAAATGTTTAAATTCTTTATCTGCCATAGCTGCTGATTGAAATGCAATACCAGCAAGAGTGACTTTGTCAATATCCCATAAAGGACCCTAAAATCCTCTACAGGATATGCTGTACTATTTCTTAGAATTCTCAAAGAGATTGTTTTTAACATTCTTTCGGTCATGTTACAAACGTCTTTGGCATCTGCTCAGCACTTAATAAGTTAAAAGGCTCCCAAATTATCATTTCTACTTTGGTTTTCTTGGAAGCGTATTGGTAGTACTTTTCTCTGATAATGTTGTAAAAACAAAATATTTTTTAAAAGTTGTCTGTATTTTCAACATTATTGAGTCTTCTCCTAAGTGTTTACCCTATTGGTCAGTTTCCCCTCTCCCCAGGATGTCCCCTCTCAATGATGCTCCACCACCATTCTTCTCTTACCTAATCCAGGGAGGACCCCTTGATGAGTCATGCATAGCTCCCCACTGCTTTCCTGTTTTAATTCTTTATCCCCTGAAAATTCCAGGTGACATTTACAATTCAGTTTTTCAACTTTTACGATCAGGACTTGTTTCTTATGGAGTATAATCCTGAATTGACTTGTGCCCTGGATGTTGACTTCATAGTCAACTTGATGCATCTAGAATTAATTCACTTTTATGATCTTTCTCCTCACTCTGCCTTTGTCCTAGTTCCTTTAAACTAACTTGTCTCCTGGTTTAAAGGGGCATGGAACACACCAGATGGCCACTGGAGAAAATGATCTTTTATGTAGGTACTTAGGGATAATTACCAGAATTAACTGTCCATTTCTGAATTTGTACTTATTCACCCATTTTCTCATATTGTTGATACTATGGAATTCACTGTGTGAGTCCTGTGGACAAACAACTTATCACTGGCTTAGCCATGATGTACTTTCTTTTGCCAGAATTTGATTATTTCTGCCAAAATGTTCTAGTGAAAAGTCTTTTAGTTAAGAAGAATAGAAAACTGTGACTTTGCTCACCTAAAAAGGGAAAGGCGTTGCACAGAATAAACGTTGTTTTGGAATTCAAGACAAGGCAAGGAAGCAAGCCCAGCCCCCTCCAGACTAGTCCTGCAGATTGGAAAGGTGTTAGAAGCCAAGGTAGCTTCTAGAGTCTAAAGAAACCAAGAAACTCCTTTCTCTCCCACTTGAGCCCTCTTTTCTTCATGGTCATCTCTCCTTCCTTTCCTCTTCCTCTCTGCTCATATACAAATCTTTCTTTGGGAATTGGCTTCCTCTGTATTCTTACAACTTTTACCGGTTTCCCCAAAATATCTTCTTCAACAGCAAAGCCTCCGTGAGTTTTTAGCTCAAGTGCCTACCACTAACTGATTAGCGCCTTAGTGTTTTAATTACACAATCCCAGGATAAGAATCTTAATTGTATCAAATAGTTTTGTTTTTCTTTTAATTTAGTCTAAACAATTTGTAGATTACCAGAAGATTAATTTTGGTGGGTGGAACTCTGCTGATGGTAGAAGGTGGCTTGGGCAAGGTGGCTGTGGCAATAGAGGCAGCTTCATGTCAGGTCGATTTATCTCTCTCCCTCTGTTCTTGTCTCGTCGTAACAAAGATTTGGGATGATAGACTAATTACAGCTCACACAGACAGGATTTCTCAGTTCCTATCTCAATGTAGCAAGGATTCGAAACGACTGACTGGTTACAGCGCAGTTACAGTTCTTTTATTAAACAGAAGGGACAGTACATTCCCAAGACATGGGAGCAGGCTGACCGCAAAGGAGTGGCAGTGATCGCTCTCTGCTTCCCTTTTTATACTCCCCGTCTCCTCCTCTTGAGTCTGCCCTGTGCAGAATAGGGCTTGTACCCACCACCAGTCAGGAAAGGGAATGAAAATAGGCGTATGCGCAAGGCTGATTGACAACTGCAAGTTGTATAATGACAAGGGGCCAAATGTTATTTGAATGGCCTATAAGGACAGTTTAATTAAGAGCAAGTACAGGTTTCTTACTAGAAAACTGACTACTGCTACTCAGAAGTGATATGTCATTTTAAAGTCACTTGAAGTTGTCAAATAGTGACTCTGAAACCTTCCTGTTCTAGTACCAAATGTGTGGGAGAATGATGGCTGCAGGAACTCCTCAGTGGTCTTGCGTGTGTGTGTGTACACGTACCTGTATGTTTGTGTGTGTGTGTGTGTACGTACCTGTATGTGTGTGCTTCATCTTTTGAGAGGAGGTGGTGAACACTGGATTAGGAGTTCAAAGACCTAAGTTCCATTTATGATTCTGCTGTGACCTATAAATTATTAACTCTTGAGCCTTGATGCCAGATGCCTTATAGGTACTGGTGAAAGCACTCGACAGTTTTCAGAGTGCTATAAAAATGCCAAGTTGATTTATTAGCTGAATTATGAACTACTGGAATCAAATTGGCTCATGAATAAAAGTTATGTTGTGCTAACTTTGATCCCCTCCACCTCAAAAAGCAAGTAATTTTTTATGGTGCCAGAAGAACAAGATTCTAGAAAACTAAGTTTTGTTTGCTTTTTAAACTATCTAATCGCCACTTTACTAACTCCATTTCTGTCTCTTTTTAATGCTGCCTCTTAGTATACGCTCCATTCAACACTCAATTAGCATGCCTGCTATGAGGTAAAGTATATTTTCACAAAATGTAGTTGGTCTGATGCTTTCTTACAGTTTATCCAGATGTTTCTCTTAAACTGTTCCGAAGTAGGAGCTAGAAGTCTGCTCTAAACAAGCTGTGAAAACTGTTACCAGCTTTCAGTTGGTCCTCCCAGTGTTTTTAGGCTGGTGTTAAGAAATCCATTAAGTGTTTGTGACTTTAAAAAGGAATTATTATTTCTACTTTATTTTGTAAACCTATTAAATTGTTTCATTCTGGAATCTGTTTAATTAAAAAAAAATTGAACACTGCTCATCTGATCAACCTTTTCTTTTCATGGATGTAGGTGGCCCACCTCCATTCACATTAGCTTTAGTTACAGTCTCTGTTTCTCTCATCCTCCCCATTTCTACCTCCCTCATCCCATTGTGATATCTGGAACCAACTGGGATCTCATTCTAGTGTCCTCTTTAATCAGTAAGCACTTGCAAGTGGCACCTTTTACTACCTCACCTGACCTCTCAATAGAGGCAGAGAATTTTTCAACGATGTATGCTTGACTTGAAATTTAGTGTACATCGGAATTACCTGGAGGGTTTATTAAACGTCCCTGCCTGGTGGGCCCATGTTGACTTTCTGATTCCGTAAGCCTGGGGTGGGACCTGAAAATTTGCTTTGCTAACAATTTCCCAAGGGCTATTGATACAGCTGGTCTGGGGAATCACCCTTTGGGACCGACTGCCCATCACCATGGTGGGAAGGGGGAAGCCCATTTTTCCTTCTTCTATTTCATCATGGTAGCAGGAAGGATATTGGGGGTCATGTGGGTAGTATAAAAGCTTTGGAAACCCAGCTGAAAGCGACACACAGGTGCTGTGATCCTTCCTAACTAATGTGGGTGAATGTGAAGGCGCAGGAGAGGCTTTCTGTGGGCTGGGAGAGCCTCTGTTAGCTGCGGCAGCTTTGTGAAGTGGCCAAATCCAGTTTCCTGGATTTTGGTCTCTCCCTTCCTTTTGGTCTCTGTTTCTGCTGTTATGCTGCTCCTGGGAACCAGGATCCCTGGTGTGGAACCTCCTGTGGTTTGCTTGTCCTGCTGAGCTGATGTGGGTTCAGGTAGAAATGTTGCCAGGCAACATATGAATTTAAACATTAGTTCTAGACTGTAGCACTTTAACCAAAATCAGACTGAGCTAACAGTGGCTTTTTCTTATACGGTGACAAGTTGGTTGAGGAAGTGATAGACTCAGTGTTGTACCTGACTTTGTTCCCGCTTCTCACACATGTATTTTATCTGTATGTTTAACACTGGCTCTGTTCAAAGAATCAAAAAGATTGTTGTAGAAATCTGGGAACAGAAGTTGATAATCTCACATAGTAAGACACCATTTGTATGTATGCCTATGGTACAGGTGTTACATATGGTTTATGTGTTCTTCTGCTGATTGAGAATAATGGCCAAGGGGAATACAGTCAACTAATAATGTTTTCTGAATTGTTGAAATTTTTGTTCAGTGTATGTGATTTTATTTGTTTTTCTTTTCTCTCCATAGAAACTCCCCAACTTTCAAATCATTTGAAGAAAAGGTTGAAAACTTAAAGGCAAGTAAAGAACAGGGTCTTTCTGTTGTTTGGTGCCTGAACTTTCTTTGTTGTGGGTAGATTATTCAAATTAGAATTTCAAAAATATTTAAAGATATTTAAGGTGATATCCAACCAGTCCATTCTAAAGGAGATCAGTCCTGGGTGTTCACTGGAATGACTGATGCTAAAGCTGAAGTTTCAATACTTTTGCCACCTCACGGGAAGAGTTGACTCACTGGAAAAGACCCTGATGCTGGGAGGGATTGGGGGCAGGAGGAGAAGGGGACGACAGAGGATGAGATGGCTGGATGGCATCACCGACTCGATGGACATGAAGTTGAGTGAACTCCGGGAGTTGGTGATGGACAGGGAGGCCTGGCGTGCTGTGATTCATGGGGTCGCAAAGAGTCGGACACGACTGAACTGAACTGAACTGAAGGTGATATACTGGAGAAGAAAATGGCAACCCACTCCAGTATTCTTGCCTGGAGAATCCCATGGACAGAGGACCCTGGCAGGCTACAGTCCATGGGGTCGCAATGGTTGGACATGACTTAGCGACTAAACCAACCAAGGTGATACATACTCTTAATAAATTTTTTAAAGTATATATTGTAGTATGACAGCATGAGTGCTGAAAAGAAACATATATTTTAAAGTAGTACTTCAGAAGTTTGTGCTGCTTTTTGTATTATTCACTTCATATACTTTTGTAATTGGACAAAATGTAATACAAATCTCGTTGTAGAAAACTGAAAACAATATCAGTTCAGTTCAGTTCAGTCGCTCAGTCGTGTCCAACTCTTTGTGACCCTGTGAATCGCAGCACGCCAGGCCTCTCTGTCCATCACCAATTCCCAGAGTTGACCCAAACTCATGTCCATTGAGTCGGTGATGCCATCCAGCCATCTCATCCTCTGTCATCCCTTTCTCCTCATGCCCCCAATCCCTCCCCGCATCAGGGTCTTTTCCAATGAGTCAGCTCTTCGCATGAGGTGGCCTAAGTATTATAGAAACGCACAAAAAATAAAACACAAATATATGGTCCTACAACCCAGAAACAGTGATATGTTGTAGGACTATACTGTTACACTTTAAAAAAAATTAACCAGGGACTTCCCTGATGGTCCAGTGGTTAAGAATCTGCCTTGCAACGCAATGGATGTAGATTAGATCCCTGGTTGGGGAACTAAGATCCCACATGCTGTGGAGCAACTAAGCCCGAGAATCGCAATTAGGGAGTCTGTGCACCACAATGAAAGATCCTGCGTGACACAAGGAAGATCTCGTATGCTACAACTAAGACCTGATGCAGCCAAATAAATATTAAAAAACAAAAACGAATTAACCGTAAATCATAAACATTTTTCTATATTATTAAATATTCTTCAATATTATGTTTAACGGCTGCTTGCATAGCATTATAATGGATAGTTTGTTCAGTCCTTAATTATTGGACATGTTTATTATTATGATGATGCTGTGGTGATCATTAATGATTCACTTATTTTTTGATTGCTTTGATTTTGGTGAAGATGGACATTTGCCCATAATAATCAACTTTATGATTTGTAAATTGGATTATCTTCAAGATTATATTTGAAACTATAAAGATCATCAAGGATCACAAGTGATGAGAAATGACGTTTTGTTCCCATCCACTGTCCAACCTTCTCCACAGTTTGTACAAAGCCCATATGTTCATTTTTTCCAAAACTAATACTATAGATATCTTTAACAAAATAAGTAATAAACTTAAAAAACAAATTAAAACTACTATCTTAAGATAAAACTGATATCTTAAGTATTTCATATATATCAGCTTTAAAATAGTCATATTTTATCTTTCAGAATTGTAACTGAGTCACTTCTTTTTAAATACAGCTTTTTAAAATTACAGAATCAGGGTGTGCTAATAGAAAGAAAACCAAACACTGTATCACAAGCTAGATCTTTTTTTCTTGCATGTACAAACACTACTCCCACCTTTTCCCTTTCTACATAAATGTGTTTTTCAAAAAGGAATCACACTGTACACACAGCCCTGCAACTTGTTCATTTAATGCCCCCAGCATGCATGCTCTAATGAATCCACAAATGCAGGCCCCTGTTCTTTTTCTCACTGATGCTTTTCAGTGGCCTGGAAGAGTCCTTGACACACTGCATCTACTTAATACATATTTGATGAACAAAAAAATACATCATAGTCATTCTTCTAGGTCAGTACCAGAGGCCTGCTTTCTTCTTGTTAATTCCTACTTCAGTTCAGTTCAGTTCAGTCGCTCAGTCGTGTCCAACTCTTTGCGACCCCTTGAAAACAAACTGTGCATTCCAATAAGTCAAGGTTTTATTCTAATTCCATTCTCAAAATTTTAGGAATGTCATAGTCTCTCCTTGAAATCTACCCTGAGTGTTAGTTTCTGAAATGACTAGTTGGAAAACCAGGCAGCCTCTGTTCTTTTAACAATGAAGAGGAGGAGAAACTTCCAGGTCATTACTATGTACTTTCCTCCTGAGTATATTCAGACTCTATAAAATCAGTTTTTGAAATATGACTAGGCACCATTCAGATTTCAAAAAATGTAATTTTTAAAAGCATATAATGTATTAGACAAATATCACAAAGGAAGCTGTATGCTTCAGATATAGTTTTTCCTAACTTACATTGATATTCAGTTAAACATGGAGTCTACTTGTACTTTCATTTAGGTTTTGGATTGAGTCATTAACTGTGATTCTTGAGCATTTGCCATGTACCAGGAGATGCGTATTGGGCACTGGGAAAACACAGTGAGCACGAGTGACACAGATGCTTTCTGAAGATGTTGAGGCAATTTAATGGCCAATGAAAATAAAGGGAGGGTAAGGGCTTCCCAAGTGGCTCAGTGGTAAAGAATCCACTTGCAATGCAGGAGAGGCAAGAGATGCAGTTTCGATCCCTAAGTTGAAAAGATGCCATGGAGAAAGAAATGGCAACCCACTCCAGTATTCTTGCCTAGAAAATCCCATGGACAGAGAAGCCTGGTGGGCTACAGTTCATGGGGTTGCAAAAGAGTTTGAAATGACTTAATGACTAAACACGGAGAAGGCAATGGCACCCCATTCCAGTACTCTTGCCTGGAAAATCCTATGGATGGAGGAGCCTGGTAGGCTGCAGTCCATGGGGTCGTGAAGAGTCAGACACGACTGAGCGACTTCACTTTCCCTTTTCAATTTCATGCATTGGAGAACCACTCCAGTGTTCTTGCCTGGAGAATCCCAGGGACGGGGGAGCGTGGTGGGCTGCCGTCTATGGGGTTGCACAGAGTCGGACACGACTGAAGTGACTTAGCAGCAGCAGCAGTAACTAAACAACAACAACAAAGCACTAGGACAGTGGAGGTCAAGGGTGCAGTGAGGTCAGTAGTGGGAATCTCTGTCACCCTGGGCAGGAGGGAAGGTCAGAGAGACTTCTCTGAAGATGCAGTAATGTAAATGGAGGCCTTTAGGTTGAAAGGAATGTTTGAAGCTTTGGGGACCCTTTGAGGAACTTTACTGTGCTATAGGTTATAGAGCAAGAGACAGAGCTAGAGAGATAGGTGGACCACGCTAAAGAAAAAGTGGGAAGCCATGGAAAGATTTTAAAGAATCCGTGTCATGCATTCTTCTATGCATTTTAGAAAGATCACTGTTGGCCCTGCAGATCTAAGGGGAGAGAGACTGGAGAAGGAGACAAGGTGGGAGGAAGGTTTGTGATCAGCCAAAGATGATGGTGTATGAGTTGAGTTAGTGCCAGTGGAACAGAGTTGAAAGATATTTAGAATTTAGAAGTGACAGACAAAAACTTAGTGATGGGGAACAAGATGGGGAATGACCAAGGATAACAAAGCAGTCTGACTGGGAGGTGCTACTGCCATTTACGGCCTTGGAGTAGGAAGGAACCAGTGGTGGGGAGGAGTTATTTTAGACTTATAAATTGCAAGAGGTCTTCTTAACATTTTCTTATAATTAAGGAATGTTTTAATAAATTTAATAACCATACAGTGGATACAAGTCATGCAAATTTTTCAAACAATTCAAAGATTTTGGATGGGAGGCCAAAAAGAATGAGAGCGAAAATTTCAACTAGATTCCAACTGTTAATGAGTCTGTGGCCAGTCACGACTGAGTTAAGAGCATCATGCTGTGTCTGGGAAACATACATGTATTTCTTTCCTTTGTTTTACTCAATAATATTTCACAAAATGTTATCTAGATATAGAGAGAGTTCAGTAGATTCTTTAGCATAACAGGCCTTATAAAATTTTATATTTATAAAAATAAATTTCCCTGTGAAGAACAATAAGCAGAGAGGGGGAAAAAGTAAAAGGGTAGAATTTACCAATTTGAATATTTTCAGCACAGAAACTGCCTAAGTTTTTCTATGAACCTGCATGGAACATGACAACAGTACTAAATTCTGTACAAATATAATAATCACTGAGCTCTCGGGCTCCTGGTTTATTTTTTCTTCAAAGTAAGATTTGAGTTATTTTATGCAGAGTCAGCAAAGTGTGTGTTTCATAACGTCTTTTCCTTTTTGAACTTTTCAAAGTCTAAAGTCGGGGGAAACAAGTCTGCTGGTGGTGATTTCGGAGAAGTCTTGAATTCAACTGCAAGCGCTAGTGCCACCACCACGGAGCCTCTTCCAGAGCAGACACAGGAGAGCCTGTGAGCCTCCCACCTTTGTTCTGCTACTCACTGCCAGATGCTGCGAGCGAGATCCAAGCACATCTTGTCAACATTCATTGCCATGAACTTCCACCAGATGTGCTTTTGTTGAGCTTTACATATTCCTTTGACCAAATAGCTTGTGGGTTCAACAATGTAAAAGTATCTTCACTTCTATTCCTGGGAAACACCCTTTAATGTGCATTTCAGCCCCTTTATTTAGGAAACATCACTATGAAAACACATCTAGTACCTGGGGATCCTCACTAGAATGATATGAAAAGCTATGGGTTATCATAATTGCTTATACAATTGCTCTGGGTGTGGGCCAACAGTTTGATCTTTGTCTTCTATACAGGTTTCTGTTTTTCCTCTTTGAATCTCTGTATATTTGATTCCTAGATTAGACTGTTCTTTAAAATGCTCTGCATCCTGCTTATTAAAAAAGTTTTGGTGAAATGTTCTTTACCTCCAAGGGAAGAACTACCAGCTACACAAATATTTTTGAGTATCGTTTGGGGATTAAGTATCTTATATCTTGGGGGTCTGAAGACACCAGACTAAATAAATCTGCTCTATATTCAGTTTCTTATAGTTTTGTAAGTGACATTACGTACAGTAATTCCAAATCCTAGGTGACCTAAGGTGGAGCCCTTTGTTTATCACCATCTGTGACAGTAACCATTTCAGTGTCATGGTTATTATGACACTTATAGCTACTTATTTTTCACCAGATTAAAATTTTAGTTTTGGAGGAAATTATAAGGTAACATTCTAAATCAAGCATATTGTATTATCAATAGGTTGAAATTTGAACACTGTCCTCAAACATTCAGTTCCAAAGCCTGAAAGTTTTTTTAGATCTAGGTAGCTGAAAAGTGCTAAAATCAACCGCATTAGGGGAAACGCTGTCTTCATTTAATTCATTTAGCAGCATTTAAAATAAGCACACCAAGTTATATGACTAATATAACTTGAAAAATTTTTATACTAAGGGGTTGGTGATAACTCCTGAGGATTTCATGCATTAATAAAAATCAACTCATCATTTTCTACTTACTTGTTTTCAGTTTGTTAGAAATTACAAAATGATACTGTAGGCATTGCCCCCTGCTTTGAAAACAGAGTGTCAGGGCTGAATGAACCGAAACCTCTGGAAGTATCTGCACGGAGGCCAAGGTACTCGCATTAACTCTAGTAGTTTCTTACTCATCACCACTCTTTTCCTTATGCTGTGTATGGTTATGGCCTACAACGTTGTATTTGTTATTTATCAAGTTGTGATTGTTTTATTATTGTTTATGCCAAATGTTAATTGCCAAGTTTGGAGTGACCTAAAGCATTTTTTAAAAGCATGACTAGATTTAGTTGGGGATAAATTATCTTATAAAAACCAAATCTGAAAAGCTACAAGTGCTGATTGTTATGAAATAACATATTGCCCTTTTTGATTGCTGGAGCTTTTGTGAGCACTTCAGATGCAACTGATACTATGCTCTATTACATGTGAAAAGCTTAATAAATTCTGTGTGTCAGTAGCACAGGTCTCAATATTTATTATGAGACCAATGGTCTGGAAACAGCTTGTTGTATTACATAATCAACTGGTACCCAGGCTTCAAAAAAAAAAAGGCAGTTTTTTACCATCTGCTTTATATCATTGCTTCATGGTATCAGAATACCATAAATTATTTACTTGAAAAGGCTTTAAGGCAAAAGTTGTTGAAGCATTGTCCCAGAGGAGTCCATGTGTATACATTTGTCTTTTTAAAGAGATACTATGGTTACTCAATAAGGCTGGTAAGTTATTTTTTCAACCAATTAGTCTTTCCGTTGCTTTTATCACATCGTTCATCACACTGATTCTTGGATGTCCTGCCCTGTTACTGTCTTTTTAATAAGGCGAAATGGAGAAGATGGCGGTTTCTTTAGTTAAACGAAATATCCTCAAATCTCTTTATTTTATGGGAGAAATGATAGAGATAGGGTTGGAAGGTGGGATGGGTGTACGTGGGTACTGGTGATGGTTGTAAAAGAAGAAAATGGAGAAACACTTTTACAGACATCTACCTAAACTTAATTTAGAAATGATTTTATCTATGGCAAAGCACTCTGCCTCTAAAGAAGCAACAAAAAAGTGGAGGGAGGATAAATGTAGAAAAATACACATCAACTTAGAAATCTTATTCCAAGTAGTCTTTGTGGAAGATCCAATATTACAAATTCACAGGTACTTAAGCAATTTAGAACACAGTAATTACTAAGAACACCAGAGAGGGATCCTGGTTATTCTACTGTGTTTCATGTTTGACACTAGAAGAACATAGCAACAAGAGTGAGAACTCAGATACTTAAGGATTCAAGAAGTGTGATAGAAGAAAACAATTACTAAAATTATCCCCTTCTTACAAAGGAATGTCCTTAATTTATGGAGCTTGTGGGAAATAAAGCAAGAATTCTTACACCTATGAAGCCAAAGTAATCCAAGGAAGAGAGTAGAAACCATTGGATTATTTTAGTAGTAATTCAAACTACTGAAATAGAGGGAAAAAATGTTGAATTTGGACTATTTCTGGATCTGTTAATGAAGAAATACTACTGTTTATTTTTTGTTGTTGTTGTATAGTATTTGAAAACAATAAAAATTCTATAATTTGGGCATGAGTTCTTTTGTATGTATTACTTATCTGCTGAGGAAAGGGGTAAATCCATTAATTATACAACTTGTATCCAGACCTGTCATATCCCAGGTATAGAAAAAACCAGGAGTAGCTGTATGGAATCAATTTATCAAACAAAAAAGCTACATGCTGACTACACAAAGACATTCGTAAGTGACTTTGCTCAGTTTGTGCCAGAGATGCTGCATAAGGCCCTATGTAAGGACTTCATGTTTCTTTATATTAAGACCCAGATGACAAAACAGATTTTTACCCGTAATGGAGAGACACTGGGCCGTTAATTAGTGAATTGTCCCACTGTAATTGGATTAATTATAGAGACCATTTAGTTTTCAGTTACTAAGAAAGCATTATCACTTTTAAGTAAACCTACAAACCATAGGTTTCAGTTTCCATGTTCTGATTCTGAAATAAAAATGAACCAAAATTAAAAGCCAAAAGAACTCACATGCCTGTCACCTGCCAGGACTTCATACATAAATGCTGGCTTGGCCACTTTCACTGTTAACACTCTCCATCCCAACATCCTTGAAAGTTTCCCCCTTGGTTTCTGGAATTAATTATTTTCTCATTTTCCTGTTTGACTATTCTCTGGCATTCTCTTTTTCCAAATCCTTGAAGGTTATGGACAATCTCTGGTCATCATCTACACGATTTGCTTAATGATAGCATTCATCTCTATGGTTGAAAGGACTTATCTTTACAGTTATACTCATCTGTCTTGCCAGTGTATCACTAGTCCATTTTTCCAGGTTTTCTTGCATGTTTGAAAGGCATAAATTTCTAAATCACCTTCTGATCACTTCCATCTAGCCACTGCTGCTGCTGCTGCTGCTGCTGCTAAGTCACTTCAATCGTGTCCGACTCTGTGTAACCCCATAGACGGCAGCCCATCAGGCTCCCCCGTCCCTGGGATTCTCCAGGCAAGAACACTGGAGTGGGTTGCCATTTCCTTCTCCAATGTGTGAAAGTGAAAAGGGAAAGTGAAGTCGCTCAGTCATGTCTGACTCGTAGCGACCCCACGGACTGCAGCCTACCAGGCTCCTCCGTCCATGGGATTTTCTAGGCAAGAGTACTGGAGTGGCTTGCCATTGCCATCTAGACACTAGTAGCCACTATTTGAGCTTTCAGTAGGTGATGGGCATTTCACACCCACTTCCTTCAATTCCTCACTCAAGGCTGTCATGCTCTCATCATTTTATAGATGAGATTACAGCAGACAAAGAGCCAGTCACTTGCCTTCTGCCATTACTGTTTTTACAAAGCATATTAACAATTTGCAAGCTACATGGGAAAAAAAACAGCTTGTATTTTTAATAAATCAAGAAGGAAGGTGTGGTTCAAGAAATCGGAGCAGGATCAGAAGGGGCCATGATGTTAAAATACTGCCACTAGGGTCGATGTTACTATTGGCACTAATATGGGAAAGGACAGTGTGCAGACTGACTCAGTCCTTCCCAATCTTATCTGATGCTTCTGTTGCTCTGCCAAAAGCAGAGAACTAGGCATGCTTGAAGTTAGTTGATACAAACTTATCCATTAAAAACATCAGAATTTGCCCCCAAATGCATTATCAAAACAAAGGAATTTATCATCTTGCTAAGGTAGGACATGAATATAATACAGCCATTGATTTTTTATGGGATATTAGCGATCCCATTTGCTCTGTAGATGCTGATTAAGTTTACAGAGCACTTCCTTAAACTTGAGAAAGAGACTAATAACTTGGTTGTATGTGAGGAAACCAAATTGGCAACAAAAAATCGGCTCGCCTGCAATCAGGAGTGGAGGTTGAATTGGAACTAAGAACACTGGCCAAAGCTCTTCACTACACTTTTTTTTTTCCTGAAGGGAAACACAAATAGCAATAGCCTTAGAAAGTAATGTAAAAATGTCTCAGGCAAGACTTCATCA
Organism: Moschus berezovskii; assembly: GCF_049115385.1. Taxonomy (NCBI): domain Eukaryota; kingdom Metazoa; phylum Chordata; class Mammalia; order Artiodactyla; family Moschidae; genus Moschus; species Moschus berezovskii. The sequence continues at coordinate 38,439,910 of NC_142475.1, forward strand.
AGAGGCAAGGGAAATAAACAATTTATGTACCAAAGGAGAGAACTCACCTGGAGTAGAATTTAAGCTCTCTGCTGAATTTAAGGCTTGCCATACAGGTGGCTTATACTGCAAGGAGATCCAACCAGTCCATTCTAAAGGAGATCAATCCTGGGTGTTCATTGGAGGGACTGATGCTAAAGCTGAAACTGCAATACTTTGGCCACCTCATGCGACGAGTTGACTCACTGGAAAAGACTCTGATGCTGGGAAAGGTTGGGGGCCGGAGGAGAAGGGGACGACGGAGAATGAGATGGCTGGATGGCATCACCGACTCTGTGGACATGAGTTTGAGTGTACTCCGGGAGTTGGTGATGGACAGGGAGGCCTGGCATGCTGTGATTCATGGGGTCACGGAGAGTCAGACAGGACTGAGCGACTGAACTGAACTGAACTGATACAGGTGTCACGGAGAGTCAGATAGGACTGAGCGACTGAACTAAACTGAACTGATACAGGTGGCTAGTATTAATGTCATGTGTGATTCATACAATTATGCACTATTCTAAGGTTAATTCCTTGGTCTCTAATTTTCTTGAGGTCTCTAGTCTTCTCCATTCAATCGTTTTCCTCTATTTCTTTGCATTGATCACTGAGGAAGACTTCTCTCTCCTTGCTATTCATTGGAACTCTGCATTCAGATGAGTATATCTTTCCTTTTTACCTTTGCCTTTCACTTTTCGTCTTTTCTCAGCTATTCGTAAGGCCTCCTCAGATAACCATTTTGCCTTTTTTGCATTTCTTTTTCTTGGGGATGTTCTTGATCCCCATCTCCTGTACAATGTCATGAACCTCCATCCATAGTTCTTCAGGCAGTCTTATCAGACTTGGAGAATTTTGAGCATTCATTTACTAGTATGTGAGATGAGTGCAATTGTGTGGTAGTTTGAGCATTCTTTGGCATTACCTATGATGAAAAGCACATCTTTTTTTGATGTTAGTTCTCGGAGGTCTTGTAGATTTTCATAGAACCATTCAACTTCAGCTTCTTGAGTTTGAGTAAGGTGTGGGAGATGGTGATGGACAGGTCAGCCTGGTGTGCTGCAGTCCCTGGGGTCGTAAAGTCAGACTCGACTAAGCGACTGAACAACAAAGGTTAGTCCACTTCTTGTGTTCTTTCTACTGTCCACACAATTGATGAGAATATCAGAGTTTTAAAATCCATAGTCAAAAGCATTATTGGGAATTCTCTGGCAGGTCCACTGGCTAGGATTCTGAGCTTTCACTGTCCAGTTCAGGCTTCAGTCCCCGGTCAGGGAACTAAGCTCCCTACAAGATGCCTGGCTTGGCCAAAAACAAAAGTCTCATTGTCAAAAGCATTAAAATAGGGTCTTGGGTCATACATAAAAATTCCTTCCCTCAAAGTACTTGCAAATGCAATGGAACAGTGCTTGCTCAAGTAAATAATTGTGTATTATTATAAAGATGCTGGGTAGAACGATGGGCAGCTTAATTCATTAACACTATTATGGTGTTCAGCTCAGTTTTGAAGAAGGTGGGCAAATTCTGGCAATTACCATGGTGCCGGAAGGGAGAAAATCATGTGAGCGTGGGTCCTCTGGGTGGTGCATGTTTATGCATTAGGAACTTATTCCCTAAGAGAAGGGACTGCAGCCAGAGGTGACCCCAAACGCCTCAAATTAGTATTTTTGTAACGTGGCTGGGCTGACCACAGAATAGGCAAAGAAGGACACTCTTGGAACCCAAATGTTTAAGCCCTACCATGTGCTCGCTGTCAGGGATTCAACAGCACAATTCCTGCCCTCACAAAGTTCATAAATTCAGAGAACACGCTAAACACAATTATTGTAAGTAAACCACATGGTATATTAAGAAGTGTTAAGTGGCGGGGGTCCGATAATATTTGGAGTTCCAATTCTACATAAGATAGCCAAGGAGAACCTCGCATTTGAGCAAAGTCCTGAAGAGCGGTGGGGGTAAAACCTTCGGACATTCTGGGGAAGGACGCGGGAGGCGGGGGCAGCAAGTGTCACATTATCAGAATTTACAGCAGCACAAGGCCCAAAGGGTACCTGGGAGGGCGAAATTGCTGCGAGTCAGAACACTTTCCAGGCAAAACTTAGCGGGTCGCTGCTAGGAGGGGACTTCTAGCCATCAAGGGTTTTGTCCAACAACCCCAATCTCTCTCGACCCAGAATTAGCCCCAACACCGACCAGACCACGCCCACCGCCCACAGGGCTCTGCACTGGGCGGCCCCTCGTTGCTCCGCCCCACGACCTGCGCGCTTGCGGAGAAGCCAAAGGTCAGAGGTCGTGGATCCGTCATGGCGGCGCTGTGTCGGACCCGTGCCGTGACTGCCGAGAGTCATTTTCTGAGAGTGTTTCTCTTCTCTCGATCCTGTCGAGGAGCAGGCACTGAGAGTGGCTCCGGAAGCGAGAGTTCTGATTCCACGGAGCCTAGGCCGCGCCCAGGCGGCTTCGCGAGCGCTTTGGAGCGGCTCTCGGAACTGCAACGGAAGGCGGAGCTCGGCCGGACGAGGGTGAGTCGCGAGGGTTAAGCCAGGCACTCGTTGGCGGGCGGGGCCGGGGTTGGAGGCGGAGCTCAGAGGCGGGGTTGGGGGCGGAGCTAGGGTGGAGCCCGCCGTTATGGGTGGAGCCGGGGGCAGGGCGGAGCTTGGCGTCGTGGTTGGGCCCGGCTGAGTTGGGTGAGCCCGAGGGGCCGGGGCGGGGGCGGGGCGCTTGGGACAGTGTGCGGTCGTGTCTTTCGTCGGTTTGTTGTGCTTCTGTCTGGTATCTACGTGTTGGGCCCGCGTTGTCCACACTCCTTTGCATGCATCTTCTGAATTGAGTGCTAGAAGGGAAACCAGCAGCGAAAGCTGCCGGCGGCGCGTCTAGGGCGACTCCTGGGACTCCGAGTGGGACTCAGGCTGGAAGAGGCTGGGCTCTCGGCTTCTCTTGTGCGCAGTAGCGGCAGCGTGGAGCTTAGTGTCTGGTGTTCCAGGCTCTTCAGAAATATTTCTTAATTCAGTGGATAGGTAAATGACAGAATTAGTGTCACTATGAAGTTGAGCAAGTAATTTAACCTATCAGTGCTTCACTTTTTCTGTAAATGACCTTAAAAAAAAAAATCCATCTGCCCCAGGCAATAATTCTGTAAAATACGATAGAATTATTAGATAGGTGAAATGGAAGAAATAGGGAGAAATACAAATTAGATTTTTTTGAGCTAGCAGACATGAAGTTGGCAGTATTAAACTGTATAAAAATAAATTCCCAATTTCTGTACTTAACCCCTTGGGAACCAGTCCCAAACAGGTCACAGACCGGTAGTGTCCTGGCTTACAGAAAACTGCCTGTCATCTAGCACAGTGCTTGAGTCTTAGTGGGCACTCCGTGTTTGCAAGATGCGTGAATGAAGGACTAGAACGCACAGTGCACACTTGAACTTAAGGACGGCCTGGGCAGTCTTTGAATCGAGATTTCTGTGTGACTCCTCACAGACTTTCTTGAGTTTTACACATTCATAAGTAAATGGTCTGTATCTCGTGCCTTTGTTGGTTTTCTGTGAGCTGTAGTCTCTGGGAAGTGAGCAGCTCTCATTCCTGTAACTCTTGTAATCCAGTCATTCGTGTGCCTCCTTCATGAGGATTCAGTACGGCTGTGGTGCTGTTATCCCTCTGATAGGAACTCTAACTCTGTGTAAAGCCTCAAAGGTCTGTTACTTATTTTTATTTTATATTGTACTATATTTTATTTACAGTGTTGTGTTTGTTTCAGGTGTATAGCGAAGTGATACAGTCATGTTATGTATATATATGAATTAACAAAAGCAGTTCCCATCTTTTGATGGGGTGCTCATGGTTTATAACATAAATGTCATTATTTTGAGAGGGGGATAACTTAGGTATGGCATTGGGGTTTTTTTTCTTTTTGCAGCTTGAGGCAGTTGTAAAATGACTTAATGTAGCTTTTTACAACTGTGTATTCTATAGTATTTTTTTCGTTTGGTGAAATTTTAACTGTTAATGTTTTTGGCATTGTGCTTTGTACCATTTATTAAATAAAAATTTTTTAAAAAGTGATGTTGTGAAAGGAGAATATAAATAGCACTGAAGCATTTACTGCCTGTGTTTCCTTGGAAAGTTATGTAATATCCATGTATCTTCTTTTCCTTTTTTTTAATAACAGGAAACTATGATGGGATTATTATGAGATTAAATGAATTCATTATTTAAACAGTACAGGGACCTGGTAATGAGCACTCAGTATATTTTCATTGCTGCTGCTGAAAATTGCTCTTCTCACTTAAGTATAACTTTGAATATTTTTCCTTATCATTATATATATGTAGTGTAGTGTGCTTACCCTTGTCCCTAGGTCTCCAACAAGGGATTGGTTCTAGGATCCTCTGTGATACCCAAATCCTGGATACTCAAATCCCTTATATGGTACAGTTAGCCTTCTGCAGCTTCTGTATCTGCAAATATAGGAGGCTATCTGTATACCTCACTGAAAAAATATTTGTTTGGCATTCCATGGTTTGGATGTAGCATTATTTATCTAACCAGACCTTCACTAGTGAGCTTCTGGGCTGTTTTTTTTTTTTCCCCTCCCCTTAATACAGACAGTGCTACAGTGATCATTTACATTTTTTTGCATATTTATGGGATATATAGTGCTTCCCCAGTGACTCAGTGGTAAAGAATCTGCCTGCCAGTACAGGAGAGGGCAGTTCAATTCCTGGGTGGGAAAGATCCCCTGGAGAAGGAAATGGCAACCCTCTCCATTAGTTCTGCCTGGGAAATACCCTTGTCAGAGTCTGATGGGGCTGTAGTCCTTGGGAATGCAAAAGAGTTAGACATGACTTAGCTACCAGGTGGCTCACTGGTAAAGAATCCACCTGCCAATGCAGAAGATGCCGGAGACGCCAGTTCAATCCCTGGGTTGGGAAGATCCCCTAGAGTAGAAAATGGCGACTTGCTTCAGTATTCTTGCCTAGAAAATTCCATGAACAGAGGAACCTGGAGGGCTACAGTCCATGGGGCTGCAAAGAGTCAAGACACAACTGAGCACACCCTTATCCGTATATATGGGATATATACTGACTAAAAGTGTGCACACGCAGTTTGAGTTTTGCTAGATACAGACTGCACCACACTCCCACTTATAGTGCATGACACTGCCTGTTTCCTCACCCACTTATACATGCGGGTATTATAAGTAGATTTTCTTGGTATTGGGCAGTCAAAATACAGAATTGGGAACTGGGTTGTTTATCCCTCACTTCTGATACTAGTTTGTAATTTTTATCAAAATTGCATGTTCACAGTTTTTGACTTAATATTAAGTAAATTCTATGAATTTGAACTGATAAAATGCACTTATACCAACAAAATACTATGCTTACTGTTATATATACTGGGTTCTATATAAGATTTAATTTGTAACATGGTTTCTGCTTTAAAGAAAGCTTTTGGAGCGTAGACAGTTTGTTGTTCGCTAAACAAAGCATGATATCTTTACCTTTTCTCTTCCCCCTAAAATTAGCTTCCTTGCCTACAAATTCCATAGTAAAAATCATCTCTTGTTTTAGGCTTTTATCATCTCACCAACCAGATGAAACTTATATTGAAAGTCCAGGGGCTTTGATTAAAATGTGTGTGTGTGTGTGTGCACGCTTAGTCGCTCAGTCATGTCCGACTCTTTGCGACCCATTGGACTGTAGCCCGCCAGGCTCCTTTGTCCATGGATTCTCCAGGCAAGAATACTGGAATGGGTGACCATGCCGTCCGCCGGGGGATCTTCCCAACCCAGGAATCGAGCGTGCATTTCCTGTGTCTTATGTATTGCAGCTGGATTCTTTACTCGCTGAGCCATCAGGGAAGCCTACACACACACACACACACACACACACACGCACGCATGCACGCACACACACACACACACACAAAAGGGAACACATACACACATATATATATGAATGAAAGTTAACAAACACACACATGAAAGTGAACACATATATATATATCAATGAATGAAAGTTAACCTTGTACCCATTGATTAAATTCTTATCTTTAAAGTGTAGACACATGTATGTATATGTGCACCTCAGAAATATGAAATATTCAGTAAGAACCAAGTAAGTTATCCTTAAAAGGAACTTTCCTCTGCAGGCAGGAATTTAATCAAGGGCAATTCATGTGAATTCCCTATCTTAAAATTTCAGCGATCTCAAGGAATCTCAAGTTTCAGTGACCTGAAAGTCCATTTATTAGTCCATGCTCACTTATTCATTTCTCTTTTCCTTGGTTCATTATTTAAGTTGGGCTTATTCATGTGTCTCTGTAAAGTGTTTTGTTTATTTTTTGTAGGATGGGGACCAAATCCTTTTCATTTTTGTAACCAACATAACACATGCTTACATATAGAGGACCTGGTAAATATTTGCTAAATATTACATTTTAAAAGTCAAATGCCTTTTTCCTTTTAAAAATATTTTAAAACCTTTAACCCTCTTATGGCTGTAGTAGTAGTAGTAGTTTAGTCGCCAAGTCGTGTCCAACTCTTGCAACCCCATGGACTGTAGCCCGCCAAGCTCCTCTGTCCATGGGATTCTCCAGGCAAGAATACTGGAGTGGGTTGCCATTTCCTTTAGAGAACAGAGATTTGTAGAACCTGTTAAGCCGATTGGGAGCTGTGGTGTAGTGAAAACCCCATCTTATAACCACCAGGTGGCAACAGTTGAGCAAAAAACTGGTTTTCTGCTTTATGTATGTTACTGTTTCTTAACAGTAGAGGGTGGCATGTTACTTTACAGCACCTTGAGAAAATGGTTTGCAAGAGTTTTTAAGGCCACACAGAACATTTTATTGTTTTAGGATGGTGAGTAATTATTTTAACCGATTTATGTAGAATACTGATGTTATAATACACTTTATAGTTTCATTTTAGCAATATATTAGATAGATTTTATGAAAATATTTTTAAAGCTTTTCATGAATATTTCTTATTGGTATTTTTTATTTCAAAATGTTGGAATATTCAAACTGAATATTTAAATCCTATATTTTGTCTTTTCAGAATACTGAAAAATCAAAAAATAGCTTATTTGAAGGATTGGTTTCAGTTGTCTTATTTTTAATATGATATGTCTTCTAAATTCATATACTGGCAATATCATACAGCTTTATTTACCCCTTTGTTTTCTTACTAGTTTTATATTGACAACTTAAAAAATTACACCAATGTTTTAAAAACTAATATGTAAAGGAATGATGCAAAACATTTCTGGTTTTAACCATAGTATTCCCTGATTTTTACATTATAGAATTCTAGGAGAATTATTTCCAAGTTAGTAATAAAATTCTTCTGAAATATTTGGTTTCACGGTAGAGTCTAACATTTTCAAAGCAGGTGTAGAGGAAATGACCAATTAATATAAAAACAATGAAAGAGTGTATTGAGGTAGATATAAATCTCTAAGGAAAGTAGGTTTTTATCAGCAGCTGTAATATACATATTGATATAAATAGTACTATACATTTCCTAAAAAAAAAATGAATATATTCTATATGTATTCTGTTTCTTGGTTGGTTATATGCTCTGATCATATACAATCAGACTCCTGTGATTTGCCAAGTCAGCATTAGCTTTCACTTATTATGTCTCTTTCCTAACTCTTATTTTTACTTAGAAATCTCACTTTCTTCTTTTAATATGTTTGGATTTTCCTTTATTTTGTTTTTACTTTTAAAAGTTTTATTAAGATTTTCTCTTTTGATTAATTTTTCTAATGTGATTATGATGCTTAAGTTTGTTTTTATCTGTTGGCATTAAATAACAGGAAAAAAAGAAAGCAATAGCATTTGAGTGGAGCCTGGTTTGTAGGGATTTAGGAGTAAAACTAAACAGTGATGATACCATTTGTCTTTTCCCTCTCTTTGTAAAACTTGGGGCACTCTGCTGTTGTCAGCTGGCAAACATGGAATGATAGACTCCCAGTCCAGGAGTCAGCAGCTCAAGTCCTCTGGCCTCTGACCAGGTACTCAGGTTGAGATGATCACATCCTCCCAAAGGAGATAAGTGCATACTGGAGCAGAGGATGTTTATCCCAGAGAAATGAAAACTGATGTTCATATAAAAACTTACACAGAAGTGGCCGTAGGAGCTTTATTTATTTATTATAGCCAAAAACTGGAAACAGCCCAGATGTCCTTCAACTGGTCAATGGTTAAACATACTGTGGTATATCTATCTTGTGGAATACGACTCAGCAGTAAAGAGGAACCAGTGATTGATACATACAGCAACTTGAATGGCTCTCAAGTGAGTTATGCTTTGTGAAAAAAGCCAATCCCAAAGAGTTACATACTTTGTGATTCTGTTTATATGACATTATTGAAATAATGTAATTACTGGGATGGGGAACAGATATATGGTTGCTAAGAGTTAGGATAGGGCAGAAGGGAGATAAGGAGTGGAAGGACAGCACAAGGGATTGTTATGATGGAACGTCCTGTGACTTGACTGGTGGTGTATACATGAACCTTCCCATATGATAAAAGTGTATAGAACTAAATATACACACAAATGATTACATCTGAAACTGGTGAAATTAGAATACTACTGATGGATTACATCAATGTCACTTTCCTGGTTGTAATATTATACTGTGGTTTACAAGATGTTACCATTGGGAGAACTGATAAACATTGCAGGAGCTCTCCATGTATTATTTCTTGCAATTACATGTGAATTTACAATGGTCTCAAAATAGAAAATTTACTTTAAAGAAAAGTTTCATTTCACTAGTCTGCCAGATCCAGCACTAGTCAGCCCAGTGCAGTCCATAAGCATGACCCCTTATCCACATAATTAATTATTTTTTTTGGTTAGAAACAATGCTATTTGGAATACCATGACAATGAACATGAATGGTGGTTTTGGTAGAAGCTTTGTGGGCAGGGAAGGCAAATACATATTCAGAATAAATGTCCATTCCAGTGATAAATATATCAGTACTTTCCATTTCAAATAGTCCTATGTCACCAATTTGCCACCAGGTGGCTGGCTGATGCTCCCAGGAAATGATACTGTCTTGGAAGCTTAGTATTGGTTTCTGCCATGGTAGATTGGTCATTTAGCAGTGACTATAGCCATATCGGAGAAGGCAATGGCAAGCCACTCCAGTACTCTTGCCTAGAAAATCCCATGGATGGAGGAGCCTGGTGGGCTGCAGTCCGTGGGGTCGCCTAGGGTCAGACACGACTGAGCAACTTTACTTTCACTTTTCACTTTCACACATTGGAGAAGGAAATGGCAACCCACTCCAGTGTTCTTGCCTGGAGAATCCCAGGGACAGGGGACCTTGGTGGGCTTCTGTCTATGGGGTCACACAGAGTCGGACACAACTGAAGTGACGCAGCAGCAGCAGCATAGCCAGATCAAGAGAAGACTCTACACATGGACATCACCAGATGGTCAACACCGAAATCAGATTGATTTATATTCTTTGCAGCCAAAGATGGAGAAGTTCTATACAATTAGCAAAAACAAGACCAAGAGCTGACTGTGGCTCAGATCATGAACTCCTCATTGCCAAATTCAGACTTAAATTGAAGAAAGTAGGGAAAACCACTAGACCATTCAGATATGACCTAAATCAAATCCCTTATACAGTGGAAGTGAGAAATAGATTTAAGGGACTAAATCTGTTAGAGTGCCTTATGAACTATGGACGGAGGTTTGTGACATTGTACAGGAGACAGGGACCAAGACCATCCCCATGGAAAAGAAATGCAAAAAAGCAAAATGGATGTCTGAGGAGGCCTTACAAATAGCTGTGAAAAGAAGAGAAGTGAAAAGCAAGGGAGAAAAGGAAAGATATAAGCATTTGAATGCAGCGTTCCAAAGAATAGCAAGGAGAGATAAGAAAGCTTTCCTTAGCGATCAGTGCAAGGAAATAGAGGAAAACAACAGAATAGGAAAGACAAGAGCTCTCTTCAAGAAAATTAGAGATTCCAAGGGAACATTTCATGCAAAGATGGGCTCGATAAAGGACAGAAATGGTATGGACCTAACAGAAGCAGAAGATATTAAGAAGAGGTGGCAAGAATACACAGAAGAACTGTACAAAAAAGATCTTCATGACCAAGATAATCATGATGGCGTGATCACTCACCTAGAGCCAGACATCTTGGAATGTGAAGTCAAGTGGGCCTTAGAAAGCATCACTACGAACAAAGCTAGTGGAGGTGATGGAATTCCGGTTGAGCTATTTCAAATAAAGATGATGCTGTGAAAGTGCTGCACTCAATATGCTAGCAAATTTGGAAAACTCAGCAGTGGCCACAGGACTGGAAAAGGTCAGTCTTCATTCCAATCCCAAAGAAAGGCAATGCCAAAGAATGCTCAAACTACCGCACAGTTGCACTCATTTCACACGCTAGAAAAGTCATGCTCAAAATTCTCCAAGCCAGGCTTCAGCAATATGTGAACCGTGAACTCCCAGATGTTCAAGCAGGTTTTAGAAAAGGCAGAGGCACCAGAGATCAAATTGCCAACATCCGCTGGATCGTGGAGAAAGCAAGAGAGTTCCAGAAAAACATCTATTTCTGCTTCATTGACTATGCCAAAGCCTTTGACTGTGTGGATCACCATAAACTGTGGAAAATTCTGAAAGAGATGGGAATACCAGACCACCTGACCTGCCTCTTGAGAAACCTGTATGCAGGTCAGGAAGCAACAGTCAGAACTGGACATGGAACAACAGACTGGTTCCAAATAGGAAAAGGAGTGCGTCAAGGCTGTATATTGTCACCTTGCTTATTTAACTTATATGCAAAGTACATCATGAGGAACGCTGGGCTGGAAGAAGCACAAGCTGGAATCAAGATTGCTGGGAGAAATATCAATAACCTCAGATATGCAGATGACACCACCCTTATGGCAGAAAGTGAAGAGGAACTGAAAAGCCTCTTGATCAAAGTGAAAGAGGAGAGTGAAAAGGTTGGCTTGAAGCTCAACATTGAGAAAACAAAGATCATAGCATCTGGTCCCATCACTTCATGGGAAATAGATGGGGAAACAGTGGAAACAGTGTCAGACTTTATTTTTTTGGGCTCCAAAATCACTGTGGATGCTGATTGGAGCCATGAAATTAAAAGACGCTTACTCCTTGGAAGGAAAGTTATGACCAAACTAGATAGTATATTAAAAAGCAAAGACATTACTTTGCCAACCAAGGTCCATCTAGTCAAGGCTATGGTTTTTCCCGTGGTCATGTATGGATGTGAGAGTTGGCCTGTGAAGAAAGCTGATCGCCGAAGAATTGATGCTTTTGAACTGTGGTGTTGGAGAAGACTCTTGAGGGTCCCTTGGACTGCAAGGAGATCCAACCAGTCCATTCTAAAGGAGATCAATCCTGGGTGTTCATTGGAAGGACTTATGCTAAAGCTGAAACTGCAATACTTTGGCCACCTCATGCAACGAGCTGACTCACTGGAAAAGAGTCTGATGCTGGGAATGATTGGGGGCGGGAGGAGAAGGGGATGACAGAGAATGAGATGGCTGGATGGCATCCCTGACTCGATGGACATGAGTTTGAGTGAACTCCGGGAGTTGGTGATGGACAGGGAGGCCTGGTGTGCTGTGATTCATGGGGTTGCAAAGAGTCGGACACGACTGAGCGACTGAACTGAACTGAACTGATAGCCAGATAACTACTCACAGGGTGAGTGAAAGTCAGTATTCCTGAATCTATGCATAAGTTCCATATTACAGAAATTCGGGGGCCTAGCAGCTGGTAAAATTTTTAATTGGCCAGTGGTCTGGGCCATGTTGAGATACTCTTCCTACACCCAAGACAGAAGCACATCTCTGCTATCTATCATGGCAACTTTGTTCTTGAACCCACTGGGGAGTTGGGCAAGAGTGTCAGGGAGAGAGGTTGACTAACTCCACATGACTAGCTGTCTTGTCCCTTGATCATTAAGATTCTTCTCTGCTGAAAAAAGTATTCACGTGTGACTCATTTATTTTCTCACTCGGCCTGTTTTAGAGAGGTCTGTCTTCCTATCTCTTTCGCAGACCTTCTTGTCACATATTTCCCAATCCTGTTTCTGCTAAATCTCTGACCATCCAGCACAATCATTAATCACTTGACACAAATCATTTTTGGTCCTCACTTTAGGCCATCTGTCTTTGCAGAGAGATAATCATTCAAGTGCCCTGCTCAGAGCCCTCTACTGCTGTCGTTCAGGGCTACTCCAGCTCTGCATACGCTACTCATAGAGACTTCTCAGAATACTCACTGTCCATCTCTGTACTGCAAGTATCATGTCTGCCAGGTTATAAAACTCAAGTAGTGAAAGAGCTTGCCTGATGACCTGCACCTTTTGCAGAGTCTTATCTTGTTCTGGGCTCCACTGAAAACTGGCAGCTTTTTGGTTTACTTGTTAAAAGAATTGAAGAAGCATGTCCATATGAAGTATTTGTTGCCTGCAAAAATCAAAGAGACCCCTTAAGCATTGAGCTTCTTCATGGTAAGAAAGGATATCTCAACATGGCCCAGACCTCTGGCCCCCTGGGAATTTCAACCAAGGCCCAGCATTTTTGTGAGATTCATTTCCCACCCTCTGGCATAGAGGTGTCTTACCATGTGTTGAGAGTAGTTGCAATTTTCTGCTTCCAGGTCAAGTCAGCGTGTGTAATGGAGTAGCATACTGTCCTGTGGAATGGAGTGGCCTTCAGAGTCTGTATAAACTAGACTGGTATAGAGCTAGAGAGTTAATGCAACCTGGAGGTATATCATCTTTACTAACAGGTCTAGAAAAAAAGCATTTGTTAGATAATTATTGCATGCCAGGTGCTGAGGGATATTTTAATTTACTCCAGCCATGAAATCACATCTGGAACAACAGCTGAAATTGGAGTTACCCCTTGATTAAGTTTATGACAATAAATTGTCCTGGAAGACCTGTCTGTTTTCTGCAGGGCCTCGTAGGCAAGTTGAATGCGCATGTGGTAGGAGTCCCCACCCTGAATCTTCCAGGTCCTTGACAGAGGTGCTGACTGCTGCAGTGCACTCGGAAGGTGGTATTTTGCCTTTGACTGACTTCTTTAGTAGGCAGCGAAAGTTCTCACTTAGCCATTCCTACCCTAATAGCCTTCACTCCACAGATCAAGGAAGCAGTGTGGAGATCCTGCCAGTGGCTGACTATACATGTTCCAATTGTGTATTCTAGAGAGAATAACCATAGAGTAGGTTCATGAGATAGATCTGAGCTAAGACTCCATTTATCACGCAATCTCCATAAGCCCTTGTTCTGACTGGCACTGAATTTGTTCTTGAAGAGTTAGTGTTAGTTCAGATTATCTCTGAAAAGTCTGCTAATTTCTCCTCCCTCACTTCTGGTAAATAGCCACAGACCCCTTTGGGAAAGTTGGAAGGAAGGTTGGTGGTCCAGATTTCGGGTAACAGCATTCTTCCTCAAAGGGACACGGCCTCCTCTTCATTTGAAAAGCTTGATGTCTGGAAATTGGTTCAAGGGAATTGGTTGAGGGGCCATGAGTTTCATTTGTGGTAATTCAAATCAGACTTTTGTTCTCTCGAATTAGAGTTTTCCCATCTATTTTATTTCTCAGGACTCCATAACCAACCAGGCAGTACCAGAGAACTCTACAGGTTGTCAGGCTCTGCAGCAACCATGCCCATCATGTTGTTAGCTAAGAAGTGCTGACCTGGCTCCTGCCACTGAAGGATCTCATTATTTCCCCTTGAGTTCAGGGAGCTCTTGTTGGCAGCAGTTCTCACCGTCAGTCCTGGCTACAGAGAACAGCTACCACGCGGCTCTCAGAAATGCTGGTACTCCCTTCCTGAAGGTGTTTCTCTTAGTCTTGGTAAAGTGCATACCTTATAGATCCTCCTGGGGCCATAATAAGAGGTGGGGAACAGATCATAAATATTAAATCCATCCTAACGGTGTATTCTCTTCTAGCCTTTGAATACCTTTCTCAATGGTATACTAAGGAAGCTCTGGTATTTCAACTTCATCTAGTGTTGTCTGTCATTGGGTCCAGGTTTCATTCAGTCCACCAAGCAAGCTATTAAAAGCCTCTCCCAGCCACTTAAGCTAATATGTTGTATCTGAATCTCTGCCTATGCATGAGTGCTAAGTTGCTTCAGTTGTGTCCGACTCTTCACAGCCCCTTAAACTGTGGCCTATCAGGTTCCTCTGTCCATGGGGTTCTGTAGGCAAGAATACTGGCGTGGGTTGCCATGCCTTCCTCCAGGGGATCTTTCCAACCCAGGGATTGAACCTGGGTCTCCTGCATTGCAGGCAGATTCTTTTTCCATCTGAGCCACCTGGGAAGCCCCAGTGATAATGACTGGGTCTATAATGAATTGATTATTTTTTTTTAAGCTACATTTTAGGGAGTGATGGTCCTACCAGAGGCATATTTTGAGAGCTTTCCATGTGGCTATATATTTATTTAATCCTCATTACAGCCCGTGAAATAGGTATTAACCCCCTTTTATATGTGAGTAAACAGTAGTGCAGAGAGTTTAAGTCCGTTGCCCCAACCACAGAGCAGGTAAGTGGTACCGTCAGGACCTGAGCCACATAGTCCGACCTCAGAGCCTTCAGGATCCTGTGCTCCTACTCCAGGCCTTACCTGGCTCATACCTTGCCAGACAGCTGTCATTTTGATTCTTTTCTTTCCTGATGGACTGAGTTACCTATTGCTGCATAATCAGCCCTCCAGACTTATTTCTCTAGACCATTTATTTAATTATTGTGTTTTTTAGAGAAGAGAAAAAATATATTGTCTTTATTTTGCCAGGGCAATAAACACCTTATTTCTAGGTGTGGTGAACTTGGCCTTTTTGTCAAATGTTCTGTGCTGGATAGAGAATTGCCTTCCCTGACTATATTCTTTTAATTATTCCACTTGTTTTTAGCCTCGCTTCTCATTCCAGCTTTCTATAATTCCTGGCATGATGGAGTCCTGTGCCTTTGTGGTATTCTTCAGAATAGATTGACTTATTTTCATAGCTTCCTTCTGTGTATTTTTAGCTGCAGTTTCCTTCACTAGTAATCACCCTTCTGCATGCTTTTGGTCCACTAGAAAGTTGTTTAAATTTCTTGCATACTTTTTGTCTCCATTCTGTTCTCTTTAATATTGGCAGTTTGCAATTTTTTTGTTCATTCTTTTATCATCATTGGGCTTCCCTAGGAGCTCAGCTGGTAAAGAATCTGCCTGCAATGCAGGAGACCCTGGTTCAGTTCCTGGGTCCAGAAGATCTGCTAGAGAAGGGATAGGCTACCCACTCCATTATTCTTGGGCTTCCCTGGGGGCTCAGCAGGTGAACAATGTGCCTGCAATGCAGGAGACTCGGGTTTCATCCCTGGGTTGGGGAGATCCCCTGGAGAAGAGCCCATGGACTATAGTCCTTGGGGTTGCAAAGAGTCAGAAACAACTGAGCGACTTTCACTTTCTTTCTTTACCATCACGAATGGGATTTCAGAGGGAGGGAGAGAGAAATGTTAAGTATCCACTGTGCCATCTTGAACCACTGCTCCATTCATTTTACTAACAGAACTTTGTTATGAGCATAGCATTTATTGGTTAGGGTTGAAGAAACTGAAGTTGTTGCAGCACGGTTAATAGAAGGAAGTCATTTTTAAATTACCTGTTAGAGAAGACACATGTAAAGATGTTTTTCTTGTTAACTAATATGAAGTAAAGCATATATACCGTTTCATTATTTTTGTTACTGTTTGTGTTAAAAGAGGGAGCTGGGAAGGATTTGCCTTCCTTTTTCAATGGTTTATTACTTTGTAAAATCATTTTTATATTGTAGAATATTTAAGAATTCCTACTACTAAACTTGATAGGTATCCAACCTTTTCATTAACAAGTGAGAAGACAGATCCAGAGAGGTTAAGTGACAGTCAAGATTTTTAGCTATTTAGTGGCTGATATGGAACCCAGATTTCCTGAATATTTGTTATTCTGCTGTACTGTTTGCTTCCTTTTAAGTTTTTTAGTCATGTTTCTACTTTCCATCTTTTGAAGCAACTTGTATTTAAAATCACTTTTCAGCCTGTCACGTGGTTGGAGTAGCAGATATGATATTCATGTGTGAATTGAGGTGCCTGCACTCACTGTCTTGTGCTTCCTCTGATTCCAAGCTCTATATTAAATATCTTCATATGCATGATAGTTTTATACATATTAATTAATGCATACACTTTCTAGGCTTCCCAGGTGGCTCAATGGTAAAGAATTTCCCTGCCATTGTAAGAGACACAGGAAATGAGGTTGAGAAGATCCCCTGGAGAAGAAAATGGCAACCCACTCCAGTATTCTTGCCTGGAAAATTCCATGGACAGAGGAGCCTGGTGGGCTACAGTCTTTTGGGTCACAAAGAATTGGACATGGCTGAATGACCACTCATCAATGCACATATGCTTTCTATATTAAAAATTTTAAAGTAATATCCCCACCCGCAAAAATAGATGAAGAAAAAGAAAGAAGTGGTTTGCCATTTCCTTTTCCAGGGGATCTTCCCTACCCAGGGATTGAACCTGTGCCTCCTGCAGTGGCAGGCGAATTCTCTACTAATGAGCCCCAGGGAAGCCCAAAGATGAGTGCTGCTGCTAAGTCACTTCAGTTGTGTCCGACTTTATGTGACCCCATAGATGGCAGCCCACCAGGCTCCCCCATCCCTGGGATTCTCCAAGCAAGAGCACTGGAGTGGGTTGCCATTTCCTTCTCCAATGCAGGAAAGTGAAAAGTGAAAGTGAAGTTGCTTAGTCGTGTCCAACTCTTAGCGACCCCATGGACTGCAGCCTACCAGGTTCCTCTGTCCATGGGACTTTCCAGGCAAGAGTACTGGAGTGGGTTGCCATTGCCTTCTCTGCCAAAGATGAGTAGAAGGCACAAATCTGTACTCATGGATTTCTGAAAAAGCATGTGTTTGGAAAAAAAAATTTTTGTAAGTTAAAAAAAGAAATAATTGGCCTGTATTATATATTCAACCCTACTTCAAATAAATTCAGTATGTAAAACAACTTCTAGAAATGAGTAACACAAAACAGATAAAACTGTCTTTCTTTTAAAATTTTATTTTAGGAAAAGAAAATTACAGCATTAAAATATAATGTTAAAATTAAAGTCAGGTCATTTAAAAATATTATGTAACAAGAACTGCTAATTGAGACTACTAATTATACAACCCATAATCATTTTTATCTTAATGTTTATTTAAATTTGTATTAAAACTATGGTCACTTTCATTAACCTGTATTCAAAGGCTTTTTTTTTTTTTTTGCAGATAGTCATATAGAAATGAGGGCTTCCCTGCTGGCTCAGATGGTAAAGAACACCTGCAATGAGGGAGACCTGGGTTCAATCCCTGGGTTGGGAAGATCCCCTGGAGGAGAGCATGGCAACCCACTCCAGTATTCTTGCCTGGAGAATTCCATGGACAGAGGAGTCTGGAGGGCTATAGTCCGTGAGGTCACAAAGAGTCAGACACGACTGAGTGACTAAGCACAGCATATAAGAATGAAGCCAGTTACCTTCTTGGATACCCTCCCTGCATACTCACCTCCTCACCCCCTCCCCACCCCAGGCCTGAGGCTTTGTCTAAGGACACTTCTTACCTGCTCACCTTCCAGATTCCACCCGGGGCCACATCTCCACCCAAACACAGATGCCTGCTTTTCTCTGGCTTTTCAAGGAGGAAAAGAATGAGGAGGAAGCTGAAGAGTATACTTGACTTTTTAAAGCAAGATTTTATTTCAGTGTTTTTATTTTTGCTGCAAAACAAATATACAGCAAATTGACTTTTAAAAATTTCCCCTGTAAGCTATTACTCTGTATGTGTGTGTGTGAGTTGCTCAGTCGTGTCTGACTCTTTGCGACCGCTCCAGGCTCCTCTATCCATGAGATTTCCCAGAATACTGGATTGGGTTGCCATTCCCTTCTCCAGGGGATCTTCCCAACCCAGGGATCGAACCCTGGTCTCCAATGCAGGCAGATTCTTTACCGTCCAAGTCACCAGAGAAGCCAAGAGGTTGTGGCTGTGTGGGCATGGAAGCTGTTACTGTGCTTACCATATTATACCTTTGCATTGAATTACATGCGTATCAATGTCTCTTTTCATATTTAGGGCTCTCCGAAAAATGTGGAATCCTTCGCATCTATGCTGAGACATTCTCCTCTTACACAGATGGGACCTGCAAAGGATAAAATAGTCATTGGGCGAATCTTTCATATCGTGGAGAACGATCTTTATATAGATTTTGGCGGCAAGTTTCATTGTGTATGTAAAAGACCAGAAGTGGATGGAGAGTAAGTAGAACCATTTCCAGATGCTTTGAGAGTGTGCATAAAAGTTGATATATCTCAAAAGTATTGTTGGACTTTAATTGGTGATTTTTTGAAAAGATAGAAAATATGATTATTTCTCTTCATCATGCTAGTTAGTCAACTTAGGCCAAGTTCACATCATGTTATATTAGTCAAGTTAGGCTAGATTCGTGTCTTCTCAAAGCAGTGAGATCTGTTTTGGGGAAGATTTGAATGTCCATCCTGATAATAAACCATTCCAAATCATAAAATTAAAGCCATCTTTGGAGTAATACATGCTGTTCAGCCCATTGTATGTGTAAGTCTTGTGCCTCTTCTTTTTCACAGCCTCCATCTGCCTTTCAAGAGAAACCTCTGATTTCTCTTTATGTTCTTTTCTCTTATTGTACCAAATTCTGATTCTTTATCATATTTTTTTCTTACTGTTTTGCATCTTCTCTCTGGATTACCATTTTTCCTATTATTTGAACAGAATTCATTCTATTTATAGAATTTGTAGATAAAGATAATTGTAAATATAAATATATCTTATGAAAACCACTAAGGTGGGAGACCTGGGAGTAGAATATTAAGAGGGAACAGAGATGCAGAACTAAAACTCTGAGATTGGAAAACGATAGTCAGCAAGATGGAAATGAATTTTTTCTATAAATTTTTAATATATACAAATATAAAGAAACATGTATATATCACTGGCATTTGCCAATTTATAATAAATTTGGCTGATCAGGTAAAATATTCATAATTCAGCAGACTTATATATAAAATGCTTCTTTTTATAAAGCTAATATCTGCTGGTCTGGCTTCACATTAGGTCAACTTGTAAGAATAAGGATGGCCAGTTCAACTGGGTGGCATCTATGGTGGCATGATATAAAGCTTATCAGTTGTATGGAGGAGAAGAAAGGATTTCTTTACATGAAATAAAGTAGTACTTCATTTGCAAATTACTGATATATTTTCTGTTAATGAAAAATGATCTGCTGTTGCTGTTGCTAACAGTACCCAAGAGTTTAGGATCTCTTCAGTTTGGCAGGCACTGTTGTAAGGGCTCATAAACAAGACAGACTAGCTCTCTACTTCCATGAAGTTGGGGGAACTTACTCTCTTGGGAGAATGGAGAATAGATAATAAACTAGTGCACAAATCAGTTTTAAAAATTGGTAATTAAATAAGTAAGAAGAGGTAATATAATGACAAGATGTTCCGTGAATAGAAGATAACAGTAATCAGAGAATACCTTTGACCCTTCTATTGCTGAATGTTTAAAATGCCACCAGAAGCCTTCTTTTTAAAAAAAGTGATAAACAATTGATAAAGATCCCAAATTGTTTTGGTTAACTGAATATTCTAATTAGCTATTACAACCTTTTAATAAGTTCTGTAGCTTTTTTTGTTTTAATATTCATTTCTGATTGTTGTTTAAAAGAACAAGTTTTCAGTTTTGTCCCAAGAAGTATGTTGTTGTTCAGTTGCAAAGTCACCTCCGACTCTTTGTGACCCCATGGACTGCAGCATGCCAGGCTTCCCTGACCCTCACCATCTCCCAGAGTTTGCCCTGGTTCATACCCATTGAATCAGATAGAGTTATGCAAAAAGGCTTCAGAGATTTCTCTAGGAGAAAAGGGGGCAGTTAGGTCCTATTTCAAAGCAGCTCTGCTTTCACTGTTTTTATACATTACAGTTCTGGTAACGTCTTGTTTAAGGTGTTGGGGGGAGTGGTGGTGAATATTTCTATCATACAAAAAGAGTTCGAAAAACACTTTTAAAAGAAAAATAAGTCTAGAAAGACATTACATTAATAGTAATATTTAGAATATAAAGTATTGTATTTAGGCATGAATAATAGTGTTGTGATCTACTCTGAATGAGTTGCAAAGTAGACATATAATTACATTCAGAAATTTTGGCAGTGTGTTTGGGACCTAACTCTTACAGTACCAGCCTCAAAAGTTTTAATCATTTTGTTTTTTAAACATCAGTTTATGACTTGGAATCAGAAGTCAGATTATAGCAAATCAAAATGACCCTGGCATTAACTTTTTTGGCAGTTGTCATTGAATTAACTGACTTGTTAAGTTTAATCAAGATTTTCTTCTATAAAACCTATTAACCCATACCAGCACTTCAGTTCAGTTTAGTTCAATTCAGTTTAGTCGCTCAGTCGTGTCCGACTCTTTGTGACCCCATGAACCTCAGCATGCCAGGCCTCCCTGTCCATCACCAACTGCTGGAGTCTACCCAAACCCATGTCCATTGAGTCGGTGATGCCATCCAACCATCTCATCTTCTGTCGTCCCCTTCTCCTCCTGCCCTCAATCCTTCCCAGCATCAGGGTCTTTTCAAATGAGTCAGCTCTTTGCATCAGGTGGCCAAAATACTGGAGTTTCAGCTTCAACATCAGTCCTTCCATTGAACACCCAGGACTGATCTGCTTTAGGATGGTATCAGCACTTAGACAATTAGAAACTGATAATTCTGTACCATAACGGCATTTTTGCTTCTTCAGTTGAGGTATATATTTAGCAAAAGCTATTTGTTTTTATTCCCAAATCCATTTATATTATTGCTAAATAATTTATTTGATTATTACATAAATTAATAAAATATGAGTTTTGAAAGGATCTTTGTTCTTATGAAAGCTAATTTTAATGTTTTAAAAAGGCACCATAAGGGAATCTTTTTAAAATAAAATTCTTATTGAATTAGTTTAAGTAAACTGTAAAGATGGGGATGGGGGCAGGAGTTCTTTCTGTCCCTGTGTTAGTTTAAATTGACTGACTCTGGCAATCCCAGACTTTGCAGTGCAGATATTGTTTATTTAAGGAGATCAGTGCAGAGCTCCTGTGAATGGACCTCTGCTCAGTAAGAAGGCCTGGCCCCCTCTCAGAATATTTGCATTAAATATCTCTACAGTTTATGTGTATACTTGTTTTATGGAGTCCTCACTTTGACCTGCTTTTCCATGAACCAATCTATGAGTCAGGGGACTTCTGTTGTGACTTAAAAATATAAAGTACTTTTCCCTTTAAACATTTGTGTGTGATTAATACAGCACACAATTTCACAAAATTTGTCCTAGTGTGGATTAAGATCGTTTCGTTTCTATATCTGATAATCCTGATAGCCAGGCTTTTTAAAACCTATGTTGGCACCTTATGTACATTATCTGATTTGTTCTGCATAAGAAGCATAGGCAGTAGACGATATTATCCCCATTTCCCAAATGAAAGTAAGTCTCTGAGCATAAACAAGGTGCTGCAGTCACACTCGTAATTAACAAGGCAGAGATTAAAGCCTAGGGCTGTGTGTAGCCATCACTCAGGAATGTTCTTTCACTCTGCCATGCTGCTCTCTGAATCCTACAGCATGTAGCTATTAGTACTAAAGTGTTACAGAAACTTCCTTAAAATAGTTTGACGTACGAACCAGCTTTATACCAGGGGCCTTGAAAGCATTATGGTAGTGAATCTCTATAGAGGTCTGTTAAAGATTGGTAGGTAGTCAGTTCTAATATCCTGGGTTACGGTGTCCATGGTACAGTGTGTTTGGGTAGTGTTACCACCAATAATCTAATGGCCGTCAGGTCCAGGCTTTGTTTTGGAATGGTTGTGAATCATGATTGTGGTGACTCCTGTAGTCACAGAAACTAGTTAATGTCTGACAATGGTAAGTAGCTTAGAGTCAGCATGCCTCTTGTTATTTGGGAATGACATATTTCAAAAAAGTTTATTTTGCAAAGGGTAGAAAGTTGACTCTTTATGTATAACACAATTTTTAATTGATTCATTTTATAAAATGTATCATTTGTTTTCTTGAACCTTATTAGACCTAAAAATTGTTTAACTTGTTTGTCTTTGTTTTGATGACCCAAGGTCATAATTATGAACATTAATTTCTGTATTGTATCACAGCTTAAATATATAGAATTATTGTTCCTCAGCCATGTAAACCTCCAGTTTTGTAGTTTTTGTGTTTCACCTTTGGGTGTCATGTTTCTTTTTCTATTTGTATTTATGTCTGCATTTTTAGCTTTCTTAGACTTCCTAATTTTCTTCTACTATTCTGATGCCTGGGAAATCAGTCATCAAAATTGTGCTTAAAATAAGACAACTAGAGTTTGAGTAAGGACCTTACAGCCTTTTAAGTAAGTAAAGTGAAAAGTGAAGTCACTTAGTTGAGTCCGACTCTGCGACCCCATGGACTGTAGCCTACCAGGCTCCTCGGTCCATGGGATTTTCCAGGCAAGAATACTGGAGTGGGTTGCCATTTCCTTCTCCAGGGGATCTTTCCAACCCAGGGATCGAACCCAGGTCTCCCGCATTGTAGGCAGACGCTTTACCGTCTGAGCTACCAGGAAAGCCCAAATGTTTGAAAATGTAAGTAAAGTATATGTATTTTAGTACGTGAATGTCAGTGTGTATCTTGACCACTCCTAAGCTCCCCTGCTTAATTCTCACTAGGTTCTGTGGAGACTTGATGTCACCAGATAACTAACTTCCTGATCAATGACATATAACCAGGTCGGGGTCTTGCCCCTATGTTGACTGCCTGTTCACTGAAGCCCTTGATAGGGATGGTCACATATCAGAAAAGTGTTTGTTGAATCAATCAAGCTACTGAGTGTCTTGGATAGGAGCGGTTGTCGTGGTTGAGACTTTAACACGTCTAATAGGAACAGTAGTGAAAATAGGATGGGATTATTGGATCTCAAATACTACTTGAGATGGCACCAGTTCTTACAGTGAGTGAAGCGAAAGTCACTCAGTCAGGTCTGACTCTGCAATCCCATGGACTATACAGTCCATGGAATTCTCCAGCCCAGAATACTGGAGTGGGTAGCCTTTCCCTCTCCAGGGCATCTTCCCAACCCAGGGATTGAACCCAGGTCTCCTGCATTGTGGGCGGATTCTTTACCAGCTGAGCCACAAGGGAAGCCCCTGTGCAAAGTATTGCTTTATGGCATTGATTAGTTTGGTTGGCTTGGAATGTACTCATAATACATTTTATTAATCTCAAGAACTAAGTTGCTGATTTTATTTACCTTATTTTTAAACAAATAGGCCATAGTATAATTTTTCACTGAGTCAGCAAACATTTAATGAGCAGCTGTTGTGCACCACTTCTTGTTTTATGTTGGCGATGTACAGATGAAAGACAGTCCCAGTGTTCAGGGAGTTTGTGATTCAGCTGGGGGATAGAGATGTAAACCAATACACATAGTATCATGTCAGGTTTTATTTACTGTATCCTACCAGCATGGAGAAGAGGGGATCAATGATGGAGTCAGCTTGTGTCAGAGACAGTTTCCCAGAGGAACTAGCAGTTGAACTGAGTTGTAGAGGAGGGATATGAGATACAAAGTGCAGAAAATGAGAGGGAGCTGTACTTGCCAAAGTTTTCAGTGAGAGAGAACGCAAGTGGCTTAGTTGGCCTAAGTTTAGGAGAAGTGAATTGGGAGAGTAGGGGACATGGGCAGGAGCCAGATCCTCAAGGAGTTTGTGTATCATTTTCAAACACTGAGGCTTTACTCTGAAAGTAGTAAAGATATTAAAATATCCTGACAGGTATTAGGGACCACACTGTGTTTCAGTGAGATCATTCTGGCTCTGATGTGGAGTATGTATTAGAAGAATGAAACCAGAGTTAGCGGGGCCAGTAAGGAAGCTTCTGGAAAGAAATGACAAGAATGTGAATTAAGTCTAGGTGTCAGGAAAGGAGATTTTTACTAGTAATTCAGGAGATAGAAGAAACAGGTGTTGGTGACTAATTGTGGCTTGCAAGTCAGAGGGCAAAGCTTCTGATGGTGTTTGATTTCAGACATGAATGAATAGGTAAGTAGAAAATTGAGTTGTATTGGGGAAGTGGAGAATGGAAATTTATTATATTGATACTTTTGCCTGCTTCAAAACAAAAATTTTTAAATGTCCAGATTTAGATTAGTTTGATTCTCCCTTTCCCACTCAATGGTTGTAATACTTCTGATTAGTATCAGTTAAAGAACATTCCTCTTTTTTACTGAAATGTCAAATTCTTATGGCTGAACCATGCTTACCTTTTGGTTAAAGAGCCGTATTCTCTAAGTGTTTTTATTTCATTAATTTATATTTTGATTTTTTTGTGAGAATTGACCTTTCTGTCAAATCCTAAAATTCAATTTTATGAGTAAAGTCCATTGATTTATTCATATTTCATGAAGATTGCATCTTTTAAAGCATTATTTCTACACTCACTTCTCTCTTTACAACACACAAGATTGACAGCTCTGAAAATCAAAGGTTTCAAAACAAGCATGATTGGCAGTTCTAAGGTAACTAGCACATGCATTGAATATTGTTTGTACTTTTGCTTGACACTGAGGTGGAATAAACAAGTTAATTTTCCAGTCTTTGTTTCTGTTTCAGGTTGTGTGATGTATAGGGTCACATAAAGAGTGGAATGGATACTGAATGTTTCAAAAACTAAAGTCTTCAAGGTATATTGGTAGGGGGAAAGAGAAAATAAGAAATTAAGTAGCTCTTTTTATTCCAGAGGACTTGGTTCACAGTTAAAAAGTAGGCTTGTTTTTAAATAGAGTGGTTATTGAAAATCATTCTATTAGGTTTTCTCAACAGAGCTCTGATTATTTTTTAGGAAATGGTTAAGAATATATGTAAATTATAAAATAGCTTAGGAATGATCTGAGTTCATGAAACACATGTTATTCCAACTCTGAATAACATTAGACAAAAAAAAAAAGGAGATGGGGCTCATAGATACAGAGAATGGATCGGTGGTTGTCAGAGGTTGCAGGGTGGGTGAAATGGTGAAGTTGGTCAAAAGGTACAGATTTCCAGTTATAAAATAAATAAGTCATGGAGATAAAATGTACCACATGGTTACCACAGTTAATAATACTGTGTTGCATATTTGAAAGTTGTTTAGAGGGTAGATCTTAAAAGTTCTCATCACAAAAAGTTACATTTGTTACTGTTTATGGATGTTAACTAGACTGTGGAGACTGTTTCACAATATATAGAAATAGTGAATCATTATGTTGTACCCCTGAAACTAATATAATAGCAAATGTCAATTATACCACAATAAAAATTTTTTTTAATGAATAACATTATAGTTTCCCACCCATCTTGCCTCAGGTATATGGTATAGCAGTGTTCTTTTATTTTGATTTTTTTTTCTATTGGATTCTATTTTGATTGATGTACAAAGTTCATTTACTTTTTGTGGCTTATTCACATACATGCAGCTGTATTAACGCAGAGACTGTGTAAATTTAAATGTCTCGTTCAGTTCAGTTCAAAGAGGAGAGTGAAAAGGTTGGCTTGAAGCTCAACATTCAGAAAACAAAGATCATGGCATCTGGTCCCATCACTTCATGGGAAATAGATGGAAAAATGTCTCGTAAGTTTGCCTTATATACTGTCTCAGGACTGTAAAGGTTAAAAGTGAATCTGGAAACTCCTTTGGTGGCTACTTGTTAAGGAATGCAAGCAATTAAGTGTTCCCACAAAAGCTTTGAAGTTAATATCCTATTAGGACAACAAGGAGAAAAAGTCAAGGCTACACTCATACAATTGGTTCAGGCTGTAGTTCTATTGACTTAAAAGTAGACTTTAGAAAAATTAAGTTATCTTAATAGAAATTGTGAATCCTGTTTTAATTTGCAGAATTTCATATTAATTTAAATTGCCACTTGATAACATCTAGAGACTTTCAGGAACCCAGAATTTCAACATGTCCTTTGTCATTTGTGGTTAATAATACAAGCAATAATAACTAACATTTGGTGAACACTCTGTGCCAGGCACTTTGCTAAGAGATTTGCATGTGTTTTTTTAAACATCTTTTTATTAAGTAGATACTAAAATAGATACTGTTAGAATCCTTATTTAAAAGCACTGAAGAAATAAAGGCTTACAGAGATTTTAAGTAATTTACCCAAGGACAGCAGCTAGTAAATAAGCAGAGAGGAGAGACTGTTAGCTCTAAGTCCATACTGTTAACCTCTACTTTATACATACTCATCAAATGCACTTCCAGGGTGCGCGTATATGTGTGACTTGCTAATTTTCTCAGCAGATGTTGAGTATCTTAATTACAGTGTGCTGAGAGAGTCAGACACGACTGAGCGACTGAACTGAACTGAATGCAGTTTAGAAGAACTGTATGATGTCTTTAAGAGGAAAGATGCATATAGCCCAGTAACACAGGAATATATGAATGAATGCCTAAATGAATGATGTGATTAAGCATAAAGTGTTCAAAGTAGAACTGGAAAAGTAAGAGTTAAAATGGTTTTATGAAAGAAAGAAGGGGGCTCCTCACAGAGATGAAACTCTGGCTTGAATCTGAAGGGTAGGGGAAGGGGCATTGGAAGATGGATAATGAGAGGACAGTGGTGGAGAAGATGGCATGAGCAATGGCGCAGAATTGAGAATGAGCCTGTCTTCTCCATCTGTGTAACACAGTACTCAAAAACTTAAATTAAGACAGTAAGCATTTCTTATCTCATGCAATTGCTGTGAGTCAGGAATTTATGAGTATCTTTGCTAGACCATCCTGGCTCAAGGTTTCTTATGAGCTTCATATAAGATATTGGCCAGGCTGCAGTCATCTGAAGGCTTAACTAGGGCTGGAGAATTTGCTTCCAAAGTGACTGCCTCACATGCCTGGCAAGTTAGTGCTGGCTGTGGGCAGGAGGCCTTAGGCCTTACCATATGGACTTCTCCAGGGCTCCTTGAGTGTCCTCACCGCATAACAGTTAGCTTTCCCCTGAGTGAATAAGAGAGACCTTGGAAGTGGTTGTGATGTCCTTTATGACCTAGTCAGACATTGTCACTTCTGCCATGTTCTCTTCATTAGAAGTAAGTCAGTAAGCCCAGCCCACACTCAGTGGCTGAGGAGTTAGTCCCCACCTTTTAGAGGGAGGTATGAACATAACATGTGTATCTATTTAAAATCATCATGGGTCAAGAGCCCATGGCTTGGATGAAATTTTAAGGGGTAATGAAATATTTGGGCTTCCCAGATGGCTCAGTGGTAAAGAATCCATCTGTTTAGCAGGAGACATGGGTTCAATCCCTCCATCAGGAAGATCACCTAGAGAAGGAAATGGCAGCCCACTCCAGTATTCTTGCCTGGGAAATCTCATGGACAGAGGAGCCTGTTGGGCACAGTCCATGGGGTCACAAATAGTTGGACACAACTTAGCGACTAAAATACAACAATGAAATATTTGCTTTACTAGACAGGCAAGGATCCTACAGAAAACTGAATTTCAAGATGAAAATTTGTGATGGTGGAGATACAAAGGAGCTGAATTTGGGGATTGATGTTTTTGGATGATGACACTGGTAGTAATATGGGAGATGGATAGGCAAGGCCAGTTCTGAGACTATCATAGATACATAGATGGGCTGACTACTGGTTGGACTAGAGTAAGAAAAAATGGGAAAGGAAAGTTAGGAGAGACTGTTCGAAGAAGTTGACTGATAGGTTTTGGTGACTGGTGCCAGCCCAGGTGACTAGAAAGATGGAGGTCACAGCAAAAGGAAAGTTGGATAGAGTTGCGCAGGGCATGGAGCTTGGTTTTAGACATGTGGTTATTTCTGTAGATGTTTGACCATTTGCAGCTGAATTTATGAGAAATTAGGATATAGAAAAACAGTAGACCTGAAATTAGCAACTTAATCAGTTCAGTTGGTCAGTTGTGTCTGACTCTTTGCGACCCCATAGACTGCAGCTCCCCAGGCTTCCATGTCTATCACCAACTTGCTCAAACTCAAGTCCATCAGGTTGGTGATGCTATCCAACCATCTCATCCTCTGCCACCCACTTCTCCTTTTGCCTTCAATCTTTCCCAGCATCAGGGTCTTTTCCATTGAGTCAGTTCTTCGCATCAGGCAGCCAAGATATTGGAGCTTCAGCTTTAACATCAGTCCTTCCAATGAATATTCAGGACTGATTTCCTTTAAGATTGACTGGTTGGGTCTCCTTGCAGTCCAAGGGACTCTCAAGAGTCTTCTCCAACACCACAGTTTGAAAGCATAGTTTCTTTGGTGCTCAGCTTTCCTTATAGTACAACTCTCACCTCTAACCATGACTACTGGAAATACCATAGCTTTGACTGTACAGA
This sequence comes from Moschus berezovskii, assembly GCF_049115385.1. Lineage (NCBI taxonomy): Eukaryota > Metazoa > Chordata > Mammalia > Artiodactyla > Moschidae > Moschus > Moschus berezovskii. The sequence continues at coordinate 38,468,423 of NC_142475.1, forward strand.
CCTTTGTTAGCAAAGTAATGTCTCTGCTTTTCATATTGGGCTCTAAGTTTCTATATCTTCTGTATCAGCAAAAAAAACCCACAAAAAACAAAGGCAACAGCATCAGTGCAGGTTTGTGTTTGTGCCACATTAAGCGAGAGTGATTTTTTTTTCCCCCAGAAGAAATCTTGCAGTGTTCAGGTTCAGGCATCTTGTTAGAGCTCAATAGCTTTGTTTCTAAAAGTGAAATAAATGCAAAGGCAAAACTAGCAGATGGGATCCTTTCAGAGGATAACAACCTTGCCAGGTGTATTCAGCATAGGATCATATTGTAGGACTTTAAGCAGAGTTCTGAAAATGCTTTCATTTATTTCTGGTAGAGTCCTTGTTACTTTACCTTTTTCACTCTTAGTCCTCTTGTTCCTCTCTTCCACCTCCTTAGCAGATCGCTTTATCTCCTTCTTTATTGAAATTAAGTTCATACATTAATCTATATGAAATTGCTACTTTTTAGAGCAAAAAAATAGTTGAATATCTGAAATATCATATTAATTCAACTTAGTACTCCCTGGCTTTCCTGTTGTCTACTTTAAATTTTCTCTGATATTATCTTTTCTAGAAAATTTGATAAAATTTGAAACATTTTACCCTTTAAACTATTCTCTTCCTCCCTGTCTCCCAGATTGCCCTTATTTTCTAAATTTCATTTCTTCCTCAGTTCAGCCCACCTGACTCTGCCCTCGCCAAGTGCTACTAAAAGCACCGTCTTAAATACATCAGTGACCTTCTGGTCCTCTGCCCAGTTATTTTTGCTGAAGCTCTCCATAGTATTCAATACTGTCTGTTGACCATTTTCATTTCTGAAATTGTCATATACCTCCTTTATCTTGGTTCTCCTTCTTTCCTTGTTCTTTTATTTTTTTTTACATTCCTCTAAAACTGCTTTCTAAAATTTTAGAGAATAAAAATGATAGGAAGGGGATACTCTGGTTTTTGGAATGTGTAGGGAAGTTGATAGCAGGGCAAGTGTCAGGAAGAACATGAGTGTGGAGGGCAAAAGGTCTTTGGTTCTAATCCTCCGTCAATCAGTATGTGCAGTAAAAGCTCCTTTACCCCAGAGTTTTAAGCCAACTTTTTCATTCTCCTCTTTCACTTTTATCAAGAGGCTCTTTAATTCTTCTTCACTTTCTACCATGAGGGGAGGAGTGGTATCCTCTGCATATCTGAGGTTATTGATATTTCTCCTGGCAATCTTGATTCCAGCTTGTGCTTCATCTGGCCTGGCATTTCGCATGATGTACTCTGCATAGCAATTAAATAAGCAGGGTGACAATACTCCTTTCCCATTTGTAACCGGTCTGTTGTTCCATGTCCAGTTCTAACTGCTGCTTCCTGACCTGCATACAGATTTCTCAGGAGGCAGGTGAGGTGGTCTGGTAGTCTTGTCTCTTGAAGAATTTTCCACAGTTTGTTGTGATCCACACAGTCAAAGGCTTTGGCATAGTCAGTAAAGCAGAAGTAGATGTTTTTCTGGAACTCTGTTGCTTTCTCAGTGATCCAACAGATGTTGGCAATTTGATCTCTGGTTCTTCTGCCTTTTCTAAATCCAGCATGTACTGTTGCAGCCTGGCTTGGAGAATTTTGAGCATTATTTTGCTAGCATGTAAGATGAGTGCAATTGTTCGGTAGTTTGAACATTTTTTGGTATTGCCTTTCTTTGGGATTGGAATGAAACCTGACCTTTTCCAGTCCTGTGGCCACTGCTGAGTTTTCCAAATTTGCTGGTAGTTTGAGTGCAGCACTTTCACAGCATCATTTTTAAGGATTTGAAATAGCTCAGCTGGAATTACCATCACCTCCACTAGCTTTGTTCATAATGATGCTTCCCGAGGAGATCCAACCAGTCCATTCTAAAGAAGATCAATCCTGGGTGTTCATTGGAAGGACTGATACTAAAGCTGAAACTCCAATACTTTGGCCACCTCATGTGATGAGTTGACTCACTGGAAAAGACTCTGATGCTGGGAAGGATTGGGGGCGGGAGGAGAAGGGGACGACAGAGAATGAGATGGCTGGATGGCATCACCAACTCGATGGACATGAGTTTGAGTGAACTCCGGGAGTTGGTGATGGACAGGGAGGCCTGGCGTGCTGTGATTCATGGGGTCGCAAAGAGTTGGACACGACTGAGCGACTGAACTGAACTGAACTGAACTGAAGGCCCACTTGACTTCTCATTCCAGGATGTCTGGCTGTAGGTGAATGATCACACCATCGTGGTTGTCTGAGTCATGAAAACCTTTTTTTGTACAGTTTTTCTGTGTATTCTTGCCACCTCTTCTTAATATCTTGTGCTTCTGTTAGGTCCATACCATTTCTGTCCTTTATTGTGCTCTTCTTTGCATGAAATGTACCCTTGGTATCTCTAATTTTCTTGAAGAGGTCTCTCAGTTCAGTTCAGTTCGGTCGCTCAGTCGTGTCTGACTCTTAGCGACCCCATGAACCACAGCACGCCAGGCCTCCCTGTCCATCACCAACTCCCGGAGTTCACTCAAACTCATGTCCATCGAGTCGGTGATGCCATCCAGCCATCTCATTCTCTGTCATCCCTGTCTCCTCCTACCCCCAGTCGCTCCCAGCATCAGAGTCTTTTCCAGTGAGTCAACTCGTCACATGAGGTGGCCAAAGTATTGCAGTTTCAGCTTTAGCATAAGTCCTTCCAATGAACACCCAGGGTCAATCTCCTTTAGAATGGACTGGTTGGATCTCCTTGCAATCCAAGGGACTCTCAAGCGTCTTCTCCAGCACCACAGTTCAAAAGCATCAATTCTTCGGCGATCAGCTTTCTTCACAGTCCAACTCTCACATCCATACATGACCACTGGAAAAACCATAGCCTTGACTAGATGGACCTTGGTTGGCAAAGTAATGTCTCTGCTTTTTAATATACTATCTAGGCTGGTCATAACTTTCCTTCCAAGGAGTAAGCGTCTTTTAATTTCATGGCTGCAGTCAGCATCTGCAGTGATTTTGGAGCCCAAAAAAATAAAGTCTGACACTGTTTCCACTGTTTCCCCATCTATTTCCCAAGAAGTGATAGGACCAGATGCCATGATGTTCGTTTTCTGAATGTTGAGCTTCAAGCCAAACTTTTCACTCTCCTCTTTCACTTTCATCAGTTGTGCTTTTCTTTGCATGAAATGTACCCTTGGTATCTCTAATTTTCTTGAAGAGGTCTCTAGTCTTTCCCATTCTATTGTTTTCCTCTATTTCTTTGCATTGATCACTGAGGAAGACTTTCTTATCTCTCCCTGCTATTCTTTGGAACTCTGCATTCAAATGGGTATATCTTTCCTTTTCTCCTTTGTCTTTCGCTTTTCTTCTTTTCTCAGCTACTTGTAAGGCCTCCTCAGACAACTGTTTTGCCTTTCTTTTTCTTGAGGATACTCTTGATTCCTGCCTCCTGTACAATATCACGAACCTCCATCCATTGTTCTTCAGTCACTCTATCAGATCTAATCCCTTGAATCTGTTTCTCACTTCCACTGTATAATCATAAGGGATTTGATATATTAGGTCATACCTGCATGGTCTAGTGGTTTTCCCTTCTTTCTTCAGTTTAAGTCTGTATTTTGCAATAAGAAGTTCATGATCTGAGCCACAGTCAGCTCCTGGTCTTGTTTTGCTTATTATATAGAGCTTCTCTATCTTTGGCTGCAAAGAATATAATCAATCTGACGTTGGTTGGTTATTGGCCATCTGGTGATGTCTACGTGGCAGAAAGCGAAGAACAACTGAAGAGCCTCTTGATGAAAGTGAAAGAGGAGAGTGAAAAATTTGGCTTAAAACTCAACATTCAGAAAACTAAGATCATGGCATCCAGTCCCATTGCTTCATGGCAAATAGATGGGGAAACAGTGTAAACAGTGAGAGACTTTATTTTTTGGGGTTCCAAAATCACTGCTGATGGTGACTGCAGCCTTGAAATTAAAAGATACTTGCTCCTTGGGAGGAAAGCTATGACTCACCTAGACAGCATATTAAAAGCAGAGAGATTACTTTGCCAACAAAGGTCCATCTAGTCAAAGCTCTGGTTTTTCCATTAGTCATCTATGGATCTGAGAGTTGGACCATAAAGAAAGCTGAGCACCAAAGAATTGATGCTTTCGAACTATTGGAGAAGGCTCTCGTGTGTCCCTTGGACTGCAAGGAGATCCAACCAGTCCATCCTAAAGGAAATCAGTCCTGAATATTCGTTGGAAGGACTGATGCTGAAGCTGAAACTGCAATACTTTGGCCACCTGATGTGAAGAACTGACTCACTAGAAGAGACCCTGATGCTGAGAAAGATTAAGGGCAGGAGGAGAAGGGGTCGACAGGATGAGATGGTTGGATGGCATCACCGACTCAATGGACATGAGTTTGAGCAAGCTCTCAGAGTTGGTGATGGACAGGGAAGCCTGGCGTGCTGCAGTCCATGGGATCAAAAAGAGTCTGACATGACTGAGCAACTGGACTGAACTGAACCCCATAATTTAAGCCTAGATTAATTTAGCCAGGCATGCTCAGTCTCTCAGTCGTGTCTGACTTTTGTCACCCCTTGTACTGTAGCCCACCAGGCTCCTCTGTCCATGGGGTTTTCCAGGAAAGAATACTGGAGGGGTTGCCATTTCCTCCTCCAGAGGATCTTCCCAACCCAGGGATGGAACCTGTGGTTCCTGATTGTCAGATAGAGTCTTTTCCACTCCAACACCTGGGAAGCTGTACTTTAACCTAGAGAATTATTCAAAAAGCAGTGGATTGGAGCTCTCCTATTTTAAAAAATCCCATCATTATAATAATTGAAAAATATTTTAAAAGACTATAACGCTCAGTTGTGTTTGATGCTTTGCAATTTCAAGTACTGTAGCCCCCCATTCTCTTCTGTCCGTGGGATTTTTCAGGCAAGAATACCAGAGTGGGTTGTCATTTCCTCCTCCAGGGGATCTTCCTGACTCAGGTTTTGAACCCATGTCTCCTGCATCTCCTGCATGGGCAGTGGATTCTTACCACTTAGCTCCTGGGAAGCCCTCTTAAAAGCCTATAAATGACACTATAAGTGTCTCAGTTTATATGTATTGCTTCTTCTTTCATTGGCAAATTCAGGTTCAACGTAGTCCTGTACTTGAAAATATGATGCTTTGCTTTTCACTTGTTTTAATTTTTAAGAACAGATTTTTTCCCATAAGTATACTACAGTTAGATTTCCTCTAAAATTTTATTTCGGAACCTTAATTTTGGACCTAAAATAGAATACTTTGTGTTCCTTTTAAAAATGCAAATTAGCTATGAAATAGGTATAATTAGACCCTTAATTAGTACTGATTGAGCCTATTATAATGTTCATGTGGATTTTATGCTGTTGCCTGTGTCATTTTTGAATTTATTAAGCAAATGATTCTTTCCTTGATGTATTTTCCTTGAAAGCATTTAAAATATACAGTCCTTTGAAAATGTGGTTATTGAGTATTTGTTATGATATGTAGTGGAGAAAGCTATATGTCTTCCAATGTGGAATATATGATTTAAAGTTATCTGGCTTCTAAAATATGTTGCTGTGAAGGTATATATTTTGAGACTTAACATTTTTACTTGAATTAACATCACCAAACTTGTATTTTACTCACCATCCATTTAGTTTCAGCCTTCACCTTTATTTTTTATTTACTGGAAAGACATATGCCAAAGTATTTTTGAATGTTAACAGCTAAACATAAACTCTTGAAGTCTCAATCTGTTCCAGAAACTAAATATCTTTTCCTAATTGCAACTGGAAATATTTTAGCCTGCCTATTTCTGATTGTAATTTATTTAGAAACTTTAATTTTTAATTTTGCTTGTTTTCCAAATACTATACCTTCAGCATGAATTTTTTTTAAGTTGGTTTCATTTATTTCAGCAAAGAAAACTTTCTGGAGTTTGAAGGAAAATGTTCCCAAAGTGGTACCTAAAGCTGAGTATATGCTAGTTTGATATAAGTTCTAGATATGTAACTGATGGTGATGATGACGCTGATGATTGCTAACAGCAGCAGCCACTTCCTAACTTTAGCACTGGCTTATGAAATCTCCCTTTTGGCAAAAATAATTTAAAAATATCTGGTATAGTGCCTTGTAGATGTTCACCATAAACAGTCATTGCTTACCTTTAGCTCACATTAGGTATTGCAAGTTTTGGTTGGCATATACTGTTATTGGGCTTCCTAAGTGGCGCAGTGGCAAAGAATATGCCTACCAATGCAGGAGCCGCAGGAGATGCAGGTTCTATTGTTTGCTGGGTTGGGAAGATCCCCTGGAGAAAGAAATGGCAACCCACTCCAGTATTCTTGCCTAGAAAATCACATGGACAGAGGAACCTGATGGGCTACAGTCCATGGGCTTGCAAAGAGTCAGACATGACTTACCACAGATGTACACACTATACACTATTATTAGTTCCCTTTTTGTGTTATAAAGGGACATAATTGCCTTCAGTGATGAGTACTATATATTCCTGTTTCAATAAAGAAGTGAGATCATCCTAATTTTAAGCAGAAAAATAAAATTAATGTTGAATTAATGAGAATTTATTATTTTCCAGAATGAAAATTAGGATGTATCTGTTCTTGTCTTCATAGTTGTCTGACATTATCATAATCATTATAGCCAGCAGTTACTAGCTTTCGCTCTTACTATGTTAAGTCACTTTACGTAGCATCATAGTGGCTTAAGCCCCATGGCCCTGAAATAAGAATTCCTGAACTTGAATCCTGGCTCTTCAACTTACTAATTGTGTAATCTTGGTCAAGGTGATTAACTTCATAGAACCTCAGTTTTGTTGCCTTTAAAATGGATGAATGAGATGAGTAGTCCAGTTGGTTTGGGTGAGAATTAAATAAGGTTGTCATCATCCTCAAGAACAGCTGACATTACCTTTTCTACAGGTCAAACAGATAACGATACTTTACATATATATCTTAACTCTCATATTTACTTTACAGAGGAAGAAAGTGAGCCTCACAGGATTAAGTGACTTTCCAAATTATTTAGGCTTGTCAGTTATATTTAGCAGAAACCTTACAAACTCGTGGATTAAACAGATAAGAGACTTACTTTTCTTGCATAAGAATCCTGGATGCTGGTGGTTTCTGGGGTGGCTTCAGCTGTTTGACATTAGTGTCGCTGTCGCCTTCTTCTTGCATCATGGGTACAGAAAGGCTGCTGATTCCCCTGGGCTACATATCTTGTATTCTAGAGAGGAAGAGAGTCGGGGAGGGTAGAGTCAGTTTCTCTGCCTCTTTTATCAGGAAAATAAAATCTTTCTTAGCAATCTCTTCCAGATTTCAGCCTACCTTTCCTTGATCAGACCTGATGACTCCTCCCTAACTGCAGAGAAAACTCTGAAAACCAGCATTTAATCTTTTCATTGTGATGTGCTGCAGGGGAATAGGGGAGGGGAATTACTCTTCTCTTATCTGGCCAGAGGGCCCGGCAGCTTTGCCTGTGCATGCTAAGTCACTTCAGTCATGTCCAACTCTTTGCGACCCCATGTACTGCGGCCCGCCAGGCTCCTCTGTGCATGGGATTTCCTAGGGAAGAATACTGGAGTGGGGATCTTCCTGAAGCTCCAACAACTATTCAGTGGCAGAGGTGGGATTCTAACCCAGGTGTGTGTGCATATGTGCTCAGTTGCATCTGACTCTCTGCCAACCCATGGACTGTAGACCACTAGGCTCCTCTGTTCATGGGATTCTCCAGTCAAGAATACTGGAGTGGGTTGCCATGCACTCCTCCAGGGGATCTTCCCAACCTAGGAAAAGAACCTGCAGCTCCTGCAGGGGGATTCTTTACCACTAAACCACCAGGGAAGGACCTAATCCAGGTGTGTCTTGCTCCAAAGCTTATTTGTCCAATTCTGCCTCTCAAAGAATTAAGACATCATCACAAACAATTTGAAGAACCATTTTCCAACATCTGTATACAGGCACAGTTTCTCTTCTCGAAATTTTTTGTTTTTCAGAATAAAAATTACTTACCTTTTTAGGCTGGCTGAATTTTGAAGGTATGAATTATTTGTCCCTCCCTATTTTCAAATAAAATATAAACCAAAGGTTAATGATTGAGTGCTTTTCTATTAGATATGATTACCAAGTTATGTTTATTTCAGGGAATTTCTGATAACATTTTTCAACTTTCTGTAGTAAAAAAACACCCATAATATTCAATGCATCATTAACGTAATAAGGTTTTGCCTCTTTCCGTTCTAATTATTATGTTTTAACTCATGGTAAATGAGTTTGCTCTGTGCTCATTTCCTAAGGGGTGGTTATCCACTGATTTCATTTTCTGGAATGAAATTATGTCACAATTCTTGGAAACTGCATATTTATTTATTTGTTTTGTTTTTTCAGAGATGGGGGTGGGATGAATATTGGGTGAAATGAAGGTCATAATCCACATTCTTGATTCAGCCCTCAAACACATAACCACAGCTTTACTCTTTTTATTTTGTCTTTTTAATATTTGAGATAAGTTGCATTGAATTTTGTAGAGATAAAAGAATAAGGTACAGTAATATTTTGAGCCAGGCAGCGTTATTCACATTTTGTAGGCAAGGAGACTAAGCCTAGAGACGTAAGGCGACTTCTGCAATCAGTGAACTAGTACACGTAGGGTTTCGGTTGGAGCCCAACCTGTGTTGGGAGGATAGAATCCTTAGTAGTCTGTTCACTAAGAACAGATCATTCTGCTTCTTTTAAAATATTTAATAACATGTTTATCAAATAAAAATACCTCTGCATGCATATATGCTAAGTCGTTTCAGTCGTGTCTGACTCTTTGTGACCTTATGGACTATAGCCTGCCAGGCTCCTCTGTCCGCTGGATTCTCCAGACAAGAATACTGGAGTGGGTTGCCATGCCCTCCTCCAGGAAAAAATGCCTCTAGGTATCACTTTTTGTATTTGAACAACATTTTTGTTGCAATAACCTTTTGTGAAATAATAAAGAAACATTATTAAGTATAAACCATAGTTTATCCTTTTGATTTCTGTAATTGGACAATTAAGCAGAGTATTTTGAAATGTGTTTTTATCATTTAAAAAAGGAAAGTAGAAAAAAGTATACATCTATCATTGTAAATATCATCCAATACTTTGTCCTTTTTTACTGAAAATTGATAGCTTACTGGTCTTTCCCATTTTTCTGTATACTCTTGTTTATAATAAAAAATATGCTACTGACCAAACCAAATCCAATTGAATCTGTTGGTTCCTTCATTTTAGATTAAAGCTTTAATTCATTTACTTATTTTGTGTATTGATCACTGCAGTGTCAAAGCTAATTATCTCCATTGATCATGCCAACCTACTCAAATTGCACTTATGTTAGAATTTCTATTGTTAATTTTTTCTTTTTGTTTCAACTTATGGAAGTAATGCAGTCTCATAAAAAAGCTATGGGAAATTCCCAAGTAGGAAAATTTGAAAAATTCCTAGGTCCAATTATTTAACTATGTATGGTGATAAGTGTTAACCATACTTACTGCGTTGATCATTTCACGATATATACAGATATTGTTCAACCTGAAACTAATATGTTATGAAAAGTGAAAGTGAAGTTGCTCAGTCGTGTCCGACTCTTTGCGACCCCATGGACTATAGCCCACCAGGCTCCTCTGTCCATGGGATTTTCCAGGCAAGAGTACCAGAGTGGGTTGCCATTTCTTTCTCCGGGGGATCTTCCTGACCCAGGGATCAAACCCAGGCCTCCCACATTGTAGACAGACGCTTTACCCTCTGAGCCACCAGGGAAGCCCTAATATAATGTTATAGTTATACCTCAAAAAATATATATATGTATATATATAATATGAAAATATATATAATATAATGTTATATTGTCAGTTATACCTCAGAAAATATGTGTGTATATATATATATAATATGAAAAGATATATAATAAAATGTTATATTGTCAGTTATACCTCAAAAAAAGTAAAATAAAACTGCTAAAATGACAGGCACAACAGCAAGAACAAAAAAAAAACCCTTCATAGATCCGCCAGTCATTTTGGTGAATTTCCTTTCAGTCTTTTCTTTAGATATAGGTTTTCATCTTATTTGTATATGGTTTTAATCTCCCGGTATAATTTTGAATCACAACTTTCTCACTTAATTTTGTAGCACAACCTTTTTCATTATGAAGAATGCTTTATATATCACCTAATATAGCACAGTTTCTTTCAGCAGTCCTGTTTATTGGACATATAGGTTGTTTCTGCTGTTTTAACTCTTGTAAATGGCACAACTGTGAACACCTTTGGGGGTAAGACTTCTAGGACTATTTCCTGAAGAAAGATTAATTGAAATAAGTTGACCTTTCTTGGTAGTTCAGACTGTAAAGAATCTGCAGTGCAGGAGACCTAGGTTCAATCCCTGGGTCGGGAAGATCCCCTGGAGAAGGGAATGACAACCCACTCCACTGTTCCTGTCTGGAAAATCCAATGGACAGAGGAAACTGGTGAGCTACAGTCCATGGGGTTATAAGCGTCAGATATGACTGAGTGACTAACACACACACAAAGCTTATTAATATTTTTCAGACTTATGCACACCGATTGAACATTTCATAGGTTTATTTATTAATAGTATTTCCTTTTTTTGTAAATTGTCAGTTTCTTTGCTGAGCTAATTTATCTTTTTGAGATTGTAGTGTCTTCCTGACCTATGTATTTGAAGAATGTTAGATATAATTAATGTTCATCTTTTTATCATTTTATTACAGAAGTAATTCAAGCTTATTGCAAAATACAATAAATTCAAGTAAATTAGCAGAAATAAACAGAGATCATCTAGTAAAAAAATAATGTAAAAAAAGTTCTTAACAAAAAGTCTTATTTTTGAGAACTATTTTGTAACTGCTTCCCGGGTAGCTCCATGGTCAGGAATCTGCCTGCCACTGCAGGAGACATGGGTTCCTTGGGTTGGGAAGATCCCCTGGAGAAGGGAATGGCAACCCACTCCTATTCTTGCCTGGGAAATCCCATGGACAGAGGAGCATGTCGCACTGCAATCTGTGGGGTCCCAAAAGAGTCAGACATAACTTAGCCTCTAAAACAACAACAATAGATTTTCCTTCCAAATAGTTAGATATCTAAGTATGTCATCAAGAAAATTGTTAAAGACTATATAGTGTGTGTGTATATATATATATATATATATATATAGTGGGCATCCCTGGTGGCTCAGACAGTAAAGAAACTACTGCAGTGCAAGAGACCTGGGTTTGATCCCTGGGTCAGGAAGATCCCCTGTAGAATACTACTCATTCCAGTATTCTTGCCTGGAGAGTTGCATAGACAGAGGAGCCTGGTGGGCTACAGTCCATGGGTCACAAAGAGTCGGACACGACTGAGCGACTAACACCATCAGTTTTCAGGTAGCATTCCATTACTAAACTGTTGATATTATTGACATTTCCAGTGTTCAGTACTTTTATAAACACTTCAGAGATAATTCTCTGAGTGAATCTTGGTATTATCTGACTGTTTCCTTGAAGTAAATTCTTTGGAATTGGAAGACTGGAAAGGATGTATATTTCCTAAAAATTTACACATACTTTCTATTTGCCGCAAAGAGACTTATTTGTCCCTAATACTGGTTGTTATATCATTTTATCTTTCATGTAGTCTAATAGACAAAAATAGTGGCATTGTTTTAGTTTGCATTTTTGATGACTAGCAGTGGTTAACATCTTGCCATTTATTAAATTCTGGAATGAATGTTGTATTCATTTCATTTGCCTATTCCAGTTGCTCATTAGTCTTTGGGTTTGTCACGTTTTAATTTATACCCTTTGTCAAACTGTTGAAAGTATTTACTACCAGTTTACTGTTGGCTACATTTGTCATATAACATTTTCCTCTTATTATTGATTTTTATATACTTTTTCTTTTATACTTTCTACTTTGGTTGTCATGCTCAGAAAAACCATTGTGTCCGTGGAAAAATTGGCATATGTTTCCTTCTAGTATTTTATAGTTTTATATTTCAGTCTTTATTTTAAAATATTTAAAATTTATCTTGGAATAAGTCAGAACTCTTACTTCCCACCCTCCATAATAAGAATTACTGATATGCATTGAGCTCATATTACCTTCTTTTATGAAGACTGATTTATTTGAATTTTAACCTCTCTTACTTCCTTAAAATCTCTATTGTCCAGGTGACACATGTGACATAGTTGTCATTGCCTGCCCATATGCAAAATTAGTTTTGACTATTTTTAAAAAAATAATATCCATTTTTATTTCTTTATTTGATTGTGCCAGGTCTTAGCTATAGCATGTGAGATCTAGTTCCCTGATGAGGGATCGAACCTCAGCCCCTGCATTGGGAGCATGGAGTCTTAGCCGCTGGACTACCAAGCAAGTCCCTAGTTTTGACTATATTATTAACTTATTTTTGAGCTCTGTAAGACTGTAAACCACAAGGTATTGTGTCATTCTCAGCATTTTTTCATTGGTAAAATAGAATAGGATATATTAGAATGCACTGCACATAGCAAGACTAATCATAGCTTTCAGGAAACTTATTTCAGTTGTGTGTTAATGTGTGTATAGAAGATTTCTCTCTTTTTAAAAAAATATTTATTTATTTATTTTTGGCTGTGCTGGGTCTTCATTCCTGTGCTGGCTTTTGTGTGGTTGTGTCAAGGGGGGCTACTCTCTAGTTGCAACGCTCAGAGTTCTCATTGTGGTGGCTTCTCTTGTTGCGGAACATGGGATTTGGGGTGTGTGGGCTTCAGTAGTTGCAGCACATGGACTCATTAGAGCACGGGCTTAGTCATTGTGGCCCTGTGGGCTTAGTTGCTCTGTGGCATGTGGGATCTTCCTAGACCAGGGATGGAACCTGTGTCTCCTGCATTGGCAGGTGGTTTCTTTTCCACTAAGCCACCAGGGAATCCCAGAAGGAACCTCTTTATGAGGCTGCTAGGTTAAGGCAATGGCAAGCCACTCCAGTACTCCTGCCTGGAAAATCCCATGGACGGAGGAGCCTGGTAGGCTGCAGTCCATGGGGTCGCTACGAGTCAGACATGACTGAGTGACTTCACTTTCACTTTTCACTTTCACACATTGGAGAAGGAAATGGCAACCCACTCCAGTGTTCTTGCCTGGAGAATCCCAGGGACGGGGGAGCCTGGTGGGCTGCCGTCTCTGGGGTCACATAGAGTCGGACACGACTGAAATGACTTAGTAGTAGTAGTAGGTTATGGTGTAAACCGTGTTTCTTGCTTTGTCAGCCATCTTTGTCCAGAGATTGTAAAGGTGAGGTTAAAGGCAATTGTGGAAGACTAGAACCACTGCTGACCAGAAAAGACAAAGTGGCTGGTGCTGGAATGTGATAAAAGCTCTGATTTGTGTGCGCCTGGATCTTCTGATCTGAATAGCTTCCCTCTGTCTTCTGCTGCTAATTGCACTTTCCCCCTGGTCACTTGTCAGCCTTCTGTTGTTTCCAATGTTATAAACTCCCTCCTGGCAGAAGCACCCATAGGAGTTTGTGGTGCTTGGCCAAATTTTCTTTTAATCTCTGCTACACACTTAGTTATAGATACTAACTTGCCTTGTCTTCCTGTATAGGAAGCACACCCAATTTATAGAAGTAAAGCCCCTCACTGTCCAGCATATGCAGTTTACTGCATAGTTTAGGAAGTTGCTGTTCCCAAATTGTGTGCTGCAAACCTGTTGGATAAATACCTCTTTTTCATCTTTACTATATGGTTGTAGAAGCTAGCGTTCATTTTCTTCTCCATATCAGCATACTGCCTTTACTTTGCCCTATGAATATGCATTAGTTTTTCATATTAAAGATAGTTTTTCTTCTTTCTAATGACTGAAAGTATGAGCTATCCTTGAGTATATAAATTCTAATTTAGTTTCTGAGAAATTTAATTTGTCCTTTTAAATTTACATTTAAGATTCCCCACTCTTTTAGAGTGATGTATATCTATGGTGGTGGTGGTTTAATCGCTAAGTCGTGTCCAATTCTTATGACCCTATGGAATGCAGCCTGCCAGGCTCCTTTGTCCATGGAATTCTCCAGGCAAGAATACTGGAGTGGGTTGCCATTTCCTTTTCCAGGTGATCTTCCCGACCGAGGAATCGCACCCAGGTCTCCTGCATTGCAGGCAGATTCTTTACCAACTGAGCTGCTACAAGGGAAGCCCCAATATGTATGTTACATGTGTAATATTTTCATTTGGTTTAAGTAATACAGGGAGTATTTAGTGCATGGCAACCCTTTTTAAAAATAGCAATTTAAAGCTATCTTTCTGTGTTTTTGATATCTGCGTTTGAATTTCATATGCTAATAATATATAGTTTTTAAAAATCATATTTATCAATACTTATATTTTTTTCTTCAGTTACCTGTTAGAAAATAAGGAGTTTGTATTCACAATCTGTTTAATTGTTATGATTTTTAAAAGCAAGAACTTTCTGATGAATGGACACTTAAAATTCTGTAGCCACTTTGAAATTAGTTTGGTAGTTCGTGAAATACTTAAACAGAGTTACCACATGACCCAGCAATTCCATTCCCAGGTTTATAACCGGAAGAAATGGAAATATATGTCTACTCAAAAACTTATAAACAAATGATCATAGCAGTGTTACTCATAATAGCCAAAAGGTGAAAAGAACTCAAATGCCCACCTACTACAAAATAATGTGGTATTTGTGTGTGTGTGTGATTCAGCCATAAAAAGTAATGAAGATACAACCTGGCTGAACTTTGAATTATGCTAGGTGAAAGAAGCCAGTCACAACGGACTACATATTGTACAAGTACATGTACATGAAATGTCGAGAGTAGGCAGATATACTTAGAGGTGGAAAGTAGATTAGTGGTTGCCTAGGGACGTGAAGGGAGAAGGAAATGGCAACCCACTCCAGTGTTCTTGCTGGAGAATCTCAGGGATGGGGGAGCCTGGTGGGCTGCCGTCTATGGGATCGCACAGAGTTGGACACGACTGAAGCGACTTAGCAGCAGCAGCAGCATCAGTAGGGATGTGAAGATGAGGGGAAGGGCTTAAGGGGTTGGTGGCTAGGGGCTATAGAGTTTCATTTGGAGTGATGATGATATTTAAGAATTGATTGTGATAATGAATGCACAACTCTTTTTTTAGTGAGTACAGTAATACATAAAGCCGTTGAAGTCCTTACTTTAAATGGGTGAATTATATGCTATGTGAATTATATTTTAACTTTTTTCATATGGTTCAGTTCAGTTCAGTTCAGTCGCTCAGTCGTGTCCAACTCTCCGCAACCCCATGAATTACAGCACGCCAGGCCTCCCTGTCCATCACCAACTCCCGGAGTTCACTCAAACTCATGTCCACAGAGTCGGTGATGCCATCCAGCCATCTCATTCTCCGTCGTCCCCTTCTCCTCCCGCCCCCAACCTTTCCCAGCATCAGAGTCTTTTCCAGTTAGTCAACTCGTCGCATGAGGTGGCCAAAGTATTGCAGTTTCAGCTTTAGCATCTGTCCCTCCAATGAACATCCAGGATTGATCTCCTTTAGAATGGACTGGTTGGATCTCCTTGCAGTATAAGGGACTCTCAAGAGTCTTCTCCAACACCACAGTTCAAAAGCATCGATTCTTCAGCGATCAGCTTTCTTCACAGTCCAACTCTCACATCCATACATGACCACGGGAAAAACCATTTGCCTTGACTAGACAGACCTTGGTTGGCAAAGTAATGTCTCTGCTTTTCAATATACTATCAAGGTTGGTCATAACTTTCCTTCCAAGGAGCAAGCGTCTTTTAATTTCATGGCTGCAGTCAGCATCTGCAGTGATTTTGTCTTGTTATAATTCATGGTAATATTTGAAATTGTCATAGATCTCTTTAAGAGTGAAAAAAAAAAGTTTTCATAGGCTTCTGTTTTCTTTTCATTCAGTTTTGTAGTTAGAAAATCCAGTGTTTACTTGAGAATGGTGGAAAAGGCCACCAAGTCATATCTTCAAGGCATTATGACAACTTTTCATCTCGTCTAAGTACTCTGAGAGTGTCTCTGGGAGCCCAGGTCAAAGCACTATACTGTCTTAAGAGAACCATCCATACTCAGTGTCTTCTGGAATTCCTTATAAATTTCATTGAGCACCTGGCCAACAGAACATTCTGTTACCCAGCTGGTTTTCATGGCGTGGTTCTGGAGCTACACATTAGAATTTGCATTTCTAACTTCCTGCTTCCCTTTGATGTACTCTAACGGATAGTTTTTGAAAGGAGTCAGATTGTGCCAAAAGTTAGATTTTTATGCTGTCCATGCTACTCACTCACTTAACCAACTCTCCCTGCCGAGAAAAGGACTCAAAAGCATTGTGTCACCTGCCATAAAGCTAGGTGTGTCTCCTTCTCTCTCCCCAAGTCAAGTCATTTTGAATCCTGAGCAGATGGAAACAGAGAGCAGTAGTCGTGGCTGAAAAAGAAATGGCAGCATCAGTGTTGCCCAGTTTCTTTTCTGTTTCATTTTGTGAACTTGAGCAAGTCACGCATGGTCTTTGGTCCTCAGTTCCATCAGCTTGTTGATCTTTTTCGTGACTTACCAACTCTAAAATCTATGATTTTAATTTGGGGGGAAATGATCTGATTACAGCTGTCAACAAATAGGCATTTAGACACACTGACTGCTCTTATTCATGGTTTCCAAAATTGCAGGCATGCTGATTTCATAGGACTAATCCCGCTGCCCTCCTCTCCCTTATCATGGCTTCTAAAGGAAAGTCCATTGTTTGTTTATATTAAAGGCAGCGTTTTCCCAAAGTTACTATACAGTGCAGTTCACCTCATTTCTTAGCCCAAACAATACATGTGGTGCCACAGAGTCTACCGTCAAATGGCTCTAGTTAGTCCTTTATAAAACAAGCTCAGAGAGGTCCTTGTCACTGCCGTGTTAGTCAGAGGATCCCAACAAATAACCTCAGACTTTATTTATAGCACTGTATGTTTTGGATTTATAACATTCTATCTGTTATAGACGTAGTATATTATTTGCTTGGTTACTTTATAATTGTGATAGTTTCATGCCACCCACCATAGGTTTTTCTGCAGTGGTTATTCTAACCACAAATTAAGGAGTTATTTTTCTGTGGTTCAGTTATACACAAGAATTATATTGCAAGAGTTGCTGGAGCCCAAGTTCTGTAAACAATTTTTTTGGAAGAAGTCTTTGTTTAACAGACTTGACTAGATTGCTGATACTCAGAACGTTAGAAGTCAGAACTTAGATGAGTAAAATGTAACTTGTCAATAAAATCATAGAATATTGTGCTATAAAATGTCAGATGAAAGTCTACCAGCTGCTGTCCATGTTGGTATACGGCAGCAGTCTTTTCAGTAGGATAGAATTATAGGAATTTTCCTGTGCCTAGAGCAGTGACGGTTTATACTTTGGGGGTCATAGGCCAACTTGAAAATATGGTGAAAGCGCATTGTGTGTCTAGGAAAGTTTACACTTGTATATACATACGCACATTTTGCATGTAATGGCACAGGGTTCACAATTCCCCCAACCCATTCATTAACCTTTAGAGACCCATGAACGTAGGTTAAAAATCCATGGTCTGGAAATCTGGGAGCAAGGTGATTTTATTTTTTGGAGTCACTCATGGTGATAATTTGGAGGTAGAGGCATATGTTCCTCATGGCAACATATAAGGTGGCTGGATTTGTTGAAATAGCGACACACATGCTTGGCTCTTCGATTTACTGCTATGTCCAAACATATGTCATACTAGGTGCTCTGTAAATATTTATTGAATGAATGAAATTGATCCAAGGAGAAATGTGTTCTGTGGAAGAAGAAGTGACTCTTACTTCCAGATTTCTGTGTATCTTTTTTCTGAAAGTGAAGAAAGTGTTAGTTGCTCAGTTTTGTCCAATTCTTTGTGACCCTATAAATTATAGCCCCCCCAGGCTCCTCTGTCCATGGAATTCTCCAGGCAAGAATACTGGCGTGGGTAGCCATTCCCTTCTCCAGGGGATCTTTCCAACCCAGGGATCAAACCCTGATCTCTCTCATTGCAGGCAGATTCTTTACCGTCTACCCTTTCTTAATAGCTGATAGTTGAGAAGCAAAATAAGACAAAATAAGAATGCATCTAATAACATTACAGAGGAGGGGTTTGAGGACCATTTACTTTTCACCTTGCATAGCCATCATTTGTTTTTCTTTTGTTTCAGATGACCAGATTTTTCCATCACTCAGCCTTTTCCATTTCAGACATTACTTTAGTAATTAGAGAAAAGACAGGTCTCATAAAAAAGTTTTTTACTGTTTCTACTTATTTTGAAAACGTGCAGGATTTCTTGAAATATAGTTTTGGCTAAATTTTTGGTTTTATAAATGATGGGCATTTTGCTCTGTGAGATTTCAGTCCAGATTTCTAAGTTCTTTTTCTATACCTTTAAAAAACAATAGCCCAAAGCTGGGCTCAATATTTGCTTTCTTCTCTGAAATTCAAATAGAATCTAAGATTTTGAAGTTTTTTCTACTTCCCTAGTGAATGACTTCAAAAGAAAATCCTTTCCATATAAATGACTTTTTTTCTTAAATAGGTTTAGTACATTATCCTCAGTCACTTTTTGAGAAGTAAATGAAATTACATTGAAGTTCACATATAAATTACCCTCTTCGTTTTGTTGTTGTTTTATACTACACCTAAGACAGGGAATTCTTAAATGGATTGACTTAATATAAAAGTCTAGTTCATAATCTCAGCTATAGGAGTAACTTTTAAATAAGAAGCTAATATTTAATGACCAATTGCTATGATCCAGGCAAATGCTTTACATGTATCAACTCATTAACCCTTCAGTTCAGTTCAGTTCAGTCGTTCAGTCGTGTCCGACTCTTTGCGACCCCATGAACCACAGCACGCCAGGCCTCCCTGTCCATCACCAACTCCCGGAGTTCACTCAAACTCATGTCCATCGAGTCGGTGATGCCATCCAGCCATCTCATTCTCTGCCGTCCCCGTCTCCTCCTACCCCTAATCCCTCCTAGCATCAGAGTCTTTTCCAGTGAGTCAACTCGTCACATGAGGTGGCCAAAGTATTGCAGTTTCAGCTTTAGCATAAGTCCTTCCAATGAACACCCAGGATTGATCTCTTTTAGAATGGACTGGTTGGATCTCCTTGCAGTCCAAGGGACTCTCAAGAGTCTTCTCCAGCACCACAATTCAAAAGCATCAATTCTTCGGCGATCAGCTTTCTTCACAGTCCAACTCTCACATCCATACATGACCACGGGAAAAACCATAGCCTTGACTAGACGGACCTTTGTTGGCAAAGTAATGTCTCTGCTTTTTAATATGCTATCTTACAACATTATAATTGGCACACAGTATCATTCCTATTTTATAGTGTCGGCAACTGAGAGCACAGAGAAGTTGAATAACTTGTCCAAGGCCAAGTGTCACCCTCTCACAGAGCTTGAATTCAAACATTTGGAGTCTGACTACAAAGCCTATACTCTTAACCACCTCTACATTGCCTCTTAAACTCTATAATCAGGAGTGGATAAATGCCAGAGGCAGTCAAGGAAGGCTTCACAGAGAAGGCCGGTCATATTTGAATTGATTCCTAAAGAATGAGTAGATAATATAAAGAGTATGTGTCGAATTATGTGACTTGAGACCAAGCAGAATGTTTAGTATAGGCATCAAAATCTCAGATATTTATTAATAGTAAAGGCTCCAGGGAAAAGGAACTTAGCAGTTCTGTCAGAAGTCTCTAATCAAATATAGAGAAACCTATTTTCTCTACATGTTGAATGTATGTTCAACATGTCCTGTCAGCTATTTGGGCCAGTGTTGGCCACACTTCTGTCTGCTGTAGCCTCTTTTGCTACTTGAGGAAATCTACCCTCCACCTCTTTGCTTGGAGCCCAGTTGGTTTCCCATCCCTCAACCTTGGTTATCCAACATGACACCCATCTACCAGGTACAGCACTAAGTCAGTTGAGTCATGTCTGACTCTTTGTGACCCCATGGACTGTAGCCTGCCAGGCTCCTCTATCCATGGGATTCTCCAGGCTAGAATACTGGAATGGGTTGCCATTTCCTTCTCCAAGGGATCTTCCCAACCCAGAGGTTGAGCCCACATTTCTTACGCCTCCTTCATTGGCAGGTGGGTTCTTTACCTCTAGCTCCACCTGTCAGGGCGATATGAAATTCCATCAGAAAGCATATTGCTCATGCACAACCCTTGTTTCTTGCTTATGCTGAGTGCCTTTGGCAGTTTCCAACACTGTTTTCCAACAGCACCGTTAGTAACACCTGACCACCCAAACAATGATCTGTGGGTAGCCATGCGGAAGCCACGTGGGCTCTTCCACCTGATTAGACCAGAGTAGGCACCGACCCCAAGCTGGAAATCAAACCAAAGTTCCTTCCCCTGGATTTTGGAATTGTGAACAAGGAAAAGGTGATTAGTCTCTTCACTTATCTCGGCCTTTAACATAAATTCAAAGGCTTTGAGTAACCATATTGTATGCCATGCAGACTAAAGAACAGAGCTGGTTCAGAGAAGGAATTACATAGTCATGTGGCAAGAAGACAGGTGAGATGTATTAGAGAAAGTTCACTGCCTGAGTCTCTCATGGCTGCTCATAGTTTCTGGACCCTGCCCTTCTTGAGGGGCTTCCCTGGTGGTGCAGTACCTACCTGCCAATGCAAGAGACACAAGAGAAGTCTGCTCCAGGGTTTCTGAAGGCACCATATATCCTTATAATGAATTCATTTTTTCTCTCTTTTCTTAAGCTGAAAGTGAAGTGAAAGTGTTAGTTGCTTAGTTGAGTTTGACTCTTTTCAACCCCTTGTACTATAGTCCACCAGGCTCTTCTGTCCATGGAATTCTCTGGGCAAGAATACTAGAGTGCTTAGCCCTTCCCTTCTCCAGGGGATCTTCCCAACTTAGGGATCAAACCCAGGTCTTTTGCATTGCAGGCAGATTCTTTACCCTCTGAGCCACCAGGGAAGTACACTTAAGCTAGTTTAGGTTAATTTTTGTTTTGGAGAGCTGAGAGTCAGTATCTATACATCAAACCCTTTTTGTTCTTGTCTTTTTCTTGGTTTTTAAAAGATATGCTACCGGGATGTGCTGTGAAGCACACTAGGCTGCCATTTTTGAAAAGTATTTGGCCTTCAGACCACATCCTTGGATTCATTGATTCAAAATACAGGTCAGGCCTTCATATTTTCAGTCCAGCTTAGGCATTTGAATTGAACATTACCACAATTAGCAATTTTAAGTGGGAAACACAGAGTGGTATGGGTTCCAACACAAGTTTTTAAATCTAAGTACAGATCCAGTATATCTCTGAACACTTAATTCAGGGTTCTGGTTTTTACTGTTCTTTTCCTAGCTTTTTTAAAATGATTCTTGCCAAGTTTTATAGCCAGTTTTTTAATATAGAGAAAAATGGAACTTATTCAGTATCTTAGTCTCTTTGGGCTGCTGTAAAAAAAAAAACCATTCATGAGGTGGCTTAAACAGCAAGTGTTTCCTTCTCATGGCCCCAGAGACTGGAAAGTCCCATCATCTAGGCACTAGCAGATTTGGTATTTGGTGAGGATCTACTTCCTGGTTCATAGCAGCAATCTTCACGCTGTGTTCTCAATTGGTGGAAGTTGCAAGGGGTCTTGGGGTCTCTCTTAGAAGGTCACTAACTGCTCTACCCATAAAGGCTCTACCCTTGTGACCTAATCACCTCCCAAAGCCCCCAACTCCAAATAATGCCCATCACCTTGGGCATTAGGATTTAACATATGAATTTTAGGGGGACATAAACATTATTGCAAGGAGATCCAACCAGTCCATTCCGGGGGAGATCAATCCTGGGTGTTCATTGGAAGGACTGATGCTAAAGCTGAAACTCCAATACTTTGGCCACCTCATGCGACAAGTTGACTCACCTGAAAAGACTCTGATGCTGGGAAAGGTTGGGGGCGGGAGGAGAAGGGGACGACCGAGAATGAGATGGCTGGATGGCATCACCGACTCTGAGGACATGAGTTTGAGTGAACTCCGGGAGTTGGTGATGGACAGGGAGGCCTGGCGTGCTGTGATTCATGGGGTCACTGAGAGTCGGACACGACTGAGCAACTGAACTGAACTGAAACATTATTTCTGTGGTGTTCAGGGATCAAGGGTGCCTTCCATGCATGTATGCAGTTACTCAAAAGTTTTTAAAAAGGATATTTACATTAGAATCAAAGAATCATAAATATACCTTCAAGATGAAAAATTTTAAGATACCAAACTAACTCAAACAGATAATACTTTGGGATAACCTAATCGAGGAAGCTTCCTGATAAATATAAAGTAATATAGAACATGGGGCTTCCCAGGTGGCTCAGTGGGTAAAGAATCCACCTGCCAATGTAAGAGACACAGGAGATGCATGTTGGATCCTTGGGTCAGGAAGATCCACTGGAGGAGGAAATGGCTACCCACTCCAGTATTCTTGCCTGGAGAATCCCATGGACAGAGAAGCATGGCAGGCTACAGTCCATGGGGTCACAAAGAGTCAGACACAACGAGCACACACACAAACAGAACATAATTTATTTTAATGAAAAAATATTGATCACATTTTATACTTAGCTTACATGATTATACTGTGATAATCAATTATTCTTTTTGTAAATTATAAAAAACTAAAGCCAAACAAACTGCAGGCTGTTCAATAAAATAGTTTATAAGAATTAAACTGCTTTATTGTTATATAGTACATTTGAACAACTTGGCTAATTTATATATTTTCATGTTATTTTCAACATTCCATTATTTCTTCTTTAACTTATGAATTGTACAGAAGTATATTTCAAATTTCCAAACAAGAATTTTTTTATTATTAATTTCTAGCATAATTGTATTGTGGCCAGAGAAAATATTACCAAATTTTTTATATTCGTTAAGATTTCCTTTTTAAAAGTCAGTTGTTTGAATCATTTAACTGTTCCATTTTTAAAAGAATTTTGATGGTGGATTTGTCTTTTCTTCCAGGAATCCTTTAAATTTTTACTGTATTTAACTTGAGACTTTTTACCTCTTTTCTACAAATTTAGAATTTCCTGTCCTGAACTGAACTGAACTGAAGGTAACTATCTCCTTTTTCCCCATTATGTAGTGACTCTCTGTGTCTATAAAAATGTTAAAAGAAGCTCAAGTTTTGAAAACGCAGCTTCAGTGCTCTGTTTATTCTTTGAGTTCTGGCTCTCTTTTCTTTTTCTACCTTTCTATAATCAATTGTAAACTGCTGACTCTGATACAATTAAAGAAAATTCTTTTGCGGGGTATTTTAACCACTGTGTTTATTTCTTTTTAGCAAGGGCTTTGGTCAGTTTACTTATCCTAACATACTGCTGGATATGGAAGTCTGTTATCTTTGTTTTTAATTTCATTGTAATAAAGGTCATTCATGAATATTTGTCGAGGTTTATATACGTCTAGATTTTGAAGAATAAGTTAAATCAGAGCCATACAGAATGAATTTTTGAATAAGGGCAAACTTTTACTTAAACTTCTGACATGTTCTTGCTTGGTATTGAAGTTTCATTGACTAATACCATGAGAGATTTAGATGTAGGGAGGCATTCTGAAAGTTATTGAAATTGGGTACATTTTTTTCTTTTTGTAATCTTTTTTATATGCTTAAAGCATCTATCTTCAAGGCAGTTACTTTTCATTAATTAACTTCATTGCAGTCTCAGAATCATTGCAGATATAATTAACATGTAAGGTTAAATTCATAAGCACGAAACTAATTACAGTTGTGTGGTGATGAAAGCAATTAAACAAGCATTTTACTTTTTGACTCCTACTGGACTAGTAGTCAGCAACAACCTGTTCCTCAAAAAGGGTAAAAGGATATACCTTAAACATTTTAATTCATAGTATATTATCATTTACGAGACTGCTGTGGGTATTTGGTTTGATTCTGTGCCAGAATCTTCCATGGAAAGGACTGCTTTTGTTTGTTACATGTAAGAGTAAGGATAGTTCAGTTCAGTTCAGTCGCTCAGTTGTGTCCGGCTCTCCACGACCCCATGAATCACAGCACGCCAGGCCTCCCTGTCCATCACCAACTCCTGGAGTTCACTCAAACTCATGTCCACAGAGTCGGTGATGCCATCCAGCCATATCATTCTTGGTCGTCCCCTTCTCCTGCCGCCCCCAACCTTTCCCAGATTTAAATTGAAGAAAGTAGGGAAAACCACTAGACCATTCAGATATGACCTAAATCAAATCCCTTATGATTATACAGTGGAAGTGAGAAATAGATTTAAGGGACTGGATCTGATAGAATGCCTGATTAACTCTGGATGGAGGTTCGTGACATTGTACAGGAGACAGGGACCAAGACCATCCCCATGGAAAAGAAATGCAAAAAAGCAAAATGGCTGTCTGAGGAGGCCTTACAAATAGCTGTGAAAAGAAGAGAAGCGAAAAGCAAAGGAGAAAAGGAAAGATATAAGCATCTGAATGCAGAGTTCCAAAGAATAACAAGGAGAGATAAGAAAGCCTTCCTCAGCGATCAATGCAAAGAAATAGAGGAAAACAACAGAATAGGAAGAACAAGATATCTCTTCAAGAAAATTAGAGATTCTAAGGGAACATTTCATGCAAAGATGGGCTCGATAAAGGACAGAAATGGTATGGACCTAACAGAAGCAGAAGATATTAAGAAGAGGTGGCAAGAATACACAGAAGAACTGTACAAAAAAGTTCTTCACGACCAAGATAGTCACGATAACGTGATCACTGACCTAGAGCCAGACATCTTGGAATGTGAAGTCAAGTGGGCCTTAGAAAGCATCACTATGAACAAGGCTAGTGGTGGTGATGGAATTCCAGTTGAGCTGTTTCAAATCTTGAAAGATGATGCTGTGAAAGTGCTGCACTCAATATGCCAGCAAATTTGGAAGACTCAGCAGTGGCCACAGGACTGGAAAAGGTCAGTCTTCATTCAAATCCCAAAGAAAGGCAATGCCAAAGAATGCTCAAACTACCGCACAATTGCACTCATCTCACACGCTAGTAAAGTCATGCTCAAAATTCTCCAAGCCAGGCTTCAGCAATATGTGAACCGTGAACTCCCAGATGTTCAAGAAGGTTTTAGAAAAGGCAGAGGCACCAGAGATCAAATTGCCAACATCTGCTGGATCATGGAGAAAGCAAGAGAGTTCCAGAAAACCATCTATTTCTGCTTCATTAACTATGCCAAAGCCTTTGACTGTGTGGATCACAATAAACTTTGGAAAATTCTGAAAGAGATGGGAATACCAGACCACCTGACCTGCCTCTTGAGAAACCTGTATGCAGGTCAGGAAGCAACAGTTAGAACTGGACATGGAACAGCAGACTGGTTCCAATAGGAAAAGGAGTACGTCAAGGTTGTATATTGTCACCTTGCTTATTTAACTTATATGCAGAGTACATCATGAGGAACGCTGGGCTGGAAGAAGCACAAGCTGGAATCAAGATTGCTGGGAGAAATATCAATAACCTCAGATATGCAGATGACACTACCCTTATGGCAGACAGTGAAGAGGAACTCAAAAGCCTCTTGATGAAAGTGAAAGAGGAGAGTGAAAAGGTTGGCTTGAAGCTCAACATTCAGAAAACAAAGATCATGGCATCTGGTCCCATCACTTCATGGGAAATAGATGGAAAAAAGTGGAAACAGTGTCAGACTTTATTTTTTTGGGCTTCAAAATCACTGCAGATGCTGATTGCAGCCATGAAATTAAAAGACGCTTGCTCCTTGGAAGGAAAGTTATGACCAACCTTGATAGTATATTAAAAAGCAGAGACATTACTTTGCCAACCAAGGTCCGTCTAGTCAAGGCTATGGTTTTTCCCGTGGTCATGTATGGATGTGAGAGTTGGACTGTGAAGAAAGCTGATCGCCGAAGAATCGATGCTTTTGAACTGTGGTGCTGGAGAAGACTCTTGAGGGTCCCTTGTACTACAAGGAGATCCAACCAGTCCATTCTAAAGGAGATCAATCCTGGGTGTTCGTTGGAAGGACTGATGCTAAAACTATGCTAAAGGATAGTTACTACTTAGCAAATTGTTACAGATGCTTTCATAGGAATATTAATGAAACAGTACAATGTAGTGTTGATCAGCACAAGATGGAATGTTATTGCCTGGATTTACTTATTTAACAGTGTAATCTGAAGCAAGTTACTTAATGCTTTGCCCTTTAATTTCTTCACTGTAGAAATATTGTACCTTGGATAAGTCTCTTAGAAGATTATCTAGACAGTAGAATAACTAGTGCTTCTGTAAAATTGCTATTGTTTTCCCCCTTAGGAATAATTACTAGGCTTTACATTGATGTAGATTTGAGAAAAATTCAAATCATACACATTTTTTGAAAAAGTTTGAATATTAATAGGCTTACGTGCCTTATTTATAACTTAAGTCACATGTGTACCATTCACATGGAGAAGGAAATGGCAGCCCACTCTAATATTCTTGCCTGGAGAATCCCATGGACAAAGGAGCCTGGTGGACTACAGTCCATGGGGTCAGAAAGAGTCGGACATGACTGAAGTGACTTAGCAGCAGCAGCATAGTGTTAGTTAATAAAGCTTGAATTTCTTTACTGGGAACCACTAAAAACAGCCTCTGAGTATAGTACCCTCCTGGACTCAAGGGTCAGTGATCTTAATTCAATTATCTGGCAAGAATTTTCTGTAGAGTCCTGCAAAGGCAGTTCTCTCTGCAGGAGCGGTGATGGAGTTTGTGATGTCAGCGCTAGTTAGAGGATTAGAGTAGTGATTCTGATAGCAATAGGGACTAGCACTGAGTATAGGCAATATTTACTGAGTATTTACATGATACCAGGTCCTCTTCTATGTGCTTTATGTGTATTTTATCGTCACAGCAACCAATGAAGTTGTTGTTGTTCAGTCACCCAGTCGTGCCCAACTCTTTGCAACTCCGTGGACTGCAGCGCACCAGGCCTCTCTGTCCCTTACTATCTGCTGGAGTTTGCCCAGGTACATGTCCATTGCATCAGTGGTACAGTAGATACTATTAATATCTCCATAATTGTTTTTTTGGATTAATAAATGGAGGGACATCCCATTTTACAGATGCAGGAATTAAGAGTTGGAGGGGTTATGCAAAATCACACAGCTAGTATGATTTGAATTTGAACACAGTCCAATTTCAAAACATGTACATAAATGCTAATGCATTTCTGTCAAGATGGTTTTGGCTCAAGGCAATGACATTTCATTCATCGCTGGCACCTGTCCCTCACTTTATCTAAGTTTCTTGGCCAGTATCAAGCAAACCAGTCTTAAGCCTATGGTACTATCTGTTCATAGTCTCCACTGAATTGTCTTAGAAGTCTACTTTATCCCTGGGTTGGGTTATTTACTGTTAAACACCTCTTACCTTGGGAAGTAGGCATAAAGAGAGATGTGTATATACCTGGGACAGTATGCTGTTAATACGTAAGTGAAGAAATGCCTCTGCCAGCCTTACTGATGCCTCAGACCCCCTACCTGGATTTTGACTCCTCACCTGCTCTCTCCACCTTTTCCTGTGGTCTCTAGTGAGTCCTGGCCTGCATTACTTTAGTTCCCTACTGCGAGCCGGCCCCAATTTCTCTTTGCACCTAACATAAGCTTTTAAAAAGAGGTACAAGAAATGTGACAGAGAACAAAATGCCAATAGGCCAGTAATGCAGTCATTACTAATTGATTAATATATATAATGAAATGTATTAGTATCAAACCAACAGTGACTTTTCTAGGCTTTTCTAGGCACTCTAAATAATGCCCTCTTTGTCTTTTAACTCAAAAATCACTTTAGCCCTGTAAGCTGAGGTAGGAGGAGTTGTATCGAGTGACTTTGCATTTCTCACTTGACCTGTTCTGTGCCTGTGGAGACAACTGCTGGCCACCAGGAAGAGTGTGGACCATTCTTCCGCCTTCACTTCCTCGGCTCTTTGGCCCCCATTGAGCTGTGAACAGTGGCTGCGGACAAAAGCTGTACACACTGTACAAACAGAGCCCCACAGCAGCAGCACACTGCGTCATTCTTTGCTCTGTGTGAGAACTGAGGGGGACTCTATTCATGTTCTTTGTGCTGGTGTCTGTCAACAGCGCTGTTTGAGGCGAGGCCTATTGTGCCGGCCAGTGTTTCTTATTGACCTAAGTCTGTGCCTGCTATGTTCCCAGGGTCGAAGTTGCGAGTGAGAGAATGTTTGAAAAGGGGTAATCATAGGCTAAATGCGTTTGCTGCATTGTCATCTGACCTATTAAATCTAAACTGTGGTCTCCGTTAATGCAAACAGGTAATTATATAGTCACAGCTGCAGCTATTGACATCTGGTTACCACCCCCATAGGAAAAGAAAAATGTGTGTTTTTTGTCTGTCTCTCGGTTCTTATAAGCTGGACATTAATGATTTTTAACTGAATATAGATAGTGGATTAGGGGCAAGGTGGGTACTTTGAAATAGCCTCTGCCACAGCTGTTTGCATATGCACTTCCCTTTGATGGCACAGTGCATTCCCATGACTCAAGATGGAGTAAGCCTGGCTCAGTTTTAGTTTCTCAGGTGTGTGAGGTAAAGATAATTTTTATGTTTCCATTCCATACAAGCCCATCATACTAAGTCACTTTGAAAGATCTATCTCTCATAGCTTTGTCTCGCTTGCTTGCCGACTGGTTTTATCCATTGTGTTTTATTGCCCTGATCCCCCAGTGTTGGATCATATATGCAAGAGGTCCATGTTCCCCAGTCATAAGAAGTACACTGGAGTGAATTGAGCCTTTATGGCTATTAATTATGTTAATAAATTCTGTCCTTTCTAGTTTCTTTCAGTATTCTAAGGAGCCAAAGTTATGAATAAGTCAGCCCTGATACCTTACATCCTCGATGTCCTTTGGAAACAAAATACGTTTGTATTAGCAGAAGAAAAAACATTTAGAAATGTGTTCCCACCAACCATGAAAATCCATTTACCACGAGAGCATGCTGTACCTGTATTTCATTCACCTCCATAATTCTTTATTGAACAATGTTTATTTAAAGCCTAGCAGGTGATCGACTCTGGAGTAGGTATTGGGTTACCATTTAAAAATAAAAATCTGCCATCTTAGTTTTTCTGATTCACATGATCACTAGTAGCAAGCATTATGAAGTCTACCAGGATAGAACTGAGGCAGGAGACAGAGTAAAACAGTTTTAAGACCTTGCAGCTTCGAGGTTTTTCTAATGTTTTGATGCTTCCCATCTCCTAAATGTTTAACTATATGTTGTATGTGTCTAAGTGGATAGTAATCATCCCACTGGGGCCTTGAGGAGAGAACACCCTGGATGCCCGAGTGCTTGGATTTGAGCCAGAGTTCTGTGGACCCGGCTTAGCCCGTGCCTTCTTGCTGTGCACTGCTCCGAGTGTGCTTAGGACTGGGTGCGCTGCCTTCTTTGAGACGGTGAGGTTTTTCAGGGAGACTGTTATTATTCAGGGATGACAGATCATCACAACCTCCTATATCCTAGGTGCTGGAGCTATGATGGATAATATAAAACTCTTACCATCAGGGAACTCAGATTAAATGCCTTTTTTTTTTAAACTATCCTCAATATAAGCACGATTTTGGGGGAAAAATGGCATAATGATTAAATTCAATAGAATATATAATAAAAAATCAAGTGTTGAATATATTCTGCCTTTGAAAACATTGGCCAAAAATGAAGAAATAATCTTTTCACTTTAAAAATTATATTTCCTGTTGGAACTTACCTGGTGGTTCAGTGGTGAAGGCTTCCCACTTCCAATGCAGGAAGCGCAGGTTCGATCACTGATCTGGGAGCTAAGATCCCACATTCTGCATGGCATGGCCAAAAAAAATTTTTTTTTAATAAATGAAAATTTAAAAGTTATATTTCCTGTTAATGTTCCTAAGTAATGTTGGTATATTCTTCATGGAACAACCACTATGTGAAATTAAAATATTTGCTAAAATGCATGCTGGTCACTGTCTTAACTCTTAGACATGAAAACTATTTCCAAATTCTTATAATGAAATTTTTTTTTTGCAAATAATATTTTAAAAATTTTATACAGTTTCATGTATAGAATTGCTTTGACAGATACAAGTAGAATCACTTCAAAAGGCTTTACATATTTGTAAGAAATAACAAACCATATGCCATCTTGCAGAAGCCTCGATTTGGAAAGAACGTGGCTCTCATCCAGCAATTAATTAAGCCACTCTTTTGTTTTGACCATATTGTGGTGTGTATAGGTGTGAAATTTTCTGTCTTTAGCAAATAGGAAAATTCCTGTGTATCCATGATAGTTTATAGGGAAAGCAGTTAACTTCTGGTGTTATTCTCCTACACAGTAATGGAAATTTTAAGTACAGATATTTGAAGCACAAGAAGAATGGGGAAAATTTGGGGGATAAAGTGAAAATATGAATTTGCCACTGGATAGCTGACAAGTGACTCCTGTCACTTTGGTCCCTTTAAAATTTCCTCATTGTTATCAGGAAGATGGAAGCTGAGCATCTATAGAGTCTGTTGCTAGAGAATACAGAATGAGAGAAGATTGCTTAATTATCTGGTGTGTGTAGTGGGATACCCTGTTGTCAAAAAGAGAGAATAATTATCCTGACCAATCAATTTCCTGCATTTCTCCTGAATCCAGTTCAGATATCCTTAAATTATCTTCAAATACAGATCTCTCTGATATCAGACTATAGGGGCTCAATTAGGTTGCTCAGTCCTCCTCTCCTCATGTGACTTCACTTGCTTCTCATTAGAGCAGAATTAACTTTTTAGTCAGGATATAGTAGTTAAACAGAGTTATGGGCTTGGGTCTAAAGATCGCAATCAGGGAAGGCTGGCCTCAACAGAGAGCTTCCTTTCACCCATTTTGACCATTGTCACTGCTTCCCCTCATTCATCCTCATCGCTGTTGATCTTAGCGAGAGACCCAGAGATACCATTGCCCTGCTTACAAATAAGGTTTTATGTTTGATCTTTTCATTTTGTAAAAGATAAAGCACCTCAGTCTTAAAAGGGTGCTTTCTCCTTTTAATGAACCAGCAGCGACTCTGGGAATTTCAAAAGCTCTATAATGTTTTGTTCGTATGATAAAAAGGACTCACAGCATAGCGGGTGATCCAAATACTTGTTTTCTTTCTCTTAATGGAAAATTAGTTCCCTAAGGTTAAACATGATTAAATTGTAGAAGTCTTCTGCATTTTATTCCAGACCCTAACAAATAAAACCAAACTCCACATATATTTTGGAGTGACTTTCTGAACCCTGGCCTTAGCGATTGAGTTTCTCCTTTACAGTAAGTACTGGTAGCAATTACCAGTACTCTGGGTGCCTGTATGCACCATCCGTGCACCCTGAGGTACACTGTTAATAGTCTGGTGCTTATCTTTATCTTTGGGAAGAGGGAAAACATATCGAAGTGCTTTGCAAATAATTGTAGGTGGGTGCAATACAGAGAGGATTAGCCATCTAGCATTTTCAGTGGCTTAATTAAGCTCTGGCGAAGAGCCAGGATCAGTAGAAAATGGGATAGCCTCGGAAACCAGTGGGTTTCAGCATCTTGGCAATGTCTGGAGCATTCGGCAATAGCCTGTGCTTGTGCCTACCTGTTGTGGGAAAGTGAGAGGCTGTCCAGACAAGGGGCAAAGCACCGGGCGTTTTCCCATCCAGGTTTCCTGTTGTAATTTATCTCTTTCAAAGGGAGCAGGGGTACCTGTGATCCAGACAGTAGTGGCTCACTTCATGCTGTGCAGGGAGGGGCTGATTTAAACCCCCGAGGAAAGCCCGTCTTCTCTCTGAGGCTGCACCTTATGGAAAGAGGTCTTCCCTGTGGCTCAGGATGTTGTCAGGATTTGAGGTTGGGAATGGTCCCTGGGGAGCTTTGGAAGGGTTGAGAAGTTTCATTCAATCCATCAATGTTTATTTAGCCTCAGTGCTTTTTCAAGAAAAGAAAGTATAAGAGTTCTGTTGTCATTATTAATGATAAAATCAGTATCTATCACAAGGTTATGAACCTTTGAAATAAGAAATTATCATTGTGAGTTTTAAAATATATACACTGGTTTTGTGAAGTGTCCAAAACTAAAAGACCAAGGATTTTAATTAAATATTTTTACTTCTCTTTCTGGCTAAAATAAATTGATTTGCTGTTTGATGATTCATAACTCAAGTTTTTAAGATTAAAGTTTCTATAGTAAACTTCCTTCCTTTTGTACCAAAAATCTGTATAGGAAACGTATTTCTTTCTGCCAGAAAAAATTTCTGGGTGAAATTTTCAGTTAGGGGAAACCACTTCACATTAGAAACCTTCTTCTGCCCCATTTATTTATTTATTTGGTTTATTTATTTATTTAGTGTTTAATCTTTCAGGATGAAATCCAGCTTTAAAAAACTGTGACTCCAACAATCATGTAACTTTAAAATCTTGATGATCTTAGAAAAAGCTGTGTTACATCTTTTTACTTAGAAAAGTCACTTTTCCTATGATTATTACAAATAGATACAATGCCTCCCTGGGAATAACAGTTCTGTTTTTTATTTGTTTTATACTCTTTTGTATAACAAAGACCTTTGTGTAACAAAGATCTCAGCCTGTGACCTGCTCTTGAAGCATTATTTATATAGTGCTTTTTCACCATCATAAGAAAATTAGTAATAGTATTTTGGAATTGATTTGGTCTTACAATTAAAGTCAGATTAACAATCAGTTCAGTCACTCAGTCGTGTCCAACTCTTTGCGACCCCATGACTGCAACCTGCCAGGCTCCTCTGTCCATGGGATCCTCCAGGCAAGGGTACTGGAGTAGGTTGCCATGCCCTTCTCCAGGGGATCTTCCCAACCGAGGGATTGAACCCAGGTCTCCTGTGTTGCAGGCAGATTCTTTACTGTCTGAGCTACCAGGGAAGCCCAGTTTAAGGAATCAGTTCAGTTCAGTTCAGTCGCTCAGTCGTGTCCGACTCTCTGCAACCCCATGAATCACAGCACGCCAGGTCTCCCTGTCCATCACCAACTCCCGGAGTACACTCAAACTCATGTCCACAGAGTCGGTGATGCCATCCAGCCATCTCATTCTCCGTCGTCCCCTTCTCCTCCCGCCCCCAACTTTTCCCAGCATCAGAGTCTTTTCCATTGAGTCAACCCGTCGCATGAGGTGGCCAAAGTATTGGAGTTTCAGCTTTAGCATCAGTCCCTCCAATGAACATCCAGGATTGATCTCCTTTAGAATGGACTGGTTGGATCTCCTTGCAGTATAAGGGACTCTCAAGAGTCTTCTCCAACACCACAGTTCAAAAGCATCGATTCTTCGGCGATCAGCTTTCTTCACAGTCCAACTCTCACATCCATACATGACCACTGGAAAAACCATTGCCTTGACTAGACGGACCTTTGTTGGCAAAGTAATATCTTTGCTTTTTAATATACTATCAAGGTTGGTCATAACTTTCCTTCCAAGGAGCAAGCGTCTTTTAATTTCATGGCTGCAGTCAGCATCTGCAGTGATTTTGGAGCCCAAAAAAATAAAGTCTGACACTGTTTCCAGTTTTTCCATCTATTTCCCATGAAGTGATGGGACCAGATGCCAGGAAGCTATTAATATTAGTACCCAGGTGCCGCACATGTTTCCCCCTCCCCAACCCCACCAGTCAGCACCTCCTCTCCCTGTGCAGAGGTCAGGCCTCTCCTGACATCTAATACCAGAGATTAATTTGGCTGGTTTTTGCCTTTGTTTAAATGGAACCGGTGGAGTAGGTGGTTTTTGTGTCTGGCTTCTTTTGCTAGCCTGTTGAGATGACCGTGTTCCTGTGTGTGACATTAGTGGAGTCATTTTTGTTGCGGGACAGGTGTGTATTCATAGTAATGGAGTTGAAACCTCACTCTCCTCTGTGGTAGCAGGAGAAGTTACGCACACCCCATGTGTCATGCAATATGCAAGCAGAGTGGTGGTGTGTTTTGTTTTGTTTTTAAATCGAGAGATAGCGGCTGCAGCCTGCAGAGCACAGGCAGCTGCTGCTCTATGTCTTGCACTGTGAGAGCACCTTTCTGACAGGTTCTCAGGCTCAAATCTGAGGTCAGAACAGGACTAGGACAGAAACCCACTCTGCACTGACAGCTGCTCCGTTAGTCAGCGCACTGACTTCAGCCCCATGGCTTCCAAGGAATGTTTAATTAGTTTTCTCACCACCAAAATTATCTCTAAGAAAGCTGTAATCATGTGTTTTAACTGGTTTGGGGTTTTTGCAGTCAGTTATGATTTTTTCCCCCAAATCTGATGAGATTTTTGTCCCTAAAGCTCAGATGCTTTACCTAACACAGATTTATCGTTTCTCCAATTGTGAATGTCAGCATGCTGCCTTCTTTTTATGATTGTCCATGAATAGACTGTTTGCTGTGCAGACCCAGGCAGCTCTCAGAAGACGCCTAACCATCTATTGTATCAAACAGCTGGCTCCCTGTAGCAGAGAAACTGCTCCTGGGGAAAAAAAAGGAACTCTGTTTGTGGGACCCTTCCTTGTGTGGAGGACCCAGATGTATGGAGTAGGAGAACAGGGATGCCTCTGTTGGGGTGCTTTCCTTGATGATGGCTTTGCTAGGTAGAGATGAGATTCCAGACCATTTGGATCTTGGTACCGGAATGCTCCATAGGAAGAACATTTCTACCTCTGCCCAAAAGCTCGTGTCATTCTCTTACCGGATAGAATATAGTGACATATCTAGTTTCAGTGGAAATATGTTTATGTGGTACCCAGCTTGGACTTCCCTGGTGGCTCAACAGTAAAGAACCTGTCTACAATGCAGGGGACCTGGGTTCGATCCCTGGGTCAGGAAGATCCCCTGGAGAAGGGAATGGCAACCCACTCCGGTATTCTTGCCTGGAGAATCCCATGGACAGAGGAACCTGGAGGGCTATAGTGCGTGGGGTCAAAAAGAGTCAGACATGACTGAGTGACTGACACTTTTCACTTTTCACTGATGGTGAGCTTGATTTTGGAAGGCCAAGATAGGAAGAGAAAGAAAATAGATTTAATAGAAAGTTGGCTTCTTTCTAAGATACCATATTAAATCCATCATGATGATTCACCTGAATATATAAGGAATAAGTTTTTTTTCTGTCTAGCTAGCTATGATCTAGAAACCACTGAGAATCTTCTAGCAAGTTTAGAAAGGGCATGTTTTTGAATGGTTTAGTTTAAAATATGAGCAATGTAATACATCGAATTCACTCGGAGGAACAGGCAGTTATTTTTCACAGTTGATAAAATAGGTTCTATGAGGTCTGTGTTGCTATCAAAGCTGTAGTATCTTATATATCAAAATGTCTTCAGCACTTAGAATGCTTCAGCTGCAGTTAACAGAAAGTGCCACTCTGTCTTAAACAATAAGGAAATGTATTAACTAACATCCCAAGGAATCCAGAGGCAGGACAGTTGTGATTTAGTTTTAAGTGCCCTGGGTCCTCCCCTTTGCCATTCTGTAGTCTAACTAGCTCTCCCCTCCATATAGGTTTGTACTCAGGCTGGTCTCTTTATGATTATAAAGTAGTGGTGACAGTACAAGTATCACATCCATAATTGACAGACTACACATTGCAAAAAGGGAGTATCTCTTATGTCTCTTTTAAGAGTAAGAAAACCTTCCCAAAAGTTCCCCTGAAAATATTCCTCCTTCTATTATTGGCTGGAATTTCAACATATTCCAATATATGAAGCAGAACTAGTGGAAGAGACCACCGTGACTGATTCAGACTTGTCAGAATCTGCTCGGGCTAGCTGCATAATTTGCGAGATTCAGTACAAACTGAAAGTGTGATGCCCAAATCAGGAGCAGGGAAATTAATCTTCCCTTCCCGTGGTCCCACAACCCTAATTCACCGTGGGGGGCAACCCCAAAGGATTGCTACCTGTGCACAGGGGAACCTGGATTGCGGATGAGTGAGGGGCTCCTGGACTTGTGCCCAGGGCCCCCCCCACTGTGGGTGTGGTGACAGTGGAGTCTGGGCTTTTCCTCACTGATCATGGCACGGAGGAGGGGAGCTGAGACCCTGCCCTAGGAAGGCAAGACTACACGCAAGTCAGGGCTTGAAGCCTTGAGTGCATATACCATTGTTTCATCGTATTTCACTTAAAAATACAAATGCAAAGGTCAATTTATTAAAATTTTCAAGTCAAGGGCCATAAAGCATTACCCCAAACACAGGGCCTCTCTGTGCATGAGGCCCTGAGTGACTGCACTGGTCACACACTCATGAAACTAGCCGAGAGATTGTGGGGTGGCCCACTCTCCACCAACTCATAATGATCAGAATAGAAGGGCTTCCCAAGTGGCACTAGTGTTAAAGAATTAGCTTGGCCAGTGCAGGAGAGGCAGGAGGTATGCGTTCAATCCCTGGTTCAGAAAGATCCCCTGAAGTAGGAAATGCAACCCACTCCAGTATTCTTGTCTGGAGAATTCCACAGACAGAGGATCTTGGCGAGTTACAGTCCATGGGGTCACAAAGAGCTGGACAAGAGTGAGAGACTGAGCATGCACCATAGACTACCAGAACCAGACCAGAGCGTCCCGAGAAAGGAGAACTACAGAGAGTATCTCACGAGTTTGCATGTAAAAATCCTTAAAATGCTAGCAATCCAAAAATGACTTTTTAAAGGAGTCTTGACCCAAGTGTAGTTTTTTCTCCGGGAATGTAAGCTTTGCACAATCAGTGTAATTTATCATGTTGTTAGAATAATATAATCAGCCATAGAGCATTTGACAAAATTCAACACACATTCAATAGTAAACATTCAGCAAACTAGGTATGGAAGGGAACTTCTTCAACTTAATACAGACATCTGTGAAAAACCTACAGGTCTTCCCCAGTGGCTCAGCAGTAAAGAATCCACCTACAATGCAGGAGTCACCAGAGATGCAGGCTTGATGCCTGGGTTGGGAATATGCCCTGCAGTAGGGCATGGCAACCCATTCCAGCTTTCTTACCTGGTGAGTCCCATCGACAGAGGAGTCCGGTGGGCTCAGTCCATAAGTCCAAAGAATTGGATACGACTGAAATGACTTAACACACACGCGTGAAAAACCTACAACTAGGATCAAACTTGCTGATGTATTTTTTTCTTTACTGTAAAAGTAACTGGAAATTTTAGAAATTATGTAAAAATAAAGAAAGAACAAAGCAAGTCATACCACTCGCAAATGACCTTTGGAAATATAACAGTGTGTTACAGTCTGAGGATTTGTTTCCCAAGTAGGATATCTTGAACAGAGGACTAAATGGTATTTTTAAAAGCTAGCTATAATTTTGGCAAATTGGTTCTCTTCCTATAAGATTTTGAAACTCCAAGTGAATATTAAATTGGATTTCAGTTAAAAAAAAAGTAAAACTCTTTTGTCTAGGAGGATTGTTTGTATTATCAGTAGTAGGAAAGAACTTATGTTCCAACATCTATTCCTTCTTCCCTTCAAGCAAACACGTATTAAGAGAGCAATCCAAGAATGCCACAGTGTAGTTTATCAAAACATGACTGTTGTCATAGAATTTTCTAAGTTTTTCTAGGTGGAGGAAAGGGTGAGATGAGCCCAGAAGAGAGGTACCAGATGACTGCCATAGTCAAGGTGTGACTTAACTTTGACTTAATGATTTAACTTTGGGCAGTGGTATGTGCAGGTCAGGAAGCAGCAGTTAGAACTGGACATGGAACAACAGACTGGTTCCAAATAGGAAAAGGAGTGCGTCAAGGCTGTATATTGTCACCCTGCTTATTTAACTTATATGCAGAGTACATCATGAGAAACGCTGGGCTGGAGGAAGCACAAGCTAGAATCAAGATTGCTGGGAGAAATATCAATAACCTCAGATATGCAGATGACACCACCCTTATGGCAGAATGTGAAGAAGAACTAAAGAGCCTCTTGATGAAAGTGAAAGAGGAGAGTGAAAAAGTTGCCTTAAAACTCAACATTCAGAAAACGAAGATCATGGCATCTGATCCCATCACTTCATGGGAAATAGATGGGGAAACAGTGGAAACAGTGTCAGACTTTATTTTTTTGGGTTCCAAACTCACTGCAGATGCTGATTGCAGCCATGAAATTAAAAGACCCTTGCTTCTTGGGAGAAAAGCTATGACCAAGCTAGACAGCATATTAAAAAGTAGAGACATTACTTTGCCAACAAAGGTCCGTCTTATCAAGGCTAAGGTTTTTCCCGTGGTCACGTATGGATGTGAGAGTTGGACTGTAAAGAAAGCTGAGCACTGAAGAATTGATGCTTTTGAACTGTGGTGTTGAAGACTCTTACGAGTCCCTTGGACCGCAAGGAGATCCAACCAGTCCATCCTAAAGGAGATGAGTCCAGAGTGTTCATTGGAAGGACTGATGCCGAAGCTGAAACTCCAATATTTTGACCATGAAGTGAAGAACTGACTCATTGGAAAAGACCCTGATGCTGGGAATGATTGAAGGCAGGAGGAGAAGGGGACGACAGAGGATGAGATGGCTGGATGGCATCACCGACTCAATG
Source organism: Moschus berezovskii (assembly GCF_049115385.1). Lineage (NCBI taxonomy): Eukaryota > Metazoa > Chordata > Mammalia > Artiodactyla > Moschidae > Moschus > Moschus berezovskii. Next base: position 38,507,045 of record NC_142475.1, read on the forward strand.
GACATGAGTTTGGGTAAACTCCAGGAGTTGGTGATGGACAGGGAAGCCTGCCGTGCTGCAGTCCATGGGGTAGCAAAAAGTCAGACACAACTGAGCGACTGAACAGAACTCAACAGATTGGAGATGTAAGGCAAGAATGGGTTCATGAAATATTTAGACAGTATTAAGCCATGGAATTGATATTTAAAATTGAGCATTGATATCAAAAAGATTTTTTAGATTTCCATTTTAAGAACCTTGGATAAATAAAATTTGGTCTTGAAATTGTGTTATACCTTTTTGGATTGGTTCCTAACACAGATTTAGTAGTTTTAGGAAGATTTCTCACTAATCGCTTTCACTCTCATTTTAAATTAGGGCTTTATAGTGTACCTTACAGTATTGTTTGAAGGACATATTGAGTTAACATTAAGAATATTGTACTTAGCACATGTTAAGTGCTCAGGAAATGTTAGCTGTTATCAATGACAGCTATCCAGTGTGAGCCTAAAACATACTGTGAAAGTTGCTCTGTCATGTCCGATTCTTTGTGACCCCATGGACTATATAGTCCATGGAATTCTCCAGGCCAGAATACTGGAGTGGGTAGCCATTCCCTTCTCCAGGGGATCTTCGCAATCCAGAGGTCGAACCCAGGTCTCCCACATTGCAGGTGGATTCTTTACCAGCTGAGCCACTAGGGAAGCCCCAAAGCACATGCTCAGTGCTCAGGAAGTGTTAGCTGTTTTTCTTCTAATTTTAGAAAGAATTGCTTGTGTAGACTTTTTCTTTTGTTCTCTCCCACCTTTTTAGACTGTAGAGTTTCTTTCTATATAGTTTTGAAAAATCTGAAGTCATTCAATATATTTATTCAGGTTAAGCTAGCTAAAGCAAGCTGCAAAATTCTAATATCTTACAACTATTTCTCACTCATGTAACACTGCCATGTCACTCACTGTTCCTGGGTGATGGCTGGTAATGTAAAGACCCAGACTCCTTCCACTTTATGGCTCCACCATTTTCAGCACATTTCCAAGGTCACAGTGCTAGTATGGATCAAACTGATGGAAAACAGAGACTGTGAAAGGCATTCCCACTGCTTAAAATTAAGTTCCTTGTTCTTTGTGTGACCATTCTCATTTCTGCTAATATTCTATTGGTCACGTGACTCCACCTCAACAAAAAGGTGCTGGGAAATATAATCCTTGCCCTCTCAGCAGCAGTTTATACTTTTCCCTATTGATGAAACTTGAGTTGGTTAACTATTATATTATGAACATTAGCATTCTTCTCTATGTCTCCAGAGACAAGTGCATTTGTTTCCTTGTATCATCTTGAAAGCTTAATTGTTTGGTTAAAAACTGTATATATATTTTTCTGTTTTATTAAATACTGCCAAATTGCTAACATCATTATTCCATTTAAAACTCTAAAGTTTATGGTGGTTGCCATTTTCCCTCATATTCATCAAACTTTGGGTATTTTAAGTCTTAAAGACTTTGACAGTCTAATAGGTGATTTGTTTTGATTTGGTTTTTCCTCATCACTATAAAATCATGTTGAGCCTCTTTTTCATATAGTATCCAGTTTGGTTTTCCCTCCTATGAACTGACTGTTCATATTCTTCATCCATTTCTCTGTTTGTTCTTTTTTTCTTTTTCCAACTGATGTGTGTGTGTGTGTATATATATGTATATAATATTTTCTAGATATTCTTTCTTGTAAATGTTACAAATTGCCTCTTTTCAAATTATCTTTATGTTTTACCTTTTATCTTTTCCGCAGTGAGTTATCATGTAAGGATTTTAAATTTTGGTGTAGTCAGCTCTGCCCAACTTTTCTTTCAGGAATGGCTATTGTCTTAAAACACAACCTTCAAATTCTATGCACATTCTTCCCATCAAGGATGGGTCTGTACCCCCTGTTAAATCTGAGCCATATGATTCTTTGAGCAGTAGACTGAACAGAGGTGACATTGTGTCAGTTTGGGGGACCCAGGGTTTAGGAAACCAGTAACATGTAATTTTGAGCTGTGGTGTTGGAGAAGACTCTTGAGAGTCCCTTATACTGCAAGAAGATCCAACCAGTCCATTCTAAAGGAGATCAATCCTGGATGTTCATTGGAGGGACTGATGCTAAAGCTGAAACTGCAATACTTTGGCCACCTCATGCGACGAGTTGACTCACTGGAGAAGACTCTGATGCTGGGAAAGGTTGGGGGCGGGAGGAGAAGGGGACGACGGAGAATGAGATGGCTGGATGGCATCACCGACTCTGTGGACATGAGTTTGAGTGTACTCCGGGAGTTGGTGATGGACAGGGAGGCCTGGCGTGCTGTGATTCATGGGGTCGCGGAGAGTCGGACACGACTGAGCGACTGATCTGATCTGATCTGATCTGAACATGTAATTCCTATTTCGTGGGATGTTTCTGAAGTAAAACCCCCATCCTGTGAGGAAGCCCAAGCTCCGTAGAGTGTTACATGTGGACAAAACTAGCAGCCAGTTCTCACCTCCCATCTTCGTGAGTGAGCCATTTTGGAGATGGATCCTCCAGTCCCAGCCCAGCCACCCCAGCAGACATGTGGAGCAGAGATGATCTGTCCTTGCTGAGTCCTGGCCATATTTCAGATTCTTGAGCATAATAAATGATTGTTGTTACTTGAAGCCACTGTTTTAGGGTAATTTTTTTATCCAGCTTTCATAGTTGTATTCTGTGTATCTTTCTTATCTTGAGGTCAAAAAGATATTTCCCATTTTTGTACAATTTATTGAATGACTCTTCCTTTTTCCTACAAGATTAAAATGCTTTCTTTATTATATACTAAGTTCCCTACTTAGGTTTTTTTCAGCATTATTTATTCTCAGTTCTCTTGCTGAGGGATTTTAGAAAAGTAAGTTTATATTTATAAACGCACTGCCTTTTGGTTAAATTATTATACTAGTATAAGCTTCTTTCCAACATCTTACTGCTCTTCTACATTGACCTAAGCAAGTGTGGTTATGCCCTAGTCTTGGGCTCCTTTTGTAGATAATGGTAACCTCCAAAGAAATTTGAAGTAGGTAAGGACTAAGCTACTTCTTACAACATCATTGTCAAGTTATAATGAAAGCAAATCTCAGACCTGATTCTGCTGCACCAGAAGACACACATACAGAAATTTGTTGCTCAGGTATTAACAAGGCACAAAGGAGTGCTTGAAACAGGAGGAAAACTATAATCGGAATAGGAGGAAATCGCTGTTCTGAGTCCTCATAGTGGCTCTGACCAACACCTTGCAGAAGAGGGATTACTGAAAGGGAAATTTTGCCTCCTTCATACCAGCAGCAAGCAAGCAGAGTCTTCCACGATTCAGACTGATGAAGGAATGTTGGATTTAAAGGAGGGCATGGTCCATCAAGGAGAGCATCTATGCCAACTTGATCCCTAGGCTCTTCTCATGAAAGAATGGCACATTTATCCAGCCCATATTTCTTAAATGCTTTTTATTTCCCAAATGAGACCCCATTTTTAATATTCATCATGCTGGTTATAGGCCTCTATGTGAATGATAGTTGCTCAGTCATGCCTGACTCTTTGCAACCCCATGGACTGTAGCCTGCCAGGCTCCTCTGTTCATGGAATTCTCCAGGCAAGATTACTGGAGTGGGTTGCCATTTCCTTCTCCAATAGGCCTCTACATTCACCAGCAAAACCTCTTCTGACAGTATGGTGATTAGCAAAAGGTCAGTTGTCCTCTGAAATACAGATGTTAGAGGCACTTATAGGGGCTACCTTTAGAATATGTTTGGTGTTTTTTTTAATGACTATAATTGACCATACTCTGAAATGTATGTAAGTATAATTTTAAATATTTCAAAGTAAATTGCAGGCATCCTGATCAAGTATGGTATGCAATATTTTTATTAAAGTAAACATGTCTTCTAAAAAAGAAGTCTAAATATCAGATCTGTTTATAAACTCTATGTAGACTTTAATCCATATGAAATGTATACAAAGTGGACCGTTTTAATGAAACAGAAACACTCTAACAAATGTTAGTTCCCGTCAAATTATTGTCAATCTCAAAGTCAGTTGTACCCTGGGATGATTTGTCAGATTATTTTGAAGCTTTATAACAGTGTTAATGTTAGAAGGAAAGTTATGACCAGCCTAGATAGCATGTTAAAAAGCAGAGACATTGCTTTGCCAACCAAGGTCTGTCCAGTCAAGGCTATGGTTTTTCCCGTGGTCATGTATGGATGTGAGAGTTGGACTGGGCAGAAAGCTGATCGCCGAAGAATTGATACTTTTGAATTGTGGTGCTGGAGAAGCCTCTTGAGAGTCCCTTGGACTGCAAGGAGATCCAACCAGTCCATTCTAAAGGAGATCGACCCTGGGTGTTCATTGGAAGGACTTATGCTAAAGCTGAAACTGCAATACTTTGGCCACCTCGTGCTACAAGTTGACTCACTGGAAAAGACTCTGATGCTGGGAGGGATTGAGGGTAGGAGGGGACGGGGACGACAGAGAATGAGATGGCTGTATAGCATCACCGACTCGATGGACTTGAGTTTGAGTGAACTCCGGGAATTGGTGATGGACAGGGAGGCCTGGCGTGCTGTGGTTCATGGGGTCGCAAAGAGTCGGACACGACTGAGCGACTGCACTGAACTGAATGTTAGAAAAATCTATTATTGTTTGTAACTCTTAAATTTTTGTGTACAAATCTGTAAGATTCTTTATTGCTTAATTTATTAAAATTGAAATACAAATCAGTACTGTTTGTTTAATAGTGAAGTTTTGCCTCTGTGCATAGAATCATGAAGAATCTAAAATTTTAAATATCAAAAACCATGTAATATCCCAAAGAGAAAACAGTTTGGAAATAGGATGTGTCATTGGTAGAAATTAGTAGTATTCATCCTTTCTTGGTCTCTGTAGCTATTGTCACATAGCACACTCTACAGTAGTATGATGGGCAGGCAGCTGCCTACACCGCCATTGCCAGTACTAGAGATTATTCTAGGCCTTTAGCACTCTTCTTTCATCTGTAAAGACAGGCAAGGCAGCTGTCTTTATGTATTGTTGTAGTGTTGGTTGGCATGGTTTGCTATGGCAGCTGCTAGCCTGACTTCACAGCTGGGGAAATGGCACTTGGTATTAACAACAAAATTTAACAGAAGTATGAAAAAGACAATTGGCAGGGGCTGGGTTGAGTCTTTCAATCTTAGATCTTGGCCAATTCAAATGGAATAGGGCTATTGATTCTTCTAAAAATATAGATAATTAATGGAAAGAGAGTGAAGTAGTTTTAATTGAGTTTCTTGCTAGCCTTTTATTTCCCTCATAATCTACCCTTCCTGAGTTATTTAGGACAGGGGCATATACAACTGTTTGTTTTATTCAAAAGTAGGTCCATATATTCAAAATTCCTTTTATCTATAGACAGCACATGAGGTTTTATCTTTAGGTTAGCCATAGTTATAATGACTTATTAGAAACTTTAAAATACTAATTTTTAAAGTATTTTTAAAACAATCTTAAGACCAGCTTTATGGGGTCGCAAAGAGTCGGACACGACTGAGTGAACTGAACTGAACTGAAGACCAGCTTAATTAACTTTAGATGATAAAAGCGTATAAATAGTGGTCTGGTTTTGCACAGAGATGAGTTTTGATGAAGTCAGTGAATACACTGGTATTCTTGAGAACGGTTGGGTAAATTCACATTGACCCATAACAACTCTGACTCCAGGCCTAGAAGTACTGGTCCTCTCAGCTTTGTTCACAGAAATTTTATGAAAGAAACTAGTGTCACAGAACCACAGATGGATACAAACATTGCCTGGAATTGGTCGTTTAGCCAGAAATTTGGGGATAATTCTGGGATTTTGAGACTCATCTTCAAAACCCTAGTAATGTCATACCTTCACATTGAGCATAATCAGTTCTTGAACCTGAGCCATCCTGAGGTAGCTGCAAAGCACAGTTTATGCTGTTGAAAATGTATGGCTGTCTTGAAATTGTGACTTTACCTTTCCCCATCTTCCAAGTGTATCGCTTCCTTAGGTGTAGCCTAGCCTGGCCAGGGGAGTCAGCGTAATCTTTATCACCATCTCCTTACCCACTTCTCTATGGGATTAGAAGACCGACCCTGAACCTCCTCAAGCAAATCAAAATGTTCTCATTTTTATCCGGATAAAATTTTTTAAAGTACTCGTTTATTTATCTGACTGTGTCTCAGGTCTTAGCTGCAGCATGCAGGATCTTCTCAGGTTTCTCTGGGTGTGCGGACTTAGTTGCACCCGGCATGTGTTACCCCCACATTTTAAGGTCACCATTCTCAGACATCTGTCCTCTCAGTAGGAAATTCTGTGTGCACTCGGGAGTCTTAAGTCGAGTCTCAGACCTCCAGGTGCTTTATCTGATGTAGCTTACTTACTAACCTCTTCAACAAATTTTCTTGCCATCTGACCACATTAATCCAAGTTAAATGCGCATACTACGCTTTTCCTTCTTCCATAGCAATGGTCAAAGTAACTAGCATGAGCATGAACATGAAATACATTTTTCACCTTAATCCCTTTCACCCTGTTGTCCAGTACTCGTTATAAATTCTTGTGACGGATGGTATAATGGAAGATATCTCTATCTTCTCTTTAGATCTGAATAAATTGTTGACAGTTTTCTCCTTCTTTCACAAGTAACACTGAACTTAACTTTTCAACATTTAAAACCAGACTTCTCAAATTCATTTTCAGCTCGTTAGTTAATGCCAGCTAATTTTGACTTTAAAGAAAAAAAATTGAACCTAAAATCTTGGAGGAGCTGCATTTCAATCTCCTGTTGAGAATGAGATGGCAGGATGGCATCACCGACTCGACGGACATGAGTTTGAGTGAACTCCAGGAGTTGGTGATGGACAGGGAGGCCTGGCGTGCTGTGATTCATCGGGTCGCAAAGAGTCGGACATGGCTGAGCAACTGGACTGAACTGAACTGATACAGCCTTTTGATTTAGGAGGACCAAGGGCAGGAGGTTTGACTGGGTGACTTCTCAGAGCCTCAAGAATGTAAATTTTATACTATATTTAGTTTGTTCTGTTCTGCAGATGCCTTTCTTAATCAGTAATGGCTTAGTGTGGGGAACTTAGTATGAGTATCGAACATCTCTGGGTTTGAGATTGTACAAACACAACATCTTGGACCTACTGTGGAGCACAGGAAACTCAATTCAATACATTGTAATAACTTATAATGGAAAAGAATCTAAAAAAGAACATATATATTTATATATACATATATAACTAAATGTATTTATTAACTAAATATATATATAGCCGAATACATATATATATATGTATAAAACTGAATCACTTTGCTGTACACCTGAAACTAATATAATATTGTAAATCAACTATACTTCAGTAAAAATTTTTTAAAAAAATTATACAATTGCAAGGATGTGGAGAATAATAGTTATATCTTTGTGCCATTTGGAGCATTTTTCAGAGGGAGCAAATAGATCAAGATGTTACATTCCCACATTTGGAATTGAGGAAGGGCTGGAATAGTTGAGCTTTTCATAGATTTTTCCAAATGATTAAATTTATAAAGCAGCAACCAGCGATTGATTATATGTCTTACTTTTTCTAAAGACACTTATTTTTCTAATGTCCTACTAATCTAACATTTTTATACTTAAGCATAGGATTGTATCACTGATTTCTCTGTTAGTAGGGGAAAGGGGATTACACATATTCACAAATGATGGTTTCTTTTCAGGTATTTCAACACCTAGGTCCAAAAAAATCATGAAATATAATCAATGTTACATGCTTCATTGCATTTTTCTCATGTGAGAAAACTTTCAACAAATCTTTCTACTTAGGGGTACTATAGATTGTTTTGTACTGTCAATACGTTCCTCCATTTCTTTTGTCCAGTACAATACACCTCCTTGTCCCTTTCTTTGGGAGTGGTGGTAGAATTTCACCTACCATTTAAAATGTAGATGATGCATTGTTGGGGAAAGTTGGCTTTGAAAAAAGTAGTTTAAATCTGAGTGAATTATCACCTAGGTTGTGCTTGTACCTAGACCAGCAACCCGATACTGTGGGAAAGCTACATGCCACCTTTGGAGATGGTAAAAAAAGAAAGATTCTGCTGTATAGTTTCTTTTTTTCTTTTTTCTCTTTGTTTTTTTTTTTTAATTGTGAAAGTATGATAACACATTTACAGGAGATCTGGAAAATACAGAACAAAGTTAGGGATAGTTCCACTATATATCGTAATTATTTTGTAAGAGGATGAATTAAGATTTGTAGTTGGAATTTCAATATCAAACTTTCAAAAATAACAGAATGAGGGGACATATGTATACCTGTGGCTGATTCATGTTGTCATTTGACAGAAAACAACAAAATTCTGGAAAGCAATTATCCTTCAATTAAAAAATAAATTTATTAAAAAATTAATAGAATAAATATACAGAAAAGTAGAAGGATATGGTTCTGCTATGTAGTTTCTTTGGCTCTGAAATAAAGTTAGGACTTCTTAATCATTTGCCTATTGTTCTTTCCAAATTTATTGTATGCACCCCATCCTACAACACTGATTTCAAAAGCAAAATTTATAAGAAAAGCTTTAAAAATCACTTATCACTTAGAATAAGACTCTGATAATGATAGCTCTTCAGAACGAAGCAGAGAACCTGAGAATAATGTGGAATTCTGAAAACAGTGGCCACAGAACTTCTGTGTTAAAACCTGATATCTTCTTATTAGACGTTTTCTGCTCAATATGTAATCCCTTAATTTTACCCCAAATGTAAAGAATCAGAACATCTGGGGATGAGGCCCAGAAATCAGCCTTTAACACATCCGTCAGCTACTTCAAGTGCTTACTCCAAATGAACGTTTGTATAATTCCAGCGCTTGTAAAGAGCTTCACCAACCTTCATTAACCTGTATTTCTTAGTAAGATTTTTTGTTTCTCAGCTAAGAGGAGATCAGAAGTGGTTTACTTGTAAAAACTAAATGGGAAATTGAGGCAAGTACCAAGTCATCTTAATGATGACTGCGACCATGCTGGGCTTTTTTTTTTCAAGTTTTACCTCTTATTATAACATTGCTTGTACAATAAAATTTTAGATGGAGCTGTATTCCCAGTGACCTAAAAAAGGCAAGGAATTATGTATACTTTAGGCAACTCTGACTAGGTATACATTCGGCTTCAAAATTACTCAATACTCAGTAATGGCCTAAATGGGAAAAGAATCTTAAAAAAAAGGAAAAAGTGTGGGTCCATCTGTATGTATAACTGATTCACTTTGCTATAACCTGGCACTAACACAACATTGTAAATCAACTATACTCCAATAAAAATTTAATAAATAAATGAAATTATCATGCAGGCAAAGTGTTAACAGATTAACAGAATGATAAATGGCCGATTGATGACTTGGATGATATTTGATTGCTTGACTGTATCTTGATGAGACTTTAGGAATCAAGCCCCTCAGTGAGCAGTGACTTTGTCAAAGGAGTTTTGACCCGCTTTGAAATGTGTAAGAATGTGGTGTGACCACCAAAGGTATTTTATTCTAGTGTAAGCAAAATCATCCTGAAGGGAAGGGTGAAAATCATTCATGAAACCAGGCGGCTGAATCCAGTCTTAAGAAGTTCATACGGAGAAGGCAATGGCAAGCCACTCCAGTACTCTTGCCTGGAAAATCCCATGGACGGAGGAGCCTGGTAGCCTGCAGTCCATGGGGTCGCCATGAGTCAGACATGACTGAGCGACTTCACTTTCACTTTTCACTTTCACACATTGGAGAAGGAAGTGGCAACCCACTCCAGTGTTCTTGTCCGGAGAATCCCAGGGACAGGGGAGCCTGGTGGGCTGCTGTCTCTGGGGTCACACAGAGTCGGACACGACTGAAGTGACTTAGCAGCAGCAGCAGCAGTGACTGTATAACATCCAGCTGAAGACTAGCAGGTGGGTACTCTTTCTGCCCCCTTCTGATGTCTATGTCAGAAGCTTTCTCTATCTCCTTTATACTTTAATAAAACTTTATTACACACACATACACAAAAAGAAATTCATAGAGAAACTCTGCCCTAATCTGTCAATAAATGTCTCAAACTGTGATTGCTAGTGCCTATCAATAGAAACTAGAAGCGGAAGTAGTAGTCACTGCAGACATCTTGCCACCCTTCTCCCCTTTCCCACAGGCAGAGAATGCCCCACTCGTGGATTTTATGTTAAATGTTTGGTTTCACTTAATAGTCTCAAATGTACGTAAAGATTAATTTTGTTTCTTTTTCATTTGTTTATGTGATCAAATCAAAATTCCCTGAACAGAAAACCCATTTATATCTGTTAGTTCAGCTTCTCTGGATGTCGTGTTAGAACTTGACAGTCTGCTGTGCCTTTTTGACAGATTTGCAAAAAAAAGGAAAAAAAGATCATTGTCCAGTTATCTATAAATTCACATGTCAAACACATGGTTTGGATCTAACTTGTGCTATAACAAATGGACTTTGCATGTGTCTTGAGGAGAGGGAAAACCCTGGTAACAAGTAAGGTATCTTTGATCTGATGCTGTTACTGCTGAAACTTCAACCATAAGGGGTCCTCCAATTTCAGCATTCAATCAATCTACTTCTCTTGACGCGATAACTTGGTAAAAAGAAAAAGAGCACTGACTGGGACTTCCCTGGTGGCCAGGAGTTAAGACACCATATTTCCAACACATGGGGTTAATTTTACTTCTGAATGTATTTGATCATATGTTAGTGAACATAATTTTACATATGAACTTTAATTTTACTTATGAACATATTTGGTCATATACTAGTGAACGTAAAGAATGGATGGACAGTTAGCATATAGAATAATAATACTTTAAAAATATCACATGAACTCTGTGTCCAGTGAGAGGAAATCCAGATCACAAAGCAGGACACTTTTTATTGCTTTTCCAGTGATGGCTTCTAAATACCACGTAGTAAACTGGTGTCAATTAATAGAGTACAGCTCTGTCTGTCTCATTTCTTTAACAGCTACTTTGCAAACACATTTTTGTGTGTATGGCCATTTTAGCAGTTAACTTTATTTTTTTCAAAAGAAATATACAGGTGATTGTAGCATAAAGCTAGTTTATAGAGTTTGTCATAGTAAAAAAATGATATAACTCAAAGGATAAAGCTCATACTTTGTCTGCTTTCAGAACTCATAGATCTTCTCTTTGTAGCTTTCTGGCTCCTGTGCAAGATGTCAGAGGAGAGAGAGTAAACATATTAAATATAAAGTAGCAGAAAATTCCTTTTATCTTGTTAGAATAAAACTGGAAAGTCACTTCCTTATTAATTCAGTTTTGTAGTATAAGGTAAGACAGGTAGAAAAAAAAAATGTTCTCCATATTGTCTTTGAATTAAAGACTAAAAAGCCTCATTATTTTCTATTTATTCCCTTTCTGTCAATAAGCACACACACATAAATTATAGTTGTTTTTTATGTTGTTTTAATCTACTAAAATTAGAGATACATTTCACATGGACTGGCTTTTCAGGCTCTGAAATCATTGTCAGCTCTCTCTATCTTCATTAAACTTTTTGAGCTACAGTTGTATGATTGCCAACTTCTACTTAAAGTGGTAAGTCTAAGAGATTTTTCCATTCTCAATCTGAAATTATTGTACAGATTCCCTCTGTTTGTTTCTTGATACTGCTTTCATGTGAAATTTTACATGATTTTCAGGTTTTGAAAACCTGGGAAAATGTTAATGTATCCTTGAGAAGAAATGAATCACCCTTTATTTTTTTAATGATAATAAATTAAAATTTGCCATCAAGTCTAAGAAGAAATAATTCAGGGACTTTTTTCTGGTTTAAAACTAAAGGCATGTTTATTATAAAATAGAGAAATTTATTTTTACATCATCATGAGAAAATACTATTAACATTTTTTAATTTTTCCTAAGCAGGCATACATTTTTTAAAAGGTGGATTGCCATTACGTATCATATTTTATAACTTGCTGTTTTCACGTAACTATGCAATAAATTTTTTCAACTATGCCATAAAATTATATATTCCCTTAAACTTTATTGTTCTTGGTTGTATAGTACTTCTCAGAGAGATGTATCATAATTTACTTAACAAAGCCTCTATAATTGGATAGTTATCTGTTTCTAAATTGTTTCTATTTTAAATAAAGCTACAGTAGACATCTGGATGCCTGTCTTCTCACTTGTTTTGGGCCAGTTGGTATAAACACTCATAGTGCCAAATTGCTCTCTGGAAAGGTAGTACTAATTTAAAATGCCCACTGTTCCATTCCTTTGCAAACCTGTGTACTCTATTTTTAAATATTAGTCATATTGATAGCAAAAGTATCCAGATTTAATTTGTGTCTGTTTGATGACTAATGAAATTAAGCATTTTTTTCTCTTTTGTTTGGGGAGCAGATAGAAGTTGTTGGTTTTTAATATGTAATTTTTGTCTAGTTAATTCCTAGTCATATTCTTTGTGCAGTTGTCTCTTGGTGTGTCTTTATTTCTTTTACTTTTTTAAGCCCAAATATTGATTTGAGGTGAAATACAGTAGGAAAAACATAATAGAAAAGTCTTTCTTTGGCATGAAACATCAAAATGTAATATTTTATGGAAATAATAGCTTTTGTTGTAAACTTTCTACAAGGAACATTAGTTTATGAGTTTTTTATTCTCGTGAATTTATTACATTTTTTAGTGTTTTTTTTTCACTTTGTAAATATAAATGAAGTTCTAGAATATTCTTAGAATTGAATATGTTCTTTCTGTTAATATACCTTTAAGGATCTTTATCTTTAAAGTCAATACTCTTCAGATGATCACAAGTCTAAACTTGCAGGGAATTGGGGTTTGGACTTAATGTGCTTTCGGGATTTAGACTTAAAGTAAGAGTAAATGGCAGATGTAGTTGTTTGTCACTTTAAACAAACAAACAAATAAATAAAAAGGAAGAGGAAGGGAATGAAAGATCATTTCCTTACCAGCAATCACACAGTTTATTGTCTGGGAAATGAAAAAGAAGAGAACAGAAAGTAAGAAAAAGAAAAAAGAAAAGAGCCAGTTTTGTGTACTGTCGAGCACACAGATGTTCCACTTGGCAGCCACACAGGACTAGGCAGGATCAGGGTTTGTGCAGACGTAGAATGTGAGGCTTCTTTGTTGGAGACAAAGTGTTGCCTGTGGTGGGAATTGCGGCAGTGATGGGAAAGTATCGTGATGTATTGTTGGATTACTGTGATTTTCAATAGAGACAGTACATTAAAGTAACTTTGTGGGCAGTGGATTGTTCCAGCCAAGCCTGGCTAATAACATGCTCATCTTGGCAAACTCTGTTGAAAAGGTAGAGCTGGCGTAGGTTTGTGGTCATGGAGCCTGTTCCTTACTTGGGCACCAGAATTCCTTTTACAAGCACTAGTTTTTAACAACCAATTTGTTTCACATCATCCCACAAAAGAGTTTGTGAATGTAAAGTTAGAACTGTAACCAACTTTTCAAATGGAACTCTTCCGTTTCTGGATAATTACTAAACTAGTCTGTTTCTGAATTGTTATAGAAAATATCTTTTTAATTGAGTTGCTTCTTCTCAACCCACTGGATCATTTGGGATGAGCTTTTGTTACAAAATAGAAGGTGCATGGCTTACATGTTTTACATTTTAGCAATCTCTTTGTATATAGCTGGAGTGTGTTTTTGTTTAAACATCAGTACTACATTGTGAAATGCTTGGACCATGTGTTTTAAATCTAATCATTAGAAAGCAAAAGTGAGTACATAATTTGCTTGCCAGTGTTTTCTGTCCTGATTTTCCGTATGGTTTGCCTGAAATAGAACGATTACGTTAGATGTTAACTGTATTTTAAGGTTAACATTTAAACTTGAAGGATTGATAATTGAATTTTTTTGTTGTTCCTTCCTTCACTCTGTTTATGTTAAATATCATATTGGGTGAGTTTTTATGAACTTTTAATTGCTTGTATAAAATCTGAATGAGAAGGGAAAGGAAATTTTTTTAAAGTAGTAAGGACTAGTACCTTTCAGTTCAGTTCAGTACAGTTCAGTCGCTCAGTCGTGTCCGACTTTCCGCGACCCCATGAATCACAGCACACCAGGCCTCCCTGTCCATCACCAACTCCCGGAGTTCACTCAAACTCATGTCCACAGAGTCGGTGATGCCATCCAGCCATCTCATTCTCGGTTGTCCCCTTCTCCTCCCGCCCCAAACCTTTCCCAGCATCAGAGTCTTTTCCAGTGAGTCAGCTCGTCGCATGAGGTGGCCAAAGTATTGGAGTTTCAGCTTTAGCATCAGTCCTTCCAATGAACACCCAGGATCGATCTCCTTTAGAATGGACTGGTTGGATCTCCTTGTGGTACAAGGGACTCTCAAGAGTCTTCTCCAACACCACAGTTCAAAAGCATCAATTCTTCGGCGCTCAGCTTTCTTCACAGTCCAACTCTCACATCCATACATGACCACGGGAAAAACCATAGCCTTGACTAGACGGACCTTTGTTGGCAAAGTAATGTCTCTGCTTTTTAATATACTATCTAGGTTGGTCATAACTTTCCTTCCAAGGAGTAAAGCGTCTTTTAATTTCATGGCTGCAGTCAGCATCCGCAGTGATTTTGGAGCCCAAAAAATAAAGTCTGACACTGTTTCCACTGTTTTTCCATCTATTTCCCATGAAGTGATGGGACCAGATGCCATGATATTTGTGAAACCCCTAATTAAATAGGGTTGTTGAATGAGAGATTGAACTAGTGTGTACATGAAGGTTCAACTTGTATGTTTGTAGACTTTGTCAGAACCATAGATACCTACCTAGTCAACTCTTTCTTTCAGCAAAAAAAACGTTAACTCTCTTTTGGAGACCCAGAGAAATTAACCAGGAATATTCTCTTTGTTAATGAGGTGTCAGAACCTGATTGTAATGCTCTTAATTCTCATATCTTAGTCCTCTCTTGTACATCCTTCAATCTCATCAAATCAAAGAATGTTCATTTACTACTCTTGAACGATTCATCAGATATGTTTTTTACCTTCAAGAAACGTAAGCATACACTCATTAAAACTTACTGATAATGAAAGACTTAGTAATTTAAGATAATACTAGAAGCTGTATCTCAAAGCAGTGCTTTAAAGGCCAAAGGAACTGTGCAAACAATAATTATTCTTGAAATTCAGTAAAAGGATATATGTCTTCAGGCTGAGGGTGTCCAAGGAAAATCTTTTTCATAGAAGTTGAATTTTGAGGTAGGTCTGGATTTTCTTGTCTGCCTCATTGGTGAATTCCCACGCATTCTCTAAAATTTAACTTAACTTTCAGTTCTTCTCCTTATGGGTTTCCTGACATTTTTTCCCCTAAGAGAATTCTCTGCATTCATATACACTACCTCTAGTATGGACTTCCCTGGTGGCTGAGATGGTAAAGTGTCTGCCTACAATGCGGGAGACGTGGGTTCGATCCCTGAGTTGGGAAGATCCTCTGGAGAAGGAAATGGCCTGTAGTATAAATGGCCTCTAACTTCTAGTATAGTGTTCCACATTTCATTGTTGGGCCAAGGATGAGGTATGGGCAGATGGGGAGGAGGGAATAGTTTAGGAAAGGAAGCAGGATAAAGGAAATCCTCGTGGGAGATCAATTACCCAAAGCATAATGACTCACTTTGCGCTAATATAAAGTGGCTCAACAGTAAAGAATCCTGTAATGCAGGAAACACAGGTCCCATCCCTGGGTCGGGAAGATCCCCTGCAGAAGTGAATGGCAACCCACTCCAGTATTCTTGCCTGGAAAATCCCATGAACAGAGGAGCCAGGTGGACTGCGTCTATGGGGTTGCAAAAGAGTCGGATGCAACTGAGCAAATAAATAGCAAAACTTCTTGAGATCACAGATTTATTCTTCATTTCCTGAATATCTCCTTGGCATATAATGGCAATAAATATGTTTCAAATAAGTTTAACATTTGCATGTACTCACATAAATAAGAATTCATAGTAACACATTGTTATGTACTGAACTGTCTTCCCCAAATTTATATTTTGAAGCCCTGATTCCCATTATGACTATATAGGGCCTATGCTGCTCCTGCTGCTGCTGCTGCTGCTGCTAAGTCGCTTCAGTCGTGTCCGACTCTGTGCAACCCCATAGACGGCAGCCCACCAGGCTCCCCCATCCCTGGGATTCTCCAGGCAAGAACACTGGAGTGGGATGAGGAGGTACTAAAGGTTAAGTGAGATCAGGATGAAGTTAAGGCATTAAGGTTTAAGTGGGGTTAGTATCCAGTGGGATTGGTGTCCTTATAAAAGAGTTAGGGGAAACACACTGACTGAAACTGCCCACCCTGTCCAGGCATCATAGTAGCTATTACTATTTGCATGAGTTATTTTACGACAGGAGGTTCTAGTAAGGAACGTGGAACAAACAAGCCACCACCAACCAGAAGAGTAGAACTGAAGAGTAACTGGTAAAGAATCTGCCTGCAAAGGGGGAGACCTGGGTTCAATCCCTGGTTGGGAAGATACCCTGGAGAAGGGAAAGGCTAGCCACTCCAGTACTCTGGCCTGGAGAATTCCATGGATGGGGTTGCAAAGAGTCAGACATGACTGAGCAACTTTCACTTTGGGCTTCCATTGTGGCTTAACTGGTAAAGAAGAGTAGAGGAGAGGTCAAAAGGAAACCCCACGTATCCTACCACTTCCCAGAATCCTTCTCACTGGCTGAGCAATGCATGTGCCACCAGGAAGGACCCTGAATGAGAGTGATAGGCCAGACAACCCAAAAACTAATCCCATCACCATAAAACCCAAGGCTGTGAGCCACGTGGCAGAGCAGTCCTCCTGGGTGCCCTTGCCTACCTGTTGTCCACCTGGGCCCCCCTTCCCAGTAAAGGCTCTTGCTTTGTCAGTATGTGTTTTCTCCTCAGACAGTTCATTTCCAAGTGTTAGACAAGAGCTCCATTTTGGGCCCTGGAGGGGTCCCCCTTCCTGCAACAAAAGGAGAGGGAGACACGAGAGTCCTCTCTTGCTGTGTGCAAGAGCACAGCAGTCTGCAAGCTGAGAGAGAGCCTCTTCCAGAGGCCAGATCAGCCAGAACCTTGACCTTGGCCTTCAGGCCTCCACAACTGTGAGAAAATGAATTCCTGATGTTTGAACACCTAGTTTTGTTACAGCAGCCCAAACACACTAGTATTCACTTCCGTAAACAAATGTAGGAGCAGACATTGTTTTAGGAAATCTCAGAAGCCATGCCTCCCCAGATCCCACCACACATCTCTGAAAACCTGTCAACCACTGTCTATCTTCATAAGAATCCAACTCCCTTTCCAAGGCAGTTTGCCAGCCCAGAGGACCTCGCAGCCAGGCTCTGCCAATTATAACAGGAAATAGGTGACTCTGCACTGACATAAATTGTTTGTTAAAACAAGAATACAAGCGGTGTATTAAAAGGTTCAGCCGAGTTCTACTGTGATCCTGGATGAAGTGTAACCAAGACAGCGTTATCAAGAGGATTAGATCTTTGAGCCTGGATTGTGGTGTGCCAACACAGGTGTATCTGTGCAACACCCTTGCCCATGGATAAGTTCCTACTTAGCACTTCAGTCCTCCACACCCATCGTCTTTCCATCCTCATCTCCTACAATTCACTTTCCGAAGAGTAGCCAGAATGATCTTAAAAACAAATTTGATGGTGCATTTCCCCAAATCCTTTCCATTGGCGTCTGAGGCACTATGGGTGGCCTGCCCCCTGCCTTGCTGTCTGCCATCTGACTCCTCCCAGTGTCCCTGTCACTGGGTGCTCTCCAGCCACAGTGGCCTTCTCTTGCTTCTCTCGATATGCCAAGTTGTCCTTGCCTTTGAGCCTTTGAATTCGCTGTGCCTCTGCCTGAAAGGCTCTGCCCCCATCTAGACACAGCTGACCCCTGATTTACCATTCCGGGCTCCACTGAAATGTCACTCTTCAGAGATTCCTTCCTTCACCACCCCGTTATATGTCTCCTCTCTATAATACCACTTTTACCTTAATTTTCTGCATAGCTCTTACTCCTGTCTGATTTGTTTATTTGTCTTTTCCTTCCTACCACAACGTAAGCTCCGTGAGCCAGTGAGCACTGGAATCTTGTCTTTCTTGTTGGGGACTCCAGCATATGGAAGAGTGCCTGCCACAGATGGGATTTTAAGAAATATTTGTTGAATGAATGAAGCAGGGAACAAACTGACAGGTTGGAGTCCCAGGTCCCTGGCCAGCACTCATGCGGGCCACCTTTCTCAGGGTTCATGTACTGTTCTTATATCCTTAGTCACCGGAGTCCTGCTATCCACAGAAAGGCCATTTAGGGCCTAGGAACACACTTCTTCATTGAGAGTCCAGCTGCTTATCCAGTAGATAAACAATCGACATCCGTCAAAAGTTAAACCTAATCTCTTTGAGTAAGAGATCTTTGAAAACTTTTTTTGTCTACCAGTGTCTATCCCCAGATCAACCCACCTGCCAAGTCAGCTTGCCGGCCCCAGTGAGCCTTACAGCCAGGCCTGCGTTACTTGTGACAGAGCAAGTTATATGCCTGAACTATTGCTTTGTTAAAGAAAGGCCTGTCCAAACTAGACTCACACTGAATGCTTCCTCCGTCCTTTATTTGCATTCTCTTGGACATCTTCTCAGCAGTCCTAGGAGGTAGATACTGTGGTGATTCCCTTTTTACCGTAAAGATAACCTTGCCCAGCATTACATAACGATCATAGAATTGTTTGCATAAGATGAGTAAATTGGGGAACAGAATTGTTCTTAGACACTGTCAGTTTGTTATCATGGTCCTAATTATCACTGAACAATAAGCCAATAAACAGTGGCTTTCTTTCGCTGTTAATAGGAAACAATTACTTTTCTTTTAAATTGGAAGCAAAAAAAAAAAAAAATCCTCAACTGGCTGAGCAGAAGCCCCTGGTCACTGTGCAGTCACAATCCTGTTCTGCTAGGAAGGACCCAGCGATCGGCGGCATGTACAGCATCCTGTAACACTGACAACACGCAGGCTGCTCTCAGCACTTTGAATAAATCCGTGTGGCATTGAGACTGGAGCTCAGTTAAGGCACATGTGACTGGTGGTGGAATACACTGGGGTCAAATGTAGACTCCCAGTTTACAGAACCAGTTACAGAAGTTTTGTGCAGCACTTGAGAATATATATCCACTGTGTGTGTGTGTGTGCGTGTGTGTGTGCGCGTGCTCAGTCACTCAGTCGTGTCCGACTCTGTGACTCCACAGACTTTAGGTTGCTAGGCTCCTCTGTCTGAGATTTCCCAGGCAAGAATATTGGAGTGGGTTGCCATTTCCTTCTCCAGTGTATTGATTATAGTCTTCCACAGACATGATCAAATGCCGGTTATGTATAGTGTGGCACAGTGCTACAAAGTAGAGGTTTAAAAGTATCACATTAACATAAATTTATTAAAGAGAGAACCACAGGTAACAGGAAATGGTAGCTATATTTGGCTTATTTGTCACTTTTCTCGCTTGTATCCAAGCAGAAGTGAAGTGAAAGTGAAAGCCACTCAAGTCATGTCTGACTGTGTTCATTCTCCAGGCCAGAATACTGGAGTGGATAGCCTTTCCCTTCTCCAGGAGATCTTCCCAACCCAGGGATCGAACCCAAGTCTTCGCATTGCAGGGGAATTCTTTACCGGCTGAGCCATAAGGGAAGCCCATCCAAGCAGAGGGAAGTGACAAGTAGAAAGGGTAAAATATCTTTGTTTTTTGTGCTCAATTAAGTGTGCATTCTATCTGAAAATTTAGCTGGCCACCTGGCAAGCAGTCATGTCAAGAAGCATGATTTAGGTTTCAAATTCAAGCCAGAGGAGTCAGTTAATTGTGCCTAACAGATCTTGCTATCCAGAAATAAGTCCAGGCACCAAAGGAGGTGGTAAGTCATTAATGAGAGTAACTGTACTTCATGGTCTGAAAGAGTTAAGTACTGAAAGGTACACTAAAAATTGATCTGATTTAAAATATTTTACTGCATACCCGGCCTACCTTCTGACTGTTTGGCTGCTCTTTCTTTAACTTGCTTTGCAGCTTTTGTGCTTCCTGATGGTGGGAGACCTAATAAGTATTTTGAGTCATAGACTCATAAAATTTTAGAAATGAAAGGAATTACCGAATTCAAACTCCATCATGAGGTGACCATGCCACAGTGCTCATCTGTCATGAAAATTCCCTGTGATTTCCTCTAGTAATGCACAAAACAACCATTTCCCCTTCCAGCCAACTCTGTTAGAAGTTCTTCCTCATATTAAAGCTGAATCTGCTATATATCTGCCATCCCCTATAACTTTCTATTTTTCTTATTTCTGCTTTCTTGGAGGCATACAAAATAGATGCACAAAATAAATATCGTGACCTCTTTAGTATTAAAGACTTCCAAATTCTTTAGACATGTATAAGATCCTTTTCTACTTTTTGTTCAAACTGCTCCTTCCCTTAATTTTTCATTCACATACTACAAGATTATTTGACTGTCTTCTTTCCAAACAGATGAAAATTCCCTAGATGTGGTCAGAAAAGTGAAAGGAGATTAGAATTATTATGTGGGAAATATAATGTGGAACCCGTACTTTGTTGTTGTTTAGTCATTAAATCATGTCCAGCTCTTTTGCAACCCTGTGGGCTGTAGCGCTTCAGGCTCCTCTGTCCGTGAAATTCTCCAGACAAGAATAGTGGAGTGAGTCACTATTCCATTCTCCAGAGGATTTTCCTGACACAGGGATCGAACCCAGGTCTCCTGCATTGCAGGCAGGTTCTTTACTGTCTGAGCCATCAGGGAAGCCCCTTGTTTAGAGAGAAATACATATTATTAATCTCTTCAGTTTCATAATAGGAAAGCAACTTTGCTTATCTCATATTTGATATTTAAAATATGTAGTTCTAACTTTGACTTTCTATGTAATGTCTGCACTGCATGCATTTGTTAGGGAAACTAAAGTTTGAATTGACCAAGATTCAGCTCAGTCCCTTGACTGCCATGAACCATTTATCTGGAGTTTGACTGACACAGAGACTCAGAGAATGTAACTTATAAATACTTTTAAAATGCTTTTTAATCCAGACTCATTTGAGAAGTTTTTCCTAAATGTGCATGAATCTCCAGCTCCACCCTACTGATTTTGATGGAGTAGGTCAGGGTTAGACCCCAGGCATCAGTATGTTTTTAAAAAAAGGAAAGAAAAAAATTGTAAAAAGCTTCCACAGCCAATTGATTGTGTTTTGCCTCAGTTCTGACTCCCTGCAAAGTCATCAAGTCTGTCCCTATAAATTATAAAGTAACTTCTGGATTTTATTATCCTCATCCCTCAGCCCCAAATTCAGATTCAAAGGATGCCTTCAGTCAGTTTTGTCTTCCTTTCGTTTCTTTTATATATATTGAAGGCTGCTGTCAGACTTGTCCATTTGAGCAATATTCTAGTTTATATTTGAAATTATTATCCTTTTAGTTATCTGTTACACTTTATATTATGTAAAAGAATCAATGTCATGAATTTCATAACGCCTATTATTTATTGAGTATGTACTATGTGCCATAATGTGTTAAGCATCTCAGCAGCTTTACCAAGTGTTATATACTCACTTTACGGCTTAGTAAGGCATCCACGGTTTCCAAGGTGGCTCAGTGGTAAAGAATACACCTGCCAATGCAGGAGGTGCAGGAGGCGGGGGTTCGATCCCCGGGTCAGGAAGATCCTCTGGAATAGGAATTAACAACACTCAGTATTCTTGCCTGAAAAATTCTGTGGACAGAGGAGCCTGGCAGGCTATAGTCCATGGGATCTCAGAGTGGACATGACTGAGCAACTGAGCACTGAGCACTCAGGCAAGCAGTCCATATGAGCTAAGTGTCTCATACTCGGTCATGGTCAAATCTAGACCAAGTATATATTTTCTTCTCTCATAAAACAAAACTTGTATACCACAAGATATATCCTTTTTTTACTTAGATACTCTAATTGTAGTTCCAGCTTTGATCTAATGTTAGTTATCAGCATATCTCAGGTGCCTGAAGGCATTTATTCCTTCTGTTTCCTTTGGATTTTTTTGTCCCTCCAAATATATATATTCTTTTTTATTGCATAGGTATATTCTGACCAGCAACACATATTTTGATGTTTTTTTTTTTCCCAAAAATTAAAAATAGACTATAGTCATTAGGTTTTAGGGTATTTCTTTCCCTAATTTCTTGACACATCTTATTGTGCTAACTCTAAGAAAAGTTTATAACTATCTTTATTTATGCTATTTGTAATATATTACATTATATGCATGTTCCACATTATTAAAAAGTGAAAATTTTTATTGGACATTTAAAAATGTTTCATTTCATAAAATAAATCTGTTTGAACAAGAGATAAAGCTTGTAGTTAAAAAATGTTTGGTTTAAGGGAAAAACAAAATCATACGTTTATCGTAGAGTTGCAGAAAAAGATTAAATTCCAGGATGATTGCAATTTGAGGAAGTACATTTTAGCATTATGAATAATAATTTAAATTTTAATCAGTTGAATTATTGGAGTTATAATTATTGGAATTATAGAAAGCTAGCACTTTCTACCTTTATTTATTAACTGTGCTTGATAATACAGAATAGTTAGTATGATGGTGAGTCAATCTCATAGGCATCCTACAGACTGAGCAGAGAGAAGCAGCAGACTAGAAACACAGTCAGAGAAACCCAGTGGATGGTGTTTGAAAAAGGGAGACACATCTGAAATATACCAAAGAGCCTGCATATAAAATTTTACTTGTTAATCAAATATTTAAGACTATAATAATATCATATGTAGCTAATAAAAAGTCTTAACATTTTGCATTTTGTATGTATATAGAATGAGTTTTGCACTCAGTAGCTCTCTGCACTATATTAGTTTTCAAACACCTTTAACTTGTATAAAAGTAGAATAAAATCATTGAACTGCAGAAGACCTTAGGTAGGTTCTAAGATTATGCTTTTCAAAGATGAGGAAGTTGATGCCCAGAGAGTTCAGTTAAAGGAGAACACAGTATATACATTCCTTCACGCTCCTGTGCAGGTGCTCTCCCTCACAGACTCGTGCGTAAGCGTACACACACAAAGTCCTGGCTTCATATAGAGGTCAGCATTACTGTGAATGTTTGTATGAATTAGAAAAAACAAATAGGGAGTAATTAAACCATTAAAGATATCTTAGCTGTCTCTCTCCAAAGAAGAAAAGAAAATTTTACTCCCAAAGTCTTAAAACTTTAAAATAACAAATCATAAGAAAATCAGGAAAAGTTCTAAAATATTTTAACTTGTTGGGATGAAAACATAGATGGTTAATGATTTCAAAACAACTGTTCCTAAAATCTCTGTGAACTTTAATTGTAGTAAGGCAGCTACATTGACTCCCAAAGGCAGAATTTCTTACAAAATTCTCTTTGGATACTGAGATTCAATCCAAGACTTGTATTTGTTGGCTTTGTATTATTTAATTTATGTATATCGAAGAACTAGTCAAGACACTGTCTCTATTTTAAGTCTATGAGAACCATCACCAGCCTGCGCTGACAGATGTTAAAGAATGTCTGTGGAAAGAATGTCAAAAGCCCCTTCCAAAGGAAGGTTTTTAAACCGTGTCCTTAATACAGAAATGCAAAACCAGATTTAATTGCCCTTTTCCTAAACAGCTCAGACATGCAGACTCATTTACTGCAGCATATGGTCTGCGAAAGTGCACACTGGAAGAGAGCAGTCGTGGTTTAGGCTGGAATTCGCAAAGATCCAGCAGAGGCAAGCATTCAAAGTTAAAGAAACACATTGACCAGCGAAAACACGGGCTATTTTCATTTTGAATGTACTCATTGGAGACGTCCTATTTGCTTTCAAGACAGCAGTATTCAACGGTTCTAAACCAGTCCATTCTAAAGGAGATCAATCCTGGGTGTTCATTGGAAGGACTGATGCTAAAGCTTAACTCCAATGCTTTGGCCACCTCATGCGACGAGTTGACTCACTGGAAAAGAGTCTGATACTAGGAAGGATTGGGGGTGGGAGGAGACGGGGACAACAGAGAATGAGATGGCTGGATGGCATCACCAACTCGATGGACATGAGTTTGAGTGAACTCTGGGAGTTGGTGATGGACAGGGAGGCCTGGCATGCTGTGATTCATGGGGTCGCGAAGAGTCGGACACGACTGAGCGACTGAACTGAACTGAATATGAAATACAGCATTTCTGAAAAAATAATATCTAAGGTTTTTTTCCTCCTAATTAAAAAAAGGTATAAAAAATAGACAACCTTGCATGAAGTCATACAGTTTCAGGGTTTTTGTTTTTGGTTTTTTTGATAATTTATTATTTGTTACCACTGAAAGTAACCATTTTTCTAATTAAAACAATGACTTGGGTGGCAGCAACATGGTTTACATTTTATTTCAAAGGGATGACATTATGAGACTACATGAAGTGGCAACTTTTTATCACTCCCAAAGGGATTAGGTTTACAGTTCTTGGAAGAAGTCAAGGTCATTGAGAACTGAAGAAAAGGAAGAGAAAAAAAATCTGTAAATCGTCTTATACAACTTTGTGGTATTGGCAAATGACTTCACGTATCTTAATTTTCTACCTATAACGTGCAGTAAGCTATCTTTACAGGGAATTTTGTTTTAACCTCTAAATATGTAAAAGACAGTTCAATTGCTATGTGTCTAATGCAATGTCACACGATATGAGGAAAAATAAAAGGTAATAGAATGGAAAGAAGCACGTGAGCAGTTATGAATGGCAAGCATGGATCTGATGGTTTACTCTTGCTGGAATCTAATTAGGAATAGCTATTTATTATAACAAATTACTTCAAAGTGCTATTTTTCCTGTGAAACTAGAGTTTCTGCAGTGTTATGTTTATATATTTGTAAGACAAGTATTTGACTATTTTTACTGTCAATTTGAAGTTGTCTACAGCTGCACTGTCAAGCAGCTGTTTAAATTTAATTCACATTACATAAAATTAGAAAATTGGTTCCTCTCCACATTAGTTATATTTCAAGTGTTCCATGACCACATTATATAGAATGTTTCTGTCATTATAGAAAGTTATGTTTTGGAATTGTTATTTTAATTAAGTTTTATCAATGTATTCCACTGAAAGTCAAGAAGATAAATTGTATATTTTTGGATAGTAGGTATGTGTGCCAGTGTGCTTAGTCACTCAATCATGTCCGACTCTTGGCAACCCCATGGACTGTAGCCCACCAGGCACCTCTGTCCATGGGGATTCTCCAGGCAAGAATACTGGAGTGGGTTGCCATTTCCTTCTCCAGGGGATCTTCCTGACCCAGGGATCAAACCTGGGTCTTCTGCATTGCAGGCAGATTCTTTACCAATTTAGCTAGGAGGGAAGCCAAGTTTTATCAATGTATTCCATTGAAAGCCAGGAAGATAAATTGTACATTTTTAGATAGCAAGTATAGAAGAGACTAATCACCTCTCAATGCAAAGAATAAGCCAGAGTTGAAGCTGTAAAGATGATACATTTAACCCATGTGTGTATGTCTGCGTGCTAAGTCACTTCAGTTGTGTCCGAATCTTTGCAACCCCCTGGACTATAACCCCCTAGGCTCCTCAGTCCATGGGATTCTCCAGGCAAGAATACTGGAGTGGGTTGTCATGCCCTCCTCCATGAAATCTTCCTGACCCAGGGATTGAACCTGCATCTCTTACAGGTTGAAATTTGCAGGCAGATTCTTTACCACTGGTGCCACCTGGGAAGCCCTTAACCCATGTTGCTGCTGCTGCTTCTAAGTTGCTTCAGTTGTGTCCGACTCTGTGTGACCCCATAGACGACAACCCACCAGGCTCCCCCATCCCTGGGATTCTCCAGGCAAGAACACTGGAGTGTGTTGCCATTTCCTTCTCCAGTGCATGAAAGTGAAAAGTGAAAGTGAAATCGCTCAGTCGTGTTGGACTCTTCTGTGACCCCATGGACTGCAGCCCACCAGGCTGCTCCGTCCAGGGGATTTTCCAGGCAAGAGTACTGGAGTGGGGTACCATTAAATGAAATGATGGTGTTGCTTATGACAGTGTGATTTTTCTGAAATCGTGAACAACTCTTGGTAACATTCTGGACAAAATCAGTCTTCCCTTAATTTACATTGTAATCTCATTCTTGAAAATATAGTGTTTACTTAAACTCTTATTTTTAAAAAATCAACCTTTAAAAAATATTTAGCAAACAGAGGTCCAGGCTTAGATCATTACAAGCAGATTTTTCGCCACTATCAGTGGCTAGCAGGATGGCTCTTGCATGGAAGAGTTCCTTGCATTACACAATGTCTCCATCCCATCCATGCCTCCTATATGTCAACCTGATCTTTGTGACAACCAAACAGCACCTCTGAACATTTCCAACACATCTTGATATAAATATTTTTTATAAACAAATAGTTATGGTATAAATATTCAGGACGGTAGCCTCCTTCAACTTCTTAAGACCATCATCTTAAGCCTGTTCTTTTGTTGCATATATTCTTTAACTTAATTTTTCCCATGTTTTTAATTTTTTAACTAAAGTGAGGAACCTCTTGATGAGAGTGAAAAAGTTGGCTCAAAGCTCAGTATTCAGAAAACTAAGATCATGGCATCTGGTCCCATCACTTCATGGCAAATAGATGGGGAAACAGTGGAAACAGTGACAGACTTTATTTTTTTGGGCTCCAAAATCACTGCAAATGGTGACTGCAGCCAGGAAATTAAAAGATGCTTACTCGTTGGAAGAAAAGTTGTGACCAATCTAACAGCATATTAAAAAGCAGAGATACTGCTTTGCCAACAAAGTTCTGTCTAGTCAAGGCTATGGTTTTTCCAGTAGTCATGTTTGGATGTGAGAGTTGGACTATAAAGAAAGCTGAGCTCCAAAGAATTGGTGCTTTTGAATTGTGGCGTTGGAGAAGACCCTTGAGAGTCTTCTCTTGGACTGCAAGGAGATCCAACCAGTCCATCCTAAAGGAAATCAGTCCTGAATATTCTTTGGAAGGACTGATGTTGAAGTTGAAACTCCAGTACTTTGGCCTCCTGATGCAAAGAACTGACTTATCTGAAAAGACCCTGATGCTGGGCAAGATTGAAGGCAGGAGGAGAAGGGGATGACAGAGGATGAGATGGTTGGATGACAACACCGACTCGGAGGACATGAGTTTGGGTAAACTCTGGGAGTTGGTGATGGACAGGGAGGCCTGGCATGTTGCAGTCCATGGGGTCGCAAAGAGTCGGACACCACTGAGCAACTGAACTGAACTGATTAGTTAATTTACAATATTGTATTAGTTTCTGGTATACAGCGAAGTGATTCAGTTATATATTTTTTCTTATTCTTTTTCATTATAGTTTATTATAAGATACTGAATATAGTTCTCTATACAGTAGGACCTTGTTGTTTATTTATTTGACATATAGTAGTTTGTATCTACTAATCCCAAACTCCTAATTTATCCTTCCTCCCTACCCTGTTCCATATTTTTTTAATTGAAAATATTATGCTGCTGTGCACCTAATTCTCTTTAAGACTTGTCCTTATTCATTCATAATAAGGTCAGACTTAAGGAAGTGACTGGGGTAATAAAAGAAAACTTCCATCTTTACTTATATATGCTGTGAACTTTTTTCTTATTTCCACCAGAAAATGAGGCTGTGGTAGAGGTTGGCTTTTCCACTTACAGCTGTGTGGCTGCAAGCAGTGGCCCGGTGAGCTTCTTCATGAAAGTCCTAAGTTTCCTTAAGAAACACATTAGAAATAAAACAACAGAAATAATTATCATAAGGCCATGTTGTCATGTAGATAGAATGAGAACCCATTCCTTTTACCTCAAGAACTATTTATTGTTGTTGGACACGATATAACCTAAGTCGTGTCCAGCTCGTTGCAACCCCGTGGACTGAAGCAAGCCAGGCTTCCCTGTCCTTCACCATCTCTGCAGTTTGCTGAAACTCATGTCCATTGAGTCGGTGATGCCACCCAACCATCTCATCCTCTGTCACCCCCTTCTCCTCCTGCCTTCAGTCTTTCCCAGCATCAGAGTCTTTACCAATGAATTGACTCTTTTCATCAGGTGACCAGAGTATTGGAGCTTCAGCTTCAGCATCAGTCCTTCCAATGAACATCCAGGGTTAATTTCCTTTAGGATTGACTGTTTTGATCTTGCTGTCAAGGGGAGTTTTGGAGTCTTCTCCCAGCACCACAGTTGGAAAGCATCAATTCCTCGGCACTCAGTCTTCTTTATGGTCCAACTCATACATCTGTACACAACTACTTGGAAAAACCATAGCTTTGACTATCCAGACCTTTGTTGGCAAAGCAATGTTTGAATACACTCTCTAGGTTTATTATAGCTTTTCTTCCAAGGAGCAAGCATCTTTTAATTTCCTGGCTGCAGTCACCATCCACAGTGATTTTTAAGCCCAAGAAAATCTGTCACTGTTTCCACTTTTTCCCATTCTAACTGCCATGAAGTGATGGGACCGGATGCCATGATCTTAGGGTATTTTTTTTAATGTTGAGTTTTAAGCCAGCTTTTTCACTCTCCTCTTTCACCCTCTTTGAGAGGCTCTTTAGTTCCTCTTCGTTTTCTGCCATTAGAGTGGTATCATCTGCATATCTGAGGTTGTTGGCATTTCTCCCGACAATCTAATTCCAGTTTGTGATTCACCTAGCCTGGCATTTCACATGGTGTACTCTGCATATAAGTTAAATAAGCAGGGTAACAATATACAACTTTGTCATACTCCTTTCACAATTATATGATTATATTATATCCAGAAATATAAATAGACTTAAAATCTAGAACAGAACTTCTTAATCTTAGAGGTCCATAGATGACCTTCAGGTAATCTGTGAACCTCTTGAAATTGTACCCCAGTTATGTTTATGGGCATTTGTGTGATTTTTAGAAGGAAGATTCCACTGATACAATAAAAGGAATGAGGGAAAACTAATTAAAAGAATAATTTTTTGTGCGTGCATGCTTAGTCATGTTTGACTCTTTGCGACCCCATGGACATGCCAAGGCTCCTCTGTCTATGGAATTTTCTAGGCAAGAATATGGAAACAGTTTGCCATTTCCTCTTTCAGGGGATCTTCCCAACCCAAGGATCAAACCTGTGTTTCTTGTATCTCCTGCGTTGGCAGGTGGATTCTTTACCAACTGTGCCTCCTTGGAAGTCCAAAAGAAGAATAAAACCTCATTATAGAAAAGGTGGTGGCTTTCCCTGGTGGCTTTAGATAGTAAAGAATCCTACAATGCAAGAGACCCAGGTTCAATCCCTGAGTCAGGAAGATCCCCTGGAGAACGGAATGGCAACCCACTCCAGCATTCTTGCCTGGAGAATTCCAGGGACAGAGGAGCCTGGCGGGCTATGGTTCATGGGGTCACAAAGAGTCAGACATGACCAAGTGACTAACATGCATAGAAGACAGAGGAAGTAGAGTCAGGTCTATAAAGAAAGGGATGTTTGACAGGTTAGAAGTGAAGTCTGCTATTGAAATGGTAAATTTTAAAAGTAGAAAAATTATGAACCTATTGAAAGGATCATCTTCCCCTTCCAAGAAATAGTTATGTGCTAAAAATAGATTCATTGACCTCCATCAAGAATAAAGGAGTGATAGGAGAAGGTAAAATTAGACAGTTCTGCCTGCCCCTCAGTGTTCATTGAGCCCCTGTCAAAAAGAATACTGGAGTGGATGAGTCACTGTGACCCTTCTGTGACTCACCATATATTTCTACTTTATTGTTCTCAGGAATAATGTAGCTAATTCGGGGAAGTGTGGACCATTAAATGTGGCCTGAATGTGCTGTGTAGTTCTGTGAGTTTTACTTGCTTTTGTTGTGCTAGTTTGCCTCACATCCTCAAAAGAAATTCAACATTCATTGTAAATAATTGTTTTCTTTTGGGTAGGACATTTATAATCTATTTTAAGAGAGGAATGTTTATACTATTAAAATAAGTAAGATTTGAATCAAAGCAAATTATTGAAAGAAAACCCATCCCCAAAGCTTACTGTCTGTAGAAATCCTTTAACTGATTTAATTATAACTTGAAATTATATCTGAGAGTGTTCTAATTTTTTTTTTCTTGTAGTCATAATTTTTTTAGTTGGAGTATAGTTGCTTTACACTGCTGATGTTTCTGATGTATAGCAAAGTGAATCATTCTTACATATACCTATATCCCCTGAGAGTGTTCTTGTAGCCTCCATCATGCCAAGGCTGGAACACCTACTGTCACTGGGTTTGTTTTGATGGTGATGGTGGTGGTCGTGGTGGTGATTAATGATGGCAGCTAATATGTATTGAGCATGTATAAGGACTTCGCAGGTGTTAACTCATTTCATACTCATAGTAACCTGAAAGTGAAAGTGAAAGTGAAGTCGCTCAGTCGTGTCTGACTCTCTGTGACTCCATGGGCTGTAGCCCGCCAGGCTCCTCCATCCATGGGATTTTCCAGGCAAGAGTACTGGAGTGAGTTGCTGTTTCCTTCTCCAGAGGATCTTCCCGACCCAGGGATCAAACCTGGGTCTCCTGCACTGCAGGCCAACTCTACTGTCTGAGACACCAGTTCAGTTCAGTTCAGTTGCTCAGTCGTGTCTGATTCTTTGCGACCCCATGGACTGCAGCACGCCAGGCCTCCCTGTCCATCACCAGCTCCTGGAGTTTACCCAAACTCATGTCCATTGAGTCGGTGATGCCATCCAACCATCTCATCCTCTGTCGTCCCCTTCTCCTGCCCTCAATCTTTCCCAGAATCAGGGTCTTTTCAGATGAGTCAGCTCTTCGAATCAGGTGGCCAAAGTATTGGAGTTTCAGCTTCAGCATCAGTCCTTCCAATGAACACCCAGGACTAATCTCCTTTAGGATGGACTGGTTGGATCTCCTTGCCTTGCAGTCCAAGGGACTCTCAAGAGTCTTCTCCAGCACCACAGTTCAAAAGCATCAATTCTTCGGCTATCAGCTTTCTTCACAGTCCAACTCTCACATCCATACATGACCACGGGAAAAACCATAGCCTTGACTAGACGGACCTTTGTTGGCAAAGTAATGTCTCTGCTTTTTAATATGCTGTCTAGGTTGGTCACAACTTTCCTTCCAAGGGGTAAGCATCTATTAATTTCATGGCTTGCAATCACCATATGCAGTGATTTTGGAGCCCCCCAAAATAAAGTCAGCCACTGTTTCCACTGTTTTCCCATCTATTTGCCATGAAGTGGTGGGACCGGATGCCAGGATCTTAGTTTTCTGAATGTTGAGCTTTAAGCCAACTTTTTCACTCTCCTCTTTCACTTTCAAGAGACTCCTTAGTTCTTCACTTTCTGCCATAAGGGTGGTGTCATCTGCATATCTGAGGTTATTGATATTTCTCCCGGCAATCTTGATTCCAGCTTGTGCTTCTTCCAGCCCAGCGTTTCTCATGATGTACTCTGCATATAAGTTGAATAAGCGGGGTGACAATATACAGCCTTGATGTACTCCTTTTCCTATTTGGAACCAGTCTGTTGTTCTATGTCCAGTTCTAACTGTTGCTTCCTGAGCTGCATACAGGTTTCTCAAGAGGCAGGTCACATGGTGTGGTATTCTCATCTCTTTCACAGTTTTCCATAGTTTATTGTGATCCACACAGTCAAAGGCTTTGGCATAGTCAATAAAGCAGAAATAGATGTTTTTCTGGAACTTTCTTGCTTTTTCGATGATCCAGCAGATGTTGGCAATTTGATCTCTGGTTTCTCTGCCTTTTCTAAAACCAGCTTGAAAATCTGGAAGTTCATCTGGTGTCATCTGAGACACCAGGGAAGCCCATAATTATTATTTCCATTTTACAAATGAGGAAACTGAAACAGAGATGAAGTAACTAGCTCAGAGCTGCATGTTCAGGGGTGGAGCTGGGCACGTTTCTAGTTATCTGGCTCCGGAGTCTACAGTCTTCACCACCTCATTGCCTTTTCTGGATATCTATACTTAGGCCAAAATCTTTGACTAAAAGGAGCATTTGGAAACTGTATGAACAATGCAGTCTTGGGGAAAGAGTGTACTGGCATATTTGTTTTCAGTCTTGTTATGTGAAACAATGGAAACCCGAATGGGAAGACTTAAGTGGTATAAGGGATTATCAAAAACTCCAGCACTGGAGGGTCACCTCAAATTACATTGGCAGAAATGGAGTTCTCCGAAATACATCAGTCATTTCTTTACTTCCCTCGAATGAAGTATTTCAAACTTAAAGCAAGGATAAACTCCACATTAATGGTATGGCTGCTGTTCCTGTGAGTGAGGACTACTAACCTTTCCACGTCCTGGGTTTCTCAGAGAGAACAGTCTGTGTGTGGGAGAGTCAGTCCCACCCCAGTGGTCAGCAGGCTTTGTTCAAGGGACTCTTTTAAGGCGCATTTCTCCATAATATATTGTCATTGCCTGGCTTTATTTTATTTGGTCAATCTAAATTACTCATCTGAAGTTTGTTGGTTTTGTCATCACTTGTGGAAGACATCTGTTACTCTCAAAGGCTGTTTGTTCATGGTGGCCACAAAGTCCATCAGAGGTCCTCATTTTACTGGCCCTTTGTATGTATGTAGGATGCCGTGCCTTGTATATAATACAGGTAATCTAGGCCAGATTTTTCTCAAATGCTGATCAGAGAAGACTGCATCCGTGTTACCTGGGGAGCTTTAAAAAGGCCAATTCCCCTGCAGCCCCTCCCTAGGTGAGCACTGAAGAACTCAGGATGTGAAAAATCTCAGCATACTGGCCCCAGATTGCTGAGATGCCTGTGGAAGGAATGCTTTCAGTGAGCCCCAGCACTTGCATCTTCCCATACATAGAAAAGGAGAAAGCTCTAAATTCCTTAACTTTTGAGATAATCTGGTTTTCTTTAATTCACAAAAATACTTTTGATGCTCAGACTACCCGCCCTTTGTTGCAAACTTCTGTATAACCTGACTCCTCCCTGCTCCTTGCCCCTCCCTGCCCCGCCCTCTCAGAGCAGTTCTCTCAGGGTTACCTGAGATGGTGTCTCCCAGGCTTGAAGTCCTAAAAATTCCCACCGAATAAAACATGACTCTTAACAACAACAAAAAAGCAAATTCCTGAGTCCCACCCGAGATTTGCCAACTCACTCTCTGGGGTTGCTTCCCTCATTTGCATTTTTAAGGAGCACCGCAGTTGCTTTTGATGTATGAAATGTATAGGTCTCCTCTGAGTGCTATAAGAGAGACAGATGAGATAAAAGCCCTGCCCTTAATGAGCTTATGGTCTGCTAGGGAAGATAACACTCAGAAATAATGCACAGTGAAAATTAAGTACCATCAAGGTAGAAACAGCTACTTCCAGACCACTGAAGTCAGAGAATCTTCTAGAGGTATTTTTGTTGTTGTTTAGTGCACAGTGCGGGTGATTCTTGATTCATTCAGCACACGTAAAGGCCTGCAGCTCACTTTTCATTTCTGTTACCAACTCACTGGATAGCTTCTAGAATTTCCGTACTTTTTAGAGATGAAGGCAACATTTTCATATTATCAAAGGCTCCTCCATCTAAACTTAGGGACAGTTTTGCTTTCCATAAACTACCAAGCATACTGGACACTCGTGGTATTTCTGATTTTATTTTTGTAAGAGGAGATTGCTAACATTTACAAGACGCAGGACTGTCTCCACTGAGAGCTGCCCCTTCAGTGTGACTATGCCCAGATAGCGTGTCCCAAGTGTTTGTGAATGTTCAACTCTTTTCATTAAAAAAAAAAAAAAAATCACTGTTCCCCTTTATTGTGGTCGGTTTATTGTCCAGCTCTGAACAATAGAAGGAGAAGAAAACTAACATTTATTAACCACCGTGCACCAGGCACTGTGCCAGGCAAACTTCAGAGAGGCTGAGTAAATGAGCCAGGCCACACAGCTGCTAACGCCAAGAGAATGGGGAATCTAGACTGTCGATGAGGTGGTGGCTTTTGTCAGCAAGTGTCTTGTTAATTTATTGACAAATATTTGCATTCCTGCTGCATTGGCCCTGGAAGGATGCAGATGTAAATACAGTGACAGATCTTGGGGAGCATTTGATCTAATGAGAAATCAGAGATTTACACAGATAACCAATAGAGGTGAGTGAAGGGCACTAACATTTGTGCTTACTTGGCTATGCTGTCTTTCTTGGGAATTCCAGTGACAGAATCTGCATTCTGATAAGGGGAATGTGGAAGCTCTCAAGGCTGCGTTTGATACATTCTACCTGGATACCTGGGAAACAGTAGGATTTTTTATAAGGAAAGTCCAAGCAGTGCAAAAGGCAAAGAGGAGTAGAATGGGAATT
The DNA here is from genome assembly GCF_049115385.1 of Moschus berezovskii. NCBI lineage: Eukaryota > Metazoa > Chordata > Mammalia > Artiodactyla > Moschidae > Moschus > Moschus berezovskii. Next base: position 38,541,410 of record NC_142475.1, read on the forward strand.
TCTGTTTTCTAAGAGTATAAAGCTAGGCCTTGCTATTCTAGGATATCTCTTCAGTTTTTTTAAGCAAAGAAGTATGATCTATGCCATCACATACACACACCCACGTACATATATATAAATATATATATAGAAAGACTAGGAAGTGTGACTGACGTGATTTTTCAAATTTTACAGAAGGACATTTTGTTCTGTAATCAGAAAGAAAAATGACTTCGAAAAAAGCCAAATAACCTAAAGGTTTACTTGATGAATCACCTATAAATTCCTCCAGAATACCTAATCAAACATTATGTGGAGACTATTCATTGTATGCTCTACCAAAATCATTTTCTCTTTTTGGGAGAACTCTGTTTCTTCATTTTCTGTTTATATAAAATTATTTTAATTTTAAAATTACCTTAGAGTACTTGAGGTGTATATTTAGATGTTTTTAAGAAAGAGTTGTGATTTTCATTCAGTAGCAATATTTTCACTCTCCCGTACCTTTTCACAATGTTGATATTAAGCTCTTAAAATGATTGATCAAGGAAGAAAGATAAATGAGCATCAGTTTTCACTTGGTATTGTGAAATACTTGAATATTTTTATTTTTACCAAATTGACCCACCATACATTATATGGCCAGCGTTATATTTTAATTACAGTGCAGTCAATCCCCTATAGTAATTTTTTGCAGTGAGACTTTTTTCCATTTTGTTTTTCAAAGAAGATACTAATTTTAGAAGACAAAGTGTTTCTGAAAACATTTTTTCCCCTTGATACTCTTTGACTTTAAAAATGAATGACATTAAAATAAATGTCAGTTTCAAGGACCAACTTGTTTGAATTTCAGTTTGGAATACATTTTCATTTCAGTTATAAAATCTTTAAAGGTGACTTTAACATAAAAATTCTGATACAACTAAATAACTTTTCTGTCAAAAACAACTATTTCCTTGATACCAGTGTTAATTTCCTTATCTGGAGCCAACACGAATTAGAATTTGAGTTTGATTTTAATTGTTCATTTTATGATATGAAGAATTAATGGAATTTTTTTCTTACTATTTAGGAAATACCAGAAAGGAACCAGAGTCCGGCTGCGACTTTTAGATCTTGAACTTACATCTAGGTTCCTGGGAGCCACAACAGATACAACCATCCTAGAGGCTGAAGCAGTTCTGTTAGGACTCCAGGAGAGTAAAGACTCAAGATCAAAAGAGGAACGTCGTGAAAAGTAAATGAACTTTGCTGAGTGCATTCATTCCTTTTATGTTGAATGCAGATATTCAGGAACACAATTAGACAATTATGAATAAATGATTAGAAAAAGACATAGTAAATGAAAGCTATAATTATAGCTCTTATTTGTTAGAATTTTCTTTAGCTGTATCTCCCCTCCCCCTGTTTTTATGCCCGTTCTTTCCTTTGATTGGAATAGCTGTACTGAGAAATTCTGTCATTCAATAAATATGTTTTGAGTGTTCACTATGTGTATGCTACTGTTCTAAACACAAAAGAAACAGTGGTAAACAAATCAGATGAAATTGCTTGCCTAGTAGGGCTTACCTTTGCCTGGGAAAATTGACAAGTAAGTAAAATATATAGCATGTTAGACGGTGATGAGTGCTAAGGACAAAAATAGAGCAGAAGGGGCAGAGGATCCGAATAGACATTTTTCCAAAAAAGATATACAGATGGCCAAGAGTTACATGAGAAGGTGCTCAGCATCAAGGAAATGAGTCAAACCACGAGATCCCACCTCACACCTGTTAGAATGGCTGTCATCAGAAGGCAAAAAGTAACAAGGGTTGGCAAGAATGTGGAAAATTAAAAGGGAACCCTGGTGCACTAGTTATTGGAATGTCAGTTGGTGCAGCCACAGTGGAAAATAGTATGGAGGTTCCTCAAAAAATGAAAAATAGAACTATCACATGATACAACAATTCCACTTATCGGTAGGTATTTCCAAAGAAAATGAAAACATTAACTCAAAAAGATATGCACCCCTGTGTTCATTGCAGCATTATTTACAACAGCTGAAGGTACGGAAGCAATTTAAGTGTCCATCAGTGGAAGAATGGATAAACTGATTTTCTCTGCAGGAGACCCAGGTTTGACCCCTGGGTCAGGAAGATTCCGTGAAGAAAGAAATGGCTACCTATTCCAGTATTCTTACCTGGAGAATTCCATGGACAGAGGAGCCTGCCAGGCTGCAGTCCACAGGGTCTCAAAGAGTCGGACACGACTGAGCAACTAACACTTTCAGGTGTCCATCAATACATGAATGGATAAAGAAACTGTGATATACATACACACATGTGCATCATATATATAATGGACTATTATTCAGACATTAAAAAATAAGGAAATCTCGCCATTTTTGACAACATGGATTGACCTTGAAGGCACTGTGTAATGTGAAATGTCAGACAGAGAATGATGAAACTGTATGATCTCACTTATATGTGGAATCTAAGAAAAAGAGCTCACGGATATAAAGAATGTATTGGTAGTTGAGGGCCGGAGTTGATGGTGGTAACAGTGGGCAAAATGAGTGAAAGCGGTTAAAAAGTACAAACTTTCAGTTATAAGATACATTACGGTGATGTAATGTACAGCATGGTGACTATAATTACTAATACTCTATCATATATTTGAAAGTTGCTAAGTTTAGTGTCTCTTCGCAAAGAGTCCAGACACGACTGAGCGACTGAACTGAACTGAACTGTAGTGTCAGCAACTCAATGGACACAAATTTGAGCAAACTCCAGGAAATGTTCCATGTCCAGTTCTAACTGTTGCTTCCTGACCTGTATACGGTTTCTCAAGAGGCAGGTCAGGTGGTCTGGTATTCCTATCTCTTTCAGAATTTTCCACAGTTTATTGTGATCCACACAGTCAAAGGCTTTGGCATAGTCAATGAAGCAGAAATAGATGGTTTTCTGGAACTCTCTTGCTTTCTCCATGATCCAGCGGATGTTGGCAATTTGATCTCTGGTGCCTCTGCCTTTTCTAAAACCTGCTTGAACATCTGGAAGTTCACGGTTCACGTATTACTGAAGCCTGGCTTGGAGAATTTTGAGCATAACTTTACTAGTGTGTGAGATGAGTGCAATTGTGCAGTAGTTTGAGCATTCTTTGGCATTGCCTTTCTTTGGGATTGGAATGAAAACTGACCTTTTCCAGTCCTGTGGCCACTGCTACGTTTTCCAAATTTGCTGGCATATTGAGTGCAGCACTTTCACAGCATCATCTTTCAGGATTTGAACTTTCTCAACTGGAATTCCATCACCTCCACTAGCTTTGTTCATAGTGATGCTTCCTAAGACCCTCTTGACTTCACATTCCAAGATGTCTGGCTCTAGGTGAGTGATCACACCATCGTGGTTATCTGGGTCGTGAAGATCTTTTTTGTATTGTTCTATGTATTCTTGCCACCTTTTCTTAATATCTTCTGCTTCTGTTAGGTCCATACCATTCTGTCCTTTATTGTGCCCATCTTTGCATGAAATGTTCCCTTGGTATCTTGAATTTTCTTGAAGAGATCTCTAGTCTTTCCCATTCTGTTGTTTTCCTCTATTTCTTTGTATTCATCACTGAGGAGGGCTTTCTTATCTCTCCTTGCTTTCTTTGGAACTCTGCATTCTAATGGGTATATTTTCCCTATTCTCCTTTGCCTTTCACTTCTTTTCTCAGCTATTTGTAAGGTCTCCTCAGACTACCATTTTGTCTTTTTCCATTTCTTTCTCTTGGGGATGGTCATGATCCTTTCCTCCTGTACAATGTCATGAACCTCCATCCATAGTTCTTCAGGCTCTTTGTCTATCAGATCTAATATCTTCAATCTATTTGTCACTTCCACTGTATAATCATAAGGGATTTGACCATACCTGAATGGTCTATATATAAGAATATAGTTTTCAACCTTCTATTGAATGAGTCCATGACCTGAACAACTTGGGGCATGCAAGAGAAATATGCTGTCCTGTAATAAATAATGGGCTGATTTAAGATAAGCTGGTTCATTGGGCAGCATCTTCACAGACTCCTTTCTTGCACCCCTTAAGGTGTTTGATGAAATCTATAACTACCCTCCATGTTTTGACAAAAAGTACTGGACTCTTCTTATATTTTCTGATTTGCCCTTTTCCACGCAAATGTTCTATTTCCATGGTGTTTCAAACAACTAGGAAAGACTTTAGAAATCATTTAGGCTAGGAATTTAAAACATCCGTCAGCACAGAAACCCTTATTCAAATAAAATTTTATTCGGTGTGAAAGGTTGGATTATTTATCTCACTTCTTGCCTTCAATGTAGTAATATTGTACACGCATACTCTCAACATGGTCTCATGATGGTCAAGTAAACTTTCCTACCCCTTGACTTTGGACTTGGGCATATGACTTTGTTAGGCCAATGGTATCTTAATAGCAGTGAGCAGAGGCTGAAGCATGCCTTAATGTTTGGCCTTGCTCTGTAGTACAGACCCTCAGAGTAGAGCCAAGCCTAATGGACCCACATTAGGCTCAAGTCTGAAACAGAACCATCCCAGACTTGTAGACAAATGATTGAAGTGAAAGCTTATTATAAACCACTGACATTTTTGTGGCTTTTTGTTAACTGATACAGAAATTAGTACCTGAAAGTGACACTGGTCCTGGGATTGAGTGGTGGGCAGCAAAAAAAAAAAAAGTTATGAGGGACAGAAAAAATAGCAGCCTGTGTTAAATAGTAGCAAAACATTTGTTAAAACTGTCAACTAAGGTAACTTAGAAGATAGAAAAATTACCTAATTAACAGAGACATTTGGGCAAAAAAAAATTTGACGCAGAATGTTGAAAGCATAAGCTGTACTTAATAAGGTACTAAAATGAATTCAGGAACAATTTTATCAAAGGTGTAGGCATTAAAACAGCTCAAACAAAAGTGAAAACCACAGTGTTGACATGATCCCAGGGTAAAGACCAAATCTAGAATGTAACTAAAACATTTTGAAAAGACTTTTCGAAAGGACTAAAATATGTCTAGTAGATTCTTTCAGATGAACAAAAGAACTCAGAAATCTTAAGGACAAAGTGTTATAGAAGCCTGACTGTGCCCAAAGTGAGGTAATTAAGCTTAGAGACATAAAGGCTTATCTTAAATATATATATTTAGTGGATGTGCTTTTTGGCATATGATGTTTTTGGAATCAAATAAGTAGACAGCCCATAAAGTTTTGGGAAGACACATTTTGACAAAAGTGCTTCCAGTCAAGACTGAAACTGTTCAAGATATAAACGTGGACCTGAACTCCTACAGCAAGACAGGGGTCTTTAAAAAATGGCTTAGCTGGTATGTTTTTATGTGCTTCTGTTCTTGTCACAAGATTGTAAGAAGCATGATGGAACAGAAAGAACCTCAGAGAAGACAGGAACAACGGAGAAAAACGGACTTGAGAGCTACTCCTGTGAGGCAGAATAGGGGTCTAATCAAGGAACACCTCTTAAGATAAAGGGGCTTGACTGGTTAACAATAAGGAGTCTCTTAAACCTAGTGGGATTTTAGAATTGCTGTGGTTCAGTGATTGCTGTGTGCCCTCTATTTTTTCACCTTTTTAAATTGGAGTATTTATTGTCATCATCATGTTTCAGCATTGAACATTAAGTGTTAAAGTAATTATCTATTGCTCAGTAACAGATTATCCCCAAATTTAGCAGTTTAAAATGACACACATGTATTATCTCACAGTTTCTGTGGATCTGCTGGGTCCTCTGATTCTGAGCTGTCACAAGCCTTCATTCAAGTTGTCAGCTAGAGTTCAGGGTGTGACTAGAGAATGACCCTCTCCTAAACTTGCTTACAGAGTTGGCAGGATTCAGTTCCCTGGGAGTTTCTATACAGAAGGCTTCAACTCCCTGGTGGCTGTTGAATAGAGGTCACCCTCAGAGCATCTTCCATGTGGCACTTTGCTTCAACAAAGTCATCAGGATAAAAAGAGAAGGACACTGCTGGCAAGATGAAAGTCACTATTTTATGTGACCTAGTCACAAACGTGGCATCCCCTTACCATTGCCATATTCTACTGGTTAGAAGCAGGTTACTAAAAGGAAGAGGATAGCTCAAGGCCATGAATGCCAAAAGGTGGGGGCTGTTGGGGTCATCTTAGAGGCTACCTGCCTTAGGTATGTGGAAGACAGATAATTTTCTATTCCATGTATAGGTCTCTGGGTTGAAAGTAGCAGAGTCTGGACTGATGCAAATCATAGGATCCTGGACTTTTGACAAATACCATAATTAGATGAGGCTTAGGGGAGAGGATGATCATTGGATGGGAGTGAATAAGTTTTTCATGTGAGATGTGAATAGTTGTATCCAAGAGGACAACCATAATAGGTTGAATTTTTTCACCCCATTTCTTCTTTCCTCTGTAGTAGAACCCCTGCTTATAGTCTCATGATGTATGGGGTGTAGAACCCTTGCTGTTGGGGAACTCATTGTTTCCATAATTGATATAACCTAAAGATATGAGTAAGTATAGGAAACATTTATATGAATCTGCTGCTGCTGCTAAGTCACTTCAGTCGTGTCCGACTCTGTGCGACCCCATAGACGGAAGCCCACCAGGCTCCCCCGTCCCTGGGATTCTCCAGGCAAGAACACTGGAGTGGGTTGCCATTTCCTTCTCCAATGTGTGAAAGTGAAAAGTGAAGTCGCTCAGTCGTGTCCGACCCTTAGCAACCCCACGGACTGCAGCCCACCAGGCTCCTCCATCCATGGGATTTTCTAGGCAAGAGTACTGGAGTGGCTTGCCATTGCCTTCTCCGTTATATGAATCTATGAATGGTAAATCCAGATTTGAGTAATAAAGGAAACCAGGGAGTTTGAAATGAATCCCAAAACTTCTGAGGCCAACATTAATGCAATACTACGAGACTTTGAAACCACAGGCTGGTTAGACTATTGGGTTGACCCAGTATTACATGTCTTATATTTATATCATTTGGTTCTTAAAAATAAATACTCATTTTAGTATAAATTCCTAAGGGAAACTTGTAGTTTATTTGAAATGACTGTAACTTTCCCCCCATGTTTCTTTTAAATGAATTACAAAGAACTCAGAAACGCTATAAGCCAAAGGATACAGGAAACCGTTATGAATGAATGTGTGTGCTTTTATGTTCTCACACCTGCATTCTATGTATAGGAAATGGAAAACAGGATTTTGAACACAGGGTCTTAGCCTCCAGGTAAGAAATTGCATGGGACCCTGAAATCATCCTGTGGACAGATGAAATCTTTAGAAACCAAAAAAGTGGCTCAGATTACTACCATTTGCTTTACAAAATTGCCTGCTTGAAAAAACAGTCCAACTCTTTTTTTTACCATATAAGTCTCAAATCATTATGGTTTGGGAAAAATGCACATGAGACTGTGATAGCAATAATTACTTCAAATGAATAAAAGAAAGCAAGATACTGTGTTTTTTTCCAGGCAACATTTAAATACAGCATCTTTCATTTTTAGATGCAGTAAATACCACAGAAGCCAGTAGATAAAAATGATGTCCTAACTCCCGAAACCAGACCAAAGGAGTGGGAATTCCATTCAGGCAGGCAGCTGAGACAAGGATTGTTGGAAAACCCTGCAAGCCTCTTGGTGGGAAATAGTGGTACATCTGAGTTATGTTCCAGCATGACTATCTTTTAGATATATTTCAGTTCAGTTCAGTTCAGTCGCTCAGTCGTGTCCAACTCTTTGCGACCCCATTAATCACAGCACGCCAGGCCTCCCTGTCCATCACCAACTCCCGGAGTTCACTCAAACTCATGTCCATCGAGTCGGTGATGCCATCCATCTGTCTCATCCTCTGTCGTCCCCATCTCCTTCTGCCCCCAATCCCTCCCAGCATCAGAGTCTTTTCCAGTGAGTCAACTCTTCGCATGAGGTGGCCAAAGTATTGGAGTTTCAGCTTTAGCATCAGTCCTTCCAATACACTAGTGTATTTCCATAAAAACACATAAGATAGGTGACAATTTAAGGTAATTCCATGCCTATAATTTTGTTTTGAAAAAAATTCTGGTCCATTAGTCATTTCTATCTTTGTTAACACCTTTCCCTTCCCACTCAGCCTCTGGTGCAGGTGTTAAAATTTGAAATGACTAATGGATGAGAAAACGTCCTGGAAAATCTACCAAGTGGATATTATAATCAGCCTCCACATATTCTAACTTAAATCCTTGATTGGTGTGGAGCAGAACTAAAAAAACAGAAAAGGCATGATTCCACAAAGAGCAAGAAGAAGAGTGATTATAAAGTGAGATCCTCTGGTAAACCACAAATTAAGGTCTTACTCATGTGAGGTGAATTAACTTCACAGTGACTACCTTCTAAATAATTCTCTATGCCTAGGAAGTCATCCATCATGGTTATTTACAGCGTGGATTGGATGACCACTTGAGAAGAGGCTGTAATGTTTAGGGAAGACTCTACAAAGTTTCCACAGTTTTTCAAGCAAACAGACTCAGAACCCACCTGTAACAAAGAACTTGAGCTCATTAGACGAGACTTGCTTATCCTTATAAGACCCAAGGCTATGTTTTGGCTTATGTTCCTACCTTCCTGTCTCAAGACAGCAGCTTCTGCTTTCATCCAGGTGTTCCTTCACACAGCACCTCAAGCGTATCTAGACAGCTCCAAGTCAAAGCCCAGAGAAATGAGGCTCTGAGAAACTTAGGTGTCTTCTCTCCCCCATGTAAGTACCTGCTTGTCAGGTTTATTTCCCATTCCCAGAAGTATACCCCTTCTGCAGGGCCTGGACAGAATTTGCATATTGGGGTAAAACACTGTAGTCCTCACATCTGTTGCAGCGAGATATACAGAAGCATGTTCTCCAAACCTCAGGGCCTCACCTGTGGTGTCCTACCTCCACTTTCCACCACAGTCTCTGTGCAGTGGTAATGGGGAAGACCAAATCTGACTCCATACTGGATCCCTTTCTTTTACTTTAACCTTTGTATCTATTGCTTTTGCTACAAGGGCTTCCCTGGTGGCTCAGCTGGTAAAGAATCTGCCTGTAATGCCAGAGACCCGGGTTCAATCCCTGAGTTGGGAATATTCCCTGGAGAACTAAATGAAAACCCACTCCAGTATTCTTGCCTGGAGAATCCCATGGACAGAAGAGCCTGGTAGGCTACAAGTTCATGGGGTCGCAAAGAGTCAGACATGACTGAGGGACTAACACACAAAACAAGTTAATCACCAAAGGGATGTTGCCTATATATAGCTTGAAGTACACATAATGGTCCATCTCTGGGAGTTCTGCCTCCCATGCCTGAGTGTTAAGTTAGAATACCTTTTTTAGGCTCACAGGAAACATCCTGACCTGGCCAACCTGTAAATGGCTGCAAGAAATTAACACATCCCTTCCAGATTCTTGGCCGGAACCAGAAAATATTCGCAACAATTTACTGCCTTTTTTGCTTTACCTCTTCACCTTCCTTTCTTTGTTCCATGAAAGAAACTAGCATCCAAACCAGGGCAAGATGGTTCTTTGGCACACTCGTCCACCATCATCTCAATCTGTTGCTTTTCTAAATAAAGTCACTCTTCCTTGCCCCAATGCCTCGTGACTTATTGGACTGTCATGTGCTGAGCAGTACAGACCTGGTAGCAGTGAGTTCATACTAGCATTAGCAAAGGTGCCAAAACACCACATATTCTTCAAGTTGTTTTACTGCTTGCATTGTTCTCCCTGTCATTTCTCATCAACACATATTCAACACAAAATGCTTTCCCCAGTATAAGCCACATTTATACCTAAAAATAATTTTAGAGATGTATGGAAAACAGTCTATTATTTTCCTGGCTAGCCATTTCTAATTATATGTTAACATGTTTGGTATTTATTAAAGAAAATTCTTTAAAAATTTTATTGATCTAAAATATGGTAAACTCCTGTTAACCAGAGAGATGTCAGGTGCTCGGAAAAATGCAAATGTCTACACAACCAACTCTTGCCTAAAAACCTCTAAAATGGATTACTCAGTCTTCTGCCCCACCCCCACCCCCAGACATTTCCTGCTTTTCAAAATAGAGAATACTGAACAGGATTTAAAGTTTCCCTTGATGACTCAGGGCCACCATTATGGAAAACAGTTTCATAATGATGTGATTTCCCAGGGATTCTGAAGGTGAGTTGAGTTGCCAGTTCCTACTAAGTGGTCCAGGACCACTGCACTATTTGAAATTTTTTAAATTGTTACCTGTTACCTCCCTTGCTATTGCCTGATGCTTTTTACTTATGCCAGTGCACCTGCTTCTTCTTGTAATCCCCACGCTGCCCTTAATCTAGCTTCGGGGGACTGTGGCTGTACACTAAATGAGCCTCAGTGACCATCCTTCAGCTCTTCTGTTTGCTTCAAACACTTTTGCAGCTTCCTTCCTCTTCTGTCAGCTGTCACTTTTATTGATGTCACTGTTCTTTTCTGTGTCAATTTAAATGCTTGTTTTACACTAGTTTGGAAGAGGATTGAGAGAAATTTTGTAGAATTGTAGAAATGTGCACATGTTTTGTGATATCTGTTTTTCTATTTGAAGCCTTTTAATCCATTATTTTCAGGACCACATCTCTGTTTTAGATGCCAAAAATTGCTATCACTCTATCACTGACATGAAAGGTTTTAGAAAAAAGAGAAAACAAATAAGAAAATAACTGATGAGATTTTAGATCAATTTTAAGAGTATCCTGATACAATTTTCCAGGCCGGAAGTATCTAAGTAAATAAGTGACGGATGAATGGTTCGATTAATTATTTCTGCTTTGAAGCCTATTAGTACTGTACTTTGTAGATGTATCTCTTAGAGAGTTATTTACACTTTCTTAATAAATTGTAAATATCTCCAAGATGGGGATTATGTTTTGCTCATTTTCGTGTCTTCTGTGCCCAACACAGTGTCAGACATAGAGCAAATACTCATCTGCATCTGTTTAACGTAATCTAGTTGATGCAGTGTACACTGAATGGTCTCATTTTGTCATCACTGCAGAAAAACCTCTGTCAACAGAGAAAGTTTAGATGGTCTCTAAACTCTGTCCCCCATGGTAGGAGGCAGACAGTTAGCAATGAGATTGGTACAAGTAATCTCCTGGATTCCCTTCCACGTTGCTCTTCCCCACTCCCACTCCTGCCCTCACTGCCACCCCATGCTTTCCGAGCCACCACTTGTTTTAGAGACTTTGAACAGAAGCTCTGAGAGGTGATGCTACATGAACAGATTTTATGTATCCATCTGGGTCTGGTTCATGTCTCCTAATAATTTTCTAGCAAAAACTGGTTGCTGGGCCCATGTCTCCTACTTCAGCATTTTGCTGGCCTGCAGAGCGGGGACAGAGGCAGTAACTGTGTGTGTTACTTGAAAGGATGTCTCATTATTTTATGTTAACTGGGCTCTTTTTACTGCTCTGTTGGCACAAACATTAGAGTAGTCACTATATTCATTGTGACCAGGGTAGACGTTTTGAGCCTAAAGGATGTGGGAAGTTTGAGGAGACAGAAGAGAGGAAGGCCTGAATTCCATTTCTTTTTGGAACTTTCTGGTATGTTCATGAACTGCCTGCAGGTCTGGTGGTTCAGTGCCCACTGCTTTTCTGCCTCTCGGTACTTTTCCCTCCATCGCTCAGAGATGTTGTTTACCCAAGTGTTGACAAGCAGCCTTTTCCTCAAGGATGCTGGAAAGATGGTTCCATTGAAGCTAATCTTTTGACTGCCTGTTCAATGGCCCCCAAAGTGAATAAGAATGCCTCTTAATCAAGTTTGTCCTCACAAAGAGATAATCTCTGCTCTTTACTTTGAGAACCACTCCTATACCACCATTCTCATAATTAACAATGGCTTGTTAAACTTTTCTCCATGTCTATACACAAAACAATGTCACTCAGACATAGTGAGTAATTGCATGGTCTACACAGTAAAACTTCCCTCCGTTCCATCTGTGTTTCTTCTAGCCCAGGTCCCACGGATTAAGCTGTGACATAGTGGGTGAAATGTTTCTATTATTTACCTAAAAATGTAAGCAGTGGGAGCTATGGAAGAGGCCCGGCTAGACTCACTTATGACATCAGACAGTCTTCTTACATATACCCTCACAGGCAAGGCCTAGGAATTTATTCATTTATTAGGATGAATTAATTAGAACTTCAGAACAGATATGTAGAACTGTTCTTTTTCTGTGTTCATCCCAAGTTGTAGTTAAAACAGCAACAACAATTAAAAAAACTTTTTTAAAGCCATTATCTAAACTTTTTTGGCACTAATGTAATCTATATGCTGGAAGTTCAGCTCTATGGATCTGATCCCCCAGGGAGTTGATAAAGAGAGGGCACCTTGTTTTTGTGGACTTGAAAGTGACTTTAATTATAAGTACATAACTTCTAGATGGATGTTCTGGCCCACTTGGCTTTAAAAAAATTGTTTTGATGTTGAATTGTATGAGTTATTTTTATATATATATACATATACATATACATATATGTTAGATACAAGTAAGCTGAAAAATGGGCAGAAGACCTCAATAGACATTTTTCAGAAGAGGAAATTCAAGTAGCCAACAGGCACATGAAAAGATGCTCAACTTCAGCAATCATCAGGGAAATGCAAATCAAAACCACAATGAGGTATCACCTTACCCCTGTCAGAATGGCTGTAATCAAAAAGCACACATATAACAAATGTTAGCGAGGATGCAGAGAAAAGGAAACCCTCATACGTTGGTGGTGGTAATGTACATTGGTGCAGCCACTGTGGGAAACAGTTTGGAGGTTTCTCAAAAAGCTAGAAATAGAACTGCCATATGACCCAGCAATCCCACTCTGGTGTAGATATCCAAAACAAAATTAATTAAGATCCATGCACCTCAAAGTTTATAGCAGCATTATTTACAATAGCCAAGATATGAAAGCCACCTAAGTGTCCATCAACAGATGAACGGATAAAGATGTACTTATATATGTATACAGTGGAATACTACTCAGCCATTACAAGAATGGGATTTTGCCATTTGCAGCAACATGATGGACATGGAGGACATTAAGTTAAGTGAAAGAAGTCAGAAAAGACAAAGGCTGTATGATATCTCTTATATGCAGAATCTAAAAAACACAGCAAACTAGTGGATATAACAAGAAAGGAGCAGACTCAAAGATACAGAGAACTAGTGGTTACCAGTGGCGGGGGAGGGCAATACAACGGTGGGGGGTGGGAGGTAGACACTGCTGGGTATAAAATAGACTCAAGGATGTATTGGATAATGTGGGGAATATGGCCAATGCTTTGTAATAACTGTAAATGGAGAGTAACCTTTAAAAGTATATTAAATTAAAAAATAAAACATTTTTTTCCAGTGGAAAAACATTCAAACTTACTATTTCTGTCTCTGGCAAAGACAACACCTCCTCTTTGAATTTAAACCTATTACCCTTGTTATAGAGATATAGAAAGTACAAAAGTATACAATGCTCTATCTTAGATTTATTATCTCCATGTTTCTGATATTTCCTGGCCAATTCTTTATGATATGTCACCTCAGTGGTAGATAACTTACCAGTAACCTTCGATACGTTCTTGTCTAAAAGGCATTGAAAAGTATTATCAGTTGAAAAATATTATTTTGTCACTGTATTTTTAACCTCAATAATAGTATATTTTCCCTCTTCAAGTAGTTATCTCTCAAATACTAAAGGATTCATAAGTTGATTTGTGTCCCTCCTCATATAGCCTACTTTTATGTTCATTTTCAGTCATTTAAATGTTAATTTTTTAGGATTTATATCCTAAAATTCCAGGAGAAAATGAGCAACTTATAAAAATTACTACCTTGAATTCAGTCCCTGCTAAGATTTAATTTATTCAATAGAATTTCTTCTCCTTGGCTCCTCTGGAACGTGAGTTATCTGGATATCTGTTTTTGTTCAGTCACTCAGTCATGTCCTACTCTTTGTGACCCCATGACTGCAGCACGCCCGGCTTCCCTGTCCTTCACTGTCTCCTGGAGTTGGCTCAAACTCATGTTCATTGAGTTGATGATGCCATCCATCCATCTCATCCTCTGTCATCCCCTTCTCCTTCTGCCCTCAATCTTTCCCAGCATCAGGGTCTTTTCCCATGAGGTGGCTCTTTGCATCAGATGGCCAAAGTATTGGAGCTTCAGCTTTAGCATCAGTCTTTCCAGTGAGTATTCAGGCTTGATTTCCTTTGGGATTGACTAGTTTGATCTCCTTGATCTGAATATATAACCATCCAAATATCTCAGAACACTTGTCTCCAGGCTGACCCACTGTAACTAAGACCTCTCGGCCTCACACTGTGTAATCTTTGCCTGGAGATGCAGCGTTCAACCAACCTCTTCCTCCTCACCTCTTTTATACCACTTCTTGCCTCCTCATCATTCAAGCCTCAGATGGTCTGGCTTAATTAGCCTTCTGGGTAGGCAAGACTCACCTAGGGCATTTCTGTGGTAGTAGGTACTTAAAAGAAACAATCTGCAGCAAACGATAACATATTTTCCAAGTAGGTAATATATTTTCAAATTTTCTCATGGCTTGTTGGATTCCTTTCCAGTTTTTCCTGTTCTTTTCACTTTGGTTTGCACATGTTTTAATATTCTCAAAATAGCTTATCTTGTCTTTGATTTTGTAGAGAACCCAGAAGGAGAATGGCATCTTTCTGAAAAGCTAAATAACTCTGTCATATTGTAACAAACAGAACCTTTACTTGGGAGCAAAGTATCACCATAGTTAAATGCTCTCCAGATGCTTGCTCTACCACCAGAGTGTAAACAGATATTTTCCGGTCTGTATTTACCTCTTCAAAATGCAGCCCTTTAAAACACACGCATGGGCACATACACTTACAAAAGCCTTAAGAGGTTTTCCTCTCTAACTTTGGACAATTAGTAGTATTTTTCCCCTGTTTAGGGAGACAGGGGTAAGAATCTGGCCTGTCCCCCTGGAAGCTTGACCAATTGTCTGGATTTCATGGAAACCTGCCTGGACTGTGCGGTGGATGACCCTATTCCTGGGAGTACTCCTGCTTCCTAGAGGATTTCAGTGAGGAATACTCAACAAAGAGAAAAAAGTGGAAAAGCTTAAACATCTTAATGAGCAGAATCCAGTATGAGGAACATCTCTGACAGTGTCTGAGTTTTCTACATCCTCAGAACGAGAGCACGACGCTTGAACTTTCCAGGGCTTCCCTGAAACATAGTGTGACCATCACAGTCCCCCTGGCACATACTGTGGAGACTGGGTTACAAGGGTGAGCCAAGCTGGTACAGCCCTGGCCTCCCAGAGCTTCATTTCAGTGAGAAAACAGATAGGGTACACATACTTTCAAAAATAAACATATGAGCAGAAGTTTGATAAGTTCTGTAAAGAAAAGGTTCAGTTTACAGGAAACTATAACTTGGCTTAGATTGAAGAACCTAAGCAAGGAGATACGGGGGAACCTGGGGGCAGGCACACGTATGAAGACCTGGAATTGTGGAAGAGCTTGGCCAGATGCAAAGACTGAAGAAACAAGAAACATCAATGGGCAGAAGTGTCAGGATTACTATGGGCAGAGTATTTTTTCAGGAGAAAATCAATAATGATGGTTTTACAAAACTGACAACTTTGAAACTATTTCTTTGAAGATGAACGAAAATGTGAAATTTTAACTAATGCAGTAAAATTGTGACTTGGTTGTTGAAGGTGTTTAGTCACTAAGTTGTGTCTGACTCTTTTGCAACCCCATGGACTATAGCCTACCAGGCTCCTCTGTCCATGGGATTTCCCAGGCAAGAATACTGGAGTAGATTGCCATTTCTTTCTTCAGGGGATCTTCCTGACCCAGGGATCCACCCCATGACTTCTGCATTGGCAGGTGTATTCTTTACTACTGAGCCACCAGGGAAGCCCACTTGGTTAGGGGTGATCCAAAAATATTTGTGTGAACTGTATTTATCAAGGATTAGGTTCAACTGTATGTAAGAGAAAATTCAACGATAGTGGCTAAAGCTACAGCGAGGTTTCTTGTTCTTAGTGACTGGTTGGTTGGTGGTTCAAGGTATCTGTGATTCTTGATCTTTTCCTCATGGCTACAAGGTAGGTGCTTATGCTCCAGCTCGAGTCACTACCTCAATTTTCCAGGCAGTAACAGTGACTTGTGTATCAGAAAAGCAAAACATCAGACAGAGTTGATCAGCAGACTTCACATAAATTTTATTGGTCAGAACAGTGGCACATGACCACTCCACTTTGCCAGAGAAGATGGGAAACTTTCTAAAGCTAAGTATGAAAGTTAGGTTTAGGTTCTGTAACTAGGAAAAGGGGAAAGATGGGTATTGGATGGACAATTAGCTGTGTTTGCAACTTACAGTTTTTAAGCCTACTCTGCAGGTGAAAATGCTTTTTTCTACACCCATGCAAAATTTGTTACATGTATTTCATGACTCACAACAATCTGAAAGATTCTGTTGCAGCATTAACTGGACTTCAACCAAAATGAATCTTCTTTGATGAATCATTCTATTAACATTAGTGTTTTAACACAAATTTGCTTCCCCTTAGGGTTGTGTTTTGCCCTGTTCCCTAAAACTCAAGCATCAGATCAGCTTTGCTCCCTGTTACAAGCAGACAGTCTCGTGTTGGCTTCTGTAGCCTGTTTGCTGTAGGTTCGGAGTGAAAGAAAACCGAGAAATAAACTTTCTGAGGTGGTTTAATCAATCCAAGATGCATGCCATTTTCAGATCATCTGTTGCATTTGTATTTTAGAACTCTATAGCTTAGCTCTGCCCATCAGTATTTTCTGAAATCTTTGTTTAATTTGAACATCCTTCTGGGTTGAACTGGAGGAGCCCAAGAAATGATCTGACCTGAGTGATGGAAGATTCCAAAAGGTATCTGGACACCGCAATGTTTATCTTCATGGTCTCATGTTGTTATTCAGCCACAGTTGGGGTACACAGTTCTGGTAGGTTTTGGTATATCTATGCTGCCAAGTGCCCCTTCAGCACATAATCATATGTGGTAACCAGCCTAAGTGATGACCCTTGATTATCTCCACCTTCTGGTATTCCCACTCTTGCGTAGTCCTTCCCCATACTGTATCAGGATTGGTCTGTGTGGCCAACAGCATAGATACTACTGGCTAGGTCATAGAAGACGTCATAGCTTCTGTCTTACTGTCTGTCTTGGAACTTTCATCCGGGAGAAGCTAGCTGCCAACCTGCGAGGACACTCAAGCAGCCCTATGGAGAGACCCAGTGATGAGTAAATAAGGCCTTCTTGCAACAGCCAATGAGGAATTGCCACCAGCCATGTGAGTGAGCCATCTTGGAAGCAGATCCCCCAGCCCTCATTAAGCCTTCTGTTGACAGAAGCCTGGGTCAACCTCTTGACTGCAGCTTCATGAGTGACCCTGAGCTAGAATTGCTCAGCTACTTCTATATGCCTGACTCACAGAAACTATGAAATAATAATTGCTTGTGGTTCAAAGCTACGAACTTTGAAGGTTATCTATCAGGCAGCAGTAGCTAATATATCACATGCTTTTGCTTTCTACCCTGGAGAACCACAGATACGATGACTGTTGGCTTGGCCCAAGCATTCACATAGATCAGGAAGTGAACACTCCTAAAGGTGATCTTTGACTGATGGGATGCGAACTAATGGACCTACTTCCTGTCTTTCAAGAGGACGATTCTGGAAGGCATTAAGTGGGTTTCTTGGGTGGTCTCTGGAAAGAATGAAGCCCTTGTTTCCCACAGTCGTGTGTTCTCTTTGTTTTTAAGATCACTTCCCAAATTACCTATTTGCACACAAACCCTGTGCAAAGGTTTCTTCCTCCAGGGAAACCCAAGCTGAGACCAGGAGTGTGTGAATAAATACCACCTGCCCCCAGGGCTGTTCTAAATGAAAATGTGCACTTTTGACTTAGTGGATGAGAGCAGCAGCTTAGCCTCGCTTGCATGGACTATACAAATAAAAAGCTTATTTTATTGGAGGGCTTCTTTAGCCATGTAATGATAAACTCTTGTTTCTTTTTCTTGACTTTAAAAAAAAATTGAGCATTTTAGATGATGTCAGCTTTGAAAATTTCCTAATGAGACATTTACATGTCAAGGGCCCTTATAACCCCTTTGTCTTGGCATTAATGAGGAAAAAAATAACTCCTGAAGAAAAAAAAAGTACATTGTACATATTGCATTCCTCAGTCCTCAAAAAAAGAGAACTCATTCTCAGTAGGCATCATTGCCAAGTTCAGGCACAGTTAAGTTGCTTAGGAATTTGGTGTTCACAAAGGGAGTGCCCTCACCCTGCCAGCCTCCACGGTGGTCTCCTGGAAAAGTATTTTCCTAAGAATAAAGAATTCACACTTTCACTATGGGGCAGCGAGTATCTTTCTTAATCTCTGTCCACATACAATCATTCTGTATGTGACATGTTTTGGGGTAACTGTGAAAGGAGTTCTTTCATCTGATCTCATTTTTTTTAAACTTAATTTTTTGGAAGCCAAAACCATTCTGTATTGCAGTATAGCCAATTAACAATGTTGTGATAGTTTCAGGTGAACAGTGAAGGGACTTAGCCATAGATATACATGTATCCATTCTCCCTCAAATTTCCCTCCCATCCAGTCTGGCACATAACACTGAGCAGAATTCCATGTGCTGTACAATAGGTTTTTGTTGGTTATTAACAGTGGAAGGAGTTCTTTCAATTTCACACCAGCCATGGAGCTCCAAGGACAAAGGAGGATCTTTTAATGGATATTTTTGTCCATTTGTCTCTTTCCCATGAAAAGAATTGTCATCATGCACTAGGATTTCTTTTTCTTAACCAAAAGAATTCTCTTGCATTAACCTAATTTTATGAACCTTCTGAAGTCTAAAGGACTAACCTTAAGTCCACTCTAATGGTCAGGTTCCTTTGACTTGGACACATCTTTACCAGTCTGAGAGACGGTCAACAAAAGGAGGACAGAGCATGAGTCTAAGTCATTTTTCAGCTGATTTACATCCAGGATTCTATAGCACCCATTTCCTTTTCATAGCCCCCACCCGCCTGACAATTCAAATTCACAGCTGTGAGGACCCTAACAACTATTATGGTCAGGGGCAACATTTTACTGTAAATTTGGGCTTCCACATGAAGATTACAGAATGAGAGAAAATCAAGTGGTAATGGAACAGAAACAGGGGCCACAATGGAGGATAATGGGTTTTGGAATTACAGGATCTGACATTATCCATTTATAGAGTGCCACTAAGTGCCTGAGGCTTCCCAGGTGGCGCTAGTGGTAAAGAGCCTGCCTGCCAATCCAGGAGACATGAGAGACGTGGGTTCCATCCCTGGTAGGGAAGATCCCCTGGAGGAGGGCATGGCAACCCATTCCAGTGCTCTTGCCTGGAGAATCCCATGGACAGAGGAGCCTGGTGAGCTACAGTCCACGGGGTCGCACGGAGTCAGACACGACTGAAGTGACTTAGCATGTGTGCATGCACTAAGTGCCTGATGTTGTGCTGAATTAGGAAGGCGATGAAGGCCCGGGCCATACCCTTAGGGAGCTCAGCCCAGTGAGAAACAGGACTCAATTTTTTAGAAGAATAAATGCAATTCTTAGTTGGCACCACTTTTGAAATTTTTCCAATGGGAGGTTGGCAGACAAGAACAGTGGGTAAAGTCAGAGATTGATGTCATTATGACAGTGACCATGATTCCGAGTTCCAAACTCCTCTTTCCTGGTAGAATAACTCTACCAGACTATGTAATTGAAAGGTTTTTTGGAGAGTACCTGAAGAATGTTAAGTCTCTGCCAATCTAAGTGCATGTAATAGCTTAAGTTCTCCAACTTCAAGCTATTTTCCCTCACAACACAAAACCCTAGTTTCCCAGAACTTGCTTTCTCCTCCTTATCGCTCAGTGTTTTCATCATGACCCCCACCTTCACTTGCTCCTTCTGAGGGCAAGGCAGAGAGGGCCGCCCTGGAGCTTGCCAGTGAACTGAGCCCCATTGAGAGCTGATCCTTTTTGACCACAGTATCAAAGCAATCCAGCTGCAGATTAAGGAAACAGAAGGCTCTGAAGCTTTGGTTTAAGAGTCAGGTCATGGAGCTCTTTGAAGAGCTTGAGCTTTTGGAGGGAAAAAAAAAGGTGAGGCAAGTTCCAAATGCACATGCATCATATTTAGATAAAAAGGAAGGAATATAAAATAAAGTGACAAACAACAAGGTCACACTGTATAGCACAGGGAACTACATTCAAGATTCTGTGGTGAGCCATAATGGAAAGAAATATGAAAAAGAATATATACATATATGTATACATATGTGTATATATAACAGAGTCACTTTGCTGTACAGAAAAACCAAACAACATTGTAAATCAACTCTACTTCAGTAAAATTTTTTAAAAATAAAATTAAGTGACAGACTTTTTAGCAAATATAACAGAGCATTCATGTCTTACTGAGTGTTATTTCCTTCAATGCAAGTTACCATGGTAGACAAAATACTCATTTCAACTCTGTCGCTATTGCTCAAAACAATTTCCTTTCAGAAGTGCCTGTGAAGTTGGCAGAGTATTCTTTTGAATATGCTCAGTAGAAGGCATTTTTATCCTTTAAGAGAGGATTTACTTTTTTGTTAAAGAGTCAAAGCCATTTAGAGCCAAATGTGACAGAAAAAAGCTAGCAATTAAGCTGGCTAATATTGTTTGTCACTCTAAAACAACAGGGCTGATTTGGTACTTGGGCTTAAGCTAATTCTGAGGCAATTGCACAAAACACCCTAAATGTATTTTTGTCACAAGTTTGTAGGGTTTCCATAACAAAGTAATATAGACAGAGGAGTTTAAATAACAAAAGCTTATTTTCTCACAGTTCTGGAGGCTAGAAGTCCAAGGTGAAGGTGTTGACAGGTTTGGTATCTCCCGAGGCCTCTCTTCCTGGCCTGCAGATGGTCATCTTCCTATGTCATCATGGTCTTGCCTATGTGTGTGTATCCCTGGTGTATCTATGTGCGTCCAAATTTCTTTTTCTTACAAGGACATTAGTCAGAATAGTTTAGAGCCCACCCTAACAGCTTTCTTTAACTTAATCACCTCTTTAAAGGCCCTATCTCCAAACACAGTCACATTCTGAGATATGTGGGGTTAGTGTTTCAGCATTTGAATTCTGTATAGGAGAATTCAGCCCTTAGCACAATTCAGCCATTAACAACAGTCATCACTGAATAAGTGTATACCTTTTCACGTGCTCTAATCTGAAAGAAAGTGAAAGTGAAAGTTGCTCAGTCATGTCTGACTCCTTGCGACCCCATGTACTATACAGTCCAAGGAATTCTCCAGGCCAAAATACTGGAGTGGGTAGCCTTTCTCTTCTCCAGGGGAGCTTCCCAACCCAGGGATCGAACCCAGGTCTCCTGCATTGCAAATTGATTCTTTACCAGCTGTGCCACAAGGGAAGCCCAAGAATACTGGAGTGGGTAGCCTATCCCTTCTCCAGCAGATCTTCCCAATCCAGGAATTGAACCAGGGTCTCCTGTATTGCAGGTGGATTCTTTACCAATTGAGCTATCAGGGAAGCCCCACTCTTAACTGAAAGACCATGTAATTTTTACATGTCAGTACTGACATGCTTTTTAAAAATTAATTACTTCTGTGTATAAATGAGTGGGTAAACAACAGACTGGTTCCAAATAGGAAAAGGAGTACGTCAAGGCTGTATATTGTCATCCTGCTTATTTAACTTATATGCAGAGTACATCATGAGGAACACTGGGCTGGAAGAAGCACAGCTGGAATCAAGATTGCCGGGAGAAATATCAATAACCTCAGATATGCAGATGACACCACCCTTATGGCAGAAAGTGAAGAGGAACTAAAAAGCCTCTTGATGAAGGAGATCCAACCAGTCCATTCTAAAGGAGTGTTCAATCCTGGGTGTTCATTGGAAGGACTGATGCTAAAGCTGAAGCTCCAATACTTTGGCCACCTCATGTGAAGAGTTGACTCACTGGAAAAGACTCGGATGCTGGGAGGGATTGGGGGCAGGAGAAGAAGGGGACGACAGAGAATGAGATGGCTGGATGGCATCACCGACTCGATGGACATGAGTTTGAGTGAACTCCGGGAGCTGGTGATGGACAGGGAGGCCTGGCGTGCTGTGATTCATGGGGTCGCGGAGAGTCAGACACGACTGAGCGACTGAACTGAACTGTAAAAATAGTTAAAATGTTAAATTTTAATTAACTTCTAGATCTTTCTTAAGCATCTTGTATCTTCCCTATCTGTGTCTCTATTCTTTATCCAAGATCTTAGATCATCTTTACTATCATACTTGTAATTATTTTTGGGTAGATAAATTTTATGGTATTATATATATTTTCTCACAATAAAAAATGTTTTAAAGTGATTACTCTGTAGTTGTTGGTCAAGAAATAAAGCCTAAATTTTCCAGGAAATTAGGCTTAATATGGTCTGTCTATTGAAGTAAAAGACAAATGTGCAAACCTAGGGGTACAGCTAGCCTAGGAACCCAGGAAAGTTGAAAGGTTATAATTTAGGATGTGTGTGTGTGTGTGTGTGTGTGTTCAACTGCTCAGTCATGTCTGACTCTTTGCAACCCCACGGACTGTAGCCCGTCAGGCTCCTCTGTCCACGGAATTATTCTGGCAAGAATACTGGAGTGGGTTGCCATTTCCTTCGCCAGGGGATTTTTCTGACCCAGGGATTGAACCTGCATCTCCTGTATTACAGGTGGATTCTGTACCGCTGCGCCACCTGGGAAGTCCATAATTTAGGATGCCATGCTTTGATTATTCCTGAGCAATAATTGTCTCAATCCTGTATAATAATAGCAGTTTTGTAACCTCTGTTTCTGACTTAATAAGTAGTACTATGAAGGTCCACATGAACCTTCCTTTCAAGAGTGAGCCATGTCCCAGGGTTGGTGTACAATATTTTTGCCCCTGCTCAGGACCTAATCTGGTTAAACCATAAAGCATATAAAATCTGGATGACAATTCCCTTCCTTTCCTCTTTATCTCTCTGCTGAAATCTTATTTCCCCTTCCCACGGGACAGTAAAATGCCTTCAGTGGTTAAGTTTCGAAGTCCTAATCCTCTTGCCATCAGTTGCCCATCTTACCCTCAGACTTGCCATCCAGGAAGCCAGGCATAAGCAACCAGAATATCTTGACTTGCACCTCTTTCTGTCATATCAAAGCTTCTAGTGATCTAATAATAGGTTTTCAAAGTGCCTGGAGATCATGGAAAGTAACACTCTTTACTACAAACTGTATAGCGATTTGTGAAATGATTAAACTGTGGGAAAATATATTAATTCCATCTATTATTTAAGAGAAAAACAAGTTCAAACTAAGATGTAAATGACTGAAGGGTTTACTAGCAGAAGAGGCAATTCTTTAGGTCAATGTTATAGCCATCTTTCCTTTGTCATCCTTGGCCATTCGGGGTCTTGGGGAATATTTTTCTTTTCTAAGCATTGAGGTCAGAGGGGAATTTTATTAGAATGTGGCAGCCATTAGTTCCGAGCTCTTTCCCATAATCAACCCAACCTATAGAAAATGCCATTAGAAAGCAAACAAGAAATCATTCCTTCTGTTGTCCTTATGCTCGACTAAGATAAGCCTTCTCAATCGGATTCTTCTTTCACATATGGAGAAATATAATCAATTTCCTGATCAATCTGGACTCCCTGGATCTGTTTTTTTAAATAAATGAAAATTATACCAAAACAGACTTGCCTGTGAGTGTCCAGGAGTCCCTGGCGGAGGCGTGGGTTGGCAGTGGCCTGCTGCAGTTGGGGGCACTCAGTGTACCAGTGCATGCATGGGACCTTTTGAAGGAGGTCACCATTATCTACATTACCTCCACCATAGCTTAAGTGAAGTCGCTCAGTCGTGTTCAACTCTTTGCAACCCCATGGACTGTAGCCTACCAGGCTCTTCCATCCATGGAATTTTCCAGGCAAGAGTACTGGAATGGGCTGCCATTTCCTTTTCCAGAGGATCTTCCCAACCCAGGGATTGAACCCAGGTCTCCCACATTGCAGGCAGATGCTTTACTGTCTGAGTCACTAGGGAAGCCCTCCACCATAGCTTGGCCCCAGGTAAATAACAGGGAGGGAATGCAGCCCCATCTATCAACAGGAAATTGGATTGAAGATTTACTGAGCATGGCCCTGCCCATCAGAACAAGACCCAGTTTTCCCTTCAGTCAGTCTCTAACATGAGGAAGCTTCCATAAGCCTCTTATCCTTCTTCATCATAGGGCAGACAGAATGAAAACTACAATCACAGAAAACTAACCAATCTGATCACTCAGTGAAACTATGAGCCATGCCATGCAGGGCCATCCAAGACAGATGGGTCATGGTGGAAAGTTCTGAAAAAACATGGTCCACTGGAGAAGGGAATGGCAAACCACTACAGTATTCTTGCCTTGAGAACTCCATGAAACAGTATGAAAAGGCAAAAAGATAGGACACTGAAAGATGAACTCCCCAGGTCTGTAGATGCCCAATATCCTACTGGGGATCAGTGGAGAAATAACTTCAGAAAGAATGGAGATGGAGCCAAATCTAAAACAACACCCAGTTGTGGATGTGACTGGTGATGGAAGTAAAGTCTGATGCTGTAAAGAGCAATATTGCATAGGAACCTGGAATGTTAGGTCCATGAATCAAGGCAAATTGGAAGTGGTCAAACAGGAGATGGCAAGAGTGAACGTCGACATTTTAGGAATCAGTGAACTAAAATGGACTGGAATGGGTGAATTTAACTCAGATGACCATTGTATCTACTACTGTGGGCAAGAATCCCTTAGAAGAAATGGAGTCGTCATAGTCAATAAGAGTCTGAAATGCAGTACTTGGATGCAATCTCAAAGATGACAAAATGATCTCTGTTCGTTTCCAAGGCAAACCACTCAATATCACAGTAATTCACATCTATGCCCTGACCAGTAATGCTGAAGAAGCTGAAGCTGAACGGTTCTATGAAGACCTACAAGACCTTCTAGAACTAACACCCAAAAAAGATGTCCTTTTCATTATAGGGGACTGGAATGCAAAAGTAGGAAGTCAAGAAACATCTGGAGTAACAGGCAAATTTGCCCTTGGAGTATGGAATGAAGCAGGTCAAAGGATAATAGAGTTTTGCCAAGAGAATGCACTGGTCATAGCAAACACCCTCTTCCAACAACAAAAGAGAAGATTCTACACATGGACATCACCAGGTGGTCAATACCAAAATCAGATTGATTATATTATTTGCAGCCAAAGATGAAGAAGCTCTATACAGTTAGCAAAAACAAGACCGGGAGCTGACTGTGGTTCAGATCATGAACTCCTTATTGCCAAATTCAGACTTAAATTGAAGAAAGTAGGGAAAACCACTAGACCATTTAGGTATGACCTAAATCAAATCCCTTACAATGGAAGTGAGAAATAGATTCAAGGAAAACAATAGAATGAGAAAGACTAGAGATCTCTTCAAGAAAATTAGAGATACCAAGGGAACAGCTCATGCAAAAATGGGCTTGATAAAGGACAGAAATGGTATGGACCTAACAGAAGCAGAAAATATTAAGAGGTGGCAAGAATACACAGAAGAACTATACAAAAAGATCTTCATGACTCAGATAACCACAATGGTGTGATCACTCACCTAGAGCCAGACATCCTAGAATTTGAAGTCAAGTGGGCCTTAGGAAGCATCACTATGAACAAAGCTAGGGGAGGTGATGGAATTCCAACTGAGTTATTTCAAATCCTAAAAGACGATGCTGTGAAAGTGCTTCACTCTATATGCCAGAAAATTTGGAAAACTCAGCAGTGGCCACAGGACTGGAAAAGGTCAGTTTTCATTCCAATCCCAAAGAAAGGCAATGCCAAAGAATGCTCAAACTACCGCACAATTGCACTCATCTCACACACTCAAAATTCTCCAAGCCAGGCTTCAATAGTACCTGAACTGTGAAGTTCCAGATGTTCAAGCTGGATTTAGAAAAGGCAGAGGAACCAGAGATCAAATTACCAACATCCGTTGGATCATCGAAAAAGCAAGAGTTCCAGAAAAACATCTACTTTTGCTTTATTGACTATGCCAAAGCCTTTGACTGTGCGGATCACAACAAACTAGAAAATTCTTAAAGAGATGGGAATACCAAACCACCTGACCTGCTTCTTGAGAAATCTGTGTGCAGGTCAGGAAGCAGCAGTAGAACTGGACATGGAACAACAGACTGGTTCCAAATTGGGAAAGGAGTACGTCAAGGCCGTATATTGTCACCTAGCTTATTTAACTTATATGCAGAGTACATCATGAAAAACACTGGGCTAGATGAAGCACAAGTGGGAATCAAGATTGCCAGGAGAAATATCAATAACCTCAGATATGCAGATGACACCACCCTAATGGCAGAAAGTGAAGAACTAAAGAGCCTCTTGATGAAAGTGAAAGAGGAGAGTGAAAAAGTTGGCTTAAAGCTCAACATTCAGAAAACTAAGATCATGGCATCTGGTCCCATCACTTCATGGCAAATAGGTGGGGAAACAATGGAAACAGTGACAGACTTTATTTTCTTGGGCTCTAAAATCACTGCTGGAGAAGGCAATGGCAACCCACTCCAGTACTCTTGCCTGGAAAATCCCATGGGCGGAGGAGCCTGGTAAGCTGCAGTCCATGGGGTCGCTAAGAGTCTGGTGACTGCAGCCATGAAATTAAAAGATGTTTGCTCCTTGGAAGAAAAGTTATGACCAAGCTAGACAGCATGTTAAAAAGCAGAGACATTACTTTGCCAACAAAGATCTGTATAGTCAAGGCTATGGTTTTTCCAGTAGTCATGTATGGATGTGAGAGTTGGACTTTAAAGAAAGCTGAGCTCTAGAGCATTGATGCTTTTGAACTGTGGTGTTGGAGAAGACTCTTGAGAGTCCCTTGGACTGCAAGGACATCCAACCAGTATAAAGAAAATCAGTCCTGAATATTCATTGGAAGGACTGATACTGAAGCTGAAACTCCAATACTTTGGCCACTTGATGCGAAGAACTGACTCATTTGAAAAGACTCTGATGCTGGGAAAGATTGAAGGTGGCAGGAGAAGGGGATGACAGAGGACCAGATGGTTGGATGGCATCACCGACTTAAGGGACATGAGTTTGAGAAAGCTCTGGGAATTGGTGATCGACAGGGAGTCCTGGCGTGCTTCAGTCCATGGGGTCACAAAGAGTCAGACATGACTGAGTGACTGAACTGCATGACATATTAGCCTGAACCCAAACTGCTCTATTTCTCTAGTGGTCTAGTGGTTAAGAATCTCCCTTGCAATGCAGGGGACATGGACTTTATCCCTGGTTTGGAAACTAAGACCCCACATTCTATGCAGCAACTAAGCCAGCTTGGCATATCTACTGATCCCACCCATGCACTCTGGAGATGGCCTGCTATGAGCAGAGAGTAAGTGGGCTGCAGGGAAAGATCCCACATGACACAATGAAGACCTAATACAGCCAAATAAATAAATAGTAAAATATAAAAGCAATAATGCCCTATTAAAGAAATGATTCTAGTTTTGTAAAAAGTAAGTTTGTGTAAGTTGCTTCTAGCTACAAGAAAAACTTTTGAAAATATGATTCTCTATAATGCAGAGTGTATTTCCCTTTCCGAAATATAATCTAATTTTTGAAGTGTCAGAGGCATTGTTATACAACAATCCATCCTGAAGAAGGTCTCCTGGTATCAGACCCTGAAGGTGGCTTTAAGCTGTGCTTTATGGTATAGGCAAATAATGAATATCAAGTCATATCTTCTAAAATGTTAAATGATTCTACAGCAGCAACAAGGGCATCACTTTTCTTCTCTCCTGTTTACTCCTACCCCATTTCCATTAATATCAATGCATTAATGAATATGTAAGTATTTGTTGCTGTGGAAGGTATCACAGCATCCCCATCTCCCCCATGTTATTAAGATATAAGTTCATACATCACTGTATAGGTTTAAGGTACATAACGTCATGTTTTGACTTAGATACGTCATGAAATGATCACCACAGGTTTAGTTAATATCCATCACCTCATATGGATACAATTTTAAAGAAAGAAAAAAATGAAAATGTTTTTCCTTGTGGTCAGAATTTCAGGATATACTTTCTTTACAATTTTTGTATATACCATACAGCAGTGTTAGCTACTGAGATCATGTTGTAAACAACATCCCTGCTGCTGCTGCTAAGTCACTTCAGTCGTGTCCAACTCTCTGCGACTCCATAGATGGCAGTCCACCAGGCTCCCCATCCCTGGGATTCTCCAGGCAAGAACACTGGAGTGGGTTGCCATTTCCTTCTCCAATGCATGAAAGTGAAAAGTGAAAGTGAAGTCCCTCAGTCATGTCCGACTCTTCGTGACCCCATGGACTGCAGCCTATCAGGCTCCTCCGCCCATGGGATTTTCCACAAACAACATCCCTAGTACTTATTTATCTTACAACTGGAGATTGGGTACCACAAGTTTGAGTTCTGGATCTGTGCTGAAACACTGGTGCTATTGACCAAATTATATCCCCTCCCCCCCAAATTTATAGCTGAAGCCCTAACTCCTAATGTGAGGACATCAGAGACAGGATCTTTAGGAAGTTGTTGTTTAGTCACTAAGTCGTGTCCGACTCTTTTGCAACCCTATGAATTGTAGACTGCAAAGGCTCCTCTGTCCATGGACTTCTCCAGGCAATACCGGAGTGGGTTGTCATTTCCTTCTCCAGGGTATCTTCCCAGCCGAGGGATCGAACCCATGATTCCTGTATTGGCAGGCGGATTCTTTACTGCTGAGCCACCAGGGAAGCCCCTTTAGGAAGTATTTAAGATTAAATGAAGTCCTAAGGGTGGGTGTTATGGGACTGTAGCCTCATAAGACGAGGAAGAGAAAGTCATTATGATAGTTAAACCTGATACTAACTGCAGCTTGAATGAGTTTCTGAACTTCCACCCACAAAACAGATGGCTGTGAGAGGTAAGGTAATAATAAATCGTGCATGGTTGGTACCAAGTAAATGGTACTGCTCTATTTTTGTTGGGAGGTGCAGAAATGGGAATGGCTTCCCGGTGGCTCAGCGGTAAATAATCTGCCTGCAAAGTGACAGACCCAGGTTCCATCCCTGGGTGGGGAAGATCCCCTGGAGAAGGGAATGGCAACTCACTCCAGTATTCTTGCCCGGAGAATTCCCTGGACAGAGAAGCCTGGCAGGTTACAGTACATGGGGTCACAAAGAGTCGCTCTCCTAGGTGGGAAGCAGCTGTTCCCTTAGGCCTGTTCCTGAGGCCTAACACCGGTTAGGAAACCCAGACACCACAGGGCAGTTAGTGGTGACCCCTCTAGCCCCTAAGAGTGAGTGATGCTGAGAGGGGTAAGGCCCTCCTGTCTTTCCCAAGAGTTCAGGCTCTCTCTCCTGAAGCAGAATGAAGGCAATAGTGAAAGAAGCCACGTTTCAGTGGCTGCTGCAGAGAAGACTAAGAAAGGTTGGGCAATTTACTAATCCCTGAACAGGTAGAAGAAATTTAATCTAGGCCAGGGCAGGCTTGGGTTGATCCAAGTGGATTCCGGTTCTGACAGGTTCCAGTGAAATGACTTTAGGAGGGCTAGCATCTAATCGAATTGAGTCACAAGTCCCCTTTGAGATACACGCTAAATAAAAGGCAGAGGCTAATACTTGACCAAAATGAATCTGGTTAATTCTGGAGGGCTGACTGTGTCTGGTTTTCCCCAGGGTTTCCTCTTGGCCTCTAGGTTTCAGAGGAGTTGCACCAGGCTAAGAGGCTGCAGGGGCATCTTGGGGGCGGGGGCGGTAGAGGACAGAGGCCGAGCGGGAGCCCTCGGCGGGGATCAGAGGCCGCCAGCCGCCGCGGGCAGCGCGGGGCCCGGGGCTGTGAAAGAGCAGCCTCGCTCTGCAGCCCCACACGCGCAGGATCACCGGGGAACTGACGTTTCATTTACCGACTGAGCGACTCTGAAAAAGGCCCCTGTGCCCAATGACCGCGGCGCGCGGTCTGCTGGGCGGCGGGCTGGGCCGGGCGGGGGCGGCGGAGGCCTTCCCGGGAGCCGCGGAGCGGGGCGCTGGTGTGAAAAGCCGCCGCCGCGGCGCGGAGTCGGCGCCCCTTCGCCCCCGGCCGCCTGGGAAAGCGCGGGCCCCGCCGCGGCCGCCAAAGGATGCTCGGCACCCTCCCGCCCCGCAGTTCAAGCTCCAGTCATTTCTCAGGACCTTTCTCCTTCCCCTTTTCTCTTTCTTTCTTTTTTAAGGAATGTGCCAGTGGCATTTGCGAATAGAAAAAAAAAAGAAGAAGAGGAAGAACAAATGAGGCTTGGTTTTCAGTCCCTCCCGCCCCAGGGCTGGGCTGGCACTAAGGGGTCCCCCGGGGCGGCCGCCGCTCCCCAGCGGTCTCGCGGGGTCCGACCGGTTTCCTGCCAGCTCCTGACGCCCGTGCCCAGATCGAGCTTGGTCGGAGCCAGTTTTCTCCAATTAGAGACAATATCTGAATCTCCAACTTCACTGGTTTGTACTGAAAGATGTCGTGTTAATAAGGAAAAGCTGCACTCCAGCAGTCCCTTTGGCACGTAGGCGGGAGGCACCCTAATCACCGGATCGGTTGACCTGTTTACGGACACCTGACAGGAAGGTGGCCTGGGGGAAGGGACGGGACAATGGCCTGCAAGTCAGGAGCCTTGGGTTCGGTTTCCAACCTCGCCGCAGGCTCGCGGTGCCTGGCTTCCTCCAGTGAGAGAGCCTGGATAAAGCCGCTTTGAGAAAGCTCCATTGAGGATTAGCGAGATCCTATCTGCCTAGAGCTCTGCGGTTCTTGAAGGAAAATGCGGTGTAAATACAACTTGCTGAGCTTGTTTTCATCAGCAACATCCTTGTTGCTGTTAATCTTGACTTCCCTTCCTTGTCAGTTTTGTCATCGTTACATAACCCGATGTGGAGATGCGTGTGCGTGCGTGCTTCTGTGTGTGTTTGGGAGGTGGAGTGCATCTGGGTTCAGAATAAACGTTAACCTTTAAAAAACTAGTAAAACCAGGTAAACAACAGGCTGAGAAACTCCTTAAGTTGACAGATGAAAGTAATGGCTGTTTCATCTCAGTTGGTCCCTATTAACACATTTTTTTCTATCTTTCTGTACTACATTCACTTTCAGAAGACTTCACTGAATGAATGATCAAGCTCATCAAAATTAAAGGTTCTTTTTTTTTTTTTTTGCTTGCTTGCTTCTCCATATCCAAATGGATAGGTCTATGTAAAAATTGTAAGGGACATGAGCAGAATTTAATGTAAGAGATAATTATCTGCATTGAGTGAAGCATTCACCTGACATTACCTTACTCCTTGTGGGCAACAAGGAATTAACCCATTCTCTGTCCAGGGCTAAGAGCTAGGTGTTGGGCTGGGGAAAATGAGACCTCTTGCTGCTAAGTTGCTTCAGTGGTGGTCGACTCTTTGCGCCCCTATGGAATATAGCCCACCAGGCTCCTCTGTCTATAGCATTCCCCAGGCAAGAATACTGGAGTGGGTTGCCATTTCCTCCTCCAGGGAATTTTCCTGAACCAGGGATGGAACCCAAGTCTCTTATGTCTCTTGCATAGGCAGGCAGGTTCTTTCCACTAGTGCCACCTGGGAAGTCCCTTACAGGAACAGTATTCCACTCAACCTGGGAGAGGTATGGCACGACGTTCAGTGATTGCCTTGCTTTCAGCTACCCTCCACTCCTATAACCCGGTGTCCTCCCACCCACACCCCAAAGCCCTCCCATCCGTTTGCCTAGGCTAAAGCAGAAATTTCTGCACTAATAACGCTTTTAGTGTATTTTCTTGTTGGGGTCTGTGGGTCTGGTGCTTGCAGTTAAAGAGAAAAAAAAGATACAGCTAAATAAATCTGTTAATCATAGATACTGCCACATTTCAAATAAAAGTGTTGTGTACTGGATTGGAGCAAGATATTAACAAGTAAATTACTGTTATATATAAAATAAATTAGCTACAAGGATATATTGTACAGCACAGGGACTGTAGCCAATATTTTATAATAATGGTAATGGACTATGACCTTTAAAAACTGTGAATCACTATGTAAGCCTGAAACATAATACTATAAATCAACTATACCTTGATTTTTTTTTTTAAAAAAAAGAACTTTGTGTTCTAAAGATTTAGGCTGAAAGTGCTGTTCATTTTTCTGCAGGATTTTACCCTCCTAAAAATCCAAGAAATCAACTCAATGCCTTTGTAACAGGTGGAATTATAGACACTTGACAAGAAATGCATATCTCCTTTTACTCTAGTACATGTTCTTGAGGGGTCACATGATAAGCAGTTACTTTCATTTAAATAAAGTCTAAACCATATTCAGCTCCTAGTCCCACATGGCAGAGACAGGTACCATGAAGCATCCTGTCCATTGATACCGCTGCTGAAGCCCCTCTGTGTATGAAAACTGATCATTTTGGGAAATCACTAAATATAGTATTGTCATAAACAGATAGCAGTCTGTCCATTGTGTTTGATTTACGCATGAAACAAAACAAAATACCTTAATTGAAATTTCAGGTAAGTGCAAGTCCTATAGATTATTATGAGTTTGCTGAATTGATTGGAAAGTTTAAAAGATGTAGTTTCTGTGTCTGTTTCTTACACTCATGTTACTGGCCTTGCTTAAGTCACTTCACTGGTTAAAATAATGCTGGTGGTGATAAGGACTAAATGCATTATGTTTTCTTATAAGGAAACAAATTCACTCAAGCAATTGACTCCTGCTGCTGCTGCTGCTGCTGCTAAGTCACTTCAGTCATGTCCGACTCTGTGCAACCCCATAGACAGCAGCCCACCAGGCTCCCCCATCCCTGGGATTCTCCAGGCAAGAATACTGGAATGGGTTGCCATTTCCTTCTCCAATGCAGGAAAGTGAAAGTGAAGTCACTCAGTTGTGTCCGACTCTTCGTGACCCCATGGACTGCAGCCTACCAGGCTCCTCCATCCTTGGGATTTTCCAGGAAAGAGTACTGGAGTGGGGTGCCATTGCCTTCTCCGAATTGACTCCTACCTGAACACAAAAGTTCTTATCAAATTAGAATGCACTTAAAAAAAAAATAGCCCAAGAAGGCCACACACAAGAGGTTATAAACCTTAGTATTAGAACATTACCACAGGCCTCCACTCAGAGCCTATTTGCTTTATCTTGAGGTACAATGCAATGTGGTGTTGGAGAAGACTCTTGAGAGTCCCTTGGACTGCAAGGAGATCCAACCAGTCCATCCTAAAGGAGATCAGTCCTGAATATTCATTGGAAGGACTGATGCTGAAGCCGAAACCCCAATACTTTGGTCACCTGATATGAAGAGCTGACTTGTTGGAAGTGACCCAGATGCTGGGAAAGATTGAAGGCAGAAGAAGGGGACGACAGAGGATGAGATAGTTGGATGGCATCACCAACTCAATGGACATGAGTAAACTCCGGGAGTTGGTGATGGACAGTGAGTCCTGGTGTGCTGCAGTTCATGGGGTCTCAAAGGGTTAGACACGACTGAGTGACTGAACTGAGCTGAACTGAGGTACAGTGCAAATGGTGTTGGACTTTTAATTCTCCACGCCACAATAGATAATTAGAATGGGGAAGATAAGATATTGGCTGTAACTGATAACCTGAAAGTTTAAAGCCTAAATAAAGAAGTGATGAGTATTAATAATTTTAAAAACATGTAGTCATCTGTAGCTTTTGTCACTGTGCCCAAGCTTTTCAACATAAACTATCTGAGGGTCATCAGTATTCATCAACATTTGTTGTTGTTTTCAGTTGCTAAGTCATGTCTGACTCTGTGACCCTGTGAATTGAAGCAAGCCAGGCTTTCCTGTCCTTCACTATCTCCTGGAGTTTGCTCAAATTCATGTCCATTGACTCAGTGATGCTATCCAACCATCTCATCCTCTGTCACACCCTTCTCCTTTTGCCTTCGATCTTTCCCAGCATCAGGGTCTTTTCCAGTGAGTCAGCTCTTTGCATCAGGTGGCCAAAGTATTGGAGCTTCAGCTTCAGTATCAGTCCTTCTGATGAATATTCAAAGTTGATTTCCTTTAGATTGACTGGTTTGATCTCCTTGCTGTCCAAGGGACTCTCATATATACTCAATAAAAATGATGATAATTATGACCTTTAATCATTAAGTTCAAGTGAAATAATTCTTTCTGCGCTCTGTTTAGAAAAATGGGGATGTAGAGGGTAATTTTATAAAGGTTTTTTATTTAAAATAGAGTTTTAGCACTTAAAGGAATAAGCTTCAGTTGGTTGTGAAATATACAAGTAGAATTTCTTACTCCTTAAGAATGTTAGACAAATGAAGCATTGCAATAGGAAAAACTAATAGCACCTTAGTTTTACATATTATAATGGATGGCCTCCAATTAAACTCAGATTACAAGGAGTGTTTTGTACAGTGCTGATTATAAGAAAGATTATCATCCACTAAATAATTCCCAGCCCACATCCTCTTTTCCTCCAGTTTTCTAGCCAAGAAGCATCAAGGCCTGGCTTTGATAAGTTTGTGAGAT
The DNA here is from genome assembly GCF_049115385.1 of Moschus berezovskii. NCBI lineage: Eukaryota > Metazoa > Chordata > Mammalia > Artiodactyla > Moschidae > Moschus > Moschus berezovskii. Next base: position 38,576,017 of record NC_142475.1, read on the forward strand.
TCTGATCCAGAGGTGGTTGGCTAAAGATCATGAGTTCTAGACATGGTAGATTTGGGTCACCACATTGTCTATGTAAATCATTAAGGATTGGGATGCAGTTTGATAAAATCACAGAAAATATCTGGGAAATGAAAATTCAGAACTGACCACAAGAATTACATGGAAAGTCATACACTAGAGGTACATGGAGCATACCAGACCACTACTGGTTATGGTCCAATAAATATGAAAAAAAAAAGAAGATCTGGGTTTATTTAAAGAGCTCAAAAAGAAGGAGACAATATCATAAGAGCTTGGTTCCTCCTGAGTCATACAAAGCAAAAAAGATCTTCAGTTCAGTTCAGTCGCTCAGTCGTATCCGACTCCTTGCGACCCCATGAATCACAGAAAAGATCTTAGGTGGATGGAAATATAGTTTCAGAAATGAGATTCTGATATTAAGATTTTGTTTGGCTTAGCTCAGTTTGTTTCAAGGGTAACTAATGGTTGTTTAAAAAATTGATTCTAACACTTCAGTTGGACCTGGAAAATTTTTCATCTGGCATCTAATTTAAAGGGGAAAAAGTTCACAGCTTTCCTTAGAGTAAAAAACACAAAGTTGTATTTATAGATTTGGTAATGTCTAAGGTTTCCTTTCGTTGAAAAAAAAGATGATGCAAACCACAACATTTAATCACTTGAAAAAGAGTTATATGTTTTCCCCGTAGTCAATAATGTCTATTTTAAAACACAATAAAGTCCTCATCACAAGAAAAAATTTTGTAACTGTATGATGACAAATGTTAATTGGACTTACTGTGGTGATCATTTTGCAATATATACAAACAACAAATCATTATGTTTTACCCCTGAAGGGCTTCCCTGGTAGCTCAGTTGGAATAGAATCCGCCTGCAATGTGGGAGACCTGGGTTTGATCTCTGGATTGGGCATATCCTCTGGAGAAGGGAATGACAATCCACTCCAGTATTCTTGCCTGGAGAATTTCATGCACAGAGGAGTCTGGTGGGTTATAGTCCATGGGGTTGCAAGGGTTGGACATGACTGAGTGACTAACACACACACAGACACATACCTGAAACTAGTATAATGTAATATGTCAATTATACCTCAATAAAACAAAAATCTAATGAGAAAGACATTTATTATCTTCTTTAAATGAGAAAGCTAAAGCTTAAAATGTAACTTGCCCTTGTATTCATTGATAGTAAAAGGGATGGAGGTCTGCTTCTTTTCCTTTTTTAATTCAAGTATAGTTGATTTGCAATGCTGTTCAAGTTTTATATATACAGTGCAGTGATTCAGTTATACATATATATTATTTTTCAGACTCTTTTCCCTCATAGGTTGTTGCAAAATATTAAGTATAGTTCCTTATGCTATACTGTAGGTCCTAGTTGGTTATCTGTTTTATGTACAATAGTGTGTATATGTTAATCCCAAACTCCTGATTTATCCCTCTACTACTTTCTCCTTTGGAAAACTGTAAGTTTGTTTTCTATGTCTGTGGGTCTATTTCAGTTTTGTAAATAAGTTCATTTGTACCTTTTCTTTTTAGATTCCACACATATAGTGATATCATATGATATTTGTCTTTGCTTTGCTTTACTTTGGGAAGATCCCCTGGAGAAGGGTATGGCAACGCATTCCAGTATTCTTGCCTGGGAAATCCCATCGACAGAGGAGCCTGGTGGGCTATGGTCCGTGGGATCGCAGAGTCGGCGATCACTGACTGAGGCAGCCAACACTTTCACTTATTTACTTAGTATGATAATACTAAGTATCCATCCGTGTTGCCCGAGATGGCATTGTTTCATTCTTTTTCACGGCTGAGTAAAAAGGCCCGTGTTTTTCTACAGCCTGTGTTTCTCCATATGCCTTCCCAAACAAATGAAACTCCATTTGCTTATACTGGCATCCAAGTCCTTGCATATATGTGTGTTAAATTACTTTAGTCATGTCCGACTCTTTGCAACCCCATGGACTATAGCCTGCCAGGCTCCTCTGTCTATGGGATTCTCCAGGCAAGAATACTGGAGCGGATTGCCATTTCCCTCTTGAGGAGATCTTCCCAGCACAGGGATCCAACCTGAGTCTCCTGGGGCTCCTGCATTGCAGATGGATTCTTTACAGCTGAGCCATAAGGAAAGCCCCATCCAAGTCCTTAGGCATCTACAAATATACAGACTATGTTTTAATATTCAGTATCAACGACGTGTCAGTTCTCTTTTCCCTCCTTTTTCAATAAAGACTCAAACTTTTCAGAGTAAATATCAGTCTCAGGTGTCTGCACCTCCTTTGTTATTGCTAAGTTTGCTTAGTAGAATGCAGTTAGAGACCCCTGATGAACACAAGAGCAAGTTAAGAGACCTGTTCTTTCTGCAACTCAGAGAGAGGGGAAGAGTCCTATGTAATTGGACAAGGGGCTGGTATTGTATTCTGACACAGAAAAAGGATTTGGAGCCTTTTGTACTTGTGTACTTTCTACCTCTTTGTTTAGTGGTTTGAGAAATTCTGAGGAGTACAATGAGGTAATAACACAAAGTTTAGGTTTGAGAAAAAGAAAATTAGGAAGCACTTTACCCATGATATCAAGTTTTCTTTTCTTTTTTAAATCTACATTCCCCATGATTTCTTTCCAGGTAATAGTGTTTGTTCCTCCATGAGCTAACATTTTAATGATTCAAACTTCAAAAAATAAATAGGGAGAAGGTGGTGGCCTCTGGGAGGGCTCATGCCAGTGGGTGCTCCCCAGAATTTCCACCACCTGTGTCTGTCCCCTCACTGGGCTGCCACTGCCCCTCGCCTCTGTAGGGGACCCACCAATACCAGCAGGAACATTGTGACCAGACTCATGTCAACCAAAGGCAACTGACCGGGAATAGAGTTTTCACAACCTTCCTCAGGTGCTGCTAGTGGTAAAGAATCCTCCTGCCAATGTAGGAGTTGCAAGAGACATGGGTTTGACCTCTGACTCCGTAAGACCCCCTGGAGGAAGGCATGGCAACCTACTCCAGTATTCTTGCCTGGGAGATCCCATTGTCAGAGGAGCCTTGCAGGCTACGGTCCATGGGGCCACAAAAAGTCGGAGATGATTGAGCAATTGAGCATACGCTTTAGCATCTTGCTGGCACTCAGATACGCCATCGTTAGTCACTTACTGAACTTAACCCTCTCCTGCTTTCCCCTACCCTAGCATAAAAGAAGATTGAATTTTACCCCAAATTAAGATGGTTCTTTAGGACATTAGTCTACCATCTTCTCCATTTGCTGACTTTCCAACTCGTCTTTTTTTCTTGCCCCATCCCACAAATAAAAAATACATAGAAATTTAATTCTCTTCCAACTTCTCTCCCCTTCCAGTGTTGGTGGGAGAAGAGGGCAATCAGAAAATAACTTATGCATTCTATTTAGTATAATTTTTATATTAAAAAATTTCTTAATGTTAAAATCTCAACAGCCAGACATAAAATGCACATAAAATGTACAGTGTAAAAGGTTTCCGTTGTAATTAGAGAATCTCTGGTGTGGCAGGGTTCAGGGCTCAAAGTTTCTGTGTATTCTTCAAGAATCCAGCCAAACATAGATGCATTGGTCCTGTTTCTTTCTCAACAAAAGTGAACAGTGTCTTAATTAGCAGTATAAGAGAACTTACATATTATTTATTTTTGCTGCACCTCTTGGCTTGTGGAATCTTAGTTTCCCAACCAGGGACTGAACTCAGGCCACAGCAGTGAAAGTGCTGAGTCCTAACTAACCACTGGACTTCCAGGAAATTCCAAATATGTATTTTGCAGCTGAACATTCCAGAATGGATTTACTTGGGAAATATTATTAAAGGGTGATCAAGGGACATCCCTCTCCATTTTCTCACTTTTACCCTCCAAAGAAAAAGAAAGAACATAGGATTAGAATATAGGGCCCATACACAGAACAGACAGTTTTGGCAGCCAGTTCTGAGATGACTTTCTAGAAAATTATAGCTAACAAACTGCCAATTATACAAGTTGTTGGCCTCAGAGAAGAAGGACCCCAATGGGTTTACTTTAGGGGATCTGGTGAATGTTAGGGACGGGACAAATACAATTTAGAAACAGATTCAAAATGTGCAAACATATTTTCACTTCCTGTTTCCCTACATCTTAACATTCAAGTGTGCAGACTTAGTCCTTACACCTTTTATCTGCAGATATACACTCACCTCTGCTCAAGTGATCTCATATGGTCTTATGAGACTTTTCAGTTCAGTTCAGTTCAGTTCAGTTCAGTCCCTCAGTCATGTCCGACTCTCTGTGACCCCATGAATCACAGCACGCCAGGCCTCCCTGTCCATCACCAACTCCCGGAGTTCACTCAAACTCATGTCTATAGAGTCGGTGATGCCATCCAGCCATCTCATTCTCTGTTGTCCCCTTCTCCTCCCGCCCCCAACTTTTCCCAGCATCAGAGTCTTTTCCAGTCAGTCAACTCGTCGCATGAGGTGGCCAAAGTATTGCAGCTTCAGCTTTAGCATCAGTCCTTCCAATGAACACCCAGGATTGATCTCCTTTAGAATGGACTGGTTGGATCTCCTTGCAGTACGAGGGACTCTCAAGATCTTCTCCAGCACCACAGTTCAAAAGCATCAATTCTTCGGCGATCAGCCTTCTTCACAGTCCAACTCTCACATCCATACATGACCACGGGAAAAACCATAGCCTTGACTAGACGGACCTTGGTTGGCAAAGTAATGTCTCTGCTTTTTAATATACTATCTAGGTTGGTCATAACTTTCCTTCCAAGGAGTAAGTGTCTTTTAATTTCATGGCTGCAATCAGCATCTGCAGTGAGTTTGGAGCCCAAAAAAATAAAGTCTGACACTGTCTCCACTGTTTTTCCATCTATTTCCCATGAAGTGATGGGACCAGATGCCATGATCTTTGTTTTCTGAATGTTGAGCTTCAAGCCAACCTTTTCACTCTCCTCTTTCACTTTCATCAAGAGGCTTTTGAGTTCCTCTTCACTTTCTGCCATAAGGGTGGTGTCATCTGCATATCTGAGGTTATTGATATTTCTCCTGGCAATCTTGATTCCATCTTGGGCTTCTTCCAGCCCAGCATTCCTCATGATGTACTCTGCATATAAGTTAAATAAGCAGGGTGACAATATACAGGCTTGACGTACTCCTTTTCCTATTTGGAACCAGTCTGTTGTTCCATGTCCAGTTCTAACTGTTGCTTCCTGACCTGCATACAGGTTTCTCAAGAGGCAGGTCAGGTGGTCTGGTATTCCTATCTCTTTCAGAATGTTCCACAGTTTATTGTGATCCACACAGTCAAGGCTTTGGCATAGTCAATGAAGCAGAAATAGATGTTTTTCTGGAACTCTCTTGCTTTCTCCATGATCCAGTGGATGTTGGCAATTTGATCTCTGGTGCCTCTGCCTTTTCTAAAACCAGCTTGAACATCTGGGAGTTCACGGTTCACATACTGCTGAAGCCTGGCTTGGAGAATTTTGAGCATGACTTTACTAGTGTGTGAGATGAGTGCAATTGTGCGGTAGTTTGAGCATTCTTTGGCATTGCCTTTCTTTGGGATTGGAATGAAGACTGACCTTTTCGAGTCCTGTGGCCACTGCTGAGTTTTCCAAATTTGCTGGCATATTGAGTGCAGCACTTTCACAGCATCATCTTTCAAGATTTGAAATAGCTCAACTGGAATTCCATCACATCCACTAGCTTTGTTCATAGTGATGCTTTCTAAGGCCCACTTGATTTCACATTTCAAGATGTCTGGCTCTAGGTCAGTGATCACGTTATCGTCACTATCTTGGTCGTGAAGATCTTTTTTGTACAGTTCTTCTGTGTATTCTTGCCACCTCTTCTTAATATCTTCTGCTTTTGTTAGGTCCATACCATTTCTGTCCTTTATCGAGCCCATCTTTGCATGAAATGTTTCCTTGGAATCTCTAATTTTCTTGAAGAGATCTCTTGTTTTTCCTAGTCTGTTGTTTTCCTCTATTTCTTTGCATTGATCACTGAGGAAAGCTTTCTTATCTCTCCTTGCTATTCTTTGGAACTCTGCATTCGAGACTTTTAACTAGACTTTAAACTATATATACGTATGTATATATGTGTATATCGCTGGACCACACAACATGTGCTCCAGTATGTTGTCTGGTCAGAATTGTAAAACATTGTTATGAATGTCTGATCCCTTTACTTCTAACCTCCCACAGACTTCTGTCCCCACTTAACTGGGCCACTCACTCGGGGCAAAGATCTTGGAATCCCCCTCCACTCCTCTCTTCGATGTACACTCCATGTCTGATTTCACAGTAAATCCTTTTGTCTCTACCTTCAAAACATGTCTAGACTCCAACCACTTACCGCCTCTGCTTTAGCATCCTGGCCCAAGCTGCCGTCATCGCTCCCCTGAGTTACTGCACTGGCTTCCTGAGTGGTGGTCATCCTTCTCCCGTGGCTCCCTTAACAGTCTTCTCAACACAGAAGGCAGAGTGATCATTTAAAAACCAAAGTCAAGGAGACTTCCCTGGTGGTCTAGTAGTTAAGAATCTGCCTTCCAATGCAGGGAACATGGGTTTGATCTATGGTCAGGGAACTAAGATCCCACATGCCCAAGGCAACTAAGTCTGAGTATCACAACTACTGAAGCCTATGCGCTCTAGAGCCTGTGCTCTGCAACAAGAGAAGCTAGTGTAAAGCCCATGTGCAATGAAGATCCAGCACAGCCAAAATAAAATAATAATAATAATAAAGTAAAAATAAATAAATTGAAAGCCTAAGCCAAATCCTGTCATACCTCAACTGAAAATGCACCATCTCACTCCACATAAATCCTGTTGTCCCTAGCATGGCCTAGAAGGTCCCACAAAATCTACTGTTAGCTCCCAAACCTCACTCCTACTATTTTCTCCATCAGCCCCTCCATTCCAGCCACTCTGACCTTGAAGTTTATTAAACTCAGCAAAGCCAGTACCCTCAGGGCTTTTGCACTCACCTCTGCCTGCAGTGATTTCCCACCTCTGCCTACTTAGATATCCATAAGCCTTCCTCTCTCATCTCTTCAAATATTAATTTCTTAGAATCCTACTATGATCACCCAAATTTAAAGTTTCAGCTACTGCCCCACACTCTCCATCTCCTTCCCTATTTTAGTTCTCTCCATGCACTCATGACCTTCTGTGATATTATATCATATACTTACTTACTTATACTTACTTACTTTGCTTATTGTCTATCCCCCTCCACCTTAGAATGTAAGCTCCATGAGGGCAAGGGTGTTTTTCTTTGTTTTATTCCCTGCTCTATCTCCAGTGCTTAGAACAGTGCTTGGTAATTGGTAGGTACTCATTAAATACTTGTTGACTGAATGGATGAGTGTTTTAGGACCAGTAAAACTCTAGTTGGATCACCAGTACTTCTGCCATTTCTCTCAATACTTCTCAAAATCAAACAGATTATTCTGAAAGAACTCTTAGGCTAAACATGTTATGATAGTAGAGATGTGGTTTGTCTAGGCAAACAGCAGTTATAGCACATTTTTGCAAAGGGTCTGGCCTTGGAACATTCTACAATCATCTTCTGTCAATAAGTATTTAATATGTATCTATTATGTGATTTGGAAGATACAAAAAAGAAAAGAAAGAGACCTGGCTTTCAAGAAACTTCTTTTTAGTAGGATTATCACTGCCTATAATACTACATGTGATAAATACCAAAAACATCATAACAACACATAGCTCTATGGATAAAGTCGATGTAGACACTATTTCTGTAGCAGTGGTCACAAAAAGCTTTATGTAAGAGCACATATTTTTTGTAAAAAAAACTAGTCTTTCTGATTCCAATAATGGATCTTCTCCATGAGAATTTTTTTTTAAATAGTCCAATTTATTTGTTTTTAAAAATAATTTTATTTATTCATAGATTTTTGGCTATGTTGGTGTGGGCTTTTTCCAGTTGCAGCTTGCGGTACAATGGCTTCTCATTGAAGCTATTTCTTTTGTTGCAGGGCATGGACTCTAGGCAGATATTTTATGAGTCCTGAAGTACAGTTAGGACTTGACAAGTGGAGACAGATACTGAGATGCAGAGAGGATAGTAGCTGAATGGGTGAGTTCATCATCCTTAGAAGGTTTCTCTTTGAGGGAGGAGGGAGAAGTTTTGTCATTTTTAGCCATTTTTGCTTTATCCTAAGTTCAGTTTGGCCAACGGGGGTTATGTCTCCTGAAGAGAAAGTTTTGTAGGAAGAGGATTAGGGCTCCTTTCAATAACATAAAGTATCAAATAATACTTGGACATTCAGAAACTCACTTTGACAAATATTTATGCAGTCCCTAATTTATATATTAAAAAACAGAGACATTACTTTGCTGATGAACGTCTGTGTAGTCAAAGCTGTGACTTTTCCAGTAGTCATGTATGGATGTCAGAGTTGGACCATAATAAAGCTGAGCGCTGAAAAACCGATGCTTTTGAACTGTGGTGTTGGAGAAGACTCTTGAGAGTATCTAGGACTGTAAGGAGATCAAACCAGTCAATCCTACATGAAATCAGTCCTGAATTTTCATTGGAAGGACTGATGCTGAAGCTGAAGCTCCAATACTTTGGCCACCTGATATGAAGAGCTGACTTGTTGGAAAAGTCCCAGATGCTGGTAAAGATTGAAGGCAGGAGGAGAAGGGGACGACAGAGGATGAGATGGTTGGATGGCATCACCGACTCGATGGACATGGGTTTGAGCAAGCTCTGGGATTTGGTGAAGGACAGGGAAGCCTGGTGTGCTGGAGTCCATGGGTTCACAAAGAGTCAGATACAACTGAGCGACTGAACTCACTGACTAACTGTATGGAAGAGGGGCGTTGAAGGAGGGAGGAGGAGCATGAGGATGGCCCAGGAGCCACAGGATTGAACAGGCTGCATTTAGAAAAGGAAATAACCTTTTGTAGAATGGAGAGGTTACAAGACACATGGGAAGCAATGAAAGTGCAAATGAATGCTTGGACGGCGAGACGAGGAAGGCAGACTGGTTTTCCCAAGAACTATGCTGGTGTTTGGAGAAAAGAAATTTGAAACTCTAGTAGATGAAGGAATTAGCTGGGTCCATGGCTGGCATTTTCTGGAAGCATTTCATATATATCCGTCTATCTATCCATCTGCCTGTATCTGTCCATCTCTCATCTATCCATTACTCTGTCTACCTACTTGCCTATCTATCAAGAAAGATGGGGAAGGAAGGAGAGTGAGGAGGACAAGTGGAAGATGCAATGGCTTAGAATATCCACCTTCCCCTGAAGTTAATACATGTCTTTCTGAGATAAGAGACCAAATTGGACCAATAATAAAATTGACCAGATGCCACAACTACATAAGAGCAGTTTTCACCTGTTTCCTGTGGAATCACTCTCATTGGAAGCGGTATTAGAGACCGCCTAGTCCAATCTCCTCCTAAGTGGGAAAATTGAGACCAGAGAGAAGTAACTTCTCCAAAGTCAAAGAGCCGGCTTATGATATGGCAGAAACCAACACAATACTGTAAAGCAATTATCCTCCAATTAGAAATAAGTAAATTTAAATTTAAAAAAATCAAATAGCCAACTTACTGGAATGGTCATGGTCTCTGGCCCTAGTCGGCTGGTTGTTTCCCTTCACTGTGCCTCAAACCTGCAAGTCTCACTGCTTATTTTTCCAGCTGGTAAATATAATTCTGCATTCTACTTTATAAAGTGTACAGTTTTGTTTTGATGTTTATAAAGATCCCGTGATTTTATGTAATTCTCGTATACAGCTGCGTTAGATCCCAATTAAGAGAAGCCTCGCTCTACACAAGACACTGCTTGTTGTTCTGCAGAGAGTCACTCCTTGGCAATCCAGGTCCTTAGGCTCTCCTAAAAATAAAGAATTCTTCTCTACTTAGTGAGATTTTGGTTTTCAGCAAGGCCTCATCTTGTCTTTTACGAGGGAAAGAATATTCTCTCTTCCATTTAGCAAGTATTTGTTGCAAGACAGACAGGTTCCCAGCTCTTGGGGAATGTACACTCTTGACAAGAGAGAAATAATAAACTATGAGCAGAAACTCTTTGTCATCTCTTCCTGCGTGAACTCCACATGATGAAAACAAAATGAATCCTTTGGTCAAGGTCGTTGGTTGGAAGGCAAGAAATGATTCATGAAATGAAACCCTCTAAAGCAATATTGATAGGAACAAACTATTGGTTACTAGCAGAAAGAAGGAAGAGGAAAGGGGCAATATAGACGGAGGGGATTAGAGGGGCGCACTGTTATATATAAAATACATAAGCTACAAGAGTGTATTGTACACACAGGAAATATAGTCAATATTTTATAATGACTATAAAACAAACATAACCTTTACAAATTGTGAATCACTGTATTGTATGAGTGGCGTGCTGCGATTCATGGGGTCGCAAAGAGTCGGACACGACTGAGCAACTGAACTGAACTGAACTTGTATGATATTGTATATCAATTATACTTTAATTTAAAAAAAAGATTTTTGCCTGGTTAAAAAGAAAGTGACATTGATCTGGATATAATTTTGATTCTGCCCAGACAAGTAAGGCTTTAAGGACTTTGAGATGAGACATTCACTTCACTTCACTCTGTTTTCAAAGATGACACAAGTGAGGCTGTGTAACTTGTTCCAGGTCACTTGATTTATTAATACCAGAACTAGGATCACACCAGAACGTGGGCTGTCAGAGTCTTTTCTCCGAATCTCCCCTTGGAATTCCATGGCCAAATGTTGGCTGGGGCACCCTGAGAACACAGCACTCACCGCCTGTGGTCTCAGGCACGAGGCTGAGGATGTGCCGATTTTGTAGTTGGGAATGCCGAAGGGGCTGCCCCTCCTCTGACTTCTTCATGAAGCAGGAAGACTTCCTCCCTAGAATTAGAATCTGAGCGGCTCCTTCTTTTGAATTTTGAATCCCTGTCTTTTTTCCATTTAAAGAAAAGAGAACAGTCGCTGGCTGTGTGCCTGTTCTGTGCTGTGTTAGGTGTCAAACCCGTCACCAAGGGTAAACACCTACAGTAGGTGAAGTGGGATCAAGATTGTCCAGGCAAATCCCCACACCCTGGCACTTTTAATGGTTGAACAGAAAAGTAGAACAGAAAACACGTTGCCTAATGCTGTATTAGTTGCCTAATGCTTTATCTATAGACTGAATGCTTATTGTTTCATCTAAGCGTGGAAGATAAGTGTCTCTGGGTGCAGAGCACAGCTTGTGCCCATACTTTCAAAGGCTGGTTATTGTTGAAGATTATGTAAAAAGGCTGTTGGGAGCTCAAAAAAAAAAAAAAAAAAAAGGAAAAGAAAATCACAGAGTTCCGTTGTTCCTGTTGTCAGACTGAGATAGCAGCCAAGAAAAGAAGGAAGGAAAGAAAGCCTAACACCCTGGCAGATAGCACATGAGTTCACCGTGTGAGCCAACCTGCTCCATCTTTTAATTAGCACAAACCATGCTTCTGTCAGCATCACAGCCCAAGAGCCGGTGTTCTCACCAGCCTGTGGGTGGCTGGGTTGGGGAACAGCTATGAGGTTTCCAGATTCACACTTTTCCACTGCATGGCTGGAATAGGAGGCCTTCTTCCCATGCACTGTCTTAGTTGATGGCATCTTGTCCACCCACTCTCGCATAGGTGACCCTGCTGCTCCCTCCTCTCCCAGACCCCATCCGCCATCTGGTCCTGTCAGTCTCTCTGCTAAACTTCTCCCAAATCTACCTGCTGTTCTTCGCCTCCAACGCCACATCTTAGTCTGAGCCACACTCACCACTCATGCTGAACTTCTACAATACCTTCCTAAATGTTCTCCCAGTGTCCAATTTTGAAGTTCCCTTTAATCCATCTTCCACTCTACAGGAAGTTACCTTCTAAATTAGGAGGATGGGATTAACACATACACATTACTGTACATAAACTAGACAACCAACAAAGACCTAATGTACAGCACAGGGAACTATACTCACCATTTGGTAATAGCCTATAAGGAAAAAGAATCTGAAAAATAATATATACATATATATTTAGACATATGCATATAGCATTCTTTATTAACCATAAACATTCTTTGTTAACCATACACATGGTTAACATGGACTGGGAGAGCATTTTGGGGGAGAAAGAGATCTGAGAAGGGGCACCGGAAGACCTTTGCAAGATAACTTGGCTGCTGTATAACTCTCTTCCTCCCCACCAACCTCTCCCACCTCCTCCCTCTTCAAGCCTCTAGGACTTCCCTTAGCTTTCTTTCTTCCAGAAGAACCTACTCAATAAGGAGGTATATCAAGATGAAGCTCTAACTTACTAATGTCCGCTTGGTTGGGTTTTCACCTAATATTCCCTTGTTTCTTCCTTTTCATTGCTTCATCTTCTCCTCCATCCTACTGTCACAGAATGAGTGGCTTTTTATTCTTTTCCAAACTTTACTGTCTACCCGTGGCTCAGTCCCAGCTCCCCTAGCTCCCTTCAGGCTTTAATCTCTTTACTGTGACTTCCCTCTTCTATTTTCACATTCTCTGTCTCCACTGGTCCCCTTCACTGCCTCCACCCATGCTGTGTTCTCGAAAACCCTTCAAGTTTTTACTTTTGTCACGATTCTTTTTTTCTACCTCCAATTACTCTTCTATCTTGATTTCTTTTTTTACCATCAAATTCCTTGAGTTGTCCACACTTACCATTGTGGCCTTCTTTATATCTGCTATTTTTACACTCGTTGTACTGTTGTTTCTGATGTCTCCATCAGTTCAGTTCAGTTCAGTAGCTCAGTTGTGTCTGACTCTTTGCGACCCCATGAATCACAGCACGCCAGGCCTCCCTGTCCATCACCAACTCCTGGAGTTCACTCAAACTCATGTCCATCGAGTCGGGGATGCCATCCAGCCATCTCATTCTCTGTCATCCCCGTCTTCTCCTGCCCCCAATCCCTCCCAGCATCAGAGTCTTTTCCAGTGAGTCAACTTGTCGCATGAGGTGGCCGAAGTACTGGAGTTTCAGCTTTAGCATCAGTCCTTCCAAAGAACACCCAGGACTGAGCTCCTTTAGAATGGACTGGTTGGATCTCCTTGCAGTCCAAGGGACTCTCAAGAGTCTTCTCCAGCACCACAGTTCGAAAGCATCAATTCTTCGGCGATCAGCTTTCTTCACAGTCCAACTCTCACATCCATACATGACCACGGGAAAAACCATAGCCTTGACTAGACGGACCTTTGTTGGCCCCATAGTGTAGTGAAGTCGCTCAGTCGTGTCCGACTCTTTGTGACCCCATGGACTGTAGCCCACCAGGCTCCTCCATCTATGGAATTTTCCAGGCAAGACTACTGGACCCATCAGTTCAGTTCAGGACCCATAGTGACCTCCAAATAGCTACATCTAATCAACACGTGTGTGCATGCACATGATATTTTTGTATACTTTGTGTAAAGGATCATACTGGGTATACAATGAGATAGAGACATCATTCCAGGCCTCCTGGAGCCCAGAGGCAGAGGAGTTAATACAGATTTACAATACATGATAATAATTGGTTTATGGATATACTCACAGAGTGTGATGAAATCACAGGGCAGTCTGCCTAGAAGAAATAATAAATGCTTCACTAAGAAGTCAATCCTGGAGGAGGGAAGGAAGGATAAAGGGAGATTTGGATTGACAAATACCCACAATTATATAAAAGATAGGCAACTAATAAGAACCTGCTAAATAGCACTGGGAACTCGAGTCAATACTCTGTAATGGCCTATATGGGAAAAGAATCTTAAAAAACAAGAGTGGATATATGTATATGTATAACTGATTCACTTTGCTATACACCTGAAACTAACACAACATTGTAAATCAGCTATACTCCAATAAAAATTAGTTTAAAAAGAAAAAGCCAGTCCTTCAGCTGAGAGTTGCAGGAAGTAAAGGAGATTGATAAGGTTGAAAGTTCTAAGTGCTCTAAGGAAGGAGAGAACTTACACAATGATAGAGCAAAGCAAGAGACCTTCAAAGGGATGCAAATAAAAGAGGCGGACAAAGAATTCTTGAAGAAGGTGATCCCTGAGCTGGAATTCTGAAACATGGATCTGATGTGAGCATTTTGGAAGTCAGAAGGCTAAAAGCCTGAGTTCATGTTGAAAAGTCTGTTAAGACTGCAGAAGGCCAGAGAGAATGTCATTTCCAAGTGGGAAGGCTCCATTTGTTTGAAGGAATCAAGCGTGGAACGGAAACAGCACCTGCTCAAATGGCCTTTCTAGGAGATTATCAGTTAGGCTGTCTTTAGGCTGTCTCTTCCTTTAATCATAGTCTTTCCAGGTGGTGTAGTGCAGGATACTACCAATGCAGGAGACTCAAGAGACAGGGTCTCCCTAGGTCAGGAAAATCCCCGGAGGAGGAAATGACAACCCACTCCAGTATTCTTGCGTGGAGAAGTCCATGGACAGAGGAGTCCAAAAGAGTTGGACATGACTGAGTGACTGAGCACACACAGCTTTAATCACATGTAGTGTTTTTGCTGAATGAGAACACAGCCAAAGAGATGAGGTGGGGACTGTAAATTCCCTTCCCTTGCAAACTGCCTCCATCTGCGCCATGTGATTTAATCTTCTCTAAATGAGGGACGAACTATGTAACCAAACAGGTCTTTTTCCCTCCCTGGTTTCTATGTATTTTACTCATAAAACGAACTATTTTGTATACCTTTCCCCTTTTTCATTTCTTACATTCTCCCTCTCTTTCCCGAAACCCTTGGGTGGGCAGACAGAAAGGGAACAGTATTCCATTTGTGAGGGAAAAGAGAACATGCAACAGAAAGGCTTAGAAACAGAAACAGTGCCCCCCAGTAAAGGACTTGCTCTTGGCTTCTCCCTCTCTGCACCCCACAGAGTGTTTCTGAATGGTATAGGACACTTCCCTTCATCCACTGACCCCAGGGAACCAGGAAAGTTTTCTTTTGAGTGGTTTTTAAGGTTTGGCCAATGCCACTAACAATTAGAACACCACACATTAAGAAGCAGGATTGCCCTGCGATCCAAATACAATAAGCGACCATAAGAGTAAAACTGAGAGGGGGAAAAATGATTTGGATTTTTGATCAAGAGCTGGAACCTTGCTGTTTTTCTTAGACATGTTGTGGCCGCTCCAGCACCAGTACAGAAAATATTACCGAATGTTGAGTGAGGCTTAATCCCTGTGGGGAGGACACAAAGCACAGGGGCCTGCCTTGGGCTGGCAGCCGCAGGTAAACAAGACGACACAATAAACAGTGGAGGTGAACAAGCTAGAGGAGGAAGAATTTAATAACCTAGGGCTCTCTTGCCGGAAGAGAATGGCCCCCTGCGCAAGCACCTGCCACCTGCTTTTTAGCCAGCCATTAGAAATAGGGGGGCTTTAGGGGCAACGCAGTCTCTTTCTGTCTTAAAAGCCTTAGCCAGATCACGCAGTTTACTGGCTTCATGAGAAACGTTTTGTTGTGTATCAAGCAATATGCTGTTTGAATGAACTAAAACCTCCATAAATAACTTATCAATGTAATTCGAATTCTCTGATAATGTAAATGTGGCGATACCATTTGTCCTCAGTGCAGTTGCAAACTTTGTGAGGTCAGAGACTTAACCACTCGAGCATGTGTGTGTGCATATGTTTAACGGAGGTGTAATTAACACCTGTCAACAGATACAGATCTTCAGTACTCAATTTCATGAGATATGGCCATTCTGTTCCTTCATGTCACATGACCCCCATTCAAAACTAGTTATAAAACATTTCCATTATTCCAGAAATTTCCCTCATGACAATTTTCAGCCTTTCCTCATGCCCCCACCCCCAACAAAGCAACCACTTTCTGAGTTCTGTCACCTTTGGTTAGTTTTGTCTGTGCTTGGATTTTATAGAAGTGGAGTCAGATGGCTGATGGCCTCTTTGATCTGGCTTCTTTCCTTTACCATGATGTTTCTGAGAGTGATCCACATGGTGTGAATATTAGTAGTTTGGTTTTTTATAAGTAATATTCTATTGTATGACTATATTAATAATGTATCCATTCTCTTATTAGAGAACTTTTGGGTTGATCGACATATCTCTTATCAATAAGGCTCCTTTTGTGGACATAAGTTTTCCTTTCTATTGGGAAATACCTAAGAGTGAAATTGCTAGTTCATAGTTCAGTTCAGTTCAGTCGCTCAGTCGTGTCCGACTCTCCGCAACCCCATGAATCACAGCACGCCGGGCGTCCCTGTCCATCACTAACTCCTGGAGTTCACTCAAATTCATGTCCATCGAGTCGGTGATGCCGTCCAGCCATCTCATTCCCTGTCGTCCCCTTCTCCTCCCACCCCCAACCTTTCCCAGCATCAGAGTCTTTTCCAGTGAGTCAACTTGTCGCATGAGGTGACCAAAGTACTGCAGTTTCAGCTTCAGCATCAGTCCTTCCAATGAACAAGTATGAACAAAGCTAGTGGAGGTGATGGAATTCCAATTGAGCTGTTTCAAATCTTAAAAGATGATGTTGTGAAAGTGCTGCACTCAATATGCCAGCAAATTTGGAAAACTCAGCAGTGGCCACAGGACTCAAAAAAAGTCAGTCTTCATTCCAATCCCAAAGAAAGGCAATGCCAAAGAATGCTCAATCTACCGCACGATTGCACTCATCTCACACGCTAGTAAAGTCACGCTCAAAATTCTCCAAGCCAGGCTTCAGCAGTTTGTGAACCTGAACTCCCAGATGTTCAAGCAGGTTTTAGAAAAGGCAGAGGCACCAGAGATCAAATTGCCAACATCCGCTGGATCATGGAGAAAGCAAGAGAGTTCCAGAAAAACATCTATTTCTGCTAGTTCATAAGGTAGACATAAATTACATCATAAGAAAGTTCCAGTCTTTCAAAGTGATTGCAACATTTTACATTTCTACTAGCAAGGCATGAGAATTTCAAGTATTCTAAATCCTCAACAATACATATTGTCAGTCTTTATTTTTCTACCATTTTATTGGGTATGAAATGGTTTTAACTTGCATTTCCCTGTGCATTTTTGCATACTTTTATTGGACAATCATATTTTTTATTTCGTGATGTGTCTTTTCAAGTCTTCTGCCCCCTTTTAACATAGGTAGTTTGCCTTTTCATTGATAATTTATGGAAGTGATTATATATTCTAGCTATGTCTTTGATCAGATACATGTGTACAATTACTTTCGCTATTCTGTAACTTGTCTGTTAATTTTCTTAATGTTGCAGACAATATTAATTTCAGTGAGTTTAATTTTTTTTGGTTAGTGCTTTTTGTATTTAGTCTAAGCAATCTTTGTTTACCTCAAAGTTGTAAAGATAGTCTATGTTTTCTTCTAGATGCTTCATGATCCTACGTTTCATGTTTAGGTCTATGATGGATTGCAAATTAATTTTTGTATATAAAATGAAATAGAGATTGTTGTCAATATAAACATTCAACTGTTCCAACTGTGCCATGCTTAGTGGCTCGGTTGTGTCTGAATCTTTGCAATCCCACAGGTTGTAACCCTCCAGGCTCTTCTGTCCATGGGGATTCTCCAGGCAAGAATACTGGAGTGGGTTGCCATGCCCTACTCAAAGGGATCTTCCCAACCCAGAGATCGAAACCAGGTTTCCGCATCGTGGGCAGATTCTTTACCGTCTGAGCCACTAGGAAACAAAACTTACGAAAAAAAAGACTTCTTTCCCTATTGCATTGACTTGGCACCTTAATTTGGAAATCGATTGACCATATATATGTGGATCTATTTCTGGACTCTGTTCTGTTTCATTGTTCTCTTTCAGTTCAGTTCAGTTCAGTCGCTCAGTCGTGTCCACTCTTTGCGACCCCATGAATCACAGCACGCCAGGCCTCCCTGTCCATCACCAACTCCCGGAGTTCACTCAAACTCATGTCCACAGAGTCGGTGATGCCATCCAGCCATCTCATTCTCTGTCGTCCCCTTCTCCTCCCGCCCCCAACCTTTCCTAGCATCAGAGTCTTTTCCAGTGAGTCAACTCGTCGCATGAGGTGGCCAAAGTATTGCGGTTTCAGCTTTAGCATCAGTCCTTCCAATGAACACCCAGGATTGATCTCCTTTAGAATGGACTGGTTGGATCTCCTTGCAGTCCAAGGGACTCTCAAGAGTCTTCTCCAACACCACAGTTCAAAAGCATCAATTCTTCGGCGATCAGCTTTCTTCACAGTCCAACTCTCACATCCATACATGACCACGAGAAAAACCATAGCCTTGACTAGACGGACCTTTGTTGGCAAAGTAATGTCTCTGCTCTTTAATATGCTATCTAGGTTGGTCATAACTTTCCTTCCAAGGAGTAAGCGTCTTTTAATTTCCTGGCTGCAATCAGCATCTGCAGTGATTTTGGAGCCCGAAAAAATAAAGTCTGACACTGTTTCCACTGTTTCCCCATCTATTTCCCATGAAGTGATGGGACCAGAGGCCATGATCTTTGTTTTCTGAATGTTGAGCTTCAAGCCAACCTTTTCACTCTCCTCTTTCACTTTCATCAAGAGGCTTTTGAGTTCCTCTTCACTTTCTGCCATAAGGGTAATGTCATTTGCATATCTGAGGTTATTGATATTTCTCCCAGCAATCTGGATTCCAGCTTGTGCTTCTTCCAGCCCAGCGTTCCTCATGATGTACTCTGCATAGAAGTTAAATAAGCAAGGTGACAATATATAGCCTTGACGTACTCCTTTTCCTATTTGGAACCAGTCTGTTGTTCCATGTACAGTTCTGACTGTTGCTTCCTGACCTGCATACAGGTTTCTGAAGAGGCAGGTCAGGTGGTCTGGTATTCCCATCTCTTTCAGAATGTTCCACAGTTTATTGTGATCCACACAGTCAAAGGCTTTGGCATAGTCAATGAAGCAGAAATAGATGTTTTTCTGGAACTCTTGCTTTCTCCATGATCCAGCGGATGTTGGCAATTTGATCTCTGGTGCCTCTGCCTTTTCTAAAACCTGCTTGAACATCTGGGAGTTCACGGTTCATGTATTGCTGAAGCCTGGCTTGGAGAATTTTGAGCAGGACTTTACTAGCGTGTGAGATGAGTGCAATTGTGCGGTAGATTGAGCATTCTTTGGCATTGCCTTTCTTTGGGATTGGAATGAAGACTGACCTTTTCCAGTCCTGTGGCCACTGCTGAGTTTTCCAAATTTGCTGGCATATTGAGTGCAGCACTTTCACAGCATCATCTTTGAAGATTTGAAATAGCTCAACTGGAATTCCATCACCTCCACTAGCTTTGTTTGTAGTGATGCTTTCTAAGGCCCACTTGATTTCACATTCCAAGATGTCTGGCTCTAGGTCAATGATCACATTATTGTGACTGTCTTGGTCGTGAAGATCTTTTTTGTACAGCTCTTCTGTGTATTCTTGCCACCTCTTCTTAATATCTTCTGCTTTTGTTAGGTCCATACCATTTCTGTCCTTTATCGAGCCCATCTTTGCATGAAATGTTTCCTTGGAATCTCTGATTTTCTTGACTTAGCAACTGAACAACAACAATGTTGTTACTTATATTTTTGTTTCTGAATTCAGTACTGCAACTGTTCACAAGCCAAACCCAAGCATAAAACCATTAATAGTACTTACGTTTGTCTAGGGCCTGATACTTTTCAAAGCCTTTCTTATACTTACAATAATATGTTAGTAGTGTTGTTGTCATTGTTTAGTCACTCAGTTGTGTCCATCTCTTTTGAGACCCCATGAACTGTAGCCCACCAGGCTCCTCTGTCCATGTGATTTCCCAGGCAAGAATACTGGAGGGGGTTGCCATTTCCTTCTCCAAGGGATCTTCCCCATCCAGGGTGGAACCCACATTTCCTGCATTTCAGGCGGATCCTTTACTGCTGAGCCACTGGGGAAGTATTAGTAGCATTAATGCAGTTGACTGTCTTTTATGTGCTAATATTGCTCTCTGTTCTTCCTACACATTTTTTCTCTTTAATCCTTATGAACCCTTTTACATAATATTATCTCCACTTTATTGATGAAGACACTGAGGTGTAAAGCAGTTTAACTACTCTAGCTTACTTAATACCACATAGCCAGTAAGTTCTATATCCGGATTTCAAACCAGTTCAATGGTCTTAAAAGTTTTTGTTATTAATACTACCCTCTACTGGGCTTCCCTGGTGGCTCAGATGGTAAAGAAGCTGCCTACAATGCAGGAGGATACGAGTTTGATCCCTGGATCAGGAAGATCCCCTGGAGAAGGGAATGGCAACCCACTCAAATATTCTTACCTGGAGAATTCTATGGGCAGAGGAGCCTGGCGGGCTACAGTCCATGGGGTCGCAAAAAAGTCAGACACGACTGAATTACTAATACTTTCACTTTCACTAATGGGGATACAATAAAGTATTGCAATCTACTTTTAGCTAAAATGTGCTCCCTGTAAAAAATTTAGAAAGGGTATTGTTTTAAGGGATAAATATCAGTACCCTCAGATATGCAGATGACACCACCCGTAGGGAAGAAAACAAAGAGGAATTAACGACCTTCTTGATGAAAGTGAAAGAGAGTGAAAAAGCTGGATTAAAACTCAACATTCAAAAAACTAAGATCCTGGCATCCGGTCCTGTCACTTCATGGCAAATAGATGGGGAAACAATGAAAATAGTGACAGACTTTATTTACTTGGGCTCCAAAATCACTGCAGATAGTGAGTGCAGTCATGAAATTAAAAGACACTTGCTCCTTGGAAGAAAAGTTATGACAAACCTAGACAGCATATTAAAAAACAGACATTACTTTGTTGACAAAGGTCTGTCTAGTCAAAACTATGGTTTTTCCAGTAGTCACGTGTGAATGTGAGAGTTTGATGCTTTTGAACTGTGGTGTTGGAGAAGACTCTTGAGCGTCCCTTGGACTGCAAGGAGATCAAACCTGTCAATCCTACATGAAATCAGTCCTGAATATTCATTGAAAGGACTGATGCTGAAGCTGAAGCTCCAATACTTTGGCCACTTAATGTGAAGAGTGGACGCATTGGAAAAGACCCTGATACTGGGAAAGATTGAAGGCAGCAGGAGAAGGGGACAACAGAGGATGAGATGGTTGGATGGCATCACTGACTCAATGGATATGAGTTTGAGCAAGCTCCAGGAGACGGTAAAGGAAAGGGAAGCCTGACGTGCTGCAGTCTATGGGGTCACAAAGAGTCAGACATGACTGAGCAATTGAAAAACAACAATTATTTTAAAGTAAAATCTTAACTGTATTTTTACTTATTTGGCAAGTGCTTATGAATTGATGCTTTTGTTTTTTTTTAATTTTTTACTAAATTTTTATTTATTTTATTTAGTAAAAATAAATTTACTAAATTTATTACTAAATTTTTTACTAAATTTTTATTTTTAATTTATTTTATTTAATTAATTTATTTAGTAAAAATAAATTTACTAAATTTTTATTTATTTTATTTATTTAGTAAAAATAAATGGTACAAAGCACAATGCCATAAACATTAACAGTTAAAATTTTGATGCTTTTGAACTGTGGTGCTGGAGAAGACTCTTGAGAGTCCCTTGGACTGCAAGGAGATCCAACCAGTCCATTCTAAAGGAGATCAATCCTAGGTGTTCATTGGAAGGACTGATGCTAAAGCTGAAACTCCAATACTTTGACCACCTCATGCGAAGAGTTGACTCACTGGAAAAGACTCTGATGCTGGGAAGGATTGGGGATGGGAGGAGAAGGGGAGAATGAGATGGCTGGATGGCATCACCGACTCTGTGGACATGAGTTTGAGTGAACTCCGGGAGTTGGTGATGGACAGGGAGGCCTGGCGTGCTGTGATTCATGGGGTCGCGGAGAGTCGGACACGACTGAGCGACTGAACTGAACTGAACTATGCTGTTGTTTCCATCTATACATTGGTAGAAATCTTTGACTTTGTGGGTAATATCTATAAGATGTGAATCTAATTGCTTATTAAGTAGCAAAGAATAAACAGGGCAGCGAATGGGAATTGATGAAAAGTGGGAACTGGCTGCATTTTGCACTAATCTAGCTGAAGGTGAGGAGTTGAAAAGGCTTCTGTGAGTGACCTTACTCTGCCTGGCTCAGTCCCTCTTTTCACTTGGTCACACTACCCGTCAGTGTTTCAGTGGATTCAACAAAAAGAGTGAGTGTTCTGAGCTCCCCCTTGCTTTCTTGGCTTCAAAAATGACTCTAGTGAGGTGGGAAGTGAGAATTGACTCTCAAGTTTTAGTAAAAAACCAAAAAAGCAATGGAGTGCCAAAGACATTTTCAAGGGAAGACTTTTGTATTTACCCAAAGTATTATAGTAAAGAACTTGCCTCCTTGCATTCTTTATAAGTTTGGTTGCCTAGAGAAAGAGATTGGCTCCCTTGGGGTTCATTGCCTTGAACAAACAGCAGCTCTGGTAGGATGGCTCACACCTCTTAGTCCCAGCATCCAAGGAGGGCAGGGGGTCAAGTGTACAAGAGGAGAAAAACCAACCTGGTCAAACTAGTTTGAATTATTTAAGGCAGCTGAATCATACATTTCTTTTCACTTTGATAACATTTCCAGACTGTCACCTTAGACAGGAAAGTCTTCTGCCATATTTGACAAAAAATAGGTCAGGTACTGGTTTAGAATTGTTTTTTTTAGCAGCAGTGACAACACTTGGATTTCCATTCATTTATTCCTAATTCAATAGGTATTTTTAATTAACTGTCTTGTGCTAATGCTGCCTGGTGAATATTTACCATCTCTGCATTACTGTTCAGATTATTTTCTTCTATTCTTCAAGAAACAACAAGGTAGAGATAACTTTAACACCTTGAATGTAATTAAGTTGGGGGATAGAGGATGGGCAAATCAGTAGTTGCCGTTGTTGTTCAGCTACTAAGTCATGTCTGACTCTTTGTGACCCCATAGATTGAAACACACCAGGTTCCTCTGTCTTCCGCTATCTCCTGGAGTTTGCTCAAATTCATGTCCATTAATTCAGTGATGCTATCTAAAAATCTCATCCTCTGCTGCTCCCTCCTCCTTTTGCCTTCAATCTTTCCTAGCATCAGGGTCTTTTCCAATGAGTTGGCTCTTTGTATCAAATGGCCAAAATATTAGAGCTTCAACTTCAGCATTAGTCCTTCCAATGAATATTCAGGACTGATTTCCTTTAGGATTGACTGGTTTGATATCCTTGAAGTCCAAGTTACTCTCAGGACTCTTCCCCAGCACCACAATTCAAAAGCATCAATTCTTCGGTGCTCAGCCTTCTTTATGGTCCAACCCTCACATCCATACATGACTACAGGAAAAACCATAGTTTTGACTTTGCGGACCTTTGTTGGCATAGTGATGTCTCTGCTTTTTAATATGCTGTCTATATTTGTCATAGCTTTCCTTCCAAGGAGCAAGAGTCTTTTAATTTCATGGTTTCAGTCACTGTCCACGTGATTTTGAAACCCAAGAAAATAAAATATGTCACTGCTTCCACTTTTTCCCTATCTATTTGCCATGAAGTGATGGGACTGGATGCCGTGATCTTTGTTTTTTGAATGTTGAGTTTTAAATAAGCTTCTTCACAATATTTTTATGGAATTCCCTTGCTTTCTCCATGAGTCAGTGAATGTTGACAGTTTGATCTCTGGTTGCTCTGCCTTTTCTAAATCCTGTTTGTACATCTGGAAGTTCTCGATTCATGTACTGCTGAAGTCTAGCTTGAAGGATTTTGAGCATAACCTTGCTAGGATGTGAAGTGAGCACAATTGTATGGTACTTCGAACATTCTTTGGCATTGCCCTTTTGGGGATTGGAATGAAAACTGATCTTGCTCTGTAGCCACTGTTGAGTTTTCCAAATTTGCTGACATATTGAGTGCAGCACTTTAACACCATCATCTCTTAGGATTTTAAATAGCTCAACTGGAATTCCATCACCTCCACTAGCTTTGTTCATAGTAATGCTTCCTAAGACCCACTTGACTTCACACTCCAGGATATCTGGTTCTAGGTAAGTGACCTCACTCATGGTTATCCAGGTCATTAAGGCTTTTTTTGTACAGTTCTTCTGTGTATTCTTGCCATTTCTTCTTATTCTTATCTGCTTCCGTTAGGTCCTTACCATTTCTGTGCTTTGTTGTGCCCATCCTTGAATGACATGTTCCTTTGATAACTCCAATTTTCTTGAAAAGATCCCTAGTCTTTCCTGTGCTACTGTTTTCCTCTGTTTCTTTGCATTGTTCATTTAAGAAGTCCCTCTTATCTCTGCTTGCTATTCTCTGGACCTCTGCATTCTGTTGGTTATATCTTTCCCTTTCTCTATTTCTCTTCATCCTAAAGGAGATCAGACCTGAATGTTCCTTGGAAGGACTGATGTTGAGGCTGAAACTCCAATACTTTGGCCACCTGATTTGAAGAACTGACTCATTTGAAAAGCCCTGATGCTGAGAAAGATTGAAGGCAGGAGGAGAAGGGGATGACAGAGGATGAGATGGTTATATGGCATCACCGACTCAATGGACATGAGCTTGAGTAAACTTTAGGAGTTGGTGATGGACAGGGAGGCCTGGCGTGCTGCAGTTCATGGGATCACAAGGAGTCGGACACAACTGCGTGACTGAACTGAACTGAACTTCCTCTTCAGCTATTTGACAACCACTTCCTCAGACAACCACTTTGCCTTCTTTCATTTCTTTTTCTTTAGGATGGTTTTGGCCTCCTGGACAATATTACAAACCTCCACCCATAGTTCTTCAGGCACTCTGTATACCAGATCTAATCCCTTGAATCTATTCATCAACTACACTGTAAAATCATAAAGGATTTGATTTTAAAAACCACTGAATAGCCTGGTGGTTTTCCATGCTTTATTCAATTTAAGTCTAAATTTTGCAGTAAGGAGCTCATGTTCTGAACCACAGTCAGCTCCAGGTCCTGTTCCTGCTGACTGTATAGAGCATCTCCATCTTCTGCTACAAAGAACATAATCAATCTGATTTTGGTATTGACTAATTGACCATTTGGTGATGTCCATGTGTAGAGTCCTCTCTTGTGTTGTTGAAAAGGGTGTTTGCTATGATCAGCATGTTCTCTTGACAAAACTTTGTTAGCCTTTGCCCTTCTTCATTTCGTACTCCAAGGCCAAACTTGCCTGTTACTTCAGGGATCTCTTGACTTCCTATTTTTGCATTCCAATCCTCTATGATAAAAAAGATATCTATTTTTGGTGTTATTTATAGAAGGTATTGAAGGTCTTCATAGAACTAGTCAACTTAAGATTCTTTGGCATTAATGGTTGGGGCATAGACTTGGATTACAGTGATATTGAATGGTTTGAAAACAAATGAAGATCATTCTGCTGTTTCTGAGATTGTACCCAAGTACTGCATTACAGACTCTTGTTGACTATGAGGGTTACTCCATTTTTTCTAAGGAATTCTTACCCACAGTAGGAGATACAATGGTCATCTGAAATAAATTTGCCCATTTCTGTCCATTTTAGTTCACTGATTCCTAAGATGTCAATGTTCAGTCTTACCATCTCCTGCTTAATCACTTCCAATTGACCTTGATTCATGGACCTAACATTCCAGGTTCCTATGCAATATTGTTCTTTACAGCATCAGGCTTTACTTCTATCACCAGTCACATCCATAACTGAGCTTCATTTCCACTTTGACCCAGCCTCTTCACTCTTTCTGGAGTTTTAATAATTGCCCTCCACTCTTCCCCAGTAGCATATTGGACTCTTTCCAACCTGGGGAACTCATCTTCTGGTGTCTTATCTTTTCACACTTTTTCATGGGGTTCTCCTGCCAAGAGTACTGAAATGGTTGGTGATTTCTTCCTCCAGTGGACCACATTTTGTCAGAACTCTTCACTATCACCTGTCTGTCTTGAGAGGTCCTGCACAATGTGGCTCATAGCTTCACTGAGTTAGTTACCCAAACCTCTTCACCATGACAAGGCTGTGATACATGAAGGAGGCAGATCTGTTAGGATATTTTAATGTATAAGAAGTTGGGTGTTTGATTGAATTGACCAAAAATTTGTTCGGGTTTTTCCATGACAGCTTATAGAAAAATTTTAATGAACTTTTTGGCCAACTCAATATATCTATTAGAATAGCATGGAAACATATACACTACCATATGTAAAATAGATAGCCAGTGGGAATTTGCTATATGACTCAGGGAACTCAAACTGGCTCTATGACAACCTAGAGGGGTGGGATGGGGTGGGAGGTGGGAGGGAGGTTCCAGAGGGAGGGGATCTATGTATACTTATTGTTGATTCATGTTGATCTATGGCAGAAACCAGCCCAATACTATAAAGCAATTATCCTTTGATTAAAAATAAATTGAAAAAAGGAAAAAATAGAAAGTTGAATATAATTATTCTTACGGTTCTATTTCAACATTGAGTTACATTAAGAATGGTACCCCATAGGTTTTGATAATATATTTGCTTTTATAACCATCAGTATTTTTTCATCAATATATTGTTACAGTATCTTTGTGGTAAATTTGGGCACATTATAATTCATTTTTTGTGCAATGATGAGTATTTGAGGTTATTGCAAGTATTTACAGATGCTTTATTTTTTAGTTTAAATGTTAACAGTTTTCTCAGTTTCATAAGCTGCTCAACTGTGTGCATGAATGTAAACTTGATTGCTAAAGATACCTGCCTTTCTTTTGCCTGGGGCTGGCAGGAGTGATATTAAAATTTCTGCAAAGTTTCTCTAAAGTTTCATCAAACAACAGCATGCCAGGTCTGTTGGTCAGCACTACTGGTTTGTGGAAGTAGCCCTACCCTCTCATCGGCTCTCAGTCCTTTTCCAAAATACTTTTCGGTTTCTAGTTAAAGTACTGTTGCTGTGCCAGGACCATGAATTATGGCAGATATCTGAAGCCAGGACCAAGGACTGCCAAGGCTAGGCTGGGAATGGAACAAAGGGAGAGCAAGACCTGGGAGCTGGCAGGACCTCGGAGTGCTTAGAAACTAGCAGTTAAAACGGAGCCTGGGGAACAGTGATGATTCAGCGAAGACACAAATGCAGAGGTGACCCTGGCCATGCAAGTCAGGAGAACAGCGAGGAGGCGATGGCCGCCAGGAGCCCTGCGTGTGGAACTGATTTCCTTCTATGGCAGGAAGCCTTTCCTGTGCTTGTTGCTGCGTCTGAGTCTGGTCCCAGGTGTGCTGAGCAGGGTGGCCATGTGGAGGATGGCCAGCAATTCACCTCCAGAGAAGGGGCAGGTTTGGACCTGCCCGAGTCGCACGGGGCAGATCTAAGTAGGTGGTGGTGTGTGTCTTCTTAGTCCTGGTCTGGCTCCTTCCAGTAGACCACGGTGCTGCTTCTGTTCTGGAAAGCTCTTCTGGTACAATGGTGCCCCTCATTTTCTTCCAGCTCTAAGTAGATTAGTCAAGGCAGGAAGTTGAATAGCTTCAGGCTTTAGTCTCCTGGTTATTCTGGGGCTGTTTGATGTTAGCCCTTCTTTCAGACTGGGGCTTTCAAAAGAGCTTATTCTTTTTCTGCGGCAGAGAAATGACCAGGACCCAGCCATAGTTTAAGTTCCAAGAACCCTTACATCTGTTTGCTTTCATGCATTCTGTGTACAAATATACACGAAGATTTTAAAAGAACATTTCTTTCTTTAATTCTCCCACTCTCTCTTTTTAAAGTATTTTTGTTTCTTTGCTTCTGTTCCCCTTAGTTCATTTTTATTCCATTAGGTTATAATTGGGCTGATACTTCAAGTATGCTTATTCAGCCTGAGGGGCAAATACAGGATTAGAAACACAGTCTGAGCTTGACAGCCACCATAATTGTTCACTTATTTACTACTTAACACATAATATCAGGCTTGTTACTATACTTCCCAGCAGCTTGAGTGATACATCCTCAACCTCTACCATAAAACCTTACAGTTTGCAGGTCACACACAAATTTAGTCTCAATTGTAAAATCTTAAAAAAAAAATTGCAAATCTAATGCTTTGAATTGTGAAAGTGTTAATCACTTCAGTTATGTCCAACTGTTTGTGACCCCATGGACTGTAGCCCGCCAGGTTCCTCAGTCCATGGAATTCTCTAGGCAAGAATACTGGAATGGGTTGTCATTCACTTCTCCAGGGGGTTTTCTGAACCCAGAGATCGAACCAGGGTCTCTTGCAGTGCAGTCAGATTCTTTACCATCTGAGCCACCAGGAAGTAAATCTAATGCTTTGAAGAGTTTCCAACTAAAGTAATAAAATATTACTTATGACAAATTTGTAGGGGAATCTGTTTTGCTAAAAAGAGAACAAACTTCATAATTGGCATGTCAGTTATACTTAAATGGTATATCAAAGAAAATCACAGTATTAAAAATGTTATGCTTTTACTTGTTCTACAAATTTTATAATCAGTTTCATATCATTCATTTGCTTAGTAAATTCTTTTTTCATCCATAAAATACAAAAGTAAAAACCATTTCTGTTTCTATCCACATTATATATAATCCAATTATAAATGTCATTGTGTCAATAGTTCCTGTATGTCCCGTATATCCCCATGATCAATCAAGGTTTCCTTTTAGTAGGTATAATGGTCTTTTTGTGGATGATCAAACTATCCTAAATATTAGTTGTATCTTTTTTTGTCTAACAAAGATACAAGCAGCTCTAGGACCTTAGTTTACCCACTCCAGTACTCTTGCCTGGAAAATCCCATGGATGGAGGAGCCTGGTGGGCTGCAGTCCATGGGGTCGCTAAGAGTCAGACACGACTGAGCGACTTTACTTTCACTCTTCACTTTCCTGCATTGAAGAAGGAAATGGCAACCCACTCCAGTGTTCTTGCCTGGAGAATCCCAGGGACGGGGGAGCTTGGTGGGCTGCCATCTATGGGGTGGCACAGAGTCGGACACGACTGAAGTGACTTAGCAGCAGCAGCAGCAGGACCTTAGCTTGGCTGAGTAGAGGCTGTAGAATGTGTCACTCATGAACTTCTGAGTTCAAATGTGACATGACTTTTTCAAGAGATGATGGATTTAGAGCTCTGAGTTTGATCACCTCTGTTGTGTGACATTTTCCTTGGACTTGCAGAGAGCTCCAATCTTTATTCACCAAGGAACCAGCCTGTCAATCCATGGCTTAAATTCAAATAAGACATTTTATAGGGAGAAGGAAGAAAAATCACACAAGGATGAGGAGTCAGGAAAGGAGTAACTTGCGGCTTTGGGACAATATAACCTAACTTGGCGCATTGTAGCATAACCCTGGAAAGTCTACCACAAAAGTGTGTTTCCCCAGAGCCTCCTTTTAAGCCTCAAAGCACAGTCAATTTCCCTCTTATCCAGAGAAAATAGTCTATCTTTCTAAGAAGGCAGCATATGGGAGCTGCTGGGAAGGACTTCCAGTCCCATTAAAAGGCAGCTAGAGCAAAGAAGATCTCTGATCTTTTCCCTATGATTTGCCACTAGAGCAGTTGACAGCCCCAACTTGCAATTATGATGCAGAGACTGCTAGAGTTAGAGATGGGTCCAACATGGAGGGAAGGTTTGACCATTTACATGCAGTTAATTATTAAGGGCTGTCAGATGTCAGAATGGGAATTGGTAACATTGTGGTTAAACGCCCACCACATGTCTAATTTGAGTTGTGCCCACTACCTCCAGCACCAGTTCAAATTAAGTCCACATTAATGTCTGATGACTCACAGCTGTGCAGCATACAACGTTGTTCACTCGGGGGTGGGAGGGGGGATTTGCATATCAGTTAGTGCCAGATACTGATTATGAAAGAAGGGCATCTCTCTTTGTTGGAAGAGGCACCATATAAGCCAAAGCTGTAGTTATTATTAATATTTAAGACCATCATCATGGTTAAGAAAATGTGTATCTTTAAATAAGCCTCCCGATGCAATTTGTCTAGTTTAAAAAAGGCCATTCCAGGGGAAACAATATACATGTTGTCAGCGAGTGCCAAATAGGCCCCAAAGAGATCTGAGTATGGCCAAATGAGAATTGAAGTAAGCCTGTCTCTATAATAATTCTCTATTAAACTTGATGAGAGTTCATATTTGAGGCTGCCAAAATACTTTTTTTTTTTGGATGATGACGATTTTGAATGTACTGTTCCAAGTCAGCCCCTGGAGCAGCAGCCTTGGTGCCCACCTGCCCAGCATTTGGTTAAGAGAGTTCTCCGGGGGTCTTCCACAATGCCAGCAATCTCACAGCAGGCTTCCACCCATCCAGACAGGCAGAGAGCAGGTGTCACTCGGCTTGGAGGCACACCCTGATGTTGTCTATGGACTTCGGAAGCTTTGAGAGTAATGGCCCATTTCCAGCAATCCAGAGGGCCGTATGCAGAACCCCTCATGCAGAAATATTTTGGGGTCCTGGGTATACATATGGTTTTGTGATATGTGGTCAGTGGTAAGCAGGAGGGGATGGAAGTTGGTGGTGGCAGTAGGGAAGGCAGGGAGGCATGTTGGCATTCCTGTCCTTGGCCCTTCCGTGGGCTGGCTTGCAAGCAATCCATGCTTAGAGCAAAGCTAGGGTCAGGCACTATATCTTGCAAAAAAAAAAAAACAAACACTTCTGAGAAGACCAAAACATAAATTCTTTATTTACAAGACAGTTGCTATAGGCTCTTTAATTGGAAACCATACTGTCTCACCATTTATAAGCATATCAGCATGGGATCATTTCATAAAATCAAACCAAAGCTTAAAAAAAAATCATGCTCACTCTTAGTAACAGAGATGTTTTGATTTTGTTTTGTTTGACTGAAACCATAAAGATATTTTAAAAGATAGATTAGGGCAAAATAGAACTCCAATAAGACTTAAGCATCTTCGCTTGCTTGCTAAGTTGCTTCAGTTGTGTCCGACTCTTTGAGACCCTAAGGACCATAGCCCACCAGGCTCCACTGTCTATGGGAACATACTGTAGTGGGTTGCCATTTTCTTCTCCAGAGGATTTTCCCAAGCCAAGGATCCAACCTGAGTCTCTTAAATCTCCTGCATTGGCTGGAGGATTCTTTACCACTAGTGCCACCTAAGCATCTTCAACACTGACCAAAGAAGCATTAGGAAACCCAAGCAGATATGAATGTGTCACAGGCTTGGATTTCCTACAAGAGAGCAGAAGCCGTGAAACAGAGTCGCTTGGGGCCAAGAGACTGACTGTTTCCATTGCAGCGCCTAAAAAAAAAGCCTGCATGGTGACAGGGTGTGTGTGTGGGGGGGATGGTGGGCTCCAAGCAGGAGCAGGGGCCAAGGGCAGGCCACAGCCTGGTCATTCTGGCTAGTGTTCTCTTTCTGTCCTCCAAGTGGGTGATTAGGAAGCCCAAGCATAACAATCTGTTATGGACAGAGATCACAGTGTCTGTGGTTTCCAGAAGCTGCTGCTGACATTGTCTTGACAAGAGCTCCAGCTCAGGGGTCACTCGGGTTGGAGCTGTGGACTCTGTGTCCTGAGAAAACTCCAGATCAGGGGGGTAGGGGGCATAAGGCAAAGTGTGAGGTTGCTCCCTTTCACCAGGTTTTTGTGTTTGAGCTGGACTGGTCCTGCTCTGTTCATTACTTATTTAAAGCAGAGTTATTTTGGTTGTGACTGTGAAAACTTCAATGCTCCCTAAATAATAACTAGGCGTAATGGCTGTACAGTAATAATTCTGCCATTGGGGGCCCGTCTGAACTCTACTGAGGGAGTATTACAAATGCTTGTATGGTGTTACATCTGTTTGCAACGTCTTTGGTTTTTTTAGGTCTAGTCCTCTGCTTTCCTGTTTTCAGAAACAATGAATAGCCCTACCTTTCTGCTTTTGATTTCTATTTCTCTGCCTTTCAATAGCACACACTTGATGAGTTTTTCTACAGTCAGTAGCACACTTCTTAAAGGGCTGAGTGGTAGAAAGATTGGGATATAAATTACATTTGTGTTCCCAGGTGGATCAGTGGTAAAGAATCCAATGCAGGAGACATGAGTTTGATTCCCGGGTCAGGAAGATCCCCTGGAGGAGGGCACGACAACCCTCTCCAGTATTCTTGCCTGGTTAATCCCATGGACAGAGGAAACTGGTGGGCTCCAGTCCATGGGTTACAAAGAGTTGGACATGACTGAGCGACTAAGCACACAAGCGTGCACACATCTACCAGTCTGATGAAAAGGTTCTCATGCCTAAGAAGGTATAAATAATCTCCCAGGATGATACAAGCTGACATTTCAGCTAAGGGAAAAGGTGGTCTCCAGGAGATGCAGAATGTTCCAGTCAGGTTTGTTCTGGCTGCTTAATGTGATCCTAGTCTTGGTGGGAGCAAGTTCTTTGGTCCTAAAGAATGAAATCTGCTGAGGTGCTGACAAGGCTGCTTTCTTGGTGGGTTGGGATGGGGGCCCAAACTTCACCATTCCCTCCTTTACTAACTGGATGGCCTTGAGTAAGTCTTTAACTCAGCATCTTGGTAACTTCACTGGCAAAATCGGGGAAATAGTAACACTCTCAGGCTTGTTGTGGGGGCTTCCCAGGTGGCTCAATGGTAAAGAATCCACCTGCAATGCAGGAGCTGCAGGTTCAATCCCTGGTTGGGAAGATCCCCTGGAGAAGGGCACGGCAACCCACTCCAGTATTCTTGCGTGGACAGAGGAGCCTGGAGGGCTACTGTCCATAGGGTTGCAAAGGGTCAGACAAGACTGACGTGATTTAGCATGCACGCATGCATTCTTGAAGCCAGTGAAACAGTACGCATAAAGCACAGTGTGGTGATAGCCCAGTACCAGACACATGTCAAGATCTCAACTCACACACCTTTCTTTCTTCTGTCTTTTCATCTATGACTTCACATTGTTGTTGCTGTTGTTTAGTCACTAAGTCTTGTCCGACTCTTTTGCAACCCCATGGACTAAAGCCCGCAGTCTCCTCTGTCCATGTGATTTATCAGGCAAGAATACTGGAGTGGGTTGCCATGCCTTTCTCCAGGGGATCTTCCCAACCCGGGGATCGAACTTGCATCTCCTGCATTGGCAGGTGGATTCTTTACCACTGAGCCACCAGAGAAGCTTTTGACTTCATATTGGGGGCATCTTAATGACAATCTCTTTCATTTTAGTTATTATGTACAGCTTTCAAAACAGTTTCATACAGATGGTGATCTTTGATAATGTACTTTAAAATATATATATATTTATTTATGTATTTGGCTGGACTAGGTTTTAGTTGTGGCATGTAGGATCTTTAGTTTCAGCATGCACACTTTTAGTTGTGGCAGGTGGGATCTAGTTCCCCAAGCAGGGATTGAACCTGGGCCTCCTGCTTTGGGGGCATTGGGAGTGGAGTAGAATCTTAGCCAATGGACCACCAGGGAAGTCCCAATAATGTATTTCTTAATTTTTTAATGCACTGGCCACACAGGACATTTTTGATGATTTATTTAACTGTTTCATATCTGTCTACTCCTTAGAATACATACTAGCTTTTCAAAGACAGAGGCCATGCCTGCCTTGTTCACTTCGGTATCCTTGTTGCCTCCCCTCACTGGCATAGAGATGCAGTTATCATTTGTTAGAAAAATAAATTAATCCTTATGAAAACCCAGACTTACATGTGATGAGGGAGAGGGAGGCCCACTGGTAAGATAGGTAGCTGATGAGCAAAAAATTGTAGTTATCTATTCTCCCAGGGCCCCTGATTCTTGCTTTCTCATGCTTAGGTTTGCTCAGTCATGTCCAACTCTTTGTGACCCCATGGACTATAGTCTGCCACGCTCCTCTGTCCATGGGATTTACCAGGCAAGAACACTGGAGTGGGTTGCCATTTCCTTCTCCAGGGGATCTTCCCAACCCAGGAACTGAACCCAGATCTCCTGTATTGTAGGCAGATTCTTTACCACTAGCACCACCTGGGAAGCTCCTTCTTGCTCTAATACTTGCCCAATAACCTGAAGGAATTAGATCTCCCTGTCTTGGCCTGGTCCAGGACTTGGATACCTAAAGTGAGATCAAGTTGGATGAGAGAGGAGAGCAAGGATGGATCATGAAATGTCCACTAAACCAGAAGCCTTATAATTTCTACTTGGCAAACCTTCAGACAAATTCACCACGAGCCTCAAAATATCAGCCTCATCTGGGTCATGTCTTCTCTAGGCTCCAATGCTGCTGAATTCTCTCATGTCAGGTTTTGTGTATGTGATATTTCCTTTATCTTTTCTATCCTCCACTGCTATACACTCCCTCCTTTGCCTGCCTGACTCCTGTTTATTCATATCGCAGCTTAGAGACCATTTTATGTACCATATAAATTTAGTTTAGATCCTGGTTTTGTCGGTTGTTTAGTCTCTAAGTCATGTCTGACTCTTTTGCAACCTTATGGACTGTAGCCTGCCAGGCTCCTTTGTCCATGGGATTTTCAGGCAACAATACCTGAGTAGGTTCCCATTGCCTCTTCCAGGGGATCTTCTTGAACCAGGGATCAAATCTGCATCTCTGGCATTGCAGGCGGGTTCTTTTGCTGAGCAACCAGGAAACCCAGATTCTGGTTTAAGTCTTTCCAAATCTTGTATTTCACCATCGTCAAATTGTATAATGCTGCACTGTATTATAATTTCCTTACTTGTCTGTGACACTCTGCAACCCATCCTAAGAGGGAGAAACGTATCTATCTCATGTGCCCAGCACAATGACTAGCATATTAAATATATGCTCAGAAAATATTTTTTGACTGAAAGGACAAAGTAGAAAGGGAAAGTCTGATATAAACTCCTCTTCCCCACTGATAACCACTTTTATTATTGGAAAGGCAGGTCAAATTACCAACTTCAAGATAGTATATCTGAGTGGGTCACATAGACACTTACTCTATAGATATATGAAGATTAGAGAAAATATTTTTAAATAACTTAAGACAGCATGCTTTTGATTCCATTTGTAGAATAAGCCCTTGACGCATCTTCTCTGTGTGGACTGGCTGTTTGTTCCATTTTTTTCTTTTATTAATTTTTATTGAAGTGTATAGTTGCTTTAAATGTTGTGTTAGCTTCTACTGCATAGCAAAATGAGTCAGCCATACATATACCTATGCCCCCTCCTTTTCGGATTTCCCTACCATTCAGATCACCACAGTACATTAAGTAGAGTTCCCTGTGCTATTCAGTATGCTCCCACCAGTTGTCTACTTTATATTAATACATAGCATCAATAGAGCTTATGTGTCACTCCCAATCTCCCATTTACTATCACCTCCAACCCTTTCCCCCTTGGTATCCATACATCAGACTGGCTTTTTGAAAATGAGATGTACAAAGTTGGTTTGCCCGTCTTGAATTTCTTACTGAATCTATGTTGATTATTTAGATTTCCCGTGTCTCCACCACTTTGGCTCCATTTATAAAAGGAGATGAGACCCACCCTCTGGGATATTTCCATCTTTCTCTGGTCTCCAGTCCAGGTGGGCAGCACAACACACGTGGGCCAGGTCTTAGAATATTTAGGAGCCTGTCAGTTAAATGAAGTAAAAGAACTTCCAGGGTTTCCAGGATCTAAGCAACCAGGAACAATTCCCCACTGTTTGCAACTAAGAGAAACAGAAAAAAACGTGGGGGAGGAAGAACACAGTCCAGTCTCTGATAAATAACCTTTCCATGTGAAGTGCACATCAGCCTGACATAAGTAATTAGCTGTCAGGTGCTGGGCTTTGCTGTCAGAGGCCAATTTTCAGATTAGTGTTAATTGCACCGGGGGGGTCTGATGGCCTTTGCTCCCGCCCCCTCACCTCTTCAGTGGACTGCCTTCCCCAGCTTGCTGCCAGTTTGACTGGAGCCTGGGGTAATGGAGCTGGCAGGGTGGAATCAATTACTAGCCAATGAAGATTTTCCCACAGGTCTGGGCTTGGGAGAGGAGGGCTAGTCCTGCCGCCTAGACAGCTGGCCTGACTGTCCACTGGGAAGGGAGCCTGCAGAGGGGGAGAGGGGCCGCACTCAGCCATCACCCGCCCACCACCCAGACTTTATTGACGGGACTTGGCAGTGGTGCCTTGGCTACTTCTGCTTGTCCTCTCTCTCCTGGTTTTGTGTCTGCACTGACTTCTGGTTTAATCCCAACATCTTGTCCAGATGAAAGCACAGACCCACAAATATCCCAATCCAATTTGTTAATGGGTCTCAACTCAAGAGGAAAAAGAAAAATGAAGATGGCATGGTCCTATTATAGTCTAACAGCAACACTTGGACATGTTATTTGTGCAATTAAAAATTTTAACCATTTTTAATTACTAGGCTTGTGCTTTGTATAATTTTGATTCAGCTGAAGTCACCACATATAATTTATAATAGGACCTAGGTTTTATTGTCACTTCCAAAGTTTCTAGACATTCTGGACTTTAGTCAACTTAGGATGCATTTTGAAAATCCACCTCCAAGGTTTTCTGCTTAGCAATTGGATGTTTTGCTCTCAATTACCTACTGTGGTCTATGCTGTGAGCCGAAATTTTGAGCAAGAATAAGCATTTGGATGCTGGAAAACTGTGCCTTATCTTTCTTCTTCTGCCTATGGTCCTTCATTATGCAGGTTAATTCAAACAAATAATTAAAAATTGTTTTAGCAGTATTTTGATCTTTCAAATGAAAGAGTTTATACTAGATAATGTGTCCAAAATCCACTTACCAATGATGTATACATTTCAGATAAATCTGGGTTTTTTAAAGATGCATTTAACTATTGAACTTGCCAAATAAAAGGCATTAAAATAAGCACATTGAAAGAGGGCTATAAAAACTAGTGCCACACTATAAAAATGAAAATATTTATACATAAAAATATTTTATTAATTGCTTACTTGATTTCCCTTTTTTTCCTTTTTCTTTTAGGAAATTAACATTCAGGCTGTATTCCTCTCTCTGTTTCTCTGTTTTGTATGTAAAATTTCTACGGACTGTACAGGGAGTTTAGCTGTGTAATTGAAATAGTCATTCATTACAATCACTCAGTCCAAGATTAAATAATAATCTTGTTTATTACTAAATAAGCAACTGTCACAAAAGTCAAAGATGTGAGACTTTTCAGTTAAACAGGTCCATATTCCTTGGGTGACAACTTTCAGACACTAGGCCTCTCAGGTCTCTTGGAAACATAACAATAGGGATGAGAAATATAAGTCTGAGATCCACTGGGCCATCCTGCCTAAAATCAAAGGAAGAGCATTATGGGAGATCTCCCCTTTCTCCCCATCAGGATGAGTGGGTCCTTGCTCTTCACCCTGGAAGAAGGCTAGAGGTGGGGGCATAGGAAGTAAGTTTAGGAACCTAGAATCTTGCCTCCTATTCTGAGCATGGGACCGCTGTGGGAGGGCTAACAGGTGACTTCTTTTATTAAAAAAAAAAGAAAGAAAAACCTTATTTTCTATTGGGGTATGGTTGATTAACAATGTTGTGATAGTTTTAGGTGAAGAGCAAAGGGACTCAGCCAGTACACATATACATGTATCCATTCTCCC
The DNA here is from genome assembly GCF_049115385.1 of Moschus berezovskii. Lineage (NCBI taxonomy): Eukaryota > Metazoa > Chordata > Mammalia > Artiodactyla > Moschidae > Moschus > Moschus berezovskii. The sequence continues at coordinate 38,613,461 of NC_142475.1, forward strand.
CCAAACTCCCTTCCCATCCAGGCTGCTACATAACACTGAGCAGAGTTACAGTAGGTCCTTGTTGGTGGTCCTTTTTAAATACAGCAGGTGTGTATGTCCACCCCAAACTCACTAACTATCCCTACCCCCATCCTTCCCCCGTGGTAACCATAAGTTCATTCTCTAAGTCTGTGAGTCTCTTTCTGTTTTGTAAGTTCATTTGTATCATTTCTTTCTGATTTATTTGTATTCATTTGTATTCATTCATTCATTTGATTCATTTCAGAATAATTCGTTTGTATCATTCTACATATAAGGGGTGTCTTAGGATGTTTCTCCTTCTCTGACTTCACTTCACTCAGTTTGATACTCTCCAGGTCCATTCATTGGAGAAGGCGATGGCACCCCACTCCAGTACTCTTGCCTGGAGAATCCCATGGACGGAGGAGCCTGGTAGGCTGCAGTCCGTGGGGTCATGAAGAGTTGGACATGACTGAGCAACTTCACTTTCACTTTTCACTTTCATGCATTGGAGAAGGAAATGGCAACCCACTCCAGTGTTCTTGCCTGGAGAATCCCAGGGACAGGGGAACCTGGTGGGCTGCTGTCTATGGGGTCCCACAGAGTCGGACACGACTGAAGCGACTTAGCAGCAGCAGATCCATTCATATTGCTGCAAATGGCATTATTCCATTCTTTTTAATAGCTGAGTAATGTTCCATTGTATGTATGTGTCAGGTGACTTCTTTTAAACCACACCTGTGATGATGTTCAAGGATCCTAAATTCCACAATGAAAGGTTTGTGAGCACAGTCCTGTTAACCACTGTGGAAACTTGAATCCCTGGTAATTGAAATTGACAATGATGTTAACACTTGTTTTTTAAGAGTCACTGCCAAATCATTCTGCCTGATTTCCAGCATGGAACAGTCTTGCATTAATTAGGATATAGTCGTTCTGTAATGTGACTCACTAACTTACTTTCTGCCTTTGGAACATTCATCCAGTTTGTTTCATGATTTTGCTGGCTGGAAAATATTATTCTCCTCGTTTTGAAAAACGGAGACAAAAGGCGAGCCACAGGTTGCTCTCTGGCCCATTGTGATGTCCTGATAAATCACATTCTGAGTTCTTTTTCTTGTGTGCCTCTGGTCTATAAGGTCCTCCAGAACATGAATTTCCAATTTTCTTTTTATCTTCAAAATCCAGCACACAAAAATCTAACAATAAATGTTGGGTAAATTTTTTTAAAAAGAGGGAGAAGGAATGGAGTGAGAAGACAAAATGAAATCAGAAGGTAGAACCCCTCCACATGAGAATTATGGAATGCTGCCAGAGTTACAAGTGTAGACTAAGCCATCATCAAGATTGAGTGTCTTCATGGTCCCTGTAGTCCTATAACTGCCTTTAGGCATAGAACTTAAACCTAGCTCAGAAAGATTCAGTGCAAGTGTCGTCATTCAATAATAATAAAGTTAACCACCAATTGTATAACTAATTATGATTTATTTCTATGACTTTGTGAAACTTTTCATATAAATGTAATAGATACAAATTACTCCATGACCCTAAGACTCAAGAAATATCACATTTATTTTTATGACTAAATGAATAAAAATAGGCAGAGGTTAGCCCTAGTTGGACATGTCTCCAGTTTCAGTTATTGATTTAGGGTTCTCAATTCCTCCCTCTTGAGGTCATACAAGGTTTCTAGGGAGAAATGGAATTTCAGGGGAGAAATGGGCAAGGGTCTCTGGTCTTCAGCTTAACTGTTTGCTGAAGACAAGCTCATAATTGAAGCTCCTTCATCTTCTTAAAGGAAAGTGACTCCTTTAGTGTGAGGCCAAGGGAGAGTCTCAGACATTAATCACAGCCTGTAAGTCACAGAGGCTGGTGTTAGGGTCTCAGACGCATTTCTACTCTGCTAGAGGCCCTACTCGGAGAAGGCAATGGCAAGCCACTCCAGTACTCTTGCCTAGAAAATCCCATGGATGGAGGAGCCTGGTAGGCTGCAGTCCGTGGGGTTGCTAAGGGTCGGACACGACTGAGCGACTTCACTTTCACTTTTCACTTTCCACTTTTACACATTGGAGAAGGAAATGGCAACCCACTCCAGTGTTCTTGCCTGGAGAATCCCAGGGACAGGGGAGCCTGGTGGGCTTCCGTCTATGGGGTCACACAGAGTTGGACACGACTGAAGTGACTTAGCAGCAGCAGCAGCAGAGGTCCTACTACCTCCTGGGGGTACTGTTTGACGTGGGCCCTGGGTCTATCAAGCTACTCATTGGACAACTTCTTCTACTCTAAATTTCAAATGATGGGGTGATTTTAAGAGACATCCCTCCCACCATTTCTGTGATCAGGGTCGTTACTTACACACGAACCTCATCAGAAGTCCTTGAGTGATGTTTATTCTTCTTGATATCCTGTAAATTAAATACTATGAAGTAAAAACTACTTAAATACTATGATATAAAGTCAATACATCTTATGTTTCAAGATATTGGGATAAAAGGGAGAAGAAAACCTCAAAGGTATATGTACATATTCATAACAAAACAAGGAGGAAATACTCATGAAAATTACAGTTCTCATTTTTGAAACTGGTCACTTGGTCATTCTGGTATTTACCTTCTTTTACTATTCATTCTGTATTCTTTTTACCTTCAGCAAGCACCTCAGTTGGTCATAGTTCTTTGCAAGGTGGAGTGACCCAAACCTTCATTCTGGATGGTTCTGAGCCAGTGGTAGTCTTGCCTGGATTTGGCTGTTGTAGTTTTCTATTGACCTTAATCACTAAGAGAATTCCCAGGGGATCTTCTCTATTCCAAACATACTCTTCCTCACCTCCATTGTAGAGTAGTAATCCCCTTTCCTCTTGGTGGTCGGGATCAGTCACACCAACCAGCACACTGACTTCCTTCTCTGCCTGCTTCAGAGGCACAAAAAGCCCAAAGTGATGGGGCAGCAGTATTAACTTCCAGTTTAATAAAATCATCATTGTATCTCCTGGTGGAAGCATTCTTCCCTTTAGAATGAGTATCTACAGACCATCAGAGCCTGAGGCCATGGGAACAGGAATCTAACATTTGGCCAGTGGGTCATTAGCGGTAAGAATGAGTGGTGCTACTCCCATTTCCACTCCTTGATTCCTGGACCCTTGCATCCTGGAAATGGGACAGATAATATATTGGATGCTGATTCTGAGCACACACAGTCTTCTGGAGAATCTCACCTACAAGTTACTGCCACCTAGCTGGTACTATAACTGAGTCTTTAAAAGGCGCTTTCACTGTGTACGGGACTGCTTGGTCCTATCACATATACACCACTGCCATTTGGTGCTGGAGTGCTGCTGTGCATGCCCAGCTTGTTGGCTTAATGGGTCAGATAACCCTCAGTTCACGATGGGCAGCTCAGGTTGCCTGGTAACTTGGCCCGTGGTTAAGCACTGAATCTCTGTGAAGGCCCAATACAGCTGACTGAAATCTAATCATCAATAGGAGAGTAGTTATCTGCAAAGGATGGCAGGGATTTGCTCAAAAATCCTAAGGAACTGCACTGACATTCACCTGTAGGGCCCCAAAGAGCCTCCTACCTGAAATGTCAGTAGGAGGCCATTGGATCTGCCGGTTCATGTGGTCTCAGTGGCAGGGCAGCTGGCACAGTGGCCTGGGCCTTTTGCAGAGGCATCTCTTGTTCTGGGCCCCATTCAAAACTAAGATGTTTTGGGGTCATTTGATAAGTGGGCTGGAGTAACACACTCAGATGAGGGGAATATTATTGCCTCCAAAGAGCCCCATGAGACATTGTGCCTGTTTTTTGGTTGTAGGAGGGATCAGATGCAACCACTTATCCTTTGCCTTAGAATAGATATCTTGACTAGCTATACTACTAGACCCTTAAGAATTTCACTGCCATGGAAGGCCCTTGAACTTTTGTCTAATTTGTTTCTTACCCTCTGAATCATGAATGTCTTACTCACAAGTCTTAGAGTAGTTGCTACTTCTTGCTCACTAGGTCCCATCAGCATAATTTCATCAATACCATGAGCCAATGTGTATCTTGAGGAAGAGGGCTCCCTGTGAACTAGATTATGGCTTAGGGCAGGAGAGTTGATAGGACCCTGAAGAGGGACAGTTAAAGTATATTGATACCCTTGCCAGATGAAAGCAAATTGCTTTTGGTGGGCCTTATGGACAGGAATGGAGGAAAAAGCATTTGCTAGATCAATAGTTGCCATCTGAGTTGCCAGAGACGCCACTAGATACCAGGGTATGTGTTAAGTAGCACAAGCAGTGAAACCACATCTCTTTCAGCAGCTGAAGTTGGAGTCATCACCTGGCTGAGTTTATGATAATCAACTGGTACTGCCCAAGACCTATTTATCTTCTATATTTGTCAAATAGGTGAGTGAGATGGGATTGTGGTGGAAATTATTACCTTCTTCTCTTTCAAGTCCTTGATGATGGCACTAATTTCTACAATCTCTCTAGTAATGTGGCACTGCTTTCAGCTTACTATTTTCTTAGGTAGAGGCAGTGTTAGTGGCTTCCATTTGGCGTTTCCCACTATTAAAGCTCACAGATCAGGGAACCAATGTGAGAATTCTGCTAGCATCTAAGTATACCTATTCCAGTTATGCATTCCAGAACTCAGGAAATAACCAAGGATAGGTTCAGGACCCACTGGGCCTGCTGTGAGACAGACCTGAGCTAACACTCCAACAATCACCTGACTTTCATAAGCTCATATTCTCACTGGTGGACCACAGTAACATTTTGGATCTCTTGGAATTAGTGTCAGTTCAGAGCCAGTGTCTAGATCCTAAAAGTTCTGATTTCGTCCTTTTCCTAAATGCATAGTAGTCCTGATAAAACTGTAGGTCCCTTTGGGGAAGACTGGGAGAAAGATTAACTGTACATCTTTTAGCACTGTACTGGAGTCCTTGCTTTCTTTTTTTGTTAAGTTTTTATTTCATAATCATAAACTTTGCAATCCAGCTGGAACCCAAAGAAAATATGGAACCCAAAGGACTGCAGTGGGAGCACAAAGGCCATAGGATATTTCAAGTAGCTGGGGGTGAAGGTGTGCTCTCCTGAGCTACAGAAGGAGTGGTCTGGTGGCTAAGACAAAACACAAGCGAAACTTATTAGCTTTGTCCACAGTCTGCAATGGTGATTTTCTTGTTGGTCTTGCCATTCCTGGACCAAAACACTCCATGGCTTTCGCAATATTCATGCTGTCTTTCACCTTGTCAAAGATCACATGCTTGCCATCCGACCATTCAGTCCTGGCAGTGCAAATGAAAAATTGGAAGCCGTTTATGTCGCCATGGACAAGATGCCAGGACTCATATGTCCAGGACAAAATCCTTATCATCCAATTTCTCCGCATAGATGGACTTGCCACCAGTGCCATTTTGGCTTGTGAAGTCACCACCTTGACACATAAATCCTGGAATTATTCTGTGAAATCAGGAACCTTTATAACTAGTGCTCAGAGCACAAAAGTTTTCTGCTGTCTTTGGAAATTTGTCTGCAAACAGCTCCAATCTGTTAACATAGCTTTAAGGACTGGATGAGCAATCACTTCTTGGTTTCCAGGTCCCTTACCTCTAAGGAGACACCATCTAAGGGCTTGACATTGATGGCAATGAGTTGACCATGGCTGACTGGCATGGAGGCTCTGGAGCAGCAAAATTTGTCAGACTTATTTGGGCTCCTTTCTTAACAGGACTGGCCTCTCCTTCATTCAAGGGGTTCTGAGTCTGTGTACTGGCTCAAGTCTTAGAGCTGATTAAAGGGCTATGACCCTCTGTTTTTATGATTCAGGTTAGACTTGTTTACCCGACCTCAAACTGCTCTGCTTATACAGATCAAGTAAGAATTTAGTAGGCTTCTGTAGGAGGGCTTTCCTAGCAGCCCACATGGTAAAAAAATCTGCCTGCAAGGCTGGAGACCTGGGTTCGATCCTTGGGTCAGGAAGATCTTCTGGAGAAGGGAATGGTTACCCATTCCAGTATTCTTGCCTGGAGAATTCCATTGCCAAAGGACCCTGGTGGGCTGCTCTGTACTAGTTAGGGTTCTCCAGAGAAACAGAACCAATAGAGCAGTGTGTCCAGATGGAGAGAGGGTCTTCAGCACTTTCTGGAGCTGCCCGTGGCCTGCATGTGACCTGGATGTTGGGCGTGAGGGCGTCCACACAGGGCCCGCTGTGGGAGAGTGCAGTGGCCTTACAGCAGAGACAGGGTGGGGCCAGGGACTGCGGGGGCCAGAGGGCCAGATGGAGGATGGGCAGAAACTCAGAGGGGCCAGCCACAGGGGAGGCCAAGTCAGCGGGGAGGGGCCCCCTGCCCTGAATGGGCTGACAAAGAAGAGACTGCGAGTTTATCAGCAGCAGGATGCTAGCGACAGACACCAGCTGAACAATCAGGAACTGCTCAAGCCAAAGATTCCCGGAGGAGTTCAGAAGAGCCAGTCTGCAGCTGGTCCAGAGAGCAGCAGGTCAGTCCTCAAACCCAGTCACCCGACCTCCGTGAGGTCACTGGGCTGCCTGGAACACCTAGCCTTCTGGAGAGGACCAGGGAAGGAGAAGTATGAAGGCAGAGGCTGAGCATCACCTAAGGAACTAAGTGTATTGCGTTGGATTAAAGCTCAAAACAGAGATTTCGTTATTGTTTTCTCACAAACTAGCCAGTGGGACCAAATCAAAGCAAATGCAGAGCAAAAAGTAACATGCATTTCCTCTGCATATATGAGATGCAGCGTGAGTACTTCTGTGGTCCCTCTACGCCTATGACTTTTCTCTCAGCAACTGAAATCCTCTAAGCTGTCATCAGGCACATCCGCATTGGCTAGAGGAGGAGGAAGCATTGCGCTGGGAACCTGAGCACCGCCTTCACCTCCGGGGGCCCTTCTTTTCTCATTCGTAAGATGACAGTGGGGGTTCAGATATTCTGTAATTTTTTTTCCACCCCCAAGATTCTCTAACCAAATAAGAAAAGGAAAACATGTTCATGGGCCTCTGCAGACTATGCTAGTGCTTTTCAAACCTTCCCTCCAGTCTCTAGTGGCAGAGAAGAGAGAACGTGCATTTCTCAGGATTGTCCTGGATATGGCTTAGAGCAGCCCTCTGAGGTGTTTCCAGAAAGTTCCACAAAGTCTTGTGCTTTATCTCTCAAATTGTACATAAACATTATGAAATATTTTGTAATATATTTGCACTTGTTATGAACAGTGCTTTAAGTTACTTACTGTTGACCAGGACTGATGAACTGGTATCTCTTCTGCCTTTATATCTTTGTCCTGTGACTTCAGTTACTCCCCAGTGCACTGCTCAGACCCTGGGGAGCACTTGTTAGAATTCCAGCATGGGAGCACCATGAGGATAGCATTAGGCTAGCACATTTTCCAACACAGAACATCAAGTCCTAGATCTAGTGAACAGAAAGAAAATCTTCCCCACCCCTCCAATGACAGCTTCAGTCTCTTCATGTAAAATCAGTTCAATTCAGTCACTCAGTCAAGTCTGACTCTTTGACCCCATGGACTGTAGCACGCCAGGCTTCCCTGTCGATCACCAGTGGTCCCCGAGCATCACTCATCAATCTCATCACTTAGAGATTCCTAATCAGAACTATCGTAAGATATCACCTCTTGCCCATTAGCATGACTACCATCAAAAGAACAGAAAATAAAAAGTGTTGACGAGGACGTGAAGACATTGGAAGTCTTGTGCACTCTTGGTGGGAATGAAAAAGGAAGCAGCCACTACGGAAAGTATTATGGAGGTTCCTCTGAAAGCTCAAAACATAACTACCATGAGTTCCAGCAATCCCATCTCTAAATTTATGTACCCAAATACTCAGAGCACAGCCTTAAAGAGATATTTACACATCGGTGTTCATTGCAACGTTATTCATGATAGCCAAGAGATAGAAACAACCCAAATGTCTATTGACATCCAAACAAATAAAGAGAATGTAGTGCACACATTTTGTAACCTTAAAAATGATGGAAACCCTATCACATGTATGACACGGTTGAACCTTGAGGATATTATGCTACGTGTAGTAAGCCAGTGCAGAAAGGACGAATATAGGGTTCCGCTTATGTGTAGCATCTGCTGCTGCTGCTGCTGCTAAGGCGCTTCAGTCGTGTCCGACTCTGTGTGACCCCATAGACGGCAGCCCACCAGGCTCCCCCATCCCTGGGATTCTCAAGGCAAGAACACTGGAGTGGGTTGCCATTTCCTTCTCCAAATGTGAAGCACCTAGAATAGTCAAAATCACAGAAAGAGAAAGAAAAAAGGTGCTTGCCAAGGGCCAATGGGAGGAGGAAGGAGGAATTAGGAGGGTGTAGAGAATGGCAAGCCACTCCAGTACTCTTGCCTAGAAAATCCCATGGATGGAGGAGCCTGGTAGGCTGCAGTCCATGGGGTCACCAAGGGTCGGACACGACTGAGTGACTTCACTTTCACTTTTCACTTTCACACATTGGAGAAGGAAATGGCAACCCACTCCAGTGTTCTTGTCTGGAGATTCCCAGGGACGGGGGAGCCTGATGGGCTGTCATCAGTGGGGTCACACAGAGTCAGACACGACTGAAGTGACTTAGCAGCAGCAGCAGCAGCAGAGTTTCAGTGTTATAAGATTTAAAAGCTCTAGAGATTTGTTTCACAATAGAAGTTGTACTACTACACACTTAAACATGGTTAAGATGTCAAGTTTAAGTTATATGTTTTTGACCACAGTGAAAGAAATAGTGACCTCATTCAGATGGTCAGGTTTCCTTTGAAAAAGAACAAGGCAAGATACTGGCCCACTAAATGTCAAGGTGAAATTTTCTTACAGACCAAACCTGCTTCCTTCCCCAACTCCCTCCATCCCTATGAAGCCAGAAGATGGATCTTCACGTTGCTTGCTCCCCAAAGGTTCTAAGTATGTGTGTGCTGTCAGTGGAGGCCAGGTTAACGACTTGTGCAAAGTTTACTGCCAGTTTGCCATTTCCATTTTCCAATTTCCTTACTTTTGTTAATAAAATTTGAATCACTTTAAAAGATATCGAGGTTAAGTAAGAATGCATCAAATCTTCCAGAATTCTTTTGGGTAGTATCAATGCCTTTATTGGTGACATTAGGGAATAAATGGGTACACCCACCTACATACACACACACACACCCCAATACTCACATTCACTCTCTTGTGCCCTTTCCAACTGCCCCAATCTCACCCCACAGCAAACATGATGAATTCACATCCTGAGGCGGGTGTACCACCAACAAAATCTGACCGGAGGAAACAATTTCAATTCAATCAGAGGCCTCCTGCGGTTGAAGTTTACAAGGAGTGCTGCCAAATCTCACTCTCTTGGCGGACAAACTGTGCAGACTTTGGGCCTGCTGGGAGGGTGAGGCATTTCTTAGTTTCAAAAGAGGGTCAATCCAAGATGTTTGTATTATTTCAATACTGTTTTTCCTATGGAGCCGGGGGTTGGCGGGGTGGGGGTGGGAAGTTCTTTCCTTGTTCCTGATATTTTCCAGAGATCAAAATGAAAACACAATGCACTGAGAGTAATCAGCAAGCCTTCAGAAGAATTGCATGTACTTTTGATTTCTATAAAATCCCCACAATACTTCTGTCACCTTTCATTCTGTGCAGAGGTACACAGCCCAGCCAGAGACTTAGATCCCAGCACAGATATCAGCTTCCTAGTCTTTCCGCATTTTTAGCAGGTATTTTGGAGGATCGTCAACACCAGGAAATGTTTTTCCTGGATCATTTGCATTTGCTTCTCCACTGGATGTGGTCCCGAAGAGTTAATAGCAGTCAGTTGCTCCTCTTTGGGACATTTCTGTGTGAGATCAACAACGTGGACCCAGACACATTTATAAGACATTACTCATACATCCTTCCACTTACTCAAACAGCAACTATTAATTTCTGCTGTGGTCCAGGCGACATGCCTAGTACTGAGCTCACAGAATTATAACAGAAAACTCTCAGTGAGCTTCCAGTCTACATGGGGAGGTGGACAAGCAGAAAATGACAATACAGGGTGGAAAATGCCCAGAGACGTTATGTGTGCTAGGTTTTCCTTGGTAGTGAGGAAGAGAGTGCCTCTTTCATGTCTCACATAAGGACAACAGGAACCACAGGGCCCCAGGAACAGCTTTACCTGCAGGCTGTGTGAAAATGGGAAAGAGGAGCAGGATCCAGGCAGCTTTCGTAATTGTTGGGGTGACTCAGTTTCTCTCTGCATCTCCCACTTCTCATTTTACTCGTATATTCTTTCTCTACCGTACGACTCCTACTTATGCATCATGGCTGCTTACTGACAACGTCCTCTGGATGCCTCAGGAGATCTGAACACTGTCTTCTTTCAGCTTCTTCCCCCTGATACCAAGTGTCCAATCTGGTGGTGTTCCATGTCTAATAAAATCACCTTATCTCTATGGGGCAAAGCTTTTATTCTAACTCACTCATAGACCACCTATAGATAGACTCTCCTTGATCTGAGGTTTCTGTAGTACTATCCACTGTGGGCAAGGGACAGCACATCAAGCATGATTAGCTTCATATGAGAGGCACACGGGGCAGCTTCCTGTAGGGAGTTCCTGGGCAAGCAGTTAGAGGGGCTGTCATCAAAGCAGTCACTGTAGATATGGTAACCACAAAACCGAAAATCTATAATAGATACACATTTTTTAAAAAAGAGAAAGGAATTCGATCATAACACTAAAGAAAGTCATATGCAACAACCCCTGTGTACATACCTGCTTATTTTAAGTTGATCTCTTACGTTCAAATGCATTCCAACAACCCTGCATTTTTTTATTCCCTCCCACCCTACCTTTAATGTTTTTGACTTATTTTACATCTTTTCCTGTTTTGTGCTTAACTACTTTATTGTGCATATAGATGACTTAACTACTTTTGTCTTTTAACCTTTCTACTAGCTTTATAAGGGGTTGATCTACTACCTTCACTGTATTTTTGCCTTTACCAAAGAGACTTTTCCTTTCATAATTTTCATATTTCTAGATGTGGTCTTGTCTTTATTGCTTAGTGGAATCCTTTTAACGTTTGTTGTAAAGCTGGTTTGGTAGGGCTAATTTCTTTTATCTTTTGATTGTCTGTAAAACTTTTTATCTCTCGTTCAAATCTGAATGATAGCTCTGCCAGGTAGAATATTCTTGGATTTTAGGTTTTCTTTCATCACTTTGACTATATTGTTTCACTCCTTTCTCTCCTGACAAGGCAGCTGATAGTCTTATGTGGGTTCTCTTGTATATAACTAGTTGCTTTTCCTTTGTTATCTGAGAGAATAAAGATTTTCTCTTTATCTTTAATTTTTGGCATTTTAATTAGAGGTTCGTGAAATTGTAAAGGAGACAGGGACCAAGACCATCCCCATGGAAAAGAAATGCAAAAAAGCAAAATGGCTGTCTGAGGAGGACTTACAAATTGCTGTGAAAAGAAGAGAAGCGAAAAGCAAAGGAGAAAAGGAAAGATATAAACATCTGAATGCAGAGTTGCAAAGAATAGCAAGGAGAGATAAGAAAGCCTTCCTCAGTGATCAATGCAAAGAAATAGAGGAAAACAACAGAATAGGAAAAACAAGAGAGCTCTTCAAGAAAATTAGAGATTCCAAGGGAACATTTCATGCAAAGATGGGCTCGATAAAGGACAGAAATGGTATGGACCTAACAGAAGCAGAAGATATTAAGAAGAGGTGGCAGGAATACACAGAAGAACTGTACAAAAAAGATCTTCACGAGCAAGATAGTCATGATAACGTGATCACTGACCGAGAGCCAGACATCTTGGAATGTGAAGTCAAGTGGGCCTTAGAGAGCATCACTACGAACAAAGCTAGTGGAGGTGATGGAATTTCAGTTGAGCTATTTCAAATCCTGAAAGATGATCTGTGAAAGTGTTGCACTCAATATGGCAGCAAATTTGGAAAACTCAGCAGTGGCCACAGGACTGGAAAAGGTCAGTCTTCATTCCAATCCCAAAGAAAGGCAATGCCAAAGAATGCTCAAACTACCGCACAGTTGCACTCATCTCACACGCTAGTAAAGTCATGCTCAAAATTCTCCAAGCCAGGCTTCAGCAATATGTGAACCATGCACTCTCAGATGTTCAAGCAGGTTTTAGAAAAGGCAGAGGCACCAGAGATCAAATTGCCAACATCTGCTGGATCATGGAGAAAGCAAGAGAGTTCCAGAAAAACATTGATTTCTGCTTCATTGACTATGCCAAAGCCTTTGACTGTGTGGATCACAATAAACTGTGGAACATTCTGAAAGAGATGGGAATACCAGACCACCTGACCTGCCTCTTGAGAAACCTGTATGCAGGTCAGGAAGCAACAGTCAGAACTGGACATGGAACAACAGACTGGTTCCAAATAGGAAAAGGAGTGCGTCAAGGCTGTATATTGTCACCTTGCTTATTTAACTTCTATGCAGAGTACACCATGAGGAACGCTGGGCTGGAAGAAGCACAAGCTGAAATCAAGATTGCTGGGAGAAATATCAATAACCTCAGATATGCAGATGACACTACCCTTATGGCAGAAAGTGAAGAGGAACTCAAAAGCCTCTTGATGAAAGTGAAAGAGGAGAGTGAAAAGGTTGGCTTGAAGCTCAACATTCAGAAAACAAAGATCATGGCATCTGGTCCCATCACTTCATGGGAAATAGATGGGGAAACAGTGGAAATAGTGTCAGACTTTATTTTTTTGGGCTCCAAAATCACTGCAGATGCTGATTGCAGCCATGAAATTAAAAGACGTTTACTCCTTGGAAGGAAAGTTACCACCAACCTTGATAATATATTAAAAAGCGAGACATTACTCTGCCAACAAAGGTCCGTCTAGTCAAGGCTATGGTTTTTCCCGTGGTCATGTATGGATGTGAGAGTTGGACTGTGAAGAAAGCTGATCACCAAAGAATTGATGCTTTTGGACTGTGGTGTTGGAGAAGACTCTTGAGAGTCCCTTGTACCGCAAGGAGATCCAACCAGTCCATTCTAAGGGAGATGAGTCCTGGGTGTTCATTGGAAGGACTGATGCTAAAGCTGAAACTGCAAATCTTTGGCCACCTCATGCGATGAGTTGACTCACTGGAAAAGACTCTGATGCTGGGAAAGGTTTGCGGCGGGAGGAGAAGGGGACGACAGAGAATGAGATGGTTGGATGGCATCACCGACTCTGTGGACCTGAGTTTGAGTGAACTCCGTGAGTTGGTGATGGACAGGGAGGCCTGGTGTGCTGTGATTCATGGGGTCGCGGAGAGTCGGACACGACTGAGCGACTGAACTGAACTGAACTGAATTATAATATGTCTTGATGGGACTCTCTGTGCTTCCTAGACCCAGATGTCTGTTTCCTTTCCTAAGTTAGGGAAATCTTCAGCTATTACTTCTTCAAGTAAATTCTCTGCCTCTTTCCCTCGCTCTTCTCTTTTTGGCACCCCTGTAATGTGAATGTTAGTATGCTTCATGTTATTTCAAAGGTCTCTTACACTACCCTCAATTTAAAAAATTTCTTTTTCTGTTCAGCTTGGGTGATTTCCACTACTCTATCTTTCAATTCATTCCACTGTACTATCTAATCTACTTGAAAGTCGATTTCTTCAAATGTATTTTTTATTTCACATATTGTATTCTTCAACTCTCTTTGCCTCTTTTTTATATTTTCTAACTTCTTGTTAAACTCTCACTGTGTTCATCCATTCTCCTGAGTTCACTGACCATCTTTATTACCTAGGACTTTGTTGGGTAGATGGCTTACCTCTACTTTACTTAGTTCTGGGTTTGTCTCATTCCTTTCTTTGGAATATATTCCCGTGTCTCCTCATTTTGCCTAATTCTCTGTGTCTGTTCCCATGAATTGGGTAGGTCAGTAATGTTTCTTTTTTTTCCTATCTTGGAGAAGTGGCTTTATGTAGGAGACATCCTATCCTAGTACCACACTCCCCTCTGGTCGTCAGAATGATATGTTCTAGGGGTTCCCTATATGCAGACTGCATGGCCCCTCCTGTTGTGGTGGAGCTAACTACTATGGCTGTGCTGAAAGGCAGGCCTGGCCTCCAGTCTCATTGGCTGCCAGTCCCTGCCTTGAATGGTAGCTGCTGGCCTGCTGGTAGATGGGGTCGTGTTCCAGCATGACTGGCTATGTGGCCTGAGGGTCCTGTGGCTGGCCTGTTGGTGGGTGGGCAAGCCTCCAGTGCTGATAGGGTGGAGAGAGGACTCCAAAATGGTATTTGCCAGTCCCAGTGTCCTTGTGGTAGAACGACCTCCTCAAATTTCTGATGCCAGTATGTACGTTCCCAGAGTGAGCTCCCATTGTCTCCTGCTGCTCTAAAAGGCTCTCCAAGATCAGCAAAGGGGTCTGACCCAGGCTCCTTTCAATTTACTGGCCCTGCACTGGGTCTCAGATCATGTGAGATTGTGTGTGTGTGTGTCCTACAAGAGTGGAATATTTGTTTCCTACAGACCTCCAGACCTTCTGTATGTAAGCCCTGCTAGCCCTCAAGGCCACAGATCCTGGGGGTTTCTTCCTGGTGCAGGACCCCAGGACTGGGGAGCCTGACGTAGGGTTTGGATCCTTTGTACCTTGGTTAGAACCTCTGCGATTATGATTATTCTATTTGTGCATTGTCTACCTTGGCTTTGTGGGTCTTGACGATACTGCTTCTCTGCCCTCCCCCCACCTATCTTGTTTTGGTTCCTTCTTCTCTTTTTAAAATTAATTAATTAATTTTTGACTGTGCTAGGTCTTCATCGATGTGTGTGGGTTTTCTTTAGTTGTGGTGAGTGGGAGATACTTTTTTAAGTTTATTTTTTTAATTGGAGGAAAATTGCTTTATAATATTGTGTTGGTTTCTGCCATACAACAGTGCAAATCAGCCATAATTATACATATATCACCTCCCTCTTGAGCCTCCCTCCCCTCATGCTACTAGGTCATCACAGAGCGCCAGAAGACCTAAATAGACATTTCTCCAAAGAAGACATACAGACGGCAAATAAATGCATGAAAAGATGCTCAGTATCACTAATTATTAGAGAAATGCAAATCAAAACGACAAAGAGGGAGCTACTCTTCGTTGCAGTGCACAGGCTTCTCATTGCAGTGGGAAAATAAAAAGGCTTAGAATAAATATGCAACACAGACCTTCAAAGAACATGGCTTTTCCAATGGTTCCCTTGATGGTTAAGTTTGATGTTTCATATTGGAGCATTACAGGGGCAATCGAGAGTCAGAGGATAAACCTGATGCATCTTACTGAAGCTTTCATTTTATTAGAAATTGTGGGAGAATTTTATATTCATACAAACATGAATGTATGATAGGGTAGACTGAAAAACAGTCAAGGTTTTTAAAGACATGAAATTGAACTTGAATTTCAAGCTAGTGGATGGGTTCTTTGTGGAAAAGATCCTGTAGATTCCTTATTAGGGGCCATGGGAAACTCCGTGAATAATGTCAAGATTTCTGTCTAGAATCGTAATCCTCAACCTTGTTAGTTTTTAAGTAATATATTCTTCTTTATCAAGTACAGTCTGTGTGACTATATGACATTTAATAACATGCCAGATTCTCCAGGCTTCCCAGGCAGTGCTAGTGGTAAAGAACCCACCTGCCCAGTGCAAGAGAGATAAGAAACATGGGTTTGATCCTTGGGTCGGGAAGATCCCCTGGAGAAGGAAATAGCAACCCATTCTAGTATTCTTGCCTGGAGAATCCCCTAGACAGAGGAGCCTGGTGGGTTACAGTACATGGGGTCACAAAGAGTTAGTTGGACACGACTGAAACAACTTAGCATGCACACAGATTCTCCAGGGCTTCTTGATTCATAGACGCAGAGGAAGAATAACAATCACGAGATTAACCTCAGCATGCTTGTTGCATATCTATGACATGCTTGGTTAAGTATGTTTTCTAAATACGGTTTCTTTTTCACTTGCCTTGCTAAGATAAATGAGAAGGAAGTGGGAGAGACAGGGATGGAGGGAAATGGAAATGGCAAAGCTATTTCCAATGTTTAAAAAAGGATGGGGTTGTGAGAAGAGAGTGCGTTCAAGAAGCAAGGCTTAGCGCTAGGCATGTTGGCTCTCATGCAGTCTAGTTAGGCTGCTCAGGGGTAGTGGCTTGACAGTCACCAAGGTGAGTAATCACAGACAGCTCCTGGATCCAAGCCCAGGTTCATGACATCACCCCACACCTTTAGTCCCTCCTCCAGCTCAAGTTCGTAGCTCAGCAATCTCGCAATTGGCAACAAAATACAAAGAACAACTGGAAAGGGAAATGAGAATTTACTACTAGCTTCAGTTTTCTTTGCGGGAAATAATGTAGGTTTTTCTTATGTATGAGAGGAAGGCTCAGATTACAGGATGAATCCTGTTAGGACAGGCAGACTGTGCAGCAGTACAAGGTAGTCACTTTAGGTGGTTTCCTCTCCAGCTATGAAGGCATGAATATTGAATGGCATTTGAGAGACAACAAAGCTTTGTATAAATGTTAGACCTCTGGGCTGTTGAGATGCATTCTAGAATATGAAGCCTCATAAATAGCTAGTTTGGAAACCCCTGCCCTGTTCTGTGCTTGATCCCTGGTGTTCAAGCTGGGTCAGCTTGACTCTTTGAACCTTGTGAAATTGTAAATATCCCTGGGAAGGGTGTTAGCTTTTCTGCGTCATTGTGTGGTTGTGAAGGAAGAAAGTGGAGCCTGGCAGCTGATCTTAGTTCTAGTTACAGCTCTGCTGCTGGAGTTCTGTGACCATGGGCATGGCAGTTCTTTCAATTTCCATGACCTCGTCTGTACACACAGAGACTGAACTAGGCTATCTCTAATGTTCCCTTCAGGTTCCACTTTCTATGAGTCAAGGAGGAAAGGCAGTGTGAGCAGGAACTTCAGAATGGGGATCTGAGTGAGCAAGGGGGAATCCACCCTCAGGGCAAAGGGCCCCAAATGGAAAGGCAGGCACCCAAATGCCAGATTTGGCTGTATATCTATCTAAATGATCATAACAGTAATAAAAACTATTAGAGCCTGTTCTGTGCTCCTGCTGTCTTATTACACTTTACCTTAAGTACTCAGGGCTTACCTGGTGGCTCTGACAGTAAGGAATCTGCCTCCAATGCAGGAGACCCAGGTTTGATCCCTGTGTCAGGAAAAACCCCTGGAGAAGGGAATGGCAACCCATTCCAGTATTCTTGCCTGGAGAATTCCATGGGCAGAGGAGCCCGGTGGGCTGCAGTCCATGGGGTTGCAAAGAGTCAGACAAAACTGACCGACTAACACTTTCACTTTCACTTAAGAATTCATGATTGGGGAGGGTGTGGGAGAAGGCAATGGCAACCCACTCCAGTACTCTTGCCTGGAAAATCCCATGGACGGAGGAGCCTGGTAGGCTGCAGTCCATGGGGTCGCTGAGGGTTGGACACAACTGAGCGACTTCACTTTCACTTTTCACTTTCCTGAATTGGAGGAGGAAATGGCAACCCACTCCAGTGTTCTTGCCTGGAGAATCCCAGGGACAGCGGAGCCTGGTGGGCTGCCGACTATGGGGTCACACAGAGTCGGACACGACTGAAACGACTTATCAGCAGCAGCAGCAGAGACCACAATACACACATCCCTGAGTAGTTCTGCACTGTTTCTGGAGTCCTAAGTCCTACAAACATCCTTGAGAATCAGCCAGTGCCAATCTGCCTCCACAGTGTGGTGGGATAGATGTGTTTGTACTTATCCAGCTTATTATCCTTACATCATCTCAAGAACTTGCAAGATACAAAAGGTGACAATAGATCTGTGTTGGGATAGAACTAAATTTGAGGACGAACAGTTGAGAAGGTATGGAATACCCAGGTGGACGTGTCCAGCAGGCAATTGGAAACATGGGTCCAGGGGCGAGGAGAGACCTGGATTTAGGGGTTATTTATACACAAGGGGTAATTGGTGGCCATGATCTTCCAACTTTTTTTTTTTTATAAAACATACTCATTGTGCATTTTATTTCCTTTCATCTACAGCATAAATTGGGGTTTCCCTGGTGGCTAAGGTGGCAAAGAATCTGCTTTTAATGCAGGAGACCTGGGTTCGATCTCTGGGTTGGGAAGATCCCCTGGATAAGGGAATGGCAACCTACCCCAGTATTCTTACCTGGGAAATTCCAGGGACAGAAGAGTCTGGAGGGCCACAGTCCATGGGGTCGCAAGGTGTCAGATACAACTGAGTGACTAACACACATACACAGCATAAATTAGATGGCATGACACAGAACTTGAAAAATATTTGAATGATTTATGTGTGCCAAAGTCCTAAACGTAGCTGCTGCTGCTGCTGCTGCTAAGTCGCTTCAGTCGTGTCCGACTCTGTGCGACCCCATAGACGGCAGCCCACCAGGCTCTGCTGTCCCTGGGATTCTCCAGGCAAGAACACTGGAGTGGGCTGCCATTTCCTTCTCCACGTAGCTACTTCTGGTCAAATGGCTCAGGAGAGGGTTAGGGCTGAAATTAGGGTGTGTCTTGATGAGAATAGTTTTCAATTCTAATTGTGTTCTTCCCACAACATCTCCACTGGTAAAACAGGGAGAGCTCAGTGTGTCTCATTTCAATTAAGACAGAGCTCCCTAGTCAGTAGGAGGTTTAGGGGAGTCTTCAGGCTCTGTGGGGTGGAGGTGCAGGGCTGAGAGGCAAGCAGGATGTGGGAAAGGCGGCTAGTGCGCATGTGCTCAATTGCATCCGACTCTGTGAGACCCCATGGATTGTAGCCCACCAGGCGCCTCTGTTCATGGGATTTGCCAGGCATGAATACTGGAATGGGTTCCAGGGATTGAACCCATGTTTCTTGCATCTCCTGCATTGGCAGGCAGATTCTTTACCACTGCACCACCTGGGAAGCCTGTGGAGGTGGGGGACCTGGTATCAATTTCTGTCCACTCCTCAGAAAGGCTAGTGCTGGGACTTCTCTTCTTTCCTGGCCTTTCCCAGTCTGCCCCAGTAAGCTCAGGGTCTCCTTGCAAGGAGGCTGGCGCTTTCTGGCTAGAGGCATCTCGCTGGCTTAAGAGACACGCGGAGATGATTAACTGGTAGTTTCTGCCATGATCTGCTGACCTTCTTATGGGAACCTCTGTAGAGATAAAATGACTTACTTTTTTTGTTCTTAGTGTCTCTGGTGCCTATAACTTTCACAGTAATCATGACATTTGTGTTTATCATTAATATTCCAGCTGGAAACACCCTCTTCCCCCCTCTTGTCCCTGCCATGGCCCATCTGCAGTTCAGGTTATCACCTTTCTCAGAAAACGCTCTCCGTAAAAGCCCAGTATTGGTGAGTTAGGCTGATGGTTTCCACACCTCTCTTCTCTGTCCTTTACTTCCTACTGCAGTTTAGGGGAAGATGATTTTATACCATAGATACCTCATTCATCAACGCTGTCTTCTGAATCTCCCTACTCATGCCCACTATCGCAGACCTTGAATAGCTGTTTTCATTCAGCCATTTAGCCCGTTACTTCTTTGACCAGCGGGCTAAACCCAAGTATCTCTCAGACTCCTGTGCTGTCATTAACATGCTTCTTGTTTAACTCAAAACAGCTGTTCCTCCTCTGCCTCCCGTCCCCAATCTCTCCTCTTAGACAAACCTTGCTGACCCAGAAACTTTGGGGAACAAATGATTTCTGAACAAGTGAGAGTTCTGGAAAGATAAGGATTTGCCTCTTTCAGTATGGAAACTTCTTTAATCTTAACCATTTGAATGGAAATTTTCTAGGACGTAAAATGTTTAACTTTTTCTTGATGTACTAGGATCATTACAATAAACAAAGGTTTTGTACTCTGCTGCCATACAATGGGGCCCTGAAGATCTTTTGGGATAAAACAGTCCTAGATTTCTGTGGTTCTGAAGTTATTGGATAAACTTTTAAAAAATTGAAGTATAGTTGATTTATAATGTTGTGTTTCAGGTGTACGGCAAAGTGATTCAAAGAATCTAATATATATATATTCCTTTTTAGATTCTTTTTCATTGAAGGCTATTTTTTGTAAGCTATTACTTGTTAAAATTTTGTAAGCTTTTAAATTGACCATCTCCATACTTTTTATAAGGTCATTAGCTACCACTTCTCTCTATCATTATAACCTATTTTGAGACTTTCTTTAATTCTAACTTTCAATATTCACCTTGGGCATAGAATACCACTGCACTCACACACACACATATACAAACTCAAGCATGTGTGCGTTTGCCTGTGTGTTAGAGCTGTGTGCAAACAATTGTGAACAATAACTTGAGAGTTTTTCTGAGTAAACTGAGCAGATTGTGAGTCCTCTATTTTGATTTTCCAGAGGTCAGTTTTGTTAAGGTTTTTGCTCATTCTATTAATAAAAAGTTGCAAGACAAATCTTTTTGGACTTTGTTGAAAAGTTACTCCTAGATTTCTAGGGGCAACCTATCTTTCTAGAAACTTCTTCCTCAGTTTCATTCTTTGTTATCACTTTATTCTAGAATAGGCAACTGTCACTAAAAAGGGATTCTTTTTATGAGAAATTCTTCACTCCATTGTCCCAACTTCACATACAAACTATTTCACCCACTATCTTTAAAAATATTATCATGATGTTTTTAAACGATTGTCATTAAAAAAAAAAAATCCACAGGTGCAAAAACAAACTGCGGCCACGAGAGCTAAATCCCTCTTTCTCCCTCATTGTCCTCTTTGGCAGAATTCTGTGGAAAGCTGAGTAAATGAACAGGGCCTTTTGACAGAGTGAAACCCAGACCAGCCCTATTGAGCAATGTCTTGAATGTAAGTCCTTTTCAACTAAACAGAGGTATATTTTCTTTTACATGGTTGACTTTGACCCTGTATTTGAACAGACGACACTTGTGCAACATTTTCTGGATCAATTGATCATCTGCCCAGAGCAGACATGCATGGTTCTCATCATTAACGGGAAACCAAACCCATCGACATAACCCTCCATTCTACTTCGTTTCTCTCCAGTCCTTCATGCTGTAGATTCTGAAATATTAATGAAAGCAGTGGGCTTCATTCTCACATCCAGCCCCAGTGGAAGCAGAGGCAGAGAGTAGGAAGATGAGAAATGTCCTCATTTTGCAAAACAAAGTGCTTCTCCAAGTTGCCTTTTTTCCTGAACTATCTGCCTCTGCCACTCCCAAGGTACTTGCTTAAAATACAGATTCCAGGGCCCCTTCTACACTTACTTTACCAAAACTCCTAGAGGATGGGGCTTTGTGATTTGCATTTTAAATCAACCAGATGATATCTTTGTTTTTTGTTGACCTACCAATTTCTATGTGTCTGACTATCACGTAAATACTACAAATAGTTAAGCTCAGCTAAATACTCAGACAGTACTAACCATCATTGAACTTTACTATTGCAAGTGTAATACCTTTCACTTATAAAGCAGCATTTAAAATAATTTTATTGGTGTATAGTTGATTTACAATATTGTATTAATTTCTTCCATACATCAAAGTGATTCAGTTATAAGTATATATACACACACATTCTTTTTCATTATAGTTTGTCATCATAGGAAACTGAATATAGTTCCCTGTGCTATAGAGTAGCATCTTGTTGATTATCCATTTTATATGTAAAAGTTTGCATCTATTAACCTCAAACTCTCAGTCCATCCCTCCCCCACCCCCTCTCCTCCCTGGCAACCACAAGTCTGTTCTCTACGTCCATGAGTCTGTGTCTGTTTCACAGATCAGTTCAGTTGTGTCATATTTTAGATTCCACATATAAGTGATATCATATGGTACTTATCTTTTTCTTTGACTCACTTCACTTAGTAGGATCATTGCTAGTTGCCTCCATGTTGCTGCAAATGGCATATTTTGTTCTTTTTTATGGCTGAGTAGCCTGGAGAATCCCAGGGATGGGGGAGCCTGGTGGGCTTCTGTCTATGGGGTCACACAGAGTCGGACACGACTGAAGTGACTTAGCAGCAGCAGCAGCAGTATTCCATTGTATTACGTATGTACCTCATCTTCTTAATCCATTCATCTGTCAACATTTACATTGTTTCCATGTCTTGGCTATTGTAAATAGTTACATAGCAGCATTTTTACCATTCAAAGTGTTTTCTATGTATAACCATCTGAGGCAGGCAGGGGAGGTATTATTACCCCCATTTTAGAAATGTGTTTGAGTCCCCTGCAGCTTAATGACTTGGGCAAACTGTGTTGGGACTTACTAGCCTGGAGTTAGTACTGGTGCTCAGATTTTCTAGCCTTATTTCACTGCACACTTGGTGTTATAAGACCCAAGACACAGAGAAAGCTAAGTGTTCCTTAGAAATAGTTTTCAGGAAATAGTGTTCCTGAGCTGAAATCAGCATCTTCAGAGTGCCTCCACGTGCTGTTGAGGGTGCTGTGCATTTGCTTCTAAAAGATGAAAGCCAAGACGGAGCCCTGGGCACCAAGGAGCAACAGGAATCTTCAAAACAACAACAAAAAAATCTCATTCCTCTTTTGTTCATCCCCTTCAATTTTCTGACCTTTTCCCTCCACTCCCTCTTTCTTGTAAAGACTCAAACTCTGAAATAATTATATGAAATTAAGTCGGTTAAATCCAGGCTTGTTTCCTTAAGATTGATGTGTTAACATTCGGAGCAGTTTTCTCAGGACTCAGGGAGACTATTATTTCTGAGCTTGGCTGCAGGAATCTTCCTCTTTCCCTGGGCAGGGTAGACTCTGCACCCACCTTCACCCCCTCAAAACTTTGTTTCTTCATTCCATGACCCATCTCTCCACGACGCATCCTGACTGGGAGCAGAATGTGTGTAGAAGTGTTTTTAGACACCCTACTGTGGAGAGAGAGACTGAATTCTAATGGAGGGTTTCTTTGCACCATATTAGATGTCAAGGTTTGATTCTTCAGGATGGCAAGCCCTAGATGCTGGGAGTCTGGAGGAGGTGAGGAAAATACCAGCTCTATATCAAGAGATAAGCAAGTGAGTTGGTTGTTAGCCAAAATAAATTTTTTCATGCAAAATGTAACACTCTGTAAAAAAGTAGTAACAGGGTCCCTGGTGGTCCAGTGGCTAGGACTCTGGGCTCCCAGTGCAGGGGGCCAGGGTTCGATCCCTGGTCAAGAAACTAGAATTCACGTGCTGCAACAAAATTGGAAGATCCTGTGGGTAGCAGCCAAATAAAGTATAAAAACAAAAAAGTAATAACAGTTAAAAAAAAAAAAAAGAGCAACCCTCCCCATCACTGTGAAGCAAAATTAACAAAAGGTGGAAAGATCCCTGAGCTTCTTTGCATTGGAAAATGCCTTGGGTGCTCAGTGCTGAATCTCCAAGTTCCTGAGGCTGCCCTGGAGGAGGGGGCGGGGGTCAGGTTTAGGAGGTGCCAGCCTGCCATGACACATCGTTCCTAATGAAGATGCCTTTGTAAACTCCTTCCCTTTTGCTTCACAGGACTTGTAAAAGGCACCCTCAAACCTCTGCCTTCCTGTGTCTTCCTGCCCTGAGGTAGAAATCCTCTTCTTGCAGGAAGTGCAGAGCAAAGTTCAAAGCTTTCTCCATCAAAAGAAAGTGCGCCTGATCTAGTGTAACATGATTACGTGACAATTAGCCCCCCCCATCCCCCCAAAAAGTTAGGTTTACTACTGGATTGTGCTGGCTCCTTGCAATCTTCACCTTTCTAAGAGCTATTTATCACTTCCCTGTTCAGGATAAAGATGCACTCCCCCAAACTGAACCTACTTAGGGTCTAACCCCTGGAGGGGGGCATGGCAACACACTCCAGTGTTCTTGCCTGGAGAATCTCCATGGATGAGAAGCCTGGAGGGTTACAGTCCATGGGGTGGCAAAAAGTCCCACAGGACTGAAGCAGCTCAGCACACATGCAGGCAGGGTCAAAGCAACAGGTGGCTTTGGGCTGTCTGGGGATGGTGAGTTATAAAGCGGTGGTGAGATGTCCCCCCCAGATTCAGAGGCGAAGAGATGAGCTTATAGGAGAGAGGACAAAGGAAAAAAAAAAAGGCGAGGATCTGCAGACCCCGGGGTAGGCTCTGGGCTCTGGCGATTTTCTGTGTGACTGCGAGGTTTCTTTCCTTGCTATAAAACAAGCCCAGTTCAACCGATGTTAAAAGAGGGTTAAAAGGGGCCATAAATCTTTCTGGGCATTGAAGATCCACGGAAAACTCAGCCTGATGTCTTTTACATCTGTTTCAGGTTCTCAGCCTCATTGGACTCGACTGCCTTTTCTCCAGAGGTAACTCACGAGTCCCATTCAACCCGCTGAGCGGCGGGTATAGGGTGTCGCACCCCTCGGAGACCCGAGGATGAGGGGTGAGCGTCCGGGCAGCCGCCAAGCTCCTGAGGCTGGCCCACCGACACCGTGTAAGTTACTCCCCGGGGCGGCGGGACTGACAGCGTCAATGGGCAGCGCGCACACAGCCGGGAGAGCGGAGCCTGGGTGGGTGGGAGCGCGCTGGCTGAGGCTGGTCACACGGAGATTGAGTTTCAGCTGAATGAGATCAGAGCTGTGGGAAACAGCACCTCCTTCACACACACAGCCGGCCTCCTCGGAAGATGTGGGAGGGCGGCTGGGGAGACGGAGGCAGGCAGCTGCGCTGAGATCCCAAGTGCAGCCGCAGCAGCCCTCAGGGGCCTTAATTACCGTCTCCCTCTCCCCAGCGCAGGGAGGGGGGCGAGCTCTAGGCTGAGAGGCTCCGGGGTATCAGGGAGAGATGGGGCGGTCAGTGCTAAGAACTCATCGTGGTATGGGAGCGAGTCTGTGTGTGTCTTTGAAGGACCACGGCGTGATGATGGAAGGATGGGAAGGGCGCGGTGCTTTCAGGTCCACAGCTGCACGAGGAAAACTGCAGAAGGGATTTCGGTGCCTTTAACCCTGTACCTTTAGGGGTTTGATGTTTTATAGCACTTCACTAACATGCAACCTGAGCTTTCATGAATACCATAGCTGTGTTCGCTGTTACCCACTGGTCCTGTAATCTCCCGTCTCTGCTTAATAGCCTAACACCATTTCAGTGACCCAGAATACCAGCTTTTTTAGGGGAGGCATTGAAGAAGTGGAAGATGGAGGGGAAGTTTTCAAATTAAAACGGGGACACTTGCCGTCCCATTAAAAAGGGCAAGAAGTCAGCGGCTTTGAAATCCGCCCCCTCTGGAGGATTGGGAAAAGCCGCTCTAGGAGACACTGGAAACACACTTGTTCTAAACTGGCACCAGGGTGGCTTTCTCCAGGGCAGGGAGTGCCTGGCACTCGGTCCAGGACGTTTGAATCAGAGAACCTTCAAACGATCCTTTTGTCTTTTCCCGTCACTCAACAAGAGGCTGGAGGCAAAAAATTAGTCCAGCAACTTCCCTTGAACCAAGCAGAAAACAACACGAGGGTGCCCAGAGCTTCCTAACCTTTTTGGTTTGCATGTCAGTTTCAAGCTCACTGCGGCTGATGAGAAAATGACCTCGAACCATTGCTCACAGAAGATGCTGTGTTTGTTACCACGCAGGGTGCTGTGCTTAGTCACTCAGTCGTGTCTGACTCTTTGCGACCCGCAGGGTGCCCCCCGCATAATGCTCTTTTTCTTAGATGGGGAATTTTCTGGAGTTTACATAATGTGTGGGACTAAGGAAACCAACCAGGCTGCTCCCAGTGGATGGCTTGTCACCCCTCAGTAAAGAGACACCCAGAGCAGAGACAGTCTGCTGTTCAGGATCTGACTCAACATTTGAATTCTTAGGTAGTTGCTGCTTTCCTGGATTTCTTGCAATTCACAAGAGATGATTCAAACCCTAGCAAAAACTCAGGTGTTGTTTTGAATTCTCCTAGCTTAGGTGGCGGAGAAGGCAATGGCAAGCCACTCCAGTACTCTTGCCTAGAAAACCCCATGGATGGAGGAGCCTGGTGGGCTGCAGTCCATGGGGTCGCTAAGGGTTGGACGCGACTGAGCGACTTCACTTTCACTTTTCATTTTCACACATTGGAGAAGGAAATGGCAACCCACTCCAGTGTTCTTGCCTGGAGAATCCCAGGGATGGGGGAGCCTGGTGGGCTTCCGTCTATGGGGTCACACAGAGTCGTACACGACTGAAGTGACTTAGCAGCAGCAGCTTAGGTGGATTCCCCAAAAGGCCATAGGGGAAAGTTTGCAGGGAGTCCATGAGTAATCCACGATTAAAAATGTGTATGTAAAAATTCTATATGACTTCCCCTGTCCCCGAGAAGAGAGTTCTTAACATCTTCAACAGATTTTCAGGAGCCCAAGACTCTCTCTGATTCAAGAACTACTGGTTTTATTTTTTGACATTTTAGTTACTTATTTTTGGTTATGCTGGGCCTTCATTGCTGCGTGTGGTCTTTCTCTAGTAGCAGACAGCAGGGACTAGTCTCTCGGTGCGGTGCCTGGGCTGCTCATTGCAATGGCTTCGCTTGTTGCAGAGCATAGGCTCTAGGCACACGGGCTTCAGTAGTTGTGGTGCATGGTCTTGGCTCCTCTGCAGCATGTGCAGTCTTCCCGGATCAGGGGTCAAATTTGTGTCCCCTGGGTTGGCAGACAGATTCTTAACCACTGCAACACCAGGGAAGTCTAGAACTACTGTTTTATATTGAAGATTTTCCAAAGGCGATTTCAGTTGGTTGGAGAGGGACATTGGCCTCCCTCAGTCATAGGTTCTACAAAGTAAAATATATTGTGGGGGCTGGCTGTTCGCTTCGTGTAACTCAAGGGAAACAGTAAGTGAGGGCTCACAAAAGCAGGGTGTCCACAGTCACTGCTGACTGAGTATGCTGAGCAGGGGGTATGCCTATCCCTGGGATGGATCCAGGCATTTGACACCCTGATCCCAGAAACTGTGCCAGTGTTCTGGGAGGATTATATTATTGAAGAGAGAAAACATCAGTGAGAACCTTAAAGAGCTTACAGTCTAGTCCAAACTTGCTAAACCTCTTAGAAAAGGAAGTTAGATAAATACAGAGTGAGATTGGATCCATCCCATGGAAAGAATGTGCCCTGGCCTGTGGTGGTACAAACCTCTTTCTGCCAGGGGAAGGAAGGGTTCCTGGGGAAGAGGTGGTTGTCATAAAATGTCTTGAAAAATGACAAAGATACCAGAATTACCACAGTCCTCTGTTTGGAGTTCCAAACTTGATGTTTAGCTGAAAATTGTAGACATGTTTTGCCTTAAGTCCAAATTTTAGGGACTTTCCTAGGCTGCAGTGGATAAGAATCTGCCTACCAATGCAGGGGACACGGGTTTGATCCCTGGTCTGGGAAGATCCCACATGTCGCAGAGCAAATAAGCCCATGTGATGCAACTACTGAAGCTCGTGCTCTGCAACAATAGAAGCCACCACAGTGAGAAGCCTTTGCACTGCAATGAAGAGTAGCCTCCACTCAGTGCAAGTAGAGAAAGCCCACATGCAGCAACGAAAACCCAATGCAACCAAAAATAAATGAATTTTAAAAAAGGAAAATGCAATTTTTATTAATCAACTGATTTCCTGAAGCAGACAAATTGGGGATGGGGATAATTTACATCAAATAATAGCTATTCTTGATGCCAGATTCCTATGAATGAAATTTTACATATTGTATTTCAAGTACCTTATGACAACTCCGTGGAGAGGTGCTTGTTTTCCCATTTATCAGATAAGGCTTAGGAAGCTTAAAAAACTTCTTTGCTGTTACTTTTCAACTGAGTGGCAGACAGACCAAGGCTGAAAGCTAGATGAGGCCATCTCCAAAGGTCATTCCCTTATAGTCTCCACTAGGTAGCTCCTCAGCCCAGTGGCATCTGTTGTTTTGCTCAAAATGTCAAGACTCCAAATTCATCTTATAGATGACTTGATTTTCAAACATCAAGGAAAAAAAGAAATGGCCATTAACCCAGTGCCTGCTGTCTCCCTGATACTATGCCAGGAGACACAAGTCTCTCATTTTGTAAAAAATGAAATTTGACAAAAAATTTAATTCTTGTGGAATATTTTCTAAATACATTTATCAAAGTCAGTTCTGTATAGGCAAATTGTCTCTCACTTAAAAAAAAATCACAAACTGGTCAAAACTTTCCCAGGGCAGAGGGTGGATGGCACTATTTTATACCCTATGCCTAGAAGAGAATCTGCAATAGCTCGGTAAGTAACTACTGAATGGATAAGCAAGTATTTAACACAAGGATGAACTATTTTGAGAACAGTGATTAACAAGTCTTATTTCTTAAAATGGAAGCAGAAGGGCTTCCTTGGGGGTCCAGTTGTTAAGAATCTGCCTGCCAATGCAGAGGACATGGGTTCAATCACTGGTCCGGGAAGATTCCACAAGGCTATGTGCCACAACTAATGAGCCCATATGCCCTAGAGCCCTTGCTCAGCAACAAGGGAAGCCACTGCAGTGTGGCCCGTGGACCACAACTAGAGAGTAGCCCCTGCTCGCAGCAAACTAGAGGAAGCCCAAGCACAGGAAGCAAGACCCAAAACTGCCATAAATAAATAAATAAAAATTTTAAAAATAGAAGTAGGACATGGGCATTGGCCATGAAGGTATGGGCATAGCTCATCATACACCAAAAGTGAACTTGTTTGCAGAAGACTAAGAATAGTGAGAGAGAAAATAAGCTGTGGAGAGCTCAATTTTGCAACTTGAAAAACTATACTTTGCTTTTCTATTGTTTGTTTCTATTCAGATTGAGGAAAAGAAAAGCTCCTGCTAGTTGAAACTTCTACCCTGATAAAAAATAATACCTACCCTTTTCAGAGATCTCAACGAACAAGTCTTGCGATTTGTTTTCATTACAGCACTGGGATCTATATGATTTCAAGCATAATCTCTACCTTCTCCCCTCTCTCAGCATGTGTGTGTGTGTTTGATAAATATTGACGTGTCAGGGATCTTCGGTATTAGGGAATTAACTTTTAATTTTTTTGCTTGGGAGTGCAAATAGTTGATAAAAATATAATGCTGTTGGTGAACCAGAGCTTGAAACAATGAACCACTTTTGAGGCCAGCAATCATGGGCTTGAACTGCAGCTTAAGAAAGGTCATTTCTGTTGAAAAGTATCCGGAAGCAAGTGCTACCAAGGGGAACTATGCCTTTTTCAGACTTGAATACATGCTTAAAGCTGTGGATAACTATCCCTCTTGCGAAATGCAGGGATTCAAGCACTTAGAGACAGAGCGTTGATGTAGATGCTATCTTAGGACTGTTTGCAGGTCTCTGGTGTGGTCAGAGTTCATGGAAGGTAAAGTGGTATGAAAAGTTAGCTGCCCTTACATGGAGAGTCCCAGGCAGGATAAACCCAAGGAGGAACACACCGAGACACATAGTAATCAAACTGACAAAAAGACAAAGATAAAATATTAAAAGCAACAAGAGAAAAATGACAAATAACCTACAAGGGAACTCCCATCAGACTATCAGCTGATTTCTCAACAGAAACTCTCCAAGCCAGAAGGGAATGGCATGATATATTTAAAGTGATGAAAGGGAAGAACCTACAACCAAGAATACTTTACCCAGCATGACTCATTGGGATTTGATAGAGAAAGCAAAAACTTTCCAGAGAAGCAAAAGTTAAGAGAATTGAGCACCACTAAACCAGCTTTACAACAAATGCTAAAGGAACTTCTCTAGGCAGGAAATGCAAGAGAAGGAAAAGACCTACAGAAAGCAAGCCCCAAACAGTTAAGAAAATGGTAATAGGATCATACATATCAATAATTACCATGAATGTAAATAGATTAAAAGCATCAACCAAAAGACATAGACTAACTGGGTGGATTAAAACATGTGCATGGATGCACTTTCACTTATCACATCACTCTGCTGGGCCCCCTAAATTTTATGTAATTATTTTATATTTTTAGGTTAATCATGTTCCCATTATGGCTTGCAATTGTAATTATCTTTTATTTTTTTTTGTCAGGCTATTGATTGTGAAAACTGATAAACATCTTTTACTATTGTGATTATGTAACTATTATTTACTTAATACCACTGTGTCATGATTGGTCAACCGAAAAATAATAGAACTCTGTATCACCAAAACTATGATTTAATAGAAAAACCTGTGATCACTTTTTAAAATCCAGATGCATATCAAAATTATCTTGGAACTTTTTGAAAAGTACAAATGCCCAGGTATTCCTTTTTCTCTCCATAGCTCCAGATATATTTCTAATGAGTAGTCATGTTTTTTTTTTTTTTAATAGTAGATACTGTTTTTATTTTATTTTTTTTTTTGAAAAACAAATTTTGTGTCTTTTATTCCTAGCAAGCAGAGACAAACACATGTTTTTCTTACATAGGGTATGTTTTTAAGGCCGGTGCCAGGTTTTGTTGTTTCATCTTTCTTCGTTGGGATTCTTCCCACCAAAATCCCTTTTTCCACCTTTTTTTTTTTTTTTTTGATATTCTGTCTTTATTTTTACAGTTCACAACTTTTATAAATAAAATAAATTAAATGTACAGTGAATAAGTTCTCTGAAATATTTCAATATTTCTGCAGGTTTAGTAACATCGTAAAATACATTTCAACTAAAATTCACAAATCTAAAAACCTGTTAGGCATTTTTAGGCGTTTTAAGTTGGAAATGAAGACCAATGTTACATCGTAATATGCCAATTACAAATGGTACTTCAAATAGCAAATACTACAGTTTGTCCCAAACTTTAAAAACTATTCATAAACTCAACACTGAACTATTGATGGCTATGAGAATTGTTTCCTAGCCTTTTTGAAAATTTCAACCCATTTACATTTAAGGTAATTATTGATAAGTACGATCCCGTAGCCATTTTCTTTATTGCTTTGGGTTCAAGTTTATACACTCTTTCTGTGTTTCCTGTCTATAGAAGATCCTTTAGCATTTGTTGGAGAGCTGGTTTGGTGATGCTGAATTCCCTCAGCTTTTGCTTGTCTGTAAAGCTTTTGATTTCTCCTTCATATTTGAATGAGATCCTTGCTGGGTATAGTAATCTGGGCTGTAGGGTATTTTCTTTCATCACTTTAAGTATGTCTTGCCACTCCCTTCTGGCCTGAAGAGTTTCTGTTGAAAGATCAGCTGTTATCCTTATGGGAATCCCCTTATGTGTTATTTGCTGTTTTTCCCTTGCTGCTTTTAATATTTGTTCTTTGTGTTTGATCTTTGTTAATTTGATTAATATGTGTCTTGGAGTATTTCGCCTTGGGTTTATCCTGTTGGGGACTCTCTGGGTTTCTTGGACTTGGGTGATTATTTCTTTCCCTATTTTAGGGAAGTTTTCAACTATTATCTCCTCAAGTATTCTCTCATGGTCTTTCTTTTTGTCTTCTTCTTCTGGGACTCCTATGATTCGAATGTTGGAGCATTTAACATTGTCCCAGAGGTCTCTAATATTGTCCTCATTTCTTTTAATTCGTTTTTCTTTTTTCCTCTCTGTTTCATTTATTTCTACAATTCTATCTTCTAGTTCGCTTATCCTGTCTTCTGTCTCTGTTATTCTACTGTTTGTTCCCTCCAGAGTGTTTCTGATCTCATCTATTGCATTATTCATTGTATATTGACTCTTTTTTATTTCTTCTAAGTCCTTATTAAATCTTTCTTCCATCTTCTCAATCCTTTTCTCCAGGTTATTTATCTGTAACTCCATTTTGCTTTCAAGATTTTGAATCATTTTCACCATCAAAATTTGAAATTCTTTATCAGGTAAATTCCCTATATCTTCTTTTGTTTGTGTTGGTGGGCAATTATCTTGTTCCTTTACTTGCTGGGTATTTCTCTGCCTCTTCATCTTGCTTATATTGCTTTGCTTGAGGTGGCCTTTCCCTCTTCTTGCAGTTTGTGGAGTTCTCTTTATTATGTAGTTTCTTCGCTGTGTGTGGGGTTGGACGGGTGACTTGTCCGGGTTCTTTGGTTAGGGAAGCATGTGTCGGTGTTCTGGTGGGTGGAGCTGAATTTCTTCTCTCTCCTTTAGAAGACAATGGGCTGCTTTTCTGGGAGCCTGATGTCCTCTGCCAGTATTCAGAAGTTGTTTTGTGGACTTTACTCCGCGTTCAAATGTTCTTTTGATGAATTTGTGGGGGAGAAAGTGGTCTTGCCATCTTATCCCTCCGCCATCTTGTTCCTTCCTCCCCAGAACACTGGATTCTTATAGTCCACTTGGTCGTGGAGTATCTCTTCCCAGCAGCTCCAGCAAGGCGCAACTGCCGTACCTTACCTTGGATGAGGGGTATCTCCTCAAGGCCGCCCCTCCTGCTTTGAATGTGGAGCAGCTCCTCTCGGCCCTCCGGTGCCCAAGCAGCCACCGCCTCCTGGACGTGGTACAGCTCCTCTCGGCCACCGCCCTAACACTGGGCGCGGGGCAGCTCCTCTCAGCCACGATTCTGCACGTGGTCGGTTGCGCCGGGAGCCGGGCGTCTCTCGCCTCTGCGCGGCCGGGAGCCATGAGTAGTCATGTTTAAAAACAACTGGCTTATATGGTGATCTTTTACTTTAATCTAGTTTGTTTCACTTTTTCTATTTCATATTCAGTGCTCCCATTTCATTTAGTTTCAGTTCAGTTCAGTTCAGTCACTCAGTCGTGTCCGACTCTTTTCGACCCCCATGGACTGCAGCACACCAGGCCTCCCTGTCCATCACCAACTCCCGGAGTTTACTCAAACTCATGTCCATTGAGTCGGTGATGCCATCCAGGCATCTGATCCTCTGTCATCCCCTTCTCCTCCTGCCCTCAATCTTTCCCAGCATCAGGGACTTTTCAAATGAGTCAGTTCTTCGCATCAGGTGGCCAAAGTATTGGAGTTTCAGCTTTAGCATCAGTCCTTCTAATGAATTTTCAGGACTGATTTCCTTCAGGATGGACTGGTTGGATCTCCTTGCAGTCCAAGGGACTCTCAAGAGTCTTCCTCCAACACCGCAGTTCGAAAGCATCAATTCTTCAGTGCTCAGCTTTCTTTATAGTTCAACTCTCACATCCATACATGACTACTGGAAAAACCATAGGTTTGGCTAGATAGACCTTTGTTGGCAAAGTAACGTCTCTGCTCTTTAATGTGCTGTCTAGGCTAGTCATAACTTTCCTTACATTTAGTTATGTTTCTTCATTTAGTTTATGTTTTCCAATTTCTCCATCTCTTCTTTTTTTTTTTTTTTGATGTTCTTTCTCCAGCCTTTATCAAGCATAGTAGAAAAACTTTTGTATACATATATATATATATAATATGTATAATATACATATTTTAGAAGTCTTATGATTCTTTGTTTAACTAAAAAGTTTATGACATTTTGATTCCACTTGTTTGACTTAGAATGAATAGAATGCTAGATTTCTAATTTTAAAAATAGATATGCAACAAGCAACAAGAGTTTACTGTATAGCACAGGGAACTTTATCTTGTTATAACCTATAATGTAATGATGTAATAATGTAATAATCTATAATGGAAAATAATTTCAAAAATAATATGTGTATATGTATAACTGAATCACCTTGCTGTGCACCTGAAACATTGTAAGTCAACTATACTTCAACAAAATATTTATATTTAGGAAGAAAAAAGTTAGCTGCTTTCGGTTTTTAGCTCAATCTCTGCTTGGGTGTATCTCTTCACGCCAATAGCAGAGCATGGTAGAGTCTGGAGGAGGCAATGCAACAGGGAAGAAACTTTGTATTCTATTACAGATTAATCACCAAAGAAATGTTGCCTATAAGCTTAAATTATAGGTGATGGTGCATCTCTGGCTACACTGCTTCCCGGGTAATAAGCGTCAAGCTTTGTTTAGTTCACAGGAAACATCCTGACTAGGCTCACCTGTGAATAACGCCAAGAAGGAAGAAATTAAGTATTCCTTCCAGAGTCTGACCAGAACCAGGAAATGTTTGATTTTACTGCCTCCCCTTTTCGTATAAAAGATGTCTGAATTCTAACTCAGGTAAGATGGTTCTTTGGGGCTCTAGCCCAGCATCTTCTTGGGCTTTCTGAATGAAATCAGTATCCCTCCTCGCCCCAACAGCTCTTCTCTTGTTTTATTGGCCTGTTATGTGGCGAGCAGTAGGAGCTTGGACTCAGTAGTAGCAATAATGATCAGATTCAGGGCTCTTCAGGAAGCTTATCTCGGGCTTCCCTGGTGGTCCAGTGGTGAAGAATTTGCCTTGTGATGCAAGGGACACCAGTTCGATCCCTGCTCCGGCAAAATCCCACATGCCATGGAGCAACTGAACCTGGTGCCACAACTACTGAGCCCTTGCTCTAGAACCCATGAACTGCAGCTGCAGAGCCCACTCAAGGTGAGTACTGAAGCCTGTGCGCCTAGAGCTTGTGCTCTGCAACAAGAGAAGCCCAGGCACTACAACAAAAAGTAACTCCCGCTCGCCACAACTAGAGAAAGCCCTCGTGCAGCAACAAAGACACAACACAGCCAAAAAGTAAATAAATTAAATAAATAAATCTTGCTGCCCTAGTGGCTCAGCTGGTAAAGATTTCGCCTCCAGTGCCGGAGACCTGGGTTCAATCCCTGGGTTCGGAAGATCCCCTGGAGAAGGGAACGGCTACCCACCCCACGTATAGTCCATGCCCTCACAGTCAGATGTGACTGAGCGACTCACTTTAAAAAAGTTTATCTTATTGCCTGCTCCACAGGATGCAAGTACATATCCCGATGAGGTTGTTCCAAGGATTGAGCCATCTTTCTTTCCTTCCTTCCTGTCTTCTCTTCATGCACTAAATCTTTTTGTTTTTTTAACATACCTCATCTGGTGTAATGGAACGTACAAGTAAGCACTCCAAGTCCAGGGGGCAGTATAGGTTAGAGTTATGCACAGCTGTTGGTTGAGCAGGGCAGAGGAGGACCCGATCATTGGCAGTCAGGGACAAGGAGGAGTCTTCCAGAGGACATGATCTTAAACTGAGCTTTGATGAGCACACGAAAAGTCTTTTAGGAACAAAAGAGATGGTGAGGCTCTCCAGGCTGATGGTATGCCATGTGTAAAAGCATGGAGGGGTTGGGGAGAGGGCAGGGAAGGGAAATTGTGGCAGATGTTGAGAGTAGATGTCATCCTACCAGGGCCTTGAGCTGTGTGTGGAGCCATGATGGGAGATGATGTCAGATATGGGTAAGATTTGCTAACATTTACTAAGCACCTGCTCTTTTCTGTGCATTGTTCTAACGGCTTTCTTTATTGACTTTAGTTCATCATTACAACAGTTCCATGAGGTAGGTATTAACGTGTCCCCTATTTTACAGATTCACAGGGAGATCAAGTATCTGTCCCAAGAGCACACAGCTAGAGAGAAGCCAGGATTCACCCCAGACAGTTTGACTCCAGAGCCTGTAGTCTTGATGGCTATGCCAGGCTGCTGCTCTGACAGCCTCAGGTTTGCCTTGACAAGTGGCCAGGAAGAGACTCTTTCCTACCCACTGGTCCAGGTTAAAGTGGAAGTTACCATGAATGTGGATACCAGTTTTTCCTTCCTTAGATAAAATTTGCTCATGCTGTTTTAATATCAAAATATCAATGCTGGGAGTAGGGACCATGTCTGTTTTATTCATCAATGCATGTTCAGTATCAAGCACAGCACCTGTTATACAGTAAGTACTTATTAAAGGTTTATGGGGTGAACAATTCATTGATTTTTACCTATTAATCTTATGATGAAGAAGTGAATTCAGACTTCTTTGGTGTAATATTTCTTTTCTTAATTAATTTAACAAAAGCAAAGCATTCCACTAAAATGTTGTCACATATCATATATACAGTTGGAATTCTGTGACAGTCAGCCCCAAGACAAAGTTTACAGAAATTAGTTTCTTCCAAAAATTTAATCAATTGCGTGCGTGTATTCCACTTGTGTCATAGTTTTTTCTCTTTATTTAATATGGGCATTCTTCAATTTGGGGCTTCCCAGGTGGCTCGGTGATAAAGAATCCACCTACAATGCTGGAGACATGGATTCAATCCCTAGATCAAAAAGATCCCCTGGAGAAGGAAACTCCAGTATTCTTGCCTGGAGAATTCCATGGACAGAGGAGACTTGCGGGCTATAGTCCATGGCGTCACAAAGAGTTGGACACGACTTAGCGACTAAACAACAACATCAACTACAAAATTCTTCAATTTGCAGATTATCCAAGCTTCCCACTCCTCTCCCAGTTAACATAAATCAAAAGGAGGGTCCTGTGTGCCTATGATTTTCATAGAATCTATGATACTTCTTTTGATGATGATCAACAGTTGACTACATTAAACTTTAGAGCTGCAAAAGATTGTGTAAATAATACAATTAGGTTATACCATGGTCCAAGAGTGGAACTTGCTTAGCGACATTAATGCATCGATTGCTTCCAATATATTTCAGTGTTTTCAATGAAGTGGCTCTAAAGAGCATGGTGGAAATAGAGACATGTGCTTTTGGCTTGGTCAGCAAGGAAGGCAAGGCCTTATGTGTTCTGTCCGTCAACACTGATAAGCTGTGACATCAGGAGGCGAGGAGGGTCTCCAGCTGTTCCACCTACGCTGGGTCCCAAGCGCCATCATCCCCCACAGGAAGCTGAGGAAGCCCAAACAGAGAAAGAGGAGTGCCATGAATACACAATCTTCTCCTCAAATGGAGTTTTAGAAATTAGGACCCATGTATGCCTATGACCAATTCATCTTGATGTGTGGCTAAAATCATCACAGTATTGTAATTACTCTCCAATTAAAAAAAAAGAATAAATTTTAAAAAGTACTATAATCTGAGGGAAAAAAATAGTCATTACAATGGAAAAAAAGAAATTATGTGAGTATCCATATATTTTGAACTTCAAGAGACCTTAGTTTTCTGGGTTTCTTCCTTGTGGCACAAGAGTACATGTTTTGAATATCTCTGTTGGTACAGTTTCTCTAGAAAAACTTTTATCAAAAAAAGCCAAAATTAAAAAACAAAGCAAAGACAGTCAAAACTAGAACAAGATAACAATGATTGATTTTTATGAAAAAAATTTTTCTTTTATTTCTTATGCGTATGTGTGGTTTCAACAGTATTAGATGCCTTTCATCCAATTATGACAACTATAAATGATTATCACTAGCTTGATTTATGTGCTTTACCATTTTGCTGTTGTTGTTGTTTAGTTGTTAAGTCATGTCTGACTCTTTTGTAATCCCATGGACTGCAGCCTGCCAGGCTTCTCTGTCCATGGGCTTTCCCAGGCAAGAAGACTGGAGTGGGCTGCCATTTCCTTTTCCAGGGGATGTTCCCGATGGAGGTATCAAAACTGTGTCTCCTACAATGAGCCAGATTCTTTACCACGGAACCACCTGGGTAGTCCATGCTTTATCATTTACAAATACACAAACATCTATTACAAGATTTTTATTTGTTCATTTGG
Source organism: Moschus berezovskii (assembly GCF_049115385.1). Taxonomy (NCBI): domain Eukaryota; kingdom Metazoa; phylum Chordata; class Mammalia; order Artiodactyla; family Moschidae; genus Moschus; species Moschus berezovskii. The sequence continues at coordinate 38,650,814 of NC_142475.1, forward strand.
CTCTCATAAGCCCTTTCTCAAATGAGAAGAGGTATCATTATTCTGTTTTAACAAATGAGGAGACTGAAGATCAGGGAAGATCCCAGCTGAGGGGATTTATCTAGGGCCATGAAAAATAATGTAGCCCAAATAGGAACCCAGTTCAGATTTTAACCTACCACTGATCCATTCTGTGGATAAATCAAGAGAAGTAGGATAGCTGTTATTGAGTGTCCACCATGGGTTAGATAATTTCAAACACGCTACCTCATCTACAACCTCCAGTGTAGGGAACTATTATCAAAGATAAAGAAACTAAGGTTCAGAGAGGACCCTTGACTTCTTCCGTTCCGTTCCGTTCCGTTCAGTCGCTCAGTCGTGTCCGACTCTATGCGACCCCGTGGACTGTAGCCTACCAGGCTTCTCTGTCCATGGGATTCTCCAGGCAAGAATACTGGAGTGGGTTACCGTTTCCTTCTCCAGGGGATCTTCCCGACCCAGGGATCGAACCCGGGTCTCCCGCATTGGAGGCAGACGCTTTAACCTCTGAGCCACCAGGGAATAATAAATGGCTGAGCCCTTTCAGTGAGAAATAATAGATAACCCTGGGAAGAGAGGGGTTGTTTCACTGTCAAGTTACTGACAAATCTTGAGAATGCAAAGCCAGGCAGAGTTTCTCACAAAAGGAAGCTTATTTGTAAAAGGAGAGTTTGGGAGCCCCCCACCCCCTTTTGAGGCTATTTTGAGGAGTATTTTCTTTTCCTTTTCAGAGAGTCTTTATCAGGAACCATATCTTTGCTCTGTCACCTGCAAACAGACTTTAGAACAATGAAAACCACCCTCTGCAGGATATTGATTCTGATGGAACAAAAGTTGATTAAGCAGAATGGTGGCTTTCTTTTTTTAACTGGAGGAGTTCCAGATCTTTCCTTAGTCCCGTCTCTCCACAAAAATGAGCTCTATCCTCACAAATCTACAGAAAACCCGAGTCAGAAGGAAGATTTACGATGGGAGACACTGGCCGGAAGACGGCTATCTGGCAGACTATCGAGAAGCTCATCTTTGTGTTATTAGAGAAACACTCTCTCTCGACAGGATATAGCCTGGTTATCGTGTAATCTTCTCAAGTTTCATCCCCATTCTGCTTACAAATGCCCCCAATATAAAGAGATGCATTTCATTAAGACAGTCTTTTTAAGAGGCAGTTTATCCCAGCTGTTGCTGTCTGTCTTAAACACCTACCTTTTCACCCTCGTGTGAAGTTTACATGTTGATAAGTGCTGTAAGAAGGAAACTTAAGAAATCTCAGCAAAGGAAAAACACCAAGGCTGTCAGTGGAAATTGAATTAAAAAAAAAAAAAGAGCCCAGGAAGTTTGATGTTCCAGAACCACGCCCCCCACCCTTCCTCAGAGAGGAGACTTGGTTTAAGGAAGGCTTGATTGCCCTGGGGGCTTGGGGCTGACCCCAAACACTAGGGGCTGTAAACACTTTTCCAGTCACATAAACAGGAGGGATTCTTTGCCTGACACTTTGGAATTTTCCTGTCAGGAGCCGGTGGCAAAACAGAAGTGATAGATGTAGGTAGAAACAGGAGAACCAGACTTGGATCAGACTTGGAAGGTTTCCGGCTCCCCTCCCCCCAGACCTCTCTTTTCTCAGCACCTGATTTGCACTCCCAGTTGGCCCAGTGAGATCTGCCGGCAAATGACCTGTGGGCTTTCTCTTGCTCCTGGCTCTGTAAGCACAGAGAGCCAGAGGCTCTTGTGTGTGTGAGCTTAGTCGCTCAGTCATGTCCAACTCTTTGTGACCCCATGGACTGTAGACCCTGCCAGGCTCCTCTGTCCATGGGATTCTCCAGGCAAGAATACTGGAGTGGGTTGCTATGTTCTCCTCCAGGGGATCTTCCTAACCCAGGGGTTGAACCCAGGTCTCCCACATTGCAGGCAGATTTTTTTTTAACTATCTGAGCCACCAGGGAAGAGGCTCTTGAGGGGCTACTATGTCTGGAAGATTTTCATTGTGAGGGGTCAGGAAGTTAGTATTGAGTGTTCAATGGGGAAAACAGGGGGGTTGGCTCCAGAGCCCTGCCAGTGTCCCAGGCAGCCTACATTAACTGATGGGGATGTGAGGCGGGGGGAGATGCTCCTTTGTTGGAGAGGAAGTAAACCCGGGACTCCAGTCCACCCGATTCTGCACGAGGGGCTGTGGTGTTTGAAGTCAGGACTGGTGGGCTCAGGAAGCTGGCTGCATCAGGTTCCCATTAGCTCAGGCAGCGACACAGTGGGTTCACACCATGTCATGGTAGCAATTAAGCCTTCTGCTACTGGTCCTTACCCTGGGGTGAGGTTCTTTTCTTCCTCACCCATGTGACTTCAAGTCGCCCTGGTTTCCTTACGGCTCGATTTCCTGCCAATTCCTGTTACTTCATGTCTACTCTTCTGCGACCACTTATTAGACCACACAAATTGCAACAATTGTCTCCATCACACAGACCCTGTCCCAGATCCGCAATGCATCTTGGAGGGATTCTGCGTCTCTCTGAAATGTGAGAGTTACTTCCTATGTAAATAGTTGGATTACCCCAAATCAGAGTTCATTCAATATTGAGGGAAAATAAACTAATCATCATACAAGCATACCCTGAAGCAAACTAAATTATTCCTCCCCACCCACATTACTTAAAACTGTGGTTTAAAACAATGATCTCCATCTTCAATGATGAGAGAGGGAAGACACGAACAAATGACAGCACTATGAAGTGGAAAATTAAAAGGATAAAATTATGATTTCTTTTTTCAAGGAAGAAGAATGCTTCTACATATAGAAAAAGCCATAGAAAAAGAGTTTGGGGTTGAACTTTGAAAAACTACAAGAATTGGGAAACTTGGAAGTCAATGGGATGAAGAAAAGGGCATGTTAGGAGAACAAACTAAAGCTTAAATACTGATGGATGCTATGGGAAGACTATATAGCTGCCCCTTGGTGTCTGTGGGGATTGGTTCCAGGAGCCCCTGCAAGGGATGCTCAAATCTAAGGATGCTCAAGTCCCTTATATTGAATGGTGAAGGATTAATCCAGACAGTCCTCTGCTGTGCCTGTCGTTGGTTGAGTCCACGGATGCAAACTCTGAGGATGCCAAACTCTGCGAACAAGGAAAGCCAGCTATACAAGACACAGTTTGTGCCTTCAAGAGGCAGGTTTTAATTCAGTTAAGGTGATAAAAGAAGCACGGATAGGAAATAATTTAGAGGACAATGTAAGACACAGTACAGGTAAATCACTTAAGATATAGGTAATGAACTGCGGTATGTAAACGATCAGTGCTGTTTCAAGTACGGGAATTGTCAAAATTCAAAGAAAGAACTGGGTTAGACTTGAGGAGGAGTGGGATGTAGTTAGATGTTTGGGGCTGAATGAAGGGCATTGAAAGGAAGGAAAAATGAATGGAATGAGAATTAGGCAGGCCATGTGCTGGAGACCAGTGGTTCTCAACACTCAGTGTGTATTAATATCAGAACCCTCCAGGGGATGTCTTAGCATACGTGGGCTCCGCAGTGGTGATTCTGATTTAGTGGGTCTGGTATGGGGTATGATGAATGGCATTTCTATTAATAGTAAGTTCCCTGGTGATGCCAGTGCTCCTGGCTCAGGAAATCACCCTTTGAGAAGGACTGCTGTAGACAGATCAGCATGCCCCAAGCCCAAGCACTTATCTGGCAGAAATATTGGAAAGTCAGACTGTCCAGGGAAATCCACCCAAGAAGTATTAAAAGCAAGTATGATGTTAACTCTCTTTATTTTCCTTACTGGTGATTCTCCATCTGAGTGGCACAATAAACTTTCTTCTTTTTTTTTTTTTGCCAATTCCCAGATGGCTTCTTGGTTGAGAATGAATTATTGTGAAAGAAAATAATGTTTTAGTGCCTCAAGAAGAAACTACTGTGGTTAAAGTTGGATGTTGTTTAGTTGCTCAGTCATGTCCTACTCTTAACGACCGCATGGACTGTAGCCCACCAGGTTCCTTTGTCCATGGGATTTCCCAGGCAAGAATACTGGAGTGGGTTGCCATTTTCTTCTCCAGGGGATTGTCCAGATCCAGGGATAGAACCCCCATCTCCAGGTGGATTCTTTACCCCGAGCCACCATGGACGCCCTAAAGCTGGACATCAGTTCCAAAAAGACAGTTTTCATGATCGCTCAGTAGTGTCTGATGCTGCAACCCCATGAACTGTAGCCTACTAGGCTCCTCAGTCCATGGGATTTTCCAGGCAAGAGTACTGGAGTGGGGTGCCATTTCCTTCTCCATCTATATCAAGTATATTTCTTAAATAGCTTTGCCACTACCAGCAAGTGTGGTCTTTTATGGATGTTGTTCTGGAGCTTTACGTACTAGATGGCCAACCCACCTTAGAATCCAAGTATTAAAAACACTAACCAGGTCCTCCCTGGTGGTCCAGTGGTAAAGAATTTGCCTGCCAATGTAGGGGAAATAGGTTCTAGCCCTGGTCCCTGGTCTGGGAAGATTTCACATACCACAGGGCAACTAAGCTCGAGAGCCACAACCACTGAGCCCATGTGCCAAAAATTCTGAGGCCCATGTGCCCTAGAGTCCCTGCTTCACAACAAGAGAGGACACTGAAATGAAAAGCTCCTGCTCACCACACTAGAGAAAAGCCCATATACAGCAACGAAGACCCAGCACAGCCAAAAATAATAATTAATTGAAAAAAACCCCATTGACCAAAGCTACCTTGCAAAATCATGCATTTTTATTGCTTTTCTCAAAGATTTACATCCTTTATTGTCTCAAATATTATGTAAACATGTTTTAATACCCCCTCCATAATCTTTTTGCTTTTGCATATTTAATGAAACCTAACTCCATTGTTTCCCCTTATTTTTGTAGAAAGAAAAAAAAGTAATCCTGGTTAATGTGAAAAAAACACGTCTAAATGTGAAAATGTTTAAAAATTGTCTTCCTTTTGTCTGAAATCAAACAATTTCATAGTCTTCTTTCCATTGCATGGAGTTAGTCATGAGTTTCTCCAGGACTGTGTTGGCTTGACTGAGATAGGACTAGTTTCTGGTATACTTTACATAGTATTATGTGTATTTAAAGATCAAGTTCAGGTTATAGTATGCTATCTGTTGCAGACGGAAATGTGTAGTGTACTTTCCAATATTTCTTTTAATCTTTTGACAATTTAAGACGAGTTGTGTAGTATGCAAACCACAGTGATTAGACATCATCACTATAAATACAGTTAATAGCATGATTCATATTTATGAAGTACTAATATTATATGAATACCAAAAATACATGATTGTACTGTTCAAATTTTGAATTGAGCAAATAAACAAAATAACTAGGAGGGCAATTTATTTTATAGCAGTGAACCAAATTGATCTGTTTTTCATAATTCAATAAATGAAAGACAGCTAAGGTATATAAATTTTTAGGGTATTTATGCAGAAAGAAAAATGACATACTTTCATGTAATTAGGGGCTAAAAGTGCTCATTTATTCCTAAAAGCTAAGAAAAGGGAATTTTGCAGTGCAGATAAGAGATAGGTAGGAAAATACTGCATGTGCTCAGATCTGAAGAGGGCCTTTGAGGGGACAGCTGAGGAATTCAGTGACTTGATGACAGGGTAAGAGCAAAATTCTGAATTTGTTAGAATTCCTGATTACTTGACCAGGACTCTGTACTATGTCAAGGAGGCACTGGTGGATTAGGAAAGGATTTTTTTTTTAATTTACCATAGTTTTATTACCTATTGGCATTTATAACCACCCCATCTCACACTTTAAGCAACTTAGTAAAACAGTATCTTGAATGAAAATGAGTTAAATGCAAGAAAGAAAATTTTATTTCTCTAACCCAATAGTAAAGATGTCATTAAAAAATTTTTTTTCTTGGTCAGGTATATTTTTCTGTGAAGAATATTTATTAGACAGAGATCATGTTTCTGTTCATGGATGACATCTGGTACACATTTTCGTTTGTGTGTTCCAGCTAGTGCATTTATACCTTGTGTTTGTTAGCTGTAGACATGGAAATTTCCAGCACAATACAGAAAGTTGTCAATACCAGGTGTCACTTTAGAGAAAGGAGACTAGACTTTAAACAAATACATCGGTTAATTCATTTAAATGTCCTTTCTCACACTCGCCCTGGGAGAACAAACTTCTCGTTTACATTGTACTCTCAAAACTATGTTAGAATTCCTCCAGTGTTTGCCCTCAGGCTAGTTAATGAGTCTTCCCCCAGCCATCCACCTACCCAAGAGATTTGGTCTCATTGTTTAATCTTCACTTTGGTTTTGACCCAAAGTACAATGCTCAGTTTGGTTGACAATCTCACTTATCAAACAATGCTTAAATGATTTTTGGTTTTTTCAAAAAAAAAATCAAAACCACCAAAATCAAATTCATGTGGAGAGATGATGACATGATAAAAGTAAGGCGATATGAAGGAAAGGGCCAAGAGGAGGTCAGGAATGCTGTGGAAAACAGCAGCATCCTCAGAATCCATGTGACTTTCCGAGGAGACTCTACCGACTGCATGAATTATGATGTTTGTGGAAAATGGTGCGGCCGTTTCCCTGGTGGCTCAAGAATCCGCCTGTAGTACAGGAGACGTGGGTTTGATCCCTGGGTTGAGAAGATCCCCTGGAGGAGGAAATGGCCATCCACTCCAGTATTCTTGCAAGGAAAATCCCATGGATAGAGGAGCCTGGCACGTTGCAGTCCGTGAAGTCACAAAAAGTCAGACATGACTGAAGTGACTGAGCATGCACACCCAGAATGGAGGAAGAGATAGGGCTTTTGGGATGGACATGTACAGTCTGCTATATTTAAACTGGGTCACTGAGAAGGTCCTACTGTAGAGCACAGGGAACTCTGCTTAATGTTATGTAGCAGCCTGGACGGGAGGGGAGTTTGGAGGAGAATGGATGCTTGTATATGTATGGCTGAACCCCTTTGCTGCCTGCCTGAAACTATCACAGCTATCAAACCATCACAAGTATAGCTAATCAGCTATACTCTGAATGGCAACACACTCCAGTATTCTTTTCTGGGAAATTCCATGGACAGAGGAACCTGACAGGCTACAGTCCATGGGATCGCACAGCTGAGCACACAGCACACACATACTCCAATATAAACTAAAAAGTTTAAAAAGAATAAATGAAAAAATACATTAAAAATAACGGTGCATTCCCCCCACCACCCCCCGCTGTCACATCTTGTACATAAAATCCCATCTGGGATTCACATGCTTAGAAGTCTCAATTTTAAATATTTGTATAACAAAAATAAAAGGGAACTATCTAGTGGGTCCTGGACAGAGGATGTTGGAATGGATACTTGTGAGTCCTGGAAACTCTCCTGCTTTGTGTGCTCTCACTTCCCTCTTACTCTCCTTACCTCCCCAGGCTGTCTCCCCTGCTCGTCCCTTACTCCATTCTCAGTTCTCTGATCCCCTTGACCTTGTCCCTTACCAACCCCACCCTTGACCCTTGACCACTAGCCTTCCCCACCCCTGTGCCTTGGCGGAGCCCACCTGGACAGACTGACTGGGCTGCCCTTTTCTTGCCCTCAGAGTCTCTCCCACACCCCACAGAGTCTCATCCCCAAACTTCACAGCTCCCCTTAGACCCCCACCCTCTCGCTCCCTTTGCCTTGTACTTCCCAGAAAAAAAAAAATCGATATAATAAAAGACATTTTTGAAAAAGAAAGGAAGGAAGGAAAGAATAAAAAGAAAGAGAAGCAAAGAAAGAAGAAGGAAGGAAGGAGAGAGAGAACAGAACACAATACCATGGCTGGGGGCCATCACTCCTGTTGCATGCTTATCTTCTAATCTGGTCCCTTTAGCTCTCCTCCACTTTCATTTCGGAGGAAACTGTCCCCTTTTTCCTTCCAAGGCTGTCCTTACCACTCTCAACCCCCTCCCCACCACCCGCCCTGAGCAGGCTTAGTTAGGCTTTATCAAAGACTTCTGTTCTCCGGAACTTTTTTTTGCCAGCTATCTCCTATCTCCTTTTTAGAAACCTACAGTTTCTCATCTTTCCTCTCCTCAAAAATAAAAACGACTTCCTTCTCAAGCTATTGTCAATCTCTGTCCTTCTGATTCCACCCACATGTCTGGAAAGAAAGTCCCTACTTTCCTCTACGCTGTGTCCACAGAGTCTCAGTCTGGACCCACCCCGCTCCTTGATCAAACTGGGTCTCAGTCATTAGACCACTTAAGGAGGACGACTGCTGCATGCATATCTAGCTCTGCCACTTCCTAGCTGTGTGGCCTTGGACAAGTCACTTCACCTGTCTGTGCCCCAGTTTCCTCACCTGGAAAATGGGGACAGTGATACTTTTGCTCCTTAAGAAACTTGGTGGTGCTGGTTTAGTCGCTAAGTCATGTCCAACTCTTTGTGACCCCATGGACTCTAGTTCACCAGCCTCCTCTGTCAGTGGGATTTCCCAGGCAAAAATACTGGAGTGGCTGGCCATTTCCATCTCCAGGGGATCTTCCAGACTCACGGATGAAACCCATGTCTCCTGCTTGGCAGGTGGATTCTTTACCACTGAGCCACCTGGGAACCCCCTTTAGTAAACTTACATTTATTTACTTAATTTATTTATTTCATTTGGGTGTACCAGGTCATAGTGGTAGCATGTGGGATCTCGTTCCCTGACTAGGGATCGAACCTGGGCCCCCTGCATTGGGAGCATGGAGTTTTAGCCCCTGGACCACCAGGGAAGTCCCAATTTATGTTTATGAATGCGATAACGATAGGATAATAATATGGTTATAGAGCTTGGTAAGGATAATGCACAAGGACAAAGAGAGAGACCGTACAAGAAAGATGACTCATCCTGGGCCAGCCCCCTAGAATGCCCTTGTCTCCAGTCCCTTGTGAGTCATTCTAGTCCTGGTTCACAATCTCCTTCTTCCTTAGCTCATTCCCTGCCTGTCTGCACTGTCTTTGGAAATAGCGTCTGTATCCTTGGTGCCCAGGGATTTAACCTTAGAACTTCTTCTGAGGTTCAGCATTGCCTTACCTTGTCGGGTCAGTTCAGTTCAGTCACTCAGTCGTGTCCGACTCTTTGCGACCCCATGAATCACAGCACGCCAGGCCTCCCTGTCCATCACCAACTCCCGGAGTTCACTCAAACGCATGTCCATCAAGTCGGTGATGCCATCCAGCCATCTCATTCTCTGTCGTCCCCTTCTCCTCCCACCCCCAATCCTTCCCAGCATCAGAGTCTTTTCCAGTGAGTCAGTTCGTTGCATGAGGTGGCCAAAGTATTGGAGTTTCAGCTTTAGCATCAGTTCTTCCAATGAACACCCAGAACTGATCTCCTTTAGAATGGACTGGTTGGATCTCCTTGCAGTCCAAGGGACCCTCAAGAGTCTTCTCCAGCACCACAGTTCAAAAGCATCAATTCTTCGGTGCTCAGCTTTCTTCACAGTCCAACTCTCACATCCATACATGACCACGGGAAAAACCATAGCCTTGACTAAATGGACCGTTGTTGGCAAAGTAATGTCTCTGCTTTTTAATATACTGTCTAGGTTGGTCATAACTTTCCTTCCAAGGAATAAGCGTCTTTTAATTTCATGGCTGCAATCAGCATCTGCAGTGATTTTGGAGCTCAGAAAAATAAAGTCTGACACTGTTTCCACTGTTTCCCCATCTATTTCCCATGAAGTGATGGGACCAGATGCCATGATCTTTGTTTTCTGAATGTTGAGCTTCAAGCCAACCTTTTCACTCTCCTCTTTCACTTTCATCAAGAGGCTTTTGAGTTCCTCTTCACTTTCTGCCATAAGGGTAGTGTCATCTGCATATCTGAGGTTATTGAAATTTCTCCCAGCAATCTTGATTCCAGCTCATGCTTCTTCCAGTCCAGCTTTCCTCATGATGTACTCTGCATATCAGTTAAATAAGCAGGGTGACAATATACAACCTTGACGTACTCCTTTTCCTATTTGGAACCAGTCTGTTGTTCCATGTACAGTTCTGACTGTTGCTTCCTGACCTGCATAAGTTAGCTATGAACTCACCCATCTCCTCTGCAATGCTGTGTTGTGGTTTTTTTTTTTTATTGGAGGTTAATTACTTTACAATATTATATTGGTTGGTTTTGCCATACATTGACATGAATCCGCCCTGGGTGTACATGTGTTCCCCTTCTTGAACCCCCCTCCCACCTCCCTCCTCACCTTATCCTCCCTCTGGGTCATCCCTGTGCACCAGCCCCAAGCATCCTGTATCATGCGTCAAACCTGAACTGGTGATTCATTTCACATATGATAATATACATGTTTCAGTGCCATTCTCCCAAATCATCCCACCCTCGCCCTCTCCCACAGAGTCCCAAAGATTGTTCTGTACACCTGTGTCTCTTTACTGTCTCGTATACAGGGTTATCATTACCATCTTTCTAAGTTCCATATATATGCGTTAGTATACAATGCTGTGTTTTATAATACTTATTGTATTAGTTTGCTAGGGCTGCTATAACTAAGTACCATAGGCAGTGTGACTCAACCAATAGAAATTTATTTTCTTACAATTCTAGAGGCTGGAAGTCTGAGATCAAGGTGTCAGAAGGATTGGTTTCTTCTGAGTTCTCTCACTGGCCTTCAGATGGCCATCTTCTCCATGTGGTCTTCCTTCTGAAGGTGTTCGTGTCCTAATCTCTTCTTCCCATAAGGACACCACTCATATCATATTAGGATCCAGCCTAATGACCTCATTTTAACTTGACCTCTTTAAAGACTGTCTCAAACGCAGTCACATCCTGAAGTACTGAGGGTTAGAACTTCAACATAGGAATCTTGGTGGGGGGTCACAATTCAGTCCATAATATTGATTGTTGACACCCCAATGACCTAACAAGGTGCCTGTCACATTTGTGTCATGAATTAATTAAACAACGTGAGAAGAAACAAGGGAAGGGGAAACAAGGCAGGATGCAGAGAAAAACAATTCCTAAAACCTACTTCTGATAGGATCTTTGGAAAGTCGTGGAGAAAGCAAGGAAGGTTAGTCATCACCTCTAAATGTTTTCCTTTCAATAACATGTCCTCACACCACAGTTATTTCTTTAGAGCTGGGTTTCATTCTTCTAGCAAAATGATACCCTTGGGAAGGATGACTTAATAGAAGGACAAAATGGAGCAAGGCATTCTGCTTTTATTACTACTATGAAGTTTCAGGGCTTCCCTGGTGGCTTAGATGGTAAAGAATCTGCCTGCAGTGCAGAAGACTGGGGTTCGATCCCTATGTTGGGAAGACCTCCTGGAGAAGGGAATAGCTACCCATTCTAGTATTCTTGCCTGGAGAATTCCACGGACAGAGGAGCCTAGCAGGCAATAGTACATGGGGTCACAGAGAGTCAGACACAGCTGAGCAACCCTCTCTTTCACTTTCACTTTTCGTGAGGTCTTCATGTAGTAGAAAGCATATGTTAGCTATTGAAGGTTTTATTGTCATCATCACCACCGTTGTCAACTCCAAGCTCTATGAGGACAGGTTACTTCACACCTCGTTTATTGCTGCACTTCCAGCTCTCAACAAGCTTCGTGAAAAGTAGAAGCTCAATATATTTGTTCCATAAAGGAAGACACTTCACCTCTGAGGCTTTCTTTCCTCATCTCTGCAAAGGACCAATGTTTGTTGAGCCTTTACTGTGTGTGAGGCCTCGTGCATTTTTTATGTGGATCATTTCATTTTCATCCTCACATGTCATTTGAGGTGAATACTGTTTTGAAACAGAGAGGCAAGATACCAGTCAAAGGCACACAGCTAACAAATAGAAGAGCTTGGAGTTTGTTAGACTTAAACCTGAAATACCAACCAACATGTTTTAGTGCCTTCTTCCCATCCAGAAAGAGGGTGGAAAGCTCCATCTTCATGGGCCTGTTGAGAGGATTCAATAGCAATTTAAGTGCCTGCTACCTAGAGGGAGTTCAGTTGTTATCAACTCCTCCACCTCACTCCGTACAATTCACCTTGCTGAGCGGACAAGGGCTCTAGGATCTATCTTCCAACCAAAAACTCTGTCCAAGAGTGGTCCAGTGGTTAAGAATCCACAAGCCCATGCGGGAGATCCAGGGTAGATCCCTGGTCTGGGAGGACTCCACAGGACAACTAAGCCTGTGCACCGCGGCTACTGAGTCTGTGCTCTGGAGCCCACGGCCCACGATTGCTGAAACCCAAGGGCACCCTCAAGCCCATGCTCTGCAACAAGAGAAGGCATCTCAATGAACAGGCCGCGTAAGCTGTGGAGAGCAGCCCCCGCTCTCTGCAACTAGAGAAAGCCCGAGCGCAGCCACAAAAGACCCAGTGCAACCAAAAATAAATGAATAAATAAAATTATAAAAAAACCCAACTCTGCCAAGTCCTCCATTAACCCAACCCCCCTGCAGCCACTGTCCCATTTTCCTGCTTCCCTTCAGTGAGAACTGCTCTGTACTCAGGAGATGTCTCTACTTCATTTTCTCATCACCCATTTTCTCTTGAATCCACTCAAACCAGGCTTCTGCCTCACCTCTCTTCTGAAACTGCTCTTAGCATAATAACCAAATGCATCTGATACCAGCCTCTACCCTGTTTGATTTTCCACAACTTCTTAGCATCAGTCGGCAGAGCTAATGACTCTCCTCAAACACTTCTTTTCTCCGTGCTTCCTGGCTTTGGTTTCACTTCCCTAGATACTCTTCCTAATCCCCTTTGTGGCCTCCAGTGGTCAGGAAGTCACGTCCAGAGTCGTGACTTACATGCCATCTGTGTGTGGATGGTTCCAAATGTCTGTCTCTAGCCCTGACTTCTCTGTGGAGTTTCATGTACCCGGCTTCCCATAGGACATTGCCACTTGCCACTCTAATAGGCATCCTTAAATCAACATAAAACACAATTTGTGTGTCTGCATTTCCTTTCCTTTCCCCATTCAGACCTTTCACATTCTTTCCCACTCAAGTAATGACTCCATTCCTTGATCAGGATAAAAATCTAAGTCACCCTTAATTCCTTATTTTTACTTATCCTACTTTCAGTCCATCAACAAGTCCTGTTGAAGGCTTTGCCTCTAAAATGTATCTCAAATTCATCTGAAATCTCTCCTTGGAACTGAAATAAAATCCAGAGTTTTGACATGGCTTACAGGCTTTCTGTCATCTAGCCCCTGCCTGCCTCTCAGACCTTCAGCCTGCCCTCAGTCTCCCCTGTGCCAGGAGCTTCAGGGCCACTAGACTGTATTCCTTGAACATAGCAGAATTATTTCTGCCTCAGGGCCTTTGCACTTACTGTTTTTTCTGCTTGGAATTCTTTATCCCAGATCTTCACATGACTGACTCCTTATCATTCAGGTCTCAACTAAAATGTCATCTTCTTAGAGCAGATTTCCATGAGCACTTTGGAAATTTCCACAAGCTTCCCACTCAGAGCTTCATGTCTGTTAGTTAGGAAAGTGTTTGGCTGTGAATAAGAGTAAACCTAACATTGGCATAAACCGATAGATCCGTGTGTCATGTATTAAGACATCCAGGAGAGTTATGTCAGGGCTGTGTGAGGCTCAGTGATGCCATCAAGGACTCAGGCTCTTTCTCACTTTCTACCCTGCCAGCCTTAACATTGTAACTTTCTTGTGTGTTAGCTGCTCAGTCGTGTCTGACTCTGTGACCCCACGGACTGAAGCCTACCAGGCTTCTCTGTCCATGGGATTCTCCAGGCAAGAATATGGGAGTGGGTTGCCATTCCCTTCTGCAGGGGATCTTCCCAACCCAGGGATCGAACCCGGGCCTCCTGCATTGTAGGCAGATTCTTTACCATCTGAGCCACCAGAGAAGCTCACCAGTGACTTTCTCACTTGTATTTACTTCAAGGTTGCAAGCTAGCTGCTATACCTTGGGGATTATGTCTGTGTCCCAAACAAGGAGAAAATAAAGTTCAAAGGACCAAAATCTTCTCTTACTCTGCATTTTGCGGGGGCAGGGAAACCCTCCTCAGGATATTCTGCTTGAAGTCACAGACTAGAGTCTCACCCCTCCCCCCAGCAGTAAGGGATTTTGGAGACACAAGCCTTTAATCTTTCCACCATATACACTAGAGAGTGCAAAGGAGGAGTGTAATAGAAATAATCCGAGGCAGCCAATCCTGGTCACCTTTTATATCATGTAGCTCTGCTTACTTTTTTCATAGAACTTACGATTATCTGAAATTAATTACCTTGTTATTTACCAGTTTTCTTATTTATGATTTGCTTTTATTCCTGGTAAGCTACACTATCCCTGGTGGCTCAGACAGTAAAGAATCTGCCTACAGTGCAGGAGACCCGAGTCTGATCCCTTGGTCAGAAAGATTCCCTGGAGGAGGGCATGGCAACCCACTCTAGTATTCTTGCCTGGAGAATCCCATGGACAGAGGAGCTTGGTGGGCTATAGTCCACAGGGTCTCAAAGAGTTGGACATGAATGAGCGACTAATCCACGCAAGAATAGTGAGCTTATCTCCTTTGTTTTTGACTTTGACTAGAACAATCCCTAGTAGGCATTCAAGAACTATCTGCAGATTGTTGAATAAACAAGCAAAAATAAATAGGTAAACTGTGCCTCCATGTTATAAATGGATCTCTGTTATGCATAAGACACAAATCACTAGATAAATCAGAGTTTAACCGAGAGTGTCCTAGGCAGATGGACGCGTGTGTCATCAGGACATTGTTGAGTGCTGTCCTCATCTGAGGAGTAACAGTGGTTCTGTTCACTGCGGTTGTATTGATAGGGTTGATGGTGTCCGGTTAGGTCCACACTCCCTCTCAAAGTTGCCCTTCCTCAACTGGCAGAATGTCCGTGTGTTAGAGAGAAGCTAAATGACCTCCCACAGTCTTCAGGCACTGGCCATGTTCATCTGGATTCACTGAGCTTCACACACAAGCTCTAGAATATGATGTAAACTGTGCATGGCATATACACAGGCTTGGTTAGGCTGGTGCTAAGTTTCTGCATCAGCCCAAGGTTCTGTTTGAAAGAAAGGATTTAGTGGTTCAAGCTCAAGGTGGAACATGGTCGCTGCTGGGATCTAGATGTGACTGGTGATGGCTAGTCCGTTAACAGAGTGGATGGTCCATTTTGCAAGGGGCACTGAAGGGCCTCGTGGGACTCGCTCACCCTAAGGAAGAGGTAGGCTAGTAAGTTGAACTCAGTACCAACATCTCAATGATCCTCAAAGAGAAGAGACTCTGAACACTGCCTCTTGACTTAAGGAACTGTCCATAAATATGGGAAGACATATTTTCACTACAAACCCAAGTACAGGGTGCAAAGTAACACTCTTCTGTGCCTGGGAAACAGAGGTGACACACAGGAAGGAAAGGGTGTTCTTCCCCTTCTTCATGGCTTCACATCTACAACTTTGAGGAAGGGAAGGCATCAAAAAACACAGAATCACTCCAGCTTGTTGGGGCCCCCAGTGCGTTAGCCGCATTCCAGCAACTTCTTCCTGATCACACTGAGGACATCACCAGAAACTCCCAGACATAAGCCGGAGAGACCTGCTGGGGATGGAGCTGCTACAACAGGCGACAGGAGGAAGGTGTCTGTGGCATAATTCACAATTGGAACTCAGCTTAAACATCAGCTCCAGCCCCCATTTCAGCCTAATGAAGCCCAGGGAAAATGGGCTACACACATTGACTAAATGAACGAGTATTCACATCGTAGATGCTGAGAGAAGGAAACAGATAGAGTCCCTATCATAGAGTTAAATACAGTATACATGGAGAGAGAGAGAAAATAGACTGCAACCACAGAATTGATGAGAAGGCTGAACACTGGATACGGGCTTCCCAGGCGGTGCTAGTGGTAAAGAACATGCTTGCCAATGCAGGAGACGTAAGAGATGCAAGTCCGATCCCTGGGCTGGGAAGATCCCCTGGAGAAGGAAATGGCAACCCACTCCGGTATTCTTGCCTGGAGAATCCCATGGACGGAGGAGCCTGGCAGTTTACAGTCCACAGGGTTGCACAGAGTCGGATACAACTGAGAGACTTAGCATGCACAAAAATTGGATAGAAAAAAGAAAAATTAACAGCGGGTATGTAAGAAATCTCTGTACTTTCTGCCCAGTTTTGCTGTGAATCTAAAAAAGTTCTAAAAATGAAACGTATTTTTTAAAGCAAAATCAGAAGAATCACTTGAGAATATTGAAGGAGACTCAGAAGTTTGAGGAAAGTGACTCTTGGGAAGAGGATTCCAACAGTTCTCCATCTCCATCTCTGTAGCTTCAAATCATAGCCAGCACTGCCAGGGGCCAACCCCCCACTTCTCCCCGTCCCCAACCCCCCCCAACTCAGTCCAGTCCTTTGTGTCCCTCCTCGTGCACCTAGAGTTCCACTGCCTTTATCACACAAGTGATAGCCTGGCAAAGGTGACTTAGTGCATTGTCCCTGTGGCTTGACCGTGACCGCAGCCCAGGCTCTGCATCGTGTATCAGTGAGCCCACTGCAGGGACTTAAGAACCATCCACTGACTGCCTGACAGCGAATGAAGGAAGCGGCGTCACATTACAACAGGTGAGGTTTGGGTCGGACAGACATGCTTCTTGTCAGGTTCCTGAGAAGCTAAGACAGCTGTGAGGGGGTGGCTGCGGCGCACACCGAGTCAGGCTCAGCTGGGGGTGGGGGTGGGGGGAAGGATTAACCCCTTGGCTGCAGCAAAGTTCCCAGGAATGAGTCTGTTTCTGCTATCACACATGCCACAGGGGCAAGGTCAGTCCAGCTCACTGGCCATGCAGGGCCTTTGCAAATATACCAAGTTTTAGAATCCTAAAAATGGAGGATGCCACCATGCATAGGACTCCCATGAACCTTAAAACCAAATGCTAAAATCATTGTACCATTGGCTACCTTGACCAGACAAAGGAAAATCCATGTATGTCTCTGTGTGTGTGTGTGTGTGTGTGCGCGCGCAATCAGTTTGTTAAATCCTGCAAAAATGCTCAGAATTCTTGTGAAAGACACATTTACTCAGGCTACACATTTACTCAGTCGTGTGTGACTCTTTGTGACCCCAGGGACTGACTGTAGTCCTCAAGGCTCCTCTATCCCTGGGATTTCCCAGGCAAGAATACTGGAGTGGGTTGCCACTTCCTTCTCCAGGGGATCTTCCCAACCCAGAGATCAGATGGTGTCTCTTGCATTAGCAGGCAAATTCTTTACCACTGAGCCACCAGGGAAACCACATGTTAAAAAACAGTATTTGTCTTAATCACCTTTTCATGGCAGGTGCTGTCCTGACTAGGTGTGCAAAGATTAGAAGGTAGATTTGGGGAACATGATTGACGAAGAATGAGGAAGGAAATGCACTGTTTATTTGGCAATACTGAGAGAGCAGGGTTGAAAACAGCAAAGTGGAAAAAGGGAGGACTGAACAGTAATGAGAGCACACCTTGCTCATTGTTTGTCTGCTTTGACCAGGATCCTCAACAGAAATATGTTTGCCATTTAGACCCAGTCTGGGACTTCCCTGGTGGTGCAGTGGATAAGAATCTGCCTGTCAAGGCAGGCAACACAGGTTTGATCACTGGTCCAGG
Organism: Moschus berezovskii; assembly: GCF_049115385.1. Taxonomy (NCBI): domain Eukaryota; kingdom Metazoa; phylum Chordata; class Mammalia; order Artiodactyla; family Moschidae; genus Moschus; species Moschus berezovskii. Next base: position 38,668,395 of record NC_142475.1, read on the forward strand.
AAGATTCCACATGCCTGTGGGCAACTGAGCCCCCTGTACCACAACTACTGAGCCCGCGTACCCTAGAACCATGCCCTGCAGCAAAGCGTAGCCCCTGCTCGCTGCAGCTAGAGAAAAAAAAACCCGAGCAAAAGCAAAAGAGACCCAATGCATCCAAGAACAAAAAAATAAATAAGCCAAAGGAAAAAAGACCTGGTCTACAATGCAGGAAGGACTGATGATGAAGCTCCAACACTCTGGCCTCCTGATGTGAAGAGCTGATTCATTGGAAAAGACCCTGAGGCTGGGAAAGATTAAAGGCAAAAAGAGAGGGCAACAGAGGATGAGATGGTTGGATGGCATTACTGACTCGATGGACATGAATTTAAGCAAACTCTGGGAGATAGTGACAGATAGGAAAGCCTGGCGTGCTGCAGTCCATGGGATCACAGAGCTGGACACAAGTTAGCAACTGAACAACAATAATAACGGTGATACATTACCTGGCTGCCAACTCATCTGAAATAAAAGAATCTGAAAATACATACGTGTGTGAGTGTGTAAACGAGTCATTGTGCTGTCCACCTGAAATTAACATGACATTGTAAATCAACTGTACTTCCATTAGAAAGTTTTTTAATGTAAAAAATTGAGTGCACTCTGTTTTTTTAAAAAATGCTAGTCACACCCATGAAACTGAGTGGACTGTGGCCATCTGCTTTGAAATCCCTGCCCCCCAGCTTTAGACGGAGTGAGCTGTGTGCTTCTCTCCATGAACCACCCTCCTTTCTGTGAGGTGAGTCACCCTCAGGGCCCAGCGTTTTCCCAGTAAGAAAGCCGGATGAACCGTCATCAAGCTGCTCCAGGCAGGTTTAGCCCGTTCACCCTGGGCTCCCAAAGCGCACTGAGTGAAGGGTCAGAGGAGGCTACCTCCTGCCTGGCCCCCAACCTCAACGGGTCTCTGGCTGCTCTTCCTACAAAATGGACATTCCCCCAAAGCTCGTGGATTCAGACTCTGTCACAGGATGAAATTTATTATCCTTTGGTTCAAAGTTATGACAAAGTCTTGTCTGAGAAATGTGAAGCGAATCAAATGATGTTCTTGAGACCCACCCAGAAAACGTCAGTATCTTTACATGGTACTTGAAGATGTTCAACAAGCTCGGGGCACTGGGAGACTAAAGTCCACCCCACCCCAACCCTAAGTTCCCTTTTCTCAGATAATCTGAATCTAAAGAATGTTACCTGAGTCATTTCCTTGCTTATTTAGAGAGGCAATGCTCAGCATCAGACCAGAAACAAAAATCAGATAAATGACTGGACAACTGAGAAAGGATCTCTTTGGGGTTTCTCCAAAGTCACAGCAGGGAGGAGACCTTGCACCTCTACGGTCTGAGGTCTGAGTCCTGCTAATCGGGAAAATATCTGATTGTCAGTATGTTATTAAACGGTGTTGTGTGTGTGTCAGGCTTGTTTTAGCAACTAAACAACAACAATGCTGAGAAAAGAAGGGAACATTCTAGTGTTAGTGTTATTAAGAGATGACCTTAAGATCCCTGAGTAAGAAGACAGGAGGTCTGGATCCTTTGCTGGTGCTGAAGCTTAAACCAGAGGAGTAGGATTCATGTCACCTTAGCTCTGGGAGGTGGACAGGCACTTAGCTCTATGAGGGGTCAGGGGTTGTTTGTATCACCTGGCACATTGGGGGTTGTTTGAAAGTAGTTGTGGGGCAAATGACAAGGGAGTTACGGGAGTGCCCCTTCCCAGGAGGCCAGTGCCTTTCAGTTTTCGCTTTATGTAGCTCAAGGGCAGCTGACAAGAGTCAGAAAGCCTGCTGTGTCCTGTACTGTGGTCCTCCTCAGACGTGACAGCAGCCCCTCGGGAGCCAGCTTTGTGTACGCTCTGCTGGGCCACGTGAGAGAGGTGGGGGGCAGGGGCTGGTGGGATCTGTGTCCAGAAGGTGTGAATGTGAATTCTGCCCTTTTCTTTCAGGCTACCCTGGAGACCTCGCACTTAGAAGCACAGAGGACACACTGGAGAAAGAGTCAGCCCTCTGATTGCACAGGACTAAGCAAAGGCACCCGCTTGGGGAAGGAAAGACAGGCACAGCACACCTGGGTTATGAGAGTGATGAGGTTAGGAGAAATCCCAAAGCGATCTGTTCTGTGTTGAATGGTCATCGGGCTGATTTTTAAATTTTTATTTAAGAAGTTTTTTTGGCGATGCCACACAGCATGTGGCATTTTAGTTCCCCAACCAGGGAACGAACCTGTGCCCCCTGCATTGGAAGTATGGAGTCTTACCCACTGGACCACCAGGGAAGTCCCTTTGTGACTGATTTTTGTTTCTGATCCGTGGTGTCTTTAGGCACCCATTTGTTCTATTACTTGAAAGATGTAACAACTCCTGGAATTTATTTTATAGCATTTTTATTCCTTAAGTTTTTTTGTTTTATGCTGTTTTTTTTTTCACCTCTAAAATGCTGGCTATGCTTTCAGAAAATTAGACTTAATTTAAAACTTTACTATGTTTAGCTCTTTATATTAGAAAAGACGTGGCATTAGCAACCCATGTAGGAGACTGGCTGAGATTTACATATATTAATATTTGTATGTGTAAGCTGCTGTATATAATAATATAATATTTATAATAATACATAATAATACTTGTATGTGTAAGCCACTGCCTAGAGTGTAGCCTCCTAGAGGGTCAGGACCATGCCTACTGCCTGTGGCCTTAGGCTTTGCAACCACACTCAGTACGCAGGTGTGAACAGTGACTAAAAGGGCAGATCTTGATCATGGGGCAGAGTCACTGTGAATCAGAAAAGGCTCACTTGTTGCTGAGTATTATGTAACTACAAGGAAGCTAAAATGAAACAGGTGCGTGATCATAAGGGAAAAGTCAGCTTCGTAGCATCAGCGGGAGAACACAGTAAATCAGTGTTCCTGTTTCCTGCAGATTTAAGAAATCAGACACAAGGTGTAAGGCTTGTAAGAGTTTTAGCAATATATTTACTTTATAGAGCATTTCAATGCCAAGCTGTTAATCATAAAGTTACAATAAAGTTCCCACATGGCGATGGACTGCTATTATTTTTATTTATTTATTTAATTTTTGGCTCCGCTCAGGCTTTCTCTAGTTGCAGGAAGTGGGGCTACACTAGTTGCGGTGTGTGGGCTTCTCGTTGCAGTGGTTTCTCTTGTTGCAGAGCAGTCTCTAGGCGAGGGCTCAGTAGTTGTGGCCCATGGCTCTAATTACTCTGTGGCAGGTGGGGTCAAACCCATGTTCCCTGCATTGGCAGGCAGATTCTTAACCACCGCACCACCAGAGAAGTCCCATCTTGCCATGCCTCAAAGTTTCATGAGTAGGTGGGTATTTCTACTATGTTTAACGGATGGGGAAAGTAAAATTGGAAGAGTTTAGAATTCAAGATTATTACTTGACACTTTTGGGGAGTTTTCAAAACATTTTCTGTTGCTCCATCTCATTTAATCATAGTAACATTCCTACAGGATGATGATATTATTATTAGTTTTGTTGAGATAGAAAAGGGTTGAGAGAAGCTAGTAGCTCAATATTGCCCTGAATCTGTCCCCAGATAGGTGTGTTGAGGGCATACAACCTCAATATATGTTGTTATTTTTATTTTTGCCTTTTATATACACATCACTGAGCCTTGTGGTAGACCGATTTCATGTTTATCCCTCAGTAGACTGTGAGCTGCTGGAGTATAAACATATTCATCAATATATATTTGATTCACTTAACAAACATTTTTGAGCACTGGTATGTACCATTCTCTGGGGTACAGAGGGCAGGACAAACTCATTGTCTTCCCTTTTGGAGGTCTAGAATGTTCCCAGCAGAGATTAGCATTTGCAGAGTCAAACTGAAATTAGAGCTGATGGAAAAAACCAAATTTCCTGGCCAGATGGCCCTGGTGTATTTGAGTAAAGTTAGACCATAAAGGCTGTGCAGGTCCAAGGTCGGTGAGAATCCTAACTTGGGCTGAGGATTCGTTATTTGGGGTCACTGCCAAGGCAGCAGACAAGCCGTGGAAAGAATATATAGCAGATAAGGATGTAAGTGGAGTGACAAGACCACAGGCAGGCAGTCTTGACAGCCCAGTCAATGGAAGACCCACAGGTTAGAGAAACAGAGGGCTGCTTCCAGATGTATTATGCGCCGAAGCATGGTGGCACGCACTCTGGATCTGCCCTGTGACATGGCAACGAAATTCTTGCTGCGCCTGCCATAGACTCATCCTTCCATGTTTCTTTTTCTTACTTTGTTTTCAGGCCTATTCCAATGAACCAAAGGATTTTGGAAATAAAAGCTTTGCAGTAACCCAGGCGAGACTTCTATGGTGTCCTGAATGAACTCATTATTGGTAATGGGGATGGAGAGAGGTGTGTGAGTTTTGACATATTTAGGAAGAACAGACTGAACTTGATGATTGTTTGGATCTGCAAAATATATCAGTAAGGATGATGATTTTCATTGCATATAATTGACATCCTTCCTGTTTTTTTTTTTAATTTTACAAATATTTACTGAACTTACATTATTTGTTTGGCATTGTGCTGGGCACTGGGAATAGATAGCAGAAAACTTACATAAGTTTTGGGGAAAAGGACAAGGAAAATTTTCAGCCCAAGCCTGACAATCACAAAGTAAAAGTGAAAGTGTCAGTTGTTCAGTTGTGTCCGACTCTGCGACCCCATGGACTGTAGCCCACTAAGCTCCTCTGTACGTGGAATTCTCCAGGCAAGAATACTGGAGTGGGTAGCCATTCCCTTCTCCAGAGGATCTTCCAGACCCAGGGATTGAACGCAGGTCTCCTGCTTTACAGGCAGATTCTTTACCATCTGAGCCACCAGGGAAGCCCCTTGAAAATCACAAAGAACACTGGTAAAAACAAAGGAAATGTATTTTCTCAAATAATAGAAGACTGAAGGTTAGGATTCACTTTAGGGTTTGTGAATTCAATAGCCCAACATTCTTTGTCTTTCCACCTTGCCATCCACAGCACTGGCTTCATCCTGAGGCTGGTTTCCCATCACGTCAAGAGACGACTATCCCTCGGGATATGTTTTTATTCACATGGGATGAAGGTGGGGTGGGGGTGGGGGTATTGGCTTCTCTTCCTGAGAAGTTCAAAACAAGTCTCTTCTCAGGCTTCTTTGGCCTAGATTGCCTTAGACCTGCCCTCCCTGAAGCCATCAATCACTAGCATGGGACAAGAAATTACTGTGGTGGACTTAGTGTTATAAGAGGGGATTGGGAGATGGGGCAGGTGGATCGGATGTTGGGAAGCCAACATGGTCCACTGGCTTAGGTATCTAGGTCATGATGGTCCCCTTTACTGGTTTAGAAATCTGGGAAGGAGAATTGGTCTGGGGAGAAGAGAAGCTTATTTTTGAACTTGCATCCTGATGTTTGTTTCTATTTAGTAAGAGTCCAGAGCATTCTGAGGTCACTGGGGAATTTCTGAGGACACATCCTAGTTAAGAAGAGGATGAACCCAAGAAGCTATGCACTCTTCTAGGAGTTTCTGCCATTGCTGACCCAGATGCTAACCTAACTGCATTAAGGATGGCTCTGCAACACTGTGTGGCAAAACCACGTTTGAACATTTTTCTACTTCCAAGGGAGTCCTCAGTTAATTTCTCCTTACTAAATCACCTCAGCATCATGCTTCAAGATCAGATGAGACTGTGTATGAGTCAGGTTTGTGACATTTGTTGTCACTTGGTAATTTTAGGTTTGCTGGTGTAATCATTTTTAAAAAATATTAATATTTATTTATGGCTGCATCAGGTCTTCATTGAGGTATGCCAGCTTTTCTCTAGTTTTGGGGTGTGAGCTTAGTTGCAGTATGTAGGATCTTAGTTCCCTGACCAGGAATTGAAACTGAGTCTCGTGCATTGGAAGGCAGATTCTTAACCACTGGACCACCAGGAAGTCCCACTGGATGCAATCTTGAATGGACTTTTTCACCTCCCTAACACTACTTTTGCAATCATTCTGATGCCATGAGGAGATGGGAGTGTACAAAGACATATTGCTCCAAATGCAAGGTCTAGCCTGTGTTGTATATGGAATTCACAAGTAACAAGTCAGGAGATCTCGGCAAGCAGTATACTGTAGGGATTAGGAATGTAGATAGTAAACTCAGATTGCCTGGCTTCAAGTCTCAGCTCTATCACTATTAGTTGTGTGACCTCAAGACAAGCTTACTCTGTGCCTCAGTGTTTTCATCTGCAAAGTGGGTTTGATTCTGAAGATAGTAATAGAATCAGTCTCACAGACTGGTTAGCAAGTTCATTATGCAAGAAATGCTTACTAAAGTACCTGGCATATAGGATGCATTGTTTACTTGCGTGTGTGTGTTAGTTGCTCAGTTGTGTCTGACTGTTTGCCACCCCGTGGACTGTAGTCCACCAGGCTCCTCTGTCTATGGAATTCTCCAGGCAAGAATATTGGAGTGGGCTGCCATTCCCTTCTCCAGGGGATCTTCCCAACCCAGGAATTGAACCTGGCTCTCCTGCATTGCAGGCAGATTCTTTACCATCTGAGGCACCAGGAAAACTGTTTTACTTGCTTGGTGGTTGATTATTTTCTAAAAAGAAATTCTTTTAAAAATTCTATAACTTTTTTTCCATTGGTCAACATATTCTAAACCAAATTGTACACCCAGGTTTTGATTAGAATGTTTCTCTGTGACACAGCCTGTGTAACTTGAGATGAAATCAAAAGCCCATCCTGGTTGACCTACGGGCAGGTCAACACCAAGCTGTGGTCTCAGGGGCTTCTTAGGACTTGGCTGTGTCTCAGCCACAGGTGGTCTATTACCGTATTTAACCAATTACATCCAATTAAAGGGAAGGCCTTAATTTGCCTTTCAAGCACTTATAATCAGCTAAACTGTTCGACATCACTTCCTGAGGCTAAGATCTCCTGCTTCCTCTTTCCCACAGAACAGCAGCAAAAAGAAACAGATATTCAAATGAAGGAGTTTTCAAAGTCTTTCTAAGTTTTTACTGGAAGATGATTTCGCCTTCCCTTAGGCTTTTAATGCATTTATAAATCACTTATGTAACAACCTGCTGCAGCTTTGAACTAAATGCAAATCACCAGTCAAATGACTGGAAGAAATTTTTAAAAAAAATTTTTATAGGTTAATTTTTCCATTATAAGTAATATATGCTTAATATGGAAATTTGGAAAATGTAGAAAAGTACATGGAAAAAAATCACCAATGAGCCCAACCAGAAATATCTACTATAACATATGGATATATTTTCTTCCAGGTTTTAATTCTGTATATAGATTGTGTTTAACATAGTTGTGATCAAAGTATCAACATGAATATATTTCTCTTTACTTTAAAATTTTTTTCCACATTGCTATAAATTCTAAACATTTATAACAATTGTATGTTATTTTACTACATTTGTTTTTCTATTATTGAACATTGAGTTTAAAAATTATATCTATTATCTTCAATCAGTTCCCCCCTCTCCCCACCGCCACATTTGGTTTGTTATTTGGAGTTGATTTGAGGCAGTGGCATATGTGGATCAAAGGGCCTAAACATTTTTCAGGTTCTTGATTCATATTGTCTGTTCTGAAATGTCTGTCCTAACTAACCTTCCCATCAATAACAGGTGAGAGTATCTTAGCCAAAGGTCAAATTTCATCCTTGTATTGTCCAGAGGGTGATGCTAGGGTTCTTACCTCCTCTCCAAAGACCACCAGTGCCTTTTTATTTTATTTTTTTTATTGGAGGCTAATTATTTTACAATATTATATTGGTTGGTTTTGCCATACATTGACATGACTCCACCCCAGGTGTATATGAGTTCCCCTTTCTGAACCCTGCTCCCACCTCCCTCCTCTCCTTATTCTCCCTCTGGGTCATCCCGTGCACCAGCCAAGCATCCTGTATCATGCATTGACCCTGAACTGGCGATTCGTTTCACATATGATACATGTTTCAATGCCATTCTCCCAAATCATCCCACCCTCACCCTCTCCCACAGAGTCCCAAGACTGTTCTACACATCTGTGTCTCTTTTGCTGTCTCGTATACAGGGTTATCGTTTCCATCTTTCTAAATTCCATATATATGCATTAGTATACTGTATTGGTGTTTTTCTTTCTGGCTCACTTCACTCTGTATAATAGGCTCCAGTTTAATCCACCTCATTAGAACTGATTCAAATGCATTCTTTTTAATGGCTGAGTAATACTCCATTGTGTATATGTACCAAAGCTTTCTTATCCATTTGTCTGCAGATGGACATCTAGGTTGCTTCCATGTCCTGGCTATTATAAACAGTGCTGCAATGAACATTGGAGTACACGTGTCTCTTTCAATTCTGGTTTCCTCGGTGTGTATGCCCAGGAGTGCGATTGCTGGATCATATGGCAGTTCTATTTCCAGTTTTTTGAGGAATCTCCACACTGTTCTCCATAGTGGTTGTACTAGTTTGCATTCCCACCAACAGTGTAAGAGGGTTCCTTTCTCTCCACACCCTCTCCAGCATTTACTGCATGTAGACTTTTGGATAGCAGCCATTCTGACTGGTGTGTAGTGGTATCTCATTGTGGTTTTGATTTGCAGTTCTCTGATTATGAGTGATGTTGAGTATTTTTTCATGTGTTTGTTAGCCATCTGTATGTCTTCTTTGGAGAAATGTCTGTTTAGTTCTTTGGCCCATTTTTTGATTGGGTCATTTATTTTTCTGGAATTGAGCTGCAGGAGCTGCTTGTATATTTTGGAGATTAATTCTTTGTTGTTTCATTTGCTATTATTTTCTCCCATTCTAAAGGCTGTCTTTTCACCTTGCTTATAGTTTCCTTTGCTGTGCAGAAGCTTTTAATTTTAATTAGGTCCCATTTGTTTAATTTTGCTTTTATTTCCAATATTCTGGGAGGTGGGTCATGGAGGATCCTGCTGTGATTTATGTCAGAGAGTGTTTTGCCTATGTTCTCCTCTAGGAGTTTTATAGTTTCTGGTCTTACATTTAGATCTTTAATCCATTTTGATTTTATTTTTGTGTATGGTGTTAGGAAGTGTTCTAGTTTCATTCTTTTACAAGTGGCTGACCAGTTTTCCCAGCACCACTTGTTAAAGAGACTGTCTTTTCCCCATTTTATATTCTTGCCTCCTTTGTCAAAGATAAGGTGTCCATAGGTGTGTGGATTTATCTCTGGGCTTTCTATTTTGTTCCATTGATCTATATTTCTGTCTTTATGCCAGTACCATACTGTCTTGATGACTGTGGCTTTGTAGTACAGCCTGAAGTCAGGCAGGTTGATTCCCCCAGTTTCATTCTTCTTCCTCAAGATTGCTTTGGATATTCAAGGTTTTTTGTATTTCCATACAAATTGTGATATTATTTGTTCTAGCTCTGTGCCTTTTAAATTATAGTGATAAAATTTACCATCTTAACCATTTTTAAGTGCAGGGCTTGGCAGTGGTAAATATATTCACATTGTTTTCAAGTGGATCTCTAGTCTTTTTTTCAAACCTGAAACTGTGTAACCATTAAAACGTCTCTCTTTTTCCCTTGCCTCATCCTCTGGCAACTATCATCCACTTTCTGTTTGTATGAACTTGATTATTTTTGAAAATATATTATTTATTTATTTAGCGGCTCCAGGTCTTAGCTGTGGCATGCAGGATCTTTCACTTGCAGCATGTGAGATCTAGTTCTAGCAGGGATCAAACCCTGCCACCCCCATCATCCCCGGCTTCCCCCGTCTCCTGCATTGAAAGCACAGTGTTAGCCACTGCACCACCAGGGAAGTTCCGAATTTCTGAATTTGATTCCTTTAGAGATCTCATTTAAGTGGGATCATTCAGTCCTCCAGAGTCCCTCTTGGAGCAGCATATGGAGAAATTACTTGCAGAGGGGCAGTCACTCAGAGTGTGACTTTCCGTCCCTTATTGCTACCTCTCCCACCTCAGGCCCACCTTATCCCAATTAAGTTCCATGTCAGAGCCATACACACACCTGCCTCTTGGGTGTCACTACTTGGATGCCCCACAGTCACTGACAAGATGGCCCCAACTCATCATCTCATTCCATTTCAAGCCTGTTCTTTGTCCTCCAAGTTGCCTGTCCCAGTGAATCCCACCATCACTCTTCTGGGTGAAGACAGAAGCCTGGAGTTACCCCAGACTCTTTCTAGCTGTTTACTGCCTAAGTATTAATAAGTTTGGTCCCCATGTTCTTTCAGTTTCACCTTCCAAACAGCTCTTGAATCTGGACCATTTCCCCATCTGGTTCCTCATTGAAGTCTCTTATTTAGCTCTCAGCCTCCACTCCCTGCCTCCAACCTGAGCCCCTTCCATCCATTCTCCGAGCATTATCTGAGTTATCTTTCTAAGTGACAAATGTGATGATCTGCATCCTTTTCTTAAATCTTTTGGGTTTAGGGTAAAATCCGAATGTCTCAACAAGACTTTTGAGGGTCTTGCCCCTTCATCCCTCTGTGTGGGATGCAGCACACTGGTTTGCAAAACACCTCATGCTCCATCAAGATCTGCAGGCATTTTGAACCTCCTGTTACCTGTTTCCAGAATGCCCTTTTCTCCCTTCCTTCCTTGACCACTTGTTATTTGTCTTAGAAATGTCAGATGAATCATTCCTTCTCTAGGATGTCTTCCCAATCCCCCTGCTGGGCTCTGACGCCCCTCCTCTGGCCCTCACAGTCCCCAATGCAGACCTCCACTTCTGAGTCACTCTTTAATTATCGGTTTACGTACTTATCTGTCTCCTCAACTAGATTTATAAGTGACTTAAAGATAGGTTCTGGGTGTTTCATCTCTCCATCTCCAGCTTGCGCCAAGTGCCTGGCAACAGGAGATGCTTGAAACATCCTTGCTGGATGAATGAAGTCACCCTTGATCTTCCTGCATGGCTCTGCTGCTTTTCAAGGCAAGGGCAGAATCTTCTTCCTCTTGCTACAGCATACATGGCTATGCGATGAGTCCTTTTGAAAGCCAGCTTTCCTCTTATTTATAGAGAAGTATGGGTAATCTTGTATCTTCAGGGTGGGAACTTCCATTGTGAGAATGGAAAGGTTACTAAATCTTAAAACTCAACAAAAAGCCAAAGATCAGAGAAAGCAAGTAAAAAAAAAAATTGGGCCCATGTATTTTGTCAAGCTTACTACTGTCCTCTGTTAGTGGTCTCTGACAAATGCCTGAGCCCCTTCTAAAAGCTTGGCACCCAAGCGCATGAAACTCAAAGACTTCCACGAGGCACTGACTCACTGAATTTCCCTCTTCTCCTCCCCTCTCCCATTATATATAGGGATGCAAGTGCTTGCCTTACTCGGAGTGTGGAAACACGTTTTGTTTTGTTTGAATGAAATACTTCTCCTCAATGATCCCATTCTGGAAAAGACTCACTGAACAAAATTGTGGAAGGGATTCTGTAAAGCATATCCTAATCAGGTTAGAACTTAAATGAGAATTTCTCTTTTAATCCTGCGTCTTCCAATATTCCCGCCCTTACAGCCCCCCCGCGCCCTTGGTTGCCATTGCCACTTAGTGGCATTTACCCTACAATCTACATTTTTTCCCCTTCCCTCCCCATTCCCACCCTCCCGAGAGGCAGAGAAGGAAGCTCAGAGAAGAAAGAAGACCCGTGTAGCTTTCAGCCTGCCCGACTCCCCACAGGAAGTGATCTTGCTGCTTTTAGGATGGCCACACGCCTCCCAGCCAGCCAGCAGCTCTAACTAATTAGCACACGTGATGGGAATTGGAAACAAAGTCGCCAACAATAGGAGCGTGGGAACCAGGGCTGCGCCGCAATTACAGCTCCCCTCCCCCACAACCCTCCCCCCTCTCCCCGCACACCCCCAGCCTCCACCCCACCCCCCGCCATCCGCTGCGGGCGACGCCCCGGCCGCCCCCGGAGGGAGCCACCGGGGCCTCCCTGGCCCGCGTCCCTCCTGTGCGTCCTGCTGCTCCTCTGCGTTCTCTGAGCATCTGCGCACAACAGCGGGAAACGTGTTTAGGGAACCTTCGCTCCGGCCAGGTCACGCGGGAGGTCAGCTGCCCTTTGTTGGGAAAGAGACGGGGCAGAAAGACGCTCACCAGCCATCCTCCCTGCGACAGCTTAGGGGCCCGCCCGCTTAGGAGCGCACGGCCCCCGGAGGTGGGGACCCGGCACCCCGCGCAACATCTGCAGCCAGAGGCGCGGCGCCGCGGGGAACGCGCTCGGGGTTTTATTCTACGTCGGACGAGTGGTCCCCGCCCTTTCCCCCCGAGCTGCTGCAGAGGGATCGTTGCCGGGGCGGCAGTGCAGTGACAGCAGGGAGACAGCAAGGACCCAGCGCTGGCGCCTCCCAGCAGCCCGCTCCTTTACTAGCGCCAAGTAGCGCCGTGCGCATGCGCGGGGTCGTCTTGTCCAAGGTTATTTGATAGGATGCTGCAAATTTGCTTCTGTCCTTTCTCGGGGCACTACCTTCCATAGATAACGCCTTTACTGAAATATAATTCACATACCATACTAGTCATCCACTTGAAGTGGATGATTAAGTGGTTTTTAGTATATTCACAGATAAATACAACCATCGAAAGTCAGTTTTAGAACACTTTTCATCCTCTTAACAACAAAACCCCAAACCCCTGTACCCGAGAGCTTTCACCTCCCCTGTATTACTCCCTCCTTCTCACTTTTCCAGCTTTAATGTACTTTCTTTCCTAGATTTGGGCTCTTCTAGACATTTCATCTTAATGGTGTCAGATACTATCATTTTTTGCTGACTGCTTTCTTTCACTTAGCATGTTTTCAAGATTTGTCAGGTTGTAGCATATATTGCGGAGAAGGCAATGGCAAGCCACTCCAGTACTCTTGCCTAGAAAATCCCATGGACGGAGGAGCCTGGAAGGCTGCAGTCCATGGCGTCAGACATGACTGAGCGACTTCACTTTCACTTTTCACTTTCACACATGGAGAAGGAAATGGCAACCCACTCCAGTGTTCTTGCCTGGAGAATCCCAGGGATGGGGGAACCTGGTGGGCTGCCGTCTATGGGGTCGCACAGAGTCAGACACGACTGAAGCGACTTAGCAGCAGCAGCAGCATATATTGCCTGGAGAATCCCAGGGACAGGGCAGCCTGATGGGCTGCCGTCTATGGGGTTGCAAAGAGTCGGACACGACTGAAGCGACTTAGCAGCAGCAGCAGCATATATTAACACTTCCCTTTTTATTGCTGAATAATATTCTATTGCATGGACTATACATACATTTTGTTTATCTGTTCATTAGTTGATGGACATTTGATTGCTTCCATTTTTTGGCCATTATGTGTAATACTGCTATAAACAGCCACACTTAAGTTTTTTGCCTGAGCATCTTTTACATTCACACTCAACTTTTTGCCTAAATATATATATATATATATTTGGTCTTGGGTAAATACCCAGGAGCAGAATTGCTCAGCTGTGTGGTCACTTTATGTTTAACTTTTAAGAAAACCAACAAACTGTTTGCAAAAGTGGTAAACTGGGTGGTAAATTCCAACCTGGCAGTGCAGGATGGTTTCAGTCTCTTCAGATCCCCACCAGTATTTGCTATTGTTTGATTTTTTTGTTACAGCCATTCTAGTGGGTGTGAAGCTTTTCCAGTGTGAAATTTCTAAAGCCTTTCTGGGTTTAATAACTAGACTTGCATAGTATATCTCAGAAGGATCATGAATGGTAAGTTACTCAATCAGCTGATAAAACATAATAGTATCACTGTTTGTGGTGACAACTAAAGTTGAAAGTAATTATTTACAAACATGTATCTGAGCACAGAGCTCAGAGCTGGCCAAGAAAGCTCCAGTTTGGTGCTGAGTCCATCTGTTACTTCCCACACCCATCACCCTATCCCCAAATCTCAGCTTCTACTGTCTGTAGCAGACCAGTTATTCTCATACTATGTGATTAAAAATGACCCTGTGTATTCAAAAACTTCAACTGGCAGCAAATCGTTACTCTGGTTTGTGTTGTCCAAACCCAAAGTTATTTTCCTGGAACCAGGGTGTTTGATCAGGTTTCAAGTTTATTTAGATATAAGCATAAATTCTCATTTATAGAAAACTGCTTTTATAATAACAGTTATAATGTTTCTGTTTACATGACTAGCTGTAGATCACCAAAGGGGTGGGTTACCATGTTACAGTTAAAAACTTCAGACAGCAAGTTTTATTTATAGCAATCAAAGATAGGGGGGAGAATCCCCTCCTGGCCTAACCTAGTTATTTCTCAAATTCAGAAATGACTGTCATAATCTCCCATTTATTTAAAAAATGTAGTATTTTTCTTAAGCAAAGATATTATATTGCATATAATCTTTAAAGCAGGAATATGCTTGGAATATAGTTGGAAGAGGCCATATGTAGCCAGACAAGCAGCAGACATTTCAGGTGAGGCATTCATTACATCTTTACCTTTGCTTGGTTTGACTGTGATTCTCAGTCTTGGGCTGCACCTTAGAATCCTTTGGAGAGCTTGAAAAGCTTGCCATCCTAGATGAATTAAATTCCAATGCCCGGTTTTTGTTGTTTATTTAGGGGGTGGGAATGGGGGGGTGGCTAACTTCATGTTTCATACTAGATCCCTCAATAGATCAAGTGCAGCCAGAGTCGAAGTTGGGGTCTGATCTGTGGTTCTCAAAGCATGGTTCCAAGACCAACAGCATCATCACCTAGGAACCTGATTGAAATGCATAGCCCTGGGCCCAACCCAGATTTAGTGAATTAGAAACTGCCCAGGAGGAACCAGCAATCTGTGGTTTAACAAGTCTCCAGCTGATTTGAATGTATGCTAAAGTTTGAGGTCTAGCCAGAAATTCTCCACTTTAACTCCACATCGGAATCACTTCAGAACTCCAAAATGCCTGGGTTTCACCCCCAGAGATTCTGATTTTAATCATCTGGGGTGTGGTATAAGAACTGGGATTTTAAAACAGACTTCCCAATGATTATACTACATGGCCAGTTGTAAACTCTACATCTAAACCGGTGATTCTTCAAGTGTGGGTCAGAATGTGCAGTATTGGCCTCACCTGGAAATTTGCTTGAGCTACAAATGGTTGCAGGCTTCCCTGGTGGCTCAGACAGTAAAGAATCTGCCTGCAATTTGGCAGGCCTGTGTTTGATCACTGGGTCGGGAAGATTCCCTGAAGAAGGGAATGGCAACCCACTCCAGTATTCCTGCCTGGTGAATTCCATGGACAGAGGAACCTGGTCGGTGAGAGAATCAAACACGACTGAGTGACTAACATACACACACACACACATGGTTGCATCCACGCTGTATCTACTGAGTCAGACATTCTGCAGATGGTGCCTAAGAATCTGTGTTTTTGAAGCCTTCCACGTGATTCCAAGGCTCGCGAAAGTTTGAGAACCACTTGTCTAAACAGCATAGTTCTAGGTCTGAAGTTGGGATATGTATATATATTAAGGGTCACTCAAAGTTAAATAGGGGCTTCCCTGATAGCTCAGCTGGTAAAGAATCTGCCTGCAATGCAGGAGACCTAGGTTCGATCCCTGGTTGAGAAGATCCCCTCGAGGAGGGCATGGCAACTCACTGCAGTATTCTTGCCTGGAGAATTCCCATGGACAAAGGAACCTGAGGGGCTCCCATCCATGGATTTGCAAAGAGTTGGACATGCCTGAGTGACTAAGCACACAGAGCTCCATACAAAACTGGTAGGCCCTGGAGGAACACGCTTTGTCTTTGTATAATTAACATGTATTACTAAGTTCTATTATTGCCACCATAATGTTCACCTAGTTTTTAGTTATTTTGCCTTTGGATTTGAAGGATGACCTTCTTTATGCTTTTATTTTTATTTGCTCATTTATTTGCACATCAGAGGCCTGGACATTTCATTTAAATTCAGGGAAACAATGGCTTCCTTTCTTCTCTATGGAGCCCTTCCCATGGGAAACCTATTTTGAGAATCCATGGTTTCTCAAGTAAGCAGTGACTTTCTTAAGACAAACATCAAACCATTACCACAACCAGCAAAATGATCCCCAAATTCAAATGACTTCATTTCAGGATTTAATATATAAGTTAATCAGAAAAATACAAAGTTCTTATCATTCGAAGGACCCTGGCTATTTCAAAGATGTATACTGGATGCTGTGTATCTATCTCATCATGATCTTTTGATCGACTTGAAACCAAGCAACTTGTTTTCTCCTCAGCTGTCCTCTATTAGAGCCAAGTTTCTCTATTATTATAGCAAAGACTAATGATCTTTTAAAATGGTGGTTCTTTGAGTGTAGTCCTTGGATCATCAGCAGCAGAATGACCTTGATTTTGTTGTTAAGTCGCCAAGTTGTGTCCGACTCTTTGTGACCCCATGGACTGCAGCACTCCAGGTTTTTCTGTCCTTCATCATCTCCCAGAGTTTGTCCAAGTTCATGTCCATTGCATCGGTGATGCAGGTAACTTTAATTCATGCTAAAAGTTGAGAACCACTTTCTTGAGCAAGAAATCTGGGAATGATTTTTAACTCTTTATCTGGCAGGGCAGTATTATCTCCATCCAGTGACCTGCCAAGTACTGCTCAATGTTCTTTCAGAATTTCTTTCCCTTTTTTTCCCCCTTCCTAAAACCCTAGGCTTAATCCTGGTTCATTCCCAGAAGATTCCCAGTTCCAGGATTTCTTTCTAATATGTGTGGATTATTTTGTATCACCTCAACTTTGTGATAGGAGAATTCAAAATCTCTGCCTTCAGTTTCAAAACCTAATTAGATCATCTGTCCCATTTCACTCTTCTTTGTTCTAGTGGGCATGGTAGTCATTTTTCACTGGACCGTCCCTCCCCTGCCCTGTTTCCTTGTACTTGAGGCCCTCTTTTCTTTTCGATGACACAAACCATCACACCCTCTTCTGTTTTCTCTCCTAGCTCCACTCATGCCACAAATACAGGTACAGAGAATAAAGGCAGCAAGTTGCTCTTGACCGTGACATTGGAGTGTTTCATCCTGCACAATTCTCCCTTCACTCACCATCCACCAGCACATTCTTACTCTCTCTCTTACACTTAAAATGTGAGTTCAAGAGACCAGATTCCGAGAATAAACAGAGAAAGCAATAGGAAAATTCCTCTTAGGGAACAGTATGGATGAACTTGTGGGTTTCTTATCTATTAATCTGATCACAAAGGAGAAGCAGAAAGAAAATCTGAGAAAGGCAACACTAGGATGTGCTCTTGTTCATTTTTCTCTAAGGTGTTTGTGTGTCCAGGTCCCAGAAGGAAGAATATTTACAGCCTATAATATGGTCCCTCGTGTAGAAAACTCTTAGTGCTCAACAGCTCAAAGCAAGATCTCGTGTGTGTGCACACACTCGCATGTGTTTTCAGGGGATCGAAGTTCACAATGATAAAATCCAAAGAACTGTTAATGAGTCTCTCTTTCAAAAGGCTACTTCCTCTGTACCACAGTTACTAGCAGTAATTCATGGCAGGAACTCAGTAAAATGGAATCCAGATACGCTGTTCCATATAAGAACACTCTATCACTTGTCAGTAAGGATTGGATTTGGGGAAAAGAATAAAATAAGGTAATATTAAAAGTTGGGCTGGTTCAATGGTAATGAATCTGCCTGACAATGCAAGAGATGCAGGAGACCTGGGTTCAACCCCTGGGTTGGGAAGATCCTCTGGAGAAGGAAATGGCAACCCCCTCCTTTATTCTTGCCTGGAAAATTCCATGGACAGTGGAGCCTGGCAGGTTACAGTCCATGGGGTGGCAAAGAGTTGGACATGACTGAGTGACTGAGCACACACAATATTAAAAATTAGATAACATTGATTTAAAATTTAATTCTTCTAGTCAGATTTCAAGGGGGAAAAATCTCACTTAATGTTGCATGTTGGCAATATGTGGTACCAGGAGAATAAGTTTGTGTGTGTGTTAAGCTTTTTTGTATTGAATAGAAAATTTAGAAACAAAGGTGTTCTGAATAAGTGCTATAAAAATTTAATGTGGGCTGATAATAGAATGAAATTTTGGTTAGGATTACCTTTATAAGAAATACTTAAATTCCTTAATATTTTAAAGTTTGCTTAACACATATAAAACATTAAAAAAATTAAAACTGGGTGTGAAAATTCACTAGGAATCATATATTTTCCAGATGACAAGTTTTTAAACTCAGAACTGTGGGTTCTCAGAAAACTGCACTTGGAGTTTGAGTACTTTGATAAAAACTTTAAAAAAATCATTTAAAATATGTACAATCATAATTGTGTATGAACCAAGGCAATGACATGTGATAAAACATATAAGCAAAAACTAATCAAGCTGTCTTCAAAGCTGAATACATCCTGCTTGTCACAAATTAGGGCATGTGTTTAAACCCTATGAAAAATTCCGCCAATTCATTTTTCTGTTTCTATTATTTATTTTTTCCAGTGGGAAAATATGTTAATTTTATGCTATTTACTATGCATCATCATTACTGAATACAATGCAGCAAACAGAAAAATCCAAACAGCCAAAAATAGCCAAATATTTTAGAGTGTTTCTATTTTTTTAATTAATTAAATTTTTTTTTTTTTGGTTGTCCTGGGTCTTTACTGATGCATGCAGGCTTTCTCTAGCTGCATTAAGTGGGGGCTGCTTTTCAATGCAGTGCACAGGCTTCTTATTGTGGTGGCTTCTCTTGTTGCTGAGCATGGGCTCTAGGCACTCGGGGTTCAGTAGTTGCAGTGGGTGGGCTCAATAGCTGTGGCACATGGGCTTAGTTGGTGCTCAGTGTATAGGATCTTCCCAGGCCAGGGATTGAACCTGTGTCCCTTGCATTGTAAGGTGGATTCTTAACCATTCTGGACCACCAGGGAGGCCCCTAGAGTGTTTTTAATGTGGTAAAAGAAAAGTTTATTCAGTTATACCTTCTGTTAAGATCTTAGGAAGTTGTGTCCACCACAATTGTACTTTTTTTTTTAATTGGAGGATAATTGCTTTACAATGTTGTTTTAGTTTCTGCTTTTAATTTCATGGTTGCAGTCACCATCTGCAGTGATTTGGAGCCCCTCGAAATAAAGTCTCGTACTGTTTCCATTGTTTCCCCATCTATTTACCATGAAGTGATGGGGCCGGATGCCATGATCGTAGTTTTCTGAATGTTGAATTTTAAGCCAACTTTTTCCATGCTCCTCTTTAACTTTCATCAAGAGGCTCTTTAGTTCTTCTTTACTTTCTGCTTTAAGGGTGGTGTCATCTGCATATCTGAGGTTACTGATATTTCTCCTGGCAATCTTGATTCCAGCTTGTGTTTCATCCAGTCCAGCATTTCTCATGGTGTACTCTGCATGGAAGTTTAATAAACAGGGTGACAATATACAGCCTTGATGTACTCCATTCCTGATTTGGAACCAGTCTGTTGTTCCATGTCCATTTCTACTGTTGCTTCTTGACTTGGACACAGATTTCTCAGGAGGCAGGTGAGGTGGTCTAGTATTCCCATCTCTTGAAGAATTGTCCACAGTTTGTTGTGATCCACCCAGTCAAAGGCTTTGGCATAGTCAATAAAGCAGAAGTAGATGTTTTTCTAGAATTCTCTTGCTTTTTCGATGATCCAGTGGAATTTGGCAATTTGATTTCTGATTCCTCTGCCTTTTTAAAATCCAGCTTGAACATCTGGAAATTCATGGTTCACATACTGTTGAAGCCTGGCTTGGAGAATGTCGAGCATTACTTTGCTAGCGTGTGAAATGATTGCAATTGTGTGGTAGTTTGAGCATTCTTTGGCATTACCTTTCTTTGGGATTGGAATGAAGACTGACCTTTTCCAGTCCTGTGGCCACTGCTGAGTTTCCCAAATTTGCTGGCATATTGAGTACAGCACTTTCACAGCATCATCTTACAGGATTTGAAATAGCTCAACTGGAATTCCATCACCTCCACTAGCTTTGTTCGTAAGGCCCACTTGACTTCACTCTCCAAGATGTCTGACTCTAGGTGAGTGATCACACCATCGTGATTATCTGGGTCGTGAAGATCTTTTTTGTACAGTTCTTCTGTGTATTCTTGCCAGCTCTTCTTAGTATCTTCTGCTTCTGTTAGGTCCATACCATTTCTGTCCTTTATCGAGCCCATCTTTGCATGAAATGTTCCCTTGGTATCTCTTGGCTCTTTCAATTCAGTTCAGTTCAGTTCAGTCGCTCAGTCGTGTCTGACTCTTTGTGACCCTATGAATCACAGCATGCCAGGCCTCTCTGTCCATCACCAACTCCCGGAGTTCACTCAAACTCATGTCCATTGAGTCGGTGACGCCATCGAGCCATCTCACTCTCTGTCATCCCCTTCTCCTCCTGCCCCCAATATTTCCCAGCATCAGACTCTTTTCCAGTGAATCAACTCTTTGCATGAGGTGGCCCAAGTATTGCAGTTTCAGCTTTAGCATCAGTCCCTCCAATGAACACCCAGGATTGATCTCCTTTAGAATGGACTGGTTGGATCTCTTTGCAGTCCAAGGGACTCTCAAGAGTCTTCTCCAACACCACAGTTCAAAAGCATCAATTCTTTGGCGATCAGCTTTCTTCACAGTCCAACTCTCACATCCATACATAACCACTGGAAAAACCATAGCCTTGACTAGATGGACCTTGGTTGGCAAAGTAATCTCTGCTTTTTAACATACTATCTAGGTTGGTCATAACTTTCCTTCCAAGGAGTAAGCGTCTTTTAATTTCATGGCTGCAATCAGCATCTGCAGTGATTTTGGAGCCCCCCAAAATAAAGTCTGACACTGTTTCCCCATCTATTTCCCATGAAGTGATTAGAACCATGAAATAGAATGCCTCTACAAAAGAAATGTCTCTTACAAAATACACTAACATTTCTGTAGGTCTTGAAATAGGAAATACCATGGACTCAGTGGCTTAAACAATACAAATGAAAACTTTCAGTTCTGGAGGCTGGAAATTTAAGATTAGAGTGCCAGCATATTCAGGGTCTGGTGAGGACTCTCTGGCTTGCAGAAGGCTGCCTTGTCAATGTGTCTGCACATGGTGGAGAGGGAGAGAGTAGTGCTCTGATGACTCTTCTTAGAAGGGCACTAATCCCATCCTGAGGGTCCCACCCTCACGACCTTATCTAAGCCTAACTGCTTCCTAAAGGCCCCATCTCCAAATACCATCACATGGTAATGGTAGGGCTTCAACATTTGGATTTTAAGGGACACAATTCAGTCCATAGCAGGAATGAGATCCAAACATCTTTCACTTCTTTTTTCTTTTTGTAACTGGAAATTTGCCTGATCTCACTAGCCTTTGAGTACAGACAAGGTCACATTGCATGCTACAGTCTGTGGGGTTGCAAAAAGTCAGACACAACTTAGAAACTAAACAACAAGGACACATTAATGCCCAAATTGTAATGACACTTAACCCTTCCTGCCTGTTGGGATTTTGTCCCCTTTCTAAGCTCTCAGCCCCACCTGTACAGTGTCTCACTGATGTTCAGGATGGAGTGCATGATTGCCAGGCCCTTCTTAAGACTGCTGATTTACCAAGCCTCCAGGTTTCCTCCGGGGCATTACCCTCAATCTCAGA
Source organism: Moschus berezovskii (assembly GCF_049115385.1). Classification (NCBI taxonomy): domain Eukaryota; kingdom Metazoa; phylum Chordata; class Mammalia; order Artiodactyla; family Moschidae; genus Moschus; species Moschus berezovskii. The sequence goes on from NC_142475.1 coordinate 38,689,973, forward strand.
GAACCATTTGGTGGTAAGTATGCATTGGGGTGGGGTGAGGGTTGGGGTTGCAGAATGACCCTGAGCTGACTTTACAGCATGCTGTTACCTGGGTGCCGATCAGCATCATTGGTTTTATTTAAAAAATAATTTTGTTTATTTGTTTTTTGCTGTGCTGGGTCCTCATTGTTGCTCGTGGACTTTCTCTAGTTGCAGAGAATGGGGACTACTCTCGTGTGGCAGACCACAGACTCTAGAGCACCCGGGCTTCAGTAATTTCTGCACATGTTCTCAGCAGTTGCAGCTTGCAGGCTCTGGAGCCCAGGCTCCATCATTATGGTGCACAGAATTAGTTGCCCCTCTGCATGTGGAATCTTTCAAGTGGGTATATCTTTTCCTTTCTCCTTTGCCTTTTGCATCTTTTCTTTTTTCAGCTATTTGTAAGACCTCCTCAGACAACCATTTTGCTTTTTGCATTTCTTTTTCTTGGGGATGGTCTTGACCACTGCCTCCTATACAATGTCATGAACCTCCATCCATATTTCCTCAGGCACTCTGTCTATCAGATCTAATCCCTTGAATCTTTTTGTCACTTCCACTGTATAGCTGTAAGGGATTTGATTTAAGTCATACCTGAGTGTCTAGTGGTTTTCCCTACTTTCTTTAATTTAAGTCTGAATTTGGCAATAAGGAGTTCATGATCTGAGCCATAGTCAACTCCTGGTCTTTTTTTGCTGACTGTATAGTACTTCTCCATCTTTGGCTGCAAAAAATATAATCAAACTGATTTTGGTATTGACCATCTGGTGATGTCCATGTGTTGAATCTTCTCTTGTGTTGTTGGAAGAGGGGGTTTGCCATGACCAGGGTGTTCTCTTGGCAGAATGCTGTTGGCCTTTGACCTTGTTGTACTCCAAGGGCAAATTTGCCTGTTACCCCAGGTATCTCTTAACTTCCTATTTTTGCATTCCAGTCTCCTATAATAAAAAGGGCATCTTTTTTGGGTGTTAGTTCTAGAAGGTCTTGTAGGTCTTCATAGAACCATTCAACTTCAGCTTCTTCAGCATTACTGTTGGAGCATAGATTTGGATTACTGTGAAGTGGATGGTTTAACTTGGAAATGAACAGAGATCATTCTGTCATTTTTGAGATTGCATACAAGTACTGCATTTTGGACTCTTTTGTTGACCATAATGGCTACTCCATTTCTTCTAAGGGATTCTTGACCACAGTAGTAGATGCAATGGTCATCTGAGTTAAATTCACCCATTCTAGTTGATTTTAGTTCACTGATTCCTAAAATGTTGATATTCACTCTTGCCATCTCCTGTTTGACCACTTCCAATTTGCCTTGATTCATGGACCTAACATATCAGGTTCCTATGCAATATTGCTCTTTATAGCTTTGGACTTTATTTCCATCACCATTCACATCCACAGCTGGGTGTTGTTTTTGCTCTGGTTCCATCTATTCTTTCTGGAGTTATTTCTCCACTGATCTCCGGTAGTATATTGGGCACCTACGACCTGGAGAGTTCATCTTTCAGTGTCCTATCTTTTTGCCTTTTCATACTGTTCATGGGGTTCTCAAGGCAAGAATACTGAAGTGGTTTGCCATTCCCTTCTCCAGTGGACCACATTTTGTCAGGACTCTCCACCGTGACCCGTCCATCTTGAGTGGCCTACATAGCATGGATCAAAGTTTCATTGAATTAGACAAGGCTGTGGTCCATGTGATCAGATTGGTTAGTTTTCCATGATTGTGGTTTTCATTCTATCTACCCTCTGATGGAGAAAGAGAAGAGGCTTATGGAAGTTTCCTGATGGGAGAGATTGACTGAGGGGGAAACTGGGTCTTATTCTGATTGGCGGGGCCATGCTCAGGAAAATTTTAATCCGATTTTCTGTTGATGGGCAGGGCTGTGTTCCCTCCCTATTGTTTGACTTGAGGCCAAACTATGGTGGAGGTGATGAACGTAACGGCGATCTCCTTCAAAAGGTCCCACACATGTACTGCTACACTCAATGCCCCCAATGGCAGCAGGCCAACACCAACCCATGCCTCTGCCCAAGACTCCTGGACACTCATGGGCAAGTCTGGATCTGTCTCTTGTGGGGTCTCTGCTCCTTTCTCCTGGGTCCTGGTGCACACAAGCTTTTGTTTTTGTCCTCCAAGAGTCTGTTTCCCCAGCTGTGTGTAAGTTCTGCTGGCTCCATGGTGGGGTTAATGGCGACCTCCTCCAAGAGGGCTTATGTTATATCCAGGTCTACTGCACCCAGAGCCCCTGCCCTTGCGGCAGTCTACTGCTGACCTGTACCTCCACAGGAGACACTCAAACACAGTTCTGGTTCAGTCTCTGTGGGGTCCTGGTGTGCATTTATACCTTGAAAGTATGAAAACAAAAAGTTTCATTGAATTACTACATTTTGAAAATACACTGCAAATTAGTATTTGAATTATTTTGAGAAAATGTTATATATTCAGTTCAGTTCAGTTCAGTTCAGTCACTCGGTCATGTCCGACTCTCTGAGACCCCATGAATCACAGCACGCCAGGCCTCCCTGTCCATCACCAACTCCCGGAGCTCACTCAAACTCATGTCCACAGAGTCGGTGATGCCATCCAGCCATCTCATTCTCTGTCATCCCCTTCTCCTCCCGCCCCCCAACCTTTCCTAGCATCAGAGTCTTTCCCAGTGAGTCAACTCGTTGCATGAGGTGGCCAAAGTATTGGAGTTTCAGCTTTAGCAGCAGTCCTTCCAATGAACACCCAGGATTGATCTCCTTTAGAATGGACTGGTTGGATCTCCTTGCAGTATAAGGGACTCTCAAGAGTCTTCTCCAAAACCACAGTTCAAAAGCATCAATTCTTCAGCAATCAGCTTTCTTCACAGTCCAACTCTCACATCCATACATGACCACGGGAAAAACCATAGCCTTGACTAGATGGACCTTGGTTGGCAAAGTAATGTCTCTGCTTTTTAATATACTATCAAGGTTGGTCATAACTTTCCTTCCAAGGAGTAAGCATCTTTTAATTTCATGGCTGCAATCAGCATCTGCAGTGATCATGAGGAACGCTGGGCTGGAAGAAGCCCAAGCTGGAATCAAGATTGCTGGGAGAAATATCAATAACCTCAGATATGCAGATGACACTACCCTTATGGCAGAAAGTGAAGAGGAACTCAAAAGCCTCTTGATGAAAGTGAAAGAGGAGAGTGAAAAGGTTGGCTTGAAGCTCAACGTTCAGAAAACAAAGATCATGGCATCTGGTCCCATCACTTCATGGGAAATAGATGGGAAAACAGTAGAAACAGTGTCAGACTTTATTTTTTTGGGCTACTTGAATTATTTTGATTGAGAAAAGAATATCCTGGAAACTACTCTTTTAGGGGGCTTCCCTGGTGGCTCAGACAGTAAGAATCTGGGATACTTACGTTCAATCCCTGGGTTGGGAAGCTCCCCTGGAGGAAGGCATGGCAACCCACTCCAGTGTTTCCTGCCTGTAGAACCCCCAAGGACAGAAAAGCCTGGCAGGCTATAGTCTATGGGGTCACAAAGAATCGGACACGACTGAGCAACTAAGCACAGCACAGCACTCTTGTAGGGAAAGAAAGTGTCATAGAAATAAACCAATAGAAGGGATTCAGATATGACTTTGGGCAAATCTCCTGCTTGACTCTGCTAGGCTTCTTCTAAAACAGGGAAAAAACAGTAATTCCTCCTTCTTGGTTTACTGTGAGGATTCAATGCATGATATATGAAGTGCTTAAAACTGCCTGGCATTTGGTAAGTACTGTATGAGTGTCTGCTGTTTATTTAAACTTTTTTTCAAGGAATTGGTTTCTCAGATTAGTCAGCAAAGAACTTTAAATCAAAAGTTATATTCAGAACTCAATAATACTTTTTGTTAAGTTGCTTTTCACTGCTTAATTTAATTTTCTGTGGGTCAGTGGTCTTTAATCAAAAGCTAAGTGTATCCATCCTTATGCTAGTAAAGAATTTCCTGAAGTCTATTCTTTAGGGATGCTGTTTTAGTAGACTATTAGCAGATGCTATGTGAAAAAAGATGATGAACTTGGGAAGTGCTGTGTCAGACATGACAATGTGGCTTCTTTCCTTAGGACTTCTCAGAACTGTGCATGCTCTCATGCACCCTGAGATTGCCAAGAGTTTCCCAAATGTATATGAAAACAGATTCTTTTATTTACAGAGAATCTTGAAAGGTTAATGTTCTGTGAAATGCACTTTGGCATTTTAAATATCCTTTTCTTTTTCTCTTTTAAAGATGGAGTGGCCCATCTTGAAGGAATGCATTGACAGGAGCAAGAAAACCTACAGAAGCTTCCTCTTAAGGGGTCTAGTCAAACTGGATGGAATGCCCGTGTTATTACCATTATAACTCATATGCAGAAGGCGTACCATTTATGTAGTATCTTTACAAAATATTTTGTCTCATTTAACCTTTCAGAAAGGCAAAAACCAACACTGAGGAGTAATTCTTAATTTACAGATGAGGAAAGTGAGGCTCAGAGGAGAGAGGTGGGAGAGGTGTGGTCACGGGCTCCAGGTCACAGAGTCAGGGAGGGGGGTTCAAACTCAAACTTGGAGTCCTCTGCCTCTCCCGCTGTGCCACACTGCGGTCTGATGGGATTCCAATTAAACATTCCTTCAGGGCGAACACAGAGGGTCTTACATCTGACCTCAATTAGGAGAGTTGAGAGTGGAAGTGCATTTTTGTGTGGCATGACATGCCACAAGGCAATGTGGGAGAAAAGAGGGAAGCATGGGGACCAGAGCAAAACTGGCACTTAGAATTTGGGCCTGACAGTTTGGGGTGACTCTGCTTTGTGGTTTCTGATTTGGTGGCTTTCCATAATGGAGCCAGCTCTGAGCTCCATAAGTACGTGACTTATTTGTCCTCATAGCACTGCACACCCAAGGGATGCTCCTTAGAAAGACACTCAAAAAGCACAACTTTCACTAATAATGAATAACAGATGCCTCTTTTTTTCCATCTACTCAGAATAACCTAGTGCTCTTTGCAAGAAGTACTTTCTCATCATCTTAAAATGATATTACTTCCTACACTTTTTAAATTGAATTTTTATTTTATATTGGGATATAGCTGATTTTCAGAGACACTTAGGATTTATTTGACTGTGCCAGGTCTTAGTTGCATGTGGGATCTAGTTCCCTCAGGAAGGATTGAACCTGGGCCCCCTACCTTAGGAGTGCAGTGTTAGCCCTTAGACCACCAGAGAAGTCCCCACTGTTTTATTTAATGTGTCTAGGTACTAGAGGCTTATTTACTCCCTAGATGTATAACAGAGTATCTGAAGAAAACTGAGGGGTAACCTAGTGCTGAGTTTATTTACTCATTGGTAAATCTGTGAAGAAAGCTGATCACCGAAGAATCGATGCTTTTGAACTGTGGTGTTGGAGAAGACTCTTGAGAGTCCCTTATACTGCAAGGAGATCCAACCAGTCCATTCTAAAGGAGATCAATCCTGGATGTTCATTGGAGGGACTGATGCTAAAACTGAAACTGCAATACTTTGGCCACCTCATGCGACGAGTTGACTCACTGGAAAAGACTCTGATGCTGGGAAAGGTTGGGGGCGGGAGGAGAAGGGGACGACGGAGAATGAGATGGCTGGATGGCATCACCGACTCTGTGGACATGAGTTTGAGTGAGCTCCGGGAGTTGGTGATGGACAGGGAGGCCTGGCGTGCTGTGATTCATGGGGTCGCAGAGAGTCGGACATGACTGAGCGACTGAACTGACTGAACTGAAATCAGGTATACCAATAGTTAATAATAACAGCTACTATTTGAGTGCTTACTAATGGCTCAGCACTAGGTAAAATAATTTACATAATTGACTTTGTGACAATGGAAAATAATAATTATTAATATTCCCATTTTACAGAGAGGAGAACTGAGGCTTAAAGAGGTTAAATAACTGGCCACTTAGTCATGCAGCTAAGATGTTGTTCTGAATACGTCTTCCCCACATACCCATATGAGTAGCTTGATAGGGACTGTGGCTTCCCAACCCAATACTCCTGGCTTGGCTCAGTGCCCAGCACATAGGAGGGACTTTATAGGAGTTTGTCAAGTGAATGCATAAATAAGCAAGACCTAGATGTTTCAAACACTGGTTGACTTCACCTAAAAGTCATTTTAACAAAGCTGTTTTGCCTCAGAATGGAGAGAGCAACTTGTCTGAAAGCCCAAAGTGAGGCAGCCCCTGCCTTTTTGAGGCTGTGGGTGGAGTCTGGTCCTCCTGCACACCATTTGCAACACCTGTTTGTTCTCAGTCACCTGCACTCATCAGCAAACTGCCAGAGAAAGGGCCTCACCGAGGACATCAAAGTAAGGACATCTATAGTGGCTAAAGCCCCTGTGGATAACTGATGGTTCATGGCTTTTTCCAGGGTGGTTTCCCCACCTGGCCCCTGCTGTGTCCCTTCTGGATAGCTGACTATCCTTAAGCCTCTTTCTTTCCTTTTTCCCTATGCAGTCTCTGGAGTTTACCCGTGGGACTGAGCCACTGATTCTCACAGTGGTGGTATTTTTTAAAATTGGAGTATAGTTGATTTATAATGTTGTGTCAGTTTCAGACATATAGCAAAGTGATTCAGTTATGTATAATTTTTTAATTCATTTACAGTGTTGTTAGTTTCAAACATACAGCACAGTGATTCAGTTATACATACACATATATTGATTCTTTTTTAGATTCCTTTCTCATACAGATGGGCTTCTCTAGTGGCTCAGTGGTAAAAGAACCTGCCTGCCAATGCATAACTAGGATTCAGTCCCTGGATTGGGAAGATCCCCTGGAGAAAGGGCAACCCACTTCAGTATTCTTGCCTGGAAATCCCATGGACAGAGGAGCCCGGTGGGGTCCATGGGGTTGCAAAGAATTGGACACGACTGAGCACACACACTCACATAGGTTATCACAGCACACTGAGAAGAGTTCCCTGTGCTATAGCAGGTCCTTGCCATTATCCATCATACACAGTAGTGTGTGTGTATCCATTTCAACTTAAGCCTGTTTCATACAGGCTGGAGTCATGATTTAAGGCTGAGTTCTTTTCCTCTGGAGGTCTCAGGAGTTCATCTCTGAAGAAGACTCGCTCAAGCCTAGCCCTGTGAGTGAATTCCCAAATCTCAAGTACCCATCTATTCCAGGGCATCTCTTCCCAAGAAAACACAGAGAAAGGCAACCTGCAGGATACAACTAACTAACTAAACCCAGACTCCATAGACCGGCAAGGAAATGGGCCTGCATGCAACCTGGAAGAGGCTCGTACTGCAGGAACCATGAAGTATAAAAGAACAACACTCTCATCACCCCTCCTCCAACCCCCCTGCCTTGGAAAAGGCCCTTTCCCTAGAGGCTAGGCCTGGGGCAGCTGCGCTCCAGGGGAGTGGGGGTCAGTGTGCCAAAGCTCAGAAGCACTATAAATGATTTTAATGCAGACCTCACTTTTGACTGAAAAGTAATACTGAGTATGGGAGAAATATCTTGTTTAGGTACCAATGTGGGTGAGGAATCCTCAACCCCTCCTTGTATTTTCCTCTCCCCCACCTATCAGCAGCTTGCCCACGACTCGACAAAGTGGCCTAAATGGGCCAAGGCAGGAAAGGTTGACTCACTTGTAGATTCCAGAGGCTGGGAAAATTTACAGAACCACAGGGGGGTAGTGGACACACTGACTTCTAGGGCAGGGAAAGAAACTTCAAGTCAGAGAAACTTCTGGAAGGCAGAGGGGAGTGGGTAGATGGTTTCCTATGCCTGGACCACCAGGTTCTGGGAGGGAAGCAGACGGTAGCAATGATTTGCTAGACTTAAGACTGCGGAGGCTGAACTTCTGTGATTTTAGCAGACCCTAGAGAGCTCTGTCACCTGGGCCAAGAGCTGAGAAAGGAAATAGTGGGGTTATCAGCGGGTTTGGGAACTGGGGTGGGGCAGAACAACGGAGAAGTGGCCTCCGGTGCAATACCAGGGCGCAAGGGTGCCTGGTGGGCCAGCAATAACAAATCCCAGTTAGCTGATGGAGGGACCCAGCCTAGACAGAAAAGCAGAAAGAGGCACCTGGAAAGGGCTGAGGGGCTTGAGGTGGTAGAGGTTTAGTGGAATACGAGGTTCAATGAGAGTCAGGAAGCGGTTTACCGTGTGGGGGTGAGATTGAGAAACATCCAATCCCTATCAGGCTCAGGCCACTGAGTGTGTGGCGTCTGAAATGTGGGCATTGAGATCAATAAACTAAGGAGGGATAGAAACGAACAAGCAACTTGCAAAGGTAACAATGTTTCTTTAATGCTCAACAATATCTATCAGGCGTTCCACCACTGAAAGACTGCAGTCCCCAAGAGAGGACTTCAGAGGAATATGGACTGCTCTGCTCCTTTTTCAGGGAAGAGAGAGACCTAGATTCCTAAATTCAGGACAACTTCCTACAAATCAGGAAGCAGTCCGAGATATACAATATATATTTGTAAAACATCTGTCTCCTTGTGGCCTGGGAACTACACGTAGCACCCAGTACCCGCCACGCCACCTCCGAGGCAGGAGGTGTGCAGGGGGCGCGTGTGTGTCTGGAGGTCAGAGATGTGAATCTCAGCAGCGAGGGCGGTCCCAGACGCAAATGCTGAGTCCCGCCACCCTGTCGCCCGCTGACAGGATCTGGCCGCCAACGCCTGAAAAAAAAAAAGAATAGCCCCAGCTGCCCCCTCATCCGTCCACCCCTGCCCCCCCGCCCCAGTCGGCCCAGCAAACAAGCGCTCCATTTCCCCGGATCCCAGATGCACAGGGGAATTTATTCCATCCCGGAGGCTGGGAAGCCCCTGCGGAAGCTAGTCCGTCTGCTAGTGAGGACAGAGCTCCAAAATCCGAAAAAGAACATTTCCCGAAACCACATCTTCCCCTGCAAGCGCCCGGGGCTCCGGGCTAGTGGCCACAGTGAACGGCGCCCCGGCGTCCGCTCTCGTGGCGCCCCGCACCCTCCGCCCGGCGTCCGGCGCGCCGCCTGGCCAGGTGCTTCGGGACCGGCTTCGCCTGCGGCGTGCGCCTCCCGCCGCCGGACATCGGCGGCCCGGCAGCCGAGATTTACCGCGGCGCTGGGCGGCGGCTTCCGGGGCCGCCCGGCGCCCAGGCTCCGATTACAGGTTCACACGGGGGGCCTGGCCCGCGGCCGCCCAGCCCCCGCCGGCGCGCCCTCACGCGGCCCCGCTCCCCCGCCTGCCCATTCTTCTCCATTCATGCGGACGCCCAGCGCCGCCGCCGCCGCCGCCAGCGCGGCCGCCGTCGCCGCCGTCGGTCGCCCGGATTGGCTGGCGGCCGCGGCGCCGGCACTTTCCCACGGCCCGCGGCGCGTGCGGCTCACCGGCGGCGCTGCAGGCGCGGCCCTGGCGTGCGGCCAGGCCAATCGGGGCGCGCGGGGCGGGGCGGGGCCGCGGCCGACGGCGGGCTGCTGCCCGGCCCGGCCTCCCCCGCCTGCCCGCCGCCGGCCCTGCGCCGCCCGCGCCGCCTCCTTCCCCCCCAGCGGAGGCCCGGTGGAGCCCCTGCGGAGCCGACACACCGCCGCCGGGCAGGGGCGGGCGGGGAGGGCGGGCCTGGGGTTCGCCCTCGGCCTCAGCTTCGCCCCCGCCCCTCTCCTGAGAGGCTGCCAATCAGAGGAGCGAGAAGCCGATTGGCCGAGGGAAGGCTGTTGCCCGGGAGCCACCGCCCCGCCCCTCCGCCCCCTCGTCCACCCCCTCTACTCCCCCGCCCTCCCCAGGGCCCTGGGAAGGGGCGCAGCGTGGGAAAGGGATGGTTGAGCTTTAACCGGAGGCAGAGCGGGAGCCGGACCAGTGTGTGCGGAACGCGAGCAGTCGAGCGCGGAGAGGCGCCGCTGCAGTTAACTCCTCCCTGCCCGCCGCGCCGACCCTCCCCCAGATTCCCCGCTCAGCCAGCATGAAGCGAGCCCACCCCGAGTACAGCTCCTCGGATAGCGAGCTGGACGAGACCATCGAGGTGGAAAAGGAGAGTGCGGATGAGAATGGGTGAGTTGGCGGCGGGAGGCTAGCGTCGGCTGGCCTCGGTGACAGCGCACGAGGGCCCGGGGCACGCCGGCGCCCTGCACTGACCTCTGCGCATCTCCGGCAGGCCTCCGCCCCGTGTAAACGACCCGGAGGTGCTTTCAAGCCCAAGTTGCCTCAAAAATCTGAGTGCGGGTAGGGCGTGGGGGCGACCTCTCAGATCACCTTCTCTCGTTTCACGGCGATTCCTGTTTTTTTTCCCCCTCTTCATTTAGGAACTTGAGTTCAGCTCTAGGTTCCATGTCCCCAACTACATCTTCACAGATCTTGGCCAGGAAAAGACGGAGAGGCGTGAGTCTTTACAGTGCACCCTTTTTTTTGGGGGGGGGGCGGGTTGTTTGTTTTGTTAATTAACGGGAAGAACCACCTTTCTTCACTTTAGAATTTACAGTCGTTAATGGAAATGTCTCCCGTTGTTTTGACTGCTTTCTCCAGATTATTGAGAAGCGCCGACGAGACCGGATCAATAACAGTTTGTCTGAGCTGAGGAGGCTCGTACCCAGTGCTTTTGAGAAGCAGGTAATGAAAAAAGTAGGTAACTCCCTCGGTGTAGCTATCCACGCCTTCAGAATCCTTCGGCTCATTAATCTGAACCTTACCCGTGCCTTGGAAAATAACCGCGTTTGTAAGAAGGAAGTAAATTCATCCAGATTCCAACGTGTTTTGCGAAGATAATTTATTTTGCTGTTTGTGCTTTTATGATCTACAGAGCACATCTATGCGTATATATTTCAAGTTGTTCCCCAAAGGCAGTAGGTGCCAAATCAGGTTTTTGTTGTTCTCTTTTCTAGGGATCTGCCAAGCTAGAAAAAGCCGAGATCCTGCAGATGACGGTAGATCACCTGAAAATGCTACACACTGCAGGAGGGAAAGGTACGTCTCTAGTCCGGTGGGGCGTCTGAGTGTCTGGGGGCAGAGTGATCAGCTACCGATGGCTAGGATTGGTGCAGTCGCTGCTTTATTTTTACTGTGCGCTTTGGGGGTGGAGAGAAAACGGTGTGTTGTGTTGGGGGTTGCCTGTCGGTATACGTTCACGTGCACATAGGTTTTCTCCAGGGAATTCATCACCCCAGCCCTCTGCAAATTAAGCTTATGCACCTTCTTTTGGAAAATACCTATTATGTATGACAGCTCTGGTCAGGTAGCTCAAACCACATTAACCTTTTGGAGAAAAAGCCTTTCTTTTGTTTTTAATATATGGTCTTAATTTCATATACAAAATTCTTAAAGAATAACCTGGCACATGACTCTTGAGGAAAGAAACCTGTTGTGATGAAGTAGAGAAAACCCCAAGGAAGGTGGGGGACTGAAGTCTGTGTGTCTGTCTCCAGCCAGAAAATGCTTTACTCTTTACCAAGTGCCTAAAAGCTCCGTGATGATAACTTACATCTGTGTGTCTAATGAATTTCACTACTCTGTGGTTTTTCTGTCCTTGATGTGTTTTTTGTTGTTGTTGAGGGAAAACATTAAAGGAATGAACATAGTTTCATCTGCCGGTAGGGTATAATTCCAGTTTCTGCTTGGCAGTTTCTAATTGGGCTTTGAACTTGCATTAGCAAACACATACTTCTTATGTTGATTAATGCAAAGATTTTGGTCGACTCCCAAATATTTGGACTTTAAGAAGAGCTCGTGATTTTTTTTTTTTTTCCTTAAAGGATGTAGCTATTTGCCAGGAAAGGCTGCCTTTGGGATCGAAGAAATGAGGGAAATGAGCGAAGCTCTGAGGTTTTTCTTTTGTTCGTTTCCTCAGGCTATTTTGACGCGCACGCCCTTGCTATGGACTATCGGAGTTTGGGGTTTCGGGAATGCCTGGCCGAAGTCGCCCGTTACCTGAGCATCATTGAAGGACTGGATGCCTCGGACCCTCTTCGAGTTCGACTGGTCTCACATCTGAACAACTATGCCTCCCAGCGGGAAGCGGCGAGCGGCGCCCACGCAGGCCTTGGACACATTCCCTGGGGCAGCGCCTTCGGACATCACCCGCACGTCGCGCACCCCCTGCTGCTGTCCCAGAGCACCCACGGGAACACTGGCACCTCGGCCTCACCCACGGAATCCCACCACCAGGGCAGGTTGGCCACAGCACATCCGGAGGCGTCCGCTTTGCGAGCGCCCCCTAGTGGCGGCCTTGGACCGGTGCTCCCGGTGGTCACCTCCGCCTCCAAACTCTCTCCACCCCTGCTCTCCTCCGTGGCCTCCCTGTCGGCCTTCCCCTTCTCTTTCGGCTCCTTCCACTTACTGTCTCCCAATGCACTGAGCCCTTCGGCACCCACGCAGGCAGCAAACCTTGGCAAACCCTATAGACCTTGGGGGACGGAGATTGGAGCTTTTTAAAGAACTGATGCTGTAGAATGAGGGAGGGAAAAGCTTAAATTCCCAGCTGAGCTGGGCTGTTGCCAACATCACCTTAAAGTCATCGGTAAAATAAAAAGGAAAAAGGTACACTTTCAGATAAACTTTGTTAAAAGATGAAAGGTTTGTTGGTTTACTTTTTCTTTTTTAATGTTTTTTTAATCATGTCATGTATTAGCAGTTTTTAAAAAAACTAGTTGTTAAATTTTGTTCCAAACATTAAATTGAAATAGTGAGTATAAACCCACAAATTGGTGATAGGTTTGTACTGTGCCTAATTTACTTTGTTAACCTGTCTAAGAATGATCCCATTTTTGTCCCAAAGCTTTGGGGATTTTAACATTTAGTATTTTGGGTCTCTTCTTCTCCTTGTATAGTTGCAGTCTCTTTTTAGAATTAATTTTCCAAACCACTGTGCTCAGTGTTAACATGACACTATTTTGTTAATATTTTGACAAGTAAGGTATTGTATAAATGATATTCTTTGGTGGGTGGGCTGTATTGAATTTTATATTTCTAAATAAAGCGTTGACAAATCAGATGATCAGCTTTATCCAAGAAAGACTAGCTTATTCTCTGCCTCCTACAGCAGTGAGGTGAATGTACAAATCATTAGGAGCTCTGAATCTGAACGATCAGTCACTGTCATCTGCCAGGATTCACAGTTCTGGCTTGGCTAGGAGAGGTCTGGGTTTGGAGTTGGTAGGGAAGGGACGGACGACAGTTGCATAGAATATGTCTGCATTTATCAGCCTCAAGCAATGCAATGAAGTTTTGATTTCACAGATCTCAAGTTCACAGATGTTAACATGGATAAGTGATCATGATGTGCAAGTGGTCAATGGAATAGTCCAGTGGAACCTGTTAAATTCATAACCTAATTCTTCCCGGAGCTGCCATGTTTTCTTTTCACTGGGAATGTTTATGTTGTGTTCTTCTTTTTGGCGCATGGAAATGTGGTTGTTGAGATAACTTAAAAGGTCTTTCCTGCCTTCTGTTCGGTTTAATTTGATTTGAGCTATAAAAGCGTCATTTTACAGGTCTATTCCTTTAGCAGGTATAGTTTAAATGACCTCCACTGAACTGGGTTTGACCTCTGTTGTACTGATGTGTTGTGACTAAATAAAAAAGAACAAACTCTTCTCCTGTATATGTCTTACCTGCTTTAGCCTTTCTCTCTGTTGATTGAGATAAAAATTCTCATTTTCATTTTGCCTGGTCATCAGTTTTCTTCTGTTTAATAATTTCATTATTCTTGGTCTTTGAGATTTTGGATAAGGTGACTTCATTATGACGTAGAGCTTTGGTGTGGCTCCCATAAGAGGATATAGTGCTCTAGCTGTTATGTCAGATAATTGGGCCCTAAACTGATCATCTATGGACTAGAAACTTCAAATCCTGGTTGGGAGTTGCAGGGTGGGAGATAACTCTGAAATCTTATAAAAGTGTTGACCGTTCAACAGATATTTACTGAGGACATTTGCTGCATGCTCAGTTCTATACAGGAAGAACAGAATATTTAATTTCTTCTGTTTTTTTTTTTTTTTTTTTAATGGCAAAACAAGAAAAGTCAAACCTTGCTAACTTGGAGCCCAGGAATCTGAGGCCTGGTGAGCTGTGGCAGGCTGTAATTCCGCTCATGCGGGGCTCTGGAGTCCTTCCTTGTCTTCTTTCCAAGGAATCTGTTTAACCCTTTAGTTGCCCTTGACTTACGCACTGGGTAGTGTGGAAGCAGACACATGCTTTAGGTTAGAATGGAAATGCTGCCAGAACAGAGGCAGTCATCTGGGCTCCCTGGGGAGAAGAGTGCCTTCCCATGGCCTTAAAAGTTGTCCTTCTGCCAATTTAGGAATCTCCTAGCTGGGAAGGAGTTGCCTTGATCCTGAGAGAGGTGGGGAGGAAAAGGAGAAAACCCACTCTCGCAGATGAAGTAGACCCACACCTCCCTTCTCTGATTAAGAAATGAAGGCAGGACTTCCCTGGTGGTCCAGTGGTTAAGAATCCTCCTGCCAATGCAGGGGTTCAATCCCTGGTCGGGGAGCTAAGATCCCACGTGCCTTGGGACAACTGAGCCTGTATAGTGCAACTGCGGAGCCCAGGCTGTAGAACCTGTGCTCTGCAACAAGAGAAGTTACCTCACTGAGAAGCCCTAGCACAGAAACTAGAGTAACCCAGCTCACTGCAGCTAGAGAAAGCCTGCCCACAACAACAAAGATCCAGAACAACCAGAAAAAAAAAAAAAAAGAAAAATGAAGGCAAAGTGAAGAATGCACTTTGAATTCGAGCAGTGACTTCTGGGTCCCTATGAGGGAAAAGGATGGAGACTGTGGCATTTTTCTGATTGGGATTTCAAATGCTAGCTCTCACTCAACCCTTCTCTGTGTGGCCTCCAGAATCGATGCACGGTTCTGTTCTGAGCACTCCCTGTGCCGTGCAGACATTTTTTCTGCCTGCCATGATGGCTGCAATGGAAAGTGTTAAGATGATTTCTGCCAAGTGTCAGTTTAATTTTAGCAACTGGGATTTCAAACGGCATTACAGCATTACTGAACAGCATTGTGCTTAGACAGTCTTAGAAGCGCTCTCTGGCACCCAGGTTTAGATGGCTGCTAGTGAGATAAGAAAGAAGTAAACCATTTCATTTTCCTGGCTCTGCTGGAAGCTCTGTAAAACTGTAAATGTGGGGCTCATTCTGCTTGTGTCTATGGTCCCCATGTCACCATCTGGTTACTACTTTTTTTCTTTTTTTGAGGGGGGATATGAGGGGGTCGTTTTCAAGATGATTCATATTTTCAAGATGACTCATATTTTCAATATGAGTCATTTTCAAGATTACATAGTTTTCCAAAGAAATATTTCGGTTGGGCATTCCCTGGAGGTCCAGTGGTTAGGACTTGGTGCTTTCACTGCCAGGGGCTCTGGTCAAGGAACTAAGAGTCTGTAAGCAGCGGCCAATTAAACAAAGAAAGAAATGTTTTGGTTTCTTTTTCAATCTCTTCAAGGTGACGAGAGTCTGGAAATTGTGGCAATGGAGTCTGAGTTACCTGGAAAACTGTATGGGGTTACGCTGATGAACTGTGCATGTGTGCTAAGTTGCTTCAATTGTGTCCAGCTCTTTGTGACCCTATGGACCATAGCTTGCCAGGCTTCTCTGTCCATGAGATTCTCCAGGCAAAAATACTGGAGTGGGTTGCCATGCTCTCCTCCAGAAGATCTTCCTGACCAAGGGATCGAACCCACATCTATGTCTCCAGCATTGGCAGGCAAGCAGTTAACCACTAGTGCCACCTGGGAAGCGGACATAGAAAAATGAATGCAGGAAGACTCATTTCTATTCTGAGTTGATGGAGTATGAAAAAAATTAACATCACAGTCATTAGTGACAGAATATTTTTATTTTATATGTGTTTATAACACTTCTATCCATGTAGACAAAACAGTTTTAGATGGCCTGTAAACGTACCTTATGGAGAAAATAATATCGCTTGTCATAAAGAATTTGGAAACCCTCAATAATTACCCACTATCTTCATTATATATATTACCATGAATTAATGACATGAAAGATAGGTGGGCAGAATTCTTGTATAAGAAAAACCTCTTAACCTAAATAACTTTTAGATTTAGAAAGAAAAAAAATCTGGGATGTATCATTTCTAATTTATTCAATATAGTTCAATTAGGATGCACTTTTATTCAGCTTTTATTTGTCCCACTCTGTTACTCATACCAAAAAAAATTTTAAATATAGATTACTTATATTTTAAATCCCTCAGAAAATGTTATATCACCTAGTTATACTTTTCCTTAGCCCTTCTGGTGTATACCAGTATCAGCTTTGATGCCTTCATTAGATTGCACTGATGATTTATAATTAAAATAACTTCAGAGCTAATAGCATTTGAGATACTGTTTCAAATGTGACCCAATTTCTTTCACAACTGGAGCTCCAGGGAAGGGGGATGTCTTGGGAAGGGGACCCGAATTCTGGGTCCTGCTCTGTTTTTATCCCAGTGCCCTGAGGTGAGTCATTTGAAATTCTCTGGACCCTGCTTTCTTCATCTGTCCCATAAACTGGTTGGATTAGATGAAGTCCCAGGCATATATTTCCTAGGGACAGGCACTAAAATGGGAGGATGCATGGGTCATCAGTCAGCGAGTGCTGACCTGGGGGTGCCTTCAGTCTGAAGGGTGACACCCACTGTGTCTATGAAGGAATTTTGGTCTGGTGTTGCCAGATCTTTCAAATTTCCGAGAGCATCTCCAATTATAGATTTGTATGTGAAATTGCACCATTTAGGTAAGTCAGTAATGAATTCACTGAAACCTGTCTGCCAGTGTAGCAGTCAACTCTCAGCTCCTAGGGCTCTAATCTGAAAGCCTCTATGCAGGCTAAAAGTTTCTAGTATCTTTGCCATGCACGGCCTATGGATATGCTTAATGGATAAACACCTGCCAACTGTGGTGCTGGAGAAAACTCTTTTGAGAGTCCCTTGGACTGCAAGGAGATCCAACCAGTCCATTCTAAAGGAACTCAACCCTGGGTGTTCATTGGAAGGACTGATGCTAAAGCTGAATTGCAATACTTTGGCCACCTCATGCGACAAGTTGACTCACTGGAAAAGAGTCTGATGCTGGGAGGGATTGTGGGTGGGAGGAGACAGGGACGACAGAGAATGAGATGGCTGGATGGCATCACCGACTCGATGGACATGAGTTTGAGTGAACTCCGGGAGTTGGTGATGGACAGGGAGGCCTGGTGTGCTGTGATTCATGGGGTTGCAAAGAGTCGGACACGACTGAGCGACTGAACTGAACTGAACAATTAAAAAGTGCAGTAATTAGGCAGCTTTAGGTACTTTTATGTAAAGATAATAGGCAGAGTTTTAAAAAATTATTTCTAGGTTGTCTTATTTCCTTACAGAGAGAGAAACTGAGGACTTCCCTGGTGGTTCAGTGATTGAGAATTTGCCTTGCAAAGCAGAGGATATGGGTTCAATCCCTCCTTGGGAAGCTAAGATCCTATATGCTTCAGGGCAGCTAAGCCTGTGCACCACAGCTAGAGAGTCCATATTCCACTGCAAGAGAAGCCATCGAGCCACAGCAAGCCCCAGCGCAGCCTAAATAAATAAATTTTTTTTAATAATTAAAAAAATAAGAGAAATGCCCTCCAGCTACAACAAAGACCCAGGGTAGCCATAATAAATAAACTAAAATTTTAAAATTTTTTAAAAATAAGAGAAATGTCCTCCAGCTGCAACAAAGACCCAGGGCAGCCTAAGTAAATAAATAAATAAAAATTTAAAAATAATTTAAAAAATTTAAATATAAGAGAAATGGAAACCATTTTTATTCTAAGTCTGGACCTTTCGCAGGAACTTCTTCTGAAGATGCTCTCTCAACTTGGTTCTTGTGTTCACCTGACCGAAGAGGAAGACGGGGTCTCAGCCTGGTGGCCGTCAATGAAACAGCGGGTATGCAGCTTGCTGGTGACTCAGCACACTGCAGTCCTCAGAGGCGCCATCCGATTTCAAGAAGGAAGAAGTCCCTGCAGACAATGGGTTGTTTTGAACCTCACCTTGAAATAGAATGCCTACCTTCATCTTGATGAGCTGCAGGCCTTGTCATTCAGATGCTTCCGTGTCAGCTCTTGGGTGGGGGCAGGGAGAGGGGCGAAAGCAGTGGAGGAAGGAGACGCTCAGGTCTTTCTTTCTGAACTATCTGCAGGTATTGACATGCATTTGCATCAGAGCTGTCTTCCCCCTCATCCCTGCCCCCTTCCACCCGAGGCAAGCAATGGTGGAGAGATGGGGCTTGGGAAACTCAGTAGGTTTCTGGATTTGGTGCTAATAGCCTGTGATTTTGTGCTTCTTTAGAGTTACGTTGTAAAACTTCCCATCATATTTATGATTATGTTCATAGTTTTCATTAATCGCTTTGTGCTGGGTTTTGATATATATTCAAGAAGGGAGAAAAGACTGAGCCTGATTTGGAAAAACCCTTACTGATTCATAGGCAGTTGCCAGGCGGTCTGTGGCTTGATTTGGAAGAGGCTCTTCTTTGAAATTTTTTAATTTATTTATTCTGTGTCAGGTCTTTGTTGCCACACATGGGGTCTTTCTTTGCGGCCCACAGACTCTCTAGTTGTGCTGTGTTGGCTTACTTGCTCTGTGGCTCGTGGGACCTTAGTTTCCTGACCAGGGATCAAACCTGAGTTGGAGAAGAGGCTTGAAAGCACCATGATAGGCAGAGAGAGACTGGCTGACACCCCTGAGAGAGTCGATGACTGAAAATGTTCTGTAGCTACGTTTATTTATTTTTCATCCTTGGTGGTAATCTCTCCCCTAGGGCATGATTGAGTTTTGTTTCTGGTGGATAGGAATGTTTCATGCAGGTGGAGTGGAATCATAAAATTAAAGAAGGACATATCTGAGCCCTTACGCATCCTCTTTCACCTCATTTCCTACCGCCTACCCCTCCATCACTCAGCTGCAGCCACACGGCACCCTGTTGCTAGAACACGCAAGATATGTGCTCACCTCCAGGCCTTTGCACTGGCTTTTCCCTCTCCCTGGAATGTTCTTCCCCCGCTATCAGCTCATCTGCCTGTAATCTGTCATTTACTTGGGGCTCCGCTCAAAGGTCACCTTCCCCTCGAAATCTTCCCTTAAGACCCTATTTGAAACATCCCCCCCAACTCCGTTATCCCCGCTCCTGCCTCTCCTCACCTCCCTTTGCTCTTTGTTTTTCTCCATAGTACTTAGCATTATCCGACAGAATGTATATTTCATCGGTTGTCTGTTTACTGTCTGTTTTCCCTGGTTTGTTCACTTCTACAGTTCTGTCACTTAAGCAGCGCCTGGCAAATAGAAGGCACTCAATAAATATTTGTTGAATGAATGAGTGAATCCTAGCCCCCTCTTTATTCAATTGCACTCATCTCACACGCTAATAAAGTTATGCTTAAAATTCTCCAAACCAGGCTTCAGAAATACGTGAACCGTGAACCTCCAGATGTTCAAGCTGGTTTTAGAAGAGGCAGAGGAACCAGAGATCAAATTGCCAACATCCGATGGGTCATCAGAAAAGCAAGAGAGTTCCAGAAAAACATCTATTTCTGCTTCATTGACTATGCCAAAGCCTTTGACTGTGTGTATCACCATAAACTGTGGAAAATTCTGAAAGAGATGGGAATACCAGACCACCTGACCTGCCTCTTGAGAAACCTGTATGCAGGTCAGGAAGCAACAGTCAGAACTGGACATGGAACAACAGACTGGTTCCTATAAGGAGTACGTCAAGGCTGTATATTGTCACCCTGCTTATATGCAGAGTACATCATGAGGAACGCTGGGCTGGAAGAAGCACAAGCTGGAATCAAGATTGCCAGGAGAAATATCAATAACCTCAGATATGGAGATGACACCACCCTAATGGCAGAAAGTGAAGAGGAACTAAAGAGCCTCTTGATGAAAGTGAAAGAGGAGAGTGAAAAAGTTGGCTTAAAGCTCAACATTCAGAAAACTAAGATCATGGCATCTGGTCCCATCACTTCATGGCAAATAGATGGGGAAACAGTGGAAACAGTGGCTGACTTTATTTTTCTGGGCTCCAATATCACTGCAGATGATTGCAGGCATGAAATTAAAAGACACTTACTCCTTGGAAGGAAACTTATGACCAACCTAGACAGCGTGTTAAAAAGCAGAGACATTACTTTGCCAACCAAGGTCCGTCTAGTCAAGGCTATGGTTTTTCCCGTGGTCATGTATGGATGTGAGAGTTGGACTATAAAGAAAGCTGAGCGCTGAAGAATTGATGCTTTTGAACTGTGGTGTTGGAGAAGACTCTTGAGAGTTCCTTGGACTGCAAGGAGATCCAACCAGTCCATTCTAAAGGAGACCAGTCCTGGGTGTTGATGGAAGGACTGATGTTGAAGCTGAAACTCCAATACTTTGGCCACCTGATATGAAGAGCTGACTCATTGGAAAAGACGCAGTAGGAGAAGGGGACGACAGAGAATGAGATGGTTGGATGGCATCACTGACTCGATGGACATGGGTTTGGGTGAACTCCGGGGGTTGGTGATGGACAGGGAGGCCTGGCGTGCTGCAGTTCATGGGGCCGCAAAGAGTCAGACACAACTGAGCGACTGAACTGAACTGAAGAAGTGGAACAAAACAAACAGACACCTCTCTAACCCCCCTCATTCCCCAACTCAATCATTTATGTAAAAACCTACCAGAGAAGTGGATGTCATGTTTCACTTCAGTATTTGCCATTCAGCATTGTAAAATTCTGCCTTAAAAAAAGTCTAACTCATACATGCTTCGAGTCTATTTCCTTTCTGGTATGTGCTTAGTGAGGATGGAGGGGCATTGGTCACCTTTTCCCCATGAAAGACCCTACTCTTATCTGGCCAGTCTGCCCCTCCACTGGTGGCCATGCCACTCTTTGCTTTACTCTCGGCTCCTGCCTTTTGCCTGGAGCAAAATAACGTTCTCCTCCCTGGGGCCTTGGACCCTTCTGTTCCTCCTCCCTGGTAAGTTCTTGTGGTTCTTGATGGATGCCTCCTTCTTGTTCTGGTCATAGCCCTGTGTCAGTGCTCAGAGGGGACTTCCTGGACCACATTGGCAAAGACAGCTAGCTGTCCCATTTCCCAGCCCCGTCACTTGGTATCCTGTGATAACTCAATGTGGCAGTCAAGAGCCAACTCGGGAGCCAGGAGCCTGTTCTTCAGATCCCCGTTCTGACACTTGTTTAAACACTGTGTGACTCAGTTTCCTCATCTGTGAAATGGGAGTATAATTGTAACTTACATCTTTTTTGTGTTTTACAAATGGTATTTAATATATACATAAAGTGCTTAAAACAATGTCTGGCACATAGTAAGCACTCAATAAAAATTAACTTTTTAAAAAAGACCCTGCACTTCCTCCTAAAAACATTTAGTTCTTAATCCATCTTTACCTTCCACCTTCTCTCCAGTTAAGGGATCTCAGAATTTTTTTAAAATTAATTTTTGTTGGCATATAATGGCTCAGTGGTAAAGAATCCACCTGCTAGCGCAGGCGGCGAAAGGGACGCAGGTTCGATCCCATGGTTGGGAAGATCTCCTGGAGAAGGACACAGCAACCCACTCCAGTATTCTTGCCTAGAAAATCCCATGGACAGAGGAGTGTGGTAGGCTACAGTCCATGGGGTCGCAAAGGAGTTGGACATGATTTAGTGATTAAACAACAACAAATCTTTGCTTTACAATGTTGAGTTAGTTTCTTGTTTTCCTGTTAGTTTCTGGGCTTCCCTGGTGGCTCAGATAGTAAAGAATCCGCTAGCAATGCAGGAGATCTGAGTTCGATCCCTGAGTTGGGAAGATTCCCTGGAGAAGGGAATGGCTACCCACTCCAGTATTCTTGCCTGGAAAATTCCAGGGACTGAGGAACCTGGTGTGCTACAGGCCATGGGGTCACAAAGAGTCAGACCTGACTAAGCAACTAACAGCATTGAGTCGGGCTCCCTGTGATATACAGGAGATATTAATTTGTTGTCTACTTCATATGTAGTAGTATATCTATGTCAGTCTCAATCTCTCAATTCATTCCACCTTTCCCATCCGCCTTGGTAACCCTAAGTTTGTTCTTTCCATCTGTAACTCTATTTATGCTTTGCAAATAAGTTCATCTCCACACTTTTCCTAGATTCCACATATAAGCAATATTATATATACATATTTTTTTTTTCTGATTTACTTTACTCTGTGTGACATTCTCCAGGTCCATCCACATGTCTGCAAATGTCACTATTTTGGTCCTTTTTATGGCGAGTAATATTTCATTATATATATATATATATTGGAAGGACTGCTGCTAAAGCTGAAACTCCAATACTTTGGCCACCTCATGCGACGAGTTGACTCACTGGAAAAGACTCTGATGCTGGGAGGGATTGGGGGTGGGAGGAGACAGGGACGACAGAGAATGAGATGGCTGGATGGCATCACCGACTCGATGGACATGAGTTTGAGTGAACTCCGGGAGTTGGTGATGGACAGGGAGGCCTGGCGTGCTGTGATTCATGGGGTTGCAAAGAGCTGGACACGACTGAGTGACTGAACTGAACTGAATATATATATATAGACACACACACACACACACCCCACGTCTTTATCCATTCCTCCGCTGATGGTCCTTTCCATTGCTTCCCTGTCCTGACTATTGCTAATAGTGCTTCAGTGAACATCAGGGTGCATGCGTCCTTTCAAATTATGGTTTTCTCCAGATATACGCTTAGCAGTGGGATTGCTGGGTTATATGGTAACTCTATTTTTAGTTTCTCAAGGAACCTCCACACCATTCTCTGTAGTAGCTGTACCAATTTACATTTGCAACAACAGTATAGGAATGTTCCCTTTTTTCCACGTGGGATCTCAGCATTTTTGATCTTGCCAGCTTTTTGTCCAACTTTTTGGGGTGGGGGTGGAGGAACACCATTTCTGTTTATAGAAATGGATAAAAATAAATTCTATTATGTGAACAGACTCCATCCATTGAGGATTCACTGACAAGCAGCACAGATGCAGTGTTTAGACTAAATGTGATAAGGTTAAAGGAACTAAACTATCAGAGTCTGGGATAAGTTGGGGACTGGAGAAATAAGAGGTAAACTATTTTACTCATATTTTGAGTGTGTAAAGAGTGAGTTTTATGAAAGTGGGGGGCCGGTGGTTCTCAGGTGGAGACCCACATCCTTACATGGGCAGAGACAATGTAGGGTTGTGATGGTAAGGCTACCTTCACCCTTGACTTTGATTCTGACCATCAAATAGCAATGGTTGCTACAAGGATTTTGGGTGTAGTTTTCCTTCTGAGAGCACGGAAGCAATAAATATCCCACACTCTTAAGAACCAAAACCCACCTGGGTCCAGATATCTCCTTCAGGGTTTTATAGGAAGTCAAATTATCCCTGCCATATTCAACAACAGCCCCAGAGCTGACCCCATCCCAGCTTACATAAGAAGATGGAGAGGACATGAGAAAGAAAAGGATTGCCTTTGTGAGGAGCTAGCCTAGTGAGGCTTTTCTCTCCCCTCCCCGTGAATGTAGGTGAGTTCAAAGGTTTCATGAGGGATTGCCGTGGCTAAATAAGGCTACAGGATTCACAGAAAGTGGGCTTGGGGCTCGGACCACTGTCTGGGCTGAAGGTATATAGACCTACTTCCTTCTATATGGTATCTGGTTCTTGAAAATAGTGGGGAGTAGGGTAAAGCTGAACATCGACCCCTAAATGCCATACACATCATCTATTTGGAAGGAATCACCCTGGCATCAGATAGAACCAGAAAGAAGATATGGGTACCTGCCCCTCCCCTCATCTGTATGAGGAGATGTCCTCTCTCAACACCAGGGCAGTCAACCTTGGGAATGTAAGGGGTGGAGGGATTCTGAGAACCAGAGCCTTCCTGGAACATGAACTTCCACTCCCACCTTCCAAGGTGCTGGAGGAAGAAGAGGAGCTGAAAGGCAGACAGTTCCTTCCCTGCTTCCACAAGCCCCATCCCCTGCTTTCCCACATTTGAGCTGATGATGGGAGCTGAATGGGGGACGAGTTTCAAATGAGAAAGGAGATTGGCATTTTAAAGTGAACTGAACTTCATTTATGGAAAGAGACCAGAAAGTTCTTTGCTCTGTCCACTATATAATTAAGAGAAAGCAAAAGGAAGAGAAAGCAACCTAAATGCCCATCAACAGAGGAATAAGGAAGATGTGGTACAGATAGCCAACGGTAATTTGCTGTTTGACTCAGGGGTTCCCTGAGTCATACAAACTTATGGTTACCAAAGGGAAAAGTTTAGAGGGATAAATTAGAAATTTGGGAATGACATATACACACTGCTAGATATAGAATAGATACACAACAAGGACCTACTGTATAGCACAGGGAACTATACTCAGTATTCTATAATAATCTGTATGGGAAAAGAATCTGAAAAAGAATGGGCATATGTATATGTATATATAACTGAACCACTTGGCCATACACCTGAAATTAACCCAACATTGTAAATCAACTATACCCTAATATAAAATTAAAATAAAAATTAAAAAATTAGTTATTATTCTCCAACAAAAGAGGGAAAACAGAAAGAGACTTGCCGGGATATGGTTGATGGCAGTTAGTATAAAAAAATGATTTCTTAGTTGTTCCTTGCTCAGTGGAGAAGCACACATGTAGTCAAGGGAATGAGACCCCAGCCAATGGAATGAGCTTATGCACAGGCTTGCCATAGCTGGTGCTATGAGGGAACAGTGAACTGTTTTCACTTCAGGAAGAGATTGTAGGTGACTGGCTCTTTTTAAAGAGAGGATGAATTTTCTGTACTATAGTGAAAGTGAAACTCACTCAATCGTATCCAACTCTTTGTAACCCCATAGACTATATAGTCCATGGAATTCTCCAGGCCAGAGTACTGGAGTGTGTAGCTGTTTCCTTCTCCAGGGCATCTTCCTAACCCAGGGACTGAATCCGAGTCTCCCCTTGCAGGCAGATTCTTTACCAGTGGAGCCACTAGGGAAGCTCATAAACTAGTGAGTTTAATGTTATTGCAGGGCAAAATTTTAAAAGAAATGATTAACACGGTTATTCAGAGCACTTTTTAAAAGGAAAAGCATCGGCTCTTGTTCACTCCTGGTGATTTAAGAGCTCACAATGAATAAAGCATGACTTCCGCATTCCCATTCTTTTGGAAAAGGCTTAGGCTGCTGGTCCATGTGGGCTGGGGGTTTACTGCAGAATCATTTATCTACACTGTGGCAGAATCATTATCTGTACAAGTGTTCCCCTATCTCCTGAAACAGCAAGAGAAATGTGAGCAACAGTTAGAAGGCACAGGAATTGGTTGAATGAGAACAATTCTTAATTTAGTGCTGGCAATATGTCAGGCTCTGAATTAGGGGCTTTTCATACATCAATATTTTTAGAGTGATTACTCTGCAAGGTCAGCATTATTATGTCTGTATACAGGTGAGGAAAGTGAGATTCTGCAAGATGAAATCTCTTGTCCAAAGTCATCCAATTATTAAGCAGCACAGCTAGGATTTCAATGGCAGATCGGATGTCCATTATTTTTGAAACACACAAACTCAGTGTATCAATCGGTTGATTTCAGTTTTGTAGGGGGTCTCCTGTGACACTTTCTATTGACTTCGGAAATCTGAAAGTGGAATAGATTCCTTTGAGAGATGAGCTCCCTGGCACAGAGGGCAATGAAGCAGAAGCCTGGATGTTGTAAAAGAGCTTCAGATAGGAAATAGACTAGGATTTCTAATAGATTTCTAATACTTTCCAAGAGGGACAGTGGCATGGATACAGGTATTTTATAAGCATCAATCTCCAAATACTAAAACATCACATGTATACAGTTCTTGACTTATGAGTTCAATCTTCTCTCCTCTATGCTCATTGTGGGCTTTCTGCAACATTATGAAAGAAAACCATACTCCTCACTCATCCCAAATCTGTGGACACAGAAACTTACAAGACACCAAAGGGACAACTTTCAAACTTGGTTTCTGAGAAGTCTCCCTTAGTGATAATTCAGGAGCTATAAAGTTACCGCTGGCTTTCTGTTTCTGTCTTACACATATTTTTGGTTATAGGTGAAACATAGACTATAAAATAGGGTGTTTTGGTTCCTGTTCACATGACCTGAATTTAGAAATATTGAAGGGATGGTGGGAATGATTCCAATGAATGATATACTGACCTTGCCTCAAAATACTGACCAATACTGAACCCCTCTCCAAAGAATGGGGTAAATGCAAGGCACTGGCAAGACATGTGAATGCTAAAATAGCTTCTTTATCCTTTAGCATCGTGAAATCTAAGTAGTCCTTTCCATCCCTTTCCATTCCACTAGTCATCCCTCGTTGGTGTTCTTTAGTCCCTAAGTCGTGTCCAACTCTTTGATAGCCTATGGACAGCAGCACAACAGGCTTCCCTGTCCTTCACCATCTCCCAGAGTTCGCTCAAACTTATGTCAGTCAAGTTGGTGGCATCATCCAACCATCTCAACCTCTGCTGCCTCCTTCTCCTCCTGTTCTCAATCTCTGCTAACTCCAGGGTCTTATTCGAATAAGTCAGCTTTTCACATCAGGTGGCCAAAGTATTGGAGCCTCAGCTTCAGCATCAGCCCTTCCAATGAATATTCAGGACTGATCTCCTTTAGGATGGACTGGTTGGATCTCCTTGCAGTCCAAGGGATTCTCAAGGGTCTTCTCCAGCACCACAGTTCTTCAGTGTTCAATTCTTCAGTGTTCAACCTTCTTTCTGGGCCAACTCTCACATCCATATGTGACTACTTCAAAAACCATAGCTTTGACTATGTGGACCTTTGTCGGTAAACTGGTGTCTCTGCTTTTTAATACACTGTCTAGGTTTGTCAAACTTTTCTTCCAAGGAGCAAGTGTCTTGTAATTTTATTAGGTCTCTCTAGGTAGAAGAGAAATTGGTGTAGTTAATAGCTCCTTTAAGAAGGCTTGATAGATCTTTTTTTAGTTTATTTTTCAGAAATTGGGAAGAGAGCTAATGACTATGTAAGGAATATTTTTGAAAAGTAGGTGTGTCACAATGTTTTGCTTTCATCAAAATGAAGACTGACCTAAATTGTTAGCAACTAGAGCAATGGCAAGCCACTCCAGTACTCTTGCCTAGAAAATCCCATGGATGGAGGAGCCTGGTAGGCTGCAGTCCGTGGGATTGCTAAGGGTCGGACACGACTGAGCGACTTCACTTTCACTTTTCACTTTCCACTTTCACACACTGGAGAAGGAAATGGCAACCCACTCCAGTGTTCTTGCCTGGAGAATCCCAGGGATGGGGGAGCCTGGTGGGCTTCCGTCTATGGGGTCACACAGAGTCGGACACGACTGAAGTGACTTAACAGCAGTAGCAGCAGAGCTTTACTAATAATTTTGATGGTTTTGATGGTAGATCATCAGAATGTGATTTTTGGCAATGTTCATTTATTTATACATGAACTGCTTGGGGGGTGAGTCCTAGTTATTTTATTAAGAGGGGATGTATATTCAATAGCCTTTTGCTTTTAATAATAAATTTATCAAAATATTATTTGATTAAGTGTATAGCACTAATAGGAGAAGGCAATGGCAAGCCACTCCAGTACTCTTGCCTATAAAATCCCATGGATGGAGGAGCCTGGTAGGCTGCAGTCCGTGGCGGTCTCTGGGGGCCGGATACGACTGGGCGACTTCACTTTCACTTTTCACTTTCACACATTGGAGAAGGAAATGGCAACCCACTCCAGTGTTCTTGCCTGGAGATTCCCAGGGACGGGGGAGCCTGGTGGGCTTCCGTCTATGGGGTCACACAGAGTCGGACACGACTGAAGTGACTTAGCAGCAGCAGCAGCAGCAGCAGCAGCATAGCACTAATAATTGTAATAACTCAGTACAGAATTTTCTGTCCTTTTTTCCTTTCTTCTGTCCCATCTGTCTTTCTTTTCTTCCTCCCTCCATTCTTTCTATTACTTAGAGCTTAATGGTCACAAGAAATAAAAAAACTAAAAAAAGAAAAAATTTATGTACATATCTCTGTTAGAAATAACTATAGTAAGATCAAGAAAATACTTGCAAGCACAATTTTTGAACACAGGATTATAACCTGTAATCCCAGCTGTAATCCTGGAAGTTCTAGATTATCCTGGCAGATAATTCCTCTTTGTATTTTAGCTGGACCATTGAATCACTCCTAGGTGGAAGTCCTGGATGGCACAGCCTGGTTCCTTGATCCCCAGCTGGCCAGCTGCAGCAGCTTACCTGGGACATTTCAAACCTCCCAGTAACTCACTGCTGTGCTTTTGCGACACCATTTATACTGTGGCAGAAATTCGTATGCAGAAATTCCAGAACTGGACACACGGTGCTAGAGTTGGGAGGAGAGAGGACTTGAGGGTGGTGGTAAGGGACCTACAGAGATGAGATGAAGCTGTAGCCAGTGTTAATCCCTCTCTAGCCAGGAAAAATTTCCCAAGGGAGAGGACAGAAGAAGTGCTGTTTGTTTTGCTTTTGTTTCTTTAAAGCACACAAGTATTTATAATAGGTTTTGAAGTTGTTTTTTACCTTCTGCCATTATTGTGCCTTCCGAACTTCAGTAAAAAGCAGAATACACAGTGCTAAGTCGCTTCAGTCGTGTCTGACTCTTGCAACCCCAAGGACTGTAGTCCGCCAGGCTCCACTATCCATGAGATTTTCCAGGCAAGAATACTGGAGTGGGTTACCATTTCCTCCTTCAGGGGATCTTCCCGACCCAGGAATCGAACCTGTGTCTCCTGCGGCTCCTACATTGCAGGTGAATTTTTCACCCCTGAGCCCCCGGGGAATACATCGTAATCTCCTATTAACCATGTGTTAGGACAGTGGACCTCAACTTTGGGAGAGTCACATGGGGAGATTGAGAAACCCTCAATTGCCCACCCACACCCAGACCAGTTCAGCTGAAAACTACAGAGGTAGGAGTAGTATTTAAAAAATCCTCCAGGTGATTCAAAAGTATGCAACTAAGGTTGGTAATTACTGTTCTAGGAAGATGAGAGGAGAGTGATGTGGGGCTTGGGGCAAAATACTCAGACAAGAAGGGAGAGGCCAGTCCCTGAAGGGAGGTTGCTTGTGAAGCAGGTCAGAGTGCAGCCAAGCAGGTGGCAGCCTTAGGCGTTCACTCCTTCACCCAGAAAGCTGGGGCAAGAACAGAAGACTCAGACTAGCAATCAGAGAGACTGGGCTGGTCCTCATTGTCAACACTGATTTTCAATGATATTTCCTGTTGCTGTTGTTCAATTGCTCAGTCATGCCCGACTGTTTGCGACCCCACGGACTGCAGCACGCCAGGTTTCCCTGTCCTTCACTATTTCCCGGAGTTTGCACAAACTTACGTCCATTAAGCTGATGATGCCATCCAACCATCTCATCCTCTGTCACCCTCTTCTCCTCCTGCTCTCAGTCTTACCCAGTATCAAGGTCTTCCCTGCAGGTTGAACTAACATCCATTTTTCTGTCGATATGGACCTTGGCTCCCTTCCACAGACAATGAATTCTGGTTGCTGACCTGGGGCTTTGAAGCTTTCCCTCCTTCCCATCTCCAACCACGTGGTTTCTAGAGATGAGGTAGTCAATGGCTGTGAGGGAAACAGGTCTTCATATTAATAAAGATAAGTATATTCATATTAATAAAGATAATATATATATAAAATGCTGATAATTATATATCGTCAGACACAGCCATTTGGTTAGATCAAGTTATTTTGAAGTTAAATAACATAATGCATATGTATATTTAATTCAATTAAAACACTGGCTCTCTAAGTGAGGTGGGTAAAAAGGTTGTCAGATTCTTCTATAATCATCACTGCCCTCCCCTCTCCCACGGCACAGGGTCAGACATAACATTATACCTCTATAGAGGCTGAAATCCATCAGGACTTTCAGCAGAGAAGTAACCCATGCATAAAACAAACTGGGACGTGGGCCTGTTGCATCAGTCACCTGAGGTGCTTGTTAAAAATAGAGATTATCTGGACTGATCCCAATCGAATGAGTCAGATTTGGGCAGGGGTGGGGGGAGGGGTTGTTGAAAACCTGGAGGTCCACGGATGGAACTGGTCCTAGAAGATTCTGGGACATCTGTTCCTGTCACTCCTTCAGGATTTTCATTGCTTCTGTAGTCTCATGTATCACCTATGATGCTGGTGACTCAGCATCTCCGGCTCCCACCCACTCTCAGAGTCCTGTCTTCCGTAATAACAGGTAAATCATCAATGGCAACAATATCTGAGGCAAAGATGACTGTTTGCCAACTGCACAATCCATTCTCTCTCTTGCTTTTTTTTTTTCTTTTTGCAGTGCTGGGTCTTCATTGTGGCATGCAGGCTTTTTCTAGCTATAGCACATGGGCTTAGTTGCCCTGAGGCATGTGGAGTCTGAGTTCCCCGACCAGGGATGAAACCTGCATCTCCTGCATTGGAAGGCAGATTCTTAACTCCTGGACCACCAAGTAAATCCCTCATTCTCGCCTTTTTTAATTAACAGGATCTCATTTTGTACGCAGGACAGCCATGCCCCCCATCTAAAACCCCCACTTTAGCTAGGTGTCATCAGAGGACTAAACGTGGCTCAAGGTGTTATAATCAGAAGTGCTGTGCAGGAGTTTTGAAAGTAAAGGTAGAGGTGCAATCTTCTGTCTTTTTTCTTCTTGAGCGTGTATGCGATAGCTGGAGCACATACACACTTGTTACAAGTGTGTAACAAGCTGAGGATGGTGGAGCAAAAAGAAAGAAAGAGCTGGTCCCTAGTGTCCGAGGAATTGCTACTCCAGTTGTGCTCTGGACAAAATGACAAACATTTCTGTGTTCAAGCCATTAATAATTTTGGCTTTCTAGCTCTTCACAGGTGAATAAAATCCTGTGATAATAAGTGGCATTTCTGAACTCTGTCCTATGTAATAGGTGCATGCTAAGCTCTTTCTGTGTATTTTCTAATTTAATCCTCAGAAAAATCTCTTTAAGAGAGATTCTATTATTATTCTCATTTTATAGATTAAAAAAGTTGGTCATCAAGAGGTTAAATAATTTGTTTAACATTACTCAGCTGGTACGTTCTGGGGGTGGTATTTGAACTCTGGCAGGCAGAGTTCAGGAACCAGACTCTGGTTTCTATATACTGAGGGCCTCCCTCTTACAAAGTTGCCTTGATTTCGAGAGCTGAGAGGGTTTAGCTTCTTTTTCAGATTCTATTTCCTTGTAGGTTATTACAAAATATTGAGTAGAGTTCCTTGTGCTGTACAGTAGGGCCTAACTTTTTATCTATTTTATATATAGTAGCGTGCATATATTAATCAGAGAAAAATACATGTTTGACTGAATCACTGTGCTGTACACACAAAACTAACTCAGTGTTTTAAACCGTCTATACTTCAATTACAAAAAAAGAAAAAAATGATTTGAGAAGGTTTATGTTCCTCTTTTTCTTTTTTTTCAACTTTATTTGCCTGCACTGGGTCCTAGCTGCACCATGCGGGATCCAGTTCTCCGACCAGGGATCCAGCCCTGGTCCCCTGCCTTGAGAGCTCAGAGTCCCAACCACTGAACCATCAGGGAAGTCCCTTCTGTTCCTCGTGAATGAACTACACCTCTGTTCTCCATTTCTGTACTATTATTGATGGGGTACAGACAGTCCTACCTAAAGTTTTTCTAGTCTACTGTCCTCAACTCTCTGTCCTTAGATGAGGAAGTCTGGGGAGAGAATTAAACTTTCATTATTTACAAAACCAATTTTCATACTCATCCATAAAAAAAAAATGAAATAATGCCATTTGCAGCAATATGGACAGACCTAGAGATTATCATAATAAGTGAAGTAAGTCAGACAAAGAAAAATACCATATGATATCATTCATATGTGGAATCTAAAATACGACACAAATGAACCTATCTATAAAACAGAAACAGAGTCATGGACATAGAGAACAGACTTGTGGTTGTCAAGGGAGAGGGGGTAAGAGGAAGGGGTGGACTGGGAGTTAGGGGTTATCAGATGCAAAATATTGCATATAGAATGGATGAACAACAAGGTCCAACATATAGCTGAGGGAGCTATAGTCAATATCCTGAGATAAACCATAATGGGAGAGAATATAAAAATATATATATACATATACATATGTAAAACTGAATCACTTTGCCATACAGCAGTGATTAATACGACATTCTAAATCAATCACACTTTAGTATATAAAAAAAACCAATTTACAAAAACTCAGATGACTGACATAGAGTTTAAAATCTTTATTTTTCAAAGTAAAAACAAACTATCTTCTTCCATAGGCAACATTTCATGAAAAAAGCCAGTTTTCATGTGAGAGAAAAAAATGAAAATGATCACCAAATAAAGGGTAGTCCTTTTAGCCAAATATATTTAATTATAAATTTAGCATTTGAAAAATACCAATTCTCTTGCTCATTTTTTCAAGGACTAGTGAAAATGTCATCAGGATTTGGGAAGCCTTTAAGATCTCAAAAACATAGGGGCAGGTAGTTTAAAAGTGGAGCAGCTACTTCAGGGTGAAATTAGGCCAAACAATGTTGAATAAGGTAGCAAGATTGCCACTTGACACCAATATCCATTTTCCTTTTCTTCCTTAGTAACATAACCCTGGTGTTTATCTGGGGAAATATTGTGTCCAGCTGAAAGAATGTATGTGCGTCCTTGCAAGTAGGGTTGGCCGTGTGACTCAATTCTGGCCAATGAGATTTAAACAGAATGGTGAGTGAGATTTCTAGGACATTGGTTCACTGGGGCTGGCTGCAAAGGGGGCCCTTGGTCTTCTCACACCTCCTCCTCCTGTTCATCTAGAAGGAGGACGTAGTGGCCACTGACCACAGCATCTCTCTTGGACTGAGGATGACAAGACAGAAAGATGGCAGCTTGAGTCTCCAGTGACATCTCGGAGCCCCGAACAGCCCACCTTTGAACTTCTTTTACATGAGAGGAGAATTTCTTATCTAAGACACTACTTAACACTTTTTTTTTTCTGTTACATGCATCTAATCCTAACTATTATAAAGAGATAAATCCAAATCCATTTTAGACAGAGAGAATCCTAATAACATTAGAAAAAATTCAAGACATCGACTGTCTTATATGTGAGTGTGTGCTCTGTCAGTTATGTCCGACTCTGAGACCCTTTGGACTGTATGTAGCCTGCCAGGTCCCTCTGTCCATGGGATTTTTCAGACAAGAATACTGTCTTCTTTATGGAAGAGAAAACCGGAGCCAGAGCTGTGAAGTGGCTTGCCCAAAGTCACATCATGCAACATTCATTCTGCAAATATTTATTGGGAGTGTTCTATGTGTGAGGCTCTTTGCCAGAAGCTGGGGGTACACAGGCAAAGCAGGGTATGTTCTCCCTTACCCAGAGACTCACAAAATAGAACTAGCTGGGCTGAGTGCCTTTCTCCCTGCACCCACTGTGAGCTTTGTGATGGGCACTGTTCACTGACCCCCAACTAGGGGCAGAGATGTGTCCTGGGGAAAGAAGGTCAGAGGAAGAGTTGCTGATTACCTGGGGCTATCTTGTAGCTTGGAGAAGAAAGAAGCAGGAGAAGAAAATCCTGTATTTAATTCTGTTGTATTCAAGATTAAAGAGAATGCCTGTAGAAAACCACACAGGTTTCCCTTTTTTTTTTTTGTAACATGCACATATGTGTGTAAAAACACATTCACGCACACACACACAGAGCACACACACAGGAAACCTTTCTGGGACTGCATTGCTTTTGCTTCTTTATACAAACATCTTCTGTGTCTGGGAGCATGTTTATGTGGTTCATGTGGAACGGGAGTGGGGTGGGGGTTGGGGAATAAAACAATACCGTCTCTGGGCGCCCCTGGGGAGAATCTCTGAATTCCCTGGGATAGGAAGTTCCCTAAGAAAGCAGGAGTCACTTACATTCCCACCAAACAACAAAGGAGGCCCAGGCAAGATAAAAGGAGAGTGGGGGTGGAGAGGAAAAAAAAAAACACAACAAACCACCTCACCCCGGTTTAGGGAAGCAGGTGCACCCAATGCAAACAATATCATTTCTTCTATTATTTGCAGAGTTTAGGAACAAAACAAAACAATACTCCACTCCTCCCCTCTTGGGTGCAGCAGGAGGTTGGGGGGACCTCCAAGGATGCTCAGGGCAATAGGATGAAAAAGATCATTTCTCAGCATATGTAACAGCAAAGGAATTAAATTCAAAATTAACAAACAGAAAGAAAAGCCCCAGCTGACCAAACAATGAGCAGCGTTGGGCCAAATCAAGTTAAAATGGCACAAGAATGTTACCTTTGGGTGTGTTCATGGTCAGCCTCCCATCATCGGAGTTGATGAAGTGGAGGGGATACATGTCTCCCGGTTCTTACAAGACTGTCTGCAGCTTTAGGATAGTCACCTGAATGACCTAGCGTTTCTTTTTACACTTCTGTCTGTTTACACTGGGATTGCCACAAGCATGTAACACACGCAGGCACTTGGCAGTGACAGCCACAGGAAAAATCAGAGGCGGGACTTCACGGCCCTCCACAAGCACGGGCCCCTTTTGAAGCCTGGGAGGGCTGTGGCAATGTGTTTGCCTGCACTCATGTAAAGTTTGTAAAGATATACTGTTTCGTGCATTTTAAGTGGCCCCCAGATTTATAAACTTTAGGCCCTACAGAATCGTCACAATATTTTGGCCAAAGAATTCAGGGTTTGATCCAGCACTCTTTACTTCTGCTGCAGGTCTGGGTGGGGGAGACAGTCCTCAGTCTGGGTTTCCAGGCTAACTCTGCCCAAGGATGCAGTCAGGTTTGTTCTTATCTGGGTGACAGTGGTTATAGGAAGGACTCAGGTGATTTGAGGGAAGTACTCAAGGGAAGAAGGGACTGACAAAAACAAGCACAAGCCACCTTCGAACACGGCTGTAGAGGGCTGGGGGGACTGGGGTGGGAGGGTGGGTTGCTTTGAAGACAGCATGGTGTCTGTCATCTAGATTTTCTTCCAGCTCAGTCCCCAAGGACCCATGCCAGGACCTGAAATAAGGAGAGTCCTGAAAATTAAAGAGGCATTTCACTAACATGGCTGTAATGGCACTGAGAACCCCAAGCTGAGCTACAGCGCCCAGTGTGATTGGGGATGAAGGGTGTTTTCTGCACAGGTCACTGTCAAAGCTGATGGAGAATAGAACCAGCTCTCCATGTTCCCTACTCTTCAGCTATCTCTGCCCCAGACGGAAGCCTTCTGAGCACAAAGGGTCTGGAAAGGATGTAGGGAAGCCATGATGCTTCTGTGGTCTTGGCAGCTTTGAGGTGGTGCGGACAACTTTGGTAGCAGCTGCTAAATAGGAGAAAAGGAAAATGTCATCTTGATGCCAGAAGAAGTTGTGAGCTATCCCTGGGCCACTAAAAGAAGCTAGCTGTGGGGAACTGAGCTTGAGAGTAACCACCACAATGAGAGCAAGATGACAACAACAGTATAATAATGATAACGATGGCAATAGGTTAATTATATACCTGAATGATAATGTAATTGTTTATAATAGGATTCCTTGGTGGCTCAGCAGTAAAAAAAAATGTCACAGTTTAGGAGACACGGGTTTGATCCCTGGGTCAGGAAGATCCCCTGGAGAAGAAAGGACAACCCACTCCAATATTCTTGCCTGGGAAATCCCATAGACAGAGGAGCCTGGCGGGCTACAGTCCATAGGGTCTCAGAGTCGGACATGACTGAAGTGACTGAACACAATCATTTATTAGTCATGTATGATTAGCACATTCAGCTATCCACACCCAGGCTCATTTAAATGTTCACATCACAGTAAAGTAGGTTCCGTGATTATAATCGGTCTGCCGATGAGGAAAGAGTCTCCAGAGAAAGTAAATTACATGCCCAGGACTCGCACACAGCTAGTGAGTATTGAGACAGGAATTCTAACCTGATCTTTCTGGATTATGAGCCCACCTTCTTAGCTTTTTTAGACATGGTAGCGGGAAAACATGAAGCTAAAGAAATAGTGTTATTGTTGCTCTTGCTGTGAATTTACTTTAGCCATTAGATTGCTGACGTGACCTGGGAAACATGTAATATTATTGTGACAATTAATTAGATTATTCATTATAATGAATCATTCTTCATATATACATTTCTTGAATGCCTGTAGGTGAGCTCTGGGCTATGCTGACTCGTGTCCTCCGCTTGTGTGAAGTTCTCATGCTAAAATTCCAGAAGTCTTTAAGGCTCTTAAAAGTTTCCTACTACTGTTTTGTTACATTTTCTCCCTTCTAGGCAGTTTCATTTTTCACAATCATAGCTTTGATCTAATTCATCCTAATGTAAGAACCACCTTCTTCATTAGGTGTGTTTGTATAATTGGACAAAAGGCTAATCTTAATTTACTTCTAGAAAGTCTGGCCAGATTGTGAGGTTGAATTGTGCCTCTCTGACTGAAGGGAGGAAATTAGAAAAATGTTCTGCCAAAATGTGCTTACTGATTTTACTGCCATTGTATATACAAGAATCAAGGTTTACGGTCTGTTTAAAGAACTTGACCATATATAACTAAAGGCATCAGCCTCTACAGGTAACTTTAGTGGATTTGTAGATAACATGTGTCATTGTGCTAGCAAAGAGGAAGATATGACTTTCCACAATTCAAAACTCTGTGGCTGGTAAAGGTTTGCCTGCTGAGTGAGAACATAGTTTGGCATGTACATCTGCCTATTGTTTCTTACATTTCATGGAAACTTTCACTTTGAAAAGGTACATGTTATGTGTGCATGCATGCTAAGTCAGTTCAGTCATGTCCGACTCTGCAACACCATGGAATGTAGCTCCCCAGGCTCCTCTGTGCATGGAATTCTCCAGGCAAGAATACTGGAATGGGCGGCCATTTCCTTCTCCAGGGGACACGTTGTGATTCTGACTATATATAAAACGAGTTGGGGTGAGCGAATCATACCTTTAAGCAGGAACCTATCTGTTCTGGATAAAAATAGTTCCACTCACTATGGCTTTGTAAGGAAAACATCAATTAGACTGAACAATGTTCCCCATGGAATGTAGATGCCCTGTAGTCTCTGGACACCTCCTTTGAATTTGGTTTGGACTGTGTCATGTCTTCTGTTAGGAGGAAATTATCAACAACGAGAGGAAATCCTGTACTAGTATTGAATAGTCCTTATTTTAAAGGTACTTCCCTTCTTGTGGGAATTGTATGTAATCAGAACAACACTATAAAATGTCTAATTTATTTTACAAGGTTTGACTTTCAGCCTCATTTTTTTTTAAAAGATTGACTTATTGTGCTTAAGATATTCAATTGTTGAACTAGAGAGCATTCTTCTAGAGCTGCTTGAACCTCACCAAGGTGGGGTGGAGGTTAAAACAGCCACAGGAAGCACGAGGTCCTTAGAGACACGCATGTATTCTAGAGCACACAATGACTAATAAATGCTAAAATTACTCTGGAAAGAATCCTTGCATTACAAACATTTGCCCCCTTTTTTACCTGTTTTCATGCTTAGGGGAACTGGGCCATTTTGCCTGTGATTCTCCCACCAGTTTGTGTGGCTTAGCCAAAGGATGGAAGGGGAAGGATGACTACTGGGTCTTGAAGATCTGAGGGTAAAAAAGAAAATTGAACTTACTTTTCTGCTTCTGAGAGTAGCTAATTATTACTTTTGAACAAGAAGCTGCTTAGAAGCAGGAGGAGTCCAAGAGAATAGTCTTAATCTCAAAATCTGGCTTCTCCTCTGGTTCATGAAACCAATACACAGTATGTAAGGGATGCTGGATGCAGTGTTCTAGGTGCTTACTGACCACTGTGTGATACTTCTCAAACATTCCCAGCAAAAGGAGGATAAATTGGTACACCTGAAGGTCCATGGGGCTTAGCTCAAAGCAACCAGGCGCAAGCACAAACGTTTATTAAGTTCTTGTATTAATATCTTGTCTTGGGCTTCCCAGGTGGCTCAATTGGTGAAGAATCCACCTGCCAATGCAGGAGATGAAAGGGATGTGGGTTTTATTCCAGGTTAGAAAGATCCCCTGGAAGAGGAAATGGCAACCCACTCCAGTATTCTTGCCTGGAGAATCCCATGGACAGAGAAGCCTGGCGGGCTACAATCCGCGGGGCCGCAAAGAGTCAGACACGACAGAGCACACACAACCAACAATCTTGTCTTAAAAACTCATAAGCCTCTTGTATTTCACTCTGTTGATATATTAACGTTGGCTTAAGTGTAAGTTCAGCGGAACTTCCTTTGATGATGGGAGTGTTTCTATATCTGCACTGTCCAACACAGTAGCCACCAAAACATGTGGCTACCGAGCACTTAAAATGTGGCTGCAGTTTAATTTTAATTAATTTAAATAGCCACATGTGACTATGTGCCTGTCGTATTGGGCAGCACAGCTCTAGATGGACACATTACTTTAGCCAATGGCTTCATGGATTTTCTGGTACAATAGCAATTATTTCCACAGACAGGTACCGCCGCCTTTGGTCAACCGTGGTCTGTCTGTGGGTGGATCTAAAAGCCGCAAGGCTGCTGTGATGCTAGCCAACTTGCCATTCTCTCTGTGGCGCTTGGTAAACACCACCACTGCCCAGTACTGCTCACCAGCCTTCAGCTTCTCTCTGTCAACAGTTCAGCACAGTTCTTTCCACTCCAACGGGGTCCCAGGCAGCCACCGTGTGATTTTGGGAAGCCCAAAGAAGCCCTTTGGAAGGACAACATGGGTGATCGCTGCTGGGAGCGCTGACCACAAACCTGAAGCCCTGGGGTCGTGTTTTCTATTCTCAGGATGGCAGTGCACTGCGTTTCCACCAGGGGACACTGAGAAGAAAGGTTCTTGCTGCCATTGTCCTTTGCCGAGAGCATCCTGCAGGTTCCACAGCAGGACTTGCTCCAAGCTCCGTGCTTGCCAAAATTCTCCTGGCTTCTGACTTCTTTTTAGCAGTTGTGCTGAAGTTTCCCTTCACCCACTTTTGCTAATGGAACTTGGCAGTTCCAACGTCACATTATCTTTAGACAGGGATCTTCCCAGCTACTCTGGAACCACCTGCAGGGTTTCTTTCTCCTTTTATCAATCCCATATAGTCTCTGTTTTTCTGACTCCCAGCCTCCTTGCCTACCCCCTGTCATCAAGGTAAACTTAAAGAGCTCAGAGGCATTTCATACTCCTCATTTTTTCTGAATGAATTTTGATGAATATATAGTGCACTCCAGTTTATTCAAAGGCATGGAGGAATAGGGCATTCTCAATGATAGATAATTTTAGCTTACTGAAAGTAACTATACCTGCCAAATGTAGGTTAGTCAATTTTCTGAGAATCCAGAACAATAGAACAGTCTTAATGACGAAGCTAGGCAATGCAATGCATTGCAATGCAAATTTTCTTTGGGGGCTTAGGCGACATTTCAGGGTCTTGCAATGCCTTTGAGTCATTATTATGAACAGTAATTATCCTTCAATTGTACAGCATGGAATAATTATGTTTATCTTAGTTTTCCAGTAGGTTGGATTCAAGATAAACAGATCTTTGCAGCAGATAAAGACAATTTTCTAATTTTTTGTCTAGCAGTGATTACATTTTAATTTGGGGGCTCTATGTGATTATATTCATTATATTACATTGCTAACATTAACATGGTTCATATAGAATGCTTAAAATTTACTTAAATATTTTGGGGATTAACTAAAATCTGAAAAAGGAAAGGAAAGTGAAGTTGTTGAATCGTGTCTGACTCTTCGTGACCCAATGGATTGTAGCCTACGAGGCTCCTCCATCCATGGAATTTTCCAGGCAAGAGTACTGAAGTGGGTCACCGTTTTCTTCTCCAGGGGAAAATCTGAAAACATTCCTTTTAAATAAAGGTGTTTTTGAGGCAACAGGTGCAATCCAGAAAGTTGAATATAGATCAGGCTTTTAAAGAATGAATCTTGTATAAGAAAATTTATTTTTATGAAAATGAAATAATGTATTTATCATAATAAATATGAAAAGCGCAGAAAAAATTTAAAAAATATCTCTGCTCTCATCACAATGAATGCCAGCTGGGTGATGTTCCTCCTAGTTCTTTTTCTATACATGTAAACATAGATTTCTGTATATTTACAAAACTGAATTATATAAAATTAGATTTCATATTTCACTTCTTTTATTTAAGATTTTTCCATGTCATTGAAGTCTTTGAAAATCATTTAAAATGGAAACACTATCATTTATTTAACTGTTTCCCTTCTTTGACATATCTTCCCAGGTGGCGCTGATAGCTCAGACAGTAAAGAATCTGCCTGCAGTGCAGGAGACCTGGGTTCAATCCCTGGGTCAGGAAGATCCCCTGCAGAAGGGCATGGCAACCCACTCCAGTATTCTTGCCTGGAGAATTCCATGGACAGAGGAGCCCGGCGGGCTCCAGTCCACGGGGTCGAAAAGAGTCGGACACGACTGGGCAACTTTCATTTTATTTCTCTGCTGGTGCTAGTGGTAAAGAATCCAGCTGCCAGTGCAGGAGACACAAGAGAAGCGAGTTAGATCCCTGGGTTGGGAAGATCCTCTGGAGTAGAAATTGGCAACCCATTCCAAAATTCTTGCCTGGGGAATCCCATGGTCAGAGGAACCTGGCGGGCTATGGTCCATGGGGTTGCAAAGAGTTGGACATGACTGAGCAACTGAACACACACACACACTTCTTTGACATATCAGTTCAGTTCAGTTGCTCAGTCCTGTCTGACACTTTGTGACCCCATGGAGTGTAGACCACCAGGCTCCTCTATCCATGGGATTTTCCAGGCAAGAATACTGGAGAGGGTTGCTGTGCCCACCTCCAGGGAATCTTTCCGACCCAGGGACTGAACCCATGTCTCCTGCATTGCAGGTGGATTCTTTATCCACTGAGCCACCTGGGAAATCATATTAACATAAACAAATATCTATGATGATTTTGGGGACAGAGTTAGGGTATCAGTTCAGTTGAGTTGCTCAGTCGTTTCTGACTCTTTGTGACTCCATGACTGCAGCACTCCAGGCTTCCCTGTCCACCACTAATTCCTGGAGCTTGTTCAAACTCATGTCCATTGAGTCGGAGATGCCATCCAACCCTGTCATCCTCTGTCATCCCCATATCCTCCTGCCTTTAATCTTTCCCAGCATCAGAGTCTTTTCTAGTGAGTCAGTTCTTTGCATCAGGTGGCCAAAGTGTTGGAGCTTCAGCTTCATCATCAGTCCTTCCAATGAATATTCAGGACAATTTCCTTTAGGATTGACTGGTTTGATCTCCTTGAAGTCCAAGGGTCTCTCAAGAGTCTTCTCCAACACCGCAGTTCAAAAGCATCAATTCTTCAGCACTCAGCTTTCTGTTTGCATTTTCTCACTGTAATAAATAATGATGCTGTGAACACCCTATTCATAAATTTTGGAGACTATCAGCTTATTTCCTCAGCATATATTCCTAAAGTTATTACTTGCAGAGAGTGTGAACATTTTTAAAACCCTTGACATTCACTGCACAATTGCTTTCTAGAAAGATTGTAACATTTATTTTTCCTGCAGCAGCAGGTGAGTGTCTCCCAGCGCCCCCTGCAGAACTGTGTGTGCATATACCTGTTGTTTCAAACTAAAGCCATGGAATGGATCCAAGATTCCAGCTGAAACTGGCCTCTTCCATTTCCAACCCGTGGGACCTGAAGCAAGTTATTTAATTTTGCCGAACCTCAGTTTCCTAAAAGTAAATTGTGTGACCTGATGACAAATCGAGGTGATAATAAATCACAGTGTATTATTCAGTGCGTGTGTGTGTGTGTGTGTGTGTGTGTGCATGTGTGTGTGCTCATTCGCTCAGGTGTGTCTGACTCTGTGACCCCATGGACTGTTGCCCACCGGGCTCCTCTGTCCATGGGATTTTCCAGGCAAGAATACTGGAGTGGGTTGCCATTTCCTCCTACAGGGGATCTTCCTGACCCAGGGATCAAACTTGCATCTCCTGCATTGCAGGTGAATTCTTTACTGC
Organism: Moschus berezovskii; assembly: GCF_049115385.1. NCBI lineage: Eukaryota > Metazoa > Chordata > Mammalia > Artiodactyla > Moschidae > Moschus > Moschus berezovskii. The sequence goes on from NC_142475.1 coordinate 38,732,006, forward strand.
TGAGCCACTTAATAAATACTAACTATAAATAAAATAGGTAGTTAGAAGTTCTATTCTAATGGGCAATATGAGATCTCATGTCACTATTTTGTATTTCATGAAACTTTTAAGACAAGTAATTGTAGCTATTTTTTTATTTTTATAGAAGCAGTCCTAGAAAAGCTAGAAATTACAAATCAGCATGGGGGAAAAGACATAATCCCAACAATCTTAGATTTTTGATATATTTGCATCTTCACTTGCATTTTGAAGGGAATGGTATTTTACTGACAGCTTCCTTACTTTATTCCCTGGTTGTTGTTTCATCCTTTTTATGTTCTTACTTTTAAGAGTGGGTTTTTTTTTTGTTGTTGTTGTTTGTTTTTTGGGCTATACTGCTCAGTTTGTAGGACTTTTATTTCCCCAACTAGGAATCAAACTTGCACTCTAGGCAGTGAGATCTTGAAGTCCTAACCACTGGACTTCCAGGGAATTCCTTAGTTCTATTTTCTCATAACAGCTTCCCACTTTCTTCTTGGTGGGTGGGTTTACTCTGTTTCAAGTAGCCTTGCATTTGTGCACTAGGATTTATGTTTCTACATCTAGTCCAACTTGTCTTGACATCCCTGAAAATTCATTCCAGTTCTGGCAATCACTTGAATTTTGAATGTATTGTATTTTCCTTTCCTTTCCTTTCCTCCCCACCAGCTTCCCCATCCCCACTGCCCATGACTCACCTTCCACTGCTTTTCTGGGAAATTGAAAGAGGCTGTCACTGTTAGCTGAATTTGGTGTTGTACCAAAACCAGACTATCTCTTAGGAGATATTTTCAAAAGAGGAAAAAAAAATTGTTCTCCAGTCTCTTAGTTAATTTCAGGTTAAATGCATTTTTCTGTGATTGGTGCTTTAAGAAATAAAGAACACTCTCAGGAATTTTACAGTTTAGTGAGAAAAAGAAGAGACATATGCATTTAACTTCAATTCAGTGAATAAAGTGTGAAGTGCTGTAAGAGAAAAAGCCAAGGGAGTTTAGAGAGCAAGCTTATTTTCAAGTGGAAAGATTAAGACAATTTCATAAAGAAGAAATCCTCTGTGTCAAAGCTGGAGGAGGATTGGATCTGACTCATCTGTGTGAAGGACAGGAAGAACATGACAGGAACTAGATCCAGAGGTGGCCTCGAGCACTGTAGGTGTGGGAGGTGTTCTGTTGTTAATTCAGGAGATGTTTGATGGTTTATCTGGGGAGATGGTCAGCTGGTCATCTGGCTGAAATGCAACCTATAGAAATGGAGTGATGAGGCAGTGATCATAGGGGACCTTGCTGTCAGACTAGGCAGGTTGACTCCTTTAAAGGTGGGGGAAATGAGTAGAGCTTTCTCTGGGAAGAATACTCTGGAAAGAGTTCACATGTTGGACCAGGGACCAGAAAGCCTGAAGCTGGGCTCCATTAAATGGCACTGCCCCCAGTGTCCAGACAAGCAGTGACTGAACAAAGCTGGCTGGTGGTTTCCCTGCTCAACATCTGGGCGGGGGGCGGGGGGGGGGGCGGCGTGCAGTTAGTTTTATTCATTCTATCAAGAAACATTTTTTCAGTGTTTTTAAATATGTGTCTTAAACTGAGTCTTCTCAGTTCATCCTGCCCCACCTCCCTGCTCCCCCTGACTCAATTTTGAATAGAAACATGAATTTTAAAAGCTAAGATCCTGTACTCTTATTTTGTGCCACTTTGACATCATTTTAAGTGCTTTTAAATCTTTTACCATTACAACCACTCTGCCAGGTACGTGCTATTCTTTTTCTTCCTTTCAATGATGAGGTTATTGAGGCATAAACTGATGAGCAAAACTGCCTGAGGTCAAACTCATGACAATAGCGGGAAGCCCAGGGTTTGGACCCAGGGAGTGTCTTGTTCCAGAGCCCTTTATTTGAGGCTCCTTGAAGGCACAGAATACCTCTAGTATGAGATAAACTGAGCAAGCCCAAGGTTAAAAGGCCACTGACACTTGCTCTCAGTGTTCTGAACCAACGGAGCATTGGGGGTTGAAGAGGACAAGCCCCAGTTAAGTATCACACTCACCTTGGCTGCAGCTGGTGGTGGCCAGGTGGGAAAACAGGCCAGCAGCACACAAGTTCTCAGATTTTAAAAGAAGCTGGAAATCTAGATTTTTGTATGAAATTTCATGACTTTAAAATGTTGGCTTAAATTTAAACATATGACAGCCAAGTAAGATCCATCTGTGGGTCAGACATGGCCCACAGGCTGCCATTGGTTACTGCTGCATGAGTCTGGGATGCCACGTGGACCAGGCAGGGGGTGGGAGGGTGAGTCTGCATCCTGCATCCTGGGTAGGAGAGTTTTGTTGTGTGGAAGGAGCTTCCCTTTTGTTCTCCGCGCAAGAGGAAAGTTAGGGCACAACTGTATTGGAGTCTTGTGAGGTGAGATTTTTCTGACACTTAAACACTTGGGAAAGTATTTTTCCCCTGCCAGATGTCATATTTATCCAACTGCACAGACTGGGCCTGGCTGAGTGGATAGTGGACAAAGAACTGAGACTTTTACATCTGCTTTTAGTACCATGTTCTGAAACACTAGTCAGTGGGGCTTTGTGTCTATATTGGTACCCAAGAAATTTTAAGTGATAGAGGTGACTTTATGATAGCATATCTATTGTCACCAAAGGAAGGTTTTTATTGCATTTCCCAAAGGGAGAGGGGCCACATGGGTAAGCATCCGTCAGTCAGCAGACAGAAAGGAGTGATAGGAACACATAGGCTAAGGTCTCTGCTGTGTTTTCTGTGGGAAAGGCAGGCAGAGCAGGAGAAACATTTCAGGATTGGCTATTTTGAATGATCCTGTTAGATATAGAAGGTGGCTAGGGAAATGGACTCAGGATTGGCTGGTCTGCATATGAAAAGTGTGTTCACAGGCAATCCCTAAATTATTATCCTAGGAATTAGCCCTGGGAGAGACAGTCTCTCCCTGGCCAGCTAGGCCCCTCAAGAAGTCAAAACATCATAAAATATAGAAAATAAAATAATAAAATTAATATAGAGTTTCATCAGGATTTCTAAAAGTGCCTTCACCATTGTTCTTTTCTCTGGAATAATGTAAACATTTAAGAACAAGAATTTTCTTCCAAGTCCAACTTAGCCATGTCCTCAGGCCTGGGTATGAATGCTTTCCATTTTCTTTAAAAAAAATTTTTTTTGGGGTGGTCCCACATGGCATGTGATATCTTACCTCCCCAACCAGGGATTGAACACATTCTCCCTGCAGTGGAAATGTGGCGTCTTCACTGCTGGACCACCAGGGAAATCCTCTGAGCTCCTTTCCTTTTCACTGTTTTCTACAACTGTATTTTTAGTTTTGATTTCTGCTTTGATCCAGGAGTTATTTGGGAATGAATTTCTTCCAATAAAAGGCATCCATTTTAGTGTCTAGCTCAGTGAGTGCTGACAAATGTGTCTACTGGGATAAACATTGTCACCATCAAGACACAGAACATTCCCAGCTGGAGTATCTTTTTTATTTTTTGTTTTAATGTCATTTGATTACGATCAGAGCTTTGACTAGAAGTCTGTATCTTAAAAAGTTTGAAAGGAGTAATTTGTAAAAAAAAAATACTTGAATATCAAATATTCTGTCTCTGGTGATCTCTCCTAGATCATCTTTACTCTGCTCCTAAGGCAGGCTGGTCATCCTTATGTTAAGCCGGACTTAAGCCGCAGTGCTGTGAGGCCTTTCTGTGCACGCCCACTCCTCTTCATGAGACAGTGAGCTTCCTCAAGGTCCGGGCCACATCGTCACTGAGTCCCTGGGGCTACAATGGGACTCGGTGTGGCAAAGATGCTTGATCAATATCCATATCTAGAGTTGAATTAAGTACATCTTGCCTGTGCCCTTGAGGACCCACCTGGGTGGCAGGTGCTTTAGAGACCCCCATCCACTACCCCAGGCCTTATATTTACATTGGCTCAACTCACGTTAAGATATCTCCCCTGGGGACTTCCCTGGTGATCCAGTGGCTAAGACTCCAAGATCCCAATATAGGGGGCCCAGGTTTAGTCCCTGGTCAGGAAACTAGATCCCACATGCTGCAACTAAGACCCAATGCAGCCAAATAAGAAAATTTAAAAGATTTTAAAAGGTGTTTCCCCTGTTCTTTATATTATTTTATTTTTGGCTGCACTGCAAGGCTTGCAGCATCTTAGTTCCCTGACCAGGGATGGAACCAGGCCCCCAGCAGTGAAAGTGCTAACCACTGGCTGGTCAGGGAATCCCCTCTACTGTTCTTTAGAGACCCTGAATAATTAAAATAAATCATTCTAACACACCTATTGATTTCTCTGTCAGGACCCGGTGGCTTGAAATAAGGAAAAAAAAGAAAGAAAATTAATACAGAGTTCCATCAGTATTTTCCATTTCTAGGAGAAGCATGTATTGACAAAAGGGTTAATGTCTAAAAGAGGCTCAAGTCTATTGTTTTGTAGGTCCTATTTCATTTTGATTGGATGATGAGACTACGTCAGTTCTTGTGCAATTTGTAGTCAGCTTCGTTTCCTGGTTCTCACACAGCCGCCTGACATTGTTGTGTTTGGATTCACAACACGGCTGGGGGATGTTTACGTCCCTATCCAGACAGCTGTGCTCATTGAAACAGAAGGAACGCTGATGCAGTTTACTTCCAGAATGGTAAAACACTGAAACCCCTCGTCTCTAAAAAATGGTTACTATTTTATTTAAAGGTGACCTAGAGCTGTTGATCTCAACTCAGCACTATCTTATAATGGTTTTCCCAAGTTAGTGTAAATTGAAAATGCTCTTATGTTATTTTTACAGTGTCGAAAAATGGTACGTCTTGGAAATTCTGCAGATTTTTATTTCTGGCATAATCGGAAGATTTGGAATCATGGTTAAGAGACTGTTTCCATCTATTTATTATAAATTGGCCAAGTCTGGAAAATCACAGAGATAGCTGGTCCTTTTGTCATGAGTTCCCAAAATCAGAATTGCTTGGCTGATGGCTGGACTCTGACTTTCTTGAAAAGTTTCCAAGGCAGCCTTCATCCTAAAACATACTGGCCATTTGGGAAAGGCCAGAGGAATCTACTTTACCAATAAGAGGTCACTTCTTGTGGTCCTAGGGAAACAAAATAATCCCTTTTGGGGTGGGCTTTACAAATATTACACAATTTTTACACCCTGCAATTCTCAAGATACAACTTAGTTCTGTGGATGAGCTGAGCTATCAGAGAAGAGCCTCACGTTGGTGTACAAAGGCCATCTTTTCACTGTTTAATCCTCTATAGACCCAGAATCAACCTTCCCAACCCTGATATCTGTATTTCTCATCCTTCATATTCTAAGAGCTTATATTAGGTATATAATAAGAGAACATCTTGACAAGTCTCAGGAAATGAAGCTTACTTGACAGAAGCAAATTTCTTTCTTTAAAATACCCAAAGGTCTTCAAAAGACAACAACAAGAAAACTCCTAAAGGTCCTCAAATTATGTTTTCAAATCTTTGCTTTCTTTGGCCTGATTCTCAATATGTTTTCAGATCTTTGCACTCTTTGACCTGCAGAAAAGTGCTATAAGAGCCTCAGATTTCCATGATTCACATGCAGATGGAATCCTAGAATACTGTCTGAATTTCAATTAATTTTTGGCTTCCTTGCTGATTCAGGTGATCTGAGAGGTATAGGCGGTTAGTTGCCTACTCAGTATCTATTCTTGCCTTCTTCCTGAGTGACAGATTTTTTTTAGCTGAGCACATTACTGCCTAGAACAAGACACATTTCCAGCCCCCATTCTGCTTGGAATGGCCAATTAGTTCCAAGTGGAATTTGTTAGGAAGGGCTTCTAGAACATATACCTTTTGACAGTGACACTTGGAGGAATGGCATTTTTTCCTTGCCCATCCCCACTTCCTCAGTGCCAACCAGGACCATGGAGCTGATAGCTAGACCTTCGCATCATAATGGATTTTGAGATGACCTTGCAGATGGAAGCTCCTGGGTTGGGAATGCTGGAGCAGGGAGACAGGAGCGCGGATCCTTGTTGGCCCGATGGTGCTACTGTCACCACTGTTGTTATGTTGCTAAGTTACGTCTGACTCTTTGTGACCCCATGGACTGCAGTCTACCAGGCACCTCTGACCATGGGAGAGGAGCAAAAATACTGGAGTGGATTGTCATGCCATCCTCCAGGGGATCTTCCTGACCCAGGGATCGAACCTGAGTCTCCTGTGTCTCCTGCTTTGGCAGGTAGATTCTTTACCACTGAGTCACCAGGGTAGAACTGCATATTCTTGGACTTCATTACTGTGAGGAAGTAATAAACTTTTATCTGTAAGCCACAAATCCTATGTGATTTACTGGGTTAATTAATGCTGATCCTGTTGATATTAATGAGAATTGAATATATTTGAGAATTTCACTTACCTAATGCTTAATTAATGCTTGTTGAGAGCCAAGTCTTCCTGGACTAAATGTGATATAGTTATGAAAGCATACAAAAAAAGCTAGATGCCAAATATAGAACTTGACTTTTAAAGCCTCTGCTAAGAAATTATATTATTTAATGTCTCTAAATAGCTGGAAAACTGTTCAAATACACAAAGGATGTTTGGCCTTCAGCTCAGGCAGACCTGAGCTTGGATTCAGGGCTCTGCCTCTGACCTACTATTTGCTAGTCAGCTGTGTGACCTTAGGCAAGTTACTCAACTTGCAAGCAGCCTCTATGCTCTTCATCTACACACTGGGGAAAAGAATATATACATTTGTTGGGAGAGTTAAATGAGATAATGTAGGTAGAGCTGCTGCTGCTAAGTCGCTTCAGTCGTGTCCGACTCTGTGTGACCCCATAGACGGAAGCCCACCAGGCTCCCCCGTCCCTGGGATTCTCCAGGCAAGAACACTGGAGTGGGTTGCCATTTCCTTCTCCAATGTGTGAAAGTGAAAAGTGAAAGTGAAGTCGCTCAGTTGTGTCCGACTAGTAGTGACCCCACGGACTACAGCCCACTAGGCTCCTCTGTCCATGTGATTTTCTAGGCAAGAGTACTGGAGTGGCTTGCCATTGCCTTCTCCAGGATGGTAGAGCAGAAGTCAGCAAAATCAAGTGGGCTGAGTTGACATAATAGAACATGGGAGAAAAAATGTAGAGAGTTAAAGGAAGGGACAAATTTCTAAACAAACAGACTCCACACGCCTTTTCCGTGTATTCTTGCATTCGCGTGTTAACTCTTCCCTTACTTTCAGTCTTTCCCTTCTGCGACTCAGCCTATGTACTCTTACCAGCTCGGTCTTCTTAGGTCTGCTTCCCCTGCATGAACCTGCAGCAGCCTGGCATTTGACACTGAAGGATTTGGCCAGGATTCTGAAGTCTCTGACATCACATCCCAGACTTCAACACTGAAACTTTCTGCTCTAAATGTTCCCCCCTTCTTTGCAGGTCCCACATATTTCCATCCCTACCTATGGCACCATGGCCCATCCCTCTGTTCCCTTACAGAGCCAGCTCATGCACGTCTCTTCCATAAGTCCCTTCTTAGTCATTCCTTCTTTCCTGCACATGAATCGCATGATCTAGTAGTCATTTGTTGCTTTCTCTGACGTATCAGTGTTTTCCTTCCTGGTCAAAGAGCTGGTTTTATTTGTTTCTGTCTGTGTTAGTAACATGTTAGTTGTGTGTTTGACCAAGGAGCAATGGCAGGTGGTTCATAGCCCATGAAAGACCAGCAGGGTATCTCTCAAATTGCTCACAGGGAGGTATTGCCACCAGGGATTGCCTATGGCTCAGACTGAAATCTTTAATCTTGCAGTCACAGAAGTTTAATTTTACTTATTTGTTCACTCGGTAAATGTTGACTGAATTTACCATAGCACTGAGATTTCCAACTGACCCAATCCCTCAAGGGCAGACTTGCAGTAACCAAAATTACTTGGGAATTAAGTAATTAAGGCAATTTATAAGAACCAGTAGTGTTGAGGGAACTTAAATGTACTCTTGACCCTCAGCTGGTGAGCTCTGCCTCTGTGGGCCTATAGGAGGATTCTGATTTTCCTCAGAGATTGCTCGGTGAGTCAAAGAACTCCTGCTTCATGCCCTGAGCTCCAGCCAGCCTGATGCTCATCTATGTTCATGTAGCTCTCTCTGCTCTTCATCGGTCCACGTGAGCCAGCACATGGCAACTCATAGCTCCCTGGATGTACTAGCCGGACCTTGCCATGGTCCTGTGGATGGTGGACCAGTCCTGCTTTTTTCCCATTCAAAACTGCAAATGTCTGACATATTCAAGGAGCCGTTCTGATGCTTTAAGGTTGTAAGGTCAAAATGGCCCAATGATGTTAGATAAAAAGAACTCAGACACCAAATAGGTGCTGTAACAGGCTTCAATGGCGAGGCGCTCCCGGGCGGGGTTCCCGGACCCAAGCAAGTGAAGTCGAGGAAGTCCACGTGCAAACAAAGACAAGGGGCAGCTTATATAGATTTACAGTAAGAAACAGCGAAATTTTTCCTGAATGAGGCAAGGTTTGGAATGGTGGTCCCTCATAGGTCAGTTAGACCGGGTGGCAAGACCAAGTTGGTTGCCCGATCTGCTCAAGGTTGTGCTGACGCAGCGGAATAGTTCTTGCTGTTTCTGGATAGGAGGTTAGGAGGGGGAGGTTAGGAGAGGGTTGATTTCTACCAGGAACTGGTATATCAAGGACATTCCAGCAGTGGGGGAGGGAGTGAGGGAATAGAGTACAATAGTCAGAGTTCGGAGAAGGCAACGGCACCCCACTCCAGTACTCTTGCCTGGAGAATCCCATGGACGGAGGAGCCTGGTGGGCTGCAACCCATGGCGTCGCGAAGAGTCGGACATGACTGAGCGACTTCACTTTCACTTTTTACTTTCATGCATTGGAGAAGGAAATGGCAACCCACTCCAGTGTTCTTGCCTGGAAAATCCCAGGGAGGGCGGAGCCTGGTGGACTGCCGTCTATGGGGTCTCACAGAGTCGTACACGACTGAAGTGACCTAGCAGTAGCAGTAGCGGTCAGAGTTCTGGCGGGACTTTTCCCACCGGCGGGAAAGGTAAGGGGAGGAGGAGAGGCCAGAATGGCCACCAAGGTCCGACCTTACAAAGGTGACTGGGCCTATTTTTCCAGATACTGATTTTACATTTCATCTCTCGGCGGTCTATCTTATCTCTGTTTCTAAGATTCTTGGGGGAGGCTTAGTCCTGCATCAAAACACTGACAGTCATGTGCTCTGCCTTCACGGCCTCCTGCCTCCTTGTATTTAACAAATAGTTGCCATCAGATTGAAGACTGGATGGAAAAGGGCAGGCTTCAGAAGATTTACACCTTGAAGATAGTTACCTTTCATCTGAAAATAAAAAAGGAATGACTATTTCTCAGGTTATTAGTCAATTTTTAGCTGTGTTGGGAAAGGGGAGCTCTGATAGCTTTGCTCAGGGCCTGTCTGATTGTGACTGCAGTGTGTGTGTGTAGGGAGTCTAGGCCAAATGTGCAGGAGCATAAGTCAAGGATAACAGAGCTCCAGACATGGTCTATTGGGTTATGGCTGCCATACTCAACTCGTGGTGGAGGAAGACCTTGCAGAAACGTCCAAAGTGAAAGGATCATGGTGCTGACGTGGACATGGTTAGCAGCTTCTCCAAAGAAGTGAAGAAAGCAGCCATAAAAAGGAACAAAACTGAGTCAGCTCCAGTAAGGTGGATGAACATAGTCATACAGAGTGAAGTAAGTCAGAAAGAGAAAAACAAATATTATATATTAACTCATATATATGGAATCTAGAAAGATGGTGGTGATGAACCTATTTGAGGACAGGAATAGAGACTCAGATGGAGAGAATGGACTTGTGGATACAGCGGGGGAAGGAGAGGGTGGGACAAATTGAGAAAGTAACATTGAAATATATATATAACCATGTGTAAAATGGACTTCCCTGGTGGTAAACAATCCACCTGCAATGCAGGAGATCTGGGTTTGATCCCTGGGTTGGGAAGATCGAGGGCATGGCCACCCACTCCAGTATTCTTGCCTAGAAAATCCCCATGAACAGAGGAGCCTGGTGGGGTACAGTTCAGGGGGGTCTCACGACTGAGCGACTAAGCACACACATGTGTAAAATAGCTAGCTAGTGGGAAGCAGCTTAGCCTGGTGCTCAGTGATGATTTAGAAGGGTGCGATATGGGGGGTGGGGTGGGAGGGAGGCTCAAGACGAGGGGGTACATGTATACCTGTGGCTGAGTCACATTGTTGTACAGCAAACACACACAACAGTGTAAAGCAATTATCCTCCAATTTAAAAAAATAGAAATAAGGAAGGAGATTTGCGGTGTCACAATTCAGCCCAAGGCTATAAAGACGTCCTCAAGGCTTCCGGCGACTCCTTTGGCCAGAGATGATGGCAGCCCGCTCTCTGCAGGAGAGGTAGTGTTGTGTTCCCGTTTCTTGTTGTTTCACACAGGATGTGACCTCCAGTCATTTAAAAGCTGCTTTTATTGCTTCTTCCTTGAGACAGCTCATCCTGCCTCTGGCTGCCTGCCTCCAAGGGAAGAGAGAGGAAGGAATTGAAGGAAAGAAGGAAGGAAGTTCCTGCCGCACGCGGAGGGAGATCTGTCTCCTCCCCAGAACATTCACAGATTGTTTCAGCAGGTTCCCAACCCCGCTCCCCAGCCTTCGCTGGCGTTTCCCCTGACTCAGCCTCCTCCAGCTCTGTCACAGCCGCAGCTGGCCACAGGCATGGCTCTCCCACCTGCAGCGGGGCCCTGCCTGCTTCCCAGGCCAGTGTGGGCTGGAGGCAGGAAACAATTAACCAGAGCCCAGCACTGCCTCTCCACAGGGTCAGGCCGCCCCCACCCACCCTCCACACCCCATCCAGACATCCTCACTGCCTGCTCACCCAGGATGCTGGTCCATCTGCTGACCACTGGGTTCCTGAATTGCCTGGATGGGGGTGTTACCACAGGCCCTCCTGTTACAGACCGGGGTTCCTGGCTTACTTAATCAGTAGAAATTCAGGCGAGGCTTTACTGGGGCCCCTGCTGCAGCAGGGGGAATGAGGGAAAAAAACAAACACACACCACCTTCCCTTGCTTTCTTGCTCTCCAAGGGGGAGCAAGCTTGTCCTTATATGGGGTGAGGGCAGGGGTCCATCCAGGCCAGTGGGGTGGCTTAAGTGATTTGCCTACCCCTTTGGTGATGTGGTGTGCAGTGGGCATGCCCAGGTACCCTGTCTTTACTTCCCACACCCTGTTTTTACTCCAGGCTCCTCAGAAGTGGCAGTTGGGTTTTTGGTCTCTTTGTATCTCTTGTCCAGAATTTGCTTCAGCTGCACATGTGTGCGTACATGGGTGCTTAATCATGTCCGACTCTTTGTGACCCTGTGGGCTGCAGCCCGCCAGGCTCCTCTGTCCATGGGATTCTCCAGGCAAGAATACTGGAGTGGGTTGCCATGCCCTCCTCCAGAGGATCTTCCCAACCCAGGAACTAAACCACATCTCCTGTGTTTCCTGCATTGTAGGCGGATTCTTTACCCACAGAGCCATCGGGGAAGCCCCTAACTGCCCAGGCACGCAGTGAGTTTTAGTCCCAAATAGTTTCTTTGTATTTTGTTGCTTGAGCAAGCATTGCAGCACGGCAACAAAGGGCCCCAGATCCCAGGCCTGGCTCACTCCCATTCCTCTGCGTCCTGCCTTCTGGACAGGACATTTAGTAGCTGACTTTGGCAGCCTGATCCTGTGCCCCCACTGTGAACCCGTTTCTAATTCTGCTTGGGACCTTAGCACAGCAACCTTCAGGAGTTCTGGTCCAGGAAATTTCTCGATTCTTCGTGTCCAGGTGGCTTGCAATGTGTGATTTGAGAGGCTCTAATCCCATGGACGGAGGAGTCTGATAGGCTGTAGTCCATGGATCACTAGGAGTTGGATACGACTGAGCGACTTCGCTTTCACTTTTCACTTTCTTGCATTGGAGAAGGAAATGACAACCCACTCCAGTGATCTTGTCTGGAGAATCCCAGGGACGGGGGAGCCTGGCGGGCTCCCGTCTATGGGGTCATGCAGAGTTGGACACGACTGAAGCAACTTAGCAGCAGCAGCAGCAGCAGCTATCCTCCCGTCTCCACAGCCCTTATACGTTTGGATGTGGATGACTGCTGTTTTCTCAGTCTTGGGTCAAGTGCTTATGCGCTCTTCCAACCAAATGGCTGCCTGGAGCCCTTCCTCAAGTGAAAGTCCAGAGCCACCACTGTCATCACCCGCTTCTGACTGTGGCTTGCCGTGCTGCATCCTTGGAGCTGTCACTCAGCTGGAGCCCTGACTGGCCTCCCACACATAGCCCTCCGAACTGCCGGGGTCTGGTGGTCGGTGGGACCTGATGTCCCGACCCCTGTGGTTATCACTCCATTTTAAAGACCTGAGGGATCATCTGAACTGTCCCCATGGTACGCTCTTTATCCGGATATTCGGGGGAGAGTTGACTGTGCTTCTGGACCAACTGGATGTGGGCAGTTAGAGACTTGGCACCCTTCAGGCTGACCACCTTTAAATTCTCCTCAAAGCTTATTCGTGGGCGCAGGGACAGGATGGGAGAGAACTATTTCTAATGTTTACTTCAGAGCCTTGTCTCTTCTGGGGCAAGGGAACCAGCTTACTTTTTGACCATTCTGCAGTGAGTCTGGGTGATGATCTGAGGTACAGTGGGCTGTGCTTTCAGATATATTCCCATAAGATTTTATCATTCCTTGTAGATGGAAGCTCTAGACAGCTTAGCAGGGTTCTGGGTCTCTCCAAATGTCCTTGGCCCCTGGACACACCTCACTTTTCACTGAGCTCTCTGCAGTGGGACATGCCAACCTCTATCTGTTACACTGACTTTTTTGGTTTTCCCATGTAAAATGCTTTGCCAACTCACTACCCCTGAGACACAACCTGCACTTTGCAAATAAACAAAAAAACCAACTGTAGCTGTTAGAAACAAAGAAAAATTCCAACATATAGTCTGCCCTCTGGGTCTCAGTGCAGTTTCCTCTCTAGGGCTTTCCCTGGTCCAGATGAAAATGACTCTTTCAATGAGCCTTCCATCCAATCCCTCAGGATGTATTTCTACTCTCATAAATTTTGCTATCAAGACCATTTAAGGGAAAAAAAATCCATTTTTGTTTCTTCTCCAGGAAATTGATTTTGACATTTCCATCCTTATGAGAAGATTCTGATGGAAGACTTTGTGCACAGCTGAACAACTGAGTGATGTAGGGTGGACTCAAAGGTCCTAGAGAAAATAAATGAAGTGCCAAAGTCCTTTGAGGGAGAATCTATTTTCTGATAGGCATGGAGTGGTGGGGGGGGGTTCTCGTTTCAGTGGGTCCACCATGGTTACAGAAAGTGGCCAACTGAATGCTGAATCTTCTCATGTCATAAGGTTGGGAGCTAGACTGATGGTCATGGCATTTTGCCACCATTGGACGTGATGATGAAGAACGGAAGGCCTGGGATCAGACAGTCACTGTCTGTGTTCTGGCTACACCAGGACGATGTCCTTATTCTCCGTCCCTGGAACAGTCTATCCAACCTCAGTTAGGGCAGGTATTGAGTCATACTGTACTCATTGTGCCCTTTTTCTTCTTCATCAGGTTGTGTGCTGTTTGAAGTAGCGCCCATTTCTGTTTCAACCATCCATCCATTTTTAAGTGCTCTTCTTGTTGTTGTTGTTTAGTGGCTCAGTCCCATCCAACTCTTTCATGACCACATGGACTGACTGTAACCTCTCTGTCCATGGGATTTCCCAGGCAGGAATACTAAAGTGGGTTACTAGTTCCTTCTTCAGGGGGTCTCCTACCCAGGGATCAAATCTATGTCTCCGGCATTGGCAGGCAGATTCTTTACCACTGAACCACCTGGGAAGCTCAAGTGCTCCTTAGACGGCACTCACTCATCCACATAAGTGCCATATAAGTGGGCACTTATAAATGTTTGTTGTCCTACCCTATTATTCATACAATACTACCTTATTTAAATTCACTGCAGGCCTATCAAAGAGATGTAATTAGCCTCATTTTATAGAGAAAGAGACTGAGATTTAAGATATTATTTATCCCAAGTCATATAGTTAGTGTGTGGGAGAGCCAGGTGGACCACTCACCATAAGAACTGAGAAAAATGATCTCTGAATCTACTTGATTCCAAAACTGAAGCTCTTAATTAAGCCTGATGCTGTTTTCCTTGTCTGATCACAAGCAGTGCTTGGCAGGCCTTCAAGTCTTAAGTGGCTGACTGATGTGCTGAGCTTCTTTGTCAGAAGATCAGCTAGAAGACTTTCGTCCACTGCCTTCTAACATCTCTGATAATAAAAATGTATTCCTTTCATGCTGCTATCTTCTGAGGCCCAGGGATTTTTTTTTCTTTTCCCACCCAATATCTTTTTCCCAAGAAGTACTAAGTTACCAAGTAAAGGAAATTTAGTTGTTCTGACTTCTACTTTTCTGATCATACATTTTTTTTAAGTTTTTTTTTTGAGTGTTTCAGATTGGTTCTGGATAAAAATATACAGCTTTCTGAGAAATATGGCAATTTCAGCCCCTGTGGGAAAGCATGACTTTGGCCTCCATCACATCTTTTATGGCCTCAGAGGGATGCTAATGTGGGAGGTAGCAAGGCTATGGCTCTACTGAAGATAAAACCAGGCACAAGTGGGAATTAAATACAATCTTATTTTTTCCAGACCACCAGGAGACAGCTAGGCAAGACTTTATTAATGGGATCTATCCGGATTGTGAATTTTGGGGACAGTGGGGTGTGGGGAGCCAAAGTACCGGACACTGGGGAGCAGAGTGAGATCCCAGTAACACAGCTATTTCAATGAATCCAGAAGATTTCAGATACTCTGGCATTATGTGTTGACATACCCCAGGGAGAGGCGTGGAAAAACCATCATGGCTCAGCTGTTGGGGGTTTCATGGGTGGAATGAGACACAGGAGCCTGCTGACTGGAATCTCAGAAGGTCCAGAACTGAAAGATGTGGTGAGCTAGAGAGGGCTGGCTGTGTGTGGAGTCTAACCACCGCCACCCCCGACCCTGGATATGGGGCACGGTGGTCCACTGTCTTGTTAGTTAGCGTATCTATTTCTTGGCATTGGTGGATCCATTAAAATGATATTAATGTGGTGCAGTGGATTCTCCTGCCTTCTCAGTCGGAGGAAGCTTGTCCAGTCTCTGGTGATGTAGGGAGAGGAGAGCAGAGCCAGGAAGTCCAGGTTATTTCTGAGGAAAACAGAGAAAGGAAGGTCGGTGTTGAAGCCACCTGTGCAAATCTGTGAAGGGATGGATTACTTTCAGTCAAGGGATTACTAAACTAACAACACACACACGTGCACACACACACAAACACACACATGCAACAAACCCAGATGCTTTATGTTGAAGACTGAAATCACTGCCGAACTTCTGGCCTTGTGTCAGTTATTTTACTTTTCACTGTGACTGATTCAAAACTCACATGTTCCTAAAGAAATTGGGGAGGATCTCCATCCTCTGTTTGCTTGAGTGTCATTCACATTCTGCTGATTTTACTGGGTTAGCTATCTGGTCCCCAGCAAGTGGTTTTAGTTTTTATTCTATGGATAGTACGAGTTGTGTAATTGGGGCTTCCCTGGTGGCTCAGAGGTTTAAGCGTCTGCCTCCAATGTGGGAGACCCGGGTTCGATCCCTGGGTCGGGAAGATCCCCTGGAGAAGGAAATGGTAACCCACTCCAGTATTCTTGCCTGGAGAATCCCATGGACGGAGAAGCCTGGTAGGCTACAGTCCACGGGGTCGCAAAGAGTCGGACACGACTGAGCGACTGAACGGAACGGAACGGAATTGATTGCTTATATTAAATATTTGCTGAATACTGGGCATTCTACTAGATGCCTGACTTGTGTGGCTCAGAACTCTAAGAAGTGGGATCATCACTCTCATATTTCTGGAGGAGGAAACAAGCTTAGAAGTTTCAATGACTTGGATTAAAGGCCATGAAGCTGGTTGAGCTGGGATTTGAATGTGCTTAACTGGCACAATAGGGGACTTTAAAGTTTTTGTTCTATATTAGGAAAAGAAGAATTAACACATCATACCACATACGTTAGGGGTGTGATTCCTTAGTATAACTCTAAAATTTTTAAAATGAGTTGATTTTGGAAGTAATAGTAAGTAATTCGGAGAAGGCAATGGCAAGCCACTCCAGTACTCTTGCCTAGAAAATCCCATGGATGGAGGAGCCTGGTAGGCTGCAGTCCATGGGGTCGCTAAGGGTCGGACACGACTGAGCGACTTCACTTTCACTTTTCACTTTCATGCATTGGA
This sequence comes from Moschus berezovskii, assembly GCF_049115385.1. NCBI lineage: Eukaryota > Metazoa > Chordata > Mammalia > Artiodactyla > Moschidae > Moschus > Moschus berezovskii. Next base: position 38,748,344 of record NC_142475.1, read on the forward strand.
GAAGGAAATGGCAACCCACTCCAGTGTTCTTGCCTGGAGAATCCCAGGGACGGGGGAGCCTGGTGGGCTTCTGTCTATGGGGTCACACAGAGTCGGACATGACTGCAGTGACTTAGCAGCAGCAGCAGTAAGTAATTATCCTGGTGGCAGCTCACAGGGAAACACTTATTAAGGTGATACACTGATAACTAGCGTCTTGAAAACCTTGAGTGAGGACAATCATTCATGGAGAAATATGGGAAGAAGGATGGCAGCTGGTGGATACCTGGAAATCCTGCAGAAACTGAGATTGTTATGCACTGGAGAGTCCTGATGCCTTTCTGCCCTTCTTCACTACTTGAAACTTTGCTGCATGTGACCTTCTCACACTGAATAAAGCTTGCTTTGGTTTCTATGGTTAGTGTCCTGTTGATGAGTGTTCTGCTTATCAGCTTCCCTGAATTGTTTCTTGGGTCATAACTTTTCAGTTTGAATACCAATCTTCAAGATTTTGCTTCCATATTCCCTAACTGAATTTGGAACATTTAAAAATAGGCATCTAATTGTTCTTCATCATCATCATTTCACCTAATGGTTGGCAAGGATCTTAGTTCCAAGACAAGGATTTAGTTCCAAGACTTATATAAATGTTGACACAAAAATAAAATTTGTTCATCATTTGTTGTAATAAATAAATGGCATCATGACCCACTTAAGAAAAGAATGCAAGAACAGGTTCTTCTATACCAATCAAAAATTTTATATCGCTACTTCTCCTCCTAGAACTTTACCACTCTATGGTCTGCTGGTTCCCTTTACAAGCATGTGTGCATGCTCATCACTTCAGTCATGTCTGACTCTTTGTGACCCCATGTCAGGTTCCTTTGTCCATGGGATTCTCCAGGCAAGAATACTGGAGTGTGTTGCCATGTCCTCCTCCAGGGGATCTTCCCGACCCAGGGATCAAATTCACAACTCCTGTGTCTCCTGCATTGCAGGCAGATTCTTTACCCACTGAGCCATCTGGGAAGCCTTCCTTTGCATGGGTCATATTAAAAAACTCCAGTGTGGTGAGACTCGTTGGGTTAACCAGCTCTAATCCCATAGACCTGCCTCTGTGGGCAGAGTTCTACACCAGACCACTTAATAGGCTACCGGTTGGCTCATCAAGCTACAGTCAGGTATGGTCATTTAGTGAAAAGCAAGGCTTGATGTAGAGCTATAAGGTGCTGCTTACCTCCAGTCTTCTTCAGTTCAGTTCAGTTCAGTTCAGTTCAGTCGCTCAGTCGTGTCCGACTCTCCACGACCCCATGAATCACAGCACGCCAGGCCTCCCTGTCCATCACCAACTCCCGGAGTTCACTCAAACTCATGTCCACAGAGTCGGTGATGCCATCCAGCCATCTCATTCTCGGTTGTCCCCTTCTCCTCCCGCCCCCAACCTTTCCCAGCATCATATGTGTTAAAATCACCCTAAGCTCGATGTTTCTGATACTTGCAGCTGATGGATCTTATTAACTGATGGGCTGTTCTTCAGTTGTCTGCTCATAGGACCCTATTATAGTAAGCAGTGCTCCTCCTGCCTTAGCACTCCACTTATCTCTTTTTGTCTTATTAGATCATAAAATCCTTGATGATAGGAGTTATATTTAATATACAGTTGTGTCTTCGGCACGTACAAAGTAGATGCTTTATGATAGTTATTATGATGGTGCTGGTGGTTTAGTTGCTGTCATGTCTGACTCTTTTTTGACCCCATGGACTGTAGCCTACTAGGCTCCTCTGGGCATGGGCTTTCCCAGCTAAGAATACTGGAGTGGGTTGCCATTTCCGTTTCCAGATAGTTATTATACAAATTAATAATTGTTGTTTAGCAACATATTTTCTAGAGGAAGGGCTTTAAAATAAGAATAGAGTACATATATCTCCCATCTCTCTAACCAAACTCTCTGGCCTTATGGCTAATTTACTAAAGAAATGCCTTTTGGAAGGAGGATCACAATTCCCATGAATTCTTGAATGGAGAAGCACACTTTATCTCTCAACAGCCCTATTTGTAAACATTTTTTTGTACCCAGTTACTTAAACTGATCTGGAGTTTTTTTCATATATTATTTAACTCTTGGTTCAGAACTTTTATTGCGTATAAGTCCACAGTCATTTCAGCTAAGTGGATCTTGCTTTTAAAGAACTCAGCTCTTCTGCATCTGAACCCAAACCCTAGATAATTCAATTTCCACTGTTCCTATTTTGATTAGTAGTGTACCATCTGTAAAACGCGTTTGCGTATTTAAATGCATTGGATTGTATTTCATGGGTATTGGGCTGACTGATATTCATGTAAAAAACCCATAATAACTATGGACTGAGGGCACTTAAAATGGAAAACACAGATACCTTCTTGTTTAAAGGGTTATTTTGTTCTGTTTTGTTGTAAGTAATCTAGTGCAGAGGCGAAAGAAGACACAGCAACGCTGGCAGTTCTAAGAGTAATGAGTGACACGCCGAGTTCAGAGTCACCTCTGGGAGCTTGTTGGACATAACAACAGTGCCTTGGGTATCACAGAAAAACTGGCTATAGACCTTTCGCTGACCCATTTTGTAATAACCCAGTTCAATTCAGTCACTCAGTCGTGTCCAACTCTTTGCGACCCCATGGACTGCAGTACGCAGAATTACCTTAAATATTGCATTCGGCAATCTCTCAGTGGAAAACCTACCACTATAGAATCAAGACGTGTACTAGTCTCAATAGCTGAAGATCCAAACCTTAAGTATTTCTGCAGTTTCTGGTTTGGTAAATGTGTCATGCAGCTTATTTTTCAAAAAATGACACATAAAACACTTAATTCAATTTAGCAATAAAGTTTGGCTTGTAAGCAGTTTCTTGTGTGTGACTTCAACAAGTTTTTCTGGGTGGATTCCAGGCATTTGTAAGAAGTAGCCCATTAATTAATGATGGCTGTGAACAGAAAATTAAGTGTTACCTTGCTATTTAGCTGCTATATCCTTTGGTGAAAATCCCAACGGAAGACCTACTTCTCAAACAATTCCTAGCAGAACAGGCTCCCGGTTCCATCATACTAGAGAGAGAATATAAAACATATGAGGAACAAAAATGTGCACTTGGGCTTTTCATTCTTTATTACCTTGGTAGAATGGTCACACACTCTTTTTTTTTTTTTTGCAAAACCAGTAAGCTTTTGATGCAAGGAAATCCCTTGTGCCAGGTTGCCCAGCAACAACTGAACCTTGGTAAATGAGGATGATTTCAGGCTGCTTAAGGGGACAATCTTGTGTAGAATCAGATGGAATGGTTAGGAATTCTCTATGTCATGTGTTATTCAGATTAGTAGCTTCAGCCCTCCCTGGTTTATCAAGAGGCAGAAGGCCTGAGCTTAGTCCTGCCTGGTTGCCGTCTTGGGTCTGGTTGGATGGAGACACACATAGGGGTGCTTGGTTGATGTTGCCTTGGGAGCAAAATTGGGAAGAGGGACAGTGTTGTTTTCAAAGTCAGCTCTGTTTTAATCTGTAATCTCTTCACAAAATTAATTTCATGGTAATATATGAATACATTCGTCTTATAAAAATAAAATGATATGATGAACCTGAGTCTCCCTTGACTACTTTTCTCAAGCCTAACCTGTTCCAAGATCACTGTTATTGTCAGTGCATTGAGGATCCATTCGAGAACATTGGCTACATATTTATGTACATTTATATGCATGTGTGCTTCTCTGGTGGCTCAGTGGTAAAAAATCCACCTGCCAATGCAGGAGATAAAGTTTCAATTCCTGGGTTGGGAAGATCCCTTGGAGAAGGAAGTGGTGACCTCTTCCAGTATTCTTGCCAGGGAAATCTCATGGACAGAGGAGACTGGTGGGCTACAGACTATGGGGTCGCAAAAGTCAGACACAACTGAGCAACTAAACAACAATGTACACACATATGGGCTATGGGGACGTTGCTTTGTTTGTATGTATTTGTGTTTGCTTTACAAAAAGGAAGATCAGACTATAGGTTTTATTCGGTGACTTGCAATTTTCCATTCACTTCCTGGAGATCTTTTATATATAGCCTGTTCTTTTTTTTTTAAATTTAATAAATGGTACAAAGCACAATGCCAAAAACATTAACAGTTAAAATTTCACCAAATGAAAAAATACTATAGAATACACTGTTGTAAAAAGCTACATTAAGTTATTTTACAACTGCCTCAGGCTGCAAAAAGAAAAAAAACCCAATGCCATACCTAAGTTATCCCTCTCTCAAAATAATGCCATTTATGTTATAAACCATGAGCACCCCATCAAAAGACGGGAACTGCTTTTGTTAATTCATATATATATATGAATTCATATATATATGACTGTATCACTTTTCTATACACCTGAAACAAACACAATACTGTAAATAAAATATAGTACAATATAAAATAAAAATAAGTAACAGACCTTTGGGGCTTTACACCGAGTCAGAGTTCGTATTAGAGGGATAACAGCACCACAGCCGTACTGAATCCTCATGAAGGAGGCACACAAATGACTGGATTACAAGAGTTACAGGAATGAGGGTTGCTCACTTCCCAGAAACTACAGCTCACAGAAAACCAACAAAGGCACGAGATACAGACCATTTACTTATGAATGTGTAAAACTCAAGAAAGTCCACATTATTCCTACAACATGTTGAAAGCACTTCAGAATTCACACAATACTAATTTCTTTTGGTTCTGGTTAAATTATATATACCAGTTTATCACAAATGGTAAAATCTATAACTCTGTTCAAAGTTTTAAAAGATTACTTAAGAATGGTTTCTTGTATTTCTATGCTACCTTTATAGTTCTGGTTTCTCATTTCTTAATTAGTAAATTCAGCATGCAGGTTCTGTCCCAGGCTAATTTATACACTGTATAAATGTAGAGATTGTCTTTTCTCCATTGAATATTCTTGCCTCCCTTGTCAAAGATAAGGTGTCCATAGGTACATGGATTTATCTCTGGGCTTTCTATTTTGTTCCATTGATCTATGTTTCTATCTTTATGCCAGTACCATACTGTCTTGATGACTGGCTCTGTAGTAGAGCCTGAAGTCCGGCAGGTTGATTCCCCCGGTTCCATACTTCTTTCTCAAGATTGCTTTGGCTATTCGAGGTTTTTTGTATTTCCATACAAAATGTGAAATTATTTGTTCTAGCTCTGTGAAAAACACCATTGGTAGCTTGATAGGGATTGCATTGAACTTATAAATTACTTTGAGTAATATATTCATTTTCACAATATTTATTTTTCCAATCCATGAACACGATATATTTCTCCATCTATTAGTGTCCTCTCTGATTTCTTTCACCAATGTTTTATAGTTTTCTCTATATAGGTTATATATAGCCTGTTCTTTTTAACTGCTGTGTATATTCTCTGGTGTAGCAAATAAAAGTTGACTCAGCCCTCTTGTCTTTGGTGCACAGGTATGTCGTTTCCAGTTTCCTTTTACTTTCCTGCCTCCTGGAGTTGGACAACTTCTTCTAACTCTTGGCTCCTGGGGTCTGCATGTTGTTTCCATGATGCAGAGAAGGGCCCCCAGAACCCACCGGTTCACTTCCTGTCATGTAAAATTTCCCTTCCATCCACTGGGAGGGAAGTGTCAGCTAAAATGAACTTATTCAGGGGTCTTCCTCCAGTTCAGAATTTAGGAAAGCTTCCTCCTATCTGCAGCACTAGTTTTCAAACTTTTATTGAATATAAAGATTGTTCGAGGTGCTAAATAAATAAATAAATACAGAGTCTCAGAATTTACCCTCAGAAAGCCTGCTTCAGGAATTCTGGGGTAAGGCCCGAGAACCTGATTTCAACACCTTCAGGTGACTTTATTGGGAAAAGCACCTACAGTCTGAGAGATAATCACACATTTCTTACCGCTTTCCCACCGTTTCTTACCTGGCCCAACCTCTCACTCTGTTCTATTCACATAGCCTTCCTTTACTCCCTCCAGCCCATCCTCTTTCACTTGGTTTTTTATTTTGTTACTAATAAAATGTGTGTTTGTGCACACACACACTGCATATACACACTCACACATTTTTTTTTTTTTTTATGTCCAGAACAATAGGGTCCCCATACACAGTTGTTGAGGCTGTATACTGTGCAAACCTGGGGGCATTCTTTCCATGAATAATTTCTGCATATTTATTTCAAAAAATTTCTAGCTGATGACAAGAAAGTGTCAAGAAAGAGCTTTTTCAAAATTGCATGTGTCACTGGGGAAACCCAAAGCCTGGTTTATAAGGCCTGTTTTTCTCTGTAGATTATGAATCATTCATGAGAAGAATTATACAGGGCATAGTGATCTGTGATTTTACCAAACCATTAACACAGCCATTGGCACATAGCAATTGAACGGTCGGCATCTACTGAACATTTATTAATCAGTTAGAAAATTTCTAAAGACTTCTCGTATTTCAACTTATTAAAGTTATTTAATTCTCACAATGACCACAGGCGACAGCTGCAATTGTCATCCCATTTTAGAGAAGCACAGGAAGGTTAAGTGACCTATCTGAGGTCACACAGCTGGGATGTAGCTCAAGCAACCTGACTCCAAGCCCAAGCTCCTGATTACCCAAATATTTTATTTGAATTATAGTGTTCTTACCATAGCTAAATTTAGTTACTTTTCTAAGGGAATAATTTAGACACTTCTCATGTATCCTTAGACACTGTTAGAAAAAGAGATAATAATAACTGGTAAGTGTATAACCTTTCACACAATTATAAGGCATTGACATATTATGATAATAATAGTTTCCATTTTATTCTTTTTATTGTTGTTGTTGTTTAGTCACTAAGTCATGTCCGACTCTTTGTGACCCCATGGACTGAAGCCCACCAGCCTCCTCTGTTCATGGTATTTCCCAGGCAAGAATAGTTGAGTGGGTCGCCTTCTCTAGGGGATCTTCTTGACCCAGGGATCGAATCTGCATCTCCTACATTGGCAGGTGGATTCTTTACCACTGAGCCACCTTGGAAGCCCATTCTTTTTATTAAGTGTCTCTTATATGCTAGGCATCCCTCTAGAAGATTCTTTTCTTTTTGACTGTGCTCCTTGGCCTATGGGGATCTTAGTTCCCCAAACAGATTGAACCTGCATGCTCAGCAGTGAATGTGAGAAGTCCTGATCACTGGACTTCCAGGGAATTCCCTAGAAGATTCCTTACATGCATGCATTATTCCATTTGGAAACTACAATTACAGGCAAAATAGGCAATATTAGTTCCACTAAAGTGTAAAGAAGATTGAGGCTCAGAGAGACTGCCTGATTTGTTCACGAACACATCTCTCAGTACAAGTCCTGGGTTCTGAGCCCAGGGCTGCTGACTCAGCACCCCTGGACCGGCCATCTCCCATTTTAACGAGGAGGAAACAGATGCTCAGAATGGCTAAGAGCTTTATTTTTATCTTGTGTTTCCAGAGCTCCCATGCTTTGGTCTACAGCATTTTGGCCCTTAGATTAACTTAATATTGGAATCAGAATGCTCCAACTGCTGTCATTTTAACGTAACAAATGATGTTTAATGATGTTAAAACTGCATCATGCAGAGGAGGAGACTGGAGCTGAGAGTGTCAATGACTAGTGAATGGCTATGCGAGAAACTCGACCCACGGATTCTGACTTTAACGGCGTCAACAAGAGCTTGCAGCCCAAGTTCTGGACTGTACCATTAATAATGACTGTTAATTACTAATGCAGAAGGCCCTGTTTCTGCAAGCCTCCCTAGGGTGTCCGCTCAGAGCTGGTATCTCCAACAACAGGCAGCCGCCTTCATTACCACCCTGAATGACAGTGATCCATTTTGAAATTCTGGTGACAAAAGCAGAGATAAACTTGGCTCTGACTAGATGCCAGCAGCACCCAGCTGAGCTTCACCTGGGAAATGTGGAGCCTTCTGGGGAGTCAGGTGGGGCAACAGAGTCACACGTGACTGAGCTCCCTGGCACCCAGGAAGGAGAAACCATGAGCCTTCTGCGCTTATATTTCTTGTTGGAGGCCAACACATTTGCATTTGCTCTGAAGTTGTCTTCAGCTTGCTTCCCTGGTGGCAATGAAGAATTGCCTGATGAAGAATCCGCCTGCCAATGCAGGAGACACGGGTTCGATCCCTGGTCCAGGAATCCCCTGGAGAAGGAAATGGCAACCCACTCCAATATTCTTGCCTGGAGAATTCCAAGGACAGAGGAGCCTGGCGGTCTACAGTCCATGGGGCTGCAAAGAGTCAGACACACAACTTAGTGACTGAACAATAACATGTGAGTGCTGCTTTGAGAGGCGTAGGGGAGATGCTGTGTCCCCGTGGGCACTCCTCAACCCACCAATCTGCCTCTTACTTGCAAAGGAGCTGACTTTGCAAAAAAAGTCAGACTTGAGGACTCTTTTTAAGAGACACCTCTGTGGAACACTGGAGATGGACTAAAATTTTCCTTTTTAAATAATTCTAGTCAATTAGGAGTTTATATTTGTGGCTTTTAAAAATTGTTTAATTTTTATTGGAATATAATTTCTTTACAATGTTGTGTTCGTTTCTGCCGTACAAGAAAGTGAACTGGCTGTATGAATACATATATCCTCTCCCTCTTGAACCTCTCTCCCACCCTCCTCCAACCTACCCGTCTAGGACACCACAGAGCACTGAGCTGAGCTCCCTGTGCTGCACAGCAGCTTCCCATTGGCTATCTATTTTATATGTGGTTGTGTTCTGAAGGGGGTTGTATCAGTTAGATATAGATTGCCAATCTGGAGTCAAGGAAGATACAGCTTTTGAATCCAAGGCCACTTGATGATAAAGCCCCAGTGATTTTCTCCATATCCCAATACCCACCTTACCCATTAACTTTCTAACTGGGCATCATTCGAATCCTCCATTTTACAGAGTAGAGAATTGAGATTTGAGGGGTTCAGTGACAAATTCACATTTTAAGGCTAGAATTTGGTTCCTGGTCTTGGGGCTCTGAAGGCCATACCCTTTACCCTGTGGCGTGTTGCCTTTAGTCTGGCTTAATATTAATATCTGAGCCAAATTTGATGGCTTTTTGAATCTGATATTTTTGTTTGTTTTTTGGAGGTAACAATACAAGAATCTTTTTATTTTCCTGACTCTTTTAGGACAAGTTCCCAACCCGACATCCTATTACCCAGGAATACTATGATGTATCTTCCTTACAAAAAGGACCTTTTCCTACACAACTATAATGCAACCATTGAAATCAAGAAATTATCACCAAAGCATCACCAACATTGAATCTTCAGACCCCATTTAGACTTCATCCACTGTCCTCATAATGACATTTATAACAAAAGGATCCAGCTTAGAATCACAGCATACATTTGGTTGTCAGGTCTTTAAATTTTTTTTATTTAAATTTTTTAAAAATTTATTGGCATATAAGTGACTTACAATGTTGAGAATCTGTTTATCAATCTGATTTTATATAAAACACATAATCATGACTCATGAACTAGTTGTGGAGAGATCACCCACTCTGCCAGGCTTCATCTATAATCTAGCCATTGCACGAGGTTTGAAAGGACTGTTCTGCAGTAATGCTGGGGACCAGGAGACAGGTGTGGGGGCTGGCAGGTGTGACAGCAGTCTAGTGTTCATGGTGGGTTTGAGTAATGAAGTGGGCTTTGTGCAGGATGTTTAGCCAGGAGGGGGTATGATTCAGTGGTTAGTCCATTTCCCCCCAGAGGGAGCTTTTCACTTGAAATCTATTAACCTGGCCTGGCTCCACATCCCTTCAGTTTGCTGAGTGCCAGCTCTGCTTCAGTGAGTCTGAATGTCTGGCTCTTGCAGTGAGGTTCACAGCCTCCTCACTGGGACGAGTGGGGGGCATGGACACTGCAGAGAGTAAAAATTCCCCAAGTTTTGATAGCTCATGTGATCCAGGCATAATATGATTTGAAACAAAGGAAAGCTGGAAAGGCAATCAGCGCAAAACCAAAAATGTAAGCAAAGGCACAAACAAAAAATGCAAGACTTGCAGCTCAGGTTATGGATGGAATAATAGTCACGTCAGGGCCCAGACCCTAAAGATTATCTGCCTGCAGTGCAGGAAACCCAGGTTTAATCCTTGGGTGTAGAAGATCCCCTGGAGAAGGAAACGGCTACCCACTTCAGTATTGTTGATTGGAGAATTCCATGGACAGAGGAGCCTGGTGAACTACAGTCCATGGGGTCTCAAAGAGTCAGATGTGACTGAGTGACTAACACCTTCACTCTTCTAGACACATCCAGAGGGGTGAACCGGGACAGGTGGATATAGCAGAGGGAATGCAATGGCAAGCCACTCCAGTACTCTTGCCTGGAAAATCCCATGGATGGAGGAGCCTGGTAGGCTGCAGTCCATGGGGTCACTCAGTCGGACACGACTGAGCAACCTCACTTTCACTTTTCACTTTCATGCATTGGAGAAGGAAATGGCAACCCACTCCAGCGTTCTTGCCTGGAGAATTCCAGGGATGGGGGAGCCTGGTGGACTGCCATCTATGGGGTCGCACAGAGTCGGACATGACTGAAGCGACTTAGCAGCAGCAGCAGCAGCAGTAGCAGCCATAGCAAGAGCCATGGGGAACAGCACTTTCTAGACACAGGTAATTCCAAGGTGGAGGAGAAGGCAGGATGGCTGCCTGAAAGTGGAAGGGGTCTCCAAGCAGAAATGTCCATGGAGTCCAACTCCTAACTGTGAAGGGGAAGGTGAAACCGTGGGATCGGATAGTCAGAATCAATGTCTGCAAGAGATGGGCACCCACTGGATGATATTTGAATCTGGTTTGCCATGAGTTTGTTGCCCCGGGACTGCAGGGCTGACAGTCTGCTGTGGAAAATGTCTGGTGCTGGCTGTCTGGTGCTGGCCCAGGTGAGTCAAGAATTGACAACATCCACTTAGAAACTATGTCCAGCCAGGCTCAAGGATCATGGTGATCACAGTTTCCTGAATGTACTTCCTGATTCCTGCCTCATTCCTCAGCTGAGATTTAGGCTCATGCTCTTACATACCCTGTTTCCATTAAGTCTCCAAGCCACCCAGGTAGTAGCTCTGACCCCACAGCTCTGAGACATTGTCTCTGAGTCCCTCAGGGTTGATTTGGACATCCCTGAAGTAACTATGGAGAATTCATGATTGATTGGTGGCTGATGTGGCCTTAGACAGCATTTCTTAACTCATGATATGATTGAACTGGTGAACTAGAGTCTAATCCACAGTAGAAATGTTCCCATGTGCTTCTGCTACTAAGATTGCTTAAATCCTGCCAACCCCTCAATTAACAATAAAAAGTACACTGCAGACTCAGTGGAAATTGTAGGTCAAAGGCCAATATATTTTTGCTGTTTTGTCACAAATTGGCAGAGACCAATTTGTAGAAAAGTCTGGATTTTTAGGCTCAAATTCTTCAGTGTTTAATAACAAAGATATCTCTTCCCATTAGAAATGCCAGACCACAAAGACTTGTCCCCTGGGAATCTCACACATCTGGACTGGAAATAAAATCATCAATTGCTTCTACATAGTTAGAGGGTTCAAATAATACATATATAAGTACCACCATTCCCCCTCCTGATTCACCTGTAGAAAAAATTTTAAACACTACTACGAGGGGCTTCCCAAGTGACTCAGAGGTAAAGAATCCACCTGCCAAGGCGGAAGATGTGGATTCAACCCTTGGGTGGGGAAGATCCCCTGGAGGAGGACATGACAACCCACTCCAGTGTGCTTGCCTGGAGAATCCCATGGGCAGAGGAGTACCGAGGGTTACAGTCTGTAGTACCGCAAAGAGCTGGACACGACTGAGTGACTGAACATGAGTACTACGAGGCAGAGACCCCACTGGCGAAGGTGAACTCTGAGCGCCTAAGCTGTTCAGACTCTGTTTTCTCAGGGTCAATGCTGGGGAGTTTGAGTGGTAAAACAATGATTTTTAATCACGTGGGGAGAATAAGAAAGATTTCATTGTGCAGGCGGTGTGCATGCTAAGTCGCTTCAGTCATGTCCGAGTCTTTGTGACCCTATGGACTGTAGCTCACCAGGCTCCTCTGTCCATAGGATTCTGCAGTCAAGAATCCTGGAGTGGGTTGCCATACCCTTTTCCAGGGGATCTTCCCTACCCAGGGAATGAACCCACATCTCTTACGTCTCTTGCACTGGCAGGCGGGTTCTTTACCACTAGTACCACCTGGGAAGTCTGGAACCCAAGATCAATTAAATGGAGTCTGGGGGGAGACTTTTGTCTCTGTAATTTTGTGAAACTTCTCTAGCGGATCCAAATATGCAGCCAGGGCCAAGACCCACAGCTGTAGCAGAGATCATGCTCAGGCCAGGCCACTTTCTAAATCTCAGCCACCTTGTTGGTATGATGGGTTATTGCTCTCCTCAGTTCTTAGCATGACCAGAGGCTCCTGGACAGGGCAGGCCACCTCTGGCCTGTTTAGTTAGTTGGGGGAGGCTGAGAAATAGAACCATTTTCTGTGTGAAACAGGCTGAGAGCACCTGGTGGCTTAAAAATCAGTCCTTTCATTTACAGGAAGTCGGCATGAAGGTCATCACGCCGCAGCAGTGAATGTCGTCAGCCATTTGGGTCAACCCTGCAAACTGGCAGCTTCCAGCAGGGCACCTGCCATGTCTGTGCTCTGTTTCTCTTCCATCCAACTGGCTGCATCGCTGCCTGCCTGCCTGTCATTCACCTCCCTTGTTTAAATTATTTTCCCAACAGTTTTAAAGGGGCACCCTAAGAAAGTATTATCATACATCTTTGTAAATAGAAGACAAGAAGGATAGGCTACTTAGGTTCCTGTTCCTCTGGGTTCACTTACCTGATCCCTTATTCTGGAATTTCCTTACTTGTGCACTTTAATAATAATAATAAAGTTGATATGCAATGTTGTGTTAGTTTCAGGTGCATGGCAAAGTGAATCAGTTATATATATATATATATTTACACGTATTTGTTGCTGTTGTTTAGTCACTAAATCATGTGCGACTCTTTTTTGACCACATGGACCATAGCCAGCTAGATTCCTCTGTCCATGGGATTTCCCAGGCAAGAATACTGGAGTGGGTTGACATTTCCTTCTACTGGGGATCTTCCTGACCTAGGGATCAAACCTGTGTCTCCAGCTTGGTGGGTGGATTCTTTACCACTGAGTCACCTGAGAAGCCCATATTTACACACACACATAGATAGATAAATAGATAGATACAGATATTCTTTTTCAGATGCTTTTCTCTCATAGGTTATTACAAAGTACTGAGTATAGGTCCCTGTGCTGTACAACAGGTCCATGTTGGCTTTTGTATTTTTCCTGTGTCTCAGGACTGACTTACTGTTCTTTCACTGGAACCCCCATTGCCCACATTTTTCTATTTACCTACCATTCCCGTTCTTCATGGTCCACTACTAGTGATGCTTATTTGGCATATCCAGCCATCAGAAATGTAATCTTCTGCATTTGAACTGCTTAGGCGCTTGCCCGCTTTGTCTGAAATCACGATCCCTTTGCACAGCAAGCAAGTGAATGCCCGAGGGTATGACAGATCTCCTGGTGGTGGCTGTAACTGGTGGCCTAATTCCCATTCACTTTGCAGCAGACTGCATTCTCCAAAATAAGTCACAACAATCATTCCAGTCTTGTATAGTCTTCCAGAGCCTAGCCATGGAACCAACGAGATATGGAATTTATGTTTCTTCCTCTTGAAACTGAGTGGGCCTTTGTGATTTCTTGTACAAATAGAATGAGACAAAAGTAAGGTTAAGTTAGAAAAGGAGACACAGAATCTCCTTTCTTGGGATATGTTATCTCTATCTTGGGACATGTGTCTTCAGAGCCTGGAGCTGCTCTGAAGAGATCCGGTGACTTGGAAGCTGCCCTGCCAGGGAGACCACACAGCGACTGCATGGAGATAGAAAGGTGCTGAGGACCCTGTAGTGATCTGCAAGCAGCCCCCTCCCCTAGACGATGCCACAGGGAGCAGAGAAGTGTCCTTCCTGGCCTCAAGTCCTGCCCAAATTGCAGATTTGTAAGCTAAATAAGATTGCTAATCGAGATTGTTTTAGACATAAGTTTTGGGTGGTTTGCTAGAGCCATAAGTAGCCAGAACATTGCTTTTCCTCCTTCCGAACTCCGGGAGTTGGTGATGGACAGGGAGGCCTGGCGTGCTGTGATTCATGGGGTCGCGGAGAGTCGGACACGACTGAGCGACTGAACTGAACTGAACTGAGCCCAGTTTCAGTTTTGTTCAGCTCTCTCTCACCTGTTAGCGCACCCAGCCTGGAGGAAGCTTGGCACACCCCCAGTTCTGGGGGTAGGTGGCTCTATTTGGCCTAAGTGTATAGGAACCTTTGTCCAATTTCCAGGGATTGTTTCAGGATTCAATTCAAGCCAAAGTACAAGAGGAGGCGTCCCTGGTGGCTCAGATGGTGAGAATCTGCCTGCAATGCAGAAGACTCGAATTCGATCCCTGGGTGGGGAAGATCCCCTGAAGGAGGGCATGACAACCCACTCCAGTATTCTTGCTTGGAGAATCCATGAACAGGGGAGCCTGGTGGGATATAGTCCATGGGGTGGCAAAGAGTCAGACACGACTGAGTGACTAACATTCTAGCTTTCACAAGAGGAGAGGTCTGTTAGGGACTTCTTGGTATATTCTTTTTCTTTCTTTTGGGAAAGCTTCTAGAAACTACTTTCTCCCTCCCTAGATTTTCATCATGTGCCTATGTGAGGTCCAGAACCACTGCACCTATATCATTACCAGCTTGAGACGAATCTCCATCATGGAGGAGAGCAGAGGCCAAGGGTATCACAGAGGAACAGAGCTAGAACCACTAGATCACACCATCCCTGAAGCCTATCCTACTGCAAGACTTCCCGTTATAGGAGTGTATCATTAGGGTCAAGTTTTACTGTGAGTCATGAAGATCTAAAGTAACAATAACTTAAACAAAATAGATATTTATTTGTCACAGAAAAGTGTAGGAAAGCAGGTCAGGGCTGGTGTGGAAACCAGCATTCTACGAAGTCCTCAGTGGCTTGGGTCCTTCCAGATCATTAGTCCTCTATCTCCACAATATGGGCCTTAACCTCAAGGTCTAAGATAGAGGCATCCATTTTCCAGGAGGCTAGAAGGAGGAAGGCATAAGAAGGCTAAGTATCTGTCTCTTGGGGAACATTCTTAGAGGCTGCCAAAAACACTTTGGCTTATATCTTGCTGGCTAAAACTTAGTGTGTGGGAAGCTGGGAAAGTAGTTTTTATTCTGGGTGGCCAGATGCTCAAGCAATCATGGGATTATATGGTTATGGGATATTGGAAGACAGCTCAGTCTCTGACATAGTGAGGCAATGAACTTCTTTACTGTTTAAAATGAGTTTATGTCAGATGTTCTGTTAACTCATAGCCAAAGAGATCTTGACTAGTACATCCTCTTTCTAGTGTATCAGTATAATCTAGAATACTCTTTTTTCATCAGTCTGTTTTACCCTGAAGTTCAAGTCCTGGGGACCTTGAATCAACAGAGAAAGAATATTTGTGTCTGTTTCCCTTCTCTTGTCTTATATCTTAAAAAAAAAAAAAGACTATTTATTTATTTGACTGTACCGGGTCTTTGTTGCGGCATACAGGTTCTTTTAGTTGCAGCATCCAGCCCTTACTTCTGTGATGCAGGATCTCGTTCCCTGACCAGGGATTGAACCTGGTCCCCTGCATTGGGAGCACAGAGTCTTAGCCTCTGGACCACCAGGGAAATCGTCTCATCTTTTCAAGGGAGAAGGTATAACAGCGTGTGGGTAGTCTAAGTCAAGAATGGAAAAATCTTTTGCATCGAATACCAGCCTCATCACACTAACCTTGCAGGAGGGCAGGGACCACATCCTGTATTGTTCAGTGTCAGAGCCTAGCACCCATTACAATATCTGGCACCTAGGAGGTACTTGACAAATATTTGTTGAATACATGAATGACTAGTTGAGTTCTGATAGATCGATATAAATTGGCTGTGTTGAGAGGATTCCTGGGCTTTATCTTGGCTGAAAATGAAAATGAAAGTGTTAGTCACTCAGTCATGTCTGACTCTTTGCGATCCCATGGACTGTATCCTGCCAGGCTCCTTTGTCCATGGAATTCTCCAGGCAAGGATACTGGAGTGGGTTGCCATTCCCTTCTCCAAGGGATCTTCCCAACCCAGGGATCCAACCTGAGTCTCCTGTGTCTCCTGCATTGGCAGGCAGGTTCTTTACAGTCTGAGCCACCAGGGAAGCCCCTCATCTTGGCTGAGCCATGATCAATTACTGATATCTGCTGTGAACTTAGGATAGGGATGCTTGCCATTGTTGGTGATTGACAGAGAAATATCTCAGATGATTATTTACAGCAAATATCTGCTATTATGCACCTTAAATATATTTATTTTAAATAAAAAATCATCTTTCCCTATACAATTACATTGTTCTTCCTCATAAGGAAAACTCCCCCAGTAACTTGCCCATGGCAGGAATCAGTCAATATTTGTTAAGTATCGGTCGTGTTTTCCCACAATAGTGCTGTGCACTCAGCATGCAATCAATCACCTGCCACTGATGGGTACATTCAAATTCAATATTTCTACATATGCCTTCATGCATATTTACCCCAACGAACACCTTTTGGATTTAAAAAAAAGATATAGCCAGTACCTCACAACTTGGAGGTTATGCTAAATTGAAGGAGTTGCAAATACCAGTGAAGAACTTGAACCAATAAATAAAACCTATGTGAAGATGGTTTTTGTTTATTTTCAAGGAAAACAATTCAAAGTATATATATCAAGTTCTAGGAACAAAGACAAGGTCACAAATGTCAAAGGAGTCACCGTGATAAGAAGAAGCCAGTGAGGGGCTTCCCTGGTGGTCCAGTGGTTAAGAATCTGCCTGCCAATGCAGGGCACGTTAGTTTGATATCTGACCCAGGAAGATTTCATGTGCCATGGTGCAATGAAGCTGCTCCACCACAGCTATTGAGCTGTGCTCTAGAGTCCGAGAGCCACAACTACTGAAGCCCGTGTGCCTAGAGCCTGTGCTCATCAACAAGAAAATGATCACAATTACAAGCCTGTGCATTGCAACTAGAGAGTAGCCCCCGCTCACTGCAACTAGAAAAAGCCTGAGCACAGCAACAAAGACTCAGTACAACCAAAAAAAAAAAAAAAACAACAAAGCCAGTGAGACCCATGTGTGTCACATGACCTCCCCACGAAGGAGCACGATTCTTTTGAATGCAGTGCCTCATGGAGGAGAAAGGGCCGGTCCTCCCCTCAGCATCATTTAGGTACCAGTGCATTTAGAATTACAGGGTCAGATTTTACATCCATATTCCCCATCTTCAAAAGAGAGTCATGTGAGTGGAATAAAAAGAGAAATGTCTGTGAATAATAATGTTCATAACAGCTGATATTGATGAAGGTCTTTCTATGTACTGGGCAGTACTATAGTGATATTATGCTTATGTTTAATTTAGTGTGGTTTTTTTTTTGATGTGGACCATTTTAAAGTCTTTATTGAATTTGCTGCAGATTTGCTTCTGCTTTATGTTTGTTTGTTTGTTTTTTGGTTATGAGGCATGTGGGATCTTAGCTCCCAGACCAGGGATCAAACCCATACCTCCTGCATTGGAAAGCGAAGTCTTAACCACTAGACCTCCAGGGAAGTCCTCTAATTTAGTTCTTATAAAAAGTCCATGAGGTGGCTACCAATGCTTTAAGGAACTAGGGATTGTGTTATGAGTAGAAATATAAAGAGAGCATCATACATGACTCAGTTGAGAAAGATCAAGAAAGAAGTCAGAGTTGTTGATTCAGGAATACACTGCAATTATTTAAGACAAACCAGGGTCACTTGTACTTGCTTTCGAATATGGGGAAGTGACGTGCTTCATAAAAGGAACTCAGACTGTAGCCTGAAGATGGCATTATACCAGTAGTGGGATAGTCCAAACAGGTCCTCAGGGTCATGCCCTTGTGAAATGCTGGACTGTATTAGCATGGATGGAATGGGCAGCATCTGAAGGTGTTGTTTTCTTTCAGTGGCATCACTCAGGGACTCCCCATGTGGTGCTAATTGTAAATAATCCATCTGCCAATGCATGAGACAAGAGACTCGGTTTCGATCCCTGGGTTGGAAAAATCCCCTGGAGAAAGGCACGGCAACCCACTCCACTATTCTTGCCTGGATAATCCCATGGACAGAGGAACCTGGTAAGCTATAGTCCGTGGGATCACAAAGAGTCAGATACAACTGAAATGACTTAGCACGCAGCACAGCACCACACACAGGCTGTGCCCCCCACCCCTCCAGCCCTCTGCCAGAAAAACGGTAGAGGAGACATAGGTACAAGAGAAATTTCTTTGAGGTGATATTTTATGATCTTCCTAACCCTTAGGAGTTATACATTAGAGTATCTCCAACTTTGGACATTTTATTTAAACATTGCCATTTCTTCCTCTTTCTCTCCTTTCCTTCTTAAAAAGAACTAGGTCACAGTGCTGAGAAAAGAACTGGGTGCATATTAGGCAAATGTACTCTTGCCATCTCTCCCATCTTTATGATTTTTGTGGCTGTGAGTTACTGGAAAGAGAATGTTACAGAAAAGTTGACACAATTTTTGTAGTGATGGTGATAAAGGGGAGACTGCAAGTAACAGAAAGTCTCTTCTAAACCCTCTTGCTCCTAGCAGCTCTTCCATCAGACCACATTCCCACGTGCCTAATCCTCCTTCTGCCTAGAAACGTCAGGAGGAACCCAGACGCTATTTTAAACAAAGCTCGACACTGAACTCTGTGATGGAATACTTCTGCCCAACAGTCTGGGAAAACTCCCAAGATGATTACAAGGATGAGGGCAAGACCGGTGGAATTTGTGTCATCTGATTTGACTAAAGGCAAGGCCAGGATGGTCCTTGAAGCCCAGTTCCCCTTCCTCGAGGGAGCTCTGGGTTACTCCAGGCCAGTGCCTGAAAGTCCTTGGAGAATGTCTAAGTTGCTGCAGTCCATGAGATGTTAGATTGTGGAGGAGACTCTAAAGAGCGATTTCAGTGGTAAGAAAAAAAGAAAGTACACATGATCAGGAGCAGAGGAAGCCACTTAACCCTTAGGAGGTAGAGTGTGGGCTGAGTTTAACTCTTGCTCTTGCCCTTGAACAGTTCCTCTCCACTGTTCCAGCATCTAGTAATTAACTGACCAAATAAGGGCTGGGGTTCCTTCTCATGATTAGAACTCTCGATATTCTCTGGTGAAGATATAGAGAAACTAACATAAGGTGGTATTGGTACCACAGGTTCATAGGCCTTTGAACTAAAATTTCTATAAAATGAAAGAGTGATTTGAACAAATGTATGAGATTCTTAAATGACTAAGGGGATAGATTTGATACTAACAGGAACTGAGTAACACAGAAGGGACAGTGGTGGAAGCAGAGACTTGCCTCCTGCCAAGTGACGTGAAATCAGGAATTCAGTATGAAGACAATGGGCTACTGAAATTATTTTGGAAACAGCTTACCAGCAGCCGAGCACGTATTGGGATCTCTTCTCTTTTGTTTGGACCTCTAATCATTTGAGATCAGTATCTCCAGAGAAAGTTTTAAAATGTTGACTCACTTTTAGGACTCTGACTCTCTGACCCCTAGTGGAGAGAGGAAGGGGTAACCTTGGGCTATTTTGCAAGGCTTTGATGTCTTCTTATATGCTCAGGTGGCAACTGCAAAGCTTGGTGCTCTGAATGAGAGCTTTCTGTAAGAAGAGTCAGAATAGCTAGGGGATTCAATTTTGGCAGTAAAAGTGCTTCCATTCCTGCAGGTTTTCTTCTGGAGATCTTGTACATTTCAGGAGCACTCTAAGGAGTTGAACATTGGCAATAAAATCAGATCTTCTTGAGGTCAGTGTTTTTCCCAGTGATCTCAGTCCTATGCCTGAGTCCTTTTGCTTTTTCCTTTCTTTATCTACAGGCTTAATGTGACTTGGACGTTTTCATTTTAGGAAAACTGAGTCTGTGTCAACCAGCGGATATGCACATTGTAAGGGATCCTGGGGGCAGAGTGAAGTGCTGATTGATGGCCCATCTGTGGCCTGAGCCAGGACTGGCCCAGGGACAGTTGAATTTTAACAAAATTTGTATGAAGAGCTTGCTATGCTCATTTCCAGATTGTTCTTTAGGCCCAGCTCTGGTTTTTCAGGGCTCCCCTGGTGGTTCAGTGGTAAAGATTCTACCTGCCAATACAGGAGACTCAGGTTAGATCCTTGGATCGAGAAGATTCCCCTGGAGAAGGAAATGGCAACCCACTCCAGTATTCTTGCCTGGAGAATCCATGAACAGAGGAACTTGGTGGGCTACAGTCCATGGGGTCGCAAAGAGTCAGACACGACTTAGCAACTGAACACCACCACCACCAACACGGTTCTTCAAATTTTAAATGCAACGCGCCAGGGCAGCTCCTCATTTTCCCCAGTCTCTGTTTTGTCTTTGACACTAGGAATGCCCCAAGGCCTCCATTCAACCAAGAACCTAGATTCATTGATTCTTTTTCTTATCTGCTTCTTCCTTCCCTGTCCCCTCTTTCCCTCTCATCCCTCCCTCCCTCCTTCCCTCTCTTTCTCTCTTTCCTATAGTCAGCATGCCTCAAACTTTATTCACCTTAGAGATGAAACTCTGTAACCTTTTACCAATGTTTCCCTACATTCCCCTGATGTAGTTTCTTATTTTTAATTAAGTGCATAAGTTTCAAACTGGTTTAAGGACTCTAACAGCCTCTAACTTTGGCCAGGTTTCCAAGTTGAAACCTGACACTGATTCTATGATACAGGTAGTTAAAGTGAAAGTGTTCGTCGTTCAGTCCTCAATCATGTTCAACTCTTTGGGACCCTCTGAACTATAGCTTGCCAGGTTCTTCTGTCCTTGGAATTCTCCAGGCAAGGATACTGGAGTGGGTTGCCATTCCCTTCTCCAGAGAACCTTCCTGACTCAGGGATCGAACTTGGGTCTCTTGCATTGCAAGCAGATTCTTTACCACTAAGCTACCACAGAAAGCCAATAATGATACAGGAAACTGAGAGGCAATGGGTAGGAGTGGGAAGTGACTTCTGTGGATAATTCGGAGATTGAGAAGAATACCTGGGGCTCCTCTGAACTGAGGAAGGAGCTTGTGATTCTTGTCCTGGCATGCTGCATTTAGACTTTGAAACCATTGATTCTGCCCCATCACCTCCCAAATCAGAGGGATGATCCAGTGATGTCATTTCTCCTGGGAATCTGTAGTGTTTTGTTTTGTTAAAGAATTTATTCAATTTTCAAAATAGTGTAAAGATTTCTTTTTGTTTCTTTTCTTTTTTCTTTCATCTTCCTTTCTTCTTCTTTCTTTCCCTCCCTTCCTTCTTTCTTTATTCTCTTGCCAATATTTCCCAATGTAAAGAATCCAAGAAAGTTATTTCTTCACTGAAAAGTGGAGGATCTGCCCAAATTATCCATTACATTTTACGATGCCCTGGGTGCTCTAGTTAAATCATACTGCTATGTTATGATGCCAACCAAGGATTGTGGGTGCAGGCATTAAGAAAAATTGCCTTTCACATTTATTCATTTCATAGTTCTGCCATCTACTGCCTCGGCTTCCACATTTAATAGGCAAGAAATAGAACCTGGAAAGATGTGGTGGAACCAGGCATTTAAAACTCAATGTAGCCACTCAGGGGGACTGTAAGTCTGTCTCTGGCAGCAGAGGCCTTGCCTTTGACACTCTTGCCCTGGGGAACACACGTTACTGTCTCACGTAAGTGACTTTCATTCAACTTTGTGGAAATTGGGGCTATTAGTCTCAACTGGCTGTCTCCCTCACTCGGACTTTTTAGAAGGAAGGAACTGTGCCTTAAAAAAATCCCCAAACCAAAACTTCAAGTCCGCCACACTAGATATTACATAACACAATAATTAAATTATAGCATGATTTATGCTCAGTAAGTGATGAGAGAGTTGATCTGAGTGGGGTGGTGCTGTGCAGAGTCTCCATTGGTTGCAGTGTGGTCTTCTTCCTACTTGTGGCTTAGTTGCCCTGTGGCATGTGGGATCTTAGTTTCCCAACAGGGATCGAATCCATGTCCCCAACACTGGGAGGAGGATTCTTAACCATTGGACCACCAGGGAAGTCCCCAAGAGTTGATTTTTAGGTGTATAAGCAACTCTGGGTGCTTTTGAGAACACACACACAGCGTTAGATAACCTGTTTATTCTGCTATAATTTTAGAAAAATGACAAAAGGACACCAAGATAGTTATAGCTCGGGATGTAACCGTCTAAATGGGTGTGACTAGTTTGGGTATTATTTTAGTTATAATCTCATGTTTTAGAATTCACTGATGGCTGCTTATTGGCATTTCCCTATAGAATCGTCCAGAAATCTTCCGGCCATGAAAAGTTAACGTGTGAGCTTAGGCAGGGAGCGAGCTCTGTGTGCAGCCCTGCTCGGAAGCCGTGTGTGAAGGGTGACCAGGGCAGGAGGAAGAGCAGACACCAGATAGACCGTCACAAGACAGCTCTTTGGCTTTTGGAACTTCCCATCTTGCTGGGTGAATATAAAACGCATGCAAATCCATCCCTGCTCACCACCTGCCCATGCATATATGGCTGTTGACTCATTCTTAGCTCGTCAATAACCCCAAGAAGCTGTGTGGAGGGTGTTAGAATGTGTTTTCTTAAAGCAGTGAAAGGCAAACTCAGTTTTTCCAAGTGGAACTGGATTCCTATCTATGTGGCTGAATTTTACATGTGCACACACACTCGTGGTTTTCTTGGGTTAGGGTAGGTCCCCTTTGGCCTTGCTTGAGGTTTGTCACATTCTTTCACACAAACAGTGACTACTAAAGATATTGGGTTTTCCTCACAGCTCCTGGCGCCCCGCAGTTTTCAGCAGGTGTGGTTTCAATTTATATTTAGTCCCTTAGACATACTTAGCAGGCTTATTCTCACCTTGAGGTGAGTGAGGACAGAAGGCCATACTATAAATCTCCTTCCTGAGTGAATTCTCTGGGAACCACTTCTAAAGAAGTGGATAATTGTAACACATGCAGTAATTTCTACCAACAAGTTCAGAGCAATTGCAGACAAAGCCCCATTGATCTCAGCATGCCTTTTCTTGGGAGGAAGGTGGGGTATCCTATTTAAAAGGAGGGAAACTGAGACACAGGGGTGAAGTTACTTTCTCAAGGTTGTGGAGAACTTGTGACAAGAATAGACACTTCTAACAGGCTGCCTTCTTGGTTCCAGCCTCCTGTCTCCAGCTTGTGTCCAGCAAGACAGATTTTGATGTGGAGTGGGTTTCCCTCTATTTTCTTTTGGCAAGGAGAGTAAGCTCTCCTTAGCCAGTCTACTTTCCTCGGAGTCCAGGAAGAACCTTTACAATTTGGGGCTTTTGCTAAATAAAATAAAAGGATTTGATCCAGGAGATCTGATTGCCCAGCTAGTGGGGCATCTTAATAGCTGTGTGATCCTGGAAAAGTTACTTGACTGTCTGACGTTCAGCTCTTCTGTGTCAAATGGGGATGCAATATTTATGACAGGACAGGGTTTCTGTGAATGCCAAATGGGATAATATACCAGAGAGTGTTTTCATTTAAAAAAAAGACTGTGTTTATTTTTAAAATGGAAAACATCATACAAACAGAAACATATACTTATTAAACAGTCACCCCCTTGGGAACATGAACATTCTGTAGGAATTTATTTATTTACTACTCACTTCCTTCGCATTTCTTGGAATCAGGATTCTTCCAGATTCTTCTGTCACCCACTGACCTTCACTCTCCTGGGTGAAGTGTTTTTGCAAAGAACTTGTCCAGTGGCTTTGTCTCCATGTTCAGTCTTCTAGAAGAATGTGGCTTCTGTTATTTTCAGGACTTCATGGTTACAATTATTTATTTGTATTTTACAAAAAGAACAACCCCCAAACCCTTAAGATACATGTACATTGTAACAGATCAAACTCTACCCAGAAATCATATAAAGAAAAAGTTAATTAATTTCCCTTCCCTCTGCTCTCATCCTATTCCAGTAACCAAAATTAACAAAGTTATTGTTTATGCTTTCCCTCCAATCACTGTGCTTATGCAAATGAATTCAACTGCATATGCATAGAGGTTTACCGCCTTTATACAGAAAGGGGATCACACAATAAATATTGCTTTGCAACTTGCATTTTGCTTTAATATATAGCATATTCATTTAAATGTTTATATTCCTTTTAATGGAATATGGGCTATAAAATACTTCATGGTCTGAATATGCCATAATTTATTCAGTTATTTTCCTGTTTACCTGGATTCAATTTTTCAAGTCTCTCCCCTCACCAAAAATGATGCAAAAAAAAAAAACAAAACACAGTCAAATTCAAGGATCTTTAAATATATCAATGCTTTCACTTTTTTTGTGATAGGTCTTCAAAAGGGGCGTCATGGGGTCAAAATGATAAATGACAAATTTTCAAATGCCTTTGAAAATTTATTAATGTTGTCAGATGTTTGTCAAAAAGATTGTATTAGTTCACACCTCCACCTGCAATAAGTGATAAAATGTGACTCCATGGTGAACTCCTGGCCAGTATGGATGCCATCAACATTTCTTTTTTTTTAATTTTTGATTTAGTTTTTTTTTGTTCACACTTTGCAGCTTGTGGGCTGTTAGTTCATTGATCAGCGATTGAACC
The DNA here is from genome assembly GCF_049115385.1 of Moschus berezovskii. Lineage (NCBI taxonomy): Eukaryota > Metazoa > Chordata > Mammalia > Artiodactyla > Moschidae > Moschus > Moschus berezovskii. Next base: position 38,773,085 of record NC_142475.1, read on the forward strand.
TGCACCCTCAGTGGTGAAAGCACGGAGTCCCAACCACTGCACCATCAGGGAATTTCTACAATCAACATTTCTGATGGGCTTTCATGTGCATTTTCTTGGTTAAGGATGAATTAGTTCAGTTCAGTCACTCAGTTGTGTCTGACTCTTTTCGACCCCATGGACTGTAGCGTGCCAGGTTTCCCTGTCCGGGCTGAATATATACTTTATCGATCCAGTATATTGATGAATAAACTTTTTCATATGTAAACTGGACAGTTTCAGTTCCATTTCTGTGATATTGCCATTCATGTATTTGCACTTTTTCTAAGGAAGATTCTTTTTGTATTGAAGTTAACTCATCTGCCCTATGTAGTTCAGACGTTTTCTCATAGTCTGTTGTTTTTCTTCTGCTCTTATTATGGTGTCTCTTGCCACAGAGAATTTTAAAGTCATCATTCTGTTTTCAGAAACCTTTCTCTTATCTGGGCTTCCCTGGAACTCAGATGGTAAAGAATCTCCCTGGTGGCTCAGATGGTAAAGAATTTGCCTGCAACGCAGGAGACGCTGGTTTGATTCCTGGGTCAGGAAGGCCCCCTGGAGGAGGAAAGGACAACCCACCCCAGTATTCTTGCCTGGTGAATCCCATCGACAGAGGAGCCTGGCAGGCTACAGCCCATGGGGTCGCAAAGAGTTGGACATGACAGTGACTAACACCGTCACTTTCTCTTATCTACTGTGGTTCTATGATCCTGCAGTATCTCTGTTTTCCCTTCTTCTGGAATGATTCCTTTTTCACTTATTTCCTTCTGTTTTCTTCCTTCTGCACCTCCTCTCCTCCTCCTCCCTCTTCATTTTGCCCCTAGCTATGAATTCTGCCCCCTTGGACAGAATCTCAGATCAGGAGATTCTGAAGGTCTCTCCTTCAGAATTTGGAACATCTATTAATGCTTTGTCGTTTCTCACCTTCACACTGATGACATCCTTGTCTCTATCTCTAGCCTTAGGCGTTCAGTTACCCATCAAACAGCCACACTTGGATTGCTCTCCCTCACCTTCCAGACAACTCGGGTAAGAACACATTCTTTATTTTAACTCCCCAAACCAGTTCTTCACACCAGCTTCCCTGAATATCTCAGTACAATTAGTTCTCTGTCATCTTGACTTGAACCTTGGGGTTCAGCTTCAAGTCTTATAGCAAAGCACCGATCTTAGCCCTGTCAAGGCCAACCTTTCCCTCTGTATGCCCAAATTCCCCCTCCCCGCATCTAACACCTGTCACTTTGTGAGGAAGTACTGCTTTACAGGCAGGTTATTCTTCCTATTTGGACACAATGTTTGGTGTCGTGTATCAGAAAATGATCTTGGAAGAGTGAAGACACACTTCAGGGTGAAGGTTGTGGGCACAGGGGTTCTGGCCAAGAAATCTTACGGGTAGAATGAAGTCTTGTGTGATGTCAATTACCTGGGGAACAGGTGGACCACATCAATCTGTGGAAATGAGGAAGGAGCTCCTTGAACAGAGAACTCTAAGTTAATGTCTCGGTAGTTGCTCTGTATCATGTGTTTTAAAGATGCTTTTACCACATAGGGCAAGTTAAAAGGTGCGGATCTCAGGCGAGTGGTGCACAGAGCCATCAGCCCTTGGAGTGAGTGTGGTATTCAGAGAAAATCATGAGGATGAGGGCAAGCTAGTTAGAAAAGAAGGAGACTTGTGTTTCACAAGTGAGATTACTTTTCTGAGTCCTTGTTCTGCATTTCCACTCTATTTCCCCTTCTTATTTAGTAAAGACTTTTATAGGGGTTGGCTTGCGTGAGCACTGCAGATAGAGCCCAGCTCCCTGGAATCAGCATGCCAGTTGTAGTGGGTGGACTCAAGGCAAGGGACTAAGTCAGATCACCTACAGTACTTGGGAAGTGATGTAGTGAAAAGCCTGTGTAGCCAGGCCCCTGTTCCACCACTAGCTGGCTGTATGAACTTTATCAAATTACTAGAAACTTCTATGTCTGTTTCCTCATCCATAATATGACAATAATGATAAACAGTATGGTTGATGGGAAGATGAAATATATTGATATATGTAATGTGCTTAGAACAGTGCCTAGCATATAGTAAGTATTATATCAACCTCTCTTTTCCACCAGGAAACTCTACTTTGGGTACTCAATTTTGGAGGTTCTGCATTTTACTTTCTTAAGGTAAATGACATGCTCTCATATTCTTCATGCATTGAAAAATTTCCTAACCTGCCATTTGCCACTTTGATCCAGATTCTCTAAACCATGATTGCACCTTATCACCAGGATACTCTTCCTCAGGGCTCAATTTTAACATGACCTTGGATTCTTTCTATCTGTGAAACATCAACTTTTTTCTCCCCTTTGCTTTGTTCAGGGTGGTCTCATATACTGTCTTGTTCCTACCTCTTTGTTTCCATTAAGAATATTTCTTTGCCTAGAAGGTCTTTCATTCCCTTTCAACTCCTTCCCTCTTCCCTACCTCTCTTTCACAGACTCTACTGATTCTTTTGGATCTAAATTAATCTAGTACTTTTCCCAGGATGTATCCTATGGCCACCTTAGCTTTCAACTATTTATGGGTCATCTCCACTAGCTGGTTCACGCGTACCTTGAACTCAACATACTTAGACCTGAAATCTTTATCCTCCATTCCTCCCATTCATTTTCTTACAGGTTATCTTCTATGGCTGCAAGCCAGGATTTCTATTGTGTGAAACCAAACCCTGCTTCCCTTCCGCCCCCTCTACCATTCTCACTTCCCATCATGGCTCAGTTTTACCTTGACCTCAGTCCGTTAAGTCTATTTCCTAAGTCTGTGCCTTTTTACACTTAGCTCCTTCTACCTGGAAGACCCTTCATTCATGAGTCTATTTGGAAAACACTTTGAAGACTCTCCTTAAATGCCACCTTTTTGGTGATGTTTCTTCTAGTTTTCACACTTACCTTTTATCTTTTTATTTATCAATAATTATAGGTATGTGTATTGCCAACATCCGCTGGATCATGGAGAAAGCAAGAGAGTTCCAGAAAAACATCTATTTCTGCTTCATTGACTATGCCAAAGCCTTTGACTGTGTGGATCATGATAAACTGTGGAACATTCTGAAAGAGATGGGAATACCAGACCACCTGACCTGGCTCTTGAGAAACCTGTATGCAGGTCAGGAAGCAACAGTCAGAACTGGACATGGAACAACAGACTGGTTCCAAATAGGAAAAGGAGTACGTCAAGGCTGTATATTGTCACCTTGCTTATTTAACTTCTATGCCGAGTACATCATGAGGAACGCTGGGCTGGAAGAAGCACAAGCTGGAATCAAGATTGCTGGGAGAAATATCAATAACCTCAGATATGCAGATGACACCACCCTTATGGCAGAAAGTGAAGAGGAACTCAAAAGCCTCTTGATGAAAGTGAAAGAGGAGAGTGAAAAGGTTGGCTTGAAGCTCAACATTCAGAAAACAAAGATCATGGCATCTGGTCCCATCACTTCATGGGAAATAGATGGAAAAACAGTGGAAACAGTGTCAGACTTTATTGTTTGGGGCTCGAGAATCACTGCAGATGCTGATTGCAGCCATGAAATTAAAAGACACTTACTCCTTGGAAGAAAAGTTATGACCAACCTAGATAGTATATTAAAAAGCAGAGACATTACTTTGCCAACAAAGGTCCGTCTAGTCAAGGCTATGGTTTTTCTCGTGGTCATGTATGGATGTGAGAGTTGGACTGTGAAGAAAGCTGATTGTCGAAGAATTGATGCTTTTGAACTGTGGTGCTGGAGAAGACTCTTGAGAGTCCCTTGGACTGCAAGGAGATCCAACCAGTCCATTCTAAAAGAGATCAATCCTGGGTGTTCCTTGGAAGGACTGATGCTAAAGCTGAAACTGTAATACTTTGGCCACCTCATGCAACGAGTTGACTCACTGGAAAAGACTCTAACGCTGGGAAGGGTTGGGGGCAGGAGAAGAAGGGGACAACAGAGAATGAGACGGCTAGATGGCATCACCGACTCTCTGGACATGAGTTTGAGTGAACTCCGGGGGTTGGTGATGGACAGGGAGGCCTGGCGTGCTGTGATTCATGGGGTCGCAGAAAGTCGGACACGACTGAAGGACTGAACTGAATTGAACTGTAGTTACTCATCTATCTATCTACAAGTAGTTCAATCTTCAAAGTAATAACAAATACATTTATTACTACACAGACACATATACTACACTGAAAGTAAACCATGTGCTTACAGGTCTACGTGCCCTACCATCCTGAGTTCCTCATGAGTGGGACTGTGGGTTATTCATATTCCTCTTGTTTAACACAATGCTTCATATGTTATAGGTGGTCCATTAATCTTCATTAAATAAATTAATAAACAGAGGGACTTCCCTGGTGGTCCAGTGGCTAAGACTCTATGCTCCCAATGCAGGGGGTCTGAGTTCAATCACTGATCAGGGAACTAGATCTCTCAAGCCACAACTAATACCTGGTACCACCAGATAAACAAATAAAAACATTTTTAAAAATAATGGTGAATGGGACTCCTCACTCCCACTTTTTAAGAGTCTGCATGCCATAACTAAAGATGGCAATGAAGATTGAAGAGCTGGCACAGCCAAATAAATATTTTTTAAAATTAATAAATAGAATGAATCATGCTCTTTACACCTAGAGTGAAAAGTCTGCAAGGGCAAGCACAGTGCCTTTTATATACACTTCTGTACTTCATTCATGTTTGAACCTTAGCTGGCGACCAACAAATAAGTACTGAGGATCTCCATTGAACTCCACCATACAGAAAGAGAATCTTTTGTATTGTTATTAACAAATGTTTTTATGCATACATGCCATGCTCTTATAACTAGATCTAAGCTCCTTCAGGGTGAGAACAATATTTTACATATTGATACCCCCACAGTGATTCATGCAGTGCTGTTTAATGTACATACATGCAAACGGGCTCAGTAGCTAAGTTGTGTCCAACTCTTTGGGACCCTATGGACTGTAGCATACCAGGCTCCTCTGTCCATGGGATTCTCCAGGCAAGAATACTGGAGTGGGTTGCCATTTCCTTCTCCAGGGGATCTTCCCAATCCAGGGATCAAACCAGGGTCGCCTACATTGCAGGTGGATTCTTTACTGCTGAGCCACCAGGGAAGCCCTGCTGTTTAATGGGTGTCTATTAATTGAATAACCAGGTAGCAAAGCCTGGATTATTTCTTCCCTACTCTTATGGCTTTTTATTTCCCTACAACAGTATATGGTCTTTCCCATGAATGCTGCCTAGTGAAGAAGTTGCTGAGACTTCTGGGACAACCTTCATTGGGCCAAGCAGGGGCTCTACGCTCTTTATAAGGGCTCTGATGTGCTCTGACAGGAATAACATCTCTAGGTGTCTCAGACAACACTCTTGAAAGCATCTGGTCATTGGCTTCTGCCAGGAGAGGGCAGCGCTCCAGGGCCTGTTCATTCTGTCTGGCAGTGAGTGGAGTGAATCCTGGGCGGCCTGTCAGACTTGGGTGGCCATTTTCTATTCTGCCTCAACCAACAGAGCACTCCTCTGCACTTTCTTATCTGTGAAGCAAAAATGATAATTGCTTCTCATCTACCTCAGTGAGTTATGATGAGGCTAAACCAGACTATTCAGCGTGAAGGAAACACGCCTTGGCAGTGCTTGAACATCAATGCGGAATAGAAACCGGAACATTACTTCTCACCTGATATTAATACCTGCTGTGACCTAGTGTGGAGTGATGAAAATTATAAATGATTAGGAAGTAGAGATTTGTTCCATTAGATAATTATAGAATTATGAATATGAAATGCCTCTTTTCTTCCGTTTTAATACATTTTAATCCAATTACAATATTTGTCATCTTTGATGATTATATATTTTATTAGTGATGTGAAAGGAATGAATAGCATTTTATGTCCACTCCCTCTATTTTGTAATAAATGAGACAGCAGCAGGTCCCATACAAAATGAGTGTCTGGGTCAGAAGAGTTGTCACATGTGGTCAAATACTGCCCTCTGGTGGTCTAAAATGATCTCACATTTTCTCCAGAAAGCGAAACATACACCCCGAAGGGAAACTTGTAATACATCCTAGCCTGAGGGATCCGAGGGCCCCTTTCGGTCTCTCCTGCCCCTCACACACTTGCAACTTCTTTCGCTATTGTTCTCCCTACTCCACCATGTTATTTACACCATGAGCGACTGAACTGAACTGAACTGAAATGCCATAGTGTAGATTTATTTTTATACGTAAAAATTTATAACTTTTCTAATTCCAATGTAACTTTGCCAAACACAGCTTTAAAGGTTAAGGAGACTTTTACTGAGCATATACTACATGTCAGGAATTTGTTACCACCTCTGATAAGAATCTTTGGACAACTTTATCTTATGTATCCCTTCATTCTAACAGAATATGAATCTCATCCTTTTCATGGCCATTTCCCCAAGTTGTATGATTGTATATATGTACATTTTTTCTTATTTGTTATCAGTCCCCTCACAATCATGTAAGATCCATGGAAACAAGAATCCCATCTGTTTTACTCAATATTGTGCAGTTAGCAGCTGGCCAAGTATCTGACACTTGGGGAGTGAGTGAATAAAACTGGAAGAAATAATTTTAGTTGCAATGTGTTAATTGTTTTTATTTGCTTGTCTTTATGGCTACATGGCGCAGAATGTGGGATCTTAGTTCCCCTACCAAGGATAGAACCAGGTTCCCTGCAGTGGAAGTGCAGAGTTTTAACCATTGGACTGTCAGGGAAGTCCTGATAACTGTTGATAGAAGCAAACATAGGGAGTTACAGAAGCTGAGAGGAGAGCCAGCCAATGTGGGGAAGTGGGAAAGGATGAAGATGTGTTCAAGATAAGATCCTTAGGAAACAGTGGACATGTGAGCTGCAGAGGGAGGAAGTTAAGCAAGCAGAGAGATCTACCTGCGCAAAAGCACAGGGCTGAAGAACCATAGCTCTGTTCAGTCATTTCAGAGGCACCATGGGTAGGACCATCAGGGATGGGGGTGGGGGGGCAACCGACAGCCATTGTTAGATCATGAGATAACTACATCTGTTTTTACTTTTTAAAATAACTTTTATTATTATTATTATGTTGGCCAGATAACAAGGCGTATGGGATCTTTGATTCCCACAGGGATCAAACCTAGATCCACTGCAATGAAAATGTGGAGTCTTAACCACTGTCATAAATTAACTGGCCATATGTACATGGGGTTGTTTCTGGACTCTTTTTCCGTTTCACTGATTTGTTTTTATGCCAGTAGCATATTGTTTTGATTATTATAGCTTTGTGATATAACTTGAAATCAGGAAATATGATGCCTCTAGCTTTGTTACTCTTTCCATGATTACTTTGGCTATTAAGGCTCTTTTGTGATTCCATACAAATTTTAGGGGTATTTGTTCTATTTCTGGGAAAATGTCATTGGAATATTGTCATTAGAATATTGAAAATGTCATTGGAACTGTATTGAATGGGTAGATTGCTTTAGATAGTAAGATGAGTGTATTTCTTCCTCTTTACTTTTTTTTGGGGAAGAGCTTGAGTAGAATTTTTACTAATTCTGCTTTAGGTGTTTGGTAGAATTTGCCAGTGAAGCCATCTGGTCCCAGGCTTTTCTTTGTTGGAAGGTTTTGATTACTGAGTCTCTCCTTATTCGTTATTGATCTGCTCAGATTTTCTTTTTCTTCATGATCCAGACTTGGTAGGTGATATGTTTCTCAAAATTTATCCATTTTTTTCTAGGCTGTCCAATTTGTTAGGATATAAATTATTCATAGTAGTCTCTTATGATCTGTCGTGTTTATTGTGTATCAGTTGTAATGATTTCTCTTTTGTTTATAATTTTATTTAGTTGAATCCTCCCCCTTTTTTTCTTGGTAAGTCTAGGTAAAGTTTTGTCAATTTTGTAAATTTCTTAGAAATACTTTTGCTTCATCTGATAAGTTTTGGTATGCTATATTTCCTCTTTCAACTATTAAAAAAATTTTTTTTGCCTCTATGTCCTTAGGGCTTACACTCATTGCTTTCATTTGAATACACAGATGACTTGCTGCCTAAAGCTTACTAAAGCCTGGAAAGGGGAAAGAAATCAGCTGGTCTAGATGAATGAGGAAGTGAAAGTGTTAGTCACTCAGTCATGTCCAACTCTTTGCACCTGTAGCCTGCCAGGGTCCTCTGTCCATGGAATTCTCCAGGCAAGAATACTGAGTGGGTAGTCGTTCATTCTCCACAGGATCTTCCCAACCCAGATACTGAACCTGGGTCTTCTGCATTGCAGGCAGATTCTTTACCATCTGAGCCACCTGGGAAGCTCCTCTGTACACTCTGAATTAAACACCCTGATGCCTGGTTGCCTGGCACCTGTTACCTCTTGACTCTGGACTTAGCGCTCCCCTCAGCCGCACCTATATTTAAAATACATGCCTTTCTCTAGCTGGATTTCTGTACAGATCTGAGTCCAACTAGTCACTGTTTTTCAAGTTTGCTCAAAATTTATGATCCATTTATAACACTTCTATTTTCCATATTGCAATGGAATTACTTTATCTTAATTATCTTTTATGCCATTTCACAAATTTTGGGCAAAAACAATGAGAAATGAGTGCATCCAAGCCTCCATCTTTCTCTAACTGCAGACTTCTTAATTATGTTTTCTTAAAAAATTATTCCTTAAACCATTTATGCTGTTGCTCAAATTAGAGGAAGCCACCCTTTGCTTTTAGAATTTTAATTGCTGGGAGCCAGCGAGGGAAATCCTACCCGTGGCAAAGGTCAACTGGGGAAGAGGCCTGACGGGCAAAGGCTAATCAGGACTCGAGGAACCCCCTGGACTTACCTGAGCATCTACCCCAAAGAAAACCGGAGTCTGACTGCTTTACTATCTTACGCCTCTTACCAAGTCCTCTAATACTTACGGGGGCTTCCCCCCAACCACCTTTCTCTGAAAACATTAATTCAGAGCTGTAGTTTAAAAGTTCTCCTCGGCTTAATAGGAGTGTTCCAATCCAAGCCCCTCTGATAGCTTTCCAACTTGCATGACAAGTTTGTCTGGGCTCTTACAACTGAGTGTGTGACTGTTTATAGCCTCCCAGCCATGCAAGGACAGAAAGCCTAATATTCTAAAATACAGGAATCTGTTGAAGAAGTTAAAATCATTAGAATAGTACTAAAAAAGATTTCATTGTTGAATCAATGCTTGCTGCAAAGTTTCCTCTGTCCATTGTATCCTTGGAAATATATTAATCACATATAGAGAATATAAGTAGTAGCCTTTGATTTAACCACATCAGATCTTAAGTTAATAAATTCCTTTCTTGCAGCTCACTACACCCGTGCCTTATAAGAATGTAACTTTGTTATGTGTCTAGCACCTAACTTTAGGAAAGTCACCTTAAAAGAATATAAGCCTTTTACTTGCTAACTAACCTATTGTTAGGAGAGAGGGCCATAAAACTGTTAGCAGGCCCCCTGGCCAGAAGATGATGTAAACCACCTAAAACTTTTATCACGAGACACACAAAAATAAGCCCTGATCCTGATAAGGATCAAGACTGCTGACCCCACTTGATTTTGGCGTGACTCTATACCTCCCTTTCTCTGTTTCTTATGCGCACAACTTAGGGTATAAAAGCAGCACTGGAAAATAAAGTTTTGGGCCTTGCTCACTGAAGCTTGGTCTCCCCGTGTCGTTCTTTCTCTTTTTCCGTCCTTTTCTCTATTCTCCTTCTTCTGGTTGAGATCCTTGGAGCGCTGGGCCCTCTGAGTTTACTTATCTGCCTGGGCTTCTAAGACCCACTCGAGGGGGTGCCCTGGTGGGGTGCCTCCAGTGATTCGAGAGAGTGCCTGCGGCCTACGTAAACAGAGCAAACCCCGTGCTGGGGTTTTATTGGTTTCCAGCGTAAACCAAGGAATCATCAGCCCCTGTCTCTCTCTCTCTCTCTCTCTGATGCCGACGTCGTTCATCCCGAGGATACCCTGGGCCATATCGAGGCTGGTCCCCGATATTTAATGAAGAAATATTTTTTGAAATATGTCCATTCAAAATTATTACCCTTGATTTATAACACAACAATCTGTTCCTATACATTATGTGCAGACCTGCTCAATGTCTGAAAAATCAGTTTGCTAATCCCTTGAGATTACTTTTGCTTCTGAGTTTTTTTTTTTTTAACCTTCCAGAATTTAAAATGTCATTAGTTCATTAGTCAGGCTTCTGCACTGAACTGTGAAAGGAAGAAATGAATTAAATCATTCCCTTTGTTTCATTCATTTTCTTTCATTTTTTTCTCACTCCACAAATGTTCTTTGGGTTTCTGCTATAAACCAGGCACTCTTAAATTTTGGGAGAGAGTGTCATGGTATTTTCCAGAAACTAAAGAAAGTAAGGTTGTCACATAGCTTATAGGGATGATAAGAGATGAAAGCAGTGAGATCAAAGGTTTGTAAATTATATTAGGGCATCCAGAATACCTTAAAGGCAATGAGAGGCCACCAAAATATTTTAAGTGGAGAAGTGACCCAATCAGATATCAATTTTATGAATTTCCACCTTGGCATAGAACAGATTAGAGGTAGGTAAGATTTTTTCATTGCAAAGACTGTCCTATTCTTACACTTTTTTCTTGTTCTTCTCTTGCATTTGCTGTTAGACCATTTTACAAAGGTCTTCCTAGGTGGCTCAGTAATAAAGAATCCACCTGGCAGTGCAGGAGATGCAGGTTTGATCCCTGGGTAGGGAAGATCCCCTGGAAGAGGAAATGGCAACCTATTCTGGAAAACCCCATGGACAGAGGAGCCTGGTAAACTCTTTACAACCATAAAGTTGTAAAGAGTTGGACATCATTGAGTGACTGAGCACATGCACACAGCATTTTACAAAATTGAAAACCTAGAAAAAAGAATAAAAAACTAGTTTAACGAGAAGTTTGTATGTGATTTTGTAATAGACTTTCTATAATAGGCATTCTATAATTGCTCATGTTGTCAATGCAGGAGACATGGTTCTCCCCCTGGGTTGGTTGGGAAGATCCCCTGAGGAAGGATATGGCAACTTGCTCCACTGTTCTTGCCTGGATAATCCCATGGACAGAGGAGCCTGGCAGGCTACAGTCCATGGACATGACATCGACTAAAGAACAACAACAATAAATTTTCCACTCCTTTTGTGATAATATATAACTAGACTTGATTTATAGCTCTGGACTAGAAATGATTTTTTTTCTTCTGCAATCATAAATTTCATATTGAATGCAGCAACATTAAAAGTTTCCCAGAGAGATATTACTTAAATGTTAAACTCTAGGGGAAATCTTTGAGGTGTTTTGTTGCTCCTCATTATTTTTAATAGTGTATAATTTAGTACGTAACTGTTCACCTCCCAGTATATAATAATAAAGGTATATAGGCAAAATATTGTGGCGACATGAGTGCTTGTTAATGAATAAACAAATAAATTACAGACAGAAAATTGTTGACAACTGCTTAAATTTATAAGTGGTTCTTATCGTTGAGTTAAATGTTGTATTCCTTCGGCAAAATATCTATTTTGCTAACATGTTTGGGCTTTGTGGCCACAATAATTGTGAGTGGAAATACATTTATTTATACCCTATTCTATACAAAGGACTGGTTCAAAATTGGGAAAGGAGTATGTCAAGGCTGTATGTTGTCATCCTGCTTATTTAACTTATATGCAGAGTACATCATGAGAAATGCTGGGCTGGATGAAACACAAGCTGGAATCAAAATTGCCAGGAGAAATATCAATAACCTCAGATATGCAGAGAAACTAAAGAGCCTTTTGATGAAGGTGAAAGAGGAGAGTGAAAAAGCTGGTTTGAAACTCAACATTCAAAAAACTAAGATCACGGCATCTGGTTTCATCACTTCATGGCAAATAGATGGGGAAACAGTGTCAGACTTTATTTTTCTGGGCTCCAAAATCACTGCATATGCTGATTCCAGCCATGAAATTAAAAGACTCTTACTCCTTGGAAGGGAAGTTATGACCAACCTAGACGACATATTAAAAAGCAGAGACATTACTTTGCCAACCAAGGTCCATCTAGTCAAGGCTATGGTTTTTCCCGTGGTCATGTATGGATGTGAGAGTTGGACTGTGAAGAAAGCTGATCGGCGAAGAATTGATGCTTTTGAACTGTGGTGCTGGAGAAGACTCTTGAGAGTCCCTTGGCCTGCAAGGAGATCCAACCAGTCCATCCTAAAGGAGACCAGTCCTGGGTGTTCATTGAAAGGACTGATGCTGAGGCTGAAACTCCAATACTTTGGCTACCTCATGCGAAGAGTTGACTCACTGGAAAAGGCTCTGATGCTGGGAGGGATTGGGGGTGGGAGGAGAAGGGGACGACAGAGAATGAGATGGCTGGATGGCAACACTGACTTGATGCACATGAGTTTGGGTGAACTCCGGGAGTTGGTGATGGACAGGGAGGCCTGGCATGCTGCGATTTCATGGGGTTGCAAAGAGTTGGACATGACTGAGCCACTGAACTGAACTGAAGAATAATAAACTACTGTGCTTAAAACAGAGATAGTAGGAACTTGGTGTATAGCACAGGTTGCTCGTCTTGGTGCTAGATGGGTGGGATGGTGGGGGGGTGGGTAGGAGGGAGGTCCAAAAGAAGGCGGAGATATATATATATATATATATATATGCATGTGTACAGGTGAAGTAGCTTCAAGTCATGTCTGACTCTTTGTGACCCTATCAACTGCAGCCTACAGGCTCCTCTGTCCATGGAATTCTCCAGGCAAGAATACTACAGTGGGTTGCCATGTCCTTTTCCAGGGGATCTTCCCAACCCAGGGATTGAACCTGACTTTGCTGTGTCTCCTGCATTGGCAGGCAGATTCTTTACCACTAGGGCCACCTGGAAAGCCCAGATATATGTATAGTTGATTCAGTTTGTTGCAAGGCAGAAACTAACACAACATCATACAGCAATTATAATCCAATTAAAAAAAAAGAATAAAGCAGGAGAAATGAAGTGTGATTTCTGGGGAAAATTAAGGGCTCACTTGGGGTTCATGTTCATGAATTTAAAGAAAGACCAGTGAGAACAGCGGTGTGGTATCTACAGCTGTGTTCATCTGCGTTGGTCCAAGCATGGACTAGATAGAATTAATTCAGCTAGCATGTGAGTCTGGCCAGCTGACAGTCGCATATTAAGGGAGGGAGTTGTAGGGAGGTGTAAGGTAGAGATTGCAATAACTGTCCATGGAAAATAAGCTGGTAAGGAGGGAAGGGATGACTGAGGAAAGCAAGGAACGTGGAACGGTTCTATCAAGGAGCTGGAGTCTCAGAGTGAGTGAAAGATAGGAGCTCAGGGACCGAAGGGATTTGACTGGAAAGACAGGAGGTGGTGATCAAAGAGTGGGGTGGTAGAATGGAGACAATGGCAGGATTATGACTAATGATAGTGACTGATGATAATGTGATTATTGATGAGGCCTAGGAAACAACCAGTAGACTGAATGACTGAGGAACAGGATCACTAGCGGAGGGGAGGTCAAGGAACTCAGCAGAACGTGGGAACTTCATCTGGAAGGATATTACCATTAACGCAGAAGCAGAGTTGAAGAGAGCAACATGATCCAGGAAAGGAGGGAAACGCCACCTGGGGGTTAGTAGTGAACCCTGGCAATGAAGATAAGAGGTTGAATAGTCTGGTGACATGAGCTGCAAGGGGGCTTCCCACGTGGCACTAGTGGTAAAGAACCTGCCTGCCCAGTGCAGGAGACATAAGAGACCCAGGTTTGATCCCTGGGTAGAGGGCATGGAAACCTTCTCCAGTATTCTTGCCTGGAGAATCTCAGGGACAAAGGAGTCTAGCAGGCTACAGTCCATGAAGTGACTTAGCATGCATGCACGTGGGACGCAAGTGAGGGTGTTTAGGGAGGAGTTAGAATGATCTGAAAGTGGAAAATAAGAGCACAGTCCTTGAGAAGCCTACAGGGGAAGCAGAATCCTCCGGGGAGAGAGGGAAAGACATTGTTTCCACTGGGACTTTCCACTGGGAAAGACATTGTTTACATGGGGAATTTAAGGCTTAAAGGAGACAATGCTTGTACAGTATTCAGCACAGAAATGCCAGGGATTTTTTTCTTTTTTCTTTGTTACCAAACCCTGAGAACTGTGCCGGTGCTGGACTTTCCCATTTTGGAAGAGAGTTCAGTTCAGTTAGACTCCATTTCCTCAGGCTTCAGAGCCCTGGATGAGCTGCTGACTAAAGTGGCATGACTAGCAAACAGAATCAACAGCGTACGTGGTGTGGTCTGTTGGGAGCAGTGTTGGTTTCATTGGTGACAGTTGCTAAAAGGGTTATCATTAAACTCCTATCAAGGGGTTGCCTCTGAGTGATTTTATTCTGTGTTTCCTCTATGTGCGTGCTAAGTCCCTTCAGTCGAGTCCGACTCTTTGCGACCCTATGGACTGTAGTCCACCATGTTCCTCTGTCTATGGGGATTCTCCAGGCAAGAATACTGGAGTGGGTCGCCATGCCCTCTTCCAGGGGATCTTCCAGACCCAGGGATCAAACCGGAGTCCCTTATGTCTCCTGCAATGGCAGGCGGGTTCTTTACCACTAGCGCCATCTGCTGTTAAACAGTTTTCCTTTTTCTGCAGAGGTTTATTTTTCTGATCATCTAAAATGGACTTTTGTATACCTAAAGCTTAATTTCATGCTCAAATAATTTGAAACCAAGAAGAAACTGTTAGACCATGGAGGAAGGAAAAAAGATGGGAACTCATATTAAGTGCTGACATATGCCAAGCATTGTGTAAGGATTTTCCTCATTTGCATTTTTTGATTCATTTGTTCATTCATTCATTAACTCACCAAAAGTGTGTGTGTGTCTTTGTGCATGTGTATCGAATCCTTGCTAAATACTAGGGATTCAGCAATAAAATAGAGATTCTCCTCCTTGGAGGAGCTTATGGTTAAATGAAAGAATTAGCTAAACAAACAGAAATTATAATATGATGGGGCATATGTTAATAATTAATGCTGCTGCTGCTGCTGCTAAGTCACTTCAGTCGTGTCCGACTCTGTGTGACCCCATAGACAGAAGCCCACCAGGCTCCCCCATCCCTGGGATTCTCCAGGCAAGAACACTGGAGTGGGTTGATATTTCCTTCTCCAATGTGTGAAAGTGAAAAGTGAAAGTGAAGTCGCTCAGTCGTGTCCGACCCTTAGCGACCCCACGGACTGCAGCCCACCAGGCTCCTCCATCCATGGGATTTTCCAGGCAAGAGTACTGGAGTGGCTAATAATGAATAATTAAAGAATATTTAGTAAGCACTAGGTACTCTGTGCTTCCATGGTGGCTCAGAGGTTAAAGCGTTTGCCTGGAATGCGGGAGACCCAGGTCCGATCCCTGAGTGGGGAAGATCCCCTGCAGAAGGAAATGGCAACCCACTCCAGTATTCTTGCCTGGAGAATCCCATGGAGGAAAGAGCCTGGTGGGCTACAGTCCATGGGGTTGCAAAGAGTTGGACACGACTGGACTTCACTTTCACTTTAGGTACTCTGTAAAGATCCTTTACATTAGTTCATTTAATCTTGTCAGCAGTCTTCTCAGACACTATATTAATCATCTCATAATAATGCTGTGTTACAAATCATTTCAAACCTCAGTAGCTCATGACCATAAATATTTACTTCTCTTGAATTTTTTTTTTTTTTTTTCTGCTTTAGACTATTGGTCAGCTGGGTTTGGCTCCAGGCTTTTAACTGGATTCAGGTCTGCTCATGTGTCTCCATGTTCTCCCTTTTATAACAGTTCCTGAGGACATATTAAAGCCCTCACACATGGCAAATCCATTAGTACTCCACTGGTCAAGGTCTGATGCATGGTCAAGTCCAGCAGCAGTGGGTGGGGGATGTCCTCTGCCTCCTCAAGTGAGAGTTCCTGCAGTCACAAGGTGAGTGAATAGTTGAGAACAGTGATTCAATCAACCGTAGGTGCTGACTATTGTGTCATCTCCAGCTTACTGGTGAGGGCATTTAAAGTAAAGAAGTTAAGCAACTTGCCCAGGGTGAGAGAGCTAGGAACCTTAATCCCTGGATCCCATGCCTTTGACCGCTACACTACTTTGCACAGGCTACTTGGGAAGGACATAGGGGAGGTGGCTTACCAGTTTAAAGTGGTATAAAGGGTTTAAGCAGGATCTGTAGGAAAGGAAGGGCCTGGAGCTGATCCTGAGTCAGATTTGGCCAGACGGGGAGTTTCTATCTGGTTTAGCAGTGAGGGGGGCATAGGTAGTGAGTGGTAAAAGCAGTTTCACTGGAGAGGTGAGAGCAGAAGGCAGGTGGGTGGGTTAAATGATACATGGGAGGTGTAGAAAGAGAAACAGGCTCTGGAAGCTTGACTAAGGTGGGTAGGAAAAAATAAAACAACAGGATGGGAATAAGATAGAAGATTAGCATTGGGGACTTTTTCTTCAGAGACCGTTAGTAGAGAGGTCCTGTTGGATTAAGGTTTGATCTCTAGAATATCCATCACATCCTTGCCCTTCTGTACAAGATGGTCCTCCTGGATGGTGGGAGGTGAGGATAGAAAAGAGTTGAAGGTGACTCAAAAAAAGAGGGAGAGGGAATGATTTCAATGAGTGTGTGTGCTTTTACATATAACATGTAGTCTCCCTTAGTGTCTGTCTTGTAGCCTACAGAACTGAATCGATACGTTTATTTAATTGGCATTAAATACAATAAATAGGAGGTAACATATGTATTGCAAGCAGGTTTGAAAAGACTTTCTTGATGTCCCCATTGCTTGAAATGAAATCCTACACAATATTCCAAGCTCATGGTAGGTTAGTAAAACTTACTCCATCCTTTCACACACAAAACGGTCTGCTGAAGCCTCAGTCATGGAACTATGTGGGTTCAGTTAAGTTCAGTCGCTCAGTCGTGTCTGACTCTTTGCGACCCCATGGACTGCAGCACACCAGGCCTCCCTGTCCAACACCAGCTCCCGGAGTTTACTCAAACTCATGTCCATTGAGTCAGTGATGCCATCCAACCATCTCATCCTCTTTTGTCCCCTTCTCCTCTTGCCTTCAATCTTGCCTAGCATCAGGGTCTTTTCAAATGAGTTAGTTCTTCACATCAAGTGGCCAAAGTATTGAAGTTTCAGCTTCAGCTTCAGTCCTTCCAATGAATATTCTGGACTGATTTCCTTTAGGATGGACTGGTTGGATCTCCTTGCAGTCCAAGGGACTCTCAGGAGTCTTCTCCAACACCATCTCAAAAGCATCAATTCTTTGGCACTCAGCTTTCTTTACAGTCCAGCTCTCACATCCATACATGACTACTAGAAAAACCATAGCTTTGACTAGATGGACCTTTGTTGGCAAAGTAATGTCTCTGCTTTTTAATAAACTGTCTAAGTTGGTCATAACTTTTCTTCTAAGGAGCAAGCGTATTTTGATTTCATGGCTGCAGTCACCATCTGCAGTGATTTTGGAGCCCCGCAAAATAAAGTCTGTCACTGTTTCCACTGTTTCCCCATCTATTTGCCATGAAGTGATGGGACCAGATGCCATGATCTTAGTTTGCTGAATGTTGAGTTTTAAGCCAACTTTTTCACTCTCCTCTTTCACTTTCATCAAGAGGCTCCTCAGTTCTTCTTCACAAGGTTGAAGGTGGTGTCATCTGCCGTAAGGGTGGTGTCATCTACATAACTGAGGTTATTGATATTTCTCCTGGCAGTCTTGGTTCCAGCTTGTGCTTCTTCCAGTCCAGCATTTCTCATGATGTACTCTGCATATAAGTTAAATAAGCAGAGTGACAACATACAGCCTTGATGTACTCCTTTCCCAATTTGGAACCAGTCTGTTGTTCCATGTGGGTTAGGAAAGTATAACTTTTAGAGGTAGTTGGTATAACCATGCATGTGAAGCTTTTTGCATGCCAGAATTCATACAAAGATTTTTTTATTGGAGTATAATTGCTTTACAGTGTTGTGTATCATACAATATTTTGAAATTTCACTTTGTTATCTTTTAAAACAATGCAGGTGACTACAGCTCAAAATAAACCAATAAAGAAATTCAATTTGCCTTTCAGTATTTGAGATAAATAGTTCAGTTGGTTAGGTCAGGTTTGCTTCCCAATATCACAGCTTTAATTAGTTTCTTTGACACTTAGGATTCAAATGAATTGAAAATATTTGAGTGACTTGAAAGTTGTTGAAACATTCAATTTTGGACCAGGGATGATGTGACTGGCTAGGAGATGCATTATGTGATTGTGAAAAGAATTTCAATTCATTAATATTTATTAGTGAATAACAAGTAATCTCAAAGTTACAGTGTCATAAAATAAAAAGAGCTCATCCCATTCCTGATATGTGTCTCTCACAGATGGGAGCTGTGCTCTGCTTTATCTTCTTCCAGGTCACCGTAGGAGGGGGAAACCAGGCATGGTGAACCGTGAATTTACTTTTAAAGTTTCTGCCTGGAAAAGGCACGAGTTACTCCAGCACATATTACACTGAGCAGAGCAAGTCACACCACACCTCACTAGAAGTGGCAGGGAAGTGGAATCAATCCCAGAAGGAAAGAAGCCAAAAGTATTTAGTGAACAGCACTAATGACAAACTAGTATCCTAGTTGTCATTAGCACTATTCTCTGATTCTGACTGTGGTCTGGACTGCAGCTGGCCATGGCCTCTGCTCTCCCTTCCTCATTGTCGTTCCATCTTTCTGCACTCTGCTCAGCTCCAGAGGCTGACTTCTATGCAAAGCATCTCCTGGGCTCCCTTGCCCTCTGATTTCTCATTGGATTTGACCACTGCAAGTCTTTGGCTACAGTTTGAAGAGTTAGGGAAGAAAGATCCCAGGATATCTATTCTGTGGATCCTTCCTTGCTGGGCTGCATTTGTTAGAGGCTGAATTCTTCTCTTCAAGGTCAAAGGCCCTAATCAGACAGGCTTCTTCTGTAGCTACAACTGTCTCTAGGGTCTGTAGTCCTCAGATGGAAATGGCTTATCTCTGGTGGTACACCCAAGGTCCTTCACCACCCTTTGTTGATTTCTTTTAATCTGTCCACATCCTCATAAAAAGAGAATCTTCACTAAATATATGTCATTTACCCTTTATAGTATGCTATCTGTTTCTTTAGGGGGTATGATCAGTAAAAGTGTAATGACTCTTGGATCTACAGTTTTGGTGGGCAGCAGGCTGGCTAAGAGCTGCTCAGATTCCATGGAGGGTGTTTCCTCCAATGCCCCAAGGAGAATGAAGGAACAGGAAGATCTGCTTAGGTCACAGAGCAGAGCCATGATTGGGAAACTCCTCTCTGGGAGCAAGATAGAAGCAAGGAGTGTTCCCTATCCTCAAGGACAGAGGAGCCTTTCAGTGACTGGTCAATAGCACACCAGAATTTCTATCATCAGTGAATGCCATGTGTTCCCTATTATTTCCCCTTTGAACAAGCTTGTTTATTGTTGATTATCTGTCCCTATTTCACCATTGTATATTGACTGTGTTAGGGAAGATAAGCTGTCTTTTTAACTTATTTGTCTCTGGTCAAGAGGACTCATGTCCACATCTGTTGGAGAAGGTACTGTGCATCACAATGGACATTGAGCTTGATGTCATAGCCAAATGTGACTTAGGGATTTTACATCTTAGGGACAGAATGAATGTGTTTACATGAGGGGAGGAGAGTGAACCTGCTACTTGGTGACCAGCAAGGTGACAGTCATTGGTGCTGGCTTTCCTTCTGAGCTTGTGATGGAATGACACTTACCTGCTCATTTGGCATTAAATGTGGTTGTATCGCTTACTTGGTAGAGCAAGTGGTAGAGTCTACCTGCCAGTGCAGGAGACACAAGAGATGAGGGCTCGATCCCTGGGTTGGGAAGATCCCCGGAGAAGGAAATGGCAGCCCATTTCAGTATTTCTTGCCAGGAAAATTCCATGAACAGAGGCGCCTAGTGGGTTACAGTCCACAGGGTCGCAGAGCCAGACACGACTGAGCACATACATGCCACGCCATCACTTACTTTGATCAGTAACTTGTTCTACTTCTGGGCGGAAGCTTTAAGAGAACCAGTGTGTGAGTTGACATGTTTAGGTAACATTCTAGATATGGGTCACCCCACAGGTCTTTGGCCCCAGAGTGAGGAATACAGCAGAGAAGCGTCCACCCTGACCCACGTTGAACTTGTACAGCTGGAGTAGGAAATAAATCTTTGTCATTTTATTTCACTGGGATTTGAAGGATTTTTTAAAATTACAGCTCAATCTAACCTCTGCAGACTGATGTTGTAGGGAAGACGATTCTAGACAGAGTACAGTCTATGCATGGAGGCCAGAAATTGCATGTCATTGGTATGCCAGGATGAATAATTTGGTGTCTTAGGAGAGTAACGTTCTTGAGAAAAGAAAGGGATGGTGAGAAGACTTTAATGACACAGAAGTGCAGATTTTATCCTGCTGATAAAGGGGAGGAGGTAGTGGATTATGGGAGAGATTTGATCAGAGTGTAGAGGAGGCTATAGATTGAAGCAAAAGAGACTTATTGGTTGGTTGCTTTAAGAGTCTAATAGTATCCAGGTTAGGGCAGTGGTCATGAAAGTCAAAGAACAAGGAAAGAGTGGCAACTTGGAGGTCAATCAGTGCTACATGAAGATCATTTGGAGGTGTGTGGTCGGGCCAGTGAGAAATTGAAGATGATCTGAGATAATTTGGGGGAGCTTGGGGGTGTTAGTTTTACTTCAGGATCCATGTTTGCCTTAGTAGTTTTCAGCAAACTGCCTGATTAGAAATCAAGGACGATTGTTTCATCTTATCCTGGGAATGATCCTTTAACTGGTAAAGTCAATGGTGTCACGTCTCCCTCTTCTCATTCTCTCCTTCAGTGGGAGGAGTGGTGGCAGGGGTGGAGTGTGGTGATCAGTACACTTTTACCTTTGCCTTCTCCTCTGAAATGCTGTAAAGTCTGATGCCTGATCCAGGGAGGAGAATCACATTTATCAGTCCTCTAGTGTTTCACACATTATTGAGAATAGAAGAGATGCGAGGAGCGTGAACCTTCAAATCAATGGGATTATGCGAGTTTTCTTTAAAGAACATTTCAAAATCATATACACAATTTAATGTAGTCCTGAGGAAATCAAAACTTCAAGAAAAAAAATCTGTAAGTGTAACCAGGCAGATAAACTGCATATTTCACAAAACGGCACCATCTCTACAAAGAGCTCCTAGTTCATCTCTTAAAGGGACAGGAGCATCTTCAGGTTTTCAGTGTGTGTTAGTTGCTCACTCATGTCCAACTCTTAGCGACTTCATGGACTGTAGCCTTCCAGGCTCTTCTGTCCATGGGGATTCTCCAGGCAAGATGGAGTGGGTTACCATGCCCTCTTCCAGGGGGTCTTCCTGACCCAGGGATTGAACCTGGGTCTCCTGCATTACAGGCATATTCTTTACTGTCTGAGCCACCAGGGAACCCTACTGAAACCATATGTTGTATGAGAGAGGCAAGACCATTGGTTCCCTGACCTCATTTGTCTCTTAACCCTACTCCAGCCTCTAGGTGCTTTCTTTCTCGTTTTATTATTTTGCAAGTGTAGTTGTTCATTTTTTCTTCTTGGATTCCTTTGTGCTCCACTCCCACTTTTATGAATGGGATCGAATGTTTCATTTCATGACCACCCCACTCCCCAATGAAACATGCCCTGACCGAAATAGATGCTCTCAATGTGGCTGCCACCAAGAATCTCCGCTACCTAGGTCCATTTCATTGTTTGTCTTGGGCTTCTCAAGTGGGTGTGCAAACAAGCAGCATTAGTGTCACCTGGGACTGTGAGAGAGTGCACATCCTCAGGCTTCTACACAGATTCCAGGAATCAGAAGCTCACCTATTTTTTTTTTTTCTAAACAAAGCCTCCAGACAGGACTCTGAAGCATAAATGAAGCTCAAATAAGGACCACTGGTCTAGGGAAGTACATAGAAATAACCTGTCTGCTCCACCTGTCTGATTTGGGGATGGTCTGCTGATGAGCTACTTACTAGTAAGGAGATTAATTGTGAGAAGTGGGTGTTGGGACCTGGAGCAAAATCGCTTACCCCTCTCAGGGCCTTAGTTTCTTCATCTTTGAGACTAGGTAGCAGGCTGGTTGGCAGCTCCAATTAAGCACCACAGAGTAGCACCAGGAGTTTGTTGATCATTTCTAATATTTCAGAAAGCTTCAGAGAACTGATGGGATTATGCTTTCCCTCAATATGGTTTGAGGACTGAGCACTTCTGGGCTAAAACAAGCTATGAGACTATGAGCTTCTCGCAGTGATTTGTTTTCACATTCCCAGGGCTTAACCATAGGCTCTGGCCCAGTGGAAGACCTTCAAGTAATGCTTTCCAGACTGAAAAAAATAATCACTGTAAGAACTCATAGATACAGAGAACAAATGAGTGGTTGCTGGAGGGCAGAAAGTTGGGGGTGTGTGAAATAGGTAAAGAGGATTAAGAGGTACAAACCTCCAGTTATAAAATAAATAAACCACAAGGATGTAATAAACAGCACAAAGAAAACAATCAATACTACTGTAATAACTTTGTATGGGGACAGATGGTTACTAGACTTTCCGTGGTGATCATTTTATAAGGTATGCAAATGTCAAGTCTTTATGTAGTACATCTGAAACTAACATATTATTGTAGATCAAACTGTATTTTAATAAAAAAAATAGTAAATAAATAAGGAAAAAGTATCACTGTGAAAATACAGCTTATTTTCTGCTCATCAGAAGCTCTGATTGATTTCCCAAAGGAAGATCATGGAATTCATGTTTTTAAGGATGTGTTTCAATGGTTGCAGTATTAGATTCCCACAAATAAAGGATATTCAAGATAGGGACCAGGTGGCCTCCACCTTAAACTTGGCTTGTTAGCACTCCTATGGATGACAGCCCAGTTTGCTTATTCATAAGTCTGTGTGGTTTCAATTATTTATGATTTTCTGCTGAAACTGGATGTGGTTCCTTTGGTCCTGCAGGATCCATCTGGGTCACTGACAGGCCCCCTGCTGTGTCCATGTGTGCAGTGTGTTTATTGGCAGTGCAAAATTCAGCAGTATGGTGGGGAAATCACATTTTAAGAGGCTGCGGAAGGTGTCCAGTGGCCGCGTGGAAGAATGTGAGGCTGTGCCAGGAACCTTCCAAGCGCTTTGAGAGGGGGGTCTCTTCCATAGACTTACGGGTCTGAAACCGTGGTGTCTCCTTCAATCTTTGACTGTTTTCAAGGGCAACAGATTGAAGACTTCCCCCGCTGTGTTGGGCTGTCAGAGGGAGAGAGAAAAGTGACACTTCCTGCTGCTCTAGAAGGGAAGTGAATCAGCAGGGGCCCTGGTTTCCTTCAAACTCTAATTATTGTCTGTTTCTGAGACTGTCTAATCCAACAGCCACACTAGTAAAATCTGAACTCCAGGGTCAGACACAGAGAAGGGCAAGAGAACAGACCAAATCTGTATTAGTTCACAGAACTCCAATTCTTTATTAATCACAGCTTGCTCACAATGACATACAGGAAAATAGCACTAATGAAGAGTAAATATGCAGGCAGCAACCTTCAGGAGTTGGGAGTTGGGGGAGAAACGACTTCAAAACTGCGATAGGTACTCACGGTGGGTATTTGGTGATTCTGTTAGTTGGCACAAACGCCCTGCCTAGCCCCCTCGACTGCATCAGCCCTCACAGATGGAGTAATTTTTTTTTTTTTTAAATAGGCAGGATTGCCTCACACTGGGGAAGAAAGACCAGCTTAAGTGAAAATCCGCAGTGTTTTTGATTGTGTTTGTGTGTGTGTTTGAATGCAACAACCAGCTCACAGTTTCCAAGTGGAAAAATATTCAGTAGCATCATGTACTTGTACTATAGGTAAGAGCTTAAAATGAACATCATCAATCATGGCATCCACAAATAAGCCACCTGACACATTAATTCATTCCATCAAAAGAACTTAAACTAGAGAATTAAGCCCACTTCATGAAAACCGATTTCACGGCTGCTTGAACCATTTGGGTTGGGATCTGTGTTCAGCACTTTAAAAGGTTCAGCTTTTTGCTTCTACCCAGATTGATCTCAGATCTGTCTTTTTCATCCATCCCTTTCTTAAAGCCAAAGCTCATTTGTAGCACATAATCCAGTAGAAGCAGAAGTAAATGCTACGAGTAGTGGTGTTACTTAGCCTGGTTTTGTAGTTTCTAGGCAGTTAGTAGATTATGAGCGAACAAATGTGGTGGTTTGTGTGGAGTTATAATACCTGTGATCTAAGTATGGCCTCAGTCAAGTCCAAAGATTACCAAGCTGTCTAGGTCATTAGGCAATGGTGGGTTTCTAGCACCAAAGACTGTCTACTGACCTAATTTTTCTGTTGGAATGTAAAGGGCAGGGAATGGAGTCAGACGTGGGGAGCTTCCAAAAGAACAGACCTAGCAAATTCATTTGAGTGGAAAGACACAACATCGAAAGCCTGTTACAGGGCATGTACGATTATGAAATAACTTGCATAATGCAATACTTGTATTTTTTAACAAAAATGTAAGTATTTACAAAATAAGATCCAAGGTATTTTTTAAACATCAAGCAAAACATTCTGCAAAGAGACCGCATTGATTTTTTTTTTTATTTTTGATTCTGTTTTTTTTTTTGTTTTTTATAATGAGTTCTTTTTAAACCATGTCATACATTTCCCATACTGATATCGCATGATCCATTATAATATAGGCAGGGGGATTTACTAATGGTGGGGCGTGCCATACCCTCTGTCGCTTCAGCCAGACAGTTCGACCTGCAGCTCCTTGTTCCTGCGCACCTCCGCCGCATGCCTCTCCTGAAAAACACCAGAGGGAGAATAGACATCACGCGGCTCGCGGGGTCCACAGAGAAGCAGGAGAGCCCGCCCACTAATTTACATACTACGCGCTTGACAGAAAGTAGCTCCTCCTCCCCCACCCCCACCTCCTTCCCATTTTGTGTCTACCTTTAGGAGAAAACGTTCTCATTTCACAAGAAAGTGAAACATGGAACCCAATAAGCGTCATGTCACAGAAGACCATGAAAGACTAATAGTGTCTATAAAAAAAACTATCCCTGTATTTGATTAAAATAGTGACCAAAAGATCACATGATTAAGATAATTTTCTTTTTCATTTTTTGTTTTTTTTGATTGAGAGAATTTAAACTCTCAGGACTACTGTCTACATCGAGAGAACAGCAATAAAATACCATACAGTCTCGTCTGTCTTTTAAAAAAATTGCCACTGTATTTGATTAAAATGAAGACAAAAACGATCATATGGTTAAGAGAATTTTGACTATTAGGACTACTGTATAAATCATCAGAATAGCAATAAAATAGCACACTGTTTTCTCTTTGATTTTTGATGGTCTTTTTCCTTTTCTCTAATACTTTAAGGGATTTATAATTGCCAATGGACACTTTGGGAGGATGAGATGTAGGAAGAAGACCCTATGTATGCTTCCTAAATTCTTAACTCCTTAATCAAAGTCTTTCAAAACTTGAGTCGTCCAAACGACCTCTCCAACCTTACCCTCTACTCTTTTCCTACACCTAATTGATTTCTTGTTTTAACGGAATTGTCATGAGATTTTCAATTGTTGAGATTCCTAGTCTTTCATCTCCATCCATCAGGAGAAGACTCTTTAAATCCCTGTTTAGTGGTTGCCTCTTTGTTCATGAAGATTTTCATGTGGCTGAAAACTATCTCACTTTACATTTGTAAATGTGCATAAGTCTCTTTCATGGGGCAGCCATTTTATTCTAACCTGTACTTTGGGCATTGCTGCTCTTATTTCATCTGTTCTCTTTGACAGGTGCTTATTTAGAAGTTCCCCGAGGGCCAGGGCTGTATTTTTTCACTTTTGTTCCATTTGTAGGGCCCAAAAGAGTGTTTTGCATATAGTATATGATCAATGAATGTTTGTTTACATGAGAAACTGACATACTAAACTTGACTTGGGAACTAAAGTTTCTGAGGAGGGAGTTGATAGGCAATGTGGAATGCTATTTTTAGTACATCGTTCTCCTGAGCATATGATTTTGCCTATTACTGTTTATTTTCTAAGTTATATCTGACTCTTTTGGGACCCTGTGGACTGTAGCCCACCAGGCTCCTCTGTCCATGAGATTTTCCAGGCAAGAATACTGGAGTGCATTGCCATTTTCTTCTTGAAACAGGGATTGAACCCATATCTCCTGCATTGGCAGGAGCCAATGAGCCACTTTACCATTGAGCCACTGGGGAAGCCCCTTGTCCATTATAGGGGCTAAATAAGTGTTGGTAGGTATAACTAATATTCTAAATAGAAAAATAAATGCTGATAATAACAATTAGTATTTTTCAATTTTAATTTATTCCCCTTGCCTATTATAGGAGCTAAATGTTTATTAAATTAAAATTGAAAATGATAATTATTATTTTCTATTTAGAATATTATTTATATTGCTATTTCCCCCCCTGTAGCTCCAGAAATTTCTTGTAGCTCTACAAATTCCTTTAGTTTAGAGGCAATGACCTTGACCAGCCTTAAAGTAAATCTTATAATTAAAGCTCTATTGATCTCAAGAAGTCTTTGCTTATAGGTTCTTTATAAGACTAAGCATTTACTAGTCACTTAACATGTACCAGTTCTGCACAAGTACAGATTTTACCTGTATTAATTCCCTTGATCGTCACAACAATCCTGTGATGGAGACTCTATTATGGTTCCCATTTTACAGATGAAGAAATTAAGGCACAAAAAAATTAAGTCACTTGCCCAAGATCACATAAGTAACAAGTAGCAGAGCTGAGACTTAACTCAGAGAGCCTGACTCTGCAGCCAACCCCACCCCTCAACCACTGCTATGCAGTCTTAGTGTGAGTGAGCAGAGAAAATTTTATAGTTGTATGGAAAAAAATGTGTCTTTTCAAATGTAGGTTCTTGGAGAAAAAGGCATATATATAGCCATACACTTCCTTCAAAAATATAGCATTACAGTAAGCAGCAAGTTGATTCTAGAGTTTAAAAGCAATTTTATGTAATTGGTTTAAATGAGCTTTTTGTCTGCATTCAAAAGCCATGAAGAGAAGGGGAAAAAAGCATGTATAGAGAAATCATGTCCTGTTTGGAAATGCCACGGGGGAATTAGCATGGATGCAGCTGACTCTTCTTTCTTTTTGTTCTGCTCTGATGAGGAAAAAGATGCTGTAAAATCTTTTTCTCATGCAGGAAGAAACTAATTAGTAAGAGCTCAGTTCTGACAAAAATTGAGAAAAAGCCCAAACCATCACTATGCTAGGAAAAAAACCAGCCTCAAGTTTAAAGATTCATATAAACCCAAATTTACAATATAACAGGAAAGATTATAATTAGTATTATTAGGCTACTTTGGAGCACATTTCTTAGTCAACTTAAAAAATTAGTTGTAAAGAAATAGATTTTGCCATAGGAGAGAACAAGTATAATTATGAACTGAAAAAAGAAAAACAGGAAATTTAAATGCTGTTCTCCTAGGAGAAATATTGTTTACTTTCAGGTATTTTAGTAAATCTGTTATTTGAAAATTTTATATTCAAATCATCAAATATATACTTAAAATTACAATGTAATTCCATATAAAAATGTGGGAGAATCAGAGATATTCAGTGGGCTTGTCATTTTCAGCATAATCTGATTTTTCAATCAGCAAAATGTTGGTAATTGTCTATAAGATCTTCTAGAACTAACATCCCCAAAAGATGTCCTTTTCATCATAGGGGACTGGAATGCAAAAGTAGGAAGTTAAGAGATACCTGAAGTAACAGGCAAATTTTGTCTTGGAGAACAAAATGAAGCAGGGCAAAGGTCAACGGAGTTTTACCAAGAGAACGCACTGGTCATAGCAAACACCCTCTTCCAACAGCACAAGAGATGACTCTACACGTGGACATCAACAGATGTTCAATACCAAAATCAGATTGATTATATTCTTTGTAGCCAAAGATGGAGAATCTCTATACAGTCAGCAAAAACAAGACCAGGAGCTGACTGTGGCTCAGATCATGAACTCCTTATTGACAAATTCAATCTAGTCTGCTTCCTGTGCAGAGCTGGCACAAGTGACAGTTTTAACAGCATAAATGCTTGGAGTCAGAGAGACTTGTTCAGACTCCGATGTCCTTAGCTTTGTAATCTTGACCAAATGGCTTAATTTCTCTAAGGACCGTGTTCCTTAGATGTGAAATGGGGATGATTACAGTATTTCCTTCTGGAATCAAATTCCATAGTATGTGCCAAATACCTGGCTTACAATGAAAAATCAATGAAGGTTAGTTTTAATCCTCCTTTTCCTTTCATGATTCATTTATCAGACCTGATTCATGGGGTCACAAAGAGTCGGACACGACTGAGCGACTGAACTGAACTGAAATGAACTCATTCCGTACGAAATAGTTACACAGATGTCACTCATGAGTCAGAATGACAAAAATGCCCCCAAAACCCAAATATCAGATGAGAAGGATGAAAGGTTACAATAAGTGGAAATTGATAACGGTTGAAATCTCTACCTAAACAGTTATATGTTATCAAAATTATCTCCGAGATGAAGAATCACAGAATCTTACTCTCTTAAAAACTTTTTATCTTTTTAAACTAAGTCATATTAGTAATACCATTATCACTAAAATAGTAACTATAATGCTTTCACTTGACCTTTCATCCATTGTTATAGGTGAAAGTTATCAATTACATTGAAACAGTGTCTCATTTCTATACTTTGTGGTTGAGTAAGGTATAGTATTTGTCAAGGAAGTCTGTTTTCTTTTTTTCTTTCACGTCTAAACACCTAAAACTCCTTCAGTATCTGTTACAAAGTTTCAGGCTGGGAGGTCTTGTCATTGGCTAGTGAATGACTCAGTAAAATTTTGAAACCAAAAAGATGTTTTTACAAATTGGATTAAGAGAAGAATTCAACAAGATTCAGTAGATATCCTCTTAAATGACCTGCTAGGTTAGTTAGCATTCCCCATTCCCTCCATGTTCCTTATCCTATTTCCTAAATCTAGCTATCATTTACCTTGTGTTGTTCAGTTGCTAAGTCGTGTCCAATTCTTTTGCAACCCCATGGACTGTAGCCTGCCAAGCTCCTCTTTCCCAGGCAAGAATACTGGAGTGGGTTGCTATTTCCTTTCCAGGGGATCTTCAAGACCCATGGATTGAACCCACATCTCCTGCATTGCAGGCAGATTCTTTACCACTGAGCCATCGGGGAAGTCTTAATGAATATGCTGCTACTGCTGCTAAGTCGCTTCAGTTGAGTCCGACTCTGTGCGACCCCATAGACGGCATCCCACCAGGCTCCCCTATCCCTGGGATTCTCCAGGCAAGAACTCTGGAGTGGGTTGCAATTTCCTTCTCCAATGCATGAAAGTGAAAAGTGAAAGTGAAGTCGCTCAGTCGTGTCCGACTCTTCACGACACCATGGACTGCAGCCTACCATCCATGGGATTTTCCAGGCGAGAGTACTGGAGTGGGGTGCCATCACCTTCTCCGCTTAATGAATATACGTATTGTTAAAATGATGAGATCTGCCTTAACTGATTTTTCATGATTAACTATTCACTCCAGTTCCTGGTTGGGTTTGATAACAAAGCTGTTACTACTCATGGTGCCTAATGTGTCAAACGGTGAACTTTCTGTGGGATGTAGTCTAGTGCATAAGGGGAAGAAAGAAGTGTTGGGTGAGGGAGAAAGAGTCTCTTATTCTTTCTGCATGGTGTTCCCCCTCCCCCTCTTTTTAGAAATAGAAATTCAAAGAATAAGAACATTTTCAATTTCACCCCAGTGTTTGTCACAATCCCCAGGTTACAATATTGTGTCCTGGGCATGACTGTTTATATCAATTTGAGTGACAAAAACATATCAGCCTGCTGTAGGTCTTTGTGGCACAGGCATCTTTTTGTCCACCCTCTCCTCACTTGATTCTTTTCTGTATAAGTGGGAGCTTTAAGATGTAGTGCTAAGGGAAGAGGAATGGAAATTTTAGAAAGAGAGTAACAGTCAAAACTGTCCTGAGCACAAAGCTAATTGTGTCATAATATGTGTTTGGTAAATGTAGCATCATTACAACTACATTTATTATCATTAATAATTCTTAACCTAATGATTAATAATCATGAGGGTAAGTTCTCACACAGGAGATAGAAGAAATTGTGGGAGGCAGGAGGAATCCTTGGAAAAAAACAGAGAGAAGAAGGACCATGAGCTAAATGATGTATGTATGCATTGATGTGTATGTATGTATTCAAAAATCTTTGTGGAGTTCTTCCTCTGTGTCAAGCAACATTCTAGGTGCTGTGTGTTCAGTGGTGAACCATATAGACACCTACATATTACTTCCATGTTGGTGCTTTTATATTTTAATAATTGCTCATTTATTCAATAAACAAATAGTAATATATGTAAAAAAGAGTGTAACATTATTCTTTGGAGGAAGAAAGAACACTTTCATGGAACAAAGATGAAAATATTTCAAGATAACTTATGACAACAAAATAAAACATTTAAGAAGCCTTCAGAGTTTCTTAACTCTGGCTAAATGTAAGTGTCTACTTTGTTGTTGTTTGTTGTTCAGATGCTAAGTCATGTCTGACTCTTTGCAGCGTGCCAGGCTTCCCTGTCTTTCACTGTCTCCCAGAGTTTGCACACGTCCATTGAGTTGGTGATGTGATCCAACCAGTGTCTCCTGGTAAGCTTTGAAAATAATGCTGATCTCTGGGTTCTGCCCCACATGATTACATCAGAAGCTCTCATTTAAAAGAGCTTGTCAGGAGGTTCTAAAGTGCAACTGGAGTTGCTTTTGTTTTAGGCTTTCAGCTAAAGGCTTTGAGGGGCTTCCCTAGTGGTAAAAAATCCCCTGCCAATACAGGAGATGCAAGAGATGTGAGTTGGATCCCTGGCTCAGCAAGATTACCTGGAGAAGGAAATGGAAATCCACTCCAGTATTTTTGCCTGGAAAATTCCATGAACAAAGGAGCCTGGCGTCCTACAGTCTATGGAGTTGCAAAGAGTAGGACATGACTGAGCAACTGAACACAAGCATAAAGGCTTTGACTCTGAGAGGTTTGTGGGAATTCATGTGCAAATGACAGGGAGGACACCATTGTAGCCACCACTGTGGGAGAGGCTCTGTTCAAATACTCGGTTCACTTCACTAAGGAGGAGGGGGGCTGAGGGCTGGGTGCTAGGCAGATTGTTGCAAAACCTCATGCGGAATTTTATCACATCTCTTGGCTAATTGGTAGGGCCAGGGAAGGCTGTCAAAACACTGGGCAATTAAAATGTATAAAAGGCACTTAGTGTGGTCACCTCATGACAATTTACTAAGAGGTACCATTTCAGTAATGATCATCTTTTGATGTGGGAGATTCCAGAAGAGCTTATGTTATACAGGCAGTTTCATACACTTTCAGTACTGTTATTGACCCTTTTTTTAAGCTCTAATTTCACTGTAGTAATTTCATTCAGACAAAAGGCTAGATATTGGCCATAATAAAAAATTTACTTTTTCTTATTTTAGGAAAAAGGAAAGTAGTTTTTTTTTAGTATATACAAACACATATACCATATGCAAACAAAAAACAGTGTGTTTAAAATACATCAAATGCAAGTAAAGTTGGTATTCTCCACTTTACTGAGAAGATAACAGATCTTGGCTGTCACTGGTCAGAGGTTCTAATAGATTTGAAAAGTGTCACTAGCTGTGGAATAAGGGAAAATGTGGCCTTACATATGATGTGAGCTGCATAATCAGCACAAGCTAGAATGCTGTCAGCTGAGATTTATATCAGAAAAGACTACAAACCACTAGTTCGCAGACCTGGCTACGTACTGGAATTATCCGGAGAGTTAAAAAAAACATGGTTGCCTGAGTCCCACCCATGGAGATTCTGCAGCTTGATGTGAAGAATATTAAGGATGCCATGGGCTGAATATTTATAGGACAAACTGTATGTATTCATGCATATGCGTATGAATGTATGTTTGTCTGTATGGAGGCGCCTGATTCTGGATGAGAGTGGTAAGACAGAAAAAGGAGCTGGTGGAAGTGGGTGGGTGGGTGAAGATAAACATGCAGAGAAAAATAAATTGCCCATTAAAAACCAACACTTCTGGAAATACTAGTTAATTATGCAAATTTTATGACCTCTTTTACAATTGAAATCAAGAAGGATGTACTGTGTGTTCGAGTGTGTAATTAAAAAAAAAAGAGTAATGCTCCTAGATTGCTGTAGAGTGATATAAATCTTGCACTTGAGATTAGAGGTCTAATTGCCAATTCTGGATAAGATCAGCATGCCTCATTCCTAGAAATGCCTTTTATTTTTTTAGGGCCTAGGATGAGAGATGAAGGTTGATTCACAATTATCTTGAATAAAAGATATTATAGTTCTGAGAGAACAATTGCCAGAGGATATCCAGTACTGCTTATCCTGACTGATGGGAATGGCCATCATATATTCAGACTGATGAGGAGGAAAATACCAGGGTGCCAGATCTGGAGGTAATGAACTTCCTCTACTAGTTTTCCGTGTTTGTTTGAAAGTTGCTCAGTCGTGTCTGTAAGGTCGGACCCTGGTGGCCTTCTTGGCTTCCCCTTCCTGGTGGCTATCTTGGCTCCTTTTTCCCCTCTCCAGCCCCCGCCGGAGGGAAAAAGTCCCGCCAAACCGCTGAGGAATCTCTGACTTGATAACCCTCTGCCGAGATCTACCCCCGCTTCCTGACCTCCAGAGTGACCAACCCGGTCTTGCCACCTTGACTAGCTGACCATTCGCAATCTCGCGTTCCTGAGCTTTACCTTATTTTAGGCCTGTCCAGGTTATATGATGCCACTTCTTGCCCCGAAGGCATAAAAATCGCACCCTGCCCTTGTTCGGGGCAGAACTCCTCGTGGCCATTCTTGCGGTCAGTGGGTTCTGCCCGGAGCGTACTGCCAATAAAGCCTGTTACTTTCCCTTGGTGTCTGGGTTATTTCCTTACAGCTTGAGACGCCCTTTTTCGCGACCTTACAGTGTCTGACTGTTTGCGACCCCATGGACTATACATTTCATGGAATTCTCCAGGCCAGAATACTGGAGTGGGTAGCCTTTCCCTTCTCGAGGGGATCTTCCCAACCCAGGGATTGAACCCAGGTCTCCACATTGCAGGCGAATTCTTTATCAACTGAGCCACAAGGAAAGCCCAGTTTTCCATGTAGATTTTCCTACAAGGGCTTTCCACTGTTCATAAATATTCTGTCTTCTTTTGACAAATATATTTTTCCAAACATATGTCCAAATATATTTTGACAATAAGTTATATATTTAATATTATATATTAATTAAACATTAGACCAAATATTAAATATATTTTATATTATTGTTTTATAATAATAATATTATTTTTAAAAATATTCATTATATTATTGATTTGTATTATTGTTTATACAAAATAGTTAACATTTCCAATTTAATATTTTTCCAGTAGGTGCATTTCTAAGATTTGTACTGAAGCCTTTTATACATTTGAAAAGTGGGAATCGGCCTCCCTCAGTCTATTCACTACCGGAAAACCTGAGAGAATTCCAGCTATAAGTCACACTTATATTCCTCAACCACATTGCAGAGTGGGAGACACTGCCCATGGGGTTAGGTGCCTTCCATACCTGCTGCTGCTGCTGCTGCTGCTAAGTCGCTTCAGTTGAGTCCAACTCTGTGCGACCCCATAAACAGCAGCCCACCAGGCTCCCTCGTCCCTGGGATTCTCCAGACAAGAACACTGGAGTGGGTTGCCATTTCCTTCTCCAATGCATGAAAGTGAAAAGTCAAAGTGAAGTCGCTCAGTCATGTCTGACTCTCAGCGACCCCATGGACTGCAGCCAACCAGGCTCTTCCATCCATGGGATTTTCCAGGCAAGAGTACTGGAGCGGGGTGCCATTGTGTGCAGGGTTTAAATCTCTGATGCCGGGCATTTGAGAATTCACTTGCTGTGTGTTGCATATGAATGTGCAGCTGCTCGGTTCTCTGTTACGATTACCTTTTCCTGCAGACGTTCAATAATAGCAGCTAGATTCGCCTCACGGTTTTCCTTGATTTGTTCCATCTTCAGGATCAGCTTCTCCTCCGCCATCTTGCTGAAGTTGTTGTTCTCCTCCAAAGCCTTCTGGAGGACCTCTCGCTCATGTTCCCGCTTCTCCGCCAGTTGTTTCAGCACCTGAGCCTCCTGAGACTGGGGAAGAGAGACACAGCCATCTCAGAATCCCCCAGACACAAACCTGGCCGAACAACGGTACACTGATTCAAAAGAGCATTCTTTTCAAATGAATAGCGCTTCGAGCCTTGAGCATTATTGTCAATTCCCTTCTCATCTTCACACCTTTGAGTTTTCTATAGAATCAGTGAATTGGGAAGAGTGATGAGCTGAATTTTCAGCTGTGAGTCTTTTGGACAGACTTTTAAAGAAGCATTTAACCCTGCTGGAAGAGTTCTTGTTTTTGTTTTAGTGAGTTGCTGCTAAGCATTTATGCAACAGGGAATGCTGTCATCAATCTGTGGATGACAACATCCATGGAAGCCTGAGGAAACTAAGTGAGGGTTGGGGCAAGTTCCCGTCTTTTCCCTGCCTCATTATTTTGATCAGCTGCAGGCTCCCCTCTGCAATGAGCCTTTCAACTTTCCCCAGTAAAATTGTCAAATTCACTTTCTTGTTTTATTCCATGCCTACCTCTACCCTTTCTTCCCCTGCACCAAACTGTCTTTGGAGACTTGTGAATACTGCAAACTTCATGGCCATGTGGCCACAGACAACAGAAAGTCCTTTTATGGACCCATCTTGAACACACCAAAACCACGTGGGTCATCTTTGAAACCCCGAGATTGCTCAGGGATCACAGAAGAATCATCAGAGCCCTGTGTACCCCATTCCTGCACACCCCCACATTCTGTGCACTGCAATTCTCCTGCAGCATCAGGAAGCTAAATGATTCTGTATGTTAACAATCACAGGGGTGCTTGGTAAATACACAGAGGCCTAGTATCCACCTCTAGATTCAAACTCTGTGGTTCCTTGGTGAGACCCAGGAATCTATATTTTTGATAAGCATCCCTTGTGATTGTAATGCAGGCAGTTCAGACTACTTTTTGAAAAACACACTGGCATGGGCTTTGGTGTCAAGCCTGTGTTTAAGTCCTATGTTGGTTGCCCTGGATATATTAACATCTTTCCACATTCATCTTTACCTCCACAACTAAGCAGCTAAGCGAAGCCTTACCCAAGACTGAACTATCCAGGTTTAAGACTAAATTATTACACATCCACCATTCTGGGATAATTCCTTGGGATCAGTTTGTCCTCTGAGGTGAATCTTCATAGGAGTAATTGTAAATGTGAATATCTAAACAATGGTAGATTAAAAAATATTCCATGGGCTAAGTATTGATTACCATTAAAAACATTGATAGACATTTCAGTTGATGGGAGTGGTTGTGGGGCCTTACTGGAGAGGTCTTGATATATAAAAGATATGAAGTCTGAGTGGGGAAGAAACCTCTCTTCAGGTAAAATTCTATAGGAATAGTAAAATCATGTAACCTTAAGAGTCTTTGCGGATGTGTTATTTTGACATTTACCAGGAATATGTCTAGTGACTCACTGGACATTAAACAGAGAGTTTTGGGGACTAGCCCCTCTTTTTGTTTTAACCCCATACTAGTTTCACTGATGTCTTCAGTAGACCCATTTTCGTTCTTGCTTTGTTACAGCTTGCAAAAATCTAATATGAAAAATGATAAAGTATTAATAGAAATTCAAGATCTAATGGAACCCTTCTGGAAGAAACAAAAAATATTTTCTAGTTTATTCATCCTCCTGCCTGTAGGTGGGACTATTGGTAAAACATCCTGTGTTATTTTGCTTATCTCTTGCTACCAGGATTACTGAATTGTGACATAGGGCAAGGGAGACTGGCTGAACGTGTGTGTGTGTTTCAAGTTTCTCTCT
The DNA here is from genome assembly GCF_049115385.1 of Moschus berezovskii. Classification (NCBI taxonomy): domain Eukaryota; kingdom Metazoa; phylum Chordata; class Mammalia; order Artiodactyla; family Moschidae; genus Moschus; species Moschus berezovskii. Next base: position 38,809,165 of record NC_142475.1, read on the forward strand.
GAGAAAAGTCTTCATGGGATTATTATTATTATTATTTACATACTAGTAAAGATAGTACCTATTTCATAGGACTCTTTGCCAGCATCAAATGAAATAATGTTTGCAAAGTATTCAGCACAGGGTCTCATATCGAGTAAGTTAGTGCTGAGCAAGTGGCAGCCATTGTTATTGAAAGTAAACCTCAAAACACACTTGTGACTGGAGCTGATGGCAACTGAACTTCCTGCTACAATTAAACTCAAATGTAGAATCTTGGTTATCTCACATGTTTAGGACATTTGTTCAAGTTCCTTTAGTTATCACCAGTTAGTGGATTCAGGTGTCCTCATGGTGCCAGTCAGCCCTTCCCTAACTCCTTTGTCTGCATTACTCTGAATGGGGCTGTGTTGGTAGGAATTGTCACAGTTAAGGAAGCAGCACGGAAGAGTAAGAGGGAATGACTTGGATTTTTCATTTCAGAACGTTCATTCAATCTATATAACCTCCAGTCCAGAAAACCTTGTAGAGGGAAAGAAGTCTGGGTTATCACAAAACTCGGATGCAAAGTATCCAAGAATTAGCGATAAGTTTAGGGCCTTACATTTCTCTTGTATTGGGCAAGAAAACCATGTGGCAGCTTCAGAAAATCAAAGAAAACCAAATCAATCAAAATAAAGCAAAACAAAGCTTAGCTTTTCAAAATCTGCTACAGCAGTGCTTTTAGATTATATTCCTCTGACAATGAAGTCCATCAGCCAAGGCTGCTGAAGGCAGAAGATACGTGAACCTTCTGCTCAGTGAGTTAGTAAGTCCCTTTCCCGTCCACCTCCTCCCATAGATCAGAGCTTCCAGTGCTGCCCAGAGAGGATCTACTTGGACTTTTTTGTGTCCATTTCTCATGGAGAGAGTTACCATGGAGAGTTATCAAGAGGCAATTTTGTCATTTCTAGTTTTAATAGTTTTCAAGAGGCAATTGCATCATTTTAAAATTTCAGATGCCTAAATTTGGAACTTTGTGAAATTGCATTGTAGGTTGAGGTTTATAGTTGCACTATTAATTTTCTTTTATGAAAGAGTAGAAAGCAGCCAGGAGACAGCAGGGGAATAGGATGGAGAAGGGAAGGCTTTCGCATTAAAAGAGTAATAGAGCAACACATTCCTTTTCAACTCTGTTGCCGGAATGGGACACATTTGGTCTGTGTGAACACACTTTCCCACGGGGCCCATGAACAGTAATGGAGGGAGGCTTATTGCCCTGAGAGGAGTGTGGCATTTGGTTCAGTTTGAGATGTCTCAATTAACAGCGTGAGTACTTTTGCAGTCTTTGGGGCTAAATGAGATTACCCAGCCTGGGTGTCAAGTGCATTTCTTTAGTTCAATTAATGGGGTGAAACAGAAACAGAAGGTAGACTAGAGCGTTATAATGTGAGGCCGCTGCTGAATGAAGCGGACCTGCCAAGTGGGGCCAGGTGACCGTTCAGGGCCGCTCACTTCAATGGGGCCGTTCCTTACGCACTGGAAGGGGTAGTTAGAGCCACCCTCACCTCCACTGAGGTGTTCGTAGGACCTCATAGTTATATATGTTTCAAATATAGGATGAGATGATTATGGAGAGAATTCCTCACTGAGAAAATGTCTTCCTCCCTATTTTGATCCTTCCTCGTAAATACTCAACTCTTAAATTCTTCCATGGAGTTAACAGACCTGAGGGCCTCAAGCTCAGTTTCTAAGATTTCTGGAACTGCATTGCTGCAGAAAGTCATAATTCTTCCTTCTTACAAAGCCCAGCATTCAGAATAACTTCTCTGACTTTATTCCTGGGGATAAATTGCTTCTCTCATGAATATAGCTTAATCTCTCAGTCACAGCCTTGCTGGTTCTGATTCTAATATTTCTATCAAGGAGCAAATAAGCATTTAGTCCAGAGAACTGCCCTAAAATGTGACATGACATGAGTGTGAGGTTCGAGTACAGAAAAGTGGAAGCACTTTCCTTAATTTCAGTAGAACTGAAGATTTTGCTACACAGTTGAGTGTGTGTGTGTGCGTGCTCAGTTGCTTCAGTCATGTCCGACTCTTTGCAACCCTATGGACTATAGCCTACCAGGCTCCTCTGTCCATGGGGATTCACTAGGCAAGAATACTGGAATGGGTTGCCATTCCCTCCTCCATGGGGAATGGCAACCCCTCTTCCCAACCCAGGGATCGAACCCACATCTCATGTCTCCTGCATTGGCAGGTGGGCTCTTTACCACTGGTGCCCCTGGGAAGCCCTGGTTGAGTGGGTATTCTTGTTTTATTTCTCTCTTGAGCACATTAGCAGAAAGGAATCTTGATTGCCTGATGGGGAAGCTGGAGAAGCGGGATTTGTTGAAAGTTGTTAAAAATAAATCACTTAAGGAAAAAAGATCTGACCCTGGAGAAACATTTCTGAATAGCACGTACCTAAAGTTGAAGGTGATGGAAATTTGGAAATAGAAAATGAGGGCATGATAATGATCGGCTGGTATAATGCAAATGTCAAGGCAAAGTATTTATAGAACTAAGACATCCAGCATGACGTTCTGGGAGATGAAGGGACAATGATCTCCATATTGCTATTGTAATAGTGGAGGCTCGTTAATGATGAACGGCCTATTCAAGGCATAAACTTCCTCACACTGAACTCGGTACCACTGAAATAATTACAAGAGAGGTATGTGAAGGGAAAAATAATGAGATAGTGAGCAGAGTTATTGTGCATTTAGGAACACTTTAACTGTATAATTTTCCAAAGAGGTTCATTACCATTTCTTATATTACTGAGTATAAGCATTTAATTACTATATAAATGAAATGGAAGATAAATTTGAGTTAAGTGGTATAATAAAACTCATTTTACTCTGTGTACACAGAGGAGATTTAAGACTACGGTTTAGAGAGTGCTAGTGTCTATCTCTACATGTTCTGAAGTAAACATATTTCTAACTCGCAATGTTTCTGTCCCCTTTATCATTTGGCTATATTACTATTCCTTGCCTTTTAGAACCATTTATCAGACATTAGATCTTCTAGTTCTTAAGTGCTTTTGTGGTAGTAAGTTAGAGGATGTGTATCTAATTATTTGCTTTCCTATTAACAATGAAAAAACAGCATTAACCCAGCTAAAGTCACAAATAAAGCCTCGTTAAATATGATGATTGAATACAATTATGTAAAACAAAAGGGTTTTCTATTTACTTTGTGTAGAAGAATCAGATGTATAAGACGAAATTTAAAATGATTAAAATCCAAAGACCTTTAGAATGAGCCCTTTGCCAGACTTGGTAATGCACTCACTGCTGTTAACTCCCAGGAAAAGAATCACAGAAGGTGGGGGGGGGGCACTCTACACTGAGGGGATAACATGCATGAAGAGTCTATAGGCCACGTGTCATGTTCTCTAAAGAGCACAATGCTTCCTGAATGCTGAATTGTGAATAATCTAACACTTTGACTCACAATCCATTGTTATACAAAGAATCGGCTCTTTTCCTGATTCGACTTGAATTGCTGTCTGCCATGTGAGATGCCCACAGACAGAAGAGGCAAGCCTATAAGATTTGGTGACAAATGATCCACTTTGAGGCCACATTATTAAGAATAAGCAACACGACTTTCTTTCAGTGGTTCAGTGACTTTGGAGTTGATAGTGCCAATATTGTCAGTGTGCCAGTTAGAGCTTACTGGAGTGGTTAAGTAGCATTCTTTGTAATTTGATCTATGTTGTCATGAGATTTTATCAATGTCATCCAATTCCTTAAATTTTCATCATTTTTTTCATAATATCAATCTTTTTCAAGCTACTTTTAGTTAGGTGGAACTATTTATATATGTTACCTATCAAACTGTTCTTATAGTTTGATAACTGGTATTTTATAATGTTTAAAATATTCACAAAATGTATGTAACATTTCAATATCTGTGTTAGAGAGAAAATTTATAAAATCATGAGTTTACAAGGAGATCAATCCTGGATGTTCATTGGAGGGACTGATGCTAAAGCTGAAACTGCAATACTTTGGCCACCTCATGCGACGAGTTGACTCACTGGAAAAGACTCTGATGCTGGGAAAGGTTGGGGGCGGGAGGAGAAGGGGACGACGGAGAATGAGATGGCTGGATGGCATCACCGACTCTGTGGACATGAGTTTGAGTGTACTCCAGGAGTTGGTGATGGACAGGGAGGCCTGGCGTGCTGTGATTCATGGGGTCGCAGAGAGTCGGACATGACTGAGCGACTGAACTGAACTGAACTAGATTGTCATCTCTGTGAGCCTGGGAACTAGATATGTTTTTACACAAAAGTAGCTCACACTTCCACAGTGCTTGTGATATGCCTTTATGTGGAGTAACTCTTCTAAGTCACCCAGTAACTCCAGGATGCAGGTCCTATTGTTAATCTCATTTTACAGATGGACAAAATAAAACAGAGAGAGATTAGTGACTTGCCCAAGGTCACACAACCATTAGGTGGTGAATTCAGGCTTTGATCAAAGGCATTCTCTTAACCATGTGTTGTTAACCATGAAGTTTTTAAAGATATTCTTAAACACTATGCTTGGCTTACAATAATCACATAATTTATTGTCTAAACTGAGACCCTTATGCAACGGAGACAATACTGATATCCACACAGCAGGAATAAACTGGAGTTGTCCTGGGCCAACTGGGACATAGGGTTGACTTCGTTCTGTTGCCTCTAAATAAATGTTTGCTGTGTAAATAAATAAATGGATGGACGGATGGATGACTGAAGTGTTTATATCATTTCATCCATGTGGGTAAGCTGCTGGATGGAATATTTAACTTCAAATAATGAGCTTTATGTTGACTTCATGAGGTAATGTGGTCTGATGGAGATGAATACTGATTCTCAGAGATAATCAAAGAAGGAAGAAAAGGACTTCTTTCCTTTTATAATAATCTTCTATCAGCTCACCAATGGAGCATTAATTCTGGTTCAGAGGAACCTGATGGGAAGAGCGTTTAATGTAGTGACCAGATGGTCAGTGCTGCCATAGTATCAACAGATGGGGTGAGGAGTTGGGGAAACTGCCAAAGCATTGAACACAAAGTGAATTTGAGCCCACAGGGAGATACCCCAGAGGCAGCCCTCCAGCTCTAAATCCAGCAGTCTCCAGCAGCATAGCCTAGGTCACTGCCTCACAGATGTGGTCCCTCGACTCAGGTCCCAGGAGCAAATCTTCCAAGAGTACCAATGGAGGGGGAGTACCAATGAGTACCAATGTTACTAGGTCAGTCGTGTCCCACTCTTTGTGACCCCATGGACTATACCTTGTCAGGCTCCTTTGTCCATGGGATTCTCCAGGCAAGATTATTGGAGTGGGTAGGGGACCTTGGTGGCTCAGAGAGTAAAGAATCTGCCTGCAGTGCAGGAGACCCACCAAGGAAGTCCAATGGAGGGGGAGAGGTCTCATAGCCTTTTTGTTTTAAAGGCCATATCAAAAATCATATTTCACCTTTGTGTCTATATTTACTTTGAGGTAGAATTACGTCAGTGTAGTGAGTTAGTGCTTATTTTATGATATTCAATAATATTAATTAGTAGTTATAGATTGAAGGCAGGAGGAGAAGGGGACAACAGAGGATGAGACGGTTGGATGGCATCACCGACTCAATGGACATGAGTTTGAGCAAGTTCTGGGAACTGGTGATAGACAGGGAAGCCTGGCATGCTGCAGTTCATAGGGTTTCAAAGAGTCGGGCATGACTGAGTGGCTCAACTGAATTGATAGATTGCTTTGATCATAACCATGACAAAAGGAATAGTTTAATACCTATTTAAATGTCCTGTTAGGCTGGCAGAATCTTTACAAACTTTTAGCTTGTAGGAAAAGAAATGAACTAGGGCAAACCAATGTTGCTGGTCACTAGCTAGGTTGGATATCTGTGTATTTTTGAAAGCTTTCAGTGACTCCCCATTTCTCAGATAAAATGGAGTTTGACACCTAACTTGGCATTCAAGGCCCCCCACAATCTCACGTCACTACACTCCAACTCCTTACCCAAGTCCACTAGCTCAAACTACTAGGTCAACTCACTGCCCGGAAAACAGACTTTTTGCGCTCTCGCCTCTGGGAACCATTCTTTACATCTAGAATGCTTTCATGTCTTCTCTATTTATCTAAAACTATTTTTCTAGTCACTCAGGTTTTTAAAGTAGACATCTGTAAAGATGATGTGATTCACAAGGAATGAATTGATTTTTATCTTTCTAATGACCTCCTTTTTCATTTGAAAGTGAAAGTGAAGTCGCTCAGTCGTGTCCAACTCTTTGTGACCCCATGGACTGTAGCCCACCAGGCTCCTCCACCCGTGGGATTCTCCAGGCAAGAGTACTGCAGTGGGTTGCTGTTTCCTTCTCCAGGAGATCTTCCCAACCCAGGGATCGAATCTGGGTCTCCTGCACTGCAGGCAGACGCTTTACCATCTGAGCCACCAGGGAAGCTACCTTCTGACCTCAATTCCTACCATCTCCCCTTGCCCCTTCTGCTCTGCCATTCTGTCCTCTGTGTTATTTCCAGAACAGTCCTAGCAGATTGCTACCTCAGGACCTTTGCACTTACTATTCTCTTTACTTCAAATTCTGCCCCCAGAGAAGAGTCATGTGGCTTACTCCTTACCTTCCTGCCTTTTTTCAAATGTTCTCCCTCACTCCCTTCATGTCTCCTTTCAAATGTTCTCACATTCAAGAGGCCTTTTCTGACCACCTCATATGAAGAGCACTTTTCACCACAGAACTACCATTTCCCCTCTGTCCTCCTTTATTTAGTACCATCTTATTGGGTTGGGCATAATAAGTCTCAGTGACCCAGGACAGGTCACCGAGACTCAGTTCTATAACTTTTGTTAGAACTATTAGGAAAGAGAAGCTCTCTTTCTGCTGGAGTTGCTGATTTGTGAGAAAAATAATCTGGGACTGACTGAAACAAAAATTCCTTGATATTGAAACCAATTAGTTGCAGAAAGAAAAGAAAAATGTAAAAAGAAATATCAATCTCTTGGCAAGCTGGTTTTTAGTCCCATACTCTCTTCTGCTTTGGCTAATTGGTGTTTTGGTTATATGTTTGTCCTCAGTTACTGAGATATATGCACTTGCTAAAGGCTCTTTGAATAGAATTAGAAGTTCTTCAAATGAATGCTAATTAAGTCAGCACAACCCAATAGAAAAAAATCATTTAATGATTTCTCAAGTTGGCACTTTCTGTTAGTTAGTTACATTTTCTTCTAATTTCCACTACCAGGATGTAATCTATATAATAATTTTTTGCCTTGCAAATTTTAATAAGAGCAGAAATGTGAAGGAATACTGATTTTTAAAGGGCTCCAAAGAACATTTCTCTTGGGTGTCACAATGTTGAAAGATTACATTTGTAGATGTCTTTTAGTCACTCAGCCAATTTCTAGTTCAATTCAATTGTTTAAATGTAAAAGTGTTGATAATTTATTGTCATTAGGGTACATTAATTTGACCATAATCAGTAATTAATTAACTCAGGGAATTTTATGAGAATATCCAGTTAATTCTGGACATCTCTGTGTTCTTTTTCTTTTAATATTTTCCTTCTAATTAAATATGCCAGCAACACCTTAAACCATGATGTTGAATTTTCATCTCTAATTTTCAGTTTCAGCTCAGTGAGTGACTTTGAATTCTAATCAAGTCATAGCATCCCTATATTTCAACCTATGTCCTATAACTATACCTGTTACCTATAAGATGCCAATGCTTTGGGGAACTTTAAATTACTTTGACTGTAACATGTTCTCTACTACTGTAGTTAGTTATTAATATCTGTTGGAGACAGACTCAAAGGACTGTAACTCAGTACATTAATTCAGTTTTACTGTGAGAACAAAGTTATACATGATAGCAAAAAGTCTGATAAATTTTTCTAAAACAACTTCCTATATATATATATTTGGGTTAGTTGCTTAGTTTCCTCCTTTTGAAATCCAACTGTATAACAACAGCAATTGGTCAAATACAATAAATAATATGTAAAGAAATACTCATTGGATGTTAAGAGAATTTCACGAGTAAAAACTGAAATTGTGATTAGGACTGACACAATATAGGAAGACTTTCCAACTATAAAGGTTAAGACAAAAAGTGGTTTTGGGTTCAGAAAATTTAATCTAGGATTTACAATCTTTAGGTCTTGTTATTTGATGATACATGGCAACACCCTCTAGTACTCCTGCCTGGAGAACTCCATTGACAGAGGAGCCTGGAGGGCTACAGTCCACAGAGTCTCAAAGGGTCAGATACAACTGAAGTGACTTAGCACACACGCACAGGTAAGTGTGTGCATTTGTGTGATTGTGTGTATACATATGTATATATAAGCACATAAACACACACACACATTTGGGTTTGCTCTGCACTCCCTGTTAGAGAATTCAGTTTTTAGGAAAAGCGCTATCTTAATTTTCTTTGTAGGTATCCAACACAGAAGTGTTTAATTTATTGGCTGACTTCTTACAAGCACCTAAATGAAATTTAAAATTATTATAAGTGCCATTCCCAGTCACATCATAAGATCATGCATGCAGCATATTCTTAGTGACGTGGTTCTAAAATGTACCGTGATAAAGTCAGTGAAAAGTACAAGACGGTAATTTCATTTGAATTAATCAAGAGCATCTTGATGGGATGGACTTCCATAATCACAAAACTGGTAGACCCATATTCAAGCAAAATTTCTGTCTCTATGTACATAGTCCTTGGGATTTCCGAATGTCTTCCATTTTTAATACCCTTGGCTTTTTTTATTCAGCTGATTGTGAAAAATTAAAAATTTAGTTCTGTAAGAAAAAGCTCTTGGATACAAATTAAGACCAATGGAAAAAAGAGAAAAAATGCCATCAAGGCTTAGATATGAGTACAGGAAGATACTCATAGATTCCAGAGAGGGTAGTGATCTTGGATGCACCAACTTCAAGGACAGGGACTGAAGCCTAGGGGACAGGGGCAAGCCCCTGGGGTGAACAGCATTTTTGGGCAGGAAACATCTCAGTGGGGGTATCTGGTGCTTTTTGGTTCTAAGGAAAACCATCCACCATGCAGACTCTCAAAGGGAGGACTCACCACTTTGGCCCCTCGCTCTATGCAACCCTTGGAGTCACCTTATCTAAGGCTGTGCTTTCCTGACAGTGAGGATAGGCTAGGGTAGGGAGGCTTTTATCAAAAGGGACCCAAGATAGGAAAAGGGCACTAAAGCATTGAAATTCAGTGTCTGAGACCTTGGTTTTAACTACCCTCAATGCAGCAGATTTTACTTGAACTAGTCTGGATCTATGTCTAGAAGACGTACATGTATTGGAATGCTGCAGGTTCAGGCATCATTGTCTCTTGCAACTTCTGCTAGAAGTGTGTGTGTGTGTGTGTGTGTGTGTGTGTGTGTGTGTGTGTGTATGTGAAAGAGGAGGTGGCAGGGAAGGGAGAGAGATGTAGAAAGAGAAGGTAAGAAGGGAGAGCAGAATTTAAAAACCTATGGATATTGAAGCTCCAACTAAAATCTTAATTTATCTACTTAAAAAGTAACTGCAATAGATAGCAGAACTATATGTAACTTTGTTCTGTATTTTCCAGTGTTAAATAAGTGTTAGTCCACTCAGTCGTGTCCAGTGCTTTGGGATCCAATAGCCTATAAACCTCCAGGCTCTTCTGTCCATGGGATTTCCCAGGCAAGAATACTGGAGTGGGCAGCCATGCTCTTCTCCAGGGGATCTTCTTGACCCAGGGATTGAACCTGGGTCTCCTGCATTGCAAGCAAATTCTTAACTGCCTGAGCCACCAGGGAAGCCCTCTATTTCCCAAGTCTCCTATAAATGTGTTTTTATGCTTTCATAATTTAAAAAACAAACAAACAAAAAAACCTATGGAAAAGTTACCTTTCTTCTTTCCTCTGCAGCCTCCAGTTTTTTCTGGATCTCCTCCAGGGACAGGTCTTTCTTCTTGGGAGAAGCTAAAGTTCGTGGAGCTTCTGAGATGGGAGATGGTGGTTTTAAGATCAGCTCAAAAGCCTGGCCAGAGGCACGCTTGTTGATTTGCTTCACTTCCATATCTGAGAGATGAATATTTGAGAAGGTTAAGCATACAGAACACAGGCACGCATTTACTTAAATAATTTTCACTCTGGCAGTTAAAAGTGACCTTGTTATTCTGATGAAGACGAATAAAATGCTACATGTGATCATTTGCTCTACCTTGTTTTGAACATATAAGACCTCTTTCTTTAGTATATTTATGGACCTATTTTAACTGAATAAATTCTTGTAGTGTTAGGAAGGGAAGTGTCCATAGGGAGTTAAATCATGGTAGGCATGCCCAGAAAAAAGTTAGCCTGACTCAGTTTTAAACTAAACTTTATTTTCCTTTTGAATAAACATGAGCCTCATATGAATATCAAGTAGCTCAGATTAAGGTTTATTTACTTTTTTGGAAATCACCTTAGTTGGAAACATTTGGAAGCATAGTTGGAAACAAATTAATGAGGAAAATAGCAAAGTCCTCCAGTGTTCACACCTAATCCTATCGTTGGGAATCACAGGACCTGGGTTATAACAAATATAGCTCCCTGAATGGTTGGAAATACTGGGTTGGCCAAAATGTTTGGGATTTTCTGTACAATGTTACTGAAAATCCCAAGCAAACATTTTGGCCAACACAATATTCAACCCATTCAAAGCTAATGTGCAGGGTTTCCTACTGGTTCCTGTTTTGCCCTTCAGTGTGTCTGTTGATCTGAGTCATCAAGCAGCATAATGTCAGCCCTGGGCAGGACACTGTGATGGGAGGCCCTGTCTTCAAGGTGCTTACAGTCTAATGAAGACAGTAAGGCAGAGTCGCATGGTAATGCCTTTGCTTGCACTTTGTTGCTGTTTGGAAAGCCTTCATCATTCCCCCGCTGTAGACAGGAGCCGGGGGGAAGAGGCATTGTGGTGATTATCTAATTTATACACTCTGTACTTTTGAACAATATTTACATTCAATAACTGCATAATATGCATAATAATTCAATGGGGAAAAACCTGAAAATAAATGCATAATATAATTCAAAATATAAAAATATAATTTACAAAATAAAATAGACAGCTAGCATCTGCTAGGACATTAGTGCAATTACACATCTTACAGCTTAGCGAAATATACTACCTGATTTTAAAAAGCTCATTAGAAAACTCTGTCTCTTTTTTTTAGATGAGTGTTTTTGATTTTCATCCCCAGACTGCATCCCTCTCATTTCATCCCCCTGTTTCTTGTTCTGTCCTCTGAACCTACCCAAATTTAGGCTAGTCTCTGTTGTGCATTACCATCTTTCAAGTATTGCAAAATAGTTATGATCTTCCATTTCAATTTTTTCCCCAGGTTAAAACATCCTCAGTGCCCGCAAATGACACTGTTTTTAGATCCTTACTGCTACATCACTCCCTAACCTCACGGGGCTTGCTAATTTATTAATGTCCCTTGAAAATTGTGGCAACCAAGCTGGCCAGGTTTCCAGGCAAGTTCTAACTAGAGCAGAGCAAAGAAGAAATATCACTTCTCTTGATGTGACTATTAGCTTCCATTAAATTCTTTCAGCAATCTGATTAGTGTATTTTGAGGTTGTGGTCTAGAGCGACCCCAGGTGAACAGGAAGTGAACTTATTTAGATCTATGAATGTTAACAGATCATATGTGTGGGCTCAGTTGCTAATCATGTCTCTTTGTGACCCCACCAGGCTCCTCTGTCCACAGGATTCTCCAGGCAAGAATACTGGAGTGGGCTGCCATTTCCTTCTCCAGGGGATCTACGCAATCCAGGGATTGAACCTGCATCTCCTGCATCTTCTGCATTGGCAGGCATGTCTTTACCACTAGCACCACCTGGGAACTGCACTTATACAGACAAAGCCAATTCAATAAGTATATTAAAAATAATGTGGGTTTTTTCACAATTATAAAAATATTCAAAATTTTTGTAAAGGCATCCAAATTTGTACTTATACCTTAAGTACAATTCTATAAAAAATATGTAAACTTATGGAAAAGGATTTCAAGAGAACAGTAGCAAACAAAAATCACTTGTTTGATAAAGTGATGGGATTTTAAACAGATAGAGACTCCAAAATCAGAACTGTCTGAATTTGCATCCATACAGCTATCCCTGGGTCAGGAGTATCCTCTGGATAAGGGAATGGCAGTCCACTCCAGTACTCCTGCCTAGAGAATCCCATGGACAGAGGAGCCTGGCAGACAATAATACTGGAGTGAGTTGCCATGTCCTTCTCAGGGGATCTTCCCAACCCAGGAATCAAACCCATGTCTCATGTCTCCTGCATTGGCACCAGTGCCACCTGAGAAACCCTTATAAAGACTACATTAAAGCATAAACTGTTGGTGGCTGATTTTCTTTCCTGAGTTTTCTAACTATAAAGCATTTTCTTGCAAACTGTGATCTTCTCTAATTACAGCTTAGTGTATTATGTTATTTGCAAAGAGAAGCTTCGAACATATTGTAGATGTTGATATGCTGGATAAGATGGCTAATAACAGCTCAGCCATCTTTCTTAAGAGACATTAATGTGCTGTTATTAACATCAAACTCATATTGTTTTCAGCAAATAGCAATCAATAAGACCCATTAGCTAGAAGTGGCAAGTCAGTAGTAAGATCTTCAAAATATTCATTTCTTTATATGAGGAGCTGTGAGAGAGAAACAACCACATCCAAGCTTTTTAGCTGGTCCAGCCAGCAGGGGCATTTTGTAGGCAACTCACCATCGTAAGTGTAGATGTTGATGTTGCGAGGTTCCGGGTAGAAGCAAGAGCAGATCAGGGACAGCATGGACAGTTCCTTCATTTTTTCCTTGTAGGCTGAAACAAACAGCTCAAGATTAGTATCTCTCATTTCTTGAATTTCCTCTGAATGCTTCATTTCACCTGAATAATTGTTACAGCCTCCTGTAGAATGAATGTTGGTAGGGACTCTCTTTCACAAATTCGATGGAAACAGAACTCTGGGGTGCATATTTCTTATTACAGAGGACATAAAATGCAAATTACTGCAGGTTAGATAAGAAGTGAGGGGAAGGGAGCTAAAGAAAGAAAGGAAGGTAGAAGGAATTGAGATCCAGCAAGGTAGGAGGGAGAGACAGGAAAGATATGGAGGAAACGGAAACAGACAAAATTAACAGAGATAGGTTCATTCTATACATGTGTGCGCAGGTCTGTTGTATATAAGTCAGTTTCAGGAGGTGTGCTTTGTTAAATCTGAATGGCCACATATTCATTTGGGAAGAGGCAGAGAACCCATCAGGACAATTATTAAGCAAATACATCCTCAGGGACCAGTGTTGCTGCCTTCTCTTCATCCCCAACTGCACCTTCATTTATCTCCCTCTTTCCACAAAACAACAAACCTGGACCGGAGATCTGATAAGGATCTCCCTTCCTCTCTGCACACTCAGGTCGGATGCCAAGCAGCTGCAGGGATTCGGACCTCCTTTTCATTTTTCCTTTTCATTCCCTCATTTCATTTTCCCCTTTTCCCCTCAAGAAGCCTCCTGCCTAGGAGACAGTGGGGGCCTCTTATCACTGTTGGCCATCACTGAGACAACACACGGGGATGAGGAGGTGGGATTCTCTAACCTTTGTTGATTCTTAATTCTCAAGAATAATAAATTAAGGAAAATGAAAGAATAATCATAGAGACTTTGTTCACTAACTTATGAGAACATATAAACAGATGGTGAGGTCCTAACATATTGAACCTCATAGGGAGCTGGTGCCTCTTGGCAGGGTCTTCTGATGGTTATGCAACCCATGGGAGAGGAGTACCTTGGGAAGGTGAGAACTTGTGAGGATTGTTTGGGCATTATTGCCAGGTGCATCTGTGGTTAGCCAGTAGAAAACAGATTTAATATTTGGATGCTGTAGAGATGCACAAATTTAGGTTGGGAAGGTTCTAAGAGATCATTTAGTCAACTGTCCACCCACCTTACCATCAATTTTGCAAATGAAATGAACCACAGAGGCTGATGTCATATATAACTAGTGAAAAGTTGGGGTCTTGAGAAAATGTAGTAAATCAAGGCCTTAAAATTGCCAAGAGGTTTCTAGCTCTACTTTCAAGATGAGGTTCAGTGTGTCAAGAGGGTTA